>NC_064424.1:42118750-43577500 GCF_023375975.1 Astyanax mexicanus
TGGTGAGAATTTGGGTTATATTTTTGTATCAATATATAATTGATTACTGATTACTCTTTATCATAAGAATTAATATGTAAAGTATAACTTATGTTCCTGAGAAACCCCTTCAGTTCAGCCCAAAGATATACTATCTTTATTTTAATCAAAAGCAATGGTCCAAATGGTCAAATGCCCTCAAACCCACATGACCTCTTACCTTATTTTTATGTTAAAGTTTAAATATTTTCTAGCTCCGCCCTGCTTTCACCCATCATCACTGTCTTCACAAGTGTTGATGAAGTTCATGAATCCTCCTGTCTCAGGCATTGCTTGTTCCATTTGGTGCATTTCTGCCTTTTGTACTTATTTAAAATCGTTTGTCCTTGGTTTTGGTCTACTTTGAGTCGTTGTTTTCTACTCTAGTTTCTTTAGCTGTTTATACTATGTGTTTATTGTGTTGCTGTCTCACCTCTGGGTGTATTAACCTTGTACAAAAAAGGCATTAAAAGAAGACTCTAAGGGTACATCCACATTTATCTGGATATTTGTCAAAAAATGGAAATTTCCATTTTTTACATCTGGTATTGAGTTTATGTTTACCTGCTTCAAGTATTCTAATGGCAATACTTCTCACTTCACTACAGGACCTAGATATTTTAATATAATATAATATTGGATAGTGAATGAAATGCCACGGGGAATATATTTTGAAAAAGCGGCTTTTATTTTGACTCAAGCTTTTTTTTAGATTGTGGTACGATGTCACTTCCTGTTCCTTGGTGTAGCCATTTTTTCAGTTGTTCAAGGTGAAGGACACATGTCAGCTCAGCCCTTCTGAAACTTTATCTTTCTCTTTTGGCGGGGCATTGCTGGTAAGTACATTTATGTTGATTGACCTGTAAAAGGAAGAAGTCAATGTGTAAATATATAGTTTAGTCGAACATTTCATGAGAAAATAAGTTAATTCATTGTACTAGAAATGATGCATGACTCATGCATGGCTAATGTTAGCACTTCCTGTGTGTAAATTACCATAGACTTGATTAACACTGAAGCTAAGCTACGTGTAGCATTTAGTTACCTATCTGGCCTACCTATCTGTGTAGATATTTGTAATACTTACCTTATGATTTGATACTTATCTGCTGTTTAGACATTATTTATATTGTTTTTACCTTCTTACCAATAAATATTGCTAACTACAAGACCTGCCTTTTCCTTGGGGGATTGGTTGGAGAGTTGAGTTGAGCTGGCTGTTGGCTTTAACCAGTAACAGTACAGTGAATCTTAATACAGTCTGTTGGATGTAAATATTAGAAAAATATGCAACCATAGACCATCACACTTCCTCCCCCATGTTTTACATTCAGTATGCTGTATTTTGGCTGACATTATGTGTTACTTTTACCCCAGATGTAACAGGACACACCTTCCAAAAAATGTCAATTTTTGTCTTGTCACTCCACAAAATATTTCCCAAAGTCCTGGAGATCGTCAGGATGTTTGTTGGCGGTTTTTGCTATTGAACACTCCTGTGGAGAACATTTTTGCCCAGTCTCTTTCTTGTTATTGATTCATTAACACTGACCTTAACTGAAGTTGGTGTGGCCTGCAGTTCTTTAGGTGTTGTTCTGGGTTCTTTTCTGACCTCCTGGATGAGTTGTCCATGCCCTTTGGAGTAACTTCGGTAGTCCTGTCACTCCTGGGAAGGTTCACCAGTGTTGCATTTTATCCTTATTTGTGATTCATAGCTCTTAGTGTGGTGCTCTGGAGTCACACAGTAACTTTTTCCAGACTGATGACAGAAGACAGATGTCAATGATTTGTTTTCTCATCTATTATCTATTTTTTTATTTCTTCAGATCATCTCAAAAAAAACATAATGTATTTCTTTTTTGAGATATTTTATCCTGATTCATGTTGTCAGACATATCTATTAGAACAGGGGTGTCCAAACTACGGCCCGTTTCCTTTTATGTAGCGGCCCGCGAGGTATTTTAGAAATAGAATGAAAGTTGGCCCGCTGTTAAGCAGGTTTTTATAATGTAAGATTCAAAGTTTGAACGCTAGGTGTCAGAAACGGGCCCAAGAGTATTAAAGCTGAGAGAGTGCGCATTTCTAGTGCAGAAAAACGGGGCAAAGAGTCTAAAAGCGGAGAGAGTGCGCATTTCTAGCGCAGAAAAAAGGGGCAAAGAGTCTAAAAGCGGAGAGGGTGCACATTTCTAGCGCAGAAAAACGGGCCAAAGAGTCTAAAAGCGGAGAGGGTGCGCATTTCTAGTGCAGAAAAACAGGGCAAAGAGTCTAAAAGTGGAGAGGGTGCGCTTTTTTAGCGCAGAAAAACGGGCCAAAGAGTCTAAAAGCGGAGAGAGTGCGCATTTCTAGCTCAGAAAAACGGGCCAAAGAGTCTAAAAGCGGAGAGAGTGCGCATTTCTAGCGCAGAAAAACGGGCCAAAGAGTCTAAAAGTTGGCGTAATTAAGGAGTTTAATATTAAGACACATCATGAAATTAAACATCAGTTTGACAAATCTTAGTTTACACAACACTGTCAAAGATAAAGATAGTAAGTCAAGTAAAATGCTGTGTAAATAAAAGCAACAAGTAATCAGGAAAAAATGTATTATTTAAAGTGGTATATTTCATTATTTGTTTTATTACAGAGTCTGTGGCCCGTGACTTCAAATATATTTCTCCTTCTGGCCCCAACAAAAAAAGTTTGGACACCCCTGTATTAGAATGATTCCTTGATTTTACAAAGATTCCTATAATTCATTTACCCAAGTTTCCTTTTTTTGTGGTATGAAAGTTTGTTTGATAATCTGAAAAATGTAAGTATGATAAAAAAGGAAAAAAAAAATATGTAAGGGGGCGAATCCTTTTTCACAACTTTTTTTTTTTTTTGATCATGAGTGTATAAGATTGCTACTCACCCAGTTATGCATATATATATATATATATATATATATATATAAAGCTATAGGAAGCACTGAATGCATCTCGGAAGTGGCATATAAGCTTTAGAGCAGCATTAGGCATCTTCACTCATTTCCACCTACATAAATTATATGGCTTAACCATCCATTCTCTTTGGTGTTTGGTGTTTGATTCTCAATTGCTCTTTGTTAGTAGTAATATTCCTTTCATACTACGTGAACAGTGAATTGCTATTGAAAAACACAAGGTACTCTGAATGCCTTGCTTTGGTACAATTTGAGTTAGAAGTGCTTTAGAGCCATTGGAGCCATTCAGGGCCATTCTCGACCTCATTCTGGGTCTCGTTCAGGGCTGACCTTGTGCTGAGCAGCAGTTAGGCGGCTTAACCCACTCCTACACACCTCGAGAATAACTGCGACACTCTTTACTCTTTACTCTCCACACTGCTCCACTTTTACACACGATTTACCACCTGCTGGGAAGGCGTGCATCAAATCAATGCGTTTGTTCATATATATATATATATATATATGCATGAGCGCATGTTTCCATATGTGCACGTGTGCACAATATACTGTATGTCAATCCTCGGGCTTTGAATTCATATCGCTGGTGGAGTTCATAGATATGGCACAATCCTTTTAATCTCTTATTTATGAATACCTCTCCGTAAACTGTGCCAAGGGATTGGGTTGAAAGCCAGATGGATAAACACAGTCATGCAGGAGAATTTTTTGATGCATTTGATGTTGATATTAACTCCATTCTCGTGCTCGCTGGAACAGAACATTGGAGTTCATCTCCGTAACGCTCGGTACACATTCCAGAAGCACAGAATAAAGGTCTGTCGATTGGATTTGAATGTTGTTTAACCTGGTACTTATGTGCTTTGTTCTGGTGTTTGCGCTGTGACTGATACCCCTCACATCGTCGTAGACACTGGCTTCTATCCACACCCTGACGCCGCCGCATGTTGATGCAAAGGAGCACAACAACAATGGCTAAATCAATAATCAGTAAAAAATTTGTCCGGTTGGACATGATTGCTGAATGAGTGCAACGTCAATACAGAGAAATGCTGAAAATGCTCAGAGTCAGGAGGAGGAGTTTTATACTAAACGGCTCCAGAGAACCAGAGCCACATCTTTTCTTTATTTTCAGATTTTTGTATGTAGGCCATGGTTGAACCAATGTGTGACTTTACCAAATTGAATGAAAACCTCTGGAATATAATCAAGAGGAAGATGGATGATCACAAGCCATCAAACCAAACCAAGCTGAACTGCTTGAGTTTTTGCACCAGGAGTAAAGCAGTATAAAGTTATCCAAAAGCAGTGTGTAAGACTGGTGGAGGAGGAGAACATGATGCCAAGATGCATGAAAAAAACTGTGATTAAAAACCACCAGGGTTATTCCACCAAATACTGATTTCTGAACTTTACAAATATGAGTTTGTTTCTTTGCATTATTTGAGGTCTGAAAGCTCTGCATCTTTTTTGTTATTTCAGCCATTTCTCATTTTCTGCAAATAAATGCTCTAAATGACAATATTAATATTTGGAGTTAGAGAAATGTTGTCTGTAGTTTATAGAAAAAAACAACAATGTTGAATTTACTCAAACATAAACCTATAAATAGCAAAATCAGAGAAACTGATTCAGAAACTGAATACGCACACACTCTCTAATCCATAACATGTGTCGTTTTCTATTTTAATTCATGTATGGCTGTGGTTTTCTTAAGCACAAGTCTTCTTTTATTTTATTTTTTTTCCTTTCCAAATACAACTTTTGTATTTCTATATCAACTTTACGCACACGGGTCACATACCACCATTTTTGTTTGCATATAATTGTTTGTTTGTGGTTGTGTTAGATTGTGTGTTACATTTATTATTATTATTATTATTATTATTATTATTATTATTATACAATCTGTGTATAAAAGTCAAATCTTATTATTTACAAAATATAAAAAGGTTTCGGTGTTTTTTTTGTTTATTCTTTAAATTAATAAAATGTTTTTCAGTTTTTGTCACCAATAGCATCATTACTGTTATTGCAAAAATGCCTTGTTGCTAAATAGCCTACCAATGTAGTTAGCTAACTCCAGTAAGTTTAGATTACTAAAACAGAATATATTAACAGTTATCTGGCTAATAAAAATTACTCGTGAATTACTCACATGTAAAAAATCAATAAAATAAGAATTAATGATGACCGAAAAAGAGCTTGTGCCCTTGCCATTTACACACATTGAAATATATTGGGTTTATACCATTCAAACATTTCTGCATTTAAATAAAAGTCGAATGAAATGTAAGAAACACTTAAAAACACTGTATTTTTAATACTCAATACTTTCCCATTTTTTCTGTTTTTCCTTTTTTTATCATAACAAACTTTTGTACATTTGCAAGGATTATATTACATCAAACCCAACACAAGAGCATTACTGAGGCTTTGTACGGATGTTAGATGATTAGTTCTGGATCACTAATGCCACTCCTAATGCTCATCCCAAAGGTACTGGTTCAACAGCTCAATTATTCCAGAAAACAGGAATTTATTCTATTATTATCATTCTGACATGGATTAAGATAAACCTGTGTTTATTACTGTGCTGTGTGTTGTGATATGCATGATCTCCTTTTTTTATTTGTGCTATTTGAGCTGTCAATTTCTATCTAATCTATAATTAGTATTCTGCTGTGTATATCTATTAGACTATCAGCAGATCCGTTGTTATTATTATTAAGTTGGCTTGGAAAAGCCAACGTATTGTTCTTCGTAATCTTCTTATTCTTCTTATTATTATTCTTACGCCTTTTTTTCTATACGCTACTCCTCCTACAGCTTTAACGTAGAATCACGAAACTTTGAGGGATCGTAGGACCTATGCCAACTTAGCGTGCTTGTGCTTTTTGGAGCGATTTATCGTACGGTTTTCGTAAAAACTTCGTAAACGTACGCATTTTTTCCCCATAGGAATGAATGGGGGAGATTTTTGAACGTCCACGTAGGTCACAATTTTTGAGATACGAAGACGTCGTCTGGTCTAGAAAACTTACCGCGTTCTTTCCGAAAATACGCTTTAGAAAACAATACGACGTACAGTTTTCGTACGATTGTCGTACGAAATTTCCCCATAGGAATAAATGGGGTAGAATTTTGAACGTCCGTGACAGTCACAGTTTTTGAGATACGGAGACTAAATTTGGCAAGCTTATAAGTAGATCTTATCGAGATCTTTAAATTAATAGGAGGTTGCGAAGTAATACGACGTACGGTTTTCGCACAATTGTCGTACGAAGTTTTCCCATAGAAATGAATGGGGGGCCCAAAGTTCTAACTCGCACACGAGCAGCTCTGCGCACGGAACCCCTTCTCTCCCCTGCTCCTCCAGTACTGTGAGTGTATGGAGGAGCTGCTGTATGGAGCAGCTATCAGTCAAAAGTTTGGACACCCCGGCACCCCAGCCAGGGTTTAGCAACCACCTATTAACTGCTTAGCAACCACCTTAGCAACCACCTGGAAAACGTTAGCAACTGCCTAGCAACCACTTAGTAAGCACCTGGAATACGTTAACAACTTCCTAGCAACCACTTAGCAACCACTTTAGAAATTATAGCAACTGCCTAGCAACCAGTTAGCAGCACCTTAGCAACCACCAGGAAAACGTTAGAAACTGCCTAGCAACAGCTTAGCAACCACTTTAGAAATGAAAGCAACTGCCTAGCAACTACTTAGCCACCACTTAGCAACCACCTGGAAAACGTTAGAAACGGCCTAGCAACCACTTAGCAACCACCTGGAAAACCTTAGCAACTGCCTAGCAAACGCTTAGCAACCACTTAGCAAACACATGGAAAACGTTAGCAACTGCCTAGCAACCACTTAGCAACCACTTTAGAAATGATAGCAACTGCCTAGCAACCAGTTAGCAACACCTTAGCAACCACATGGAAAACGGTAGCAACTGCCTAGCAACCACTTAGCAACCACTTTAGAAATTATAGCAACTGCCAAGCAACCACTTAGTAACAACGGGGAATACGTTAGCAACTGCCTAGCAACCACTTAGCAACTACTTAGCAACCATGTGGAATACGTTAGCAACTGCCTAGCAACAGTTTTTTAAGCATCTAAGCAAACGTTTTTAGATTTCAGCATTTAACCAAACGTTTTTAGATTTCCGCATTTTTGGCATTTAGCGTTTAGCCAAAAGTTAACAGCATATCAAAGACTCTTCACACTCTTCAGACAGAAACAGCTTAGAAACCATTTCAACTTTTTAACGTTATTAGCGTTCTTTTCCAAGCCAACTTAAAGTTCGTTCACGAACTTTGCCTTTTCTAGTTATTATTATTATTATTGTTATTATTATCATCATATTCCAGCTATTCTATCTGGTTTCGAGCTTTTCTACACAAAGAGAAATTGCAATTATTTCTTTCTAGCTGTTCTAGTCTTTCAATTTTAAATCATAATCAACCATGTATGAATTATAGTGTTCGGTACTGCATGTGTACAGAGGGTGGGGGGTGTGTGGGGGGGGGGTGGCTAACCTCTTTCTTTCATCAAAGTTTTCCTGAGCGCAAGGTTAACCAGCCTCTTCCCGTCGCATTACGGGAAAACGCACATGCACGGGAAGAGACAAAGCATGAGATGTAACAGGGAATAGGATGTAATTATGGCCTTAGTTAGAGATGAAAAGCAACATGTTGATTACAAAGTGGATGTGATCGTATGCAGATGGTCAATTAACATTTCCTTTAACTCAGGCTAAGTACATACTGTGTTTTTCATCGCAGATGATATAAGGAGTGTTGAAACTTCTGAGAAATGCATTGAACGAAGTGTGATATAATGAGCATGATGAGAATCTCTTAAAATACTCAATCTATTGTCTAAAGTGTTAGATATGATCTAAAGTGTGACTTTTATTATGCTTTTTTATGGTTGTTTTTGAGACAGTAACATCTGCATTAACTCCAAATTAGTTAGATCAGTCTAATTGTGAGACAGTTTTGTATAAATGTACTGTAAAAAGGTAGGTTTCCAGGATTCCAGGATTATCAAAATCGTGATACGATGGAGTGCCAAACGTTCCGGTTCGAATCCCGTTCATCTAGCTTGCCATAAGCTGCCGGCGCCCAGAGGGAGTAAAGCACAATTGGCTTTGCTCCCTCCGGGTGGGTAGATGGCGCTCTCTCCCCATCACACTTAATAAAAGTGGCGCTGGGCAGCACGAGGCGTCCGTCACTGCGCTTTCTTCCGAACATGAAAGCTACTCAGGCTATTGATGCATCAGCAGCAGCTAAAAAAAAGGGGTACCTGACTTGACAAAAGAGTAGGAAAATTGAATAGCCAAATTGGGATAAAAATGGGAAAGACATAAAAAATTGGTATGGGTATGTACTGTATGTACTATTTTCTTTCTTAAATTTATATTAATACTTGCATTTTTTATATTGTTTCTTATAATTTATTTATTTTTTTTTTTGTTGTTGTTTTTTTTAGTCATTGTTTTAATATACTTTAATATAAGAAACAATGCATGAGATATATTTTTTTATTAAAGGGTTAAAGGTCCATAATTGTTTTATTTATTTAAAAATGTCCAGTTATGGTCTTTAGTATGAATGAATTTTATGTGAGCTGTTTTTTTTTTTTTTGTTGTTAATAAAGGTGCTCTGGGAATCCGATATGATGCTGCATTACTCCTGTAGAGAAATCGGGGAGAAGCGATGGGATTTCAGATCTTGCTTATGAATATTCATACATGCATCATATGCCCTGCTTAGTGCAGTTCAGCCACTGACCTAACTGCACTCTTAGAGTCCCTGAAAAACGCAAAATCCAGCGGAGATCCTATTTAAACACAGAGAGGTGGGTAGTCCAGGTCCAGAAAGTGAAAATCCACCTTGGGGTTTTGTTGGCTGAGCTGCAGCAGAGCCATCCAGGCAGTTGGAACAAAATCCTGGGGTGGATTTTTACTTTTAACTAGTGTGAACAGAACTGTTTTAAACATACACCTACTGTACCTATCTTAATTGTACTTCTCTGTTGGTGTTCCATAGAACTCCATAGCATTTTAAATGGTCTCTGTATATACTTTTTTCTTCACATGCTGTAGTTAAACAAATTTACAAATAAACATAATAGACAATATCAAAATGATTAAAAAATCCATTTCAGGACAGACCTAAAAATGTCCAACTGTAATTCATTAATCATTTACTGACTTAAAAAAAAAAAAAAAAACTAACTTTATGTAACCATTTCATAATAAAAGTCACAGCTCGTACCGTGTGTAGTGTATAGTGTAGTGGTAAATCATCAGATCTCATCACATGTCTCGCTGCCTGTGTTCCCCTGTGCAGTTCAGGTGTATTTATCTGTGCAGTGAGGGATGCTCCTGTAGGAGCTAATAGTACATCTGTACCCACGACACAAAACAGCGCAATAAACAGAGCAAATATAAATCAGTGCATGCGTGCAATATTGCCGAGCCATTTCCTCCACCTCTCGCGTTCGGCGGAGACCCCTTTCCATAGGAGGAGGTGTTCAATTATTTACATGCATCAGTAGAATCCATCAGGGCTGTCGCATTGTTGTCTACAGGAGTTGGCTTTTATTATCTGATTCTAATGTAGGCCTGTGCCCTGCCTTTCTCTCCACTGATAAGATGGCTTGCATGTCATTAGGCAGCGAGAGGGAGTGCACACACAGTACAGCATGCGACTCGCATTACAGACACACGCCATGATTCTTCCTTCAGGATGTTGTTTTTTTAAATATGGGACTTTATTTTAGCTTTATATGTCCTTGCTAGTTAAATACAAATATAAAAAACTATTGCCCTAAAGAAAGAGTGGAGTTTTGGTAATATACCAAATACAATTTTATTTTGAATATTTTATGGACTATTAGGTATACTGGATTGAAAACTTTAATGAACATATATTTTCTGGTCTATTTTAATACATAAGGTGCACTGGATTATAGGGTTGTAATTGTAACCAACACTAGTAAGGAATAGAGGTGTCGCCATGTTTTCCTTTTAATTCAGCAGCTGAAAACATTTTCTTTTAAGGTCTGTTTTTTAAAGTAAGATTTAATGCCCAGATTTTCACTAAGGCTGGGTGCAGCAGCATTAGCATTTGCGGCTTACAGCTAGCACTAGCCACGGTTAGTGCTAGTAAACGCTGCCTGACAGTGCTATACTGGTAGCTACACAGAGTGTGTTTCTGTTAGCCTGGGCAATATAAGTTAGCGGTTTGTCCCTCATACCTTGTTTTAACATGATAAACACACAGACTACAGTCTGATATACTTGACTTTCAATGGCAAAAGAGCTAGCACTTATGCTTATGCTGCTCCAGGAGTGCTAGCCAGGGTTAGCAGCAGGGTACAGGCCGATGATACTTACCTCTTTATGGCGAAAGAGCTACCGCTTAGCGCAGTTAGCGGCTAATGTTGCTCCAGCAGTGCTAGCTGGGGTTTGCAGCAGCCTACCGGGATTGCTTTACTGTTTCTTAATACCTAACTGGTAGAATTCATACATTAAACACACCGGATTAAGGCGCACTGGCAATTTTTAGTAGAATTAAAGAAAGTTTAATGCACCTTGTAGAAAAATATGGTATGATTCTGAAGGTTCGTTTCATCTGTCCACAAAACATGACATGCTCAAAACACACAAAAGGCATATAAGTAGTAATTCTATTTATTAATCATGGTTTTTTTTTTAGATGTAATGTGAAATAAACCAATCAGTGTGTCCCTTCTCATTCCCTTTAAGAGCCAGATGTGCTCTGACTTTGGCGAATTGCTATTTTAATGGCGAATCGCTTCTAAGCTTCTCATCAGAGAACATTGATCTACTCAAGGTAATTTATGGGAACAGAAATGCTATTTTCATGTTGTATTTTGATTACTGTTGATGTAAATGTTGAGCTTGTGCACTGCTGCATGTCTTGGTGTGCACAGTGTACGTGCGGCATGCCTGTGTTGCCAAGATAGCAATGAACGTCTGACTGATTACATAGAAACAGACCAGAATTTCACATGAACACACCTCATTTTCAGACCACCAAGCTCATCAGCGCTAGAGTGCTATAGATATATTCTCGAGCACTGTTACTATTTAATTGATACAGGTGCAAGGCGTGAAAATAGACTGCTGAGGGGGTGTAAGATAGCAATACGCATCACAATACACCTTGCACAGGGTGTTAGATAGAGCCCAGGCTATTTGCACATCAGAATTGTTAGAACATTTAATTGAAAACACAGTTGGTTAAAGTTACCCAGTGGTTAAAGGTCTTTCTGCATTTCAGCATGGCGCCCACTTGCACTTGGGTTGATTGCAGTGCACCTTCTATCCCCTTCCCAGCATTCTCTCCGCAGAACCCTGGCGAGCAGCCGCCGATGAGCTGGCTGGCAGTTGCTCTGTGCATTAGCGGAGTGAATTAACACAGAGGACGGAGATCACCAGGAGCTTTCCTCTCTGATTTCTCATTTCCCCGTGGGAAGGCAGTCTGAAGCCTGATGAACTTCCCACCAGCGGTGCGGTCCCAGGATACGTGGGTGAACTTAAAGACTCTTCCAAGGCAGGACGACACCTTCTTCTGAGGGGATGCGAAAAAATTCCCCGGAGGAAATTGAATGCTGTCATGGATGGATTAGCCCTGTAATGGCGGGACACATATCTTGAGCCGACGAGCCTCACTCAGAGACTGTGGGCAAATGAGGGAGAGGGATGGGAAAAAAAAAAAGGAAATGAAATTCATTTCATACCTCCTCAAGCACATTGGCCCTCACCCGGAAAGGCCCTCTCTAAAGGCTAAGCACAGACTCTCCGCCGGCGACTGCGGGGAACTTTTGGAGAGTTTTTCCGACTGCGTTTTTTTTCTCGGCACCTGAAACCGTTCCTCAGAGCCCGAGAGGAAGTAAAGGGCTCTCAATATGCTGAGACGGGGAAGCAGCGTTCAATTATGAGATTCATGAGGTTTCAGACAGGTTCCTGGGATCATGGATGTTTTTGCAAATGCATGGATTAAGATTTTTTGCCGCACCGTGAAACGTCCTGGAAAATTACCCAGACTTTGGAGATGCTCTTAATAGAGGGTGGAAAAAGGCCAGTCATTGAAGTTTTAATTTTTTTTTTTTAAACTTTACTTGTTGGATGCTAAAAATATATTTTTTTCAAGCTTCTGTATCTTGGTAGTACATGCAGAATCTTGGTTCACTGTAAGAGTTTCAGTTCATTCTACAAATCATGGATTTCCTTGTTCTCTGATTCTAATTTAAAAATGAATTAAAAAAAAAAAAAATATATATATATATATATATACAGTAACAGTCAAATGTTTGGAAAATCACCAGTAGATGACACGGCTCTCCAAACCATCACTGATCATCAGTAAATTTTACATTTCATTTGTAAATCAAGGAGATCAGAGTCTGGAGGAAGAGTGGAGAGACACACAATCCAGTCCAAGCTGCTTGAGGTCTAGTGTGAAGTTTCCACCAATCAGTGATGGTTTAGATAAAGAGACATGTCATCGGCTGGTGTTGATCCACTGTGTTTTATTGTCAAGTCTAAAGTCAGTGCAGTTTTGTTTTCCCGGTAAATCTTACAGCACTTCATGCTTCCCTCTGCTACTGACAACTTTTATGGAGGTGCAGATTTCATTTTCCAGCAGGAATTGGCACACTACCAACACTGCCAAAATTACCGATTGGTCTTATATAATATTCTAATGTTCTGAGACATTGATTTTTGGGTTTTTATTGGCTGTAAGCTGAATCATCGTTTAAAATAGATCACTATTGAACCAAATTTCTAAAATAAAGTAACTCTTCAATGATATTCTAATTTCTTGAGATGCACTAGTACAGTACCACTCCGTCCAGATCCACATCCATGCCCAGTGTCTCAAACTTGTCAATTAAACATGAGAGATGGTGAGAGAGGTTCAAAGTGGGCCTAGAGTTGGAGGTTGAGGGTATTGAGGGTTACATCATTAGAAGTCAGGATCAACTCTCTCCTCTCTTAACACTTTAGAAAGCTTTGGCCTCAGTTGGGGACAGAAAGCGTGCGGGAAAAAATAGTCCCTCAGATGAATTATAGAGCTTATGTCAGCTCTCTCTTTTTGAGAAAAGCCACTGTATAATCAGAGGACGGGCTAGCAGTTAGCAGCAAAAGAGCCAAGCTTCCCCGCCATTAATATTTCACGTCCTATTCTAATCAATCATTGATCCGTTGCATTAAAACCACGTTGCATGTCACAATATTGCCTGAGTTAGTTTGACAGGATTTGCGCCACTCGCATCTGCTGGAAATCTTCTCTGCTCTCTCTGCTAATTTCTCCTCCAGCAGACGACTTCAGACTTAGTTGAACAGTTGATGCTGTCAGGCGCTGAGGGAAGTTAGCGCAGAGACCTGAGCTGAACCATCAGTCTGCGTCTGGATACCTTTCATCTCACGTAATTCGTTTAAAGCTGTGTCAGCACTGTTGCTATTTATATTTATTAATTTATTAATCTCGGCTGTGGGTGGATGTGAACTGAACAGAAAATCACTGCTATATTCTAAAGTGACTTTAGAATGTCTTTGTTCCCGTGTTTACTGTTACTACTGTTACTCTGAGGTGGGTAGAGTAGTCAAAAACAGAACTCAAGTAAAATTACTTTTAAACCTTGTGTGGTGTTCGGGTCTGTGGGACCCGTTTTCATTTACCATCAAATGATACTAAAAAAATATTTTTTCTAACTCAAACTCATTGGCATTGGCTCATTTTTTGTGAAAAACATATATCAAAACACATTTTCAATAAACACACACTGTACACCCCCCCCCCCCCCTACACATTTATATTACATACAGTATGTTTGGCCAAGGGCTAATAAACATTGCTTCATTTGTAAATTTGAAACTAAACAAATCTTCTACTCATATCTTGAGTTAAATTCATTTTCTTTTACATTTTATTTAAAAAAAATAATAAAAAAAAAAAGAGTAGCACTTTTAAGTTTGGTGAATTAAATACAAAATAAAACAAAGTAAACGAGTAACAAAAATATGAGCACCACACAAGGGTTAAATAATAATAATTACTCTGGTAAAAAGAAAGGTGGTCTTGAATTATTACTTTTACAATAAAAAAAATTGCTCTGGTTTTACTTGAATCAGGACTGTACATGTGATTTGCTTGTATTGATTTAGGACTAGACCTGAGACTTGTTGAGTACTAATTTGATATTGACTTCATACTTGTCTGTACTGACTCAGAAATGGGCATTTGACTCGCCTGTACTGACTTGGAACTAGACTTAAAACTTCAGGATTCAGGACTAAACTCAAGAATTGCTTGTATTAATTTAGGGCTAGACTTACGTCTTGTCTGTACTGATTTGATGTTGACTTCATATTTATCTGTACTGACTCAGGATTGGGGATTAGGCTCACCTGTATTAACTTGGGATTGGGTTTATGACTTGTCTGAAATTATTTGGGATTGACGTCAACCTTACTTGCATTATTTCAGGACTAAACATGAGAATTGCTTGTATTGACTTAGGACTGGACTTAAGACTTGCCTGTACTGATTCGATATTTACTTCATACTTGTCTGTACTGACTCAGAATTGGGCATTAGACTTACCTGTACTGACTTGGGATTGGATTTAAGACTTGCCTGTACCTGCTTGTGATTGACTTCAACTTCACTTGCATTTAATCAGGACTAAACTTGAGAATTGCTTGTATTGATTTAGGACTAGACATGAGAATTGCTTGTATTAACAAATGACTAGACTTGAGATTTGCTTGTTTTGACTCAAGACTGGACTTAAGGCTTGCCTGTACTGACTTAGGTTTTAAGAATTACTTGTATTGATTTAGGACTAGACTTGAGACTTGTTGATTACTGATTTGATGTTGACTTCATATTTGTCTGTACTGACTCAGGATTGGGCATTAGACGTACCTGTACTGACTTGGGATTGGACTTAAGACTTGGCTGTACTGACCTGGGACTGATTTCAACTATACTTGCATTGACTCAGGACTAAATTTGAGAATTGCTTATATTGATTTAGGACTAAACTCGAGAATTGCTAGTATTGACAAATAACTAGACTTAAGACTTGCTAGTATTGGCAAATGACAAGACTTAAGACTTGCCTGTACTGACTTGGGATTTGACTTAAGGCTTGCCTGTACAGATTTGGGATTAATTTTAACCTTACTTGCAATTAATCAGGACTAAATCTGTAAATTGCTTGTATTGACTAAGGCCTAGACTTTAGACTTTTTCGTAGTAATTTAGGACTAGATTTGAGATTTTACTGCAGTAACTTAGGACTGAACTTAAGACTCACCTGTGCTGACTTAGAACTGGACTGAAGACTTGGCTTTACTGATTTGGGATCATCTTCAGATTAATCTGTACTGACTCAGAACTTGACATAAGACTTGCCAGAACTGACTCAATTTGAAATGTGACTGAAATCTGATTGGGGTGGACTTAAGACTTGGCTGTGCTGAAATAGAACTAGATTGAAGACTTACCTGTACTGACTGATGTCTCAGTAAGTGTTGTCTCTTCCATTAAAAAAATGAACCACATATGATGTTTTGACTTGCCATTGCCTTGAGTGGTTTGCTTGGACTGAAATTTGGCACTAATATATTCAATGTTAAAGCATTGTCAGTAGTAACATAATCATCATTTGGTAGCTACCCCAAAACCCCAATTTCTGTGCCCAACACTACTTGCTACCACTATAGCCAAACACACTAATTAGTTAGAGTTTTTTGTCCATATACTACTGTAATGTATGTTGCTTACTTAAAATAGGTTTGTTACCTATATATATATATATACATGCTATTATTGTTCTACTTTTTTTGTGAGCAAGCCTAAGGTAACCCTTGAAATGCAAGTGAATTTTCTGTTAAAATGCTACATTTATTTGAAGTTAAAAGAAGTTCGACTTTAAATAAATGCAGAGAGCTGAGCTGAACCAGAGGTCTAAGGCTATATGGCTTCCTTCCCAACATAATTCATTTACTGCTGTATTGGCTGGGGGGAGATAAGTGTTAATCGGGGACAGGCAGCGTGTGTAATTCTGACCTGTTCGTGAGCCCTCCCAGTCAAATGATAACAGAGGAACAACCTAGACCGGCCTTTATCGCATACGAGCCGTACAAGTCACCCAGATTGTGTGTGTGTGTGTGTGTGTGTGTGTATGTATGTGAGTGTGTGTGGACAACGGAAGACTAGAGTGGAATAAGAGAACACTTTTTTTATTTGGTAGCCGAGTATTAAGGAATATGCTGGAGAGGAACATTAAAAGTCCAATCACCTGCCCACGCAAACCAACATCATAAAGAATTCATAGGCATATAATATGAGTGGCTGATTTCATTGAATTTCATAGGAATGAAATCAAAAGTAAAGCTAACTCTGCCGCTACCGCTCGCCTTAAACATTCATAGCTGCTTGTGGAAGTTGATGCATGAAGTGTTCTGTCGGAAGCACACCCTGCAAAAGTACCTCAGCTGTGACCTGAGGAACCACCTTAGGTTTCTGTAGATTAACAGGATTGATTTGAGACTTAACTTTAGTAAGAACTTCACATCTATTGAGTTAGGACTGGACCTAAGAATCATCTACAACGACTTGGGAGCAGTGACATGCAGACGCTATGGCCCAAAGTGCTTGGGCAACTGCCCTTTTGCCGTCCTTGGCTGATATTGCCCTTTCAAAGGGAGGGGAAAAAAATAATATAGGCAAATATGATTTCATATTTCAACAAGATTTTCTTTATAATTCGTAATTTTGATTGAAGTTTCATAAAACGAAGTTTTCAGAGACAGCTCGAGAAATAGGCAAAAGGGAGGGGCATGCTACACTAGGAAAAAAAAAAAAAGCACAGCACACGCTCGGGCGGCGCTTCCGCCGACTAGCAGGAGTTTGAAGATGCCGTGGGAGTAGAGCGACTGCCCTGAAGGTGAGCTTGAAATGTATCCTTCACAGTATTACAAGACATGATCACAATCAACTTCTCTAAAATCCGATGTCGTTGAGTTTAGGACGTTTAGTGATTCTAAATAATCTGACAGCCACCCACTGTGCCACGTTTAGATAGCAAAAAAAACCCGACAGCCAGCTAGCTTGCAGTCAATGTTTTACATGACTCAGGTTGTTTTGTGGGAGGCTAACCAAACTAAGTTACATGCAGCTGATAACATTTCATTTTATCAAGCAAGATGAATGACGGGCATAAAGCACTATTCGAATTATTCACATGCACGTTGTGTTACTGCAGAAAATTTGAAATGCCCACGGAAAAGAGACGAGTGCAGGAGAGAGAGAGAACCTTTTTTTGGGGGGGTTAGAGCAACTGCCCTTCAAGATTCCTGTGCACGTCCCTGCTTGGGAGTGAACTTGAGATTTACCGCTACTGACTATTTGTAATGACCTAAATTAAAACTGTGTTTTTGGACTTCTTGCAAAAAGTGGCCTGAAGAGACAAGATGTTGCACGACTCTATTCTTTCTAAATCTGAACCTCAGGCTTGCCAGTGCTGACTCAGGATTAAACTGAAAACTTGTCTTAAGTTTTATCGACATGGGATTCAACTTTAACTTGGCTAAATTGACTTGGGACTCAACTTAAGACTTGCCTTTACAAACTTAACCCTCTGCCTTGGAACTTGACATGTAACTTTTCCGTAATGACTCAGGGTTCAGCCTAAGATTTGACTCTTCTGACTTAAGACTCAAATTGAGACTCAGTTTGCCTGTACTGACATAAGGCATGATATGTTTTGCTGTACTTGAATCAGGACTTGAGTGAACATGAGTCTTGCCTGTACTGTTTTGGGTCTCAACTTAAGACTTGCGTGTGCTGACTCAGGACCTGACAGTAAATTTGCCTGTACTGTCTTCGGATTTGACATGAGATTTGTCTTTACTGACTTAAGACTTGGCTGTACTGACCCGGAATTTATCTTAAGACTTGGCTGTTCTATTTTTTTGCTTTACTTAAGATTCGGGTATTCTGTCTTGGGACTTAACTTGAGACTTGGCGTACCAACTCAAGACTTGCCTATAATGACATGACACTTGATTAAAGACACATGTGTACTGACTCTGGACTCAACGTCAGACTTGCCTATATTGACTCATACTTGCATTTGGCTTAATTGTCTGTAACGACTCAGGACTCAACTTAAAATGTTTGACTTTTCTGATTCGAGACTTGATTTCAGATGTGCCTATACTGACTTGGGATTGAAATAAAGACATTTTGTCTGTACTGACTAAAGACGTTAAACATTCATGTACTGACTCAGCATTTGAGACTTGCCGGCACTAATTTGGGACTTAACTTGGAATTTGCCTCTACTAACTTAGGACTTAACTTAAGGCTTATCTGTACTGACTTAAGACTTGCCTTTACTAACTTAGCACTCTGCTTGAGACTTGACTTTACTGCCTTGGAACTTGACGTAACTTTTCCGTAAGGACTCAGGGATCAACCTAAGATTTGACTTTTCTGACTCAGGACTCAATTTGAGATTTGCCTGTACTGACATTTTGCATGATATATGTATTGCTTGTACTGGAATCAAGACTTGAGTGAACATGAATCTTGGGTCCCAACTTGACACTTGCCTTTGCTGACTCAGGACCTATCTGAGACTTGGCTGTACTAACTCAGAATTTATCTCAAGACTTGCCTGTTCTAATTTTTTACTTGACTTAAGATCCGAGTATTCTGCCTTGGGACTCATCAAGTACACTTGTACTGACTCTGGACTCAACTTTAGACTTGCCTATATTGACTCATACTTGCATTTGCTATTGTGAGGCTTAATTATCTGTAACGACTCAGGACTCAACTTAAAATGTTTGACTTTTCTGATTTGAGACTTGATTTGAGATGTGCCTAAACTGACCTGGGACTCAAGACTTGCCTAAAACTGACTTGGGATTGAAATAAAGACATATTGTCTGTACTGACTAAAGACTTGATGTTAAACATTTATGCACTGACTCAGCACTTGAGACTTGCCGGTGTTCTGTCTAATTGTCCTACCCATCGATACATGCTTCCCAAAGGTACTGCGCATGCGCTGACCTACACAATTTAATTATTTCTCGTGTTTTATTTATAATTAATCTGTTTTAGGGGGGTTTATGTGCATTAAACAACCTGGACGCACTGTCATTGCACAAAAGTGTAAATAAAAAACTAAAAATTACAATTATCATCATAAATAAATACAAAAGCAGTTTGTAATGAGCTTTATTTACTATCATTTTGCAATGATACAATGCATTATGCAATCCAAATCTAATAACTTACATCTACTGGAATTTCACTGGGTATATGCACTAAAATAGTGCTTTTGTTGTATTTTTAGGGTTAAATATACATTATGGCAGCACGGTTCGACAAGGTAGGACAATTCGACAGAACACCGGCACTGATTTGGGACTTGGAATTTGCCTCTAATAAATTAGGACTTAACTTAATCTGTACTGACTTAAGACTTGCCTCTACCTACTTAGGATTGATCTTAGACTTAGCAGTACTGATTTGGGACTAAACGTAAGATTTGCATTCATTGACTTGGAAGTCAGTTTGAGACTTGGCAGGATTGTTTTGGGACTTAACTTGAGTTTTGTCTCTACTCATTTAGACTTGACATAAGATTGCAACTACTGAGTCAGGAATGGACTTAGTCATGAATTTTAAATTCACCTCTACTGACTCAGAACTGGACATGAGTACTGACTGGACTTGCCAGTACTGAGTATCAATACTTAGGACTGAAGTATAAAGGGAGACTTACTATATAAAAAAAAGTTGGCTTGTGAATTGCAGCAACTGTAGGAAAGCTATTTTTGTGCGTAATTATGCATAAACGTCTTCAAACGCTGTGATTAATGCATTTCCTTTATGTACAGTATGAATGGTACTTTTCTCCTGCTTTAGAGTCTATATAAAGAATTAATGCCACTTTATTTTGAGTGGTTCCTTTACACACTCGACAGACTTTCAAAAACATATCAGTTATGCAGGCCTAGCAGTAGTGAAGCATCTGAATATATGCAGCAGATTATCCAGAGACTCTTAATTAACTGCATAAATAAAAATGTTTATAATCTTCTGGGGCCAGTTGTTCAGAGGTAATCTGATCGGATATTGGTTATCGGATTGGATCAAATCTGGAAAACGGGTTGTTCAAAAGGGAAAGAAGCATTCTGAAATCGGATCAGATCCCGTAATCCAATCCTAGTTTGTAAATGGATCAAACCTTCAGTTTCTGTTGTTCAAAACTTTTCAGTAGGATTTGGATAACTTTGATCCAAAAAAACAGGATTACCCTGATCACAACAAGAGATAGGATTTCAAGGGGGATTTCAGGAAGTAAATGTGGTAAAACTTTAAAATCAAAGTTTTAAAGTAAAAACAAATACATTTGTACAATTTAGTGTATATACTTTTACTTCTATTTTGCACTTGACCTGTTTAACCGTTACAGTGATAAAGTAGACATTGGCTACCAATTAAGCCTTTTTCTATAGTAACGTAAAAATAAAAACAATCTTGACCCCATTAAATAAACCCCCCAAAAGATTTCAATAACAAACAAAAATAATATATTCATTTTTTCATCTACGTCACTGTCATTCATCACTGTATATTAATGTCAAAGAAACATTTATCAGATATGAAGCTGTCAAAAATAATTTCGAACAATTGAAAAGAACACCAGAGTTTGTTCTGGTTCTTCAACAGGCTCAGGTGCATCATGAACATCACAGAGAGGGACATTTCGTCTGGTAGCAACATTTCTTCTATCTGTTTTTTACATAGCTGGTAATCCGGATTAGGTAATCCTGAAAACTGTGTTTCTGGATCAGGTTGATCCAATCCAATATTGCTTTGAAAAACTGGCTTAAAAGTAAGACAGATCACCTGATCCTGGATAGCAAAAAATGTGATTACCAAATCTGGATAATTTTGATCCGGATTACATTTTTTGAACAACTGGCCCCTGAGCTTCTGTTTTTCGCTTCATTTTTAGATAGTCGAGGTTTATATCTGCAGATGAAATCACTAAAAATATAACAAGATAATCTCAATGATTGTATCAATTTGCCGACACCAGTCTGTGACTAATTTCTAACCGGATTAGGCTTTGGTAAATGTTACTGTCAAAAACTAGGGTTAGATTAGGTTCTGGTTTATTATTAGACTCTGATTAAATGTCACATTAGGATTAAAGTTAGGATCAAGCTTTAGGTTTAGGTATTTAGGTTTTTGAGTTAGGGTCAGGATGTTGGTTAGGATTAGGATTTGGACTAAAATTAAGATAAATAAAAGGGCAAGATGATATTTAGGATTAGGTATGGATTGAGATTAAGTTTAGGACTAGGGTCAGGATGATGTTTAGAATTAGGTTTTGGACTGATATTAAGATTAAGACACGGGCCAGATGATAATTAGGATTAGATTTGGATTTGGATTAAGTTTAGGACAGGGCATCAGGATGCTGTTAAGGATTAGGTTTAGGATTAAAATTAAGTTTAACACAAGGGTCAGGATGATGATTAGAATTACATTTTGGACTGAGATTGAGTTTAGGAATAGGGTCGGGATGATGTTTAGAATTAGGTTTTGGATTGAGATTGAGTTTGGGAATAGGGTCAGGCTGATGATTCTATTTAAATTTTGGATTGAGATTGAGTTTAGGAATAGAGTCAGGATGATGTTTAGAATTAGGTTTTATATTGAAATTAAGATGAAGACAAGGGCCAGGGTGATGATTAAATGGAGTTAAATACAGAACAATCCTGAAAGAAAACCTGGTGGAGGCTGCAAAAGACTTGAAACTGGGAAGGAGATTCACCTTCCGTCAAGACAATGACCCTAAACATACAGCCAGAGCTACAGTCCTACAGACCTAAATCCCACTGAGCTTCTGTGGCAAGACATATAAAAGTTTACATTTAAAAAAAACATTTAAACTTGTGGTTGTAGGTGACAAAATGTTAAAAAGAAGTTTAATAAGTATGAATACTTTTGTAATTAACTGTAAATGTAAAAAGTGTATATGCCTAAATTTAAATCAATGGTTCAAATAATCAAATAATATGATCAGGAGATCTCTGGTTTGAATCCTGTTCATGTAGCTTGCCATCGGCTACTGTCGCTCTGAGAGAGCTCTGAGAGGTCTTGCTCTCTCTGGGTGGGTACAGTAGATGGCACTCTTTCCGCACATCACTCCAAAGGGTGATGTGGATCAGCACAAGGCTGCATCTGTGAGCTGATGTATCGGATACGAGTCGGTGGGCTTTCCTCCGAATGCGCTGTGTTGCTACTGGAGGAGGCATGTCCTAGTCTTCACCCTCCTGGTGTTGAGGCATCACTAGTGAAAAGTGGGTTGGGTAATTGGCAATGTAAATTAGGGGGAAGTATTAGTTCAGTAGTTGCTACATGAATGTTTGCTCATTTTTGTCACGGATGCAATGTAAAGCATCACTCACCTACTTTTGTGCTTTTTTTTTTTTTTTTACCTTTGAGTTCTCTCTTTGTGTATCCCATTGTCCTGTTGAAATGGATTTTCCCTATGCACACTTTCTTTACTTTTCTTATTTCCCTCACTTTCCTCCTCTGTTCGTTAGCTATCTTTTCAGCTCTTTCTCTCTCTTTTTCTCTCTTGCTCTTTCATTCCCCTCCTCCCTCCGATGCCTGTGATGGGTTTCATTACTGTACTCAATCTCAGGCCGTGGACAGCCTCTCCCTGGTGTGCTGCACCACCATATAATCCTTTTAATTAAAGGCCCTGCTCCTCGCCCGGGCTGCCCCATGCCTGGCGCTGGCGGCGTCCCGCCTTTTGTTCGGCTGATGCTCACCCACTCATTTCGTGTCAAGCCGGGCTTTTGCCATTTGACAAGAGGTGCCGTCACCTTTGTTTCTTTGTCTTTATATAGCTTTAATCTCCAGAGCAATATTGCAAAGTGTGTGCCTGAGCCAGTGCATGTGTGTGTGTGTGTACGTGAGTGTGTGTACGTGAGTGTGTGTACGTGTGCGCGTGAGTGCACATAAGGGTTTTGTAGGTGGGTGGCCATTGATCCAACTCAGTGCTCATCAGAGTTAAATGCAATCAGGGATTTAAAAAGCCCTGGATAGCGTGTGATTGGGCATGGATAAGAGCAGACAGGGAGGCGCATCCACTTTCGTTTCAGCGCGCCGTGGTGAAAGCAATTGATTTTGCATTATTCTAACCAAATCTCGCCAGGAATGGATCGCCAGCACTGGCCAAGAGTAAAAGAAAAGAGGCAAAGGAAAGATGAAAGAAGAAAAAGGAATAAAAAGAACAGAGTATCAGTTTAGGAGCAGTAGTGAAGCATCTGAATACATAAAGGTCTTGAAGATGTACTGTTCATGTGTTACTTGCATTAAGTAGATTTCTTACTGTTATTTTCAGCAAAACGCAACCCAGCCTTACCCAAAACATAACCCTTACCTCAATCCTAAACCTAATCCTAACCATCATCCTGGATCCTCAACCCAAAACTTAATCCTAACCAAAATTGTGGCCATAGTTTTAATCTTAACCCCAATCCAAAACCTATTTTTTACTGTCACCCTGGCTTTATTCCTAATATTAACCTCAATCCAAAACCTAATCATAACTGTCATCCTTGGTATACTGCTAATCTTAACCTTCCCAAATTTAATCCTAATCATCATCCTGGCTCTATTCCTAATCTTAATCTCAATCTAAAACCTAAACCCAACTCTCATTATGTCCCTAGCTCTAACCTCAACCTCAATACAAAACCTAAACCTAGCCATCATCCTGGATCCTCAACCCTAAACTTAATCCTAACCAAAATTGTGGCCCTAGTTCTAATCTTCAACTCAATCCAAAACCTAATTCTAACTGTCATCCTGACTTTATTCCTAATATTAACCTCAATCCAAAACCTAATCATAACTGTCATCCTTGGTCTATTGCTAATCCTAATCCCAAACTTAATCCTAACCATCATCCTGGCTCCTGGCTCTATTCCTAATCTTAACCTTAATCCCAAATTTAAACCTAACCATCATCCTGGATCCTCAACCCAAAACTTAATCCTAACCAAAATTGTGGCCCTAGTTCTAATCTTAACCTCAATCCAAAACCTAATCCTAACTGTCATCCTTGGTCTATTGCTAATCTTACCCTTAATCCCAAACTTAATCCTAACCATCATCCTGGCTCTATTTCTAATCTTAATCTCAATCCAAAACATAAACCCAACTCTCATTATGACCCTAGTTCTATCCTCAACCTCAATACATAATCTAATCCTAACTGTCACACTTGCTCTATTCCTAATCTTAACCTCAATCCAAATCCAAAACCTAATGCTATCTATCGTCCTGTCTCTATTAGTAATTTTAACATCAATTCAAAGTATAATCCTAACTATCATTGTGGCTAATCAAGTTCTAATCTTAACTATTGTCTTTGCCCTAGTCCTAATCTTAAACTCAACTCAAAACATAATCCTAACTATCCTCCTGATCCTAGTCCTAAAATTAAACTCAATCCAACACCTAATCCTAACTGTCATCTGGCTCTATTACTAATCTTTACACCTAAATCCCAATCCAAAATCTAATGCTATACATCATCATGCCACTAGTCCTAATCATCAAATCAATGCACAATTTTATCCTAACCATTATCCTGACCCTATTCTTATCCTTAACCATCCTTAATCCAATCCTTACCTTCAATGTCATCCCATAATCTCTAACTTTACCACTTTAATAACTAATTTTGCAGTAAACTTTGGGTTTTTGTGTGGTCTATTCATATACAAACAGAAATCCTTTTTCTATGCTGCAGTGCATTTGCATGTATGAATATTCATGAGCAAAGGCCAAATCCTGTCTTTTTTCAGAGACCACTAATTCAATGTCATCCCATAATCTCAATGTGTGTGTATAAAAGCTTATTGAGAAAGTTTATTATTTTATGTTACACCTGTTAAACTTAATTACTCAGGAAAACAAATACTGATATGAACTTGGACAATAGAAATAACAATAAAAACATCTAATTTCAGTTTTAGTCTTCAGTAAAACCCTGTAGATAATCTACTGAATGTTCAGATGCTTCCACATCATCCATATGTGTGTTGAAATGTAACTGATATGAGTGGTGATTTTTTATGTCATTTAAAATAGACCGTTTTGAAAGATTGAATGCACCAATTTTCTCTCCATTACCCTCCTTTTCTTTCTTTTTCCCCTCCCTCCAATATCAAAATCCATTTCCCATTCTTCAGGTGAAGCCCCCACTGTACACACGGCCCCTCCAGGCAGCCGGCTGCTTGTCCAAACAGATTCCTCACACTGGCTGATTGATAAGGAACTTTTTAACCCGCGCTGGCTCGCCCTTGACCCGGCTCCATGCACTATTCATTTGGGTTTTAAAGTCACATTGGGCTGTCTGGATTATCCGGCGCTGGATCTGCCCGTTATTAATCTCCCTCTGGAGTTCTTGTTTTATGTATGCACACCCCCCCCCCCGTGTCAGCGCGAGGGCTTCCTGCCTTCCACAGACAGGGTATTTATTCACCCGCAACATGCTCTCCCTCAGGTCCCGGCTCTCTCGCGGCTCCCCCCTGCTGCAGGGTCTGCTGGGGTTGACATGGAGAAGAGGTGGCCTAACAAGAGGAAACATGCACTAAGTTCTTATGCACTGTTAGACAGATTCACTTCTGCTGCTCAAAAAGTGACTCCAGAGGCAATAATAAAAAAACTAAAAATAATAACAGCTTTAATTTGGATAGTATTAACAATGTATTAGATAGCAATTTATGTACAGTTAGTCTTTGGCATAGGCCCCGTCGTCGACCCAGGTATGCAACATCTGGACCCTTGTTGATGCTGCCAACCCCTGGGTTAGGTGGGGAGGAGGGAGAGAAAAACGGGTCCCACTTTATAATAAGTGTCCCTAAGTACTACGTAGTTACATGGTAACCATCCATGCAACTACAGTGTAACTACTGATTAAGTACACATTGTTACAGATTAACTACAGAGGTACAGGTTATGTAATTACAGTCAATAAATAAATAAATAGACAATAGACAATCTTCTGTTCTGTTCCTCTACTTTGTTCTACTCTGAACTGAGTCAACCAAGGCTCAATAAACACTTTAATAAAAATAAATAAATAAATAAACAAAAACATTTGTAATTTAGCTAGGGCTGTGACGATAATTTTATTACCGCAATACCGCGGTTATGGGACGTCACCGCGGTGATGAGCTCATTACCGTCATTACCGCATTTTTTTTTTGGCTGTCAAATCTGATTGACTGCGTTTTGAGCGGTAGTAAAATGCTCCATATAGGCACAACTGTGGTGAATTCAGTATTAATATGTCAAGTGTAAGTCCTACACTATAGGGCTGTGCAATATATCAAATATATTTTGATCGCGATAGATATTGGTGTCAAACGATCTCAAAATTCATAATATCGAATATAAAAATTTTTGTCATTTATCTGTGCTGCCGCTGCACTGGCGCGGCGGCGAATGGGTTAAGCAAAACGCGGTGCGTGGTACTCATTGAGGTCAGAACAGCTCTGGAGTCTCCTGCTCACTTCGTCTCCATTGAGGCTGCTGAAGAGAGTGAAGATTAGCAGCACTAATATTGGCTCGGAAATGGAAGCTACAGGGCAGGCTCAGTAAGTTGAGAAAAAAGGAAGAAAAAGACTCAGAACAGAAGAGAATCATCTGCAAGTTTTGCCGGAAAGTGGTGTCTGCACCTCTCGCCAACACATCAAACTAATTCACCCACCTCAAGGTAAACCATAGAGCCATGTAAGGTGTTCCGTGGTCACATTTTGAGAAAGTAAAATATATTAATTCATTGTCTGGCTGCTGGCTGTTCTGCGTGAGCACCGCGGAGAACGCGCGGCATTGCGCCTCAGTCTTGGGAAAAATAGTAAGGTTGGTTGAAGTGTAGTTCAAACAGCAAAGCAATGATATAAAACGATAACCACCATCTTTACTGAAATGTTGTTATCTGACCAAGTCTGAGGTAAAATGCGCTGCGCCTTGTCTCTTTCACAGCACGCGGAACTGAGTTCAGAACCGCTACAAATATAACCATATGAAACTCAGTTCAGATAAATAAACTTCAGATGAGTAAGGACACGTGAAGTGAAACAAAAATTGTCAAACATAAAGGACAGGTTTCTATTATTTTAAAATGGAACTAATGTCTTTTTTTTGGTCGGTTGTCTCTTGCGAGCCGATTTCTTAACGTCACGACATTTTAATCAACATATTATATGACGCGGGTCCCGTCAGGATATCTTGCGGCACAGACAGAACTGAATTGTTATTGGCGGGAACAGGAGTTTAATCAATCCAGAGGATGTGGGAGCACATTAATAAATAGTTAAGAAAATTGTAATAATCACGCAGTGATTCTCATGCACGCAACAAAAAAACCCTAAGCACAAAAAAGGAGCGGAGAATGGACCGACACGCGCACACACACACCGATTTTTTTTTTGTAATGTGGTAAGAAACGTGACCGCACTATTCGGCGCGGTTTTAATAAATATTTTTTTTAATTTTAAGCACTAAATGTAATTTATTAAATTTATTTAGGACCGCGGGGCAGGTGCGGCAAAACTGTGTATGTGGCGGGCTGATGCGGGATTAAAAGAAGGGTTTTTTTTTGCGGAACGGTAACGGGACAAAAAAGAAATGATGTCTGAATTAATTTCCTCCAATCAAATATAATTTAACATGGTTTAAGAATATAAAATAATTTATAAACAAACGAAATATTTAATATTGAGCTAATAGCCCAAGTGCAAAAATACAAAATCTGTAATACTCTGCACTGCACAATTCAAACGAAATAGCCGTAACGCAGCTGCGCTCCTGCCCTGCGATGCAGCCGAAGCCTGGTGTGAGGCAGCAGAAATTCTGGGGTGAAAACTACATAACTACACAACCAGTGTTGGGACTAACGGCGTTAAAACTAACGGCGTTACTAACGCCGTTACTTTTTTTCAGTAACGAGTAATCTAACTAATTACTATGACTGTAACTATAACGCCGTTACCATTTCCGACACCCCGTTACTGCACGTTACTTTAGCAGCTCTATGAACTTTTTTTTTTATTTCGCTTTGCCCTGGTTAACCCCTCCTCTGTCCGGTGAACTTGAGCTTCTGGCCGCTGTGCCTGTGGTTTGGCGTGGTGAAGTGAGGCACAATTGTGACGATTTGCGTGCTCTAATCAATTCAGTGATTGCCGTGGACAACCCAAGTTCCGAATTAAGGACGTTAAGCTCTTTTTAGCTGCTCCGGTTTTTGTGGTGCTGCTGCTTTCTATTTTAGAGCTTAGATTCTCTGCCCGAATCCCACCTGACCTGAGGACCGACCCGAAATCAGGCTCCTATTTTTATTTTATATAAAGCTCTGGTGTGATAATCACAATGTTGCTAAGTAACCAATTATTATTGTTCACTAAAGCGAACGAAATAGCGAAAATTGAAAGTGAAAAACATTTGTGTTAACTGAATCTAATAAAAACGGTAATTAAAAGGAAAAACATAACTATCTCGAACTGTATTTTGTGTTTATAAAACTAACTAAAACGAACTGAAATTACTGATAGAATACCCTCATTTTTGTGTTTAATTTATTTATAAGCGCTGTTGTACAGCGGAGTTGTACAGCGGGAGTTGTTGTGCCGAGCGCGCGGCACTCGTGGTCCGTTAGTTCTTGTGTAAAGCGCTCGCGCTAGCAAGCCCACCCTAAAATGAACAGAAAAAATAAAAACAAAATAAAATTAAACTATAAAAATGAAAACTGTAATCACGTAGCTCTGGGCGCACGTGAACGCCTCCGCGTTTGACTTGCAGCATTGTGTGTAGCTGTTCTTAAAAATCATTTAAATTAAATAATAGTTCTATGCTTCTATGTTACAGTGTTAATTAACATAATTCTGATTATATTTCGCTCATTCAATCAGCCCGAAAACAGACAGTTTATGGGGCGGATCGGGTCAGGCTCATAATGACAGTTTATGGTTCGGGCTTGGGCAGAATGTGCACGGGCTCCGGCTGGGTCGGATTTTTTGGGCACGATCTAAGCTCTATTCTCTTTTGGTGAAGCTGTTATATTAATACCATTTTAACGGGCATTAAATTGTTGTTTTTGTCCATTATTTTGTTTTATATATACATATTTCTTTTGAGTGTGGCTTGGTTTGTTAAATTTCATCCCCAGACGCGTTTTTCCGCTTTTTTCAGTATTACAAGTTTTAGTAATTTTCTTTGGTTGTGTGGAGAATTTCGTTTTATTTTTTTTGAAATTCGTTAGATTATATTTTTGTCAACATTTTGGGTTTATTTTCGTTTGTTATTTTTTGTTATTTTTCTAATAATAATAGTAAATGCATAATTGATTTCCTTTTTTTGATGGGCGAATAATAAAAAGTAACGCCATAGTTACTTTTACTGGTAACTAATTACTTTTATAGTGGAGTAACTCCGTTAGTAACTCAGTTACTTTTTTGGAGAAGTAACGAGTAACTATAACTAATTACTTTTTCAAAGTAACGTGCCCAACACTGTACACAACATAAGGAGACATAATGCACTCCAAATATTCAGGAGGGAAGTGAAATAAATGATACTGTACAGATATAATCTGTATCTAGTAGATATTTAATGAGAAATAAGAAGAGTGTGAATAAAAAAAAAAAACAGACGCCTATCACAGACTTCTTGAGCCTTGAGCCCGAACGGCCCGAGGAAAGGGGTGAGAAATATATTTTTTTCGGGGCCGGGGGTCAGTGGAAAATTTTGCTGTGGATTAATTCGTCTTTTTTTTTTAAACGAATAGTAGAATATTCGCTACCAATTACTGCCGAATATCCTGAGCTCAAAACCGCTATTCGTGCCAGTCCTAAAATAGATCTATGGATGGAGAAGGGGGAGGCGGACAAGCTCCTCCTTCAAAAAGTCTGCTCGGAAAAAGACAGGTTAGCTGTACAATGACGAATTATACAGGCAGCATATGTTCACTTGTTATGCTGTATTTATGGTTTATGTAGAGGTTGTGTGTAGGCTGTATGGTTTGAAGAATAAAGATCTGTTACCAATAAATTTGTGGTGTTTTTTTTTTTTTTTTTTTTTGGGGGGGGGGGGTGTTTTGGGGTCTCGCGGTTAACCGCAATATCGCGGTGATGCGTCAGTTTTTTACCGCGGTTATAAAAAATCAATACCGCCCCAGCCCTAAATTTAGCTTTTAATTAAATTTCTACCTCTCCTCTTTATATTTATCTTTGTAAACAAAGTGTTATTGGTGATGTTATTAATGTGAAAGTTAATATTGTTGATACTTTCCCTTCTTTATTTTATTTGTCTTTTATTGTTTTGTTATGGCTGAGCTTTGGTTTTAATTATTAATGTTTATTCTGAGTATTATTGTTGTCATTTTAAACCATGAAATATTTGAATATTTAAAATATTGTAATATCTAGTTTATCTATCTTCTTTAAGTTCTGTTTCGACCCGAGACAAAATAATATGGTTGTAAATAGGCTCGTAAAATTGCATTTGAGTCGCATACTTACTGTCTATAGATACACACATTTATACCTCACTGGCTCTTACTGCTGGTATATTACAGAAACAGTGCAGAGGCCTTGTTCTGTTCTTCTGCTTTGTTCTATTTCTGAACTGTTCGACAGACAGTAAACACAGTAAACACTTTAATTAAAAAAGCATTTGGAAACATATCTCTCTAATTTAGCTTTTGATTAAATTTCTCCCTCTCTTCTTTGTGTTTATCTTCATAACAAACAAGTGTTATTGCTGTAATAATTAATTTCATAAAGTTAATACTGACATTTCTCTTCTAAAAACACTTCATATATGTACTTTTTAATTTTATAAAAAGTTATTTCAGTGAATATTTTGATATCAGTACGGCTTTGAGTCTATCAGGGTGCATCAACCCTTGTCCCTTGTCATGGTCGAGACATTAGATGGATGGATGGATAGATGGATAGATGGATAGATAGATGGATAGATAGATAGAAAACACAACTCTCCACCAGTCTTTCATACTGCTTTTAGCTCCAGGTTATGGCCCAATCCTTTTGGTCTTTTGCAATCTTCAGCCTGGCTCTTCTTTGTTTCACATTAATGAAATGCTTTTTTTCCTAGGTTTCCATAACTTGATCCCTGCATTTAAGTGCTGGTGTCCAATTGTTATTTCCATGCAACCCAGCTGCCAGTTGCCATTCTTCTTGTAGGTCACTTGATATCATCCTGCGGTTAATGACTGACATTGAAATAAGTTGACAATCATTCTCCAGTCCTGAACCCCATTAATAAACTCTGCAATGTAATTTCAGAGGAAGATGGATGGTCACAAGCCATCAAACCAAGCTGAACTGCTTGAATTTTTGTGCCAGGAGTGGCATAAGATCATCCAAAAGCAGTGTGAACGACTGGTGGAGAGCAGAGCAAGACGGATAAAAGACGGGTTATTCCACCAATCTCGTAAAACCTTAGTATTGTTGTTTCAAAATTATTATGAACTTGTTTTCTTTGCAGTATTAAAGGTCATTTTAGTTGTTTTGACTATTTTTTTCTGCATTTAAATGCTTTAAAGGACAATATTTTTTTTGGAATTTGTAAGAAGTGGGGTCAGTAGTTTATAGAAAAGATCAATAAAGTTCAATTTACTCAAACATATACCTATAAATCCAGAGCTGTAGATGATTTTCAATGGTCAGCAGTGATATGTATTGTGGCTGCTGTTTCTTTGTTTGCTTATGAGCAATAGAATAGAATAGCATCTCTTAGCATGACTATGTTCAATGTTACAATGTAAGAATATGCAAGATTCCATATTGTGCCCAATACTAAACATATTGCTTGTATATCTACAGGGGTTGGACAATGAAACTGAAACAGCTGTCACATTTTAGTGTGGGAGGTTTCATGGCTAAATTGGAGCAGCCTGGTGGCCAATCTTCATTAATTGCACATTGCACCAGTAAGAGCAGTAAGAGTGTGAAGGTTCAATTAGCAGGGTAAGAGCACAGTTCTGCTCTAAATATTGCAATGCACACAACATTATGGGTGACATACCAGAGTTCAAAAGAGGACAAATTGTTGGTGCTCGTCTTGCTGGAGCATCTGTGACCAAGACAGCAAGTCTTTGTGATGCATCAAGAGCCACGGCAGGGTAATCTCAGAATACGACCAAGAAGGACCAACCACATCCAACAGGATTAACTGTGGACGCTGTAAGAGGAAGCTGTCTGAAAGGGATGTTCGGGTGCTAACCCGGATTGTATCAGAAAAACATAAAACCACGGCTGATCAAATCACGGCAGAATTCAATGTGCACCTCAACTCTCCTGTTTCCACCAGAACTGTCCGTCACCACAATAAATGATTGAGGTCTAAAACCAGGTGTTTCAATTTCATTGTCCAACCCCTGTCTGTATGTATGTATGTATGTTGTCCAGTGGTCTCACAATTGATGGGGTAAAGCAAGATGACATTCTTCATGGAAAAATGAGAAAAAGAGAGAAAGAGAGATAGGGGAAGAGGGAGAAAGAGAGAGGTAGGGGTCAGGAAGGGGCATTTGAATTTTGTTCTGACCTTCATGGCCATTCACAAATCACGTGCTGGACGTTGTCCTGCATTGTGCTCTGATCGATTGACCAGACAATGGGTTATTCACCACTGTGGCCACAGGTCAATGGCATGGTCTTCACAATGCGGCCGTTTTCCTGCTCTCAACCCGCTGGAAGCTGCTTCAATTCACCTATTCAGAGTGATCTCCTCGACAATTAATATCATGTTGCTGCTCTCCTGGGAGAGATCCTGAGGAGCGGCTTTAACCCTTAGAACCCTACGGACGGATTTTATGTCCAAAATCGCACCTTGTGTTCTCAGCTTAATTAATCAGGAATCCCTTCACACATAAAGACAATCCATATATGGTTAGAAAGAGCGGAACTTACTCTTTGTAAAAATAGTGATGACATCCCAGAGCGGTAAAGCTAAATCTACAAGAAACCCATTGAGAAAAACACCTAAAAAAGTGAGATCTACTTCCCCAACCAATATTATTTACAAACTTATTTATATGATGTTTCAAACCAAACAATATCAGTAAATATCAGACTCAAAAGTGTCCACAGAAACAGTGTGAAACTGAAACTACCTGAGCTCAAACTAAAGCTAGGTATGGTGTGCGCACTACTTTATATAGCTTTTATTTAACTTGCACATTTTTACTAAGTAGTTATTTTGCAGTAAACATTTTCATTTATTTAGACTAAAAAGTTGACATTTTTGTATTTTTTTTTATTGTGTGTCCTAAATAAAAGTGTTTTCCTCATCATTTTGTGGAATAACTCTTTATTAAAATATTTGTTGTTATCATAAGCAGCTGGAAACAAATATGTAGTATAGTTATTTACGTTTTTTTATTAGTTGGAATATTGGCCATATTGGTCCTGATCAAAATACTGAAAGGTAAAGGCTGCTCTGAGTGTCAGGTTTTTAGTATCTACATGTATCCTAGAGGTGTGATTATTGATTATCAAGAAAAATAAATCCGCCTGATGCTGTTTCTCCATGTATTTTGTCAAAGTAATAATTAATAAGCCATATAATGAACTCAAATCAACAGTATTCTTATGCTTTCAACTTATAAACACTCTATTCTAACCATTTTTAAAAATATATCTTAGGTATGAATATATTTAAAGTCTATACATTCAAAAATAAGTAAAAAAAATAAAATAAATAAATAAATAAATAAAAAATAACTCTTTTGCCCTGATTTTTTGCGCACCCTCTGCACTTTTAGACTCTTTGCCCCGATTTTCTGCGCTAGAAATGCGCTCCCTCTGCGCTTTTAGACTCTTTTGCCACGATTTTTAGCGCTAGAAATGCGCACCCTCCCCGCTTTTAGACTCTTTTGCCCCGATTTTCTGCGCTAGAAATGCGCACCCTCTCCGCTTTTAGACTCTTTGGCCCGTTTCTCTGCGCTGGAAATGCGCACTCTCCCTGCTTTTAGACTCTTTTGCCCTGATTTTCTGCGCTAGAAATGCGCACCCTCTCCGCTTTTAGACTCTTTTGCCCCGATTTTTTTGCGCTAGAAATGCGCACCCTCTGCACTTTTAGACTCTTTGGCCTGTTTTTCTGCGCTAGAAATGCGCACCCTCTGCGCTTTTAGACTCTCTTGCCCCGATTTTCTGCGCTAGAAATGCGCACCCTCTCTGCTTTTAGACTCTTTTGCCACGTTTTTCTGCGCTAGAAATGCGCACCCTCTGCGCTTTTAGACTCTCTTGCCCCGATTTTCTGCGCTAGAAATGCGCACCCTCTCTGCTTTTAGACTCTTTTGCCACGTTTTTCTGCGCTAGAAATGTGCACCCTCTCCCCTTTTAGACTCTTTGGCCCGTTTTTCTGCGCTAGAAATGCGCACCCTCTCGGCTTTTAGACTCTTTTGCCCCGATTTTCTGCGCTAGAAATGCGCACTCTCTCCGCTTTTATACTCTTTGGCCCTTTTTTTCTGCGCTAGAAATGCGCACTCTCTCCGCTTTTAGACTCTTTTGCCCCGATTTTCTGCGCTAGAAATGTGCACTCTCTCCGCTTTTAGACTCTTTGGCTCGTTTCTGACACTTAGCGTTCAAACTTTGAATCTCACATTATAAAAACCTGCTTAACAGCGGGCCAACTTTCATTCTATTTCTAAAATACACCGTGGGCCGCTCCAAAAAAGGAAACGGGCCACAAATGGCCCGCGGGCCGTAGTTTGGACACCCCTAGTTTAAAGGGTTAATGTGGAGGGATGTGAAACCTGACGTGGCCTTACAGTGCTTTCCTGCTTTACATTCCCAATGCGTACAGCTCCACTCGTCCTTTCGTCTTCCTTTTATCTATCTATCTTTCTTTCTATATATCCAGAGGCTGGGTTTTTTCACTGGCAGGGAAGGGGTTAATCTTCCATCCTGCATTTTTCATTTCCGTTGATCTGCAGTTCATATATTGTAGATGTGGCACTCTTTTGCAGTTTAATACATTGGAGATGACAGATCTGCCTTCTTGACCCCTTCGGCTGCGTTTGAATAAAGAAGTGATCCAAAACGCTGCCCCCTCCTCTGACCACAGACATATAGGCAGACGGCTGCTGGAATAAAAACTAATCAAATACAACAAGTCGGCTCGGAGAGAAGGAGGGGATGGGGGGAAGAAGATAGAGAGAGAGAGAGAGAGAGAGAGAGAGAGGGACAGAGAGAGAGAGAGAGAGAGGAAGGGAAGAAGGAGCTGGTGATCCGATGAAGGATGAAAATATCGTCCACGTAGAATAGATTTTAGCTTTTTTTGTCGTTTTGAAATGCAATCACGAGGAGGGAAGTGATTCCAGGCTACCTTGAAACTCTAAAGGAAAGCATAAATATTTGGAGATGTATATTTCGCCGGCCGCTTCATATATTCCCGGAGTAGCTGTGATTTATCTGCCCACAATAAATCAAAGGCCTTCCAGTTGTTTGCATTAATGTATGTTAGGCGGTATTTGACCTTATTCAGTTTGAGAGATGGATGGGCCCCCTGCAGTGCGGCGCATTCGCCCATATTGCACACACACACATATATTCACACACATATATACACCCACACATGCGTGATCCTACAGACTACAGAGTGAGTACAGATAATAGGATATTTGGGAATAATGCGCTTTTATATAGAGCTTGAGAGCACAATCTAGACCAGGGGTGTCCAAACATTTTTTTGTTGGGGGCCAGAAGGAGAAATATATTTGAAGTCACGGGCCACAGACTCTGTAATAAAACAAATAATGAAATATACCACTTTAAATAATACCTTTTTCCTGATTATTTCATTTACACACCTTTTTACTTGACTTACTCTCTTTATTTTTGACAGTGTTGTGTACTAACTAAGATTTTTCTAATTGATGTTTAATTTCAAGATGTCTCTTAATATTAAACTCCTTAATTACTGAAACTTTTAGACCCTTTGGACCGTTTTTTTGCGCTAGAAATGCGCACCCTCTCTGCTTTTAGACTCTTTGGCCCCTTTTTCTGCGCTAGAAATGCGCACTCTCTCTGCTTTTAGACTCTTTGGCCCGTTTTTCTGCGCTAGAAATGTGCACTCTCTCCGCTTTTAGACTCTTTGGCCCCTTTTTTCTGCGCTAGAAATGCGCACTCTCTCCGCTTTTAGACTCTTTGTCCCGATTTTCTGACACCTAGCTTTCAAACGTTGAATCTCACATTATAAAAACCTGCTTAACAGCGGGCCAACTTTCATTCTATTTCTAAAATAGGAAAAAAAAGGAAAAAAGGAAACGGGCCGCAAATGGCCCGCGGGCCGTAGTTTGGACACCCCTGATCTAGACCGTCTTAGAAGGTAATCAACTTTTCTTTTTTCTTTTTTTCTCTTTAGTTTTGTTTCTGTTTTATCTCTAATATTATAACACAGAACTACTGAGCATAATAAAAAAAAAAAATCTGATAAAACCCAAGCCCAACACATCCCAACTTTCCTATCAAATCCCTATCTGACCATATCCTCCAATCCTCCCTCCGCAGGTGAGATTTAAAATGCAAAACAATCTTTCATTATCTTTCTTAATGACCGCTGCGTACCCTCTAATTGATGCAACACGCCACACACTTTATAGCAAGCACCCCCCACGTCTTCCCAGGACCGCGTGGATATCGTAATGTGTGCGGTAGAAGCCGGTGGCCCGATGCTCTTTAATTTATTGGGATTTCATCAACGCCGCACTGTATTTCATCCATTTGGGAGATGTTTGGGACAGTTCATGCATTATTCAGGGCGCGCAGTGCATGAGCTTGCATTCAATTATATATGTGACAAATAAGTCCTATGGGCAAATGTATCCATTTATTTATCTGTATTCTTAACTCTGTCTGAGGCCTGGGCATAAATGTTTCATGCATTTATTCCGCCGCCGCGCAGCGCAAGAACGCTGCCGTCTCTGCCGCCGCGCTACTCTGTGGGGACCGGCCGAGGCCTGCCTAAATACAGCTAACTGAGATATAATGCTCCTGAATATTTAAGCATTCATAATACTTTAAAAACATTCATAAAACATTCCTACATTCCTGGTCAGTATGCAACTCATGATTCAACATTATAATGATAATATTAAAAAAGTAGCATACATATCATTTTTCTTTCTACAGTTCTACTGCAGATAGGTTGCAGATAAGAAAGTTTGCCTGACGTTCAGAAAACATTTTAGATACATTTTGGATGCTCCAAGCTTTGTGACTACAGTGGCTTTTTAGATTTTTATTTGATAAAAAGTACTTATGCGATACTTTGTGTTTGTCTATCACTTAAAAGCTTAGCAAAATACACTTAAATTTGTGAATGTAAAGTGACAAAATGTGGAAAAGTTCAAGTACTTTTGCAATAAACTGTAATTTTAAGGTCAAGAAATGGCACATCACATCACAGTTTACCGCCAATTTCACTTAAATCTATTGTTTTTTTCCAATTTCGCAGAAATTGTTTGCTTAATTTGAAGCTACAAAGTGACTAGACATAGAGTATGCAAGCCTTGATGCTAAGTCTTGTCCTGCTATTTTTTTTTATAAAAGATAAAAGATTAAAAAATCTTTATAAAAAAAAAGTTTTTTTGTGGTGTTATGCTGTACAAACCAAGGACAGACACAAGCAAATATCAATCAAATGATTTATTATCAAATGGGTTAAGAATAAGAGGAGTAGTAAGAGACAAGCAGGGTCAGTATCAAAATGGCAGCGATAAAAAACAACATACCAGAATGTCAAGGCAATAAAAGGTCATACACAGGATATCCAAAAGGCAAAGGGCTAGGCAAAAAGAGCAGTCTTAATACAAATAATTAATAATTTCGGCAACAAAAAAAAAACACAGTAGGAAGGGCAAAAAAGGCAAACAGAAACAAAAACGGCTCGATAACAATGGTAAACAAACAAAAGAGGAAGCGCGAGGAACAACTAAAACAGGGGGGTATTTACTGTATACTAACACAGACAGCTGTGGGTAATCAGAAGTTGGGAGAGCTTGAACGCCATAGTGCATGCTGGGAGTTGTAGTCTTTAATGCAATTAAATGCAATTATCGTCCATGTGTATGGGTGGAAGTTGGGGTCAAAACTCAGTGGTGTAATTAATTGCGTAAAAAAAAAAAACACACATTAGGGTGGGTGGGAATGTGTGGGAGGGGATGCGAGGCCCGACGGACCAGTCACAGCTGTGGCTGTCAGCGTCGTGTGACACGTAGTCACATTTTCAGAGAGGTGTGCATCGTGCATCATTGGCTACAACAGAGTTTCAACACAGAAATATAAATTGGCCTTTACTGATTCTAAATTAAACATGTGCGTTAACGTTTTAATATCAATAGCCCTATTAATTACATTATTTTCTTGCTGTTATCAGTGTTCTCAAGTCTCACACAAGTGACACACGCACCTCAGCGAGTTCACACACTCACACGCCGCACATGGTATTTCTCACGCTTGCCAATCCATCGGCTGTATATTATAATGTACTCTCGTTGAGCCAATCAGAATACAGATCGCTTTGTTGTTAGGCAGACCTAGTCAAAGAGGGTGGCGTTCCAGCCAGAGTTTCAGGCGCGAAGAACTGTCCGATTCGAAAGTTCTGAAACACACGTCGGTGAACAATTGAAGGAGAACGGCAGCAAACCCCCCCCCCCTTCCCCCGTTTTAACAACTGAAGACCCCCCCCCCCAAACAATTTAAGAAGAACAGCACGCATCCAAGTCCCCCCAAGGGGTACAACTGAAGAAGAACTGCGAGCACCCCCAATCTCACTCCAACCAAACTTCAAAACTTGAGAGCACTGCTCTTATAAAGTTACGAATTCAGCTCAAGACCAGAGTCTTCTTGTAGTTGGTTTCTGATGGTCTTGGCTTGGTATTTGATGGCCAAAAGGTGTTTGAAAAGCTGATCCTCCTGAAAGAAAACATTCTCTACCCTGTTAAACTGGCTGGATAACCAGCTCTTGACCAGCACGGTGCATAGCGCATTGCTACAGAGTTTGTTGATTATGGTCCAATGGTCTTGCTGGTCATGCTGGTTTACAAGCTTGGTTAGAATGATCATATGCTTGTAGATCAGCTAAACCATCGATTTATTGTAAAACAAACCCTATGGTGGTCAAGAAGCTTAGTTGGTAACGAGCTCTACCTTTTTGAGCCAGCATTCTTTTCCTGAAGACTTGAGTAAAAAATATGATTAGTTAATAATTATAATAATAGATAAATTAAATAGGATGTGAATATGCACAGAGAGTCACAAAGAGAGATTGAGAAAAGAGGAAGAGAAAAAAAAGAGAGAGTGAGAGAGAGAGAGAGAGAGAGAGAGAGAGAGAGAGAGACTGCTTTGATTTGCTCTCCGCAGGAGTCGTCTGTCGATCATAATCTAACAGAATGGCATTTGAGGCACACTGGCACTGGAGGCATTGTATTTATGCTAATATGCTTTATGCCACATAAACTCTGGCTGTAATGACACCACACATTTAAAGAGGAGGAGGAGGAGGAGGAGGAGGAGGAAGAGGAGGAGGAAAGGAGGAGGGGGCACTGTTTTTTGGAATAAACTTCATGGTAGTGAATTAGCTTCATCTGGTGGGGATTGTGTAGGAGAGTGCTTTGGAAAGGCTGAGCTGTGGGACACAGGGCTATGTTCTGGTTGGGCATTTTAGAGGGGTGGAGGGATGGAGGGATGGATGGATAGAGGGAGTGAGGGAGGGCATGAGTGAGTGAGTATGCCAGTGGCGAGGGAACGAGCAAGGCTGCAAACTGAAATTAGGCTGCTCGGTGCAGCACTGTACTATTGTGTGCCTCCACAAATGAGACAAATGAAAGTCTGATGAGTCCCTGTGGCCTGGTGAGAGACAGGCAACAGCAACAGCGCTCCTGGTTGTCCCCTAATTGGACCCAGCTGGGACTTATTTTCACAACCATGGGTGTTTTCAAGGACTTGCCGTACGGAACGTACACAAAGACATTCAAATTGCCGTGTGCGCCAGCATTATGGGAATATGATTATTTCAGGCCCATTTCGCTTAGTAGAATACTGATGATTTGAAGGTGGAAAGTTGAAAATGGCTGTTTGTTACGTTAAAGCTGTGGAGCGGGAGGGATTTGTACAGAGCAATTTTGCTCTCTGATCGTCTGGATGTTCCCGAAAACTGACAAAAACAGCCTGCGTGCTATCTCACTGTCTCAGAGCCTGATTATATCTATACTATATTGTAGAAATATCAAGTGTATCATCATGACAACATCATACTGACATCTAAAACAGTGATGTCAGTAACGCGTTATTAGTGGATCTGATACACAGTTCAGAAGAGAGCACTTCCTGTCTGAACCCACCCATTTTTTTATGAGCAAATAAGTATTGGAACATGTGACTGTCAGGTGTGTTTTATTGCCCAGATGTGTCCTGTTACCGTATTGTTCGCACTATAAGGTGCACTATCAATAAACTTCTATTTTCTGGTCTATTTTCATACATAAGGGACAATAAGGTGCATTATTATGATTTGAAGGTGGAAAGTTCTCACTGTCTCAGAGCCTGACTACATCTATACTATATTTTAGAATTACCTAGTGTATCATCAAGACCACAACCTTATTTGTACAGTAACATTACTTAATTGATATGATACACATTTCAGAAGATAGCACTGGATTATAAGGCGCACTGTGATGATGTCAGGGCCCTGAACACATCACCGCCCACTCAAATGACATTTTATCCACACATTCATTCATAAAACAAACAGAGTACTCACCTGGATCCTGTGCAAATGGCGGTGTGCAACCTCCCGGGTCCTTAGGGTCTTGGTAGAGACCAAGGGTTATCCTGGGGCAGGGCGGGCTGGGGTACCTGTGGAAAGAGAAAACAGAGAAAACAATGAATTCATATCCTAACATAATAATTAATACTTACCTGGACGTCTAAATGATTGCATGCATGTCTTCTTGTTTTTAAATATGTAAATAGTGTACAATAACAGTCATGTATAGTCGTCTTACCCACCTGCTCACTAGTTAATTACTTGTTGTTTTAGCCGGGGGGGGTGTTTGGGCTAAGAGTCATTAAGGGAAGGGGGGTACATTATTGGGACACTGGTTGAGCCTGGCTGGTATGCCGACGGGTAGTTGCTGATTATAGAGCATTTTGGTGGTTGCTGCCAATCCACCTTAAACTTCTTTCAAATAAATTGTATATTTCGTTTTGTTTCGTTTCAATAAACACTTCAAAAGGGAGACTTACCTGGTTCCAGACGGTTTTTACATCTCTGAATCACCTCTCTCCGGGAACCTCCTGACTATTTGTCTATTTTCTTGCACAAGGCGCACCGGATTATAAGGCGCATTCAGCGTTCCTGCTCACCAGATTGCCATTTCCTGTCTTCCCTTGTATAAATACCCCCTCTGTTTCTGTTCCCTGTTGCAGACTATTGAACCTAAATCCCTAGCTCTAAGTTTCCCTAAGTTTAAATATCTCATTCCATTGCTTTTTCATCCATTAATATGTCTAGTTGTGGTCTCTAGTATGAATGAATGCCATGTGAGAATATATATTTTTTTTTTTTTATGAAAAAAAAAGTGCTCAGGTGTTTCTATTTAGCCCTGCTTTAGGATCACTGATTTAGCGGCATCTGAAGAAAGACAGGATTTGGCTCTTGCTAATGAAAGAGCAAGTTTCATACATGCAAATATATCGCCTCTGATTGGCTAAAAACACTGCAGCAGCGTAAATTTTACACCTCTAATACTTGAAGAAAAATTTTTTTCAGAGATACAGCCTTAGTTTAAGATATAGCATATATATATATATATATATATATATATATATATAGAGTGCTAGGTGCTAAGTAAACCCTTAAATTTCAACTAACGTCAGACGTCTCTCTGATCAAATCGTATTTCTCAGGATTTTTTTTTCTTTTTCTAGCTACTGCAGACAAGGGAGGCTGAAGAACAGTTTTGTATACAGCATGCATATACAACTCCTATAGAGAAATATAGTATTTTATACTTTTATAAATAAGGAAGCTTTAGAGCAGTGGAGATGTCTTTGAATGGCTTCAGATTGTAGATTTCTAGTGGTTTCTACTGGTTGGACGTCTTCAGCTATATGCCAGATCTCCAGAGACTGGCGATCTCTATTAGAGTGTACGCCTCACTCTAATAGATTCTCTACATGTTTCCCGGGCAGAGGGTCATCACAGTTCACATTTCCACAGCCTTCCTCAGAAACCCTTGGTGATGCAGTGTTAATAGGCCATGCTCAGTGGTTTTACAGAAATTAAATGCTTTCACAAATACACCAATCTGAGCTCTGTCTCTAAATAAATTACCAGCCAGGGATTTTTTTTCTTTAGGAATTAATTCGACTCCAGATACGGCCAGGTAATGTCACATTTCCCCGGGGATGTTCTGCCTGCCAAGCCGATTCCTCCCGCCCCCCCACTATCTGAAGTAAACAGTCCTTGATAGGAGACAAAAATCATGCAAAGTACATATTAGCCCAGAATGCTGAGCGGAGCTTCATGAAACCGGAAGATGAAGAGAAATGTGCACGCTGGCAGTGCTTGCTAATTAGCGTGGAACACCAGGATTATGACTGATATAAAATGCATTAAGTGCCACAGCGTAATTCCTGATGTGAGACAGTTTGCAACTTTAAGACCTGCCTTGTGGGACACGGTTTTAAATAAATGGAATTCTCGTCTGCATGAATTATTAGTTTAAGCAGGAGCGCACTAAAAGTTGTTATTATTAGCTTAAAAAAAAAAAAAAACACTGGCTGCTGTTATGGAAAGTGGTGATTTGCACATTTGCGTATTTGTTCTGTTTTACTATAAATACACAAAAAAAAGTGTCTCTAATAACTGTGTACTTACACATTAACAAACATGTAATAACAGTGTAATAACTACTGGTGAAAAATGCATTTATACAGATTGATTACAGTTGTACAGGTTATATACATGAATTCACATGAATATCAATGTCAATGTTTTTTTTTTTTAGTGTTTAAAAACAAGTAAAGTCCTATTTAGAATCAGAAGGTTATAAACTTGTAATTACACACACATTAATCCACACACAATGACATGTACACAAGTACACTCACCCTATAACACACAATATTGACATTACATTCATGTAAATACATAACTAGTATGACTGTCATTACATGGGTTGTTAATATAATATGTAACTACACAGTAATTAAAAACACTTATTATGCACTTAATTAGCAATTGTTTAATATTTAATAATATGGTTCCACTTTATAATGTGTGAGTAAAGGTACTTTTACTTAATTACAATTGTTCTGTATTTTTTCCACCTCTGGTGAAATGGGATTGGGCCAAGATCTACTATTAGCCATCTCTCTTTTCCCTTATTAAACACATTTCTCCCTCTTTTTTTGCTATAAAAACCTTTGCATTAAAAAGCCTCTTTTTTGTGAATGTGATTTCATGACATTTTATGAAATCCTGAAGCAGCAGCAACAGCAGTGGCAATAATCATTTGGGAATCAGTCAGAATTGTGCATGCGTCAGTGTTTTCATAAAGCTATTTTTCTTTATTTCTTTGAGTAAGTTCCTGGCCTGAGGAGATGAAGCTAGTTGATGCTTTGTCACTTGGCCTTTATGGGAAGCCGCCACATTGCTAAGTGGCTGAGTGCGTGAGAGAGTGCAGCCGAAGGACTAATGGAAGCCCCCCGCTGTCATTTTGGCGTTAGTGGGCCGGCAGTGTGTGGAGGCCTACCTCTCCTGACCTCTTTCTCTGAAATATATGTTTAGATATGGATCGATCGGCTGTCCGTCATCACCGCGCGGTCCGCAACAAAGGGCCAGAAATGAAGCCCGTGATGGAATTGACCTCGTGGCAGGCCTCAAACTTTGGATATTTCAGGCTGGACTCGGGACGTCTTTGCAATTTCCAGAGTCATAAAAGCCATCAGGAACTTTAGTTGGGGAGTTGAACTTTTGGGAAGGTCATTTAACTTGCTTTCATTTTTAAGGCCGACCTGAGAAACATGCTGAAAATCCTATGAGTTCACTCAATAGAGGAGATGAGTTGGGTTTGATGTCTGAATAGCCCAGTGAAATCTTAAGCTGCAATTGGGGTTCCATGCGTTTAAAGAAACATTGCATTATTATAAACCTGGTTATGCTGTGGTGTTGCCAAATTCTTGTCTTAATTATCTTACAATAATTAATTCAATAGTTCACAATATTACAAAGACTGGAAAATAGTACAAAAAAACAGAACTGCTAATATTTTAATATATTTTACAAGATTTGATCAACAAATGATGTCCAATAAATGCAACATTACTCTGAATTGTTTACTGATTTTCTATTGAATGTAACCCTACACCTAATCCTAGGGGCACTAAAACCTAAACCATATTTTTTTTTTTTTCAGTAATAGCTGAAATATGCTCCTCTAATAGAGTTAATAACATGCCAAACCTGCCTACAAAATTTTAAAAATATTTCCTAACCTTTAAAGAACTATTTTATTTATGTAGATGCAGCTTTTTATTTTATATTAAACATTGTGCAAACATAACCTGCTTTTATTTCAGTTAAGAAAAAAGTGTAAAACATGCAAATCACTTCCACATAAAGGAGTTCTGTACACGTTTCCACATTTCTAACAGGATGTAAAGTACATGTACAACCTCCATTATTCATTCCATTTCAAAGCTTTTAAGAGCCTAGTAAGCTCTGACTTTGGCAGATTGCTATTTTAACAGCGCAGTGCTTCTGCGCTTCTCAGTAAAGGGAACTGACCTGCTCATTAACTGACCTAATTTATGGGAACAACATAATGTTATTTCATTCACTTTTCTGTTTAGTGTTGAAAATTTGTGTGAGTGTGTATGTGTAATAAACGGGGTTGCACACATATCATGTGCATATTATTATTATTCATTGCCACAATATCAATGAGCATCTAACTGGCTTTTTTTAGTCAGTGGCGCACTTTTTTCGATGCCAAGATAGCAATAGCATGGACATAGATACTGGTATTATATTCATGACACAATCGCTTTTTAAACGATGCATACACGATGCATAAAAACAGGCTGTTGATGGGGTGTAAGGTGCCAATGGTCATCGCAACTCGCCTTGCATAGTGTGTAAGATAGGGCCCATGGTATTTCCTGACTGACTTTTGGCATGTCAGTATATACTGTACAGACACGTTAAAAGTGCATGTTAAATACTGAATATATGCATTCATTTCAAGGCATGTTTAACTTTGTGAGACACGGGTGAGACACATGCGGATTACAATCAGAGAATTTATTTGAGACAGGAACAATATAACAGAGAAAACCAAGCACAGGTGTAGCTACAACAGTAAGGAAGCATATAAAAAAACAACATACCAGAGTGGTTGGAGCAGAAGGTCATACACAGAAGATCAACAACACAAACCAGATTCAATACCGGGCACAGAGAACAGGAAATGAGGGGTATTTATACAGGGAAGCACAGGTGAAAACAATCAGAACAATCATAATTAATATGAGGGAGAGTTCGTAAGACGCAGAAGCAAGTGATTGGGAGAGAGTCCAGGGTAGAGAGCACAGGGGTATTCTGGGAAGTGTAGTTCTCAGTCACTGAATAACTAAAGTCCATGGCAGGCAAACAGGAAGTGGCTGGCCTGACACATTATACTCTTCACAAGGCTAAAAGGAAGGAAAATTAAGATTGTACTTAATTAATTGAGTTAAATTAAAGTTGAAGGGCACATATTATAACTCATCGCAACTCGCCTTGCATAGTGTGTAAGATAGGGCCCATGCTATTTCCTGTCTTATGACTTTTGGCATGTCAGTATATGCCAAAAGTCATAAAAGTGCAGGTTAAATACTGTATAAATGCGTGCATTCCAAGGCATGTTTAACTTTGTGAGACTTTCCCATTTTTGGAGAAAAGACAAAAAAAAAAAAGTATAAAAGTCAAGCTTTTGTTGTTTGAAATGGATGACAACAGAATCAGACAATAGCAGCAACAGCAACAAAAGGCCGAGCTGTACGAAAAACAACAACAACAAAAAAACAGCTGGTGTTCTTTTCTCACGAGCACACGTGGCATCCTGTAGTTTGTGCGATGGAGGCGTCTTGATTTATTGACTGTAATGATGCATTCAGGCCGACACCAAAAGCCACGGGTGCGGGGGTGGATTATAGAGCGGGCTGTGTGGGTCGCTGTTTGCAGCGAGGCGCTGTGCTGCTCTGCTGCTGACTGCTGCCTGAAGAGCCCAGGCTCCGCCCTCTTTCAGCGCTCCGGCTCCCCGTACTCCTCTTCCTCTCGCCTCGCTCCTTTTGTTTCCCATCGTCACATCGAACGGCAGCTGCGCTCGTCTGCAGCACAGCAAAGTGCATCCTGCTTAAGGAAATCACTGTAATCCGCATCCCACATCCTGACAGGGACCGCTGCTGGTCTAGAGGTAGAATTATCTTGTCAAGTGGCCTCTTCCAAGCCCCGATGCAAATATGGCAAGGAAGGGCTAGTGCGGAGAAAGAGAGGGTGGGGAAAAAAAAAAAAAAAATCTGAAATTATACCCTTGAGCCAAAAGAGAGGCCCTTTGTAAGTGTGAAGATAATGATCAATCTCTCCTGAAGTCCTGCACTGATATGATGTATGCACTGCCGTGTCTCTGGACATGGGTCGGCACCACTGGTTAGAACTATAAGTGGTGCACAACTCGAGTTTTTAGTGCACAGCTTGAGTTGTAATAATTAGGACGTGGCTCAATATTCTCATTATGTCATATATGAATGCGTATGGACATTGAGCGCTACCACAATAGCAATGAATGTGAGTGTTGACGTCTGTCTAGGCTTTTTTGTTTTAGTCAGTGGCGCAATTGTGTTTTTCGATGCCAAGATAGCAATAGCACCGACATATATACTCTATATTCACAAACATAATTGCTATATAAACGATGCATGCACAATGCATAAAGCATGCACAATGAGTTTTAATAATTGGGACGTGGCTCAATATCCTCATTATGTCATATGTGAATGTGTATGGACATTGAGCGCTACCACAATAGCAATGAATGTGAGTGTTGACGTCTGTCTAGGCTTTCACTAGGCTTTTTTTTTTTTTTACAGTGGCGCAATTGTGTTTTTCGATGCCAAGTTAGCAATAGCATCGACATATATACTGTATATTCACAAACACATTTTTGGAGAGAGGCACAACGCAGTGCACATCTTGAGTTTTGATAATTGGGACGTGGCTCAATATCCTCATTATGTCATGAATGCCAGACACAGGTGAGACACATGCGGATTACAGTCAGAGAATTAATTTGAGACAGGAACAGTATAACAGGGAAAACCAAGCACATGTGTAGCTACAACAGTAAGGAAGCATATATAAAAAAAAAAAAACAACACACCAGAGTGGTTGGAGCAGAAGGTCATACACAGAAGATCAACAAGACAAACCAGAATCAATACCGGGCACAGAGAACAGGAAATGAGGGGTATTTATACAGGGAAGCACAGGTAAAACCAATCAGAACAATCATAATTAATACGACGAAGAGTTCGTAAGACATAGAGGCAAGTGATTGGGACAGTCCAGGGGAGAGAGTACAGGGGTATTCTGGGAAGTGTAGTTTTGAGTCACTGAATTACTAAAGTCCATGGCAGGCAAACAGGAAGTGGCTGGCCTGACACATTATACTCTTCACAGAGCTAAACGGAAGGACAATTAAGATTGTACTTAATTATTGAGTTAAATTAAAGTTAAAGGGCACATATAATGACTCTTTTTACACAAGTTAGATTAGGTCTATAATAAGTCTATACAAAACATCTGCATGAAGTTCTTTGGCTAACATTGTCTATGAATGTTATGTATATTAGACCCTATAAACATACTTATAACACATTATAATGCGTTTATAAGATGTAATGTCAATACCAAGAACCTCAACAAAGCTGCCTTAACAAAGCTGTCATATATGAACTATACTTATGTTAAATATTGTAATAAATTACTGTATATTCATTTATAATGTGTTATAATGTGTCGTTGTACATTCTAAGTAAAGTAAATGAACTGAACTATCCATAATGCGAATATATTATAGTAAGTAGGAAAGATGTTATACAAATAAACTTCCCTTTGACTTGACTTGACTTCTTTTATTATGGTGTGTGTGTTTTTTTTTTTAAATCATCCATATACAAGAAGATAAAACCCAAACCGCCAAATGTCCTGCAGCACCAATAAGAATGTGCATAAAACAATAATTTTTTCAGTACAGTACAAATACTTTTGTATTTTTTATTTACTTTAGTTAAGAAATAACTAGATCACACTAAGCTTATGACATGCTAAAATGCTAAAAAAAAAAAAAGGTCCTACACTGAGACTGTTGCTCACCACATGTGCTATGTTTTTATATTTATTAATTAATTTTAAATACGAAGAGAATCATGTAGGGTAGCATCAGCTACCGGAGCCCTGAGAGAGCACATTTGATCTTGCTCTCTTAAGGGTGGGTACAGTAGATGGTGTTCATTTTCCTCATCACTCCAAAGGGTGATGTCGATCAGCACAGGGCTGCGTCTGTGAGCTGATGTATTGGAACCGAGTCGCTACGCTTTCCTCCGAGCTCGCTGTGATGCTACTCAGTGCAATGCAGTTCAAAAAGAGGCGGAGTCTGACTTCAGATATGTCAGAGGAGGCATGCGCTAGTCTTTATCCTCCTGGTGTTGGAGCATCACTAGTGACTCAAGTGGGTCAGTGATAAATTGATTCAGTAAATTAAATTATTTTCTAAAAAAAAAAATTAAATAAAATTATTAAAAAACGAAAATGAAGATTGTTTTTTTTTTTTGTATGCTGGCTAAAAAAATAGAGTTCACACTGTGCTTAGTGAGCACTGAACACCCTGAGATTTCACCCTCTTCTCAGCACAGGCCTTGACTTTAGTGACATTAAAGGTGTCATTTGGCCGTAATCGCCAGATTAGATGGGAAAGGTCAAAGATCCACTCATAAGGTCGTTTATTTTTCATCAGGATTATGGTCAACAGGCTCGGCAATTATTAGCATTTATATATGCTATTAAATCTCAGATGTCGAGTTTAGCACCTCTCGGACTTTAATTTTGGGAGAGATGGGAAACGTTCCGCAGACTTATCTCTCCTCGTATTTTTGTTTTGCCGCGAAACCCATCATGTGTAATTTAAGGCGAGAGTCTCTTGCATTTTTTCTCCGCTGTCATTTATCAGCCACTGTAAATGAGTGTAATTACAGCCTCATCATTTTTGAAGGGAATAGCAGTGCGTATTGCCAAAATGTTGAGAGCTGAAAAGGAAGCACTTCTTGTTTAAAAGATGATTTCCCCCTTTCAGTAAGCGAAAAGACCGTCAAAAGACCCCTACTGCAGTCTAAAGATCCACGCGCGCATCCATCATTTCCCTTTTCAATAAGCGAAAAAGACATTCTAAAGATCCTTCCTGCCACATAGCGCAAGTAATACTGGAATGATTAGCGATGCTTGGTACAACTCTACATGATTTGGGATGCGCTCTGGCCTGTAATCAAAAATGTATAGTCTAATATTGAAGATATGATGTCTAATGTCACAGGCTTTCATCTCAAAACTTCTCCGCCGTCTCTGTTTTGAACAGCAGCGCTCTAACTGCAGATCTTTATGTCAAATCATATGTTTCAATAGAAGCTACAGAACTCAATAGACCTGTATGTCATGTGTTTTATACATTTCTGGGATTTTTTTTAATTCATTGCTTTCCTTAACCCTTGTGTGGTGTTCGGGTCTGTGGGACACGTTTTCATTTTTCATCAAATGATACTAAAAAACTATTTTTTTCTAACTCAAACTCATTGGCATTGGCTCATTTTTGGTGAAAAACATGTATCAAAACACATTTTCGATAAACACACACTGTACACCCCTCCCCCCCCAAAACCATTTATATTACATACAGTATGTTTGGCCAAGGGCTAATAAACATTGCTTCACTTGTAAATTTGAAACTAAACAAATTTTCTACTCATATCTTGAGTTTAATTCATTTTCTTTTACATTTAATTTAAACACTAATAAAAAAAAGAGTAGCACTTTTTGAAAGAAATGTAACATAAGAAAGGTAAAGGGCAAATATTAACCGTGTAAGCTGTTTATATTGCTTGCCATTTAGGTGAAGCAAGCATGTGTAAAGCATTTTAATGTAAAATTGCTTAATTTTGCTGAATTAAATACAAGTAACAAAGAAAACGAGTAACAAAAATATGAACACCACACAAGGGTTAATGTGAAAGGAAATGGTAGTAAACATTCTACTATGCTTTTATTGTGTTATCAAAATATATTTATTGTCAAAACTCTTATTTTTATGCAAAATCCTTATATCTTTTCACCATTTGTCTTTCATATAAGGTGAATCTGGTAGTTAGCATTAAATGCTAAAAAAGTATTTTCCTTTTTTTGTTGTCGCCATTTTGGAGACAATTTAGAGATCACAGTTTTTTTTTTTTATACAGTTTTTGGCAGAAATTTACCTACTGTCCTCTTTGTGAACATGAATTTCATGGTAATACTGTGTTGGACTATTAAATTGTTTGGGTTCCCTATCTTACACCCTGTGCAAGACACATTGCGAAGCTCAGTGCTATCTTACCCCATGCCAACAGTCTCACGTCTCAAGAGTTTCATGCCTACTGCTTGTGTAGTTTAAATAGCAATGGTGCTTGTGAATATATCTACACTGATGTGCATGATGGTCTCCAAATGGCAACAGAAAATGCAGGTACACCACTGGCTGAAAACAACCTAGACAGACGTCAACAGTTAGACGTTCATTGCTATCTTGGCAGTGAATTGTCGACACAGAGGTGCGTCTTCTGGTCAAACAGTTGTTCACAAACTCGTAACACTTGTCTCTTGGCATCTATGCAAACGTTTACATCAACAATAAACAGAATACAAAATAAAGTAACATTGCTGTTCCTGTAAATGAAGTGCTTGCACCTTCACAGCATGAACAAGCAGGTCAGTATTATCTGTTGAAAAGCGTCGGGCAATTCCAACCAATTGAAACAGCAATGCACCAAAGCCAGAGCGCAAATGGCTTTTATAGTGAATGGCAAGTAACACTCTGATTGGTTTATTGCACATTACCCAGCCCAGCATTAGTACATACCTTTTGCACATATTGAGCCACGCACGCAATGCATACTTTTCCCATTGTTACGATAGCAAAGACACACTGGTGCCTTAAAGCAAGCTGTGCTTTAAAACAAGCTGTACATGGTTGATGGATCAATAAAATAGGGTCTTTGGCCTTGACTCGAATTTGAATGCAACACTATAGCTTATGTACATTGTACATCAAACAGAACTTAATACAGAATGCTTACTTTTGGAACAAAATTGTCACGGGACTATTAAGGACTGGACCCAAGTGCAAAGAGGTAAGTAATATTTGTGTAAGGATTATGTAAGGATTTATGGATGTGAAGTGGTGTGAGAGGGACTGCTTTATGCTGGGCTCGAACTCCCAACCTTGACAGTGCTGGGCCAACACTCTACTCCTGCGCTACTGGCAAGGACAGGCAGCTGTTGGAATAACACCCTCTTAACTGAGGAGGGAAAAAGGTGGGAAAACTAAACAAAGGAGATGCCACATGGCATTGCTCAAACAAAGGAAAGGCAAACAAACTAAAAAGGAAACTTAGGACAGACTTGCTAAAAGAAGTCTATTTCTTTTGAGCTCTTTTCTTTTTCTTTCTTTCTTTCTTTCTTTCTTTCTTTCTTATTTCTTTATTTCTTTCTTTTTCTTTCTTTCTTTCTTTATTTCATTTGTAAGTTTTTGCTTTCTCTTCAGATCTCTTATTTTCCTCTCTTTTTTTATGAGATCTTTTCTTTTCCTTTTATTTTCTTTTTATTTTCTATTATTTTCTTCAGTACCCTATGTTACCGGTCACCCCTCTACAAAGGTGTGGCAAGAGTGTGCTGCTTTCCTTGGTCTTATATACCAGTGCCAGCAGGTGTGTCTCGTTTGCACTGATTACCTTCTGGCATTCTGGGGTTTTTGTGCTCGCCCCCTGCTGGCCGCTGGCAGCACTGGCCGACCCCTTACAAAAATATATACATACAGGGTTCTTGATTAACTGGATCTTCTTTCCTCTGTATTCTGAGGAATTTAACAGGGCAGCAAATATTGTTAATAACCTTTAGTGTTCATTAATTATACAGATATTAAGATATTTTTTAACACGTGATTATTGACCACTTTGAGATGTGCATTCATCGAGAAGTATTCCCACAATTTTTTTTTTTTTTCTCAATGGTGTAAAATTTTTGCCAACATTTGATAATTGATGTCATACAAATCATGCATCTCAATATTTTATGTTGTATTTTTCAGGATAATTTAATTGTGGCAGTTGTTCTTTACGTTGGGTCAAAATCCTATGAATGGATTTATTTTCTTTTGTTAAAAAAAAAATATATATATATATATTGCATGTTGGTAAAATGCTTGTGGCTGTGTGCTATGTGGTACCAATGGGTCTGCGTGACTGATAATTCATTAAATTGTTAAATTACTCAGATTTACAGATAATTCATAAATACTTTTATAATTATAATTCGTACAATTCGTACGCTTGCATTGTTCTGCTCGCATCGTAGGAAAATCTCATTTTATTGTAAACTCTAAATGAGTTATAGAACCGCCATAAACTGTTTATTGGCACCATAAAGCAGGTGTGTACAACAGCTTAATTATCCAATATAAACCTTTAGCATCTTTAATACAGAAAATAACACAGTGATTGGGAGCTAAAAACACAATTAAAGCCTGACCCTGATGGACATATGGACACACACACATATATATATATATATATATATATATATATATATATATATATATATATATATATATATATATATATATAAGGATACATAAGGATGGATCTGTCTCTGTTACTGTGATACTTGCTCATACAGGCGAGCGGTATGGGGATCTGCAGCGAGGCACTTTGTACGAGGAGTTAGCCGCATGAGTAGGGTCTGCATATTTTATGAACAGTCAACAGATTGTCGTGTTGCCGGCTTGGTGTGCGTTATTGCTTTTATATCCCCCAGCTGTGGCCCACAGCCTGCATTAGATCATTGTGTTCATGGACGGGGCCCAACACTGAGCCGCGAGAACGAGAGGCAGGAGAATGAACAGAAGATACCTGTCCGGCTATAATGGGCAAAGCTGGTCTAATATAGAAGAGGGTAATAGGAGTACAGCACAACCCCAATTCCAATGAAGTTGGAACTCTGGGTAAAACATAAATAAAAACAGAATACGATGATTTGCGAATCTTTTCCAACCTATATTCGCTTGAATTCACTACAAAGACAACATATTTAATGTTTAAACGGATAAACTTTTATTGTTTTTTTTTGCAAATACAGCTCTGAAAAAAAAAAAATGAAGAGACCACTTAATTTTCTGAATCAGATTTTTCTCAGATTTTGCTTTTTTAAAGGCATACGTTTGAGTAAAATGAACATTGTTGTTTTATTCTATAAACTACAGACAAAATTTCTCCCAAATTCCAAATATAAATATTGTCATTTAGAGCATTTATTTGCAGAATATTAGAAATGGCTAAAATAATAAAAAAAGATGCAGAGCTTTCAGACCTCAAATAATGCAGAAATAAATATTTGGTGGAATAATAACCATCTTTTTTAAACCCAGTTTTCATGCATCTTGGCATCATGTTCTCAGATTCAGTTTGTCACTTGCCACTTAGCCCGCTGGACCTCTTTGAGTGCTGGTGGATTGCTATTTTAACAGCGCAGCACTTATGTGCTTCTCAGCTGAGGAAACTGACCTTGATTGGGAACAGCAATGTTATTTTATGTTGTATTCTTTTATTTTAAATGGAAAAGAGTGGGTAATGAGTGGGTGTGAATATGCAGCGTGCCTTTGTTGCCAAGATAGGAATGGACGTCTGACTGTTGACTTTTGTCAGGGTTTAAATCAGTCAGTGGAGCACCTGTGTTTTCTGCTGCCAAGATAGCAATACACCAGACATTTACTTGAACACACCTCATTTCCAGACTACCAAGCCCATCGGCATAGATATATTCACAAGCACTGTTGCTTTTTAAACAATGCATATGCAAGGCATGAAAACAGACTGGTGGCAGGATGTAAGATAGCAATGAGCCCCAGAACTTGTGCAGGAATATCTACAGAACACACAAAGGAACATTACAGGAACTCCTGTAATACAGGTTCATGGAGTATCAGATTTCGAAGTACAACCACTCGCACGGTATTGCACCAGGATTTCAAAAGATTAATCATACAGCAGTGGCAGTCGGGCCGCACTTGATTTTGAAGCCCTTTTCAGAAACTGACACACAGACTAGACAATGGCTCCGCGTGTCATGGGATGAAGTGATAGCAGTGATTGACACGTGGAGCACTGTGGAAAGTGCCTGTGAGAACTCCATCCATCAGTCAGTGAGCCGAAGGATCGGCACGAGTGGAAGTGCTGTGAGATCTTACACTGTTTGCACGATGATTGGCATCGTATAATGCATTGGGTTTACATAGCATGGAGTAGACAAGCTTACTGCTATCTTATACCCCGCAAACAGTCTATTTTCATGCCTTCCAACTGCATCATTTAAATAGCAACGATGCTTGTGAATAAATCTACACTGATGGGTGTGGTGGTCTGGAAGTGAGGTGTGTTCAGGTATATTTCTGGCGCATTGCTATCATGGCAACGAAAACTCAGACTAAACAGACAGTAGCGGAGAGATGTTCACTGCTATCTTGGCAGTGGGCTGTCAACATTGGCGCATCTTCAACGCATGTTCACCATTGCTTGTTAAACACACATGGACACCCAGCAGTGCACAACCCCATAACACAAGCCAGTTGGCAGCTATGCAAACTTTTACATCAACAATAAACAGAATAAAATATAATTATTCTATATCAACACAAAATATAGATCTTTGTTATTTAACAAAAACCTGCTTACCCTCGAAATAGCAGTTCACCAAAGACACCAAAGAGTGCACCTGGTTCTTAAAGGGAATGGCAATGGCTAATTGGTTTATTACACCTTATGCCCAAAACACACTCATGATTAATTATAAAGAATTAGTACATGCTCTTTGCATGTTTCAAGCCACTCAAGGTTACTTTTCCTGTCTTTACGATAGCAAAGACATCCTAAATCAATTTGCATGGTAGGCGGTTGATGGCTCGCCTAAAGAATGCTAAAATAAAGCTCATTAAAACAGTAAACTTTTGAGTTTCTTCAAGTCAAAGACTGTATTTGTCAAAAGTAATAGATAACTAAAAAGAAGTTGTATAAAATGCAATAAAATCAGTACAGCTGTACATATGGTCGCTGTCCAATTAAAAACAAGTATCTATTTCGTCCATTTTTAGTTTAATACATAATCTGAACAGACAAACTGTCTCTTACACTGTGCCGAAATGTTTTAATGAATGGACCAATAGAAATATTTAAAAATGACCTGAAATAAACTCATCTTACATTGACTTCCATTGAACGTTTAGAAGTTTTTTTCTCTCTCCTGTAAAGTTGCTATGATATGTAGTTTAGTTTAGCAGTTGTCCCACAGCAGCACATATACAGCACTCATAGCGTTAGGCTGCAACATATATTTTATTAAGGTACATGGAGTATTTTTATACCTGCCTTTACACATGTTAGAATAGGTCTATGGGCTACATAAAACATGTTCATTGAGTTCTTTGAACAAAATAACATGAAGAGATCTCAACAGCTCTATTTTAACCAGTTTCAATCCCTGTTTTAGAATGAGCCGTTTAAGGGCTCTGTCACTTTAATGCAAATAAGCTGTTGCTGACCACACCATGTTTACCTCACATTAGTGTTAGCTTGTACTAGCTCATGCTTAAGTGCGATAAAAGCATAAAACTTACTACTTTAAAGTACTTACTATACATCTCCGTCATCTGCTGACTTGCCAGGGACAGTGGGTACAGATCCCTCCGTTAGACGAAGTCTTCTGGCTAATCCTGCTGTGTACTGTTTGGGGATCTCAACCAAAATTACTGAAGTGACAGACCTTCAACTGATCTAGTGGGTGGGGTTCTGGTGGGGATTGAAGAGTAAGGGCTGGTGCCAAAGTGACTATGTATACATTTTTTTATAATTAATAATATCTTAACTAGTGTCAATTACTAATTATTTGAGGCACTCTGTCTTCTGTAAGTACTGTTTATTAATGTACCCTATTATTAGTGTAAAGTGTATTACATCACCCATCACTCAAAAGCATGTTCTACAGCCAATGATCATTGATGTAATCGTATACTATACTTTACACATATAGACATATTAAAAACACATTGAGAATGTAAAGCAGGCAGTGAGTGATGAGCGAAGAGGAGGAGGACTAAACAGAGGAGGGTAAATAGAGGAGGGTAAAGGGCGGGGTTAGAGTCTCCACTGGCAGTGGGAGGAGGAGGGATGGAAGGTCTTTGGGGAGGGAAGGCTGTATTAACAGGGGATGAGAGCGCTAATAAAACACTGAAGCTGCCAGGGTCACCGGGTCACATGCTCATGTAATGAATGGAGAAATTTAACTCATCCAATTATAGGGAAGTAAGGCGAAAATCCATACCGTTACTCTGGGCATTGAGCCCAAATGCAAAACTAATAATGTCAAGTAAAGCTCAGGCTCTCCCCTGGCGCTTTGTCTTTCTCTCTCTCTCTCTCTCGCTCATTCACTCTCTCTCTCTCCCCTGCTCTGTCTCTTACACACTCTCTCTCTCTTAGATTCTCTTTCTCACTCTCTCTCTCTGGCTCTATCTTTCTCTCTCAGACTCTCTCTCTCTCCCCTGCTCTCTTTCTCTCTTCCACTCTCTGTCTTTGCTTTCACTCTATCTCTCTCCACTTAAACTCTCTCTCTTAGACTTTCTCTTTCTCACTCTCTCTCTCACTCTTTCTTTCTTTCTCTTTCTCACTCTCTCTTGGATTCTCTTTCTCTCAGACTCTCATTTTCTCTCTCTCTCTCTCTCTCTCTCTCTCTCTCTCTCTATCCTACTGTCTCTCTCTTTCACTCTATCTTTGCTTTCACTCTCAGACTTTCTCTCCTCTCCACTGCTCTTTGTCTTTCTCTTAGAGTCTTTCTTTCTTTTTCTTACACTCTTTCTCATTCTCTCTTTTGCTCTATCTTTCTCTGTCCTTACTCTCACTCCCCTGCTCTTCATCTCTTTCACTCTCTCTCCACTGCTTTCTTTCTTTCTTTCTTTCACTTTCTCTCTCTTAGATTTTCTTTCTCACTCTCCTCTTGCTCTCTCTTTCACACTTTCTATTTTACTCTCTCTCCCCTGCTCTGTCTCTTTTATTCTCTGTCCATGCTTTCACTCTTATATGCTCTCTCTCTCTCTCTCTCTCTCTCTCTCTCTCTCTCTCACTACTGCTATATTTATTTCTCTTTCTATGACTCTCTCTCACTCTTTCACTCTCTCTTCCTCTTGCACTCTCTCTATTTCTTCCTGTCTTTCTTTCCACTCTCTTTCCACTGCTCTGTCGCTATCTCTCACTCTCTCTCTCTCCCTCCTAGACCCTCTCTTTCTCTCTCCTCCTCTCTCTTGCCCTCTCTCTCTCTTTCTCCTTCTGCCTTTCTTTCCCTGTAGGTGGTGGGTGAGAGTGAGTAGGCATGTTATGTGCATGTGTTAAACAGAATGTCTATTTCTGTGTGTGTGTTTGAATTAGTTTGCATGTGCCTTTAATGCTTAGGGAGCTTGTTTGGGTGCCTCTGCTGCTTGGTGAGTAGTGACTATACGAGTGTGTGTATGAGTGTGTGTATAAGAGTGTGTGTATGAATGTGTATATATATATATATATATATGTGTGTGTGTGTGTGTGTGAATGCCTGCATTTTCTTTAGCAGCTGTATAATGGGCTTCTACAGTGAGCTGCCATTCAAAGGGTCATTTGGAGAAGCTGGCCTTTTCTGCTCAGTCCGCTGCATACTAAAATCAGAGGTCGATAATGCTGAACTATAATAACAGGTGATGGTCCCAGCGATGCCAATTTAAACCCATTTCGCCAGAGTTAGCTCGTGAAACGCGCCCTTAATGGACGTGTTATGCAAAGCCAGGCGTTTGTTGTCCAATATTCGCCCGAGTCTGCGCTCTAAAAAGGAAAATGAGTAGGGAACAAGTATCTGGGCTTTAGCAGAGCGTGCCCTTGCTCAAGGCGGGAGCGTATGAACTCATTCAGCTTTAACTACGCTGTGGCACAGCTGCTGTCCTGGGGTAAAGGTGGCAGCGGACAGAAAAGAAAAAAAGAAAAAAAAAAAAAAACAGAAAAAAGAAGAAACCAACTCCACGAATAACCATTCGTCTCCTCTTCGCCGCTTCGCCTGCGTCGCTCCGTACATATGCGCCGAGCTCGCTTGTGTCAAACACCCTCCACATCCCCGAAAGAAAACTCATAAAATGTGTGATTATTTGCGAAATCAAGCTGCCGAAGGAAAGCTTTAATTAAACCTCTTTATTTATATGTCAAGTGAAAATGGGGGGAAATCTAAATCTGATTCTTTTTTTTTTTTTGTCCCTCTTGCAAGCTGTAACCCTTGGAGGCAAGTCATTAGGCCTTATACATAACCATCGCGCCGCATTAAAATCACATTACACAACAACGATAATCATCGCGTTCAATTACACGTGGTAATAAATGCCTGCGTGATCTTTGCTAAATCCATTAGTGTGACATCGCAAGAGAGGGAGCGAACAAGCCACAAGCTGAAGGCCCGCTACGTTTGTTTCGAGGCGTCTTTATTTGATTGGAACGCACCCAAAGGCTGGAGGTGACTGTAGGCTGTGGGCTGTGGGCTGAGCCTCTATGAAATGTAGGAAATGTGTCCCAAAAACTAGGCTGCAGCTGAGGTAGGGAGGTTGGAACACACTTAAGAAACACTCAAGAGACTAAGGGTCCTATTGTACACCCTGCACAAGGCACGTCCCAATGCTCGTTGCTATCTTACACCCTGTCAACAGTCCATTTCACACCATTTCCACAGCTTGCACCCTTGCCGTTAGAGTTTAGCGTCAGAGTTTAGGAATATACTGTATATCTATGCTGATGGGTGTGGTGGTCTGGAAGTAAGGTGTGTTCAGATGAATTTCTAGCATGTTTCTATATTGGCGAAGGGAAATAGATGGTGAATAGGTGCGCCACTGACTGATTAAAACCCTGACAACAGTCAGCCACCCAATCCTAATCTAGCCACGCTGGAGCACCACCCCCTCCTCAATACAAACACAAATAAATGCGCAGGTCAGTATCTTCTGCTGGGACACGTAAAACTGCCGCACTGCTGTATTTTATGTATTTATTTTACTGTTCTAAATATATACTGCACAGTTTGTTACGCACATGCACTTTTTGTCAATATTGTACTGTTTGTCCCATGTTGCATCATGAAGGAATGGAGTTTACTTTCACTGTGTACTTGTACTCAGATAGGATGACAAAAAAAACTCATCTTCGATAGGACTGTCCTTCAAAAAATCCTTTCCAGCAGCACATTTTTTCATAAAAGTGGAACGTGTCATGCTGACATCAACAGAAGTCATGTCTTTTGCAAATTTGTGAGAAAATTTGTGAGTGAAATCATGTACAATACTTGTCTTTTGCGTTGTAGTAAGATTTGTTAGGTAATTGGGCCCTGAAAAATTGTTGGTTATTGTTTTTAAAATTGCTTTGAGTGCAGTGTCAATAGATCGCTGGTTCGAATCCTGGTCATGCAGCTTGTCATCAGATGCCAGAGCCCAGAGAAAGTACAACTGGCCTTGACAATTGGCCATCACTCCTACGGTGATGTTAATCAACACAAGAGGTCAGGCTTACCCACATGGCAACAGGGCCTTTGTCTCACTTAAGTGCCAGTTCAGCAGTAAAGAAAAAAATTCTGTTACTAGATAGTCTAGTTCTAAGACTTTTGAACCATAGTGCAGATAGTGTTATGTTATGTTATGTTATGTTATGTTATGTTATGTTATGTTATGCAGTGGCTCACAGCAACCAAACTTCCTCAGTTCCATTGTTACTGAAGTCTCATCAACTCAAAGAATCCGCAGCTACTGGCTTGGTGCCAAAGAGTTCTAAGGACCTCAGAGTTGTTTTGGTGGCACAAAAGAGGCATACATAGTTTTGTATATTGAATGAGTTAAATTGATTGAGTAGCTCATTATTATTTTTCTTCTTTTTATGAAAAGGTCATGTAACGTCTCTAAATTTAGTTCTAGAAATTGGGTCAGAACTGGTTGTATGTTATTAATGAGATTTATTAAAGCGTTTGAATTATTAAATGCATCAGAAAAGACCTTTAGAATGAAACTACATTAAAGTTACAGTAAAGGACAAAGTACTGTAAGACATTTATACATTTATAAATCTGTTAAACAGTCTGTCACACATATACTGAATCAGCATGGACTCTTGTGTTGAGGCAAGTGATGTTAATGTGATGTTAACGGCTGTTTGGTATGACTGTATGACTGAGCTTATAATAACTGTATTTAGTAACAGGTGGGTGAATGTAGCGTAAGGGGTTTTAACCAATGAGTCTAATTGGTTGAGCTGCCGAGCCAGAGAATCAAACTTAGTAGTCTTCACATACACTACAGTAATGTTAATACACTACACTTAACACAATTCACTGAATAACCATGTAATTACGTAGTATTTAAAAGTTGGAGAAAAGCTTTTATAGAAGTTAAAATCAATTCCCTGTAATGGATACTGTACTGTTATATATCTTTATTGTGTTCTGTTTGTTTTAGATTTGTTTAGGAGTCAGAAGTCTTTAGATTAGTTGATTAAAAAAAAAAATGTCTGCCCACTGCTCCGGGCACATGTTCTCACTTTCTCGCAGTGTGATTTCTGAGTATGTGTGTCTTCACCACACGGATGGGTTAATGGTGGATGTATAGTGGTGTCTTGTTTTTTTATTGGATTAGACAATAGGGGTCTGAGTATGTGTCATTTAATCTGGCTGCAAATTTGATTTTATTTGTTTTCTGACTTCAATATGGGAATAATCTACAGTATATTTGGATTTATAGTGGATTTGGGCTGGCAGTCCAAAGAACATAAAGTTTTTAAATCCAGTCTTCAGTTCCAGCATCTACAAACATCTACATCCATACATCAAATCTAGGGCTGTCAAGTTAACACATTTAACGCAATTAAATTGGAATATGTAACATTAATGAAAAGTAATTTTAACTTTTTTAAATTAAATATGTCACCATGGTTGACTACAATTTCTGCCGTAATCTGCCCTGCCCCTGCGTAATATGCCCCGCCCCTGCGTTCAGACTTTGCAAGTCCACACTAACAGATTTGTATCCTGATGAGGCCCTTAATGTGGTACACACACACAGATATGGCAAAGTCCTTTATTACTCACATTTGTGCTGCAAGTCCCATAGAAAACACTGTGTTTGAAAAGCACAGGCCATTTAAATGGTCATCCCCCCATTGTGAGCATGTGTGCAGTACCAGACACTTCCTCAGATTTTTATACTCAGCAAATTAAGTTCAAATTCAGAAATCTTTACAACCAAACTGAGATGTTTAAAAAAAAAAAGTTTCCTTAATCCAGTTTCTCATGCATTCTTTATTTCAGAGCATCACGTTGACTTTAATCTCTGTTTCAGGGTGGGTGCAGGAAGGACGAGGAGGCGGACGCAAATGCAAACAATAGTAAATTTAATAACGAAAGCAAACTCAAAATGAACATAAACTTCACTCAAAAGACCAGGACTGAGGAGTAATAGGAAGACGAGGACCACTGACAGACGTAAAAACATACGAGGATCGACACACGAGAAAGGAAACACGGACTATAAATGGAGGTGGACACAAACGGGAAACAGGAAACACCTGGGACTAAGGGGCGGAGTTACAAATGGACACAGGTAAGTGGAAAATTACATGGGGAACAACCAGGAGGAGCATGGGTCACGTGGGGTATATACTAGTATACAAGTATATAATAGTATTTTAATTGACACCACTAATATAATTTAATTTAATAATATAATTGCATTTAACATTTCTTACATTCATTTTTTTTATTTACGTTTAAATATCCACTAATACCTTAAAAAGAACAAGTGTGAAAAACCACACTGTAATAACTAATAAACTGGATCCAAAAACTAGATTCAAAATCCTAAAGACTGAAGACTCCTGAATAACACAGTGGATTAGACAATTAGGGTCATGTGACAGTCCTGAAGGAGAATGTCCAGCCATTAGTTTGTGACCTCAAGCTCAGGCGTACTTGGGTTCTGCAGCAGGACAATGATCCAAAGCACATCAGCAAGTCCACATCTAAAGGGTACAAAATCATTGAAGGTTTTGGAGTGGATTAATCAAAATCTGATTGAGATCTGAGATTATGCTGAATTAAAACAATTCTGCAAAGAAGAGCGGGCTAAAATTCCTCCACAGAGATCGGTAAAGCTTGACTGAAGTTATAAAAGTTATACATTTATCATAATTTAAAAACAGCTTTTCTATTTACTCAGGCTGTATTTGTTTTATATTAAAATGTCTATATACTAGTATTTTAATTGACAGCACTCATATCAATTGAATTGCTTTTTACATTAATTATTTTATTTACGTTTAAATATCCACTAATATCTTAAGAAGAACAAGTGTGAAAAAATCACACTGTAATAACTAATAAACTGGATCCAAAAACTAGATTCAAAATCCTAAATACTGAAGACTGCTGGATGAGGCAGTGGATCAGACAATAGGTCTGAGTGTGGGTCATGTGACCAGGCTGCGGTGCGAGTCAGGCCTCTGTTGCTGTGGTGTCGGAGGCAGACTGAGGGCTGAGTGGAGCGCTGTGGGTCCGGCTCGTCTCTGCAATAACACAGCGGGACGCTGCAGAACCCTAAGTGATGCACTTACCTCGACTTGCCTCAGTAAATATGCAGCTGCATAAGGCTGCATAAATTAATGATATGTAACCAAAACGGAGAGCTTAGCCGTTTTTCTAGCAACATAAACGCTTTTAGTTTGCCATTAGTACCGGACTTCGGGAGGCCGGAGCTATCAAATGAGCAGTTTGCTCGGCTGCCTGTAGCTAAAGGTGCTTCATGTTTCATGAATAGATAATGCCTCTCAAACATTTATGGCAGCCGATTCGCCCGCGTTTCTGAATAATACCTGTTTTGTTTGAAGGAATAATGCTGTACGCTTGAGCAATGAAGCTGCTTAATGTTTAATCTGTCACGATTTTGTACTTTTTTATTGTCAGATAGCCTGAGATACAATATTTTCATTCTTGTATTCATTTTTTAAAATATTTTTAAATGTAATTCATTACTAAAGTGCTGTGAAAAAGTATTATTATTACCTCTTTAAATATTTCTTGTGTTTTTTTTTTTTTTGCTGTGCTTACATATTGTTTTAAATAATCAAACACAGTTTAATACCAGACAAAGCTAATTAACCTCACCTAAGTAAATATTTTTAAAAAGCCAAAGAAAAATCACATTATGCGGCGATCTCAAGAAATTCAAGAACAGATGACAACAGGAAACAAAGCTATTAACATCTATTTTTTGTGTGGAAGAGGTTAAAAAATAATTTCTAAAGATTTTGGGACAGTGGTGGATCTTCCCAGGAGGGTGCAGCCTACCGAAATTACTCCAAAGGGCATGGGCAACTCATCCAAGAGGTCCCATAAGAACCCCCAACAACATTTAAAGAAATGCAGGTTTCACTTTTCTCAATTAAGGTCACAACCAGGCAAAAATGGTCTCCATTGGAGAGTTCCAAGATAAAAACAGCGCTGACCAAAAAGAACCCAAAGGCCCATCCCACATTTACCAACAAACGTCTTATAATATGATTCTTAGGACTTTGAGGCAAAAGTGGAACTTTTTGGAAGGTGTGAGTCTTGTAAAACTAACGTAAAACTAAAACATAATTTCAGAAAAAGAACATCATACCAAATGTAAAACATGGTGGTGGTAGTAGAGTGATGGTCTAGGGCTGCTTTGTTGCTTGAGGGCCTAGACAACTTGCTGTAATAGATGGAACCAGGAATTCTGCTGTTTACCAGACCTGAAGGAGAATGTCCAGCCATTAGTTTGTGACCTCAAGCTCAGGCGTACTTGGGTTCTGTAGCAGGACAATGATCTTAAACTGGCTGTTTCTGTGAAGAAAAGTGGATCAAAATTCCTCCACAGTGATGTGAAAGAATCATTGCCATGTATTAGTAATTTTTTTTTTTTTTTTTTTTTTTAACCAGACACTTTTTCCAGGTTGGTTTGGTTTGGATATATTATTTCCTTTAAATAAATGAAATCATCATTTAAAAAAAAATGGCTTTTTATATTTACCCAGGCTACTTTGTCTTATATTAAAATGTGTTCATATACAATTACTTTAAAATGACAAAATAATCGTTTACCACAATAAATCCTGGGACAAGATAGATAGATAGATAGATACTTTATTGATCCCCGAGGGGAAATTCTTGACATCCATCACCGTCCATTAAAAGCAGTTATCATAACAAGCTTAACTCTAAACATCATGCTTGATGCTTGACTAGAGATGACTTTCTTTCATTACCTGTCTGTCCACAAATCACCATTTCCCTATAATCACCACATTCCCAGCTGACTGAAGCCTACGAGCCACGCTCCTCCTCTCCTCTCCCCCTCTATATGCGTCTGCCTCCCTCTCTCTTCATCCTCTTCCCTCAAAATGGGCGCGAGCTGTAATTAACTGTTGTGCACGATTGATTGCAGACAGCTTAGCATTGACCAGCTTCATTATGGAGTCCCTTCAAAGTGGGATTCCAGGCCTGCCGATACGCTGGCTTTATTTCAATGCGGGGATCAATATGGAACGTATTAAAAGCTTTATTTGTACTTTGTTGGCCCTGGACTACCTTTGCCCCAGTGCACCACAAACTTGCTCTTTGCCCATGGTCTCCACTGGCCAATGGACCTCGACTCGTGAAGCTGCGGGGGAGAATCTCCAGAGCGGGAAAGGAATGATTTTCCACATCCATTTGCATCACTCAAGTACAGGCTGAATAAACACTCTTCAAACCAACTGGAATAAGCTGCAACTGCATGCTGTGGGCTCTATCGTACAACCTGTGCAAGGTGCTTCACAATGCTCTTTGCTATCTTACACCCCGTCAAAAGTCTGTTTTAAAATAGTTAAAATAGAGTCAGAATGTTGGAAACAGGAGAGTTGAGTTGCACATTGAATTTTGCTGTGATTTGATCAGCCGTGGTTTTATGTTTTTTGGATACAATCCGGGTTAGCACCGAAACATCCCTTTCAGACAGCTTCCTCTTACAGCGTCCACAGTTAATCCTGTTGGATGTGGTTGGTCCTTCTTGGTTTTATGCTGACATTACCCTGGATACCGTGGCTCTTGATGCATCACAAAGACTTGCTGTCTTGGTCACAGATGCGCCAGCAAGACGTGCACCAACAATTTGTCCTCTTTTGAACTCTGGTATGTCTCCCATAATGTTGTGTGCATTGCAACATTTTGAGTAAAACTGTGCTCTTACCCTGCTAATTGAACCTTCACACTCTGCTCTTACTGGTGCAATAATGTGCAATTAATGAAGATTGGCCACCAGGCTGCTCCAATTTAGCCATGAAACCTCCCACACTAAAATGACAGGTGTTTCAGTTGAGTTGTTCAACCTATTAATTTCATGTTTTGTCGAGTATACAGTCCTTGATTTAATTTGATAATGTACAGTACATTAATTTTACTGCATTTAGGGTCTAAAACAAATTCCAAAATGTTAAGAAGAAAGGTCTCTTTCTGGCTCTGTGTGAAGATTTGGAACTTCACACAGTAGAAACATGTATTGTGGTCAAATTAATCAATATTTCAGATTTATTTTGTGCTCCAGACCAAAGAAGAAAAGCCCTGTCCACTCTTTTGAGTGGCTCAGAACACCACCTTTCTCTCCACCCACCCTTCGCTCAGTCAGATCACATCTTCAGCCAGCCCAGAGGCCTTTGGACAGCCTCATTCTCTCATCCCTACCCAATGAAGAATGCAATGATCATTGATGGAACCTTATGGGCAAGGGTTTAATTACTTTGGTAAAGCCAAATCTTCACTGTACACAACAGAGACCTCATGTTAACCATGTCCTGAAGAATTGGCGTCCAATTCCCTTGGGCTCTTCCACACAGTGGAAACATGTATTGTGGTCAAGACCAAACAAGAAAAGCCCTGTCCACACTTTTGAGTGTCTAGAAACCCCATCTTTCCCTCCACCCATCCATCTCCAGCCAGCCCAGAGACCCAATGTGTAGCGCTCTCAACAAAGCTAAACTCTGTGGAGAAGAACTTTCCCTTTCGGGCTTCTGAACAAGCTCAGTGTTTCAAACTTACCCAGTGCCCTCCAGTGTGCCGTTGATGGCCATCATAATCCCATGCTGGCAGGGACCTTAACGCGATTCCTTCAAGCTGAGACAACACTTCTCGGCTTCTTCAGGATCACCATGGGAGTCAGATGTAGCTCGGTCTCTCCTTCAGGCCTGCCGACTGTTCCAAATGAATATGACTCTTAAAATGTGCCCATTAACGTATAGAAACACATGGCGGCTGTATTACGCTCTAATGTGTGCGATATTCAGCGAGGCGCCGTTAACGATGATAAAGATAATATCGGTGATTTAAATACTAATGAAATGTTCCGTCTGTAATGATGATCAGATTTCGTGTAGCTTACAGAAGCTGTAAAATCGGTGACAACAGGAAATCACATACGCATTAGTGTTACTATTAAAACCTAGTTTGTTTATTAGCAATGTGTGTATCAAATCCACCTTAATCGATGGACCCATGGATTTGTGAGGCCTTATAGCCACCACCAAACACACACACACACACACACACACATGCACACACACACAGTGTGTGTCTGTATGATGAGATTTCATTTTGTCACTTAGCATGCTGCGCAACAAGATGCATCTCCCCCGCCGGAGCATCAGCACCATCAGCAGCAGCAGCAGCAGCAGCAGCTCTGTCCTTGTCGGGCATTTCCCTCAAGGCTACACACACACACACACACACACACAGACTCACGTGTAGAGTGATGGAAGACAACATCGCTGATGTACTCTAAACGAATATGAGTTTTCTTTTTCTGTTCTATTTCAGTTGGTTTCACTTTCTTTTCTTTGTCTTTTGTGTTTTTTTCTTTTTCTTCTTTTGTTTCTTTCAGTCAGTTTTGTTTTTCACTGTTTTAATATTCTGGAATTTGAGTTTTTTCTTTCTTTCCCTTCAAAAATGTAAAAAAGTGCACTAAAAAAAGAGAGAATTCTTGAACCAACTTTATTAACTTTATTAAGTGTTTTGCTAACTGGCCAATCAAATACATTCTATCGTCGCTGTCCTATTGAAAAGACGTATCTCCATTTTTGTTGATTTTTGGTTTACTACATAATTTATCAGTTGAACAGACAAACTGTCCTTTACAATGTGCTAAAATTTCTTGATGAACGGACCAATAGAAACTCTTCAAAATGACCTAAAATAAACTCTTTTTACATTGATTTCCATTGAAAGTTTACAAGGTTTTTTTCTCTCTCCTGTAAAAAGTTGCTGTTTTGGAAATGATTATTTTTCATTGGTTAGCGACAATATGTTCCTTTAATTTCCAGCAAAAACAAAAACCAAGACTGGAATCTGGATTAAAGGATCTGATTCGATTTTAAAGCCTACCCAGGCTTTGTTGGGAACACAGCTTACTAATATGTATCTGTAAGAAGTATTGATGGCTAAGAACAGAGTAACTTGCTCTTAGAGCCTTTAACATTGAGGCCAGGCAGCTGTCCCACCTTTAGTATGCTCTAAAATTAAGTGGTAAAATAATACATGACTTTTTTCAGTTCATTCCTTTTTCCACAAATCCATCAAGTTCTTTATCTTCCGGGGTTCCTCTTGGCATATTATTATATCTTGTTGCACTTAGCTAGCTGTTCAGTGATGATTTTGGCCTTTGTGAAAGCTCAGATGACACTCAAGACTAAAACCTTAGCCCAGGCATTGATGGTCCATTGGTAGATAGTAGCATAACTCGCCCAGTGTTGCCTCTCTGTCCAAAAACACACCAGATCCTGCCTTAGACGAACACTTAAACTTTATTCTTACAAAAAATCCCTGTGAAATACTGTGTGAAGCGCACACTACGGTTTCGTAGCTATTTCATAGCTATTTTTTTTTCTCGTATTTAATGTTTTACACTACTTAGGATGCCAAAATCGAAGTGAACAAGGGTGTCGCCATGTTTTCCTGATGTAATCAGTGTACGGTTGCATACACAGGACAAATGCCAGGTCATTTTACATCACTGGGAGCCACTGGAACCAGTAGGCACAGTACAGAAATGCTATGTCTATAATACATTATACATTATAAAATGCACTGTCGATTTTTGAGAAAATTATTGGATTTTAAGTGCTCCTTATAGTGTGAAAAATACAGTACTCAAATAACCTTTTTTACAGTCTGAGAAAGTTAGAAAAGAAAGCATTTGAAGAACTTGAACAATTTACCTCGCCTTCAAATCTCTTTATTCTATGCATTTTCCTTTTTTTCTTTCTAATAACGCAGACTGCACTCCTTTATTTTCCCCTCTTATTCCAGTCATCTAAGGCACGCTTTTCCTCTGTAGGGTTGATGATGAACAATTGTACGTCAAAAACGCTGCTCAAAAGAATGTCCCGTATATGTGTCACGTTTAATCAGCTGTAATCAGTCAAATGGAGTGGTGATTAAAGAACGATTGAGCTTCTGCTACGCTTGTCTGTCACTTCTGCATGCCTCACTACTTAAAAGACTGACTCTCTCTCTCTCTCTTTCTCTCTCTCTCTCTCTCTCTCTCTCTCTCTTTCTCTCTCTTTCTCTATCTATCTATTTCTCTCTCTCTCTCTTTCTCTTGATTCAATTCCTTCCATAGACCCCTCTCTCTGAGAGACAGCCTCAAGGACTTCATGTTTGCAGTCTAAGCTCATAATGAAGCAACACATGCATACACGCAGTGTTTGGGTAATGGCAGTTTTAGTGTTTTTTTTTAATAAGTGATATTTAATAAGGTGGGTCAGGTCAGCTCACTAACGAGCTGTGCAGCAGGAGGCAGAGACACACCGCTGTCCCACTGTCCTTCAGATTTAATCTGCAGATAATTGACCTCCCCAGAAGTTCCTCGCAGAGGTGAGTAGAGCAGCCAAAAACAGAACTCTAAAAGTACTAAAAGCACTGTTACTTTAGCAGTATACTTACTTATGTAGAAGTAAAATTGGTACTTGAGTAAAAGTATAAGAAAATGAAAATTTAGTGCATCTGCGTTACCAAGATAGCAATGAACGTCTGACGTCTGTCTAGGTTGTATTCAGTCCGTTGCACACATGTTTTTTGTTTTTTTTTGTCTGTTGCCATGAAGGCAATAAACCAGAAATTTACCTGAACACACATTATTTGCAGATCATCACGCCCATCAGTGTAGATATAATCACAAGCACCATTGCTATTTAACCCTTGTGTGGTGTTCATATTTGTGTTACTCGTTTACTTTGTTACTTGTGTTTAATTCAGCTAAATTAAGCAATTTTACATTAAAATGCTTTACACATGCTCGCTTCACCTAAATTGCAAGCAATATAAAAAAACAGCTTACATGGTTAATATTTGCCCTTTACCTTTCTTATGTTACATTTCTTTTCTTTTTTATTAGTTTTTTAATAAAATGTAAAAGAAAATGAATTAAACTCAAGATATGAGTAGAAAATTTGTTTAGTTTCAAATTTACAAATGAAGCAATGTTTATTAGCCCTTGGCCAAACATACTGTATGTAATATAAATGTGTAGGGGGGGGGGTGTACAGTGTGTGTTTATCGAAAATGTGTTTTGATATATGTTTTTCACAAGAAATGAGCCAATGCCAATGAGTTTGGGTTAGAAAAAATATTTTTTTAGTATTAGAAAAATGAAAACGGGTCCCACAGACCCGAACACCACACAAGGGTTAAACTTTAAGTAATAATTTATTCTATGATGTATTTGCAGTAAACATATGAATTATACTGTAGATTGAGGAATATTTGGTCTAAGCGCTGTTCATAAACTGTGTTGGAGCTCAGAGCTTCAGTGTAAAAGCCCATCCAGTCTGGAAAGTCATGCAAGAAAGTTCTAATGTACCTGTTTTTTCCACCGCCAAGATAGAAACACGCCAGAAATGTATCTGAACATACATCAATTCTACACTACTACGCCCATCGGCGTTAATGTATTCTTAAACTCCTAAACACTATTTTAACAAAAGGCAGGTGCAAGGCATGAAAATAGACTGTTGACGGGGTGTAAGATAGCAACAAGCATCACAATGTGCCTTTTGCAGGGTGTACAATAGGGCCCAACATGTTTTTATTTAACAGCAATGTTTTTGAGGCTTACCTCAATATGTATCATTGAACAAACTGAGTGTCACGACATAGACTAACAGGTACTATATACTGTATAGGAACATGAAACACTGAACACCTGGGGAAAGGGCGGAGCCACAAATGACTGACACTTGACGGAAAATTACAGGAGAAACACACTGGGAAAAACAGAAACACAGAGCGAGGCCGTGACGCTGAGAATATAATATATAACTAGACTTGAGTTGAGTCAAAAAAGGCTCTGTAATCTATTAGCACAAGTGAGTTAGTAACCAAAGGTCCCCTTCCTATGCTATCGACGCTTTATAGAAACTCACACAATGATGCACATTTACTTCATTCCTTGAATCAATTAATTTAATTTGATCATTTGCCCAGTAATTGAGCTCATTATTTGTTATTATATTATTATTATTATATTATATCCTGTCTGTTTCAGCTCGTAGATATTTTAGATGCCAGTCCCATAGAGAAATTTGGGTGCATTTATCTAAATGGCCTTTACGTGTCAAGAGAACGAAGAGAAAGAAAAACACTTTTGGCAACTCGTTTTTTTAAACGGATGTACGGATGTCAAGGCTCGTTCAGTGAGACAGACATTTCCAGAGAAATACCTTGAATATAAAAGTCACCAAAGACCTTGAGTAAGCGCTGTCTACCAATGATACAAAGCATAAATTGTCCAGTGTTCAACATATAGCACGCTCAAAGCTGAAAACAAAAAAAAAAAACGGGCAGTTTACGTCAAAAAAGGTTCAAGGTGAAAATCTACACTTTCTTTTGATATGACTAAGTAGCTGCCGTACACATCTCGTAAAAAAACAAATGGAACCAGGAATTCTTTACTTTGAGCGACCGCAGTCCTCAATCATTCTTTTTTTTTTTTTTTTCCCCACCGTGGCTGAAAGGCCTGCCTCGACAGAGCAGACAGAAGAGAAAGAGAGAGAGGCTTTCTCCAGCACAGCCAGAGAAAGAGAGAAAGAAAGAGAGAGAGAGAGAGGGAGCGAGAGAAGTGCCTGGGGTTCTTGGACTGGTATGTTAATTACAACATTCATATGCAGTTTGTTCTTCAGCAAACTTGCTGTCTGACTTTTTAAAGAATAGCTGTCAAAACGTTATCTCATCAAGATTAAATCTACAGGAAAAAAAAAAAAATAAAAATCAACATGCTCAATTCTGACATTTCATTAATGAATAATTTTCCTGTGCATAAATATTAATAGATAAAACTAATTAGTTAAATCATTGATGTGGACCGAAATCAATGGGGAGGTTACACAATTAGGAACTGCTCCCGCTTTCCGAGAGCCGCAATTTCCAGCCCTGTGTACATTTCTCATTCTGGGATAATTAATTAAAATAAGTCGGCATGTGCTTCAAATCTTTTTCTTTTTTTTTTCTTTTTTTTCATTTTGTCTCCAGTAGTAAGACGTAGGCTTGGGAGTGAGAGGGAAATCTGATTGCTGTGGAGAATTCTGCCTATAAGCTAATACTATTATTTTAATTGTGTCCTTGAGGTGCAGGATATTAGGGGTGAGCATTTTGTGTTGTAATATTTTTGAATTTCTACAGTTTCTGAGTCTAAACTCACATGAATAATACTTATTAAAATGTAACCACTGTTAAAATCAGTCAGTATTTACGATGTTAATGATATTTTCAATAAATAATCAATATACACCAGTCAGGCACAGCGTTATGACTCGGGCTTGCGTATCAAAATTATATATCAAAAAGCCTTTATGTAGCCAGGTGGTGAATTGAGACTACACCTTTAAAATGTGTGTCTGTAACTTTAAGAAACACAATCAGAAGTGTTGTCAGCCTGAGAGAGGAAAGGGAGGAGCTAAGAGCATGGTAGAGAAGGAGGCTCAAGCTGCAGTGAATGGTGGTGCTCCATTTTAGGATTCATCCAGAGCCATCCTTATGAAATAAGAGGTAAAAATCAGGAAATACTGAACAATATAAGGTTTAGTTGGCCTATAACAGTAGTAGATGCCTATATTGCCTTTCTAAACATGTATTTTGGATGAATCACAACCAGATGCGGGCAGATGGCATTGTTTCTGTGGGGTAGTGTGCTCCTCGTGGTCAAGCCTTGTATTTTTCTGGGTTACAGAAGCTGTTTGTCCAAGTTCTCTTGATGAAATGCTCAAATCTTGTTGAGTAAAGCTGAGTAAATCGAGGTGAGCTTAAAAACAAATATAAAAAGAGCTCTGTTAATGGTATTAAGGTGGTATTAATGTTATTTATCTATTTTCTGTAATTAGTGCCACTACCAAATACTGTACTGTGTTCTAAGCTAGGGTTTTACAGTGTATTCATTCTGTTTTTGTTCTTTTAAATACAACTAAATCAGAATAAAATACCCGAAAAAGTTATTTTGTCATTTGGTGTGCGTCCTTTCCCCGGTGACATTTACTTTGAAAGAGTGTCAGTGTTTGAGAGCAACAAATGCAGGTGCAGCAAATGTCTCAAGATAGTGGCTTATATTGAACTCCTTTGTAATACTTAGTATATCTCCCTTTGGAAGTAATAACATAGCATATTTTGGCCAATTCCTCATAAGCAATGGCCTCCGATTCTTTGACATTCTTGGGCTTGCATTTTGCAACCGCCTTCAAGTCCCACCAGAGATTTTCTATTGGAATTAAAGTCAGGCAATTGCAATGGCCACTCCAGAATCATCCAGCCCTTCTTCTGCAGCTAAGCCATGTTTAAATTGGAGGTATGCTTGTGATTATTGTCCTGTTGGAAGGTCTAACGTCTCCCAAGCTTCAGCTTTTTTACTGACTGCATGACATTTCCACCCAATATCTCCTGGTAGTTAATTGAATTCATGGTACATTCCACACAGTGGAGATTCCCTGTACCTGAAACAAGTGAAACAGCCCTAGACCATGACTGAGCCACCACCATGCTTCACAGTAGACAAGGTGTTATTTTCTATATAATGCTCGTTCATTCTCCTCCAAGCATTTAGCTTAAAACTTGCAAATTTTGCTTCCAGTTGAGTCTCTTGAAATGTTTAATATCTTTGCTATCTTTTTATATCCATATCCTTGTCTATGAAAAGCAATTATCTCCTCTCTAGACTTCTTTGACCATTCCCTGAACTTTGCCATCTTGCAAAGACACCATTAACTGCCATGAACTCTCTAGAAGGAGCTGAGTATATATGTCCATTTAATTTGAAAGCTAAATTTCTGCTTGTTATGGTTCTGTTCACATCTACAGGTGTTTTAATGCCTGATTAAAAACAGCTGATTTAGAATTCACGTTAAGTAGTTTAATGAGAGTAATAATCCTTAAGAGGTTGAACAATTTTGTTAATGAGCAAATCACAAAAAGGACATTTGTTGGTATTTTAGAAAAATATATATTTATTGTAATAAACCTCCTGAAACACTTTACACTGCAGTAGGTGTTGAATAATTGTAAACACAAATGTATAGCTATAACTAAACTAAAAAATATGTATTTCAGGATTCAAACAATGTATATCAAATACATTTACACCCTAAACATTAACTACATTGACCTTAGCCTTAAATTAAACCTAACCTGACCTAATCTAACCGAAAACTGCCTCTAATTGCTAATTCTAACCTGAACCTTCCCTAAACTTATCCTGATCTTACTTTACCTTAATCTAAAACATAGTAGCTAGAATGTAGAAAACTCTTACCTTTTCTGTATGAGTTTTGTAATTTTTTTCTTCGAGTACATGGCAGGTTCTGTATATTAGGCAAAACGGGACCAGCGAACGGGAGCCTTCGTTGTGAATTTTAACATACGCATAAAACATGTTAACTCAAATATATGTATGAATTTTATGAGGTCTTATGATGATTGCTGTGTCTAAACCTCTATCTTTAACCTTTATCGTGTTTCTGATTGGTAATATTTAACAGGATAAAACAACATTAAATGGGAGCCTTTTTTTGTGAATTTTATGATTATACACATCCAACATGTTGGTCCACTTTAAGTCATACATGTATGAATTGCTGGATCGAAGCATCTTTAACCTTTATCGTGTTTCTGATTTGTAATAATTAGCAGAATAAAACACAGAACATTCAATATTTTCCTCAAAATCCTCACCCAGACTCTACACTGTTTGCTTCTTAAACCTCAAACATCTTCTTTCCATCGTCTTCCTCTGAGATTACAGTTGATAGACCCAGTAAAATACACACTGTCCCATTCTGCTTCTGCTCCGTTCCACTCGTTCTGCTCTGAGCACGAAAATTCAAGTTCAAACATTCTAAAATCTGGCTAAATCCTCAAGACTGTAAAACACAGGCAGTGTAACGAATGGCTGTGCTTGACATTGACAGTCAGAGTTCTGTGTTTCAGTGTGCGAGCGCTCTCTCTGCATACTAAAACGGAGAGAGTTCGCAAGAATAACACTAATAAGGAAATCGTTAAATAGTACTGGGTTGACCTTTTAAAATGCTGGCTTCTCAACTTCTTTTCCTAAATCCCCAGCTTATCGAGTTGGCAGCTTCCTAAACGCTACTCTTAAAGGAGCAAGAAGGATGGATTTTATGACCCCCCCACCCCCCCATCCACCCCCATGCACACACAATCCCACCATCATCACCAGTTCTATATCCCTCCCCCACCCCCTTCACCTTGCCAAAGGGGCCTAAGCACAAGCACTTATACCCTAAAAAATGGTAAAAAAAAAAAAAAAAAAAAGTGCCAAAATGCATTATTTGGAGTGCTGCACAAGAGCTCTACAGTTGGATCATTGTTTCACCAATAAATGGTTGGCAAATTCTTTCATAGCAGCTCTAATCACTGTTGGAATGGAATGATGGAATTCGTTGGATGGATTGATGGATGGATGGTTGGTTGGTTGGTTGGTTGGTAGGTTGGTTGGTTGATTGGTTGGATGGATGGATGGATGGATGGATGGATGGTTGGTTGGTTGGTTGGTTGGTTGATTGGTTGGATGGATGGATGGATGGATGGATGGTTGGTTGGTTGGTTGGTTGGTTGGTTTATTGATCCCCGAGGCGAAATTCAAGAATGTAATGATTATATATTATAGAGCAAATGTTCAATAAGTTAAAAATAAGACAATAAAATTGACTTTTGATGTAGTAAAACATGATAAAAAGTGCTTACATTTGATAAAAAGAACACCTCCGCTCTCCCACAGCTTTCTAATATCCAGAAATTTGAACAGTTCGTTCAAATTAACACCCTTCAGACTGGATGATACCGAGCTGAAGCTCGCATTATAGGATTTAAACTGTGTTTTTTAATAAGTTTCTTGTGAACTTTAAAAGTTATTAATTAATTAGTAATTAAAATTACTTTAAGTAAAGTAAATTTGGTAACAATTTCTATGAATGTCATCTTTACTAGACGCTATAACCACGTTCATAACATATTACAATGCATTCATAAGGCATTATTAACATGGCTATAAATGTTTAGAAAAATGCATAACCCATTACAGCCATGTTAAGCATTATGACCTGTGATCATAATACATTATAAGCTGTGCTTATAATATATGTGTTAAAATAGTATATCTCTGTCGTTAATAATTTAGTCCTACAATGAAAGTCTGGCACTTTACTTAGAGTGCACAAAGACCTGTGATTATTATTATTAAGTTTCTTGGTATTGATGTATAACATGTTATAATCACAGCTCTTAATGCATTATAATCACAGTTCATGATGCATAATAAACACGGCTATGATGAATGATAGAGTTTTATAAATATGTATAGCCATGTTTATAATGTCTTATGGATGCATATCTGTTATGAGTATGTTTATAGAGTCTTATAGAGATGACATTCAACGAAAGTGTTACCGTACATTTTTTTAAAGTAATTAAAAAATGGATTAATTAAGTAATTAAAATAAGCATAAATGGTCAATGGTCAAGTTATAATGACACTTGTGTCATTATCTTTTATCTTTTTATCTTTTATCTTTTTGTAAATTTGTGTACTATACATACCTGGATGTCTAGAATTTCCCCTCGGGGATCAATAAAGTATCTATCTATCTGTCTGTCTGTCTGTCTGTCTGTCTATCTATCTATCTATCTATCTATTGCTTTATATTTAGACGTTGGCCTTGCTTATTTAAAAAAATTTTTAGCTATTTTTGCCAATGGATTTTTGCAGTGTGAGAGTCTTTTTGTAGGCACTCGATTAGCAAAAGTACAGTTAATATTCTCCTTCTATCAAGTTTAGCTGTCCAATTAGCTGTTCACAGAAGAGGTGGATGGTTGAGGAAGAACATAGCTAGCTAGCCTTAATAACTGAGCTCTGGTAGGATAATTTGAATTCTACTTAATGGGGGAAATTGGAAAAGAAATAATTTTGGTTGGGACCAAAATTCGGAGCGAACCCTTGTATCCTATTACCTGCATTGTCAATGACATGGGTAACAATAGAAGCACTATTTTTCCCTGCCTTGCTGAGCTGTTTCTGGTTTCTGGTAAAATGTCAAACTCGTCATCCTGGTACAATCATTTGGAGAAAGTCTGGCCAGGTTCACTCTCAGGTAACAAACTTCCCCTAAGGTTGTTATAAGCATTTTTAGTTAGGGTGCATGACATGCATTGCCTTCATTAATTCTGACTTTAGGTTTATTTATTTTTTTTACCTATTTTAAAAAGTTCAACTATGAAAAGGTACAAATCTAAACCTTTCTCCTGGGAAAGTAAATGTAGTGCACATTTAAGATACACAATTGGACCTTAAACCACATGTACCTTACATTTTTCTAGGTTTTCTAAGTCATTCCTTGAGGTTATCTTACACCGTTTGAATGGTTCTATGTTCCAAATATGGTAATACTTAATTTCTACATCATCAGCCACCATAGAGCTGAGTTCTGTTGTGACTCTGTTCTGTTTTTTTTTTTGTTTTTTTTCTCAGTATATACCCTTTCTCTGTATGTACTGATTACAATACATTTAAAAAATGAACACATAAAACAGTGCTTGAAAAATTGTAAAACATTTAGAATTTCCTATATTTCTGCATGACAATTATTAACTAAAACATCACCAGAAAACATTAAACATTAGAAAAGAGAATCCAGTTTAAACAAACGAGACGAGTATATCATACTTACTCATTAGTTTGTTGAGGAAAATGATCCAATATTACTTATTTGTGAGCTTCCAAAGTATGTGAACCTCTAGGTTTAGCAGAGGTTTAAAAGTGAAATTAGAGTCAGGTGTTTTTAAGCAGAGGCACAAAGTATGGAGAAAGGAGAACACTACATTCCAGCATAAGAACCTTAACCCAGCTGTGAAACATGGTGGTGTTAGTATGATAGTTTGGTCCTGTTTTGCTGCATCTGGGCCAGGATGATTTGCCATCATTCAGAAAACAATGGATTCTGAATAATATCAGAGAATTCTAAAAAGATGAAATGAAATGGTTTACGAGAGAAGGTGGGCCGTGCATCAAAGCAATGACCCTAAGCCCAAACGTCTTTCTAAGAATGATTAAAGAAGAATTTTTGTAGTTTTTGAAAGTTTGAAAAATGTCAGCCAGGTCATAGTCCTGACCTTAATCCGATGGAAATGTAGTCTGAGGACCTGAAGTGAACAGTTAATATGAGAAAACCCACCAACACACCAGAGATGAAGCTTTTCTGTACGGAGAAATGGGCTAAAATTCCTCCAATCTGGTGTGAAGGACTGATCGACAGTTACTGGAAACAATCAGTTGCAGTTATTGCTGCAAAAGAGGGTCACACCAGATACTGAAAGCAGATACTAAAAGCAGAAAAAGGTTGACATACTTTTACCACTCACAATATTGGATCATTTTCCTCAAGTTCTCTTCATTTACTTTTTACATCAGAAATTTCAGTACATTTCTAGGAGAAATACTTTATATTTTAGGGGTGCCAGCACTTTCAGCCATGACTATATATGTATTTTTATCATTTATTTATGTCAATTGATTAGTCTAAGCTTTTAATAATGGTTATTTAAATGTAAATAAAAGAATCAGTGTTTGATTGGCAACATTTTGTATATACCCTTTGTAATTTGGTCATTTCTTTTAGAACTGTTTTAAATGTTTAAAAATGTTTAGTTTCGATCTCCGATCTCCTTATATGGGCGTTTTTTGTTTTTGTTTGTTTGTTTTTTTGTGGCTGTGTCCCATTGAATTTACAGTGAATTGGCTGTGTCCCAATTCACTGTAAATGATGTAGAACATGTGAGGCATTAATAAATCTTGTATTACATTGATGGTTTTTGTACAGTTGGCTTGTGCTTAATGAATATTAATACTTAATAAAGTTTATTTTAAGAAAGCTGTATACAGCTTTAGTGATTGTGAAAGATGGATCCTGCGACCGTGGATCTGTCAGAACACATCTGGGTCGGCCTGCTCCACTTCCTGTGTCCCTCGATGCCCCTACGCCTCCCTCTCTCGCTCTGCCAGGACCGCATCCTCAGACCGGACTCATCCCGCATCGCTGTCAATCTGCAGCAAACCAGTGCGAGACGATAAACCATGCAAAGACCATCAATCCGTGTCAGGGCCGTGTTAAAAAATACAGTGCGGTGTGATCGATGAGCTGGGCTTTGTGATCCGGGCGCGGGCGACGGAGAGTGTCAACAGTTATTTAAAACGCGGGCGTGATTGGAATTTGAAAAACAGAAACATACGGTTGAGCGTAATTGTGTGTGTTGGCCAGATGCCCCCGTCCAGCGTGTCTCCTCAGTGCTGTAGCCTCATATATCAGAGAGATCATAACATAAGCTGTACTGATGAGGAGGTCATTAGCCTTCATATAAATCACTCCAGTATCCAAAGCAGTTTGGCCACAGAAGAACCGACGAGTTATTTTTACATCAGATCTCACATCAGCCGAGTGTGAGAGTGATGAGCGGAAACGCGGAAGCAAGTTTGGAAGCTGATGCTCTCTCTGGGTTTCTGTTGCGTTCTGTTTTGGAGTGGTCTAGCACTCATTTTAACAGCAAATAAATTTTTGCTGTTAGATTTTTTTTTTTTTTCAAAGTATTGATTCAGTTTAATTTAATTTATATTTCTATAGTGCTTTTTAGCAAAGGTTGTCACAAAGCAGCTTTACAGAGAAAAACAGGTCCACGCCTACGCCCGTGCCTTATAAGCAGCACCACAGACATTTATCCCAATTATTGTGGGACACAGTGGCAAGAAAAAAAAACTCCCTTTAAGAGGAAGAAACCTTAGGAGAAACCAAGACTCAGAGTCAGAGGAACCCATCCTACTCGGGTCGACCCGCTCAGTACAAACAAAAAACAGAACAAAACAACAGTACAGAGAGATAATGTGCGCTTTAGCTAAAATAAAAGGTACTCATTTATGAATGTAAAGAGATGATGGGCACATAATGGATAATGGAGTATTAGAAAATGCGATCTTAAAAATTACATTCATCTACTGTTTTACCAACTCATATGTATATAGACTAACAAAAAAACATTACAATAGTATGTTACATATCTCTGCATGTTATCCTAACTAGAATTTTGTTAGACTGTATTTATATATATATATTTGTATTTATTGTAGCGTATATATTCATATCGTCACACTCTTGCATGTTTGTCGTATTGCTTTTTTATGTTGCACCATGGTTCCAGAGTATCGTAATTTCTATACACTGTGTACCTGTACTCAGATGTGATGACAATAAAAGTCTCTTGACTTGACTTTTCACTTAAAAAGCAGTTTTACCATTTTATACCTTTTTTAGGTGTCAAGAAAAAAATATTTTGTTACCTTATTTTGCTTATCTGTACTTTTTTATTGGAGTGATTATTTATCATAGGAATTTTTACTTCTACTCCTTTCTCCTCCATTTTCACACAATTATCCGAACGGGCTCAAGGTGTGAAAACAGACTGTTGATGGCGTGAAAGAGAGCAATGAGCATTGTGACGTCACAGTTTCCCAGACAGGGATTAAGCCTAGTCTTGGACTACACAGATTTTCTATTGTAAGTAAAATAAGTGTTCTGATGACTACTAAAACTTACTCTGATCATACTTATGCCTGAATTGTCAAGTTGCGAATGAATTTTTCTTACATCAATCAATTCGTATTTTAGCTATTAGTATTATAAAGCTTGCATTTATTTACTATCATGCAAATGAGCACTGAAGTTAATGGCCAAACACTAATGGAAGGTTAAAGTTATCAGGGAGGAAATAGCCAGCTTTGGTCACTAATAACTACTTTGCTAATTGACAAAGTGTGGGTCCTGCTTCTCTGTGTGTTCTCCTGTAATTTGTCGCCTGTCAGGTCAGCCGATTTAACGATGATGCCAATTAAGTGGAAACATCGCAGAATGCTGAAGATTAGCATTTGCCGCCTCTTGCTCGGGGTGGGGGGTCTCGGCGCGAGTGCCATTTGTTCTGTGGTATCTCGCAACGGCTGGCTGTCACCGTGAACCCCGCGTGCTAATTAAGAGTGGACACTCGTACAGGATAAATACACAGGAAAGTTCTCAGTACAGTAACTCATAATGATCTCAGTGATTCAGGCCCTGGACTTTGACAGGAAGTGTTTTTGTGGCTGTTCAGTGTACAGTATCTAATTTACATTTCAAAATAAATGAAAGGGGTTTGGGACAGTGGCTGTCATCCCTGACTAGGAACAATTGGGTAAGAAAATGGATGGATAGATGGATGGATGGATGGATGGATGAAACGCACTAATTACATGGAAAAATAAGTGGTTATAATCTGTAAAAAATGATGTCACAATGGGTTTCTTAAAGAACCATGAAAAAAAAAATATTTGGGAGGTTAAAATAATCTTTACATAATATAAAATGTTTAAAATCAGTTTGAAGGCTCTTTAAATTTGAACTCCTACATTATTATAAAGCTTTATAAGGATTACAGCCATCTAGGAAGTTGCAATTTAACATACAGTACCAGTCAACCGTTTGCACACACCTTCCAATTAATTTTTTTTTCTTTATATAATGGCCATTTCACCAAATATAGGTGCTTGCATTTGCTTGTTTTAACTCCAATTCCAATTTAAACTGATTTCTTTATCCTTTTTTTTACTCTGAATCTAATATCTGATTAACACATGTACTAGTCAAACTAGTAACCATGAACTAGTCAAACTCTTTAAAGCTTTACTTTTTTTTTTTTTTTACAAGGTTTCTAACTTGAAGATTGTTACAAAACTCATTTGACGTTAAAAAAAAGCATGTTTAAAAGCAAGTCCACTAATTCCTTTGTTTTTTTTTTTTTTCTCTCAAGAAAGTCTTTATTTTTTTTTAAACGGTTGGCCGCATATTTAAATGATCTATATTTATGACAAAAAAAAAAAAAAAAAAAACACTCCTGTTACTGGCACTCATTCCTGTTACTTTTATGTTTTGAAAAACAGGAATGAAAGTAACAGGAATTAATTTATTAAGATTAACATTAAGAGAGAATGTCCTCTGTCATAGTTACAATAAGATCAAATATACAGAAAAACAAATATGGCAACTTAATTTTGGTCTTCCCATCTGGTGTAACATCCTGTTGTAGATGTAACTTTTAGAATGTTCCACCATCCAGGTTTGTTAAACATTTTTTGTTTGCAAAATAATTCTGGGTGCATTCATGTAGAGCTTTAATGTATTTAATATTAAATTTACAAATGTAGAAAATCATAAAAAAGAAAGAAAACACACTGAATAAAAAGAGGTGTGTCCAAATGTTTACCTGATAATGTAATTTTTCCAATTTTATTGCAAAAGTGGTCTTAATTTTGTCTCTGAGTGGAGTTAAACAAAAATGTGTGAAAGGGTTAAACTTAAACTAAAAGTTGAGTTGAGGGGAACTCTTTGGTGGTGTAGAGTTTATTTCAGAGTTTATTCCAAAGTGTTGAGGAATGTGACTGAACTCTAACTCTAATGGGCGTGTCCTTTCAATCCCAGCTTACCATCAGTGTGTAGTCTTGTCCACCAGGGCTTCCTTTCATGGAGTATTTTATGACATTTTATATAGTGGATGTTTGCCTAGCTGATGTGTTTTTGGCTATAAGAGCAAGTTACCATCTTCTGTACTGTTAAAGCTCCACTAGGTAGGATTGAGATTTTGTGCTCGTGGACTCCCATCTACAGTTGTAGAGTTTAATAAATTTCAGGCGGATTAGTTTCTCTTTCTCACAGACATATTCTGTCTCTTTCCAGCTTCTGCCAGAGTGTCTGTATGTTAGTTCGTAAAGAATGAACCAGTAGTCCTTGTAGAACTGTTAGAACTAAAGGTCGGAAAGCAGGTCGCAGTTCTCGCGAGCGTTGGTCGCGGCCACCTCGGAAAACTTAGAGTCTGGTTTGAGCTCAGAGGAGCTCCGGCACAGACACGAGAGCACCGCTATTCCTCCTATTACACCTCAATGCAGTGCTGCAGTGAGTTGTAATTTTACTTATTTAAAAAGATAAAAAATCAAGGAAATCCTACCTAGTGCTGCTTTAAGTGTGACAAAGTGCTCCAGAACAGAGTTAAAAGGACAACTCCCAGAAAGAGTTACTTTAACTCTGTCATAGAGTGTATTGGATGGTCACACATATACATTTAAAATGAGTTGATACTAACTCTAAAGTAGTTTATTCCAAAAAACAGAATTTGCTGTTGGGTTTTCAATTGAATTACCCATACCTGCAGATACTGGTAATCAATCAACCTGAAACAAAGCACTGTATCCAGTCTGAATTCTCCATGTGTTCCAACATGGCGTAAAAGTGCAGCACAGCGACCTGATCCCCACAGGTTGGAGAGCAGCAGCACTGGGGACATCATCAGCGTGCCTGCGGTAATCATCACCGCTGCAGACATGTCCTTGTGATGGCCACGCTCGCAATTACCCAGCAGTGTGTCATCAACACAACCCAGGGCCTTGGCCTGAGGACAGCCCAAGTTCAATGGCACACATTTAACAGCCATCAGCATTACAGCACAGCGAGGCCCTTTAAGGTCGCCTCGTCAAGGGGACGGGAAATCTGACATGATGATTCAACAAACAGGGCTGGCAGGGGCTAGCTGAGGCTGGAGTTCAGGCTGGGTGATGTCTGAGGTCTTTGCAGGCCTCTCTCTCTCTCTCTGAGTGTGTGTGTACGAGTGTGTGTGTGTATGAGTGTGTGTATGAGCACTAAACACACTCCTGTCATTTTGCTGTTCGGACACTTTCCACATGACTGAGCAGACCAGCAACACCTGCAGATCTATAAAAACGTTCACTTAAGAAACTCTGAACTTAAGTTCTGAATACGGAGGGTGAAAAGTGACAAAAGAATAAAAAAATAAATGTATAAATAATTATATAAATAAATAAATGCATGCATAAATAATTGCATAGATGCAAAAAATAATTAATTATTATTATTTTTTTTTTATCAAGAAAAAGTTCACACTTAAAATTATATCTGGAACCTGTATTCATATATTTAAGCATCAACCTTTATCTGGGGCTATTTATGCGTTTCTGCATTAATGTTTGTATTTATATATTTACTGCTTGGCATATTTCTACATTTATGTATTTATTTATGTGTATATTTATACATTTATCTGTTTGTTTATTATTTAATTATTTTTTATTTTTTTATTTATTTATTTATTTCCACATTTCTTTATGTTTTTGATTACGTAGTACCACATTTCTTCATTTATTAATTTCTGTGTTTCTGCATTTGTATGTTAATTAGGTAGGCGGTCCTATCCTCACTCTAAAGTTTGAAATGCATAAATAAATGAATGTAGAAATATGGTAATACGTAAATAAATACATGTACAAATGTGGAAATAAATAAATATTTAAAGGTAGAAATGTTAAAATAAATAAATGAATACCGACATATATAAATAAACACATGTAGAAAATCAAATCAATCAAAAAATAAAAAATAAATAAATACAAAAATACAGAAACAGCCCCAAATAAAGGCTTATGCATGGAAATATGAAAAAAAAAATCTATTATTTTAAGTGTGTACTTTTTCATGAAAAAAAAATTATGTGTTAACACGAGTGCTAATGCTAACAGCGCTAATGCTGACATTGCTAATGTTCGTAGCCGAGCCGCTGCTGCGCTGCCAGGTGACATTTTGCTAAGCTGATCAGGGAGATCTGAGCAGTGACTTGCAGATTTCCCAGCAGACGGGTGATGATGGACTGGGGGAGGGGGGGGGGGGGGTACTGTAGCAATAAGGGTGCAAAGAAAACAGGAGGAGAAATCTCAGCTCATCTGAGAGCAGCCTGAGGAAGAATAAAGAGCGAGGGAACAGCCTGAGGGCCTGAGGGCGCTCCACTGTGGGGTTGGGGCATTATTTGGATTTTTATAGTTTTCATCAAATCCAAGTCCATACGACAAACTATCTACTAACCTGGGCAAGCACATCGCAAATACACTAAAAAGGGTCCTAACTCGGTAGCACTTTAAAATAAGACTACCTTTATAAAGCATTTATAAATGGTTTACTATTAGTTTATTAATGATCACTAATTAGGTTGTAAATGATTTAAAAACATTAATGATCAGTTATAACACATACGTAGAAAGAGCAACAATGACCTGTTGTTTGCCAAATAGTGAACCCACAGCCATCCATATTGTTGCCCTTTCTATGTATCTGTTATAAATGATTATTAACCATTAACCATTAATAAACTAATAGTAAACCATTTATAAACCCTTTATAAAGATAGTCTTATTTTAAAGTAGTACCCCCTAACTCTACATTCACAAACATACCTGTATAATATATGGACACACCTTAAATATTTTAAATGTTCTGTATGGTAAATTAATACTAGTCATCCAAACTATGAAGAAAAACAAATGATTTTTTTCAATCATTTAATACACAAACAATGTGAATAAAAGTGAACAAAACAGAATATAATTTATGTTTTGCATTCTTAAAAGTAGCATCTCTTGCTTAGATAAAACCTTTGCTGATCTTGGCTGGATTGTCTAAGTCAGCTTTATGAAGTACCTGAAAATGAGGTACCAGGTTTTCAGTTAACAGCTGTGCTGAACTCATCAAGAGTTTAAATTCAAATTTCATTACTTTAATTTAATTTAATCTGAATGTGTCTGAGAGCATCAGTTGTAAAGTTGTTAAAGTTATCCATATAAAAATACACTTATATTTTTGAGTATACAACACAGACACCTGCATGTCCATCCTGTCATCTTTTCCAGAATGCTGGCACTTCTATTACTACTGTACACATATACCTGGAGATGACTAGTCGGCAGAAGAATTCTGTTTAATACTGTTTAATACTATTGTTTTATTGTTATGTCATATTTATCTGTCATAAAACAACAACACATCTAAGGGCAGATCCATTATCTTGCTTTTTAATGTGAATGTATTTTTTGTGTTATTTTTCCCCAGTCTATTTGTAATAATTACTTTAATTAAATTATATCAACATGACTGAAAGTGACTGTAAATGCATTATATGTTCAGCATTTATTACTGATACTTAATGAGTAATATATCATGTTTTTGGACCATAAAATAAAGTCATCCAGAATTCCTGATTATTACTGATGAAATACTGGCAAAAATATAAGAGTTTCTGTAGCATTTCCATTAGAATAATGGTGTGAGTCTTTATTGATGGTTCAGTGACAATTTATTGCTGACAATCTTGTAGACAACTTCAACGAACAAGAATGAAAAATCAAAAATAAACTAACATAAATCAGCGTAAGAGCTCATGCCTCAACAAACAGTCTTCGATATTTCCATAGGCTTTCAAAATAAAAGTTCTGTTTTCTAAACTAAACTAAATAACATGCCTTTAGTTTATAAACCTATTTATACATTCAATACATGTTCTTGATACACCTTTAGGGTTTCAAACACCTTTCAACACCTTTGATTTTGCAAGTTATTCCAGTGTTTCCAATTTTGAAAAACCACTGCTACACAGCAAAATTAGCAGTGCTGGATAAACACCTAAAGAGTTAACTTTAACACTTATTAGGAGCATATATGGTCCCACTCTACAGAGAGTAAAAATGACACTGATAGCAGTGTTAAATATTTAGTGTTAGTATGACACTGTGTAGTGTCTTATAGCACAGTGTTTTATAGCAACTCCTAAAGTGTTAATTTTACACCATTTGGAGTATGTACACAGCAAATAGGCAAGTGTTAAATTAACTCCCACAGAGTTGATTTTAACTCTTTTTCAGGGAGTTAAATCAACACTTTCTAAATAGTTAAACATTTAACACCTTGCCAGAGTTCCTTTTCAACTCACATTTGTATTTCTTTAACTTCCTAAATTGTTACACTAACACTGAAAAGAGTTTAAAAAATTATAAATGAGAAGAAGAGTAGTCAATTAATATGACTTTTTATTATTTAATTATTATTCAGGACAGGTTAGCGTGTAAATTTCCATTGTATTTCTTAGTGCATTACCAACACTTTATCACAATTTACTGTACAAAGGCTGGTAACGTGCTCTTATAGCCTACAATATATTGGCTAGACAAACAACCATTAAACAAAATATAACACAATACCCAATGGAAAGTAGCCCTGCTGGGCAAGATTTCACACTGATGGAAAGTTAGGATCTGAGGGACACACCCATTATGCAAATAATGTGTTTAACTGAGCGGAGTTTAATTAAATCTCTGTGGAGTTGGCCAGTATTTATTGGGTTTAGTGGGATTAACACTGAAATATTCAACTCTGTCAAATAACTCCAACACTGAACCCCTTTTAAATCTGAATGAGTTAAAATAACAGTTTGAGAGTGAAAATCAACTCTCAGCTGTTAAACCCAAAATTTTAACTCTCCTCTTTTTGCTGTGTATGCTTTGCAAGTTATCCTGCCTTCTCACATACCTGCATCTGTCTCTCAGCTTGTATAGAGTTTGGATGTGGTTCTGAAAGAGAAAGGGATTACTAACCAAACACCTGGCTGTTGCCGCACATCATTTGCTCTGATGTCAATGCACACTTGTTCAGCCAGACTGAAATGGCTGTAGTGCGCTAGTGGCACACGTGGGATTTCAGCATGCCGTGAGTGATATGCAGAACACAGCAATACCTCTATGAGTCAGAATGAGCATGATGTACAATAAATATATAATACAAATCTGCCTGGATTACTCGGCATCGCAATTACTACACATTTATCAGCATATCACTAAGAAGTAGTTACACAAATTGAAGTTTAGCACCCAGAATTTAGAGGGAAGTGTGGGGTTGCAATGCTGTTCATAACGAAGCTAAACGATACCAGAAACAATCAATTATTACACATTTAGACTAAAATAGACATATTTTATATATAGGCAACTCTTGGTCATATTTAGTATTGAGTATTGAGCTACACATACAAAAGTTTAGTGTAATCCAATTTTGAGTAATGCATGTGTAACGTAGCAAGCAATACTACAAGTCTTGATATGGAGTTGTAGAGGTTCCTAATGGTGTACTTCGATAGTCCATTACATGCATCTTGAATATTCAAATCCAGTATCTGCAGAATTTTTTGCACTAGGGTGAGGTTTTGATCGCCAGAGATATCAAGTTTCGATGTACAAATACTTTATTACCTTACTTAACTAGAAACGTTGGTTATCGACTTCATAATTTACTGAAATGATTGTTTTTTAGATTACTTTTTACTTCTACTTCTTTAATTTTTCCAAATATGCACTAAGGCTAGGTGCAGCAGCATTAGCATTAGCCGCTAACCACAGCGCTAGCTCTTTTCCTGTTCAGAGGCGAGTATATTGGACTGTAGTCTGCGTGTTTTTGGTGTCAAAAAACAAGCTACACGTAACGAATCGCTAGCTTATAGCGCCCAGGCATACTGTTATACCACTCAAAAGTTTCTCAATCTAGCACTGTCTGGCTGCATTTAAATCTTGATACTGCTGCGGTTAGCATGTAATGCTAATGCTAATGCTGCTGCACCCAGCCTTAGTGCTGGAGAAACTTCACTTGCTGCAAAAACTCACTCTTATACAGAATGTTGGAAATCTAAGCTTACTGTAAATGAACAGAAGTGCTTTACTCACCCAAATACAAAGTTTTCAGGAGAGAAATCTGTGTAGATTACAATCCAGCGCTCATTTGACTTTGAAATAAAATGTTTTCTTAAGAACTAAAGTTTTGTGTACTTAGGCACTTCCCCCAGCTTCCCCACTAGAAGGGAAATGTAGGCATCCTTACTAGCGTTCCTTAATAATAACCCGTAACCTTATAATCTGGTGCACCTTATAGTACAAAAAATAAGATACTCTTCTTACTGGTAAAGCTATTTGAGAAACATTAACATAATATTTTGTGATGCAAACCATTCTTATGTCAAAGTTTTCAGAACTTTTTACATAAGTTCAGCACAGCTGTTAACTGAAGGCCAATCCAGATGACAGGTGAAAAAGCTAAGGTCTAAGCAAGAGGTGCTACTTTGAAGAATCTAACATATAAAATATGTTTACTAAATCATTTATATGTTTTTCTTCATAGTTTGGATGTGTTTAGCATGACTCTACAATGCAGAACATTTTAAAATAATGACACACTCTAATATTAGACACACTCTAATATTTTTTTAATAAAGCGCCTAAGTAAATAAAACTTCAATCAATCTTTCAAAGTCAAAAGAGTGCTGGATGTTAATCTACACAGTTTTCTCTCCTAAAAAAAAAACGTTTATTTGGGTGAGTAAAGCGCTTCTGTTTATTTACAGTAAGCATAGATATTCAGTATTTTCTCTAAGGGTGAGTTTTAAGTGAAGTTTCTCCAGCACTAAGGCTGGGTGCAGCAGCATTAGCATTAGCAAATTCATTTTCAGAACGTTCCTTGAACATTTATTCTGTGACATAACATTCCAACTTTGCTGAAACTTTTTCTGAAAACATTGCTTAATGTTCTTATAACGTTCTCGGTTAGCTGGATCTACACATGGATTCGTAGCTCATCTCCACTAAGACAAAAGCTAGTCTAAAAGTGAGTCCCTGCATGAAAGTCTGGCACAACCAAACTACCAAGATTTACTTTGTTTTTTAGCTTTTGTTTCTGGGAAGATGATGAGCGCACTTATTAAATATTCGCACTGATGGAGCCACCATCTCTAAAAAAGAGAGGAGGAAAGTGGTGAATTCGGAGCAGCCGCAGTACGAAAGGCCATGTGGAGGTGAGAGTGAGGTGTTTTAGAGCACATTAAGCTCAAATACGGCCTTCGGGTCTGTTGGGGCGCCACAGCCCAGATGATGTTTTGGTGGACACAGCAACCCTCATCCTGGGCTTTTATCACACCACTAGATCTCAGATCATTTACCCCATGGTCAGCCGAGTCCACACAGCCATTGATAAGCTTCAACACATTGCTCTAGCCCTAGGCATGTGCAGTGTCACCCTGCTACTGCCAAAAAGGCTGTTTTGCCACCGCCTCCAAATGCCAGCAAACTGTCAGAAATCATTTTTGGAAGATATATCATTTAAGCATTTATTACTCTTTTTTTTTTTCTCCGCTGTGAGTCACTTTAATGCTGATCTCTGTTATTAAACAAAGCAATGAGCCAGTCAAGGCTGTTACAGTTATGTTATTGTGGTTAATGAAGTACAGTGCTTGACAGAAGACAGAAATTATGATTAACAATAAGTAAACTACAATCTATCTAGTGAACATTGGAATACTTTTTTTTGTCATGTTTCAATCAGTTGCTTTTTTACTGCATTATAACATAAAAGCACTCAAGGACACATGTAGCGTTTTTTCCACCAAAAGTGTAACCAGCACCTTTCTGGTTCGTGAACCTAATTTTGAACCGGTTTGCTGCGTTTCCACCAACAACAAAAGTAAATTCCAGAACCAGGAACAATCGATCACAATGGGAACCAAAGAATACTAGGTTTTTAAGCGTGAACTGCGATGACTGGAAGTGGAAGAGGTGTGTTCAAGTAAATTTCTGGAGTATTGCTATCTTGGCAATGGAAAACACAGGTGCACTGATCACCACTGACTGTTTAAAACCCTGACAACAGCCACCAGTTGGACCCCTCACTTATTCTCAACACATACACACACACACACACAAACACACACAAAACTAACCGAACCTTTACATCAACATTAAACAGAATACAAAATAAAATAATGTTGCTGTTCCCGTAAAAAAATAATCTGGTTGTGCACATTCACAGCGTAAACCAGCAGCTCATTTTCCTTTGCTGAGAAGCACAAAAGGCTGCGCTGTTAAAATAGCAATCTGCCAACGTCAGAGCGAGTCTGACTCTTAAAGGGAATGGCAAGTGACACTCTGATTTTCTGGTTTCTTTCCCTTTACAGCCAAAACACACCAATGATTCATTAAGAGAAAAATGTACATTATTTATATTAGAAACGCTCATTGCTATCTTACACCCGCCAACAGCCTATTTTTATTCCTTGCGCCTACTCTTTTTATTAGCTACAGTACTTGCGAATGAATCTACACCGCTGGGCTTGGATGTCTGGAAGTGAGGTCTGTTCAGGTACATTTTTGGGGTATTGCTATCTTGGCAATGGAAAACATAGTTGCACCACTCACTGATTAAAACCACAACAGCCACCAGTCAGACGTTCATTGCTGTCTTTGCAACTCAGGTGCCAACACACACACACAATAATAAAAATAGCCTGGCTGTGCACCTTTACAGCATGAACCAGCGGTTCATTTTACTTTCCTTTGCTGAGAAGAGCAGAAGGCTGCCCTGTTAAAATAGCAATCCGCCAAAGTCCGAGCGCACCTGGCTCTTAAAGGAAATGCGAGGGAAGTGACACTCTGATTGGTTTATTTTACGTTGCGGCCAAAAACACACTCATAATTAATTTAAAGAACCAGTACACGACTTTTGAGAGCTTTGAGCCACACAAGGCATACTTTTCCTGCTGTTACGACGGCAAAGACTAAACACTGAAACACCCTAAATCAAACTGCGAAGATCTTTTGGAGGTTTATGCTCGCCTATAGATTATATATGCTAAAAAATGCTACAATAGGGAAAGCTCTCTAGCATCATTACATAAAGTACATTACAAAGTATATAGTTCTGAAGTACGTACAGATATTTTAAATTAAGTACAGAATTCTAAACTAGTCTCAGGTTTTTCATGAAAACCACAAACGATTCTGAATTTGTGCACGAAAAAAAAAACACTTTTAACTTTAACAGGAGCTTAGATTTGTATTTGTTCACTGGATCACGTGAGTTTGGTTTGATCTTGATTGTTGAAGTGAGTGAGTGATCACCATAGCCACCAGTCAAAAAGCAGTACAGTATAAAGTTCTACTACTTGAATGAGTAGAATTGAATTGTGAATGCATCGCTCTACAGTTAGCCGTGTGTCCATCCACATCCACTGTTTTGTCCCAGCCACTGGAAATTGATTGGCGCCCGAATGTCATGCTAGCACTAAATCCATCAGTTCTCAGCGTGTGTGAAGGCTTTTCCCACTTTCCGCAGGTGTGTGTGCTCCTCCTGACCCTGAGAGGATCCAGTGTTTGCCAGGCGTGATGAGTGGTGGTTTCTTCAGTGTGAAATATTGAGCTGCACGTATACAGTAGAGCGGGCTGTGATGCTGCTGCTGGCTGTGTGTGTGTGTGTGTGTGGTGTATATGTGTGGATTGGCACCTTCCCCTGATGGGGGCAGTGCTGGAGTGGGGCTGGAAGGCAGGTGACAGGGACACCCTCGGGCCTTTTCATTACGGAAAGTGTCTGTCCACATGATGAGGAAAGGATTATCCTCCAAACAGGATTTACTTGAGAGGATAATTCATCGGCTGAACTTGCAGAGGGAAAGTGCCATATAGGTTAAGGTTACAATATCGCTTCATTCACAGCTCTGCTGCTTCCAGATTCGTATGGAATGCTTCCCTACATGTGTGTGTGAGTGTGTGTGTGTGTGTGTGTGTGTGTTAAAAGCTGCTTTAGGTGTATCAGACCTTGTATCTCCAGAAACTTAGCTCAGCTTAACCAATTAACCGACCCACTCATTATGACTCCCCATACCACTTACAATGCTACCAACACTAGTAGGATAAGTACATTATATTACATTATATTACATTATATTAATGTCAAATGGAAACAAAAGGGATAGAGGAGAAAAGGAGAGGAAGAAGGAAATAAGTAGGTTAAAGGTACTTAGTTAGTTAGTTAGAGGTGTTAGGAGAGTAAGAGCTCTTTGAAGAGCTCTGTCTTCAGGAGTGTATTAAAGATAGTGAGAGATTCTCCTGATCTGGTAGTAGAAGGTAGTTAGTTAGAGGTGTTAGGAGAGTAAGAGCTCTTTGAAGAGCTCTGTCTTCAGGAGTTTATTAAAGATAGTGAGAGATTCTCCTGATCTGGTAGTAGAAGGTAGTTAGTTAGAGGTGTTAGGAGAGTAAGTGCTCTTTGAAGAGCTCTGTCTTCAGGAGTTTATTAAAGATAGTGAGAGATTCTCCTGATCTGGTAGTAGAAGGTAGTTAGTTAGAGGTGTTAGGAGAGTAAGTGCTCTTTGAAGAGCTCAGTCTTCAGGAGTTTATTAAAGACAGTGAGAGATTCTCCTGATCTGGTAGTAGAAGGTAGTTAGTTAGAGGTGTTAGGAGAGTAAGTGCTCTTTGAAGAGCTCTGTCTTCAGGAGTTTATTAAAGATAGCGAGAGATTCTCCTGATCTGGTAGTGGAAGGTAGTTTGTTCCACCATTGGGGAACTCTGTATGAGAACAGTCTGGATTGCTTTGTGTGAAAGTTTGTTTGGTAAAGCGAGGCGACGTTCATTGGAGGAGCGCAGCGGCCGGGAGGTAGCGTAAGCCTTCAGTAGTGATCAGTGCAGGTAGGAAGGAGCTGTTCTGTCATCACTTTGTAGGCGATTGTAAGAGCTTTGAATTTGATACGAGCATCAACTGGTAGCCAATGGAGCTCAGTGAGCAGTGGGGTGACATGTGCCCAGTGGTTTTGGCTGGTTGAAGATCAGTTGTGCTGCTGCATTCTGGATCATCTGTAATGGTTTTATAACACAGGCCGGGAGGAATGTTAGTTAAGGCTATTGGTATTTTAATCTCAGTGTCTTCATGAGGGAGAGTCACCTGGAATAGTTTTCTCAGCATCTTGAAGGAAGGAGTTCCTGGAGGTGCTGAACAATAGTTGCTGCTTTTCCTTCACACTGTGAAGCTCCAGCTCAAGTCAAATCATCATCTTAAGGTTTAGATCAGGGGATTGTGAAGACCAAACGCTTTTTTACTGTTTGCTACGTTATTCCATGTGTGTGCCTGAATTGTTTTTGAAATGCACACGAAATGCATGAAATTCCAATATTTTCAAAGAAAATTGTGCATAAGAAACCTGGTTACAGCTCAAAATTATATTTGTGTTTTAAACTAAACTACATTTAACTTGTGAATTAGGACAGATGTTTCACCCAAGCCTATGATGCAATTTACACTCAGCTGCAGCAACAGGCTGCAGGAGCTCTGGAACAATGTGTTTTGGGAAGATGGATCTTTTGTCTTGTCGTTATGGAGGGCAAGAGTACCTCCTGTTGAACTTGTACATCCAACTTGTTTAGTGTTAATAAAAAATAGAGAGTTTATATTGTTTGTACATTTAAAGGGACAATGGCATTTTATTTATTTATTTTTATTATTGTTGGCACATTATAAACAACCTTGTTTTATACTCACTCTGTATAAAACCACTCTAGCTTAACCGGCCAACAGAAATCACTCCTAAAGGGCATGAACAACTCATCCAGGAGGGTCATAAAAGAACCCAGAACAACATTTAAACAACTGCATGTCTCACTTGCCTCAGTTAATCATTTGCATCAGGGTTGATTATTCAATAACAAGAAATTGACTGGGTAAAAATGTTATTCCTGGGAGAGTTCCAAGGCAAAAATCACTGCTTCACTCAGGTCGTCTTATATGTTATATCTGATATTAAAACGTGTTTCTTCATCTTAAAAATATAAGTAAATAGATAAATAAAACAAAAACAAAAATATGTAGGGGGCAAATACTTTTTCATACACCTTTAATCCTTATTGGTCCTTTTTAATGTTTAAAAAGACTAGAAAATAGATTTTAATAGATTTTTTATGACTGTATGTTATTGTTTCATAATTTATGATGTTCCAATGTATCACAAATCATCCTGTAGTAAATCTTCATCCTGCAACGGCACGAAACAAAACAGAATCGTTTAATGAACATGCATTTAAAAGAAGAAGAAGGAGAATAATAATAAGAAGAATAGAAATCGGAACAGGTGGGGGAGCGGGAATATGTTTAAAACATGCACGGCATGCAAAGGCTGGGGGAGAAACAGCTGGGGTATGAAAAAGAGAAAGGGGAAAAAAAAAGAGAAATGTCTAAATGCAGGCTCATTTTCCACGTTTAAGCCCAGGGGCACTTGACAAAACAATGATGGAGACACAAGGAACGTCAGGGCGATTTGCATTTAACAAACTGACGCTTCCCCGCCTGTCATGTAATATTTATGGCTGAGAAGACTGCGGCGTTCTCCCTGCTTTTAATGCAGTAATGGAACGTTCGGCAGGGTGGGGGGGGAGGTGTTGTGGGTGATGGGGTGGTGTCAGTTGGTTCGCTGCAGGGAGGGCGGTTGTGGTACCCATGCCACCCACACCACACCAGTGACATCAATCTCAAACTCTCTGTGTGTCCCTGTAATCCACCCAATTTCTGATTTTCTTTTCTTTTTTTTTTATCCTTTTTTCTTTTCAGAACAGACTCTATCATAGGCACTGGTCATACTGTCAGATCAAAAAAAAAAGGAAAGGAAAGGAGGAGTTGGGGGTTGGTTGGGGGGGGTCCGCTGCCCCTCCTCAGACACTTCAGAGTGGCGGGCCAGGGCCAAACGCTCTCTAATCACAGCCATCGTGAATAACAAATCCGGCGCTTGATGGTGAGCCGCTTTCTCGCCTTTATTTTCCAATGTGTACGTAGAATGAGTCTGGAATCTTGCACTAAAAGGCCACTGATTGGGGTGCCGGGGTCTGTAATTTGCAATTAACGAACGGGTCGGGGATTTGATTCGGGTCAAGGTCCTCATTTGCATGTGCTTTGTTCCCCCATAGAAATTCTGGAAGTGTGCAGGCGGCCGCCTCCCACGTCTATTTACCCACAATCTGCCAACGCGGGCCCTCCCCTCGGCGAGGGCCAATCAGCCGGCGCCTTAGCACTTCCTTTAATATAGCCGCTCTCGTTTGGCGCCGGCCCTTAATGAATACAGGAACCTGAGCAGTGATTGAGATTGCGGCTTGATGGTAAGCTTGTTAGCGCTGTGAAATTGCGTGCTGCACTTCTGGCATTGTAATCGCGCCGGCTCCTGGCAGACGCTCGGCGGGTCCGTGAGATTCTGGGGGGGGAACATTTGCGAATGCAGAGTGCAGAGAACCGCTCGAAGGCTCTGCGAGGTGCCGAAATGTAATATGTAGGAATAAAAAAAAAAAAAACTTATTTTTTCTATTTTTCTCTTGAGGTTGAGGTGGCGGTGTCGAGCTGCCAAAAAAAAAGAAAAAAGGTTTAAGCATATTTTTTTTATTATTTTCCATGCTCTTACTTAATAAGATAATAAAGTGGGTGACAAAGATGTTTTCAGCATGAAGTCTGTCAAAATATGGAAAACAGAAAACAATATGAAAAATAAATATTATTTAAAAGGAAAGGTACATATTTGAAACTGTAATCGCTCATTGTTTAACTCGAAGAACTTGGAGATGTCTGGAAATATTCACCTGGATTCACAAAGTATATCACAAGCAGAACGTCTCTAGCAAGGTGTCCCTACCAAATTTTTATTTTCACTGGTTATTTCACTGTAGAAGATTAAATAATTTAAAATAAGCAAAGCAGTTGTCATTTTGACAGTGCTCATGTAGCCTCAGACCATTATGCTGCTACCACCACCATGCTTGACGGTAGACAAGGTACACTATGCTTGGTACTCCTCACACAGCCAGAGCACAGCCTCACATGCTGGACACCACCTGAGCCAAACAAGTTTATCTTGATCTCATCAGACCACAGGACATGGTTCCAGCAATCCATGCTCTTGGACTGTTTGTCTTCAGCAAACTCTTTGCAGGCTTTCGTGTGCATCAGCTTTAGAAGAGGTTACCTTCTAGGACAGTGTCTTGCAGACATGCAGCAGTTGATGCAGTGTGTAGTATATGATCTGAGCACTGCAGGCTGACCTCCCACTTCTTCAAGCTCTGCAGCAATGCTAGCAGCATCAGCTGGAGCCAGTTTGGCATCAGCAAGATCTTTGCACGTACTGATTTTTTTTTTTTTTTTTCGTACCATTCTTTGTAAAAACCCTAGAGATGGTCGTGTGTGAAAATCCCTTTAGATCAGCACTTTCTGAAATACTCAGATCAGCCAGTCTGGCACCAACAACCATCCATGCCGCGGTCAAAAAAACACTTAAATCACCTTTTTTCCCCATTCTGATGCTCTGATGGTTTGAAATGCAGCAGATCATATTGGCCATGTCTACATGCCTAAAAGCATTGGGTTGCTTCCATGTGATTGGCTGATTGGACATTTGCGTTAACGAGCAGTTGAACAGGTGTACAGTACAGGCCAAAAGTTTGGGCACACCTTCTCATTTTCAATGCGTTTTCTTTATTTTCATGACTGATATTTACATTGTAGATTCTCACTGAAGGCATCAAAACTATGAATGAACACATGTGGAGTTTTGTGTACTTAACAAAAAATGACCTGCCCTCCACAGTCACCAGACCTCAACCCAATCCAGATGGTTTGGGGTGAGCTGGAGCACAGAGTGAAGAAGGCAAAGGGGCAACAAGTGCTACTAAACACCTCTGGGAACTCCTTCCTTCAAGACTGTTGGAAAACTTTTCATTTCAGGTGGCCACCTCTTGAAGCTCATTGAGAGAATGATGCCAAGAGTGTACAAAGCAGTAATCAGAGCAAAGGGTGGTTTTTGTTAAGTATAAAACTCCACATGTGTTCATTGATAGTTTTGATGCCTTCAGTGAGAATCTACAATGTTAATAGTCATGAAAATAATGAAACCACTTGCTGAGGTCATTTCCCCTACTTCCCAGAGTCCTGGTAAGGCAGGGCAGGTGCCTGGCTGTGGGGTCCAGGCTTAATACCGTCTGGGGTTAGCAGCATGGTGTTAAGGCCCGGACCCCTGTCCTCCAGGTCCCCGCACAGCTCTTGTTTGCTTAGGGCCCTTCTCGGACACAGGGATGCAGATGGCGAGGAGAGCCGCCCTGGAGTGCCTTCCGACACACTCTGGCAGAGTGCTGGGTCATGTTCTCTCACTGAGTACAAGACAGGAAATCCATTTAATTACCTGTGAAGCAGAAGACGGGGCGTGGGGGGCTGACAGGGGAGGAATGTGTTCCAGCGAGAGAGAGAGAGAGCGCGAAAGAGAGAGAGAGAGCGAGTGCTGCCTCGCCAGGCCTTCAGCTTTCCCTCTGTCTCTCTCTCTTTGGATTCTCTCTTCATATGACTTTCTACCACCCTTTAGCCTTCGCTGTCCTTCCCTCCAGCCCTTTCTGTCCATCTTCTCTTTTATTTTCTGCTTTTTCTCCATCTGCCACTCTGCTTCTTCCTCCCTAACCTCCCTCGCCCTTTTCTTTGTCCCCTTCTCTCTCTCTTCTACTCTCCCGCTCTCTCTCTCTCTCTCTCTCCGCTGTCTACCAGTTGTATCACTGTTCCTCTTTTGTGAGCCGCACCGTCTTCAATCCGAAGGCTTTTTTTTCCCCCCTCACTATCGAGCTACCTGTTTTTTTTCCCTCCTCCTCTCATTTGTCCTTTCTTTCTGTCTGGAGAAGAGAGGTCAGCAGGAAGTTCTTTACTGTAGAGCTACTGTATGGAGCTGACAGCCGCTTTGAAAGCGCTGCCGCCACACGGCGAAGCTGCAAATTCAAATGGGCTGACATGTCCCTGACTCTTCACACACACGTCTCTCTAATCCAACACGCTGCACCCACCTCCAGCCACCTTCCCCGACTCCAAAACTCCCACCTCCTCGTACCGTCTTCACGCACAGGCTAGTTGTTTAAATAGAAGCATGAAGCGTTATATAGTCTTATACTTATATATTATGTTATATTATATATACACATAGCATGTAGCCAGCATAATAATAGCATGATCATTACCGAACAGTACACCATATGGCCATTAAATTGCATATGTAGAAGGTAATAGAAGCTAATATATATACGGTACATACTTGTCGTGTGCAGAGTGTCATTTTTAATAGCAGTAATTTGTTTCCACCTTGACAGTCTTAATGAGAATGAACATTGTCATTGGTTTACTTACTTTAATTCTGTGCAGAAAAAAAAAAACGGTTATTTGACTCAATTTATCAATAGAGAAATGCATTTAAGTACGAATATAATACATTTTTAAAGAAATATTGAATCCAATATTGAAAAAAAAAATAATACTGTGTGTTTTGCGTGTAATGTGAAATGAACCAATCAGTGTGTTGTTTGTCATTCTACTTAATTAAGAGCCAGGTGTGCTCTGACTTTGGCACGTTCATATCTTAACAGCACAGTGCTTTTGCACGTCTCAGCAGAGGATACTGACCTGAGTTCTATAAACTACGGACAATATTTTTTCCAAATTCCATATTCAAATAATACTATTTAGAGCATTATATTGTATACTGTATTTGCAGAAAATGAGACATTTTCAAAATACCGAAAAAGATACTGAGCTTTCAGACCTCAAATAATGCAAAGAAAACAAAAAGTTCATATTCATTTAGAAACAACAATACTAATGTATTAGGGGTTCAGAATCAATATTTGGTGGAATAAGCCTGATTTATTTGTTGCTTTCATGCGTCTTTGCATTTTCTCCACCAGTCTTTCACACTGCTTTTGTCACTTTTGCTGTAACATGTCAAGCAGTTCAGCATTGTTCGATTGCTTGATACCATCCGTTTCTGTTTCAGTTACAGTCCAGAGGTTTAAAACATTGTCACACTTAAAGTAAATGAATGTGGCAATTGTCCTTTGAATGATGTCCAAATGTCATGAATAAATTGACGTAAAGAAATGCTCCCAAATTTCATAAAAATAACATATTTTGAATAGAATTCCAATTGAAAATGAAGTTTTTAAGGCTTTTCTTATAATATAATGCTGATTTTCTGAGTTCTCGGTTTTATTCATGGCAGTAACGGTATCCAGTCTGGTTGAAGTTGAGTATTAGACTGGACTCTACCTCCATTAGTGAGAGCTGTGCTGCGTCTTCAACCCTCTCGAGAGGTCAGAGGCAGAGTGGCGAGCTGTGGGCTCTGGCACGTTTGGCCCTGCTCTGCCATTAAAGGCTTTTCATGTCTTCATCTGTGTGTGTGGATGGTGCCTCTCTTGGTAATAGGCGGAGAACAGAAGGTCTCCACTCACTGGAGGCAAAGCTGTCACGTGTGACAACAGTTTGGCTCGGCTCCCACTGGAGGAGAGACACACCAGGCAGCGTCCTCACGGTTGCTGCTGCTGGGTGATGCTACTTCTCCATCCGAGGCTTCTTCACTTCCTCTGAACGGAGCTAAACGGTCGGGAATGGGGGAATGGGAAATAAAAAAATGAAGGAAATCTGCCTGTACAAACTCCGAGAGCCGCATGATATATCCATAAACAGATGCTAAATTTTATGCACAAAGCAAACGACTGCAGGCCCCGAGGCGTCCTGAATTTGCAGACATCTTGGCTGTTCGGAGAGGCCAGGTTTCGCTAAGCATGAGCGCGCCGCGTGAAGAGGAAGAGGGAGGCTTGGAAACACTTCACTTCCCCTAAGCAGCACATTAGCAGGCTGGAGGCTTACATTAGCTCAGGGGGGTTAAAAATAAATAAATAAATAAATAAATATGAGAAGGGGGGGGGGAAAAAAAGGGTCCAGAAAGTTTTCTGATACCCCCGTGAGGCGCGCTCGAAGACAAACCATCAAATTAGATCCACTGAATCATCATCTTGCATCTCGCTGAGTAAAACAGCTAATTGTATTTATTTATTGAGCGCAGAATGCGCCGCGGCACGCCGAGCTGAGAGGCAACCGATGGTCATTCATGAATATTTCACCAGCGCTGTTTACATGAAAGCACACAAACTCTCAGGCAGCCCAGGTACGAGAGCTGTGAGCGGAAAGCTAATGACCATGCGGCTAAAAAACACAGAGAAAGAGAGGAAAGTCTACCTGTGACACTGTGCTACACTGTGCTACACTGTGCTACACTGTGCTACATGTTAGCGTGTGGGTCATTCTACAGAAAAGTCCACTTTTAGAACTGCAAAATGTCTTAGCTTATTTTTTATAATATTTATTCTTTACAATAGGGTTTAAGGGCCACTATTTAACTATTTATTTGATAGTACATTCATAATATTCTGATAGTAAAGTCATAATATTTAAAAAATAAAGCCATAATATTTAGAGAATAAACTCCTAATATTTTGAGAACAAAGTCAGAATATTTTGAGAACAAAGTCAGAATATTTTGCAAATAAAGCTGTAGTATTTTGAAAAATAAGGTCATATTATTTTGCAAATAAAGCTGTAGTATTTTGAAAAATAAGGTCATAATATTTTGCAAATAAATTTGTAATATTTTGAGAACAAAGTCTGAATATTTTGAGAACAAAGTCTGAATATATTTTGACAGTAACTTGTAATATTTTGGTAAAAACGTTTTACTATACTGATCCTATAGTCCTAATATTTTGAAAACAAAGTAATTCTTTGCTGATAAAGTTGTGATATTTTGAGAATAAAATCAGATTACTTAGCAAATAAATTCATAATATTTAGAGAACAAACCCATAATAGTTTAAGAATAAAGTTGTAATATTTAGAGAATAAAGTCTGAATATTTTGCAAACAAAGTTGTAGTATTTTGAGTATTAAGTCTTTAATTCTGTTTAATTTAATTTATTGTTATTGTTTAAAATATAAATACATTTTAAGCTTAACAGTAACGTTGCACTTCTTGGCTGGATTTTCTCAGTCAGAATTCAGTTTCAGCTTTCAGTTAACAGCTGTGCTGAACTCATCAAGAGTTAATTACTTGAATTTCTTGCCTCATCAGTTGTAAAGTAGTGAAGAGGCAGAGTTACAGGTATACAGTTAATATTATATCTCTATTTGAGTAATGTTCTCATACATATTATGGCAAGAATTTCTACTCAACTAAGTAAATAACAAATCGAATTTAGAAAATTAGGGTGTCAAGTATCCACAAAAGCAGTCTCAAAACCTATAAAAAAAATTATGAATGTTGAAATGTTGGCTCTCATCAGGACTGCCCCAGGAAAGGAGGATCAAGAGTTACCTCTGTTGCACAGGATATGTTGATCAGTGTTACCAGCCTCAGAAATCATTAGTATTATAAGTATCATGGTTGGTTTAAAACGTTTAAGTTACTACATGATTCTGTATATGTTCCTTAATAACCTGGATGACTACTTCACTATTAATTTAAAATGTAGAAAAATAAAAGATTCAAATTTCAATAGAATGACCCATAGAATGTCTTTCTCTTAGCATTTTTAGCATACTGAAGCTCTGCTTGCTTCACTGGCTACAGAATGACGCATACAGTACCTATGGCTTAATGCACACGAGGGCCAAGGGATGTGAAGACCTCTAGAGACACCATCCCTCTCTATCTCTATCTCTCTTTTTCTCTATTCCTCTTTTTCTCCTCCTCTGGGTTTCACCTCCTCTCTTTTTCCGTGCCACTCAGGGGGTGGGTCAGCAAGCTAACGATCCGCAGGGCCAGGCAACCTCCCCAGAGGGGTTCAAACTCAGTTCAGGCCAAGATCTCGCGCTGAGAAACGCCGGGCGAGAAAGACCAGCGCTGGATGAGACCCGGAGCTGCGCTTTACATTACTATCGAACAAAGCCGGAGGTACTAACCGCTCTCTCTCTCTCTCTCTCCGCCTGGATCAAACAGCACTTTCGGCTAATAGCGAAGGTATGGAAGCTCACGGAGAGGCGGCATAATCACGGAGCCCGCTGGCGTACGGGCCAGTTTTAGTACTGTACTGCAGCAGGTGTGCTTCACCTAGAGGGATCTGTTTCGATTTTTCAAGCCCTTAACGATGAAAGCGTCTTGGGGTTGGCGCTATAAAAGCAGCTTTAGAAAAATGTGACATCTTTACTGATGCCCACTTATCCGGCTCCATTCTTTTTCTCTGCCGCCGCTTTTGTTGTCAATAGCAACGCTTTTCAGACTTTTTACGTCAAACGCAATAAATATATCAAGTGCCGGCGTTTCCCTCCTCGACGAATTCATTAATAAATCTGGACCGCCGATGACAGGATGATGCCAGCGCACCATTTATAAGGACATTGTGCCATCTGATATTTATTCATCTATCCATTCATCCTACTCGCCGCCGTTATTTATTTATTTACGTCGTATAATTACTTTAAAGTGGCCTGGCAGCACAATTTGTAACCAATTTATTATTTACAGGCCGTAATAAAACATTCACATTAAGGCCTAGGCACTCTATCAGCACTGTAGCGTCTGTGGAGGAAGAGAGGAAGGAAGGGAGGGATGGGGCGTAGCGGCGGTGCCGCCGCCGCCGCCGTATAGCAGCCTATCTGAGTTTGTGCTTACAGAGCAGTAATAAAAAAAAACATGTATTAAAAGCAGGCTAAACGTTATTTGTGATGCATCAGACTTCAGACTAGCGTGGCCAAATAAATGGTTAATTAAAAACCATTAGCGCGGGGCATTGCCACTATTTAGCTTTTCACTATTTCACTATTTCACTGTTGATATTATAACTGCTGGTTTACTTCTGGGAACCCTTCATTCTTTAGAAAACTTTTGACTTTTTGACTCTCAAAAATTAAAAGTGAAATAAACATGCCTGTTTTATTCTATAAACTACTGACAAAATTTCTCCCAAATTCCAAATATAATCCTAAAAAAATATTGCCATATACATCATTTATGAGCAAGTAATGAGAAATGATAAAAATAATTAATCACACTTTTTGGAAAGCTGAGTTTAATTTCACTACTAACCACACCCAGGCCTGACTACTTCATTACTGCCAGACCTGTAAAATCAAGAAATCACTATAATAGAACCTTTCTGACAACATAAAGAAGAAAAACAAATGAGAAATCAAAGTCATTGATAATCTATTAATCTATTAGGAAAAGGTTTTAAAGTCATTTCTAAAGCTTTGGCAAAACTCCAGCAAACCACAGTAAGAGCTATAATTATACGTAATTCAAAAATATAGTAGAAAACATGGAACAATGGTGAACCTTCCCAGGAGTGACCGGCCTACCGAAATTACTCCAAAAGGGCAAGGGCAACTCATCCAGGAGGTCACAAAACAACCTAGAATAATATGTTTAAAAAAAAACAACAAACAAAAAAAATTGGTTTTGAACTGAGGATTTAGGACTATTAAATATATGTTTTATTGTCAGTCATGACCAAATGTCAAATGTGAGCAGCCGAAATTGGCCAGCATATAGTCTGTATACACTCAGCAACACAAAACACAGCAGCTTGCTCTTATAGCCTTCAACAATGAGGCCAGACAGTTACTATTATATAAAACACATAAAAATCCCAGTGGAGAATGATTACACACTGATAGTAAGTGAGGGATGGGAGGACACGCCCAATATGCAAACAGTGTGACCAACTTTAGGTGAAAACCCCTGCATAGTTGCTCAGTAGATCCCGTGTAACTAAAGAGTAAAACTGGACATTTCATTAAAATAAAGTTGAGTTCTGCTGAACTTTTTCACCGGAGGGCGGGGCTCCGTTTCAAGATTTAAATGACAGTAAATTTATTTCCTTTTCTTCAAAAGACATGTAATTTGGCCTTTTTTATGCTGTACATTGCTTCAAATACATTTGCTATCAATTAACATATTTACATTGTTATTTAAATGATGTCATTTCCCATAATTTGACAGTAAATTAACAGAGAATATATACAAGGAAAGGCTGTAATTTTACAGGAAGTCATTGTCAAATTAGGCACAGTAATTTTATGTATTTTATGGTAGCTGTTTTTTTTTTTATTCATTTATTATTATTATTTATTATTAATTTTACACTGTAGTTAACTTGGCTTTAACTAGGTTTCAACTACAATTTGTACATTTTGCCAAAACAAATGATTAAGTTAGGCCAACTTTTAACAAGAAACTTAATGATGTTAGTTGCTATTGTAATTAATTTGCTATAGTTTATGGTGCAGTTAAATACTTTTTGTTCATCTGACTTAAAAATCACATTAAAAATAACAATTTTATTTTTTTTTTACAATGTGTAGTTTAAGGAAATTAATTAATGTAATTTAAGGAAAAACTCTTTTTTCACAAATTTTCCTGTGGACATATTGATAACCCGGCCTTTTTTTCCAGACGTACAGCAAACAAAAGAGCCCCCTGTGTTGTGTTCGATTTGAGGAGCATAGCCTGCCCGTCTCCCTCTCATTTTCAGCGAATAAAAAATGGAGACCAGGTTCATTTGTCCCACAGCCAGCGAGCGCGCTCCACGCCCAAGCGGCGGTGTCTGGAAGGCGAGAATGGCTGGCCCTTATAAATCACCAAATGAGAGCGGCGATAGTGTGCAAGGTGTTTGTGCGAGATAGAGTTTTTGCGGTGTGGGTGCCGGAGCGTGAACGGAGGAGGGTGGGTGGGGGAGGGCGGTTGGAGTTGCGACTCCCCTGTCCCCAGCCACCTGCGGTAGGGAGAGGCCGCGGCGTTGGCAGGTGGTGGGCCACTTGTGGCAGGTGAGGAAGCGGCCACATCCAGCTGGAAGCTGAGACACGGCAGGGCCCTCGGGGAGAGGGGTGGAGTGCGGTGTGGTGTTGGGGTGAGGGGTCGGGGTTGGGGGGGTGGTGTTGGGGGTGTATGTGTGTGTGTGGTGGGTCCTCAGCCCATAGCCTGCACCTGCGTCCCCCAGGAAAAGGAGGGAAGGGTGACGGCCTTGAGACCCACAGCAGAAGGCTCAGCTGGCTAGCAGGAGTTCCATCACAGGCTGTTAGATCTGGAAAGTGAAAACGGGCTCCTGGTGCACAGTGTTCCAGGCCTGATGATAAAGATAAAGACTGGTACACTCTGTCTCGATAAAAAGAGTCTGATTTAGGGAAAGATGTACTATAATTACAAGTCCATACTTTGTGTCTACATAAGGAGGTAATGTAATGTGTACATAAGCATTCATTAACACTTTAAATACATCACTTTAAGAAATGCATGAAAATAATTCATTACAAGATCATATTTAAAGGCTTTATTCAGTAAATTATCTTGTTGCATTTATTGGTCCCATTTTAGAATAAGTGCCTGTAATAACTGTGTAGTTACACAGTTATTGATGTCAACAATGCATGTAATAATGCATGCAACTACTGGTGAAGTATGCATGGTAACAGGTAGATTATCTTAATTAAAATATCTTAGAAGTAAAGGTTTTATCATGCTTATGCACCTTGAAACAATTTATTATATATGAATTTCTTTATATAAAGTGTTAAGAAATATGTTACAAACAACATGTCTACATATTGTATTGTTTTTATTCTATTATTATTATGTACAGTAAAAGAAATACTGTACATTAATGTGTGCTCTACTCTCCTTTGATTATGGATTTGTGAATAGAAACATTTTACATATGTAGTCTTTAAGTATGTAAATCATGATAGCAACATTAAAAGTGATTATTGATATCAAAAATAACTATTTGTGTAATGCGATTTTAAATATTTAAATAGTAGAGTAAATAGTAGAGTCTCCTTTTCAAAGAATAAGTGTTTATTTATTATTATTATTATTAGTATTAGTATTATTGTTATTTATTTATTTATTTATTTGATGTTTTTGATGTTTATGCCTCTTTTATTAAGTATTTATACATGTAGACTTCAAATAATGTTCCACCAAATCTAGATCAAAATGTAAATAAAGGTTTTCTAGTTCACAGCAAATAGTTAATCACAACAACATGGCAATAACAACAAATTAATAAAAGGTAAAAGAGAGGGGTATAGACAGAAATAAAGAGAGAGGTAAAGATGAGGGAGAGAAAGAGAGAGAGAAGTAAAGATAAAAGAGGTAAAGAAAGAACAAGATAGATATAAATAGAGAAATAAAAAGAAGTAAAGATAGGTTAATAGAGAAAGAAAGTGAAAGAAAGATATATATATATATAGAGAGAGAGAGAGGTAACATAAAAAAGGTTAATAGAGAGATGAAGAAAGTGGAGGGGGAAAGAGAGAGAGAGGAAAAGAGAGAGATAGAGATGGGGATAAAGAGAGAACGGGAGAGACAGGGGGGTAAAGAGAGGGGTAAAGAGAGGGAGAGAGAGAGGGGTAAAGAGAGAGGGGGTAAAGAGAGAGAGAGAGATAGAGAGAGAGGGGTAAAGAGAGAGGGGGTAAAGAGAGAGAGAGATAGAGAGAGGGGTAAAGAGAGAGAGGGAGTAAAGAGTGAGATAGGGAGAGATGTAAAGAGAAATAAAGGTAAAGACAGGGAGAAAGAGAACGGTAAAAGAGAAAGAGAGAGCGTGAGATGTACATACAGATAAGGAGAGCGCGAGAGAGGTAGAAAGAGAAAGGCGAGGAGGTAAAAGAGAGAGAGAGGTAAAGAGAGAGTGGTAAAGAGGTAAAAGAGAGAGAGATGCATATATAGAGAGATATAGAGAGAAGGAGTAAAGAGAGAGATAGGGAGAGATGTAAAGAGAAATAAAGGTAAAGACAGGGAGAAAGAGAAAGGTATAAGAGAAAGAGAGAGCGAGAGATGTATAGACAGATAAAGAGAGTGAGAGAGAGGTAAAAAGAGAAAGGTGAAGAGGTATGTGTGTGTGCGAGAGATGTGTGTGTGTATATATATATATATATATATATATATAGAGAGAGAGAGAGAGAGAGAGATAGAGAGAGGTAAAGAGGTAAAAGAGAGAGATGTATAGAGAGAGAGAGATGTGTATAGAGAGAGGTAAAGAGGTAAAAGAGAGAGAGGTAAAGAGGTAAAAGAGAGAGAGAGAGATGTGACAGTAGTGTTGAGGCGGTGTGCTGCTCTAGGCTGTACGGCGGTGCTAAGAGCACATGGCGCGCTCCTGCCTTAACCCAGACCAGAAGGAGGCGCAAAGCTCATCATGTTGAAAATAATTAATAACGCATTTAATAAATAGCTCCTGAGCCGCTGATGTACTCTCACCATCTGTTACTGTATAATGTTCCCCTTTTTATTAATGCGATACAGCCATTAGATGACTATGGAGATGACATAATAATGCATGGCATCATTCAGATGCTATTTGTCTCCTCAAATTCCAATCTGGCGCCTCGTTCTTTTCTCTTTTTTTCTTTTTTTTTTTCATCTTCCCCCTCCACCCACCCATCCTTCAGTGACTGATTAATCTGGCACGGTTTAGGTAAGGACTTCACTAATAGTTAATCAAACTATCACAAAGTGTAGGCAATTAGGAGTGAGAAAGTGCGGGCCGCGCCGTTCGGTCAGGCGGGGCCGGTGGTGCTGCTGGCCTGGGTTCAGTGAGGAATCATGTCTTTGCTGCTGGTACAGACTATTAGATGTGCTACTATAGTAAATGTGAGATAAGCATGCCTTTGAGACAGCTTTTAGAGGATGAAGCTGTGCAGTGAATCAGTTCAATACGGCGAGATGTCAGCAGCGAGGGGCTTTTTTCCTCAGTAGCCCGGCTCTACTCCAGCCCGGCTAAAAGCCCACTCTGTCTCCTCCCTGAATTCAGCGCTTGATCTTACATGAGTTGCTTAATGTATGCACTTTGGTTTGAAGGCTAGCATTGATTTCAAGGGCGCTTTTAAAAGGCCAAAACATGATTGGAAAAGAAAACCTGGTAAATATTGTTCAGAGCGGTTCTGAACGAGATCAGATGCTGTGAGTTGCTTGTTTGGCCATATTGCCATATTGGCAAAAAAATAATGTACGTAGATGCTTAATAACACTTTTATAAGCGTTGGATAATGTACACTTCATAATATATATTAATTTATTATTATTATTTTATATTTAAATCTATGGGTGGGAGAATATACTGTATTTTCCGCACTATGTCTATTTTCTGGGCTATTTTCATACATAAGGCATACTACATGTGAAGGCACTAGTAATTAACAGGGGTAACAGTTCCTTCTAATTCAGCTGGTCTCAGTGGTGAGTAGTGGGGGGGGGGGGGGTTGGTGAGTAACTGCTAATGTTAATGCTGCTCTAGCAGTGCTTGCCATGGTTAGCAGTTGGCAGGCTACTGATCGATAATACTCACCTCTGAACGGCAAAAGAGAAAGCAAGCAAGCGAGCAAGAGAGAGTTTAGCAGCTAATGCTAATGCTTCTCCAGCAGTGTTAGCCAGGGTTAGCAGCAGGCTACAGGCCGATAATACTCACCTTTGAATGGTGAAAGAGCTAGTGTCTAGCCTGGTTAGCATTTAATGCTAATACTGCTCCAGCCTTGGTGCTGAAGAACTAAACTGAAACTTTTTTATAATGAAGACACAGTAATGATTTTTGTGAAAATTGAAGTGCGCCTTAAAGTGCCAAAACTAAGGTATCAGTATTGGTATATATTGCATTGGTTCAATCGTATCTAATTGTATCTTATTGTATCAATACATTTTTAAAACTCATGAAGAAATATGATGCCCTTAAACTAAAGTAATGAACCTTTGCTTTTCATTTATAACACTGTTATGAAGCATGATTCCATGAGGCAGTAGGATAAGTACGCTTTGCACTGCTAAGACCCAAACCAGTGGTCAATATTCAATAAAATGTTTGTGTTTCCAAGCTCTGCTTAATACACCGCTCCATTCCAGCTAAGGTTATAATGTAGAGAACATTATAATGTTTCAAAAACGTTCTGGAAATGTTACATTCAATATAATAATGGCACTACAACGTTATTAGAACGTTTCTTACACAACATTTCCAGCTATGGAAACAATTACTTTTTAAAAAAATGTTCCCAAAACTAAAAATTAAAACAATACCTGTAACATTTGGAAAATGTTCTACTAATCAAAAAGGAAATTGCCCTGGATAAAACTGTTCAAATATTGGTTGTCCAGATCTTGAGGTCTTTCCACTGGTAAAGAACTAGATTGTCGTGCTTTTTAAAAAGTACATTAATTTCTGTAGATACACTGCAGTTTCTGTAGAGTGTTTACTGTTGTTTCATGGATGTGTATATATATGGGCGGACAGCGGCTACGCAATTTCCACCCCGCTGAAAGCGCCTCGGTCTGAGTACTGGGAAAGCGGTTCTGCGGAGGCCTTGGCTGCCAATCTAACGTTGCATTCTGGCTGTGGAGGCAGAACGGAATGCTAACAGACAGGGAGATGAGCTGCAGAGACAGGTGGGTTGGGCAGGGATGAAATAGGTACGCCAGTCAGAAAATCATTTTCTTCCTTTCTTGTGGTCGTAGCTTCTATTTGTCCTGGCTTGCTCGCGCGGTGAGGAAAAGGGAGGCGAGAACAGTGGCTCTCGCTCGGCCGCGAGTGCCGGGCCCGCAGGACACCGGAGAGACGTCAGCCAAAGTAGAGCGAGACAGAGGTCACGAGGTGAGCGCTGTATATTCCTGTTGAAAGCCCATGTATGTGCAGCCAGACTCAAATATCACATTAGGAAATGTCAATCAGTTCATCAGCGGGTTTGTTCCTCCTCTGAGCTTTGCTTTTCTTTCCCCCCGCTGCGTCGACGCGAACCACAGCAAATCTGAAAGGTCTGATTCTGTGCGCACAGCATCAGGGGGCAATCAGTCACTTTGTGTTACATCACAGATGGCAGGTCAAGGAGAATGGACCCCTGGCTCTCCGCTGACTGGCTGCGGCTTAGAAAAAAATAGAAAGTTCCTCCCAACTTTTGCGAGGAGGACTTCCACGTGCAGAATCGTTGAAGTGCGGCGCGTCTTCAAAAAGGTACAACTGATTTAGTGGAGAGGCACTTATGGTCTTGTGCTGCAATTTGGAGATATGAATAATTAACAGTCATTAGCAGAGTTGTTCGCCTAGAAACTCTGCATTAGGATTCCACAACTGTCTCCTCTGTATACAGTAGTGCATCGACTGATGAGCGTTCAGATAGACGGCACTCTCTGTGCCAGAACGTTCTTTATGCATTAGGCTCTATACATGCCTTTCATGTCTTTCAAGTTTCCATATGCCAGCAGATCAAGCGGTATTTAAAGGGGACATGTTATGCATAACACACTTGGGTCTCAACTGTCCCTGAACTCTAAACACTAAAAACAAAGTGCAAAACAAATTCTCCTATCCGAAATCATATGTTTCCAGGAGCCGTTCGGATGGCTACCTTATTGTAACATCTAAATAAACTTAAACGGAAACCTGCATAGAACCATCCTGGCAGACCCCACCCACTAAATCAGTTGAAGAAACACCAATTCAGTCATGTTGGTTATCTCAGACAGTACACAACAAGTTAAGCCAGCAGACTTTTTCTGAGGCAGGGATCTGTACCGACTCTCCATGGCAGCAGATGAAGTAGATGTAAGTAGCCTATTTGCAAAAAAGTGACAAAGCCTTTAAACGGCTCTTTCACTTAATAAACAATCATGCCTCTAGAGAGCATGGCATTGTCAAATTGGGTCTTTATAATAGAGAGATAATGTAGATTTATTGTTTTTTTTGTTTTGTTTTCCCCCTTTAATTGTCATTGTATAATTTGCACCCTGACTAGAGATGACAGACTGTTGTATATGTTTTTAAGGTTCCTAGATCATCACACCAGAAGTTAGTTGAAGCTGTGAGCTGCTCCACAGCAAAGGCATGATTCACGACAAGCAGCTGTACTTCTTGATTCCTAGACTGCCATCTACATGCAGCATGTTACAGACCTTCCATTCATAGCCTACTGGAACCTATTGCTTCATGAAAGCATTTCTTTTGAAAAAAAAAAAAAAATGTAATTTTCTTCTCCCAGCTGATCACGTCCCTTCAGGGCTTTGAGGAGTTTCCACTGGATTGACACAGTCTTACGCAAACACCGGTTTAAGGCCGAGGAATCAGGCCTCTATTTCAATATTAGCGAATGATAACCCGCTCCACGTTCGACATGTCCAATATATGTGCCGGTGGTGGTGTCGATGAATAATTCCACACTTTTAGGATGGGCGTAGGTGCCTCCTGCATCTCAATAAGGTCTCCTAAGCCATCACAAATAGATTTCATCTCGCGATTTACATAAGGTCAGAGCCGCAGCTGATGAACTGACCAGGAACCGTAGCAAACAGGCTTGATTGACAGCCGGTTCCTTGTTGAGTTCACTTGTTGAGAGCACCTCGCACCACAAAGACTTGTAATCAAGTGACCTCTCACCTATTTCTTCTTTTGATGTTTTCCGGTAATGAGGATACGTTTTAATAGTCCGGCGGAGGCTTTTGAAGCAACAGTTTATTATTCCCCCTCGCAGGGCGTGATAAAATATGCTGTTTTTTTTTTTTTTTTTTACCCCTTTCCCCGCAGGCCGAAGTCTCGGGTGGTTTGTTGGCACAGCAGAGCTTCGAAAGCAGAAGTATACGACTGCCATAAATAAAGGTTGACTAGTAAAAGCTTGGACTGCACCCTCGCCGGACAAAAGGCACTTACCGGGCCAGGGAGGCTGGATCCGAGACGCAGCTCCATTGTAGCCCTGGCCAAGCCTGCTGCTGCAGATAGACTTGTTCCAGCTAGTGGCCTGACTGTTGCTGAGCAGAGGAGTTGATGGGATGGTGGGTGGGAAGGGAGGGGGTGGGAGTGAGGGGTCTTGTGTTGTCAGAGCAGTGTCTTCTGGAGCAGGATAGAGGCTGTCTGACAGGGCTGTCTGAGCAGGGTGTCGGTGGACATGGTGGTGGTCATGAATGCTGCTGGGATGCAGAACTTCAAGTAGTTAAAGGACCCAAGTGGTGGAAGGCTGAACTCTCCTCGTTTCGAAATAAAGAGTCCAGTGTAGGATGGAAGGACTGTCAACGTTTCAATGGTTAGCATTTACTTTGCTAGGCTATGAAGTCTATATATGTTAGTTAAACTGCATTGTTGTTGTTGTACTGTTTTTGTGATATTACAGAAACAAACAAATGCATAATAACATAATTTCACCTTTTTTGCCTACAGTATATAAAGGAAAAACATGCTCACCCTGCGCAAGGTGTGTTGTGATGTTTCTTGCTATTCTACACCTCATCAATAGTCTATTTTCGCTCTTTTTGTGCAGTTAAAATAGCGCCTTTACAGTATAAGACAAAAAACCTTCTTAGATTTTAATAGAAGTCTGTGTAAAATATTTAAATTTTCGAGGCAATATATCAAGTAGCAAAAACATCAAAATTGAAGATGTAGAGCTTTATGGAAAAATATTAATGTTAAAAGGCTCATATTATACATATTCTTTGAAACATTTTTCTAACATATGCTGCATTTAAATTGTGTACCAATATTCACTCATTAACTAATATCACAAGGTAAATACACTAATTATTAATCTTACTACTAACCTGGCAGGTTAGGTTGCTCTACCAACATATGTCACTGACAACTTTAACTTTTGTAAATGACTATAAATTTAGAAAAATTGTTAATATATATTTTGCCAATTTTTGAATACAAAAATTGTATTAGTTGTAGTAGTACTATGTAGTTACACAGTAACAATCCATGTAGTTACAGTGTTACTACTGATGAAGTACACATTGTTACAGATTAACTACAGAGGTACAGGTTATGTAATTACACATGTGTATTAAGGTTCATTTTGACTTGTGTACTTACACATGTGTATCAGGGTGTGTGTACTTACACATGTGTAATAGTGTGTGTGTGATAAGTTGAGTATAAACTTACCCAACAGCTATTGTCTAGTATGTAATTAGGGCTGATTGAGTACACACACATTGTTACACATGTGTAAGTACACTTGCTCCATTACTTGTGTAAGTACACTCACCCTGGTACACATGTGTACTTACACAAGTCAAAATTAACCTTAATACACATGTGTAATTACATAACCTGTTCCTCTGTAGTTAATCTGTAGCAATGTGTACTTCATTAGTAGTTACACTGTAGTTACATGGATTGTTACTGTGTAACTACATAGTACTTAGGGACACTTATTATAAAGTGGGACCGTGTATTTTATTAGGAATAATGTTGCATTGTGTTTATAGTGAAATTATTTTATTTATTATCTAATCCAACACTGTATTTTTGGCTTTTTTTATCAAACAATTTTTACACTGCAAATGTAATTTTTGTGCACTATTAATTTGCAAACATCACAAATTATACAAAAATATAAAAAGAATCTATAACAATATATATACAATTACCAGTAAAGCATATTATAATGTCTTATATAGTATGTTATGACCCTATATTTTACTTTGAAAATCTGACAACCACAATTGCCAGTATTTTGCTGCATATTTTTAAAAAATAATTCTGGCAACCATAGCTGCCAGTGCATTTACATACAGCATATTTACCCATTTGCTTTACTTGTTCACAACTTATTAAAATTCATCAATATTCTTTCTGTTCAGGCTGCGTTTTGAATGAGGCTCAAAATACTGTATATATATATAACATCCAATCAGAACAAGGGTCATTTACATACAGTATTTTAGACACAGCAGCAGCCTATTTAATAATAATGTAAGTAGTTCTTTTTTTTTAAAGGAGAGCTTGGGATGTTGATACAGCTGCAAGAAAAAGTATGTGAACCTTCATCACAACAAGTCACAACAATAGACAAACACAGTCTGCTTATTTTTTGTGTGGTATTGGTTTAACCCTTGTGTGGTGTTCATATTTTTGTTACTCGTTTTCTTTGTTACTTGTATTTAATTCAGCAAAATTAAGCAATTTTACATTAAAATGCTTTACACATGCTTGCTTCACCTAAATTGCAAGCAATATAAAAAACAGCTTACATGGTTAATATTTGCCCTTTACCTTTCTTATGTTACATTTCTTTCAAAAAGTGCTACTCTTTTTTTATTATTAGTTTTTTAATAAAATGTAAAAGAAAATAAATTAAACTCAAGATATGAGTAGAAAATTTGTTTAGTTTCAAATTTACAAATGAAGCAATGTTTATTAGCTCTTGGCCAAACATACTGTATGTAATATAAATGTGTGTGTGTGTGGGGGGGTGTACAGTGTGTGTTTATCGAAAATGTGTTTTGATATATGTTTTTCACAAAAAATGAGCCAATGCCAATGAGTTTGAGTTAGAAAAAATATTTTTTTAGTATCATTTGATAATAAAAAATTACAACGCGTCCCACAGACCCGAACACCACACAAGGCAGACTGCAGACTGTGTTTGTCTATTGTTGTGACTTAGATAAAGATCAGAACACATTTAATGACCAATTTATGCAGAAATCCAAGTATAATCCCAATGGGTTCACATACGTTTTCGTGCAACTGTATATAAAATAATTCATATTTTGTGTACATAAACCCATGTAAATGTCATACGCACAAGAAATACGATAACAACATGGACTACAGGCCCTTTATCTTTATCTGCTGTATCAGGTTCATTGACTATTTGGCACATCCTCCTGATAGACATAGGGAAGGGGAAAAAATGAGCTTGTTAAATGGAGCGAAAGCCATCGACTCCATCGGCGGCCTACTTTACACGGCTCTTTAAAAATGCATGCTTCTGACATACATTAACAGCTCACTTTTAACGAATCAACAGAGCGCCGTTCGGCTACTTTTACAAGGACTCTGAAAGACACCTAAGTGTCACGCTGTAAAGTCGTTACCTCCTCGAGTTCTCTCATCAGCACCCCTCCAGAAAGCCCCGCCGTATTAATGCCATCCCTTCTGCTCCGGCTCGCTCACACGTCCCTGGCCCCTTATGTAATGAGTTGTAATCAGCCTAATGTCCTTCAGCCCCCTCTCTCTCACCCTCGGTTCCTCTCGCGCTTTCTCGCTCCCCTGGTTGCTTTTACTGGCCTTTGAAAGGCGTGGGGTGTCCTGGCTGGCTGTGAGCCAGGCTTTGATGGGAGCTGGCAACTTAAATTGTTATGCATCGCCACTCTCTCCAAGACCAGGTGAAGTTTTTTTTTTTTTTTTTTTTTTTTTTTTTTTTGCCAAATACTGTATAAAAGGGTTCTAAATGATAGTAGCATCTGTCTAATGTTGAAAAAAAATCTAGAATAAATCAGATAACATGTCTAATATTGAGGTGGATGGGCTACAAGAACAGAACAGCACATTAGGTTCCAAACAGAAAGCTTCACAAAATGACTGGAACATAGTATAGGGTCAGATGAATGGCAATGGAAAAAAATAGTATTATTAGTAGTAAGTAGTAGTTGTAGTAGTAGTAAGTAGTAGTCATATTAGTAATAAGTTAAGTAAATAGTAGTAGCAGTCATACTAAGTAGTTGTGCTAGTTGCAGTATTAGTAGCAATAGTAATAGTAGCAGTAGTAGTAATACAAGTAGCAGAAGTAGTTGTAGTAGTTGTAGTAGTAGTAGTAGTAGTAGTAAATAGCAGTAGTAGTAAGTAAAAGTAAGTAGTAGTAGTAGTAGGTAGTAGTAGTAGCAATAGTAGTAGCAGCAGTAGTAGCAGTAGTAGTAGTAGTAATAGAAGTTGCAGTAGTAGTTGTAGTAGTTGTAAGTAGTAGTCATATTAGTAATAAGTTGTAGTAAATAGTAGTAGCAGTCATACTAAGTAGTTGTGCTAGTTGCAGTATTAGTAGCAATAGTAATAGTAGCAGTAGTAGTAATACAAGTAGCAGAAGTAGTTGTAGTAGTTGTAGTAGTAGTAGTAGTAAATAGCAGTAGTAGTAAGTAAAAGTAAGTAGTAGTAGTAGTAGGTAGTAGTAGTAGCAATAGTAGTAGCAGCAGTAGTAGTAGTAGTAGTAATAGAAGTCGCAGTAGTAGTTGTAGTAGTTGTAAGTAGTATTCATATTAGTAATACGTTGTAGTAAATAGTAGTAGCAGTCATAGTAAGTAGCTGTTCTAGTTGCAGTATTAGTAGCAATAGTTATAGTAGTAATAGTAGTAGCAGTAAATAGGACTAGTATTAAGTAGACGTATGAAGTAGTAGTACCAATAGTTGTAGCAGCAGTAGTAGTAATACAAGTAGTAGTAGTAGGTGTAGTAGTAGTAGTAAAAAGCAGTAGTAGGAAGTAAAAGTATGTAGTAGTAGTAGTAAAAGTAGTAGCAATTGTAGTAGTGGTCTTAGTACTAATAGAAGTAGCAGTAGTAGTTGTAGTAATAGTAAGTAGTTGTGCTATTTGCAGTATTAGTGGTATTAGTTGTAGTAGTAGTAGTAAATAATAGTAGTATAGTAAGTAAACGTAGTAGTAGTAGTATGTATAGGCAATAGTAGTGGCATTAGAATTAGTAATAGTAAGTAGTAGTAGTATGAGTAGTAGTATTAGTAGTAGCAGTAGTAGTGGGAGTAGCAGTAGTATGTATAGTAGTGGTAGCAGCAGCGGCAGTAGTAGAAGTAGTAGTAGTATTTATAGTAGAAGCAGTAGAAGTAGTATTTTTAGTAGTAGTAGTAGTATTAATAGTAGAAGCAGTAGAAGTAGTATTTTAATAGTAGTAGTAGTAGTATTTATAGTAGAAGCAGTAGAAGTAGTATTTTTAGTAGTAGTAGTAGTAGTAGTATTAATAGTAGAAGTAGTAGTAGGAGTTTTAGTAATAGTAGTATTAATAGTAGAAGTAGTAGTAGCAGTTTTAGTAATAGTATTAATAGTAGAAGTAGTAGTAGGAGTTTTAGTGATAGTAGTATTAATAGTAGAAGTAGTAGTAGGAGTTTTAGTGATAGTAGTATTAATAGTAGAAGTAGTAGTAGGAGTAGTAATTTTAGTAGTAGCAAGTAGCAGTAATTGTAGAAGTAGTAATATTAGTAGTACTAAGTCGCAGTAATTGTTGTAGAAATATTTGTAGTAGTATTAGTAGTAGTAGTATTAGAACTTATAAGTAATCCTAAGGCACATTATTAGCCAACCAATCAGAACATGCCCATTCATATATATATATATATATATATATATATATATATATATATACGTATATATACGTATATATATATATATATATACGTATATATACATATATACGTATATATATATATATATATATATATATATATATATATATATATATATATATACGTATATATATATATATATATATATATATACGTATATATATATATATATATATATATATATATATATATATATATATATATATATATATATATATATATACGTATATATATATATATATATATATATATATATATACGTATATATATATATAGATAATAGTAGAAGTCTATTTAGTACATTTTGTAAAGATGAAACCGATACAATGATATATTTTACCAAAGGTTAAATACTGCAGGTTTATTTAACTAATATTTTTATGCCACTTATATATATATTTTTTATATTAAATATGAAAAATACCCTAATGGCCTAAATGTATTTTTGTCTTGCTTTTCAAAGAAAACATCTGTTATAAAAAAAAACATATATGTCTACATATATGTTATGTACAAAACAGATTAATTTGTGTGCATTTAAGACTAATTATAAAAAAATATATATTTTGAATGTTTATGTAAATATATTGGTTTTCTTTACATCATAAACATGTTGATTTTAAGGCTGGGTACTTTTGCAGCTTATTTTTATTATTACACAGTTGTTGTTGTTTTTGTGTATTGGAAGTGATGATACCTGCTGTATATTATGGGCTGGATCTGAGCGGTTCAGTCAGGACTCAGAGAGAGAAGGTAGATGTAGGCTGCGTGTCGTTCTGCAGGTCGTCTTCCTGCTGCTAAAGGCAGAGCTGCAGTTATTTGCATGCAAGCGTTGTTGTCACAAACAAGTGTGTGTAGCCAGGGGAGAGTGAGCTAAGAATGATGTGTGTAACAGCAAATTGATCCCATCTGAAAGAGCTCAGAGAACTTCAGCAGAGATCAAAGCTGACGCTAAGACGCTCAGATCACCGGCTGCACATGGAGGGGTGAGAGAGAGAGAGAGAGAGAGAGAGAGAGAGAGAGAGAGAGGGAGAGAGAGAGAGAGAAAAGAACAGGGAGTATCTCATCTTGTCTAATTACACATTTCAGACAGCTCATGACCAATTATCCCCCCCTCAGTAGCATCTGCCCTTCGCGTGACCGTGGCGGCGGTGTCTGGTAAACAGGATGCTGCTGAGATCACTCACTCACTCGCCTTTAGACAGAGAGCACGGGGCACGCAGCGAGGACATCACGCCTTTCACAAGTCGTGAGCTCGGCGACTGCTCTCTCTTTTTTTTTTTACTTTCCAAGGAGTCTGTTTTCTTCTGCTTGATTGTCGCTCTCTTTCCCTTTTTATTAACCATAATAAAAAAGTAGTACGAATAAGTAGTAGTATAGTAATTAAAATTATACAAAGCGTTTGTAGTAAGCAGTAGTTGTACTACTAGTAGTAGTAGTAGTAGTAGTAGTAGTAGTAGTAGTAGTAGTAGTAATAGTGGAGTTGGTAGTAGTTGTAGTGGTAATAGTACAAAGTATTAGTGGTAAGCACTAGTAATAAGTAGTTATAGTGATGATGTGGTAAATAGCAGTAATAGAAGTGGTATTAGCTGTAGTAGTAATTAGTGGTACTAGTAGTAGTAGTAAGTAGTAGTAGTGGAAATCATAATAGTAGTGAGTATCAGTAATAGTAAATAGTAGTAGTAGTAGTGTAAATAATATTTGTAAGTTGCAGCAGTAATATATTAAAATTATAGTACATTAACTCATTTTAAAGCCTAGTTTAGTTTCTTGTTTCTTCAACAAAAATGGCTTAATAAATGTAAATAATACAATGTAAATAATTAACGGCGTATTAAAATTAATATAATTATTAAATTATTTATGTTTTTTTTTTTTACTCTGGTATTGAGTGACTGACACATTGTTATCTGTGAGGTTAGAAACAGGCTCCTCTTCAGCACCTGTTTTTCAGAGCCCTTTAAACCTGAGCTTTCCTCACAACGATCCTCTTCCTGCAGGGCGTCTTTTTGAAGCCTCCATGCAGACGGTCCAGCATCTTCCCCCAGCCTCCTTAAACAGCAGATACTGTCACAGGGTCACCTCAGGGGGGTCACAGGGAACACCGGGCCCCTCCTTGCCTGGGGCCGGCTGTGCTAGCTGGAGCACTACTCAAGCCCCTTCTGCCCGGCTGGGGCTTTAGAGGCGGAGAGGGTGTCGGGTGAGCGGCACGGCGCTATGCTAGCTAGCTTACCCTGATTGCTTCGAGCGTTTTCAAAGAGTGCCCTGAGCTATAATGCTGTCTGAGAGTTAGCTCCTATACTCCCTGACTTTGTTCAAGCACCCTGGGGCTAAGGATGGGGAGGGGGTGGTTTAGTTAGTGAGAGCATAGAGATACCCAATTATTGCCTGCAAACATGAACAGATATACAGGGGTTGGACAATGAAACTGAAACACCTGTCATTTTAGTGTGGGAGGTTTCATGGCTAAATTGGACCAGCCTGGTGGCCAATCTTCATTAATTGCACAATGCACCAGTAAGAGCAGTAAGAGTGTGAAGGTTCAATTAGCAGGGTAAGAGCACAGTTTTGCTCAAAATATTGCAATGCACACTATAACATTATGGGTGACATAGCAGAGTTCAAAAGAGGACAAATTGTTGGTGCACGTCTTGCTGGTGCATCTGTGATCAAAACAGCAAGTCTTTGTGATGTATCAAGAGCCACGGTAGCCAGGGTAATGTCAGCATACCACCAAGAAGGACCAACCACATCCAACAGGATTAACTGTGGACGCTGTAAGAGGAAGCTGTCTGAAAGGGATGTTCGGGAGCTAACCCGGATTGTATCCAAAAAAACATGGTTGCCCAAATCACGACCACATCAGATGCAGTATGAATTCTGAGTGTCAGAAGGAGAAAAAAAAGATTTAACTGAGCATCATCAGCATAGCAGTGGTATGAGAACCCATGAGGAGATATTGCTTCACCCAGTGAGGGAGTGTAGAGTACAAAAAAAAGAGGATCGCCAAAGTAAGAACACACCTGGCTTTGAAAGGGAATGGCAGTACATGCCTTTTGCACATTTCAAAACGTACAAAACATACTTTTCCAGTTGTTATGATAGCAAAGACACACTAATACACCCTAAATCATGCTTCATAGTTGTGTAAATCACAAAAATAGGGTCCATCGTAAAAAAAATGCAGGTTCTGAAGCTTCAGCACTCCAGATGTTGCAAACCTGGACCAACGACGGGCCTACGCCTAAGACTAACTTTACATTACAGAAATTGTTATTTATCTCATTGTCAATACTACAGCAATTAAAAAATTGCATATACAATTTGTACACCCTTACATCTATGGTCTTTCTGATAGAAGTATTGACATATAAGGCCCTATTTTAGTAATCTATAGGTCAATTGGGCACTGTGTCTTTGGTATCATGAGGGCACAAAAAATAAATGCCTTGTATTGCTCGAAATGTGCAAAAGGCATGTACTAATTCTCCTAATTAATCATGGGTGTGTTTCTGGCATAACATGTAATAGTCCAATCAGTGTGCCACTAGTGTTTCCCTTTAAGAGCCAGGTGTGCTCTAACTTTGGCGCATTGGCATCTTAACAGCGTGGCACTTTTGTGTTAATTTATTCTTTATTCTGTTGATTGTTGATGTAAAAGTTGGATTTGCGCTGGGTGTGCACGGCGCTCCTGCATGTTTGGCTAAGATAGGATTAGGCAGCTGACTGTTGACTGTTGTCAGGGTTTTAATCAGACAGTGGCGTAGCAGTATTACCCGCTGTCAGATATTTACCTGAACACACCAATAAGCGTACATATATTCATAAACTCAGACTCTATTTTATCTGTGTGGGCGTAAGGTGTGAAAATAGACTGTTGACCAGGTACAAGATATCATCAAGCATTTTGACACGTCTTGTGCAGTGTGCACAATAGGGGCCAATAAGGTGGATTAGTATTGCTGATATGAATTAACAGACCATACATTAACACATTAAATACAGAGTATTTGTATTTATTAGCTATTTATTTAGCAAAAACATTCTTATTAATACTGTATAAAAATACACATTTTTCATTTATGCTTGCAAACCATTTTTTTTTTCTTTTTAACTGCAAAAAAACGTATTTTAAGAAATTCCATTTCATCACCTCGAAGCTTCTTCTGATCTATACAGATTCAGAGCTTCATCTCGCCTTTGTCTTGACCCCTCCGCCCTCGCAGGCAGAGAAACCACCAACTCTAAAACTTAACTTATTTGAATGGCATCTGAAATATCTCCCATGAATTTAAGTCTATTTCCTTCCATGGCATCAGCAGCATCAGCAGCAGCAGCGGCAGCAGCAGGAGTGAAGCCGGGAGTGGAGATTAGGGCATTAAGGCCCAGGCTTGGCCCATGAGCACTGGCTGCTGTTATAAGTTGAGATAAACTGTGCAGGTTTGGATCTGTGGATTGCAGTGGAGTGAATCAGCCAGATGCACAAGGGTGTCTGTCCATCAACGAGCAGACCTTTCCCACATGGCGACAGGCTCTACTGAACCAGACAATTGCAATGTAGCCAAGTGAGAACAGGGTAAGATGGAGTCATGTTCATCTGCAGGAGCTGCTCCGGCGAGCGCCACTGCCGAAGCCGCCGCCGAAGCCGCCTCTTTGATCTTGGAAGATCCGTAACTGCCAGCCAGTTAGACTCAGACCACTTTACTCTACAGTCCTACTCCCAGAACCAGTACTGAGAGCGGGGGGAGGTGGGAGCGTGAGACACCTGCAAATAGAGATTATTACGAGCGAGGTAATAATGAAAATGTTGGTGGGAAAGGTCAGATAATAGAACAGAAAAAATAAAACAGACTGTTCTGAATAAAATGCATCTAAACAAAGCTAATTAAAACCATCTGTCTCAGATAAAAACACATTTTTGCTTGTAAAGGGAGCACGACGTTGGACAAAATCCAAAAAAATAGCATAGAAATGTTTGTATAGATTGACTGATCCAGTCCAAAAATACTGTACAACCTATTGTCTCCCATGTACTTGAAGAAGAAGAGTAAATTTAGAGTATTCAATTGACCTGTTCTCCATGTTTTTGGACTGTGGGAGGTAACTGGAATCCCCAGAGGAAACCCACACAAACACAGGGAGACCATGGAAACTCTACCCAGACCCCAGAGCTGGGAGGTGACTTGCTTACCTCAAAGCCATTATTTTGATAGCCCAATACAGAGACTGTAAAAAAATATGGACGCCGTGTCGCCGTTTCCATTCATTCAATGGAAATGAAGCCAAAATCTTCCACCATGTTGGCGATCTTGATACCCGAGTCTGTAGAGCGCAGTAGAGACCAGAGGAGGGAGAAAGACTGTGGAGAGACTACAGAGCCTAATCATTTAAATAACCCCGCCCCTGAGAGATGCCTCGAGGTCACAGGCTGCAGAGTGGAGCGGAGCAGAGCTGACGGTCTGTTATTGGTCCCGCCCATAACCAGCCCTTTTACAATAACCACACCTTTTTTTTGAATAGAGCTGAATAACGTTTTAAAAATTTTCAAATTAAAGTAACTATTGGACAGCCAGTCCAATCTTACTTGTTTAAGTTAAGAAAATGATGCTTGTTCTTACAGCCTACAACACAGAGGCCAGACAGTTAATCATAATATATAATCCACAAGGTTACCCAAGGTATCCCGGTGGGAATCATTACACCTGATGGTTAGTGTTAGAAAATGGGGTGATACACCTATTATGCAAATCAATTGTGTAAGAAGCCAATAGAAAATAAGCTACCAATGGTGACAGATTAAACTCAACTCAGATAGTATTGGATATTAAAGTTGGTTTAACTCAAAGATGTCCGTTTGAATGTATTTGTGCCCACAAATTGTCAGCCAACTCAACTTAAACCAATTGAGTAATGTTTAGAAATATCCTAATTCTATGTAAAACTTAATTTAGACTTAATTCATTTGAGTTCACTTATGAGCAACTTAAGATTTTTCAGTGTAGTGTTGATTTACAGGTTGAAAAATGCTTACAATACCAATTGCATTCCCTTGCACTAACTTGTGTGTGTGTGTGTGTGTGTTATTGTGTGTGTGTTTGTGTGTGTGTGTTAGTGTGTGGAGAAGTATGTGGGTGTGTATGTTTGAGAGCTGTTCAGTTTGTCAGCACCTTTAAAGTCCATATAATCAGGGGCACTATATTGTGGGCCTCCACCCCTCGGTTGTGTTATTAAACCCTTGTCCTTCAGGGCGAGGAGATGAAGTGCGCCGCAGGCTTGATGGAGAAGCCGGGAACGGGGAGCTGTTCTGGTGGGTGCAGGCTGGATGTGTGGGGGGCCAAAGGGGGCTGACACGGACCTCTTTGTGTGATGAATCTCCCGGGGCTTGCGCTGGTTCAGCACATAGCCGTGTGCAGCCTAGCAGCCAGCAGAGCTCTAAAGATGCACACACAGGCTTTCAGACCTGCCAGAGGCCCGGTCCAGACTGCCGAGGAGCCTGCCTGCCTGCCTGCCTGCTTGCCTGCCCTGACGCTGATGGAGACTGACACGATCAGCCAGAAGATTGTGCTGTCTGTAATCACCAGCCAAAACCCGTGCTCTGTCCAGGGAATAAACTGTCTCGCTAAAATATTTAGCAGCCAGTTCCGCAAGTCTCGTGTTTTGATTCAAATTGTCCGCAGAGGCAGAAGTGTTATGAAAGATTCAGAGCAGAAAGCTCGGACTGCGCTGGCTGAACCACAGGATGCGCTTCAGTCACTATCCATTACAGAGATTTCATATTTGAGCATTGACACTGCTTTATTTATTTATTTATTTATCTATCTATTTATTGCACCGCAATTTCAATATGATTTAGTAGGAAATTAGTAGGGTTGTGTATTAGCAGGAACTTGCCAATACCATGTTTTTCGCACTAAATTAATAGTGCACCTTATAATCTGGTGTGCCTTATGTATAAATTTTAACAGTCAGGTATTAAGGAGCAACAAAGCCACTCTATTGAAGTACATGGTTATAAGGGTGAGTGTTTAGTGAAGTTTCTCCAGCACTAAGGCTAGGTGCAGCAGCAACAGCATTAGCCACTAACCAAAGCACTAGCTCTTTCGCCATTCAGAAGTGAGTATATTGGACTGTATTCTGTGTGTTTGCCGTGTGGAACAAAGCACTAGCTGATAGTGCCTTAGGTTACCGAAACACTCAGGGTTCCTCAGTCTTTTTTGCGATTGTTTAAATGAAATTTCATGAAAACTTCAACAAACGCTGAGTACACCACATCTATCTATCTTTTAGGTGAGCTGTAAACACAAAGCAAAATGAACCAGCTGTCTGACACTAATCTTAACATGTTAATAATTCAAAATCAATATCGTGTTTTAACAATCGACAACATACGATACAATCAATGCCACATGTCTCTGACTGGAGTTCACAGGTTCCTGATGGTGTCCTTCAAAAATCCATCCCATTGACATATTTCCTGCAGATTTTGCAGTAGTGGTGGAGGGTTAAAGCATGTCCATTAGCACATTTTTAATCTGGCACAGGTCTGACAACAGAGATAGTCACAGAATAGTCATGAATCTTTATCTGTTTCTTCAAAGCAAGCTCTTGAGATGGCAGCTGCATGTGGACGAGCATTGTCCTGTTGGAATATTTTACTGGATTGTGCATTCAGAATGGGTAGGGCCACTGGTTGTAGGACCCCATTAATGTGATGTTGGTCTGTCATAGTGTCTGTAATAAAGACGAAGGGTGATCTGGCATTGTATGAAAGGGCATGGGCGACTCATCCAGGAGGTCACAAAAGAACCCAGAACAACATTTTAAGAACTTCCGGTCTCACTCGCCTCAGTTAAGGTCAGTGTTAATTATTTAATAACAAGATAGAGGCTGGTCGAAAATGGTCTCCATGGGAGAGTTCCAAGATAAAAAAAAAACACTGCTGACCAAAAAAGAACACAACCGCCCATCTCACATTAAAGTTTGTGGTCCCACTTTATAATAAGTGTCCCTAAGTGCTATGTAGTTACACAGATGAAGTAACTACTGATGAAGTACACATTGTTACAGATTAACTACAGAGGTACGTTATGTAATTACACATGTTTATTAAGGTTAATTTCGACTTGTGTAAGTACCCATGTGTACCAGGGTTAGTGTACTACACATGTAATAGAGGAAGTGTACTTACACATGTGTAACAATGTGTGTGTACTTACATATATGTAATAGTGTGTGTGATAAGTTGAGTATAAACTTATCCAACAGCTATTGTCTAGTATGTAATTAGGGCTGATTGAGTACACACACGTTGTTACACATGTGTAAGTACACTTGCTCTATTACATGTGTAAGTACACTCCCCCTGGTACACATGTGTACTTACACAAGTCAAAATTAACCTTAATAAACATGTGTACTTACATAACCTGTACATCTGTAGTTAATCTGTAACAATGTGTACTTCATCAGTAGTTACACTGTAGTTACATGGAGTGTTACCATGTAACTACATAGTATTTAAGGACACTTATTATAAAGTGGGACCAAGTTTGTTTAACAATAAGAAATAATGTCACTATGACAAAAAAATATTTAATGATCTTCTTCACCAAGACAAAAAGAGGACTTGATACTGAAGATGACTCTGAAACAAGAACCCACCAAGTTTCATTCCTATTTCAAAATGCACTGTACCGCTACTTCCAGACTGATTTACCAGGCTATAAATCCTTCATGAGTGTTTTTTTTTATTACTATACTCTACCTAGCAATTTGACACTACACACCACTCGCGTCTGTAATGATATCTACACTTGCTCAGATGAGCTTCACGCCCATACTAGTCAATAGTGCCGTATTCCATATAGGCGAATGCCATGCATGGATTACTGCACACTCTTCTTCACTGCCACGAGTGCAGTCGATAAAAGGCCGTGGTGTGAGACAGAATGCCACAGTGTGGAGTCTATGTCTAAGAAGGAGTGAGTGGAGGAGGCACTGAAGCGAATTCCCATGACATCAGACATCACAGTATCAGGGTCCACAGTAGCTGACAGTGGGACTCTCCACAAGCCTTGCATTCCTTTATAATAAGCCAGCAAAGAGTAGTATGTTATATTTATATTAGAATTAATTCAATTGATTGGTGCAAAATTTAAAGGTTTACAGCATATGACCCAATTATTAAGTAATAGTAATATACTGTATGCTTGTTCTTCACCAATCCAATAGAGAGTCCAAACATGCTCTATAGATCTATATATATCTATATATATATATATATATATATATATATATATATATATATATATATATATATATATATATATATATATATATATATGATCTAATGTTCTGGTGTACTGATCTGACACTCTTATTACTCTATTACTCGTGTAATACAATACATTGTATGTTGTATATTTTTAGATTTAATGTAATATAATTCAATACATTGTAAACTCAATATTGAAGACTATATTAATGCTATACAGAAAGACATGCAGAATTATTTAGCAAACAAAAAGTGTTAAACAAACCAGAATCAGACCCTTTCAGACTCTGCATCAATTTCAATGGACATTAGGTACTTTTTTTCTCTTTTTTGTTTTTGCACAGAATGCTAATTGAGACCTGTTTTCCATAGGAAATAGATAAAAAACAACAGCCAAATAAACTGTAGCTTAGCCCCACCCACTGCACTGAACAAAAAATATATATATATACTAAAAAAAGAAAACAGCACTTTGTTTTATTATTAATAAGTAAACTGCTATCTCAATATTTTGAGAAAGTAAGTCATTATTTTGAGATAGTAAGTAATTATTTTGAGATACTCTTCTATTATTTTAAGATTTTTTTCCCCAAAAGCAAATACACCTTCTATCTAATGACTTGTGTGTGTCTCAAAATGTTGAGATAGGGTCTCAAAATATTGAGATAGTATCTCAAAATAATGACTTACAAAAACGCACTTACTATCTTAAAACGTTGAGATAATATCTCAAAATAATGACTTCCTATCTTAAAAAAATATATTTTACGTCTCAAAATAATGACTTAGTGTCTCAAAATATTGAGATAGTATCTCAAAATAATGACTTACAACATAATGACTATCGTATCTTAAAAAGGTTGAGATAATATCTTAAAATATTGACTTCCTCATCTTAAAATAATGATTTGACTTAGCGTCTCAAAATAATGAGATAGTATCTTGAAATAATAACTTACTATCTCAAAATAATGGCTTAGTATGTGCAAATATTTAGATAGCAATTTACTTAATAATATATTTAATTAAAATGTGTTGGATTTTGGTTATTTTATTTGTAGGTGGCGGGAATGGGCTTCCATAGTGTACCATTTGTTCCATTGTATTCATGCAAATATAATGAGTAGTCGAGACTGTTATCTAACTGATTTTCCAGTTTTGGTTTGGTTTAGCTGTATTTTTCATTGAGAAAGGACAGAAAAGTCAGTGTTTGAGATTCACGGCTTGTCACTTCTATGTATCGAGCTCTCATTATTCAACTAGCCCAAGCAAAATACAGTTTGACCTTCTAGTGCTACTGTAGCTACTGTAACAATGATTCCAGAAAGTTACTGCAGTTCACGAATATAAGCCTCCAGACTTGACATGCCATCATTTACCCCAGCTGAAAACAACATGATGAAAGTTAAATAAGTAGAACAGTGAGAACACCCTCTCTGCTTTTATCTCAGGCTGTATCCCTCTGCTGCCTTTCTCTTTGTCTCTTTTTCTCTCGCTCGCTGGCATTTTCCAGGCACTGTTGTTCTAGCAGCAGCAGTAGCAGCAGCAGCATCCTTTATTTGTCTTCCCCTGATGGTGTCTCGGAGCTCCGGCTATGACGTGTGCTGCTGTGTGTGTGGAGCTGGTGTTGAACCGCTTGGGCTTTGCGTAAATGCAGGGGGGAAGGGTTGGAGCACTGGGCATCGCACCAACCCAATGTCACTAATAAGCTCCGCCAAGCAGCAGAAGGGGAACCTTCTGTGAGAGCGGTGCAGCAGTCAGGAATCTGAACCCGGAGCGCACGCTCCACCGCTCTTATAAATTTTAAAACCCAATCCAGACCTTTAAAGGGCAGGACCTGCCCCGCTGCGGAGGGAAGGTTTTTTCCGTGTTTGATTCAGGGTTGTCAGAGCCGGTCAGCTCAGTCATCAAAAGAAGTGGAATAAGTCCCCTCGCTGTGGAACTCGCAGGTCCACCACGGCAGTGCCGGCCGGTTCATCAGGAAGAAGAAGACGTGGTTAGAGCTGTGAGCCAACTGTGCAGTAAAATAACTGAAAAAGAGCAGGACATGGTTTAACTTATTTTTATTTTTTTGTTAAATCATTACTCATGTATTTAAACAAGTTGTGAAAATACTGTGAAAGGAGGCAAAAAAGTAAGCAGAAATTGCTTTATTACAGTAATTCAGTTTAAAATGTAAAACTACACTGTAAACCCATACGTTGTTTGAACTCAAATGATTTAAGTCTGTTTTACATAAAATTGGATATTTTTAAACATTACTCAACTATTTTGAGTTAGTTAAACATTTGTGGGCACATATCATTTCAAATTGAGATCTTTGAGTTGAACCAACTATAATATAATAACTGAGTTTAGTCTGTTGCCATTGGCAGCTTCTTTTCCATTGGCTTCTGTCACAATCTATTTGCATACTGGGTGTGTCCAACAGTTTCTGACTAACACTCCCCATCAGTGTGTAGCGATTCCCCATGGGCTACCTTAGAAATAAAAAAATCAACTTCCCCTTTAGTTGTAACAACTTGATGTTTTAATTTATGCTAACTCAAATTTTCATTCCCCATTACTTAAAAGAATAGAGCAAACTGGCTGCCTCAAAAAAGTTAAGTAAACTTATCCGGTCTTAATTACAGTATAACAAACATTTTTTACAAAAAAAGTTCAATTAACTTTCCCTTTAGTTGTAATAACTTGATGTTCTAAGTTCTGCTAACTTTAATTTTTTTTATTACCTATTAATTAACTTTTTTTAAGGCAACCGGTTTCCTCAATGTTTTTAAGTGATTTTCAACCTATCCGGGCTTACAGTGTATATATTACAGTATATAGATGTATTAGACACAGAGTGATCAATTTTAAGCGTTTATTTATTTTATTGTTGATGATTATGGCTTACAGCCATTTGAAAACCCAAAAGTCAGTATCTCAGAAAAGTGTACCAAGTCCTGCTGGAAAATGAAATGAATGCATTCCCATAAAAGCTGTCAGCAGAGGGAAGCATGAAGTGCTGTAAGATTTCTTTGGACTTGATAAAACACAGTGGATCAACACCAACAGATGACAGACATGCCTCTCCAAACAAACCATCACTGATTGTAGAAACTTCATACTTGACCTCGAGCAGTTTGGACTGTGTGTCTCTCCACTCTTCCTCCAGACTCTGCTCCCTTCATTTACAAATGAAATGTAAAATTTACTGATGATCAGTGATGGTTTGTTTGGAGAGACATGTCATCTGCTGGTGTTGATCCACTGTGTTTTATCATCAAGTCCACAAAAATCTTATAGCACTTCATGCTTTCCTCTGTTGACAACTTTTATGGAGATGCGGATTTCATTTTCCAGCAGGACTTGGCACACTGCCCACACTGCCAAAAGTACAAATTAGTCTTATATACAGTAATAATCACATTTTCTGGGACACTGATTTTTGGGTTATTATCAACAATAAAATAAATAAACGCTTAAAATAGGTCACTCTGCATGTAATCATATCATCATATTTAATCCACTTGCATTATCATTTTCATTCATTCATTAGAGGGACATCTAATAAAACAGGTACTTCATGTTTTTTTTTATTTATTTATTTATTCATTTTTTTCACCTGAAGTAGAACCATATACAGCACTGCATCTCATTAACTCTATTGGAAAGGGCACTCTTTAGGACACTCTCCAGCACAAGTTGGCATAGTAGTCATCAGTTTCTACAGAAAGAGGCAAAAGGCACCCATGGTTGGACACATTATCAAAATTCCTTGACCCAGACAGCACATTATCATAATTTATTGCTAGAAAGGACATCCAAACGGGCACTATGTCTCTTATTTTGCCACTGTTGAGGTTACTTTGTATATGCTTTTTCAACCAAGAAGGCACCAGAGGGGTGGTTGCCCCCCCTACCCCCACCTTGAGTCTGCCAGTGACCAAATAAATAGAATAGTAGCTGATTTAAACGTCTAAATGTTTGCATTTCAGACACATTTCAAACGATTAGGCCATTTGAAAGTTGTTGCAAAGCGTTGGTGTTGCTGCTCGCTCAGCCTGATATTTTTATACTCGGCTGAATCTCTTTTTCTGAGGCTCTCATCCTCCCCCCATCGCCTTCTCTCTCTCTCTCTCTCTCTCTCTTCGGAGCTGTATCTCTCTCCCTACATGTCTTTTTTTTTTTTTCGCTAGCAGATTAACGTCCTCCTTAGGCTGGCTCCTGCCACAAAGCGTTCTGTAATAGTCTAATTGTGGCTAATGGTTTGTGCAGCTAATTAAAGTGTATGAATTACAGTAATCAGTCAGACACGTTGAGCCTTGCATCTCCCTGCTCCTCCAGGCATGGAAGGGCAGAAGAGAGGGACCAGAGAGAAAGAGAGAAAGAGAGAATGAGAGAGATAGAATGGGAAAGACAGAGTGAGAGAAAGTATAGGACAAGATAGAGCAAGAGAAAGAGCTAGAAAGAGAGAGAGAGAGAGAGAGAGATGTGTGGGAAAGCTTTAGGGGAGCTGAGGGGGTTATCGGGGTGGAACGTAATTAGGGACATTATTCCATCAGAAACATTGCCACTGAAACAATGTTTACCTTTGGATGCAAAGTGGCACCGTGCCAGCTGCGTGTGCCCCACTGAACGGATCAAGGGCCTTGCCGTACCTGCGCCTTCAGCGTTCATATCCAGTGAACACACGCGAAGCAAACAGTCAGAGAAGCACAAACAGCTTTGGGCATCTCGGTTCGGTTTAAGAGTCCGAGTGCTGAGTAAAAAAAAAACAATCCCTGTTAATCGCTGGAATAATCTTGGATCTGAGCTGCTTGAGAACATTTAGAACCAGTATTATGATTAGTACCAATAATAATATCACAAATCACATTGACTTTGAATAAAATTAGCTAACATTTGTTAATATTTCAAAAACTTGAAGTGAAGATAATTACATATAAGTGGCATTTATACCTTGTTTAAGAATAACAGCTTCAGAGCGGAGTGTGGTCCAGTAGTTTAAAGTGCTGGCACCATGATTGGAAGATTGCTTGTTTGAATCCCGGTCATGCAGCTTGCCATCAGCTGCCGGAGCCCTGACAGAGCACAATTGGTGTTGCTCTCTATGGGTGGTTTGATGGTGCTCTCTCCCTTTATCACTCCTAGGGTGATGTCGATCAGCACAAGGCTGCGTCTGTGAGCTGATGTTTCAGAATGTCTGTGATGCTTCTAGGCAATGCTGCATCAAAAGAAGTTCAAAAAGAGGCGAAGTTTGACTTTACATGTGTTTCTTCGCCTTTCTTGTGTTGTAGCATCACTAATGATAGGGGATATGCAGGTGACTGGGTGCAACAATTATAAAAGAAAGCAAATCCTGTTTTTTACCATATTTTGACCCTTACATGTTCAATTGAATAATTTTAAGTGTAATTTTAAGTGTAATTCTGTAAAGGCTTGTGAATAATATTAATTCATAATTAATTCATAATTGCCTCTGAATTATTTAATATTTGAGTAAAAAGCCTTAAAATTTGAGTAAGTAATTTCAGGCTGTACTAAAATGGAACTATTCTAAATATACTTAAGTAACATTTTAACATACTACTTCATGTATTTTAAATATGCTTACAGTAAACTGATATAATACATTTAATGAGTTAATTACAACTGCATCACTATTATACACCAGATATATTAGAAATGGAATAAGAATTGATGTTAACTATATTTACATTAGAGTACAAACGTGATTCTTATTCCTGTATTTTGTAAGTAGCACACTTCTAGTATATTTCCCTGGGTATAAAAATATATTTCATTGTATTGTACAACAATTTTTAGCGTGTTACAAATTTACTTTAATTTGTTTTTTTTTAATTAGTAGTAGTAATTTAATTTACTTTCTAAAAAGTAACATGATACATTGTACTTTAATTGAACTACTGTAACAGCTGTTTTAACACACTTTGCTAAAATATTCAAAAGTATATTTGGAAATAAGTATTTTATAAGAATATTAAATTACATAAATACTGTACACTAAATACACTATTATGTACTTTTTAAAAAGTATGATCGAAATTTACTTTCAAACATTTGATGAAAGCATAATATTAATGTACTTTTAATATATTTTAATTACGTACATAAATCTGGTAGTATATTTACAGCATTACTTAGACATTTCTCAATATATTTTAAGTAAAATTAAGTATATATTTTTTGTCTTTGATGGTACATTGCACAAATAATGATTTGTTTTTAAAATAGCCATTAAAACAGCCTCTACACTCTAAGAAATATAAGTACAGATTTGTACTTAAAAGAGTACAAAGCTTGTCGCTGGGGCTGTACCTTATATTGAGGCACAAAAAAGTACCTTTCAGTGAAAGTCCTTTTTTGTACCCATGGTTTTTGTGGCAGTAAAGATCATAAAGATTATAAACATTATCATCAACTGAATATGGCTCAAAAACTTGATGATACAAAATTGTCTGGCTTTCAAATAAAAAATGTGCAATTTAAATATATATTGATTATTAGTACAGTGATACAGAATACTGAATGTACCCTTTGGCTGGTTAAATGGTACAAATCTGTACTTATTGCTGTTAGAAATTACTTTGTACTTCAGAGGGAACAAATCTGACCCCGTAAAGACCAATATTGTACCTTTGAGGGTACAATTATGAAGAGTGTACCTTCGAGTACAAAAAAGTACTCATATCGTACCTCTGTTTTTTAGAGTGTATGATGTAGTGAAGTGTCTCATGAGATGAACAGAACACAGTTGAGAATAAGCACATTGTAAAGGTTTAAACCCCGCTAGTACAGGCCTGATACTCAGAGAAAATGAGTTGATTGATGTGATTGTTTTTCCATTATGCTGCTCCTCTGTTTTTAAAGGGCACATAGGATCTGTTTCTTTGAGACAAGAAGCTGAAAGGCTGATTAATTAGATATGCTAAGCTTTGCCGTCAGAAATGTTGAGCTCGGCCTAACGTTAAGGACATAGGCTAAGCCAATTTCGTAATTGGCCAACTACACAATTTCATGGCTGTGTTATGGGGCTGTAATCATGCGCTGGGGTCTGATAACATTGTTCAGTTTCCTTTTACATTAGTTATAATTGTTTAATTCAGTGAGGGGGTTAAAAAGAAAACAGATCTCCCCAATCAACTGTGATTATTTTGGGATGACTCTGAGTTTAGCATGTTAACATTGTAATTACTTAGTGAAAATGTTGGCACACAACAATGTCCCATAATAGACATACATATTTACAAATTACGTAGACAAACCCATAATGTCACATCTTCTGCCTATTCTCTGTCTGTTCTCTTGTCTGTATGTTCTCATGTGACCTGGCTCCTCTGTGTTTCATTCCCAGTGTTTTTCCACTCACCTGTGTTCATTTGTAGCTCCGCCCCTTCGTCCCGGGTGTTTCCTGTTTCCTGTGTGTGTGCACCTCTATTTAAGGTCCGTGTTCCATTTCCCCGGTGTCGATCCTTGTATGTTTATCATCTGTCAGTGCTCCATGTGTTCCCCAGTTTCCTCAGTCCTGTTTTCAGTTTATTCCCGGTGTATTTTGTATTTGTTTTCTTTAATAAATCCCTTTTTGTTTGCATTTGCGTCCGCCTCCGCGTCCTCCCTGCACCCTCACCTGACACATAAACAGTTATTGAATATTTGCAAATTCTGAACATTTTCCTGTACTTTAAAAATTCTGTAGTATTTTTTTGTAAAAAAAAAATATATATATATATATAAGTCAATATATATATATATATATATATATATATATATATATATATATATATATATATATATATATATATATATATATATATATATATATATATATATATTGACTTATATGTACATTGGAGTTCCCACACTGTTTTGTGTACTTTGGTGATTCTTTACTATTTTTTGCACTATTACTACTTATTATTACTATGACTATTACTATTTTGTGCTGTTTCCTGTTCTTTTATTTTTTTTTTTTTACTGTTTTAAATACGTTAAAAATGTCATACTTTTTTGCTGAAATTCTTAATTGTTCTCTTTGCTATGAAATTTTGGTACTGTTTTCTGTACTATGGAAATTCAATACCGTTTTGTGTACTTTGGGAATTATATACTGTTTTCTGTAGTACAGAAATTTCATATAGCTTTCTTTTTTTATTACTTTGGTTTAAATTTGATTTGATGCTGGAATGAAACTAAATGTTATTTGCTGTCTAATTGTTCTGATTTCTGATTGGATTTGTAGGCATAGTAAAGACTACACATAATTAGGCAAACTTAGTACTGCTCAGTAGTGTAGGTTCAGTATTTCAATTGTAAATGTAACTCACATTAATTTCCTGAAGGAAATGGAAATAAGTTACTATGGTACTCTATGGTGGTTTCTAGGTTTCTAAGTGGGTTGCTAAGTGGATGATATGGTTGCTACATCTTGCTATGGTGTTCCAATTGGTCGTATGGTGCTGCTAACTAGATGTCAGATGGGTTACAGTCTGGCGCGGTGGTTCCTATGTAGTTTCTGTGGTATTCCAGTTGTTTGCTATGATGTCTCACATGCTCACAATGGGGGGATGACCATTTAAATGGTCTGGGTGAATTACGTAAAGGCCGGTATTTAATAATGTGTACACCGTCCTGTTAAGAGACTCTTATGCTGAATGCGCAGGGCACGTGTGTATAGCGTGTATAGTGTGAAAGTAAAAGAAAGTAAATATATCGAGAAAATTATGTGTTCCAGCATATATATATATATATATATATATATATATATATATATATATATATATATATATATATATATATATATATATATATATGTGCAGTGTGAAGCTGCTTTAACACAGAATGCTAAAAAAAAATGTGCCGCTGCTCTTACGAACAGGGTTTTCAACAGGCGAGCAACATGCTCCATGCCGTGTGTAAACAGCATGGAGCAGGATTGAAGAAGGATGTCTCCTCTGTCATTGTGTTGTCTGTGTTTCCACACATTGGGCGGAGATGGGTTGGGGTCAAACTTGGTAGCATAATTAATTTGCATTCAAAAAATAATAACATGTTACTATAGTCATATGAACAAGTTTGGGCACCCCTATTAATCTTAATAATTTTTAGTTCTAAATATTTGGGTCTCTGCAACAGCCATTTCAGTTTGATATATCTAATAACTGATGAACACAGTAATATTTCAGGATAGAAATGAGGTTTATTGTACTAACAGAAAATGTGCAATATGCATTAAACCAAAATTTGACCGGTGCAAAAGTATGGGCACCCTTCTCATTTTATTGATTTGAATACTCCTAACTACTTTGTACTGACTTACTGAAGCACAAAATTGGTTTGGTAACCTCATTGAGCTTTGAACTTCATAGCCATAGGTGTATACAATCATGAGAAAAGGTATTTAAGGTGGCCAATTGCAGGTTGTTCTCCTATTTGAATCTCCTCTGAAGAGTGGCATCATGGGCTCATCAAAACAACTCTCAAATGATCTAAAAACAAAGATTGTTCAACATAGTTGCTCAGGGGAAGGATACAAAACGTTGTCTCAGAGATTTAACCTGTCAGTTTCCACTGTGAGGAACATAGTAAGGAAATGGAAGACCACAGGGACAGTTCTTGTTAAGCCCAGAAGTGGCAGGCCAAGAAAAATATCAGAAAGGCAGAGAAGAAGAATGGTGAGAACAGTCAAGGACAATCCACAGACCACCTCCAAAGAGCTGCAGCATCATCTTGCTGCAGATGGTGTCACTGTGCATCGGTCAACAATACAGCGCACTTTACACAAGGAGAAGCTGTATGGGAGAGTGATGCGAAAGAAGCCATTTCTGCAAACACGCCACAAACAGAGTCGCCTGAGGTGTGCTTTTGCATAAATGCAGAAATTCAGTATATTGCACATTTTCTGTTTGACAGCAGCCCTAGTAAAATACACATGTTTTGTCTCAATGCTGTGGACCTTTTGAGAAGAAACCCCAACCCTGGCATTTAGCTTTTTTTTAGAAGTGGTAGTAGGGAGTTTTTTTAGTGAGAATTGTACATCTAGAGTCATCCAGCAACAAAATACCCAAGCCTAAGCATATGCCAGTAACGATTATCAACAATTATAATAATTACCATTATTACACAGTTATAATCGCTATTATTGATACACCTGTGGACAATTTTCCACAAGCCAAGGTGAATATGTAACATCAGCGCAAATCTAGTGTGTGAGTGTGTGTGTGGTTAGTGTGTGTGTGTGGTTAGTGTGTGTGTGTGTGTGTGCCTAGTCTTCACAGATAAAGCTGCGTGATGACGTGTGTCCATGTAGCTACATCTCGCAAACCACCACAGCATATAATTGGCAAGTGACGGTAATTGACTTTAGCTCCTGAAGACATCATTCTGTTAGATCTGCGATGACAAGAACAGCGCTGCACTAAGCACCTCGCACGACATGACATGATGCAACTTAATGAATATTTCACCCAGATTATGTAACTTTATCAAAGTGTTCACAGCTGATGATGTGCCTCTAATACCCGGGAGAATAATTCATCATATTTTAAAATCCCTCACAGATAAAAAAAAAAAATTGGTAACATTTCTTATGGACCATGTATTAATAATGCATTATGAATGCTTTTATAATGCACTATATGACATGCATAACACCTTATAATGACTGTAATAAGCCTGTATAATAGCACCTAAGTAAGTACTTACAGTGACATTCATAACACATTATGAACTACAAGTATAAGGACTTACAAAGAAAGGGCTTATAATGCCTTATAATATCTGTTCATAAGAACATTGTACAATGTAGTGTTGTAATGCACTATAACACAGATTTGGTATATTATCGTATAATGCATTATGATATGCAGCTATGATTTCTCAAATTAAGCTTTTATAAAAATTATACGATACATTATAAAGCCTGCTCTTTACTGGCTTTAAGTGAAGTGTGTTTTCAAATGTTATTATGCCTCGCTGTAGGCATTTAAAAATGCATTTGAAAACACACTTCACTTAAAGCCAGTAAAGAGCGCTCATAATGCTCTATAAGACATTACAATAAGGCATAATAAAATTTGCTTCACGTTTAAAAAGCATGTAAAAAAACTCACTCCGTGTGTTTTTGGGAGGTGGAGAAAGAAAAAAACGCAATTCCAGAACTCCTTTTAAAATCTCTCACATATAAAAATTTGGTAACACTTCCTATGAACCCTGTATTTATGATGCATTATGAATGCTTTTATAATGCACTATATGATATGCATAATACCTTATAATGACTGTAATAAGCCTGTATAATAGCGCATAAGTAAGTACTTACAGCGACATTCATAAACTACAAGCATAAGGATTTATAAAGAAAGGGCGGTACCACTTTAAAATAAGACTACCTTCATAAAGGGTTTATAAATGGTTTACAATGAGTGCATTCATGGTTACTTCTTAGGTTGTAAATGCCTTAATAATAATTAATAATCAGTTATAACACATACGTAGAAAGGGCAACAATGACCTGTTGTTTGCCAAATAGTAAACCCACAGCCATCTATATTGTTGCCCTTTCTATGTATGTGTTATAACTGATTATTAATGAAATTAATTTTTAAGGCATTTACAACCTAATTAGTAGTCATCAATAAACTAATTGTAAACCATTTATAAACCCTTTATAAAGGTAGTCTTATTTTACAGTGGTACCAAAAGGGCTTATAATGCCTTATAACATCTTTTCATAAGAACATTGTACAATGTAGTGTTGTAATGCACTGTAACACAAATGTTATTATGTTATTATGCCTTACTGTAGGAATTTGAAAAGGCATTTGAAAACACACTTCATTTAAAAAAGCCAGTAAAGAGCACTCGTAATGCTTTATAAGACATTACAATAAGGCATAATTAAATTTACTTCACGTATAAAAAGCATGTAAAAAACTCACTTAAAGCCAGTAATAACGGTATATACGGCTTTATAATGTGTTACACACTTTTTAAAAAGTTTAATTTGAGAAATCATAGCTGCATATTATAATGTATTAAACCAAAATATAGCAAATGTGTGTTATAGTGCATTACAACACTACATTGTACAAGGTTCTTATGAACAGATATTATAAGTCCTTTCTTTATAAACCCTTATACTTGTAGTTTATAATGTGTTGCTTTAAGTACTTATGAGTTATTATACAGGCTTATTACAGTCATTATAAGGTATTATGCATGTCATATTGTGCATTATGAATGCATTCATAATTGCGAATTTTGAATACAGGGTTTGTAGGAAGTGTTACTGAAAATTCCTTTTTTTTTTTTTGGCTGAAAAAAAAAAATCCACATATATAGCATGTTTGCACTGTTCGCTCTCCATCCGGCCTGTACAGTCCACACATAGTAACTAATCTGCGAAAATGTATTTACATATATATGAGCTCATTCCAACTACAGTATAATATGTATAAATTATGTATGAATTAATTGCAATCATTGGACGCAAGGCAGGAATACCCCCTGGACAAGGGCGCCAGTCTATCGCAGGGTACCACACACACCCATTCACTCATATCCAGGGGGTGATTTAGTATGGATAAATTCAACGACTGTGTGTTTTTGAGAGGTAGAGGAAGAAAAAACGTAATTCCAGAAGTCCTTACGCACTGACGGCCCCCCAGAGTGAAAATCGAAACCCCCTTGGGCTTCTGAATCTCGACCTGAAGCACCAACATGTGAAACCATCACTGTGGTTTCGGATTGTGGGAACTTCACACTAGACCTCAAGCAGCTTGGACTCTAGTTTGGAGAGTCATGTCATCTGCTGGTGTTGATCCACTGTGTTTTATTATCAAGTCTCAAGTCAGTGCAGTTTTGTTTTCCCACAAAATCTTACAGCACTTCATGCTTCCCTCTGCTACTGACAACTTTTATGGAGATGCAGATTTCTTTCATTTTCCAGCAGGAATTGGCGCACTGCCCACACTGCCAAAAGTAACAATTGATCTTATATAATATTCTCATTTTCTAAGACACTGATTTTTTTCAGGTTTTCATTGGATGTAGGCCATAATCATCAACAATAAAATAAAAAATCCTAAAATAGATCAATCTGTGTGAAATACACTGTATTTCAAATAGAAATAGAGGAAGTACTAAATGCTTTTTATAGCGAAATTACACTTTTAAGAGTCCAACTAACGTGTATAAATTGTTGTTTTCTAATAGCTTTTTTAAATTGAAAAGTAGATTAGATTTACAATAGAATAGATTTAAGCTAGGCTTTAATGTGATTCATTTGTAGGATGCACAGTGGTTTAGTGGTTAGCACGTTTGCCTCCTAACCCTAGGGTCTTGGGTTCAAGTCCTTATCTGAGTGGAGTTTTTATGGTCTTCCCTTGTTTGCGCCGATTTCCTTTAGGGATGGTCTAAATTGCCCTCAAAATTGAATACCCTAAAAATTGCCCTAGTGTTTAAAGTATGTGTGACTGTATGCCCAGATATACATTGGCACTATATGCTGGGTTTAAGTGTAACTGTAAGTAAATAAGATAAAATTGGCTAAATAATGCCAAAAATAATGTTTCACACAGTTTGGTTTTGATTTTGGTCAAATATTTAGATTTTCATGCATCTACAGTGTATTACAAAAGTGAGAACCCCCCTCACATTTCTGCAGATATTTAAGTATATCTTTTCATGGGACGACACTGACAAAATAACACTTTGACACAATGAAAAGTAGTCTGTGTATATAACAGTGTAAATTCATTTTTCCCTCAAAATAATTAAATATACAGTTATTAATGTCTAAGCCACCCGCAACAAAAGTGACTAAATGTCCAAACAGAGCACATGCAATGTCACGTGACTTGGTATCAGGTGTGCATAGGGAGCAGGTGTGTTTAATTTTGTAGTACAGCTCCCACAATCTCTCATACTGGCCACTGAAAGCTCCCACATGGCAGCTCATGGCAGAGAACTCTACATAGCGCTACATGAAGATGGCCAACACCCTGAAACTGAGGTGCAGCATTCAGCTTTTTAAAGGAACAGGGTCCACTCAGAACAGACCTCGCGTTGGTCGTCCAAAGAAGCTGAGTTCACATGCTCAGCGTCACATCCAAATGCTGTCTTTGAAATATATTGAGTTATATTGAGGGAAGAATAAATTTACGCTATTATATAAGCTGCACACAGACTACTTTTTTCATTGTGTCTAAGAGTAATTTTGTCAGTGTTGTTCCATAAAAAAGATATACTCAAATATCTGCAGAAATGTGAGGCATATACTCACTTTTGTGATACATTGTATATTACTTATATTTTATGGTATGTACTGTAAAAAAGCAAACGAAAGAATCTAATAAAATGGAATAAAAACAACCAAAAAAGTAAAAATAAAAAAAAAACTCTTTTCTCAACATGCTGCATATTACATTTTATACTGTATACCAGGAGTTTAGCCTTACTGAACGCAGCAGTTCAGTGCTAGCACTTTGTACACAGTAATACATGAACTATAAACCGAAGCTTTCTTTAAACAAATGGAGCCCCTTCACCTGCAGTGTGTTCTTCCATTAGTTTTCACTCGTGTTTTGAGTGTACTTATACAAGAGGCTGGAAGACCAGCCTATCCATCAGGGCGGTAGACAAATGTGAGGCTTTTATGCTACCATTAAGGGCAGAGCGCTAAGCGCTACCTTCCCCTGGTTGAAGGGCATATTATGGGGGTAGTAAAATTTTACTAGTCTGTGATGGAGATCATTACCTTGTTGGGGGGGCTCGTCAAGTGCCAAGGCAAATCGAGAAAAAAAAAAAACAGACACATCAATAACAACAAGGCTATGCTAATGCACACATACCTAAAACAGCAGTAAACTCCGCTGTACAATGTACAAGGGAGGTACAGAAATTGCTCAAAATGCACAAGAGGCATATACTGATACTCTTAATTAGTCATGGGTGTGTTTTTGGTGTAACATGAATTATACAACAGTTAGTTCCGACCTCACAATCTGATTGGTTGAGAAGTGTTCTAGCCATGCTGATATGTGTGATAACATCACGGCCTTCTCACACTAAACTTGTATCACTCTGCCGACACACAGGACACCCGCAGCAGCGTTAGCTTAGCACAGGCTAGCGCTCAGCTGCGGAACGCTCGCCTGCAGCTCTGGCTCGTTTTTTGTGGAAAAAAAGGGACGGAAAATCGCTCGGTTACTGTCGTCTGACAGCCAGAACGCTAACCAGCCAGACTAGGCTAAGCTACGCTAAGCTAATGCTGAGCTAAAGCAAGCTACGCTAACCTAACCACAGTGGAACTACTTTTTGGCGGAAGGCACAGTTCATATTAAAGCATATTTAAACTGAATTTCTAAAAGTTCTTTGATTTATTTTCTTTATTCATTTTGCAAAAAAATAAAACAACTTAATTATACCAGTCGGCATGTCACTTACTATTCCCTCAGACTTTGATGGATTGCTATTTCAGGGGCGCAGCTACCTGCATATGTCCAACGCTCCTCAGCAGAGGAAGCTGACCTGCTCGCTTTATTGTTGATGTAACAGGCACGCACTATGGGTTTGTGCACTGCTGCATGTCCATAAGTGCGTAACAAGCAGGGGTGTACCCATGTTGGGGATGTGTCTGTTGACAATTTACTACCAAGATAGCAATGAATGGCTTACTGTTAAAGTCTGTCTAGGATGTTTTCATTCAGTGGTGTGCCTGTGTTTTGCATTGCCAAGATAGCAATACGCCAGAAACTTTCCTGAACACACCTTATTCCGTGACCACCATGCCCATTGATGTGGATATATTTATAAGTGCCGTTGACGCAGGCAATTATTAATTATTAATTATTATTAATAAATTATTGTTATTATTATTATTATTATTGTTTTTGCAATTTTTATCATACTTACATTTTTCAGATTATCATACAAACTTCAACCAATTATCAGATAAATATAGCATGAGTAAACATAAAAAAGCTTGTTTAATGATTATTATTTTTTTTTTATTAAGGAAAACAAAGTCATTGATCATCTATCAGTCTGGAAAAGGTTACAGAATAATTTTCTAATGCTTTGGGACTCCAGCGAACCACAGTGAGAGCTTTTATTCACAAATGGAAGCCAGAATAACATTTAAAGAACTGCAGATGTCACTTGCCTCAGATAAGGTCAGTGTTTATCATTTAATAATAAGAAAGAGATTGGCCGAAAATGGTCTCCATGTGAGAGTTCCAAGATAAAAAAAAACACTGCTGACCAAAAAGAAGACAAAAAAAAAACATCACACTGAATGTTAGACAACTTGCTGTAATAGATGGAAGCAAGAATTCTGCTCTTTACCAGACAATCCTGAAGGAGAATGTTCGACCATCTGTTTGTGACCTCAAGCTCAGGAGTTCTTGGGTTCTGCAGCAGGACAATGACCCAAAGCACACAAACAAGTCCACCTCTGGGCTGATTGAGTACACACACGTTGTTACCAATGTGTAAGTACACTTGCTCTATTACATGTGTAAGTACACTCACCCTAGTACACATGTGTAGTTACATAACCTGTTCCGTTGTAACAATGTGTACTTCATCAGTAGTTACACTGTAGTTACATGAATTGTTACCATGTAACTACATAGTACTTAGGGACACTTATTATAAAGTGGGACCCCAGTGTGTTTGAATTAAAGCGGTTCTCTAAAGAAGAGTGGAACATCTCTTCTACAGAGATGTGAAAGACTTGAAGGGTGTTGCAACCAAGTTATTAGGTTTAGGGGGTAAACACTTTTTTTAAAACAGAGCTAGATTGGTTTGGATAGTTGTTTTCCTTTGATAAATGAAATTGTTATGTTTACTCTGGTTATCTTTGTCTGATGTTAAAGTTTGTTAGATAATTGGCAAAAATATGAGTATGACAAAAAAAAATCAAAAACATATACAGTATATTTAACGGTAGAGGGTATGATAAGTGAGGATGACTGCTTGCATATACCAGGTATATACTGGAGACCTGCGAGGCAGCTCAGGCTAAACAAGGCAACACGTCAGTGAGCATCATGTAATTTAACTAAATGAGATTCATACATCGCTCGCCTCATTTGCGGCGTGACAAACTCTCATTCCTCCATCTCTTAGCTTTCATTACTCAGAGGTGAGTCTCACTGGCTCTGGCAGTCCCTCGTTTTCTCTCTCTCTCTCTCTTTCTCTCGCTTTAAAATCTCTCAGCCATCACACGGCATTACCTGAGAGGAGAAAAAAACAGACAGAGGGAGAGAAAGGACAGAGCGAGCGAGGGAGACAGTTGCCTCTCTTTTGTTTTGTCAAGTCGAATCACCGCAGTAGCCGCAGTTTGTCCAAACAGGCCAGAAGACAAAAGGATAAATAAATCAGAAGGAAACGTAGCTCGCGTTCGCCTCGCAGATTGCCTCGGCCCACTCCGGTGCATCACTCCCCACCCTCTAAATGGCGAAATGAATTAGTAACAAGTGCATTCCTAGCCCTTTAATTTGGCTAGCACACAAAACACCGCAGCCGATAAATGAGCCAACCAGTGGCTCAGTGACAGTGATATCCATTATGTGTTTAATTATCTTCAAAGTTAAAATGAAGGACTTCTTTTTCCAGCCTAATGGGAAGATGAGGCGAAGTGCTGAGGCGCAGCACATTTCCACCATGAAAAGCGACTGACAGGTTAGCCGCCGCCGCCTGCATCACTCTCTCTCTCTCTCTCTCTCTCTCTCTCTCTCTCTCCGCCGTATGCAAATGAGAGCAATCAGAAAAACTTGGTGAGAAATATCACGCCTGTTGTTATTTATTCCTTTGCCTTTCATTTCCAAGTCAAATTCCAGCGGGCTAATTTGATATCTTCTCCCAAACTGGCAGTCCAAACAAGTCAAGATGATTGGTGTATTCAGGAAAAAGGCTGCGGAGGAAAAAGACTCGATCGGTCGTAAATGTCATCAGAAAGTAGGCCTCTGATTGCATTGTGCTCCATTGTGTTGCCGTGATTTTGGCACGGGAATAATCAGACGCTAATTTTGGGCTTAAAGTCAGCTTTGCTGAGCCGTGAGCATCCAGTCTTCCTCCTCTTTATTTCTGTATATTCCTCTAGACTCCTCCAATCCATTGCAATCCATTTAAATCTGGCCTAGGACTGGATTTTTGGATTTTTTTAAGCATCTGCTTATTTACAGTAGTATTATCTTTATATTACAAATCTGAGAACTGTAATGTATAATCATGATTAAAAACATTTTCAACCCTGAATGTGAACAGAATGTGTTGCAATTACAAATACTTTGGTATTCAGTAAAGGTGCATCTCAATTGCATGCTAATCATACTAATACTAACTAAGAATTTTTGAGTATGAAGTAAGTAGTGTAGATAAAAGAAGAGTTGAAAGTATAATTGAGAGTATAATTAAATATCTATGATACACACTCTAAACCAATTGGTTTTTGAGCATAGTTACACTGGTTACACACTATTATCCCACAATGAAAGAGAAAATCTACTCCTTTTTGCAGTACTGGCAACATATACTGAAAATATATGAAATATATGAAAATAAAAACATACCATATTCGGTAACACTTTACTTGGATGGTCCATTTTATGGCCTCAACTGCTCAACTGACATTCAACTAACACTGAATTGAATGTCCATTAAATTTAACTTAACCCTATGTTGAATGTAAATCATTAAAAATAGAATCTAACCCTACACCTAACCCTAACCTTAACCCTTAATCAAACCTAAAATCAAACCCTACACTTAACCCTAACCTTAACCCTTAATCAACCATAAAATCAAACCCTACACCTAACCCTAACCTTAACCCTTAATCAACCCTAAAATCTAACCCTACACCTAACCCTAACCTTAACCCTTAATCAACCCTAAAATCTAACCCTACACCTAACCTTAACCTTAACCCTTAATCAACCCTAAAACCTAACCCTACACCTAACCCTAACCTTAACCCTTAATCAACCTTAAAATCTACCCCTACACCTAACCCTAACCTTAACCCTTAATCAACCCTAAAATCTAACCCTACACCTAACCTTAACCCTTAATCAACCCTAAAATCTAACCCTACACCTAACCCTAACCTTAAGCCTTAATCAACCATAAAACCGAACCCTACACCTAACCTTAACCCTAACCCTAATCAACCCTAAAATCTAACCCTACAGCTAACCCTAACCTTAACCCTTAATCAAACCTAAAATCAAACCCTACGCTTAACCCTAACCTTAACCCTTAATCAACCATAAAATCAAACCCTACACCTAACCCTAACCTTAACCCTTAATCAACCCTAAAATCTAACCCTACACCTAACCCTAACCTTAACCCTTAATCAATCCTAAAATCTAACCCTACACCTAACCCTAACCTTAACCCTTAATCAATCCTAAAATCTAACCCTACACCTAACCCTAACCTTAACCCTTAATCAACCCTAAAATCGAACCCTACACCTAGACCTAACCCTAACCTTTACCCTTAATCAACCCTAAAATCTAACCCTACACCTAACCCTAACCTTAACCATTAATTAACCCTAAAATCTAACCCTAACCTTAACCCTTAATCAACCCTAAAATCTAACCCTACACCTAACCCTAACCTTAACCCTTAATCAACCATAAAATCTAACCCTACACCTAACCCTAACCTTAACCCTTATCTTATCTTTAAACTTAATCAAACTTAATTGCCGACCCCTGACATATAGACTGATTATTACCCCACCTCTTACTCAACTCTCTCCCAGTTTAAGTTCCAGTGACGCAAAGCAAACCTCACCCACAGCAGAAATACTTTAGAGTTCCATGATAACGATCTGCAGATGGATTTTACAGCTAATGGCGCTGAGATGAAAAAAAAGTCACGATTTCTTTTTCATGTAGAAATCCCAAAAACCCGTCTCCACAAAGTAACTACGCTGTTTTCAGTAACCTATCTGAATGGCTTAGTTCCTGAAGTTTATGGTTTGGAAAAAGTGCTATTCAGATTGGGCCTGGAGGGAGTGTAATTAGATCACTAGCTGTTGTTGGTGCAGAAGTTGTCTATGAGCAGCACAAAATTCATCATTTGCCAGCCAAAAACAAGCATGAAACGCAGTCCTTCTTAATGTTCCAGCACTATTGCCCATCTGCAACTTCTCCATAAGTTGTTTTAAAGCTCTGCGAGTGAGGGAGACGGGATCTAAATGTAGATATTTGTTTGCAACCAGAGCTTAATAAGACAAGAGCAGCTGTTTGAGATGCTCTGAAATGATGACGCTATTAAACCACCTTCATTCTATACCTCTCTCTCTCTGTCTCTCTCTTTTTCTCTCTCTATCTCTACATTTCTCTCTATATATTTTTCTTCCTTTTCTTCCTCTTTTATTTTTTTTCCCTGTAGTACTGCAGTGTAACACATTTTGTTCAATCTTTTTTGTCTTTATTTTTTCAACTTTGTTTCATTCTGCCTTCTTCTTCTTCTTCTTCTCTTTTTCTACCCTCTTTTCTCTCTTCTTCCAACATTTCTTACTTCTTTTTTTATTATTATTTTGTTTTATTTCAAATTTTTCATATTTTCTCCCCAATTTACACGGCCAATTACCCAACCCACTCATTAGGACTTCCCCATCACGAGTGATGCCCCAACACACCAGGAGGGTGAAGACCAGCACATGCCTCCTCTGATACATGTGAAGTCAGCCACCGCTTCTTTTTGAACTGCTGCTGATGCAGCATTTCCAAGCAGCCAGCGCTCGGTTCCGGTACATCAGCTCACAGATGCCCTGTTGTTGCCCTGCTGCAGACATCACCCAAGGATTAATGTGGGGAAAGAGCGCCATCTACTCACCCGGAGGAAGCAGGGCCAATTTTGCTCCCTCTGAGTGCCTGACCTCCCGCACATAGTGGCAGCGCTTTAGACCGCTGGACCACTCAGCTCCCATTCTTTCTTACTTCTTACCCCCATCATGCAGTGTGTACTATTTTATTATATCAATCAATGCTGGTGTTGTGCCAAATTCAGCACCCCTGTCAGGAAAAGCGCCTCCTTTCGGGAGCATATTTCTAAGTAAAGTTAAATCAATTATCTCCACTTTTATTAAGAAGAGGTGGTGCTTTTCATGGCGGGTGTAATGTCCGTATGCAGATTTCAGCACTACTATAGTGCCAAATTCAGCACCCCCGCCATGAAAAGCGCCACCTCTCAGGAGAGGCTGCAGGTGACAGTGTAACTTAGAACAGCATCTTGGGTATTTCCATTTTCTAAGTAAAGTCAAAGCCAAGAAGACGTGGGTGCGCATTCTCAAGAGGGGGTGCTTTTCTTAGCAGGGGTGCTGAATTCGTCACAACACCGCTTCCACCTTTTTTCTTTGTTTTCCTTTTACTTTGTTTCTCTGTCTGTGTATCACTTTTATATAGCTCTTTCACTAGTCCCTTTATCTCTCTTATCCTTTTTTACTCTCCTTTTCTACCAATTCATCTCTCTTTCTCCAGTATGGTAGAACATACCTCTCTCCTCTCACCATCTCTCTCTTTTTTGTACTATTGTAGTGCATACATTTCTGTTCTGTACAATCTTTTTCCTTCATTTTCCTTTGTTTCTCTTTCTGTCACTTACTCTTTATTGTTTTCTCTATTCTATTCTATTCTCTCTACACCTCTATATCATTTTTCAGCAACATACACATAATCAGACAAAGACAGAGAGAGGGCTAGTTACCCAGTATACAGTTAATTTCTTATTTCCCTTTCTTTTTTTTCTTTTTTTTTTTTTTTGGCCAAATCTCAATTCACCCCTTGGTCATACCAATTAGCCCTACCCCTCTGTTTTAGCCCTACCCCTCACACCTAGGGGTAGACTGTACTGATTCTCATTATGCTTGAGGGGGTAGGGAAAGTGTAGAGGCTATGTGACCTTTAAAAGTAAGGTCTATGAGAAATCACTGGTACATGGGGCCAAAGAAATCCTCAAATGTAAGTAAGTTCAGTGTGTAGTTTCGAAGGTTTAAGTCCATTTTCTTCATAACAAGCCAAAAAAGCTAAATCTTACTAGCTAACTTACCCATTCCACCTTAAATGATTCAACAGATGGCAGAGTCAATTCAAGAGGCTTGTATTGTCATTATATCTGAGTGCAGGTTCACAGTGCAACGAAATTACATTCCTCTGGAACTGAAAGCTCTGCGCAGGTTCTAGCGGGAAACTCGAAATCACGCCACTTTTCTCAGCCAATCACCAACTCCCACCTGTCCTTATAAGACCCTCCTCCTTCCCCACCGCCTCCAGTTCGGTCCCGCCGGTTGCCCAGGGGATAGGCTCCGCCTCCGCCGTACCTGTACGGCAGGATCTGAGAGGTTCCAGACGCTCCAGACCTGGGCTTTCGACAGTGTTTTCGCCAAAGACTCTATATAGACTATATTCACTATTACTAATTGTCATTCGTGTTTATTGGGATTAAATATTTTTTGCTGCACTTTGTTTCTAGAGTTTTCCTGCTAGAACTATGGTGCAACATGGTACAACAATACAATAGTCAAAAAAAGTACAAAGTTTATGGCTGCAGCATTTAATGAAAGGAAAAGTGATAAAATAAAAGCTCATTTTAGCTCCCCATCACAGAGGAATTAAGGAATGGACGTACAATGCCCTAAAGTTAACTAGTTAATCCGCATCTAGGTTACTGAACTTTTAGCGCTCCACTGCTAAAGCTAGATCTGTATCGGATTCTGTATCCCAAATTAATAAGGGAAGAATTTCGCTCTTTCCCCTTGTAACTGTCTTCCAAATGTAAGGGTTACACTCTAAAACAAGGGGTAGGGGTATAAAAGAGACTTACTCTCTCACTCTCTAACACTCCTTATCTCTCTTTCTCTCCTTTTCCCCTTCCTTTCACTTCCTTTCACTCCAGTTTTGTAGAGCATACAATCCCTCTAAATCTCTCCTTCTCTCTTTTCCTCTATTCTATACACTTTTTTAAAATCTCTCTTGCTCTTGTTTTTCTCCTTGTCATCCTTGCCATCCTTTCTTTCTTTTCATTCTCATGCTCTTTCTCATTGTTCTCTCATTCGCTCACTCACTCAGTCTCTCTTCCTCTCTTCCTCCCTCCCTCCCCCTCCTCTTTTTTTTCCACCATTAAATAATTTCTCTGTTGGCTTCGTCTATTTGCCTGGAATTACTGGAGAACAGTGCGCTCCTCTCTTGGGGGTCCGGCTCACTAGTGCAGTAATAGCTTCTCTCTCTAATAGGTGTGTGACTAGGCAGCTATATGGACTCTAAAACAAAACACAAATCTTTATCTAAAGCCACTCAGGCACCTGTCTCTCGCAGGGCGCCCGGCAGCTGCTAACTTCTCCTGCTCCATCATCAGCTGGAGCTGGAAGTGGAGCCATTGGTGCTGCCAGCCATCTTTCTTTCTCTTTTTTTTCCCCCAAACAAAGACAGAAACTGAGTTGTTTTCCCAGGTAAGGAGGGACGGGGTGGGGGGTTGGTTGGTAGGTAGGTTTTGTTTTGGGGGGGTTCTGCCGGATCGGCCGGCATCAATCTTTCCTTGGCTTTGAGGCCACTTCAAATCAATTTCTCTCTCTCTGCTGCTCCTCAACTAATCATCTGGCAGACAAGCAGCACGTCTAAATATGAAGCATGAGGCTGATTCAGACTGAAACGTCTGCACTGTTCCCACTACAATGGCCATGCAAACTGCATTATCTCCACCGAAACAACACTGAAAAAAACTCTGTATCAGGTCTGGTTCTGACATTTCTAACTGTTTTAACCTCTTGCCTTGCTCCGAGTGGTCCAGCGGGCTATGGTCCAGCGCTGCCACTATGATCAGGAGATCGCCAGTTAGAATCCTGTTCATGTAGCTTGCCATTGGCCAACAACTGGTTTTGCTCTCTCTGGGTTTGCTCTCTCTAAAGGGTGATGTGGATCAGCACAAGGCTGCATCTGTGAGCTGATGCATCAGGACCGAGTCGCTGCGCTTTTTACTCCGAGTACGCTATGATGCTACTCGGCAATGCTGCATCAGCAACAGTTCAAAAAGAGGTAGTGGCTGATTTCACATGTATCAGAGGAAGCATATGTTAGTCTTCAACCTGCTGGTGTTGGGGCATCACTAGTGATAGGGGGGTAAATTGGGGGGAAAATGAAAGAAATTATTAAATGGATCCATTCGCGAACTGTTCACAAGTGTCTAGTTTAAATAGACAATGCAGGAATTAGGACTAAATAAAAATATATAACGAATAAAAAAAAATTGAATTCACAATCCTGTGAAATCTCACCTCTTCTGAAAGTTCCGGGAGTCTCTCGCAAATAAGGTTTAGACAATCATTAATTCTTAGTGTATGGGAGACCAACACCAGAGCATCTCCACCAAGAGAAATGGAATGGTTCTAAAGCCACGGAGAAGCATCGGAAGCATCAAGCATGACTTTGCAGGGTTACCAATACACCAATACTCCCACACCAGTACTCCCACACTCGTAGTTAACCTTTTAGGCTAGCATCTTCTTCCACAGCGACTCTACAGCATTGGCATGTCCACTTGATCAGAGAATTTTAAGAGCAGATGTATGAATGTTTGGATGGATGTTTTAAATGGTGGTGGATATGTTAGCTAGCTAGTTAGGCTAGATCTTTTAGATATAGCTAGCATGTGGTGTCCACAGATACTGTACGCTCCCAAATAGCTGTAAATAAGGTCAAATAGTTAAATAGCCAGCGGAACTGTTGGATTTCCATAGATAGCTACTTTAAAATCAGTTTCAGAGCAGTAGCTCTTAATTCACACTGCATTTATTGTTAATACAATGGCCATAAACCATTTAATATAAGCTAACTCTTGAAATTTTGGGTGGTAGAATAAGATAGAGGATGAAATCGTGATACAATGTAAAGGAAAACTGCCAGATTCACATTTATGTCAAAAAGTGAAAAACAGCACAAAGCTGTTGGAGAGCCATATTTGTATTTATTAATTTTTTTTATTTTTTGCTTGCTAGCGACCATATATGCAGTATACACCCCTGCGCTATAGTGCTGAATAAGAAACCTTAGGGTGCTGAATAAGAAGAAACCTTAGCACATAAGCCTGGGGATTTGAAGGGGTTACGAGGATTCCGAACATCCCGCCAAGACTATACAGTATGTGAATACGTATCGCTATCGCACAGTATAGGCCTGGACTGGAGGCGCCACACACACACACACTCGCACTCACTCGCACCTCACACACCGAAATCAAAGCCACGGCGGTGGTGTAACAGCGGTGAAATCCACACACGTTAAATTCTTATGTAAATGTGTGCAAGACTGCAAGGCTGTGGCGGTCTCGGGAGTGGAGCTAACCTGATTGAGGTGCAGATCAGCTCCGGCTCCGGCTCCGCGGGGCTGGGATATGCGAGTTACATTGTTAACACCAGCACCTCAATATCCTGTCGAAATGAGCAGTGTTTATGGCTCAGTCGACCGGACCCTCCCCACCCTCCGGACCCTCCGGGCTGATGGCTCCAATAGACTGTGAGTCTGGCCAAAAAAAAACAAAAAAAAACCCTGGGTTCCTCAGCGTGATATTACATATTCCGCTCTTTGAAAACGTATTTATTTCTGAATGTTTTATTTCTCCCGAGGAAAAGGCCGTGCGGACCAGATACGCTCACCCGTGTTTCAGGCCGTCCGTGGGCGTCCGGCGCTTTGCTGCATTATACCGCTGCATAAGTACTCGGAGCACAGTGGCTTTGTTTATTTTATTGACTTATTTATTCTGTCCATCGACTGTGTAGCCTGTAGCAGGAGCGTGCTTTTTCCCCCTCTGAAATCACCACCTCCTAATTATCCGTCACATTTTCTGCTATCCCATGCCGAAGACACACAATGGCCAATAATTACCCTCCAGCCTGCATCTATCAGGGTGCTGCCATCGATTCACTCCCTCGCTCCCTCGCTCCCTCCCTCCTTCAGCCCTTTATTCAGAATCTGCTCTCTCTCTCTCTCATTTCAGCTCTTCCTGTTTTTCTTTCATTTTCTTGCTCTCATTTACTGTCTCATATTTCTTCCTGTATCTCTCTTTCTCTCTCTCTCTCCTCTTTCTCTCTTTCTGTTCATCTAATTATCTCTCTCCATGTGCCTTTTCCTCGTTCCTTGTCTCTCTTGTCTTTTCCTGTGTCTCTCTCTCTCTCTCTCTCTCGTTTCAGCTCTTCCTGTTTTTCTTTCTGTTTCTTGCTCTCATTTTCTGTCTCATATTTCTCTCTGTATCTCTCTCACTCTCTTTCTCTCTCTCTTTCTCTATTTCTGTTCATCTAATTCTCATCTAAGTCTCACTTTCTCTCTCACTTACTCTATCTATCCATCTTTATGTAGTTCTGTCACCCTGCTTATTCTTTCTTTCTTTTTCTGCCATTTCAGAATGCATCCCTCCTTTTTACTCTGTGTTTCTTTCCTGATTCTGTTCTTTTTTCAATCCCCATCTTTCATTTTCTTTCTTTCTTTCTTTCTTTCTTTCTTTCTTTTTCTCTCTAACCTTTTAATTGTTTACCCCTTTTCTTTTTTTACTTTCTTTTCTATGTTATTCTAATCCTTTTTTCTATCCCCACATTCTCTTTCTTTTTTCTGTTCTTTGTCTCTTTCTCTCATTCAGTCTCTATCCTCTCTCTCCCTCTTAGTTTGCTTTCTTTTTTCTTTTTCTTTATTGCCAGTGTATAACACCGTGTATCTTGCCATGTCTTAAACATTTCTCACCTTTTTTTGTTCCGTTCTTCCTCTTTCTCTCCTCTACTCTTTTTTCTTGTGTAGTCTTACTCTTTCTTTCATTCTTTCTGTGCCCAGACATCCCTCGGTTTTGTTCTCTCTCATTCTCACACATTTTCTTTCTATCTCCCATACTCCCTACCTTGTTCTCCCCTCTCTTTCCTTCATCTCCTACATTATTTCTCTGTCCTTTCACAACTTTTTTTTCTCTTTATCTCTTTATTTCTTGCCACTGATTGTGTCTCACACCATCAGCTCCCCCCATTAGATGTGAAAACAGATCTCTCAGTGCTCGTGTTGATCATCACCTCCCTAATAAAACCAACATAAATTACACATGATCAGTCAGGAGCTGTCAGACATGTGCATGTGTGTGTATGTGTGTGTACATATGTGTTTGAGCCTTTGTGTGTGTGTGTGTGTGTGCACGCTCTGAGCCCACATCCCATGGCATGCTGTGACATGCATGACGCGTGTGACAAAGTCATTGGAAGCGATGAGCAGCTGTCAGAGGCATAAATGAAGATAAATCAAACGTCAGGGCGAGGGTGTGATGTTTATTCAGTGTGATCCCCTGTAGACGCCGACAGGACAACGCAGGGGGACCACAACTGCTGAACATTGATCACTCCCTCTGTCTGAAAGACACTGATTAATCCATGCATGAAGAACTTAAGTACACAGAAGCATCTGATCAAGATTGATCACTTTCTCCACCATAATTAGAACCAAATGAAGGTTTATTTTCCTTAAGAGATCTGTGAAGTTTATTATTAAACTTCATAAATTACTGTTTAAAAGTTGATAATTACTTTTTTATTTTAATAATATGAAATTATCTTAGCGTTTTATTAATTATAAAACGTTTTTTATTTTACATAACATAATATAATATATACAGTACAGGCCAAACGTTTGGACACACCTTCTCTTTTTCAATGCGTTTTCTTCTTATTTTCATGACTATTTACATTGTAGATTCTCACTGAAGGCATCAAAACTATGAATGAACACACGTGGAGTTTATGTACTTAATAAAAAAAAACTAATTTTTGATTCTAGTTTCTTCAAAATAGTCACCCTTTGCTCTGATTACTGCTTTGCACACTCTCTGCATCATTCTCTCAATGAGCTTCAAGAGGTGGTCTGCTAAAATGGTTTTCCAACAGTTTTGAAGGAAGGAAGGAGTTCCCAGAGGTGTTTATTAGCACTTGTTGCCCCTTTGCCTTCTTCACTCTGTGCTCCAGCTCACCCCAAACCTCAAATCTGGATTGGGTTCAGGTCTGGTGACTGTGGAGGTTCAGCTCATTTTTGTTAAGCACATAAAACTCCACATGTGTGCATTCATAGTTTTGATGCCTTCAGTGAGAATCTACAATGTAAATAGTCATGAAAATAAAGAAAACACATTTAGTCAGAAGGTGTGTCCAAACTTTTGGCCTGTACCGTATATTTTTTAAATATGCTGTTATCATGATTACTATAATTATGGGTAAAGCACCAGTACTGATCAAAATAAAGCACCTTCAAAGCAATAAACGAGCAGCAAAAGGCAACAGCTTTTACAGTTTTTATGCATCGCTCTCATATCCCACTAAGCTCTGCTCTAGCAGCGGCAATGATGCCGCCACAGCCACCAAACTCCACTTACCCATCTCCCGTCCCTCTCTCACCCCACCCCCCCTGCCCCCACCTCTCTGATGGATGCCATCAATAATGGACAGCCACTGCTTTCCCTCACCGCGGGACACGGGCGATCACAGGCGCTTCGATGTGGCAGCCAGCGCCTCACAGAGGTGTGATAATTCACATTCACATTTATACTTTTAAATTCCATCAGCTAGTTTACCTCCCCAAACACGCCACCGGCTGAAAGGGGGTGAAGCTGACAAAGAAATGTGGCTTTGATCGGAGGAGGAGAAATGCGGCCTGACTGGCTCCTCTCGGGCTAAAAACATTTGCGATGGTGTAAGTGCATCAGTGGCAGGGGCTGTCTCAGCTCCGGCCGGCGGGCGGTGGGGGGATGGAGGCGGTGGGGGGATAGAAAAAGAGAGAGAGAGAGAAAAAGAGAGAGAGAGAAAGAGGGAGAGAGACTGGATCCAGCGGCTAGGACATAATGAAGCACACCAGGCGCAGTGGGCGCTCAGGCATGTCACTAGCAATGGCAGTCCCTCTGCCTCCGAAAAGCAACGGCAAGTCAGGAGAGCACTGGTTCAGAACCCATTTGCAGTTCTCTGTCACTGACCCAAGGAAATGTAGATCCAGCGAGAGGGAGAGAGGGGGAAGGGAGGTGGGGATACACTGGAGAGAAGTGGATACAGCAAGGGGAAGAAAGATGGGGCCTATGTGGCAAAAACAGAAAGAGAAGGAGAAGCAGTGAAAGGAAGAAATGGTGGCCTAGAGAAAGCACCTGGGAAAAAGGTTGACGAGAAGAAAATAATTGTAGTGAAGGAAAGAGAATGGCGTGATTGAGATGGTCAAAGAAGGGGCTATGGGGATAGAAGGTCAAGAAAAAGAAGTGAGGGGTATCTAGAAGGAAAAGATCTGACCACAGTACCACAAAACAACAAAGGAAACAGAGAAAGAGTGAGAAAAAGAGAGAGGAAAAAGGCAAGGATACACTAGAACCTTACAGAGGGAAGGAGGAAAGAAAGGAGAAGGAGAAAGAAAATTTTGCAGAGAAGGAAAGAGATACACAAAAGGGAGTGGAAGACATACAGAAGGAACAAGATTAACAAAAAGGAAAGAAGAGTCCTGAAGGAGAATACCATCATTGAGATCATCAGGAGAAGGGCTATAAGGATAGGGGGTCAAGAGAAGAAGAAGAAGTGAAGGAAAGAACGGATGGCCTAGAAAAAGCATCCATTCTATGGATGAACAAGAAGAAGTGGGGAAGAAATACAGAAACAAATAAAAGAGCAACAAATGAGAATGGCATAACTAAGATTATCATGGGAATGCCAATGGGAATGGAGGGTCAAGAGAAGGTAGTGAAGGTGGCTAAATGGAAAATATCTGACTATAGTACTACAAAACAACAAAATAAACAGAGAGAAAGAGTGAGAATAAGCGAGGAAAGAGGCAAGGATACACTAGAACCTTGTAGAAAAGGAAAAAGAGAAGGTTGGAAAACATTCAAACAAAGAAAAAAGAAAAGCTTGCACAGAAGTAAGAAATACAAAAAGTGGAATAAATACAAAAGGAACAATTTTAAAAAGAAGGAAAGAAGAGTACTGAAGGACAGTACAGTGGAAAAGAAATAAAGAAGACATAGAAGAGCACAGAAGGAGAATGGCATTATTGAGATTGGCAGGGGAAAGGCTATGGGGATGGAGGGAGAAGAGAAAGAAGTGAAGGTAGCTCTGGATAAAGATCTGACCACAGTAGTACGACACAACAAAGGATTCCTACAGGGATGAGAAAGATACAAAGTTGACAAGATGAAAGGATGAGGACTGGAGGAGAGGACTGGTTCAGAATCCATTTGCAGTTTTTGTCACTGACCCAAGGACTTTTAGATCCAGAGACGGAGACAAAAAGAGAGGTAATGAGGGAGGAATGCAAGGGTACATTGGAACTTTGGATGGAAGGAGAAAAATAAGAAGGTGGAACAAAACAGAGAGAAAGGAGAAATAAAGACCTAAAAAAACAATAAGATAAGGAGTAAAGGAAGAAATGCAGAAGGAATAAAGTTGAAGAGAGGGAAAGAAGAGTATTGAGGGACAGTGAAGTGATGGAGGAAGCATATGGCCCACATATCAGTTAGTAAGAGAGATATAAATGAAGAAAAGATGAGAAGAAAAGAGTTAGGAAAACACTGGAACACCTGAGGAAAGGCTATGGGGATGGTTTGAAAATGTACTAGATCCAGAGAGAGGGATGGAAGAAAGGAAGCAAGGATACTATAGAAGGGCAAAGAGAAAGAGGTTGGTACAGTATGGAAAAAGAGACATAGCTACTAAGGTTGCTAAGAGAAGGAATGCACTGAAAGAGAAAAGCAAAAAAGAGGGGAAGGAATACCAAATGAAAAGGCTGAGTACAGAGGGACAGTCCAGTAGAAGAAGAAAGCATTGGCTTAGAGATAAGCTTGTAAGATACTATGAAAGCTGGAAAAATATAAAATATGAGAAAAAATAATGAAAGATACAAGAGATGCGAGGTGAGGATGGGGAATATACAGGGGTTGGACAATGAAACTGAAACACTTGGTTTTAGACCACAATAAATTATTGTCCTGACGGACAGTTCTGGTGGAAACCGGAAAGTTGAGGTGCACATTGAATTCTGCCTTGATTTGGGCAGCCGAACATCCCTTTCAGACAGCTTCCTCTTACAGCGTCCACAGTTAATCCTGTTGGATGTGGTTGGTCCTTCTTGGTGGTATGCTGACATTACCCTGGATACCGTGGCTCTTGATGCATCACAAAGACTTGCTGTCTTGGCCACAGATGCGCCAGCAAGACGTGCACCAACAATTTGTCCTCTTTTGAACTCTGGTATGTCACCCATAATCAGCCCATTTATCAGCCGAGCTTGAGTCGAATCGACAAGCTGTTTGAGGCACTAAAAAAAATACAGGAATGTTGAAAGGGAAAGGCTGACAAGAAGGAAAGATGACAATTGACAGAGAGAGCCATGAGGCAATTCTGTCAGAAAGAAAAAAAAGTGGAGGAAATGGGAATACAGTGGACAATGGAATCATGTAGGAACTGGAAATCATCGCTGTCCAATGAAAAACACTTATCTCCATTTTTGTCAAACTGACAAACTGTCCTTTACACTGTGCCAATATTTCTTGATGAACAAACCAATAGAATCTCTTCACAATTACTTGAAATAAACTCTTTTTACATTGACTTCCATTGAAAGTTTAAACAGAAACACAAAACATAAGCATTGATTCAGAAGGAGAAAGGTGAGGGTAGTCCAGATCACCTGGAGGTACTGAAAAAAGAAAAAAAAAGGAGTCAGAAGAGGTTGATGGTGAAGGCAGAGCAGTGATGGAGAAAGCCCTCCATCACTGGCCTTGAGACAGGTCTTTCAGGGAGAGAGAGAGCGAGGGAAAAAGGGGGGAACACAGCCAAGGGATTGGGAATATAGTGCAAAGTCAGAACTAGGAATATGTGGATGGAGAGAATATGTGGATGATGAGATGAAAGGATGAGGGACTACAAGGAATACAGAGAGATGTATAGATGAAGAAGTGAGAGAGTTGGGGTGAGTGCAGGCAGGGAAAAGAAGACAACACAAAGTCAAGGAGAAAACAAGGTTGATGAGACAGAAAGATGGGGATTGAAGGAGAAAGCCATGATGGAGACAGCATTTGGCCTGGAGACAGATCTGTCAGTGAAGAAGAAGTGGAGGAAACAACAAATGAAGAACTTGAAGCAGTTGGGGATATATTGGAAGGTTTGGGGGTGTAGAAAAATGAAAGATGATAGGGCAGGGAGAATAGAGTGAGTAGAGTGTGTTGGTGAAGTTGATGTGGAGAATCTGGATAATAGTGGTGACATTCTGAGGAGATATCTGATAGTGAATCTGTTGAGAAAAAAAAAACTCATTTGTGGTGAGGAGATGCTATATGGTGCGGCAAGTTACAAATGTACTCAATAGTGGTGGCATTAAGGAGCAAAGTTTGTGGAGGACAATGTGGAGATATCCAGTGAAAATGGGGGTAAGGATGGGGAGGAGAGGCTCAATGGTGGGGTTGCTGAAGATGGATGATGATGATGAGGTACTGGATGGTGTAATTGTTGAGAAAATACCCATTGGCGTTAGGGTGTGGTTGGTTGGAGAAAACCATAGGTGGTGGAGATGGTGGGTTGGTAAAGATTGTAAGGAGATACTGGATGGTGATGAGATTCTGGATAATGGTTGTGAGCATGGAGTGGAGAAACAGGATGGTAAGGCAATTAAGGATGGTGATGAGAAGCTAGCTAGTGATGATGATGATGATGATGATTATACTGGATGGTGTAATTGTTGAGAAAATACCCATTGGCATTAGGGTGTGGTTGGTTGGAGATATCCAAAGGTGGTGGAGGTAAGGATAGTGTGAAGATACCCAGTAACAGTAGTGGTAAGAATGGAGAGAAGATCCTGAATAGTGAAGTTGGTGAAGATGGTTAGGAGATAGTAGATAGTGCGCAGATTCTTGATAATTGTGGTGAGAAAAAGCAGGATGCTAATGTGGTTTTCGAAAATAATAGTGGTGAGCATGGTGAGCAGAAGCTCTATGTTGAGGAGAAGCTGAATGTGAGGTTGGAGAAGATGTTTAGGAGATACTAGGTGGTGATGAGGAGCTAGCTATTGGTGGATGGGGACATGGTTAAGAAAATACCTATTGGTGATGGTGGTAAAATGTGGTTAGTTTGGATGGTCTTAAGATGTTGAATAGGGATGGCATTAAGAAGCATGATAAGATATTCGATGCTGTGTTTGTTTTGGAGTGTTTGGGGTGGTGGTGGAAAAAAAAAACTGAATGGTAAGGAGATACTAGATGGTGCGCAGAATCTGCATCATGGTCATGAGAAGATACTGGATGATGAGGTAGAAGGTGGATGCTGGTGATGTCGATGAGGAGATGCTTGATAGTGTTGATGGTAGGAAGACGCTAGAGGGAGAGGTAATTAAAGAAGCTGGATGTTGTTAATGGTTAATAATGTTAAGATATACTAAATGGTTATGATGCAGAGGATATTAAAGTGAGTCTGAATGGTAATGTTGGAGCTGCGTGGAGATGCTGGACTATGAGGGGTTTGATACCTAGTGGCCGGTATGAAGATGCTGTAGCTGGCTGCAGATCTGAGTCATTTAACAGCTCATCAGCACAATCCCACCGACCGGAAAAACCAGTTTCCTCTCTCTGCAGAGTGCGTCACCTCCCCCTGCGCCCAGCACAGCCACGCTGGCACAGCGGAGCTCACAACAAATCCCAGTTGTGGCGTGGGGAGAGAGATAACCAGGCTCATCCCCACTGCGCAGAAACACAGCGCTGCACAGCTGCCGCCTGCCTCCACACAACATCCAAACAGCCAGCTCCGCACAGCGCTGCCGTCATTAACCGGGTAATTCTGGATGTTTGTGTGGAAAGCTACACACATTACAGCCCACAACAACAATCTTTCTCAACAGCTTCATGACCACCCAAGGACTGGAGCTCACTGAGAGCTTTCTCTGTAGTTTGTGTTGCTTTGGTCACTTCACTAAGCTCACAAACAGGATTTCCAAACACCGACCTTATCCTTTCTACTTTGAGGTTAAATCTGGGGAGATATTGGATGGTGATACCATGGTGGTGGCATGGTATCACCATCCAATATCTCCCCAGCTTTAACCTCAAAGTAGAGAGGTTAAAGCTGGGGAGATATTGGATGGTGATACCATGGTGGTGGCATGGATCAAGTTAGAGACTTTAGCCCATCCTGCTAGGATTTAGGGTGTGTCGGTGTGTCTTTTAGAAACTGACCAAGACCCACCTGCTTAGGGTGCCTAAGTCCAGTTCTGTGGTGTGAAACACCATCCAGACTTCCTGATGAGCCACATTAAGTGGGCAATGATACCTGCTACTGTCCAGCAGTGATGATAATTTACTAACACAGGTAGTGACTGATAAACTGATGAGAGTGTGCTTTGTGTTCGTGGGAAGAAATGAAAGGTAGTATATACCCAATATGGTTTAAAATGCATGTGTGTGTAGTAGTTTTAGCAGTTTTTACATGAGGCTCAGAGCTAGATATAATTCGTAATTAAAAAAAAAACCTTAAGACTAGAGTCCCTGCGATTCTCATTCCAATCTTACACCCCTTCAACAGTCTTTTATCACGCCTTGTGGCTGCGCTGTTAAAATAGCATCAGAGTTTAGGAATAAATCTACACTGAGGAGCGTGGTGGTCTGGAAGTGAGGTGTGTTCAGGTAAATTTCTGGTGTTTCTGTCTTGGTGGTGAAAAAAACACAGGTGCGCCACTGACCGACTGAAACCCTGACATCAGTCAATAGTCACCCAGTCAATAGTCACCCAATTCCAATAAAAATCCAGTGTTTGCATCAACAGCAAACAAAAATCAAAATAATATATAATATTGCTGTATTGATCATGCACTTAGTATGAAGTATGAAGGCACAGGTGAGTTTTCTATGCTGAGACACACAAAGCTCCACACTGTTTAGATTCCAACGTGCCAAAGTCAACTCACACCTGGCTCTTAAAGGAAATGGCAAGTGACATTGAGATTGGTTTATTTCCTGTTATGCCCAACAGACACTGAAGATCAATTATGAGACTTATTACATGCCTTTAGTACATGCTTTTCGAGCTGCACAATGCATGTTATTTTATTTTTTTTTTTGCGTCCTCTTGATACCAGACACATCAACGAGCACTAAATCAAGCTTCACAATGTGGGGTAGATGGTTTCTTATGATGATCGCTAAAATAAGGCCTTAAGACTCTTATAGAGTCTTATAGTTATAGGCTTTTAGGCTATAATAACCACCATTAACTAATCTGGTGTAAGCTATAAACCATTGTGTTAGTTCAGCCAGGGCTTCTGATTGAGGACCTAAAGCGATAAATGCCATAATGACACTGATATTGCTTTTAATTTACGCTATCAGTCATGTGTAGGCGTGCTATTTTATGAAGGCCCTGTAACAACATGCGGTGGCATTTAAGGGTATTAAAGAGGGTCATGTCTAAATTTCGAACATCTGTGCACACGCGGGAATGTTTGTGTGTGTGTGTGTGTGTGTGTGTGTGTGTGTGTGTGTGTGGCTAAGTGTGTGTGTAGCGCCAGCGTCTAAAGCTCCCTGAGAGTTTACCTGTGACTCACTCTGCTGCTGTAATCACCCGGCACACAGCTCGCTCTCCAAACCTGATTTCACCTGTGTGTGTATGTGTGTGTGTGTGTGTGTGTGTGTGAGCGTGAGAGTGTGTTTCCTGCACTAATGTCAGCTGATTGATGGAGTTTGTTTGGTTTTAATTACACTGTAGGTGACTGGCCATGTCCGTGCACTCCACTGGAGCAGAAAGCTCCACTTGGTTAAGGCAGAAATTGGATTTCCGAAAAAGAAACAACAGTAAATGGAGGTGCATTGGACAGCGTCCCTCTGCTAGAAGTACTCCACCAAACGTAGGGGAAGGTGCACAGCAATTTACACCACTTGCTACTGAAGATTAAAATACTTAATATTATAAAATTAACGCAGTTTCAAACCTATTTTTAATGCAAATACAGATGCAGATAATAGATTTACATAAACATAATGTTAACACTATTTGAAGAGTATCTACATAGGGTATAACACATTAATAAGCATTGTATAACGCATTTATAAAGCTTTTAAATTCTTGATTTTTTTATGAATAGCTTATGAGCTCTCAAAATAAGACATCATAAGACTATGAGATTTATGTCTGATGGTTAAAAATGTGTTTTAATCATTTTCTGTCTGAAAGAAGAAAGAATCTTCTATTTCACTTACTTAACATCCAACATCAACAAATTCTGCATGCATCTATATTTTGGGTGAATCTGACCAAGTGGAAATGACTATGGATTTATTTGATTGGAAGGCTGCAACTGGCATTCCAAGTCATTCCAAAACTACACAAACATGGATGAATTAATGAATGGATGATTCCAGTGAACGTCAAAATCCATTTTTAATGCAAATAAACATAAATGAGCCTTGCTGATGGATACATCATTAATACCAGCCAAATTAAATTGGGTTAAAAAGGAAAAAAAAAAAAAAAAAAACATATCGATACTACAATCAAAACTACTTTGACTATTTCCCAATACTGACATCAGTTTACTGAAACTATTATATTTTTCCCTCTCTCAATATGAGTTGATACTAATAAATGTGCATTCATGCACATCCAGTGATTTTGGTCAGTATTGGACTCATAACGATACTTACTATGAGATCAGCACATCCCTACTAAACCCAGTTGGCACATGACCAACATTCAAAACTGAAATGTGGCTAAAATAATGTCAGTTGGAGTTTGGTGGTAGCACTTAGAATTAACATCCTGTCTTTGTCTTGTAAATATAGCCATTATAATATATATTTTTAATTATATTTTAATTTGATCATAAGACTAATTAAGAGTTTACAATGTAAAACAAAAATAACGTTTGGGCACACTTTAAATTCAGTGGTTTTATCTTAAAATGTTCTGCATTGTAGATTAATAGTAATATCTTCCAAACTATTCAAACTGAATTAATTAGTCAACCAATAAGTGCAAAAAAAATCATAATATGTTTAGTATTTTAGATTCTTCAAAGTAGCACCTTTTGCTTAGGTGGCAGTTTTGCACATTTTGGCTGGATTTTCTCAGTCAGTTTTAAGAGGTAGAGTCACCTGAAATTCAGGCTTTCAGTTAACAGCTGTGCTGAACTTGTTAAAAGTTAATTACTTGAATTTCTTGCCTCCTAATGTGTTTGAGAGCATCAGTTGTACAGTAGTGAAGAGGTAGAGTTACAGGTATACAGTGAATAAATAGCTCTATTTAAATAATATTCTAATCCATATTATGGTAAGAACTGCTTAAATAAATCTGAAAAATATCAAGAACTTTGAAAGTATCCTCAAGTAAAGTCTCAAATACCATACAAAATGTGATGCTCTCATCAGGACCACTCCAGGAAAGGAAGATCAAGAGTTTCCTCTGTTGTACAGGATACGTTTATCAGAGTTACCAGCCTCAGAAACCACAAGTGAACAGCTCCTTAGATAAGAACACCTAAATGGTTTGTTTAACACTTTTAAGTTACTACATATTCATACACCTTATGTGTTCATTCACAGTCTGGATGACTTCATAATTAATCTACAATGTAGTACAAGAAATTTAATGAAAACATTGAATAAAAAAGGTGTGTCCAAACTTTTGACTGGTACTGTATAAGCAAATCGAACAGCTTTTTGTGTTTTGTAGGAGTTTAAAAATGAAGGTGTAAAAAACACAGCAACAAGCTTTCATCACCAGTCTTTGTGAATGTGGTCCACTGTCATCTCCTGAGACCAGCCACACACACACACACACACACACACACACACACACACACAGCGAGCCTCATGAACATTAAACAGGTTAGCATTGTGTGTGTTGTTCTTTGAAGTGTCATCGCTGCTTAGGCTCAGGTGCCGTCTCGCCGAGCTCCCCGTGTCTCCGCCCCCGGGTCAGCCCAACACGTTTGAAGTGACAAATCGGCCGTCAACGCAAAAAGTCAGATACCCTGCACTCCGTTCAGCGATCTCTCTTTCTCTCTCTTTCTCTCTCTCTCTCTCTCTCGTTCTCTCTCCCCAAGAGGCTCTACCTTTCTCCTTAAACTGCACAAACTGCAACATCTTCATCTGTAATCTGTATGACACAGCTGCTACTGTACGAATATACAAAACTGAAGTACAGTATTGAAAACTTAAATATGCCATAATGGTTCTAGGCCCAGCGTTGTGTTTCCTCCAGTCTTCTCTTCCCTTGGTCCCCAGGGCTGTCAAATATTAAAGTAAAAATCCTTTGGTACTTTACTTAAGTAGAATTTTACTGGAATAATTATTTTTCAGACCACTTTTTAACTTCTACTCCTTATATTTTAGAATTAATCTTGTTATTCCTATTACTTTTCAGCTTGTTCTCATTCTAGCTTCTTATCATTAAAAAAAAAAAAAACCTCTCCATGCAGATAGCATGAATCTGATTGGTTGAGAAGTGTTCTAACTGTACTGATATTTGTGATAACAGCAAGGCTTTCTTAAACTAAATCTATATCACTCTGTGGACGCTTTGCAGAGTAACGGCATATGCACACAAAAGACATAGCAATAGCAGCAGGGGCATTAGCTTAGCACAGGCTATCGCCCATCCACGGCACGCTCGCCCACAGTCCACAGCGCTGGCTTGTCTTTTGTAAAAAAAAAAAAAAAAAAAAGAAAATCTTCAGTCGCAGTCTGTCAGTCAGAATGGTAACCAGCTTAACCAGGCTAAGCTAAGCTAGGCTAGGCTAATGCTAAACTAAAGCAAGCTACGCAAACCTAACCACGAACCTAGCCTGCCAGCTAGCTAATTAACACCATCCAGCCCTTTTCTGTCAAAGTATGTACATATTTTTTTGTGAAAAAAAAAAAAAAGAAAATCCTCGGTCGCATTCTGTCAGTCAGAACGGTAACCAGCTAAACCAGGCCAAGCTAATCTAGGCTAAGCTAATGCTAGGCCACAAACCTAGCCTGCCAGCTAGCTAATCAACACCACACAGCTAACAGGCATTAATGCTCCCAAACGCACAGCGTTACATGAAGATGACCTCAAGGAGCAGAAGAAGAGAGTTTCTTTTTTATTTTACCAAACCAATGTTTTTTTTAAACCATTTTGCTTCTAGCGGGTCTGTTTTTGCCGAACCCCTTCTTCATCAACTCCCAGCTAAATGTTTTATTGTTGGTAGGTTTTTGCATTTTGGTCCAATAGCCCTTTTCTGTCAAAGTATACCAGCTCTGCTTCCCGCATGGTTTCACTACTTCAGCACCACGGACCGGACAGCGACCAAAACCACGTGTAAGGGGGGCAGGCCCCCTAACCAACCACTACTAGAGCGGGATGATCAGCACGCCGCCACCAGCCAATCGCGGCCAGAGCGGAGCCACACAAAAGAGCCACCAACGCCATTCCCCGGCGGGCTGCCCATAGCGAAGGAACTAATGTTGTGTTTCTCTCTCATTTTTCCCCTAAATACTCTTTCTATACTACCTCACAGGCCGCTGAGAACCAGTGTGGGCCGCCAGCCAGCGAAACCTAAAAGACGCTGCCGCTGAAGCCAAGCCTTCATTCCCATCCGGCTGTGCTGCGAGGGTTTTTCCTTTTTTTTTTTCTTTTTTTGGTTTTTCTCGCACTTCTCTGTCTAAAAGACAATAAATACCCCTTCGGGGAAGTTTTCGTTTAAGCCAGGGGTGTCCAAACTTTTTTTGTTGGGGGCCAGAAGGAGAAATATATTTAAAGTCACGGGCCACAGACTCTATAATAAAACAAATAATGAAATATACCACTTTAAATAATCCTTTTTTCTGATTATTTCATTTACACACCATTTTACTTGACTTACTCTTTATCTTTATCTTTGACAGTGTTGTGATTTTTCAAATTGATGTTTAATTTCATGATGTCTCTTAATATTAAACTCCTTAATTACGGCAACTTTTAGACTCTTTTGCCCCTTTTTTCTGCGCTATAAATGCCCACCCTCTCCGCTTTTAGACTCTTTGTCCCATTTTTCTGCACTAGAAATGCGCACCCTCTCCACTTTTAGACTCTTTGTCCCATTTTTCTGCACTAGAAATGCGCACCCTCTCCACTTTTAGATTCTTTTGCCCCGTTTTTCTGCGCCAGAAATCCACACCCTCTCTGCTTTTAGACTCTTTGTCCCATTTTTCTGCACTAGAAATGCGCACTCTATCCGCTTTTAGACTCTTTGCCAAGTTTTTCTGGCTAGAAATGCGCACTCTCTCCGCTTTTAGACTTTTTTGCCCTGTTTTCCTGCACCAGAAATGCGCACCCTCTCCGCTTTTAGACTTTTTGTCCCGTTTTTCTGCGCTAGAAATGCGCACTCTCTCCGCTTTTAGACTTTTTGTCCCGTTTTTCTGCACTAGAAATGCGCACTCTCTCCGCTTTTAGACTCTTTGCCCTGTTTTTCTGCACTAGAAATGCGCACTCTCTCCGCTTTTAGACTCTTTGCCCTGTTTTTCTGCACTAGAAATGTGCACTCTATCCGCTTTTAGACTCTTTGCCCCGTTTTTCTGCACTAGAAATGCGCACTCTCTCCGCTTTTAGACTCTTTGCCCTGTTTTTCTGCACTAGAAATGCGCACTCTCTCCGCTTTTAGACTCTTTGCCCTGTTTTTCTGCACTAGAAATGCGCACTCTATCCGCTTTTAGACTCTTAGCCAAGTTTTTCTGGCTAGAAATGCGCACTCTCTCTGCTTTTAGACTTTTTTGCCCTGTTTTCCTGCACCAGAAATGCGCACCCTCTTCGCTATTAGACTCTTTGCCCTGTTTTTCTGGGCTAGAAATGCGCACTCTCTCTGCTTTTAAACTCTTTGCCCCATTTGTTCTGGCTAGAAATGCGCACCCTCTCCGCTTTTAGACTCTTTTGCCCTTGAATCTTGAAACAGCGTAAACGCAGTCGCTGACCCTTGCGAGCTGTGCGTTGATGGTGAATGCTGGTGCATGCTTAGAGCAGGTTCCTCCTGACTTTGTTTCCAGTGCGAGTGGAGGAGGCAGTGCTCGGGCCCTGGCTTGCTCGTGCGCTCTAACAAGTGCGCTTCCCTCCCTCAGCGCGGGGCCAGTGTGACAGGGGGCTGTGACAGCCCTCCCTAATGACCCGTGAGTGCCCGCTTCTGTGCACTGACATTTTAGGTGGCGGCGCAGATGCCAGGCGTGCGGAAGGGGGGGCGTTTCCGCCTCTGGCAGCTATCGCTCCAAATAAATTACTGTCAGAGGGTTCTGCAGAACGCAGCAGAACAGCCCCGTACCCCCCGGTCCCCTCCGCCTCTCTCTCTCTCGCGCTCTCTCTCACTCTCACTCTTTCGCTCTCTCTCTCTTACTTTACACCACCCCCCCACCCCCACATATGGAGGAAGAAGATGTACTGTCCATTCAGCTGTCTATAAACCCACACTGTGGTCTATGGGAGTGAAAGTGCTGCGCAGTGTTTGCAGGAGCGTGTGCTGCTCATTAAGATCCAGTTTTATGGATGGGCCCATATGCAAATCACGGCTGACACCTATAAACACGCTTGTGCTCCCAGACCATATTGATCACACATGGCTTGCATAATGCAGTGTAGAACATGGCGGTTACTACTAAAACACTTGTGAGCCGTGTGTCGCCTTGTATTTCACCCTCTTTCTACATGATAGATTTAGAGCTTCAGTGATTGGTTGATGAAAAAAGGCAGATTGGCTTCTGCAAATTATTATATATCAACTCACTTATTATTAACTACTTTTTAATTGGGTTCTTATCATGAATACTTGAATACTATAACATGGAATATTGGCACTGCTGTGCTGCGGTCATAGGCAGAAGGGCGCAGGCTAAATACTGTAGTTCAGCACAGCAGTGCCAATATTACAGGTTATAGCGCAAACCTTAAGTGTATTAGTGGGATTACTGTATATCACAGTTCCATCATCACTGTTTATTAAGAGATGTTGAGTTAAAGGGGAGGAGAAAATACAATCTGTTTGGTTATAAACTGGACATTTTTAGCAATAATTGCTATTTAATGGACATGGGTTTGGCCAAGAGTCTTCCCTTCAGTCTGCCCCATCAGTCTACTTCTTTTCAGTCTACCTCTCTACTGTCTTCTCCTCAGTCTATGTCTTTCTAAGCTAGTTCTAAAGTTGTTTTTCTGTCTATTCAGTTCTATTCAGTCAACCTCTCTACAGTCACAATGTTCTTTTAGTCTGCTTTTCTTCAGTCTAATTCTCTCCATTCTTCACTTTATTCTTTTGTTCAGTCTACCTCCATACAGTGTTGCTTTTATTCACTTTTTTAGTCTACCTCTCTACAGTCTTCCCTTTAGTCCACCTCTCCAGTCTTTTTTTCAGGCTACTTTATTTCCGTATTTTTTTAGTGTGCTTATCTTCAGTCTACCTATTTACAGTCTTCACTTTTGTCTACCTCTCTACAGTCTTCTCTTTAGTCTACCTCTCTTCAGTCTTTTCTTTAGTCTACCTCTCTACAGTCTTCCCTTTAGTCTATCTCTCTTCAGTCTTTTCTTTAGTCTACCTCTCTACAGTCTTCCCTTTAGTCTACCTCTCTACAGTCTTCTCTTAAGTCTACCTCTCTACAGGCTTCCCTTTAGTCTACCTCTTTACAGTCTTCTCTTTAGTCTACCTCTTTACAGTCTTCTCTTTAGTCTACCTCTCTACAGTCTTCTCTTTCGTCTACCTCTCAACAGTCTTCTCTTGAGTCTACTTCTCTACAGTCTTCCATTTGGTCTACCTCTCTACAGCCTTCTATTTATTCTACCTCTTTACAGTCTTCCCTTTAGTCTATCTCTCTACAGTCTTCCTTTTAGTCTCCCTCTCTACAGTCTTCCCTTTAGTCTACCTCTCTACAGTCTTCCCTTTAGTCTATTTCTCTACAGTCTTCACTTTAGTTTACTTCTCTACAGTCTTTTTAGTCTACCTATCTGCACTATTTTCTTTAGTCTACCTCTCTACAGTCTTCTCTTCAGGCTACTTCACCTCAGTATTTTTTAGTATGCTTCTCTTTAGTCTATCTCTCTACAGTATGCCCTTTAGTCTACTTCTCTACAGTCTTCCATTTAGTCTACCACTCCACAGCCTTCTGTCTAATCTACTTCTCTACTGTCTTCTCTTCAGGCTACTTTACCTCAGTAATTTTTCATTATGCTTCTCTTTAGTCTACCTCTTTACAGTCTTTTCTTAAGTCTACCTATCTGCACTCTTTTCTTTAGTCTACCTATCTGCACTCTTTTCTTTAGTCTACCTCTCTACAGTCTTCAATTTGATCTACCTCTCTACAGTCTTCCATTTAGTCTACCTCTCTACAGCCTTCTCTTCAGGCTACTTTACCTCAGTAATTTTTCAATATGCTTTTTAGTCTACCTCTTTACAGTCTTCTCTTTAGTCTACCTCTCTACAGTCTTTTTTCAGTAAGCTTTGTTAATTTTTGCAGTATGAACAGGGCACAATCCTGTCTTGTCCTATAATAGCTCATAAGTCAATGTATTACAGAAATAAACACAAGTTGCTGTCCTGTTGCTACACTGTGTTTGATGAGGTTTGGCGCGGGGGAACGAGGGAGACGCCAGAACTCGTGTGTCGTCAGTGTCGTCTCCTTCCTTTCACATTTATTTAAACAAATGGAGGAGATGATCAATGGAGCTGGGGAATCTAGACTGGGAATTAATGGCCATTGCCTTGCGCCTGCAATTAGTCTGTGGTATTATTGAGTTGTCTTATTTCGGCGTCTAATTCGTTATTGTGAGGAACATCTCTCCCCAGGGCCACGGGCTGCGGTGTGGCTTCGGCATCCCAGAGCCACGTTTTCCCGTCCGGCAGCTCGCTTACACGAGACGCCGTATCACTGGAGAGCGGCACTGTTTCAGCTTCACTTCTCAAATCCCAATGACAATGAGAGGATAAGTGATGAGGGGGATGGGATAAGATTGGAAAAAAGATCAGGAAACAAACAGATGTTGAGATAGAGGAGGTGGATCGGCTTGACAAATGGGGAAAAAGCTAATAATAGCAGGAAAGTTAAGCCAGTGCTTCTCCAAATATTTACAACAATGGATAACACAGCCCAGCTGTCCCCTTTTTTTTATTTAGATCTCGCCAAAAATTAATTAAACTTGTCTCAGGGTCTTTTTTTTCCTACTGAAGAATAAAAAGAATTATTCTGCGAGACTAAATGAGCTCAATGAAATCACTCGGCTGGAACATTTGCAACGGTAGACTTCTCCTCCAGTCAGAGATCTCACACGTCTGGCTTTGGTTTGAGTTATGATATCTCGTGCTTTCTTTTTCTCAACTTCTTCAAAGAATCTTTTGTGATATAATGCATTGTTCTTTACAAAAGTGGTAGTCTATTGTCATTTGAGGTGGGAATCACAGGGGATCTTAAGATCTTAACACAATACTATATCACAAGACAATTATCTGTGAGCATCTCTGTTGAGGCATCTATAGTACTGACTGGATAAAATTCCCCTTAATTACTAAATGCCAGGAATTATGAATTTATTTGACAAAAGATGCAATATATTCCAAAAAAAAAAAATGTAATGTTGCCATTCCTTCTCAGCAATTAAAATGCATTTTAAAAGGTAGGATACTAAGTGGTGAAATGTTTCATTTACCAATTTTCCACACATTCCCTACTGGGCACAGGCCAATAGAGTCCCTGTACCATTGTTACCCATAGCCATGCCTTTGCAATGTGTGCAGCATGTGTTTTTTTTACTGTCTTTTGAAAAAATGACATTTTGAAGACAACAAACATTGACCTTAGTCTACTTAGTCTACATTTCTGCATTAAATCTGTATCACAGAAGTGTACAGACAACCCCATACCATGACAGACCCTGTCTTTTGGACTGTTTGATAATAGACTAGATGGTCCTTTTTGTCTTTGCTCCAGAGCTCAAACTTAATGTGCTTTTCTTCAAAATACATTTCTTCAATCTATTCTTCATTCTACTTCTCCTTAGACTACATCTACAGTGTTCAGTTTACCTCTATCCACTCTTTTCTTTGGTCTACGTCTTTTCAGTCTATCCCCACAATATTCTTTTCAGTCTACATATCTTCAGTCTACCTCTCTCTACAGTCTTCTATTGTCAGTCTTCTCTTCAGTCTACCATTATACCATCTTCACTTAGTCTAACTCTTTAAGTCTTCTTTTCAATTGACCCCTCTACAATCGTCTCTTCAGTCTACTTCTTTACTTCTTTTCAGCCTACCACTAGTATTTTTTAGGCTACTTCTTCAATCCCTCCACAATTTTCTCTTAAGGCTACTTCTTTTTAGCCTACCACCAGTGTTATTTTAGTCTAGGTCTCGTGAGTCTTCTCTTAGTCTACCTCTGAAGTCTTCTCTTTAGTCTACTCATTTTCAGTCTACCCCCTTAATCTTCTTCTTAGTCCATTTACCTTTAGCCTACCTCTCTACAGTCGTTTATTCAGTCTACCACTCCCAAGGCTTCTCTTTAATTGACCCCTTTACACTCTACTCTTCAGTCTACATTTTTAGCCTGCCACTAGTGTTATTTTACTCTAGACACCGTCTACCCCTTCAATCTTTTTTCAGTCTACTTATCTTCAGTCTACCTCTCTACAGTCTTTCCTTCAGTCTACCAGTCTCAAGTCTTCTCCTCAATTGACCCCTCTACAATATTCTCTTTAATTAGCCCCTGAACAATCTTCTCTTCAGTCTACCTCTCTACATCATTCTCTTCAGTTTACCTCTCTATAGTCTTCTCTTAGTCCACAACTCAAGTCTTCTCTTCAGGCTGCCTCTTCAGTCTTCTCTTCAGTCTACCTGTCTACAGTCTTCCCTTTAGTCTACTCTTAAGTCTTCTCCTAAATCGACCCCTGATCAGTCTTCTCTTCAGTCTACCTTTCTATAGTCTTCCCTTTAGTCTACTCTCAAGTCTTCTCTTTAATTGACCCTGATCAGTCTTCTATTCTTTCTACCTGTATACAGTCTTCCGTTTTGTCTGCTCTCAAGTCTTCTCTTCCGTTGAATTTTTCACTCTTTTCTTCGGTTTGCCTCTCCAATCTTCTCTAAAGTCTAATACTTTTCAGTCTACCTTTCCATAGTCTTCTCTTCAGTCTACCGTTATTTCATATTCTCTTAGTCCACCTCTCTCAAGTCTTCTCTAAAATTGACCTATCTATAATCTTCTCTTAAGTCTAATACTTTTCAGTCTACCACCAGTGTTCTTTTTATTCAATCTACCTATCTAAAATATTCTCTTTATTTGTCCTTATTACATTATTCGCTTCATTCAATTTTTTATACACCTATACAGTCGTATTCTCAGTATGAATCTTCTCTTCTTATGAGTCTTCTCTTCAATCAACCCAATTTTAGTATATCTTCCCAGCATTCCTTTTAGTCTACTTTTTTCAGTCTACCTCTCCACAGTCTTCTTTTCATTTTACCTCTCCTCAGTCTTTTTGTCAGGTTCTCTTCTGTATGTCTCTCTAAAGTCTTCTCTTCAGTGTATCTCTTTGTGTACCTTTCTACAGTCTTCTCCTCAGTCTACTTTTTTTATAGTCTTTACAGTCTTTAGTATAGTTTTCCTTATACAACTTCCCTTCACTTTATTTTTTTCCCTCTGTTAGAAACCTGCATCATCATAGGATATAAATCTCACAGATTTATTTAGGCACAAATTAAACAACATTCATGTCATATATTAGTAAACATGCATTGGTATTTAGTATTTATATGGTTGTTGCATGAGTTGCTGTGAGGTAACCAGTGGGTGTAGGTTGACTTTATATTTGGATTTGCACTCTGATATATAATATATATATAATATAAGCTGCACTTGCAGACTTAATATTAGAACCTTTATTGTAATCAATAGTGCAGCAAGGGGGGCATGACGAAATGGAAGCAACAAATCAGTAGTGCTTATTCCATAGAGCCATAGTGAGTGCATGTGTTTTCTTTCGCTTGTGTGTGTGTGTGTGTGTGGCCGTGTGTGTGTGTGTGTGATTAAGCCTGTCGAGATGGCTGTTGATGACTGTGACCACAGGGCCGTGCACACTCTAAGCTGAAGGATCTTAATGCCCTCATCCTTCATCATGTTTGCCTAGCCAAATTCTGCCCGGGAGACGCACAGGCAATATAAGCGCTGCAGCACTCTGTAGAGCTCATGCAATCATTCTGCAATCTACTGAAAATCAGCCTGGTCTGAGGTATAATGAAGTTTACAGTTAATCTCTCACAGCAGAAGAGTCGACAACAAAACTACGCCACAAAAAAATAACTTTAATTTCTTTAGAATATCAATAGGTAATTATAACAACCTCAAACAAGTTGGCACAGTATGGAAATGTCAATTAACACAAAAAAATGCAGTGTTTCTTAAATTCACTTTGACATTCCTTTTTGTCTTTTATTACAGACAGTATGAACCCAATATATTCAATTTTCTGTATGATTAACTTCATTTTATTTTTAATATAATCCAATATATAATCCATTCCTGTATTTTAGACTGGCAACACCTTCTTAAAAAGGTGGGATGGTACAATTTAAGGTTAGTAATGAGATAAATTAAAATAAGTATATATTAAAAAGTAGACTGAGGAAAACAAAGGTAGACTGAAAAGAGGACTAAAGCAAAGTATGCTGAAAAATGGCTAATTGGAAAACAAGTAAACAGAAAGGAAGTAAACAGATTCCCAATTTTCCCATCACCGTAATACAAACAATGTTAAAAGAACATTTAGTAGCTTTAAAAAAAAGCTATTAAAAGACACTTTTATTAAATAGTACTTTATTCTCTGACCAATCACCATTTTTCACCTGCCCCTAAATATACATGACTTACACACTGCCTTTTGCTGCTTTCATTTGCTGTATTGATGCTTTGCCGAGCACCAAAGCGTAGACTTGCATCTGGCAGGATCTGTGACATCATCTGGGCTGATTACTTTTTTTTCTGTGTTGGATAAAGAATAAAAAAAAAAAACAGGCTGAAGAGAAAAGACGTAGAATAAAGGGAAGAGAGCCGTGAAGAAGAGTAGAAAAAAGAAGTCAACTGGCTTAAAGTAAGACTTAAAGGAAGAAGAAGAGAGTAAGATTGAGGAGAAGAAGTAAAAATAGACTGAAGGGATTAGAATTAGTCTAGAAAAAAGAGAACAGAAGAGGAGAAGTAGACTGAATATTATATGTGAGAGAAAATAAGTCAACTAGAAGCAGAGTAATTTGAAAACTTAAAAAAAGGTCAATTAACTGCAGAGATGAGAGGAAACAAGGAGGAAAAATAAGTAGAATGAAAAAAGAAGAGAAGAAAATGAAGAAATTAGAAGTAGACTAAAGAGAAGAGAAGAAAACAGAAAAGAAAAAACTAAAAGAAAAGAGAAGCAGATTGAAAAAAGAGAAGATTAAAGAGAACAGAACAGAATCGTGAAGTAGAAAGAATGAGTAAAAAATAGACTGAAGAGTTTAAAAGTAGACTGAAGAGAAAATAAGAAATCTAAAGAGTAGTAGACTGAAGAGAAGACAATAGAACTGAAGAGACGTAGACTGAAAGTAATGTGTAAGAGAACAGAAGTAAACTAGAAGCAGACTGAAAAAAGACTAAAAAAGCTGAAGAAAAGAGAAAAAGACTGAAGAGAAGAGGACTGAACAAAAGTAGACCTAAAGTAGTAAAGTAATGTAAGAGAATATAAGCAAACTAGAAGCAGACTTAAAAAAAAAAATGCTGAATAAACTAAAAAGGAGAGAAAGAGACTGGTAGTAGATGGAAGGGAATAAGACTGTATAGAAGAGAAAAAGACTAAAGAGAAGAGAAAAACTAGAAGCAGACTTAAAAGACGACTAAAAAGAAGCTAAACAAAAATTCTAGAAAAAAAACTAGAAGTATACAGAAGAGAAGAGAAGAGAAGAGAAGAAAAGAGAAGGAAAGGGAAGAGAAGACAAGACAAGAAAAAAGAAGAGAAGAGAAGAGAAAGCAAGGGAAGGGAAAAGAAGAGAAGAGAAGAGAAAGGAAGGGAAGAGAAGGGAAGAGAAAGGAAGGGAAGAGAAGGGAAGAGAAGGGAAGAGAAGAGAAAGGAAGGGAAGGGAAGAGAAGAGAAAGGAAGGGAAGACAAGATAAGAGAAGCGAAGAGAAGAGAAAGGAAGGAAAGAGAAGCGAAGAGAAGAGAAGGGAAGACAAGAGAAGAGAAGAGAAAGGAAGAGAAGAGAAGAAAAGTGAAGAGAAGAGAAGAGAAAGGAAGAGCAGAGAAAGGAAGAGAAGAGAAGAAAAGTGAAGAGAAGAGAATGGAAGAGAAGAGAAGAGAATGGAAGAGAAGAGAATGGAAGAGAAGAGAAGGGAAGAGAAGAGAAGGGAAAAGAAAAGAAGAGAAGACAAGATAAAGGAAGGGAATAGAAAGGAAGGGAAGAGAAGGGAAGGGAAGAGAAGAGAAAGGAAGGGAAGACAAGATAAGAGAAGCGAAGAGAAGAGAAAGGAAGGAAAGAGAAGCGAAGAGAAGAGAAGGGAAGACAAGAGAAGAGAAGAGAAAGGAAGAGAAGAGAAGAAAAGTGAAGAGAAGAGAAGAGAAAGGAAGAGCAGAGAAAGGAAGAGAAGAGAAGAAAAGTGAAGAGAAGAGAATGGAAGAGAAGAGAAGAGAATGGAAGAGAAGAGAATGGAAGAGAAGAGAAGGGAAGAGAAGAGAAGGGAAAAGAAAAGAAGAGAAGACAAGATAAAGGAAGGGAATAGAAAGGAAGGGAAGAGAAGGGAAGGGAAGAGAAGAGAAAGGAAGGGAAGAGAAGGGAAGGGAAGACAAGAGAAGACAAGAAAAAGGAAGGGAAGAGAAGAGAATGGAAGAGAAGAGAAGGGAAGAGAAGAGAAGGGAAAAGAAGAGAAGAGAAAGTAAGGGAAGAGAAAGGTAGAGAAGGGAAGAGAAGAGAAGGGAAGAGAAGAGAAGAGAAAGGAAGGGAAGAGAAGAGAAAGTAAGGGAAGAGAAAGGTAGAGAAGGGAAGAGAAGAGAAGGGTAGAGAAGAGAAGAGAAAGGAAGGGAAGGGAAGATAAGAGAAGGGAAGGGAAGAGAAGACAAGAGAAAGGAAGGTAAGAGAAGAGAAGAGAATGGAAGAGAAGAGAAGGGAAGAGAAGAGAAGGGAAAAGAAGAGAAGAGAAGAGAAAGTAAGGGAAGAGAAAGGTAGAGAAGGGAAGAGAAGAGAAGGACAGAGAAGAGAAGAGAAAGGAAGGGAAGAGAAGAGAAGAGAAAGTAAGGGAAGAGAAAGGTAGAGAAGAGAAGAGAAGAGAAGAGAAGAGCTGGGGAGGGCTGGGGCTGGAGTTTACAGTGGAGTCGTGGCAGGAGAGCAGAGGGATGGATGGATGGGAAGCTGGTGGCTGGGAGGCAAACACTGGCCAACAGTAAAAAGGCATGAGCTCGGCTTGGAACAGAAAGCCACAGCCTGAGAAGTCTTTTGATCTGCAGATTCACTGAAATATTGATTCATGCACGGTACAGTCAGCAGGGTCCTCCACTCACCGCGAGCCTCTCTCGCTCGCCCGACACAGCGCTACAGCGGGGATCCGCAGCCGTCTCGTCCGCATGCAGACAACAGGTGGCCCGGCACCGCGAGACAACCCCCACCAAGCCAAATCAAGTATTATATTTTCACTCAGCTGCCAGCAGGAATAATAAGTGAGAGATCAAAAGGAAAGCGTGGCAGGACAACACTATCAGCACGGCTGCATCTTCCTCCGGTTCGGCTGCTACTGTCATTCTAAAAACGGCACCGTGTGATTACCGAACGAGAGCCGTGGCATCAAGCGCTGAAAAAAATCAGTCAGTTATGCAGATTTGCCTGATCTGGCATTTACATACGCATGAATATGGATAAGTGAATTATCTTACAGTGAGCGAGAAAAAAAAAAAAAAAAAAAAAAGCGCTCAAAAAAGCGCTCAGCGGGCAAGATGAACCAAACAAGCCCAAAAATGTTTGTCATGTTTAATATGCATTAGCACCTTCTTATTTCTTCACCAGGTTTAACGGCGGCCAGATCGTTTAGCAGCCGGGCTACTGTTTTCCAGGCTGAAAACAGCTTTAATTCTGATGGTGGTAAGTAATTTTCATTAAATGTCAATTTGGTATTAATTCAGAGCAAAGCTTAAATAAAATTGTGTTCATTAATCACCCTGCCGTCCAGTGGGCTGCTAATTAAAACGTTTCGGGGCTAGCTCGTTAGTCACCCGCAGACCTGATTGTTAATGTCGACTCATTGTCCTCCTTTTCACCACCATCATTTATTTTCTTTGCTGTTCTTGTATACTCTTGTTAATTATTAAATTACTTTTTTTTGTCCCCCGTGACACTTTGCGGATAAGTATCAGAGGGGTTGCGGGGAGGGAGGGGGGTGGATGATGAGGGGCAGCAGCCCATGGGGTCTTGAATACCAAGCAGAGCATTGATCTCTATATATATCGAGCTGTACTATTCTGTCTCCATTCATGGGCCGCATCTCTTTAGATTATGACAGACCAAACTAGTAAAATATTGAGAAGTCGATTCCAATTGATCACATTTAGAATCGCATGGTTGGTAGAAGCTGGTTCGTTCTGATGAACCTTGAAGACAAAGTTTGCATTCTCTAAAATATATACTCAACAGAATCTCTTCCTCTGCAGGGCTAAATGCTTACAGGCCAAACTATTAAAATATTGTGTCGACTTGTGGTTGAAATTGGGACAATTCCAAGAGAGAACTTTCGGAATATGATCAATGGAAGTTGCGCTGTTTTTTATTTAAAATTTTCCCATTCCACCCAATTTAACAAGGCCAATTGTCCCACCCATTCAGCTGCTAGTCAGGCTCTTTTTGAGCTGCTGCTGATGTAGCATTGGCGCTCTGAAGAAAACTCAGCGACTCGGTTCTGATACATCAGCTCACAGATGCAGCCTTGTGCTGATCAACATCACCCTAGGAGTGATAAGGGGAATGAGCGCCCAGAAAGATCTACCCACCCAGAAAGAGCAATGCTCTATGCTCTCTCAGGGCTATGGCAGTTAATGGCAAGCTAGATAACCGGGATTCGAACCAGTGATCTCCTGATCATAGTGGCAGCACTTTAGACTGCTGGACCAGTTCGCACCCCCAGAAGTTGCCAGGAAGTTTTGAGAAGCCAGGAAGTCTGCATTCTCCAAAATATGATCTTCAATCAATCAGGTAAGTTTGGCCTAAATCGGATATTTTCCTTCTTGTTTGTGTGGCAATGTTCACTTGTCCACTTCAATATGTGGTCTTAAAATTCAATATGACTTTTTAAAATGTCAAACAGAAGGTAAAAAGGCTGCAAGGAGAAGGTGAAATGGATGTGGTTCAGGGGTTCAGTGGTGAAATAGTGAGGTAATAGACCTCATAAGTATTTAAACTGATGTCTTTGTTCCAATAATATTAAACAAAGACTTGTGTTGCAACCACTCAGGTTTCTAATGTTTCTGATAAAATGTCCGAAAGCATTCACTGGACACAGCCTCTAGACACAGCAGTTAAAGAAAAATGATGGGCATGGCTAAATAACGTAACTTTTCTCAGCAAGGCTCAAGGGATTTCTCAGGGATAAGCCCTTCTGTCAGTCTGAACTCATTCGTAGATCCTGAGATTCTGGCAAGGATGAAACCGAAACTTCATGTGAAGCATTAATCTTTTGCGCATTTTTTTGAGTCAGTTTCACAGCGTAAACCATTTAGATGAATTTTTAGATAAAGTCAGATATCCAGTGCAAAGTCATGTCATTGCATGCATCATGTCAACAGTTTGGACACCTCTTAAATTCAATGGTTTTGCATTGTAGATTAATACTAAAGTCATCCAAACTATGAAGAAAAACATAAGGTAGTTACCTGGAATTCAGGCTTTCAGTTAACAGCTGTGCTGAACTTGTCAAGAGTTAATTGCTTAAATTTCTTGCCTCTTAATGTGTTTGAGAGCATCTTTTGTAAAGTTGTGAAGAGGTAGAGTTACAGGTATACAGTGGAAAGCTCAATTTGAGTAATGTTCTAATCCATATTATGGCAAGAACTACTTAACTAAGTAAATAAAAATGCTTAAAATCTATAAAATGATCCTCACTTTTAGTCGCAAAGACCATCAAAGAAATATTACGATGGACTACGATAAACTGGCTCTCATGAGGAATGCCCCAGGAAAGGAAGAGCAAGAGTTCCCTCTGTTGTACTGAATAAGATCATTGGAGTTACCAGCCTCAGAAACTGCAAGTTAACAGCACCCCAGATAAGAACCTAATAAATGATATATTAGTTTGTTTAACACTTTTAAATTACTACATGATTCCTTATGTGTTCCTTCATAGTCTGGATGGCTTAAGTTTTAAATTACAATGTAGTGTACCTCATAGTCTTAGTGTGTGCCATGCCAATTAGAAATGTGGAACCAATCTGTAGGAGCCTATACCATAAACCCTTGTGTGTTGTTCGGGTCTGTGGGACCCGCTTTCATTTTTCATCAAATGATACAAAAAAAATATTTTTTCTAACTCAAACTCATTGGCATTGGCTCATTTTTTGTGAAAAAACATATATCAAAACACATTTATATTACATACAGTATGTTTGGCCAAGGGCTAATAAACATTGCTTCATTTGTAAAATTTGAAACTAATTTTTTTACTCGTATCTTCAGTTTAATTCATTTTCTTTTACATTTTATTAAAAAACTAATAAAAAAGGAAGATAAGAAAGGTAAAGGGCAAATATTAACCATGTAAGCTGTTTTTTATATTGCTTGCAATTTAGGTGAAGCAAGCATGTGTAAAGCATTTTAATGTAAAATTGCTTAATTTTGCTGAATTACATACAAGTAACAAAGTAAACGAGGAACAAAAATATGAACACCACACAAGGGTTAAACCCCTTCCACTGGACGCTTCTGTGTCCCTGAAATCGTGTCTGTGTGGAGAAGCTACTGGAACAGTTACCTTCCATTCAGCTTCCATTCAGCTCTACAGTGGAAAAGAGGCATTTATTGGCAAATCATTGGGACTAGTTGCATGTACCCTACTCTACATCAGTGTGGACTATGGTACAAAGAGACTACGGTACAAAGAGACTACGGTACACACAGCTTATTTGCTTAGTTTCAGAAGATTGTGGTAAATTACATCCCAATAGTTTGTATGGAGTGTTTTATAGAGCATCACTGCCTATTGCCTATTTATTGCCCATTATTGCTTGCTTCTACGGGTCGGAGCGTCCACGGAAAGCGTAGGGGTTGAGTTGGTGGTTGGTTGCGGCCCATGACATCACCCTGGTTATATGGACCGTGGGCAGTGAGTGTGTTTGCTGGTTGCTGTATGAGCTCAGCAGGCTAATCGTGGCTGTGGGGAAGCTGAAGTTTCTGAGGAAAGCTTTGGAATTACAATGTGAGCGCATTTCTTTTTTTTTTTTTCTTCTTCTTTTTTTTTTTCTCGCTGCGACTGGAGTTTTCTCTCTATTGCATCAGCACACCTCATGCATTTGTTTTAAAGCTTATTAAGTAAACAGTGCTGTTTGTTTGCTGGATTTCTGCTCACAATTCATTAACCCCCCTGCACTGGGCCGCTAGGAATTTGCATGCGGCATGTTTGGCTTTTCTTGACGACCGTGACCGGTGGCAGCGAGCGGCTTGGAAAGCGTCCGCTGAGGAACTTTTGAGAAGTCTGCCAGCTCTGCAAGAGTTGCAGAGGCGCTTGAGCTATTGCTCGTACGGGGTTTGACGGGCAGGTTCCTTGGCGAGACACTTGGCGGGGTTCTTGGTTGGTTTCCATTTTCGAGAGCACTATAAAAAGGAATTTTAGCCCACCGTCCACGCCTGTGTCAACCTCCTGGGACCCTCAATTTCTTTCCTCGCCTAATTTCTACCCCATTGTTGAGAAAGCCGCTCTCGGAATTCTAATTTTTGAGGAAAGAATCTGATCTCCGATAGACTTCTCCTTCTCCTTTTTGGTAATTAATGAAGGTGAATTCATCAAGGATTCTTTCAGCTTGATTGGTGATGATATCTTGACGTACGCTAATAATTAAAGAGGGGGTTTGGAGTGAGCTCCCGTATTCCCCCAGCACTGAAAGAAAGAGAGAGAGAGCGAGAGAGAGAGAGCGAGAGAGAGAAAGAGAGAGAGAGAGGCGAGACCAGGCCGAGCTCTAGCACCGAAGGCCTCCCATATTTTTTAAAGCCCTCAATTATGCACGTTAGCCGCTCGCTGCCATATGTCACTGTCAATTCCATTTGCCAGCGTTGTGGGGCTCAGTGTGCAGGATTTGTATGTGTTAAATAAAGGTCAAGGCGAAGCAGGGAGGGTCGATGCTCGCCTGGATTGCGCAGGTTTGTGCAGGCTTGCAATACCAGCACTAATTCACAGATCAGTTCCAATAATAAAATGCATATTGTAAATGTCAAACCCTGGCAGGCCAGGAGTAATCCACCTCTGCTGGGAAATAATGGATGGTCTCTTTGCTTATTTCTGCTTGTTCTGCTTGAGAATGGGACAAAAGCTTAACTCTGTAAAAATGACTGCGGAGTGGTAGAGCAGTATTTACAGTCCCTGGACTCCTGTATGCATTTTTTTTTTCCTTTGCAGATATGGACTTTTTTTGGCATTTTAGTCTTTAGTCTTGAGATTACATAAACGCTAGAATAATGCAATAGTTGCAGTAATAATCTTAGAAATTAATGTGTATCATCATTAAAAATATATATTTTATAAATATATATATATAGTTACATATATTTTGTTTTGAGAAACAGTAAAAAGTATAGTAACATCATTATATACTATATCTTCACTATCAGAGATGCACTTTTTTGTCATTTCAGTCATGCAATTTTACATCACAGAAAGACATTAAGCTACTGGTCAGTATAATAAATTAGTTACAGTAATAAGCTTAGAAATCAATGTGTTTCATCATTAAGACTCCATTTACACCTGGTAGCTTTAACTTTACAAGATTAGTACCTGGATTAGATACGGGTTTTGTGATTCTATATATACATTCAGTTACATTTCTGGGATGTTTCTATCTTGGTGGCGAGAAACATCTTGGTGCGCCACTGACTGATTAAAACCCTGGCAACAGTCAACAGTCAGACATCCACACCTACCCGATACATGCAGTGTAGTGTTTGTTGCGCGTGCTCAGCGTGTGACCGTGTGTACACCCCCGCACATTAAACACATACACGGACGCACTGGAAACGCATCGCAAACCTGACTTTTGCCTCGCAAACCTTTTTTTTTCCAATAAAATTTGTTTCCCAGTAAATCGCAGTATTTTGATATGAGATTATGTTTAAGGTAAGATAAGGATCATAAGCATTAATAATAATATTTGCTAGTATTGACCCACGCCCTTGATTGGGCAGAGAAGAAGAAAGAGGGGGAGCGAACTCAGAGTATTTGGGATGGAGTTCGGGGCAGCTTCGCTGTAAAGCGTGAAGCCGAAGCCCCCCCTCTCATGAAGAGAAACATGAGAAGAGAATAAAATTAAAGAAGGAGGAAGATGGGGAGGAGGTGGGTGCGAGGTTTGTTCAATGAGTAGGTAGAGAGGAAGTGACTGTTTAAATAGGGATGGAAGTGGGAGGAGTGAGGGCGTGGCTCACTCCCAAAACTTAGTTATGACACATAACTCCACATAAAGTTAGGGACCCTGTGCTTCTTGAATACTGTTACTCTTGGTTGCTTGGTTTTATTGAACTGTCTGGACTATTGGACCATTAAGTTCTCTTAAAAGTGCACCCAGAAGACTCCTTTCACAGTACTGTAAACTTCAGCCACAAGGAAAGTGCATTTCCAGACACTCAAAAAGTCACTTTAACTCCTATTTGACTACTATTGAATCCTATGGTTTATGGGGGGTCTGTTATTTAAGGTAATTGTCAGAGATGTCAATACTTTGTTATTTAACTTAATTTTTTTGTTTGTTTTTCTATACTTCACTGAATTAATTATTTTTTAGACAACTTTTGACGAAAAAATGATGAGTTTATTTGATTTTACCAAACTAAAAAAGATGGATGATCACAAGCCATCAAACCAAATTGAACTGCTTGAATTTTTGCACCAGGAGTAAAACCATAAAGTTATCCAAAAGCAGTGTGTAAGACTGGTGGAGGAGAACACGATGCCAAGATGCATAAAAAAACTGTGATTAAAAACCAGGATTATTCCAGCAAATATTGATTTCTGAACTCTTTATAAAAAAACTTTATGAATATGAACTAGTTTTTTTTTTTTTTTTTTGCATTATTTGAGGTCTGACAGCTCTGCATCTTTTTTTGTTTATTCAGTTATTTCAAATTTTCTGTAAATACAAGAAAATGCTCTAAATGGCAATATTTTCATTTGGAATTTGGGAGAAATTTATAGATAGTAGTTTATAGATTAAAAACAACAATGTTAATTTTATTTAAACATATACCATGAATAGCTAAATCAGAGCTAAAAGCTATTACTTAATCAAAATAAAACAAAAAACACATTGAATGATTTATTGCAGGGGTGTCCAAACTTTTTTTGTTGGGGGCCAGAAGGAGAAATATATATGAAGTCACGGGCCACAGACTCAGTAATAAAACAAATAATGAAATATACCACTTTAAATAATATTTTTTTCCTGATTATTTCATTTACACACCATTTTACTTGACTTACTATCTTTATCTATATTTGACAGTGTTGTGTAAACTAAGATTTTTCAAATTGATGTTTAATTTCATGACGTCTCTTTATATTAAACTCCTTAATTACGGCAACTTTTAGTCTCTTTGGCCTGTTTTACTGCGCTAGAAATGCGCACTCTCTCCGCTTTTAGACTCTTTGGCCCGTTTTTCTGCGCTAGAAATGCGCACTCTCTCTGCTTTTAGACTCTTTGGCCGGTTTTTCTGCGCTAGAAATGCGTACTCTCTCCGCTTTTAGACTCTTTGGTCCGTTTTTCTGCGCTAGAAATGCACACCCTCTCCGCTTTTAGACTCTTTGGCCCGTTTTTCTGCGCTAGAAATGCGTACTCTCTCCGCTTTTAGACTCTTTGGTCCGTTTTTCTGCGCTAGAAATGCATACTCTCTCCGCTTTTAGACTCTTTGGCCCGTTTTTCTGTGCTAGAAATGCGCACTCTCTCTGCTTTTAGACTCTTTGGCCCGTTTTTCTGCGCTAGAAATGCGCACTCTCTCTGCTTTTAGACTCTTTGGCCGGTTTTTCTGCGCTAGAAATGCGTACTCTCTCCGCTTTTAGACTCTTTGGTCCGTTTTTCTGTGCTAGAAATGCGCACTCTCTCCGCTTTTAGACTCTTTGGCCCGTTTTTCTGCGCTAGAAATGCGCACTCTTTCCGCTTTTAGACTCTTTTGCCCCGTTTTCTGCGCTAGAAATGAGCACCTTCTCTGCTTTTGGACTCTTTGGCCCATTTTTCTGCGCTAGAAATGCGCACCCTCTCCGCTTTTAGACTATTTGCCCCGTTTTTCTGCCCTAGAAATGCACACTCTCTCTGCTTTTAGACTCTTTGGCCCATTTTTCTGCGCTAGACATGCGCACTCTCTCCGACTCTTTGGCCCGTTTCTGACACCTAGCGTTCAAACTTTGAATCTCACATTATAAAAACCTGCTTAACAGCTGGCCAACTTTCATTCTATTTCTAAAATACCTCACGCAAATGGCCCGCGGGCCAAAGTTTGGACACCCCTGATTTATTGGTTTTGTATGTTTTACACAGCATTTAAAAAATATACAAATTTATAATGTGGTGTGACACTTATACTGCTGTACTCGTACAGTATAGACGATCTGTCACCCGGTGCTTTGAGACAGTGACATACTGTACATCTCCACACATGCAATAAATAACCAAAAAAAAAAATGCGTCATGAAGCGACGCACATGCGAAAGAATATATGGCTTGTCTGTTTCCTTTCAACGCAGTAAATAAATTAAACAGCAGAAGCAGCAGCAGCTCGGAATGTCTGTGCTGAGGGTGGAGGGGTGGAGGGGTGGATGGGTGGATGGGGTACGGACTCGCCCACGTAATCAGGAGCAGGAGAACTGAAGGTGAGCGTGAGTCACTCACTACATTATCAGCGCTTGTTTCGGCAGCAATGTCAGAGTCAAAGACAGATCCTCCTTTTATCCAGAGGCCTCTTCATCACAACATGTGGCGGAGGGGGGGGTTTGGGCGAGGCGGCGAAGAGGGGAGACGGAAAATGACTAACGGCCTATTGTGTAATTAATGAGGACAGTGTTGATTTCCGCAGATAATTTAGCACGCTCGCGAGCGTTTGACTCCTGATCTCCATTTACCCTCGCTCTGTCTCCTTTATGGGCTCGGTAATATGGGAGGAGTGTGTTAACCTTGGGTGAATACACATGTATACACGCTCACACGCGTGTGTATCACGCTTGTTTGTTCACGTGCATTCTTGTAAACACAATTGTAGCTTAAATCTACTAACAACAATGATAGATCATTGGTAGGGGTGTGACGAGATCTCGTGGCACGTGATATTTCTCGTCAAGCTTTAACCTGTCTGGCGGGAAAAAAAAAACACAAAAAAAATTTAGTGTGGACTTTTTAAGCGGGATCTGGCAACACAGCAGGAGTGCAACTACGTTTTGTTTGTGGTGTACGCAAAAGTAGTATCAGCGCCCCCGGGGGGGGGGGAGCGGGTGGAGGAGATACGTTCTGTCATTACTAGCCCACCGCGCTCCGCAAAACCAGCAAGCTGATTGGCTGTTTCTCCTGAGAAAAAAAATATTTGGGCCTTTCATTTGGCGCCCCCTTCAGTGCAGCGCCCCTATGCGTTAAGTTGTATATCTGGCTCCATTTTGGCTTTAAACAGTAAACAATAAACGGTAACAGAGTGACCAAAAAGTCAAAAAAAAAACATATATAAATACTGTAAGTAAATGGTACACGTGACTGTTTCATAGACAGTTGTACTAATCCCTTAGCTCCGTACTGTATTTAAAAACATGTTCTGTCTCTGTTTGCACTTCAAGCATAGTCTTAACATGACTGGTTATGGTTATACATAGGTAAACCATAGTCTTAATATGATTAAGATTATGTTATGGTTATGCATAGTTTAATTACAAGAGATTTAGGAGGAAAAAAACACAAAATTATAGTATTAATATGACTGCTTGTGGTTTGCACTTATTGTTTGCACTATATAAGACCTAGAAAAGTTTTATTTATATTTTTTATTCTTCTTCTTATTTTTTATTTCTTATAAAATCTGTGTGAGAGAAACCAGTCTGTTAAGTTTGCGTTAAATAAAAGTCAAATAATAAAGATTTTGTCAAATAAAACTCTAGTTTTCAAGCCATTTTTCCTTTTTAAGGTTTTCTTTCAAATTTTAGTTTTAAATCTCGTCTCGTCTCGTTCTCGTGAACCCAATATTGTGTCTCGTCTCGTCTTGTGATACCAGTGTCTCTTCACACCCCAATTTATTGGTACCATCACAACAAACTACACTCCCAGATAACAAACACATATAGAACATGTTTGGGGAGCCCAACTGGAAACCTACAGTATCTCCCAAAAGTGAGAACACCCCTTACATTTCCAAAAAAATATTTTCAATATCTTTTGAAGATGTGACACATTATTTTTTATTATTGATTTATACTTGGAGGAAAGCGCAGCCACTTGGTTCCTATACAGGAAGGGGCGGAGCCGGCTCTACTTCCTGAGGAGGCTGGGGTCTTTTAACATCTGTCGGAAGCTCCTGGTGATGTTTTATCAAACCGTGGTGTCCAGCTGTCTTTTCTTTGCTGTGGTGTGCTGGGGAGGAAGCATGAAGAAGAAGGACGAGATGCGTCTGGACAAGCTGGTCAGGCGGGCGGGGTCCGTGGTTGGTGTGGAGCTGGACGGTTGGTGTGGTAACGGTTGCAGAGAGGAGGACACTGCACAAATTACTCTCCATCATGGATGATGATGGTCACCCGCTGCATTCCTTCATCATGGATCATAGGAGCAGTTTCAACGGCAGGTTCTTGTCACAGAGCTGCTCTATGGACAGGCTGAGAAGATCGTTCGCTCCGGGAGCCATCAGACTCTTCAACTCCTCCCATCTATCTATCTACATCTGCTCACAGATGCCTCGTGCCACCCGGTGCCACCATCCTTCTATACCAACAGAAAACAAACATCCAGGGACCAAGGTGTTGGAACGAACTTCCACTGGGTGTCAGAAGAGCTGAGTCACTTGCTATCTATCTATCTATCTATCTATCTATCTATCTATCTATCTATCTATCTATCTATCTATCTATCTATCTATCTAACTACCTACCTACCTACGTACCTACCTACCTACATCTGCTCACAGATGCCTCGTGCCACCCGGTGCCACCTTTGAGCGTGATGGGCCAATTTTGCTTCTTCTGGGCACCGGCAGCTGATGGCAGAGCTACATAAACGGGATTCGAACCTGCAAACTCCCATTCATAGTGGCAGCGCATTAGACCGCTGGACCATTTGGCGCCCGAAGATATGACACATTGATGCAATGTAAAGTCGTTTAATTTATTTTAAAGAAATATTACACACTTTCTGAACATCCTACAAACTTCATTTCACTTCTCAAATATCACTGTGTTCTTTTGCTATATGACATATTTAACTGAAATTGCTGATCTGAACAAATCAATGATTTATAAAGGAAAATCATGAAAATTATCAGGGGTGCCCAAACTTTTTCATACCACTATTATAGTCTGAAAAAAACTAAAGCAAAAGGCTTCAAACACCAAACATGTCTTAGCAGATTGACTACAATTGGTGTACAAGCAGAGCAGAGAGGTTTTTTTCTTTTTTTTTTTCTTCGAGAAGTTCATGTCCTCTACTTCTTTGCCGTTTGCCGCATCAACATGCAAAATGCAGCCACAACTCTGACTCCCATCAGAATATCCAGACTGTGACTGTGTTCAAAAATAGCACAGTGCATAATGTATCCTGTGTACAGTACTTTACTCGTATGCTGCATGCTGAACCACTACTGTGCACTGCATACTGTGTTACACCCTACATAAAAAGTGCAAAAACTTAAAACTATGATACACTATAAACTACAGTGATATACCATGCATTTCCTTCCTGTTTGTATGTTCCATCTCTGACACATGTTTGTGCTCTTTAGCTATGTTTTTGTGTTTCCCTTCTAGTTAGTTTATATTTGTATATATCATTTTTTTCTAATTTTATCCCATTTCCTCCCCAATTAACAAGACCAACTCTCCCATCACTAGTGATGCTCCAACACCAGAAGGGTGAAGACTAGCACATGCCTACTCTGATACATGTGAAGTCAGACAACACCTCTGCGCACCTCTAGCTCACAGACGCCTCATACTGATCGACATCACCCTTTGGAGTAATGTGAGTAGAGAGTGCAATCGACTGTACTTACCCAGAGAGAGCAAAGCCAACTGTGCTCACTCAGGGTTCCAGTAATGGCTGATGGCAAGCTACATGAACGGGATTCGAACCACTTGTTTTCTGTGGACACTTTTGAGACTGATATTTACTGATATTATTTGGTTTGAAACATCATATAAATATGTATGAAGCACTAAAGGTAAATATTGTAATATTGGTTGGGGAAGGAGATTTTCTCACTTTTTTAGGTGTTTTTCTCAATGGGTTTCTTGTAGATTTAGCTTTACCGCACTGGGATGTGATCGCTATTTTTAGAAAGAGTAAGTTCCGCCCTTTCTAAGCATATATGGATTATGTTGATGTGTGAAGGGATTCCTGAGTAATTAAGCTGAGAACACAAGGTGCGATTTTGGACGTAAAATCCGTCTGTAGGGTTCTAAGGGTAAATGTATATTTTGCTAAACAATTGTCAAAACATTACTTCATAGGATGCAGCATATCATAAAGATATTTCTGGCTTTGTACCAGAATAATACTGTATATTTCACCACGGTTCGACATCTGGGTATTTCTGGCCTACTGGAGAAGTTCCGGTTGGTGGTATGCTGCATAATGCACACTACTCTTGGGTATTATCTGTATGTGAGCAGCAAGCAGTGAGCTATTTCCAACCGAGAGTCCAACTTTTACCCTCCCAACTGAGAGTGCTTCCCTGCACACTGCACATTGTTCTGTAAGGGTACTAATCTGGAGTGGCTGGATGAGTGGGTCTCATCTGGTGCTGAGTTAATGCTATGCAGATTACTGCTGGGTATGGAATTAGGGGCCGAGATACAGGGTTGTGATTATATGCTCATTAGAAAGAGCACATGGAAGTCTTTACTCATGTGTGTGAGAAGAGTGTTGGTATGTGTGTGTGTGTGTGTGTGTGTGTGTGTGTGTGTGTGTGTGTGTGTGTGTGTGTGTGACAAGAATAAAGTGGAAAAGAATACTTATTTTTCTTTGTCCTCTTCTGACCACGTTAAGCTGAGACTTAATGTTTCCCAGCGATCTGGAGGAGGCCTGTGTGGAAACTTAGCCAAGAACTGACCTCTGTAATTGTAAAAAAAAGTTCTGGTTTTCTATAAAATCTAATACTTATAGGGTCATTGCAACGAAAGGGCACCATTTCTGTCTGTTGGGTGCATTCAAATCTCATCATTTCTGAAGTAAAGCAATGGCTTGTTCAGCAGTTACCTGTTGTAACAGAACCTCAGGGAAATGTTCTCTTCTTCCTAATTTTAGTATATAAGTAAGGTTTTTAACCTAGTTTTAAGTACTTAACACTATAGCTAACTCGTTAACTAGGTTAGCCAACTCAGGTTAGCTAAGTAACCTTGCTAAGTAACTTTTTTAAAATTATGGAGAAACACTAAGAGTAATTGGGGGAAGGGCGGGGTTTGGGCAGTCACACGGCATGTGCCTGTTCTGCGCAAGCGCAAGCAAGATGGCAGCATCCGCTTCGGCCATATTTTGGCTTCAAAATGCCGTAATGAGAGTGAATGGGGACACCCTGTCCATACACACATACAGACCACTTACATGGTCCTTTCTCATTGGCTGGTATGGTGTTTGTGAGCAGTGGCCTGCGGTGGCTGCACTTTTCTATTGCCCATTATTGGTAAAACACTCACAGAGACTTAAAACGCCTGTGAGATGAGAGTTTAAGAATCTGAAACAAGACTTCACGCTATTCCGAGGCTGAACGCCTCAGATGTTTGCCAATTAGTGTGGGAATAAATATTTAATCACTTGTTGCTCTTTTTTTTTTTTTTACATTTATTTATATAATTTTACACATCCAGCGGTTGTTTTTTTGCTCCTAATGAGAGGACCCGGTGCTCAAAGGTGGAGTCAAATGAGTCATAGTCAGTGCCAATCAAGCCCCGGCGCTGATGATGCCAAAACATCTATTTACATCCGAGAATATTCCACTCAGCCGACATTCAGCAGGAGATAATGTGCGCTGAGAGAGTATCGCATCCCTCGTGCGGCGCAGCGCGGCGAGGGCTGTACAGTTAAATGACTCTGTAAGAGGAGCATTCATTAACTCCCCTAGTCATTATAAATGAGAGGAGCCGAGATGTTCTGCTATATGCTAATGAAGTCTAGGAACAGCAGCAGCAGCAGCAGCAGCCCAAAAAAAAAAAAACACCTTCAGCTCCAGAGCTGGCTGACCTCTGCCTGGCTGCAGTTACCAAGTGTTATAACTACAGACCTCAGCGCCTGGAGCTGCTCTCTGATGCTCTGGAGAATAATGAGCGTTGCTTACTTTGTAAACATCATCAGTGTCTATTTTCAGTGGGAAGATTCAGTCGCACAGATACGCTGAGTAGAGCAACAGGACAAGGCTGTGTAGGCTCCGCCCACAAAACAGATTTTAGCAGCTTTTGTTGCAACGCAGCTCTTCCAACGAATAAAATTATGACCACCTCCTTGTTTCTACATTGCTTTTTTTTTTTTTTTTTTTTTTAGCTCCACTAGAGTGTTTAGGAGCACTTCGGATAACAGACAATGTCCTAAGGACGTTTTAAGCAACGTTTTGAAATGGTTCCTGGAAGGATAGCCTATAGCATCACAGGAATAATGTTCCAGGAACATACGTAAAAAAAAAAACTTGTAGAATACTAACATTATAAAAATGTTAAAAAGAAACATTCCCAAAACAAAAATAAATAAATAAATAAATACTGAAAAAATTGTCATTGCAGCAACTTTACCAGGATGTTTAAAACATTCATAAAACATTTTCAGTACATCCAGAAAACTTGAATAACGTAAGAACGTCAGCTGGGACTAACAATTGTAGTTTTATTATACAGCTCTGGGAAAAAAAATTAAGAGACCACTTCAGTTTCTGAATCAGTTTCTCTGATTTTGCTATTTATAGCTATATGTTTGTGTAAAATGAACATTAATGTTTTATTCTATAAACTACTGAAAAAAATTCTCCCAAATTTCAAATAAAATATTGTAATTTAGAGCATTTATTTGCAGAAAATGAGAAATGGCTGAAATAACAAAAAAGATGCAGAGCTTTCAGACCTCAAATAATACAAAAAAAAAAAACAAGGTCATATTCATAAAGTTTTAAGAGTTCATAAATCAATTTTTGGTGGAATAACCCTGATTGGTTTTTAATCACAGTTTTAATTGCATGCATCTTGGCATCATGTTCTCCTCCACCAGTCTTACACACTGCTTTTGGATAACTTTATGCTGCTTTACTCCTGGTGCAAAAATTCAAGCAGTTCAGTTTGGTGGTTTGATGGCTTGTGATCATCCATCTTCCTCTTGATTATATTCCAGAGTGTTTTTAATTTGGTAAAATCAAAGAAACTCATAATTTTTAGTGGTCTCCAGAGCTGTGTGTAGTTCTATTATTACAGATTGTAGTCCTGTATATGAAGGCGCAGCGAAAGTTCTACTAAAGACTCATTCAGTACCTTTGCTGCCTTTCAGACGCTGATGGTCGTTCTTACCCTCCTCCTTCCCCACCGCCTACAGGTTGGTTCCGTTTGGTTGCCCGGGGGTTGGCTCCGCCCCTGTCTCTAACGTACAGCAGGATCAGCAGAGCCCAGATGTATCAAGTCCTGGGCCGATGACAGGGCCTACGCCAAAGACTCTACTAGAAGAGATTGTTCTTTATATCCTCTTTATAATATGAATCTTTGTTTTGCTAAAAATGTTAAAACATTAAATTATTCAACTAACAACATTTCTTCCGGTGTCGCAATAGTAGAACTGTTTATTTGTCTATTTATTTTCCTCTTTTCATCCTGTTCTTCAATAGTGAGGATATTTGGGTGTTGGGTCATTACTCTCAGCACTGTGGTGCTGGAGTTTTTAAACACTGTATAAAATTGCTCACTGTTCCCTCTATGTCTTCTCTACATTGTAGATGAAGTAAAAAAAGCTCTGAATCTGTTGCTGCACAGCTTACAGTGTTGGGCGTCCTCTAGTCCTTCTACAGGATACTGTATAAGCACATGAGACTGGTCTCTTCAGCCCCTTGCTGCTATTCCCTTGTTGCCGGCTGTGTCCCAAAAACGTGCAGAACATTTTACTAGATCACCCCTGTAAGCCTGCCCGTCCTAGTGCCCCGTCTAAGGGTGACTGGCTCCATTTAATTAAAAACCTGCACACACTGCGAAGCACGCGAGCCCCTGACCACGCGGCAGCTTGCATAAATAATTCACCAGCCGAGGTACGGTTCTGGACTTTCAGTAATGAGCTCAAAGCTAGCCGCAGGGAGCTAAACAAACCCGCCCAAGCGCCTCCTTAGAGGGGGCCAACCTTGGCATGGCTAGAGCAGGATTCCAAATGTTTGCCCCAATGCATAAGCCATGCGAGACCCCCGTTACCTGCAACGGACAACAAAGCTCCTCATTCTTATGGAAAACCCAGAAAAGACGACGGATGTTCAGAACTGAATAGCAAGCGTGGGTGCAGCCTCAACTTTAGCGCAAGAAGCTCATTAAAGAGCCAGCCAACCACGCAATGTCTCCCACTTCTGCTGGCAATTTGGGCCGAGCTAAAATCCTAGCCGGGGGTAAAACCCACCGCCTTTTTTTTAATGAATGAAACATTTCATCCAGCCGATGCAAATTTCACTTCTTCTAAGCATTGCCAATGTTTTCGACCTCAGAATAAAACAGTGTGGTGTCTCTGAAGAGGAGAACCAGTGTCCTATTTTTAGGTGTGTTACTATGATTTGTAATCATAGCTAAAAATAATAGATGCTCCTAGAAGGATACAACCAACAGGAATGAAACTTTCAATTCAATTCAATTCACTTAAAATACATTTTATTTATATAGTGATTTTTACAACAAAGGTTGTCATGAAGCAGCTTCACAGAGAAAAAAAAAAGAGGTCCACGCCTCTTATGAGCAGCACCACAGAGATGCCAATTTTATGGTGACACAGTGGCAAGAAAAAACTCCCTTTAAGAGGAAGAAACCTTGGAAGGAACCAAGACTCAGTCAGAGGAACCCATCCTACTTGGGTTGACCCGCTCAGTACAAACAAACAACAAACAAATAACAGAACAAAACAACAGTACAGAGAATTAATGTGAACTTTAGCTAATATAACAGGTACTAATTTATGAATATAAAAATGTGATGGGCACAAAAATGTGATGAGCCAGTTTGGGAACAATAGGAACAGGGCATCTCCATACATGTAAAAGAGATAGAGAGAAAAAAAACAGAAAGGAAAGGAAGAGAAACAAAAAGCAGGAGTTAGAAAGGTTGTGTAATAATTCTGATGAGTAGAAGGACAGGGCTGATTCCTGAAAGCTGGAACCACAACTTTCCGGAATCAGCCCTAAAAAGGAATCATAGCTAAAAATAATAGATGCTCCTTGAAGGATACAACCAACAGGAATTACTCTTTAGTGATGAGTCTTGATGAAATGTCTTGGTGAAGATGACCAATAAATCTGAATTAGTCTAGAGCAGGGGTGTCCAAACTTTTTTTGTTGGGGGCCAGAAGGAAAAATATATTTGAAGTCACGGGCCACAGACTCTGTAATCAAACAAATAATGAAATATACCACTTTAAATAATACTTTTTTCCTGATTATTTCATTCACACACCATTTTACTTGACTTACTATCTTTATCTTTGACAGTGTTGTGTAAACTAAGATTTTTCAAATTGATGTTTCATTTCATGATGTCTCTTGATATTAAACTCCTTAATTACGGCCACTTTTAGACTCATTTGCCCTTTTTCTGCGCTAAAACTGCGCACTCTCTCCGCTTTTAGACTCTTTGTCCTCTTTTTCTGCGCTTTTAAGCAGGTTATAAAAACCTGCTTAACAGCGGGCCAACTTTCATTCTATTTCTAAAATACCTCGCGGGCCGCTCCAAAAAAGGAAACAGGCCGCAAATGGCCCGCGGGCCGTAGTTTGGACACCCCTTGTCATGGGGTGGGGTGACGTTTAACATATTAATCACTTTTGCGACCCTATTTTAGGGAAATTCATGCTAGCTGTGAACCGTGCACAGCTCAGCTTAAATTAAAGTGTGTCAATGTGTCTTTGCTATCGTAATGACAGGAAAAGTATGGCTTGTGCAGCTCAAAACATGCAAAAGGCATGTGTGATTTTTGGCCGTAACGTGAAATTAATCAATCAGTGTATCACTTGCTATTTCCTTTAAGAGCCAAGTCAGTGCTCTGATACTGGCGAATTGCTATTTTAATGGCGCAGGTACCTGCTCGTGACCTAACACTTCTTAGTAGAGAAAACTGATTGACTCAATCGTTCGTACTGTGAAGTTTAGTGAGCAGGTCATTTGCAGAAACAGCAGGAATCTACCAAAGATTTATATATGTTTTGTTTTATTTTTTGTTGATGTAGAATACGGTTTCGTGTTGTATTCTGTTTATTGTTGATGTAAAACTTTAAAACAGGAACATGCTATGGGACACATCCATATGGACAATGCACTGCCAAGATAGCGATAAACGTGTGACTGTTGATGTCTGTCTAGGTTGTTTTGAGTCAGGGGTGGGTGCACTGTGGTGTTTTTCGTTGCCTCTTAACAATAGCAATACTCCAGAACTGTACCTAGACACTGTTTTTCCAGACCTCCACGCCTATCTGTGATGGGCAGTGCTGCGCCGCGGGCTGCCAGCAGGGGGACTGGTGGACATAGGGGAGGAAATGGTAGAATGGGATCCCAAATCTCTAACTCCCAGAATCCCCGGCGGTGATTAGTGTCAACCAGCTGCACATGTGCACTACCCTATATAAACCTCAGTCAAACCAGACCTCACTGTTGCGCCTTCACTGAGGGGTGACCGGTACTAGAGGGTATAATAAAAGAAAAGAAAAGAGAATAAAATAAAAGGTGATCTCAAAAAAGGAAAGTGATCTGAAAAGCAAGCATCACAAAAGAAAATAAAAGAAAAGGTGATCTCAAAAGAAAGCCACACAAAAAAAATTAAATAAAATAAAAAAGGTGGTCTCAAAAGAAGGAAAGACATCTGAAAAGAAAGCCACACAAAAATAAAATTAAATAAAATAAAAAAAAAAGAAAATATCTTGAAAAAGAGCATAAAGAGAGTACTGAGCGGTGCTCAGCCAGTTTTAATTTTGGTTGTGTTTTAGTTTGGTTTATTTGAAGTTTAAAGCTGTCTTTTGTTGGTGCAAGCCATTTTGTGGCATTTCCTTTGTTCTGTTCCCCGCCTTTTTTTTCCACACCTCTTTTGGGGGATTTTTTCCCATCCATTCTCCAGTCTCCTTGGAGGAACATTCACTTAAGCACAACACATTTCAAATTATTGTCCCAATCCATAACTAGAACTAAATAATACAAAATAGAACTATATCCTTATAGGTATATGAATATATATAAATATATATCTATTATATATTCACATCTGCTCTGCACTTGGATCCCACACCTACCCCAACCGTAACACTATCGGCGTAAATATATATTCACAAGCACCATTGCTTTTTAAACAATGGTTTGTTACCTTAATAATTTCACATGTGTTTCTGTGTAGCTTCAGTATTAAATTTACAATGTAAAAAAAAAAATCATAAAAATAAAGAAAACACACTGAACGAGAAGAGGTGTGTCCAAACTTTTGACTGGTGCTCAATGTCATTGACAATGAGTGTAATTGCAATTTGCACAGTACTCAATGAATATACAAAAAAAAAGGTACCTACAAGCAACTCCACCGCCGATTGGTCATCAAATGAGATTTTCAAACGGATTACCCAAGTGATTCATCGTTGTGCATTTCGCTTACAATTCAAAGCTGATTCTTTGTCAGAAGTGCAATTATCAATCACGCCATCACGTAATTTCCAGATTTAAAAGGACGGGGTGCAGGAGAGAGCAAAAAAAAAAAAAGAGAAAAGAAAAGAAAAGAAAAAAATGAAAGATAGATCATCAGAAAAAGAGAAGGGGGGGGGGGGAGAAAATCTGTCAAGGGTATTATGGAAGCGGCTCAAAAAGAGAACCATACATCAAAGCGGCGGACAGCCATTTGTTAGAGCAGAATAATAGCTGTGATATGTGTCAGCCCCTGTGACCTGGGGAAACAATAAAGCAGGTTCGGAGCTGCCTAAGAGCAATGACCTTGTGTCGCTGAATCCTGCCCAAAAAGAAAAAAGAGACGGAAGGAGGAGAAACAATTACAATCTATATAAAGTCTGATCCTGTCCTCCACAGCTCGCTGGGGAGAGAAAAGATTGCTGTCTGGTTCCCTTTAGAAAACCTCTTTTTCATCAAAAGCTGAGCGTGGAAGTTGCTATGTTAGACTTCCTGCTACTTCCATACAGTCCCGTATACTCCCCACTGTACAACAGGGTCCAAACTACTACACCACTGCTGCTCTCTACTCAGAGTCAGGGTCTTGTAAAGTCCAGGTTTACAAGAACAGACAAAAGAGAACCAGATCAGAACCAGAGTTCCAATATCATCAATATAATCAAATTTCTAAAGGATATTCTAATTTTACTAACCAATTTACATTAGACAAAATAGACTGGATTAAGGACTCTAATAAGGATAATGCATTTATGAGAAGATTTCTAGAAGAGTTTTAGAAAAAAAGAAGAAATAATGTTTAGAGAGGTCCAAACAAGTGACTTTTTAATGAATACAATAGATTGAATAAATACTTTAATACATATTGTTTACGTAATATTTATAATCATATGATAAATGATATGATCTGGTAGTATTATACATTATAGAGGGTGCTGTTAACTTGTGGTTTTATGTTTTTTAAATTCATCAAAGTAGCATCTCTTGCCTAAATTTTCTCAGTCAGCTTTATAAGGTAGAGTCACCTGGAATTCAGGCTTTCAGTTAACAGCTGTGCTGAACTCATCAAGAGTTAATTACTTGATTATTTTGTCTCTTAATGTGTTTGAGAGCATCAAAGTTGTAAAGTAGTGAAGAGGTAGAGTTACAGGTATACAGTGAATAACTCTATTTGAGTAATGGTGTAATCAATTCACTCAATGCAAAAAAAAAAAAAAAAAAAAAAATCAGGAACTTTGAAAGTATCCTCAGGGGCATTCACAAAAAACATCAAAAATGTTTTATGAAGAAACTGGCTCTCATCAGGACCACCCATGGAAAAGGAAGACCAAGAGGTAACTCTGTTGCACAGGATGGGCCCTATTTTAGAGATCTTTAGCGCACCCTGGTCAATTGTGCATCACACAGCTGGATTTAGAGGGTGCAAAAAATATAAAACGTACAAAAGACATGAACTAATTCTCTTAATTAATCATGGGTGTGTTTTGGGGCATGTAATGTAATAAACCAATTAGTGTGACCCTTACTTTTCCCTTTAAGAGACAGGTGCCCTCTGACTTTGGCGTGTTCATATCCTAACAGTGTGGTGCTTTTGCGTGCCTCAGCCGAGTAAACTGACCTACGAATTTACATTTTGAATGTGCACCAGCAGCTTATTTTAAGGGAACAGAAAAGTTTATTTTATTATTTATTCTTTTTATTGTTGATGTAAAAGCTGGATTTGCACGCTGCAGCATGTTCATCCTGCATGCACGGCGCTAAGATAGCGAAGATAGCTAAGATAGGATTGGGTGGCTGACTGTTGACTGTTGTCAGGGTTTTAATCAGTCAGTGGCGCACCTGTATTTCCTGCAGCCAAGATGGAAACATGGCAGAAATTTACTTAAACACACACCACACTTCTAAACACTAAATACTAAATAACTAAATACTGAATTAGAAGTTAGAAGTGTCCATTTATTTATTTATTTTTTTATTTTTTTGAATTTTAGTATTCTATATGTTGGGTTAAGCAAAGGCACTGTGCCAAATTTTTAAATACCTGAGTATGTCAGTATGAATATATTTTCTCAAGTTTACCCCTTTCTTTTTGAAGAGCTTTATAGCTGATGAACAGTTTGATCTGTGAACTTATGGCATTTCACAGAGCTTTTTTTTTTTTTTTTTTTTTTTTTTGTGGTGGGGTTGCACGGTGAAGCCTCCTGAACCAAAAAAGAAAAGCAAAAAAAAAAAAGAAGAAAAAATAAGAGCCTCAGCCAAAAGCCGTCTCTTATACGACAGATTGTAAGGACAAATCAAAGAGAGCCATTCGCCGGGCGCCCAGACGCCGGGACAAAAGACACCCACGCACTGCATACTTTGTGCGATCCAGATAAAGGTCTGTGGAAATGGCAGAGCGGGCCTGGTATTCACAGTGTGACAGCGGGGCAAAAGGTGTGAAAGAAGTCATTGAGGTGTTTCACCCGCCACTGAATGGAGGGATAGGGGTCTTCAGGCCGAATGAAAGTAGCGCTGCGCTCGGTTCAGACGTGGCATTGCCGGGCAATGGGGAGAACGATGGGCACTTTCTCTCTCTCTCTTTCTCTCTCTCTCTGCCTTTGTGGGTTGATCTTTATGTGTGCCATGGCTGAGCATAAAATCACAATGCTGCAGAGCTCCAGTGCAATAACTCAGCCCTGCAGCAGAGCCTTTCTTTTTTTTTTACTTTGGGCCAGACTGCTCTAGAGATCTATTTGTTCACATGCTCCGCTGAGCATTGAAATGGATCTGACTTAATGGTCGGATGGCTGTCCGAAAATGTTTGATCCTATTAGAAGTGCCTCGAAAAGCTGCCAAGTAGCGTCGCCTCGCAAAGCGCGCTGGAAGAGAGAGAGAGAGAGAGAGAGAGAGAGAGAGAGAGAGAGAGAGAGAGAGAGAGAGAGGAAAGATTACGGCATTAAAACAATATGTTCATTTACGTTTAATTACCGCCAGGCCACGTGCAGCAATTACCTATGCATTAATTAGACTTACAAGTGAGTTAAAGTAATGGCCCATTTTCTGTGACCTACGACTACTAGGATCTATGCCCTTCCAGACTCATAATGCTGCAGATTACTGAGCAAAAAAAAAAGGATATATATTAAATTACATACATCAGAGAATTTTTTAAAAGTCCATATTAATAAAAAAAACTAGTTCGCTTTAAGTACAGTGCCGTGAAAAACAAAAAAAGATAAGTGACCCCTCACACATTTTTTTAAGCACAAAAAGCTGTTTTTTTTTATTACCAGTTTTCTCCCAATTTAGCTAGGCTAATTTCCTCCTCCGATACATGTGACGTCAGCCACTTCCTCATCATAGCTTTAGGAGGAAAGCGCAGCGACTCGATTAGGCAGTGATACATCAGCTCACAGACGACGCCTTCTGCTGATCAGCATCACCCTAGGAGTGATGATAGGAAAGGACGACATCTACCCACGCAGAGAGAGAGCAAGGCCAATTGTTCTTCCCTTGGGCTCCAGCAGCTGATAGCAAGCTGCATGACAGGGATTCGAATCAGCGTTCTCCCAGTTATAGTGGCAGTGCTTTAGACTGCTGAACCACTTGGAACCCCTCCAAAACTTTTTTTTCAATGAAGAAGAAGAAGAAATAGCCTAAAATTATCCCCATGGGAGAGTTCCAGGGCAAAAAGCACTTGTGACCAAAAACCCAACCAACAATTGCCTATGTCACAAGTACACAAAAAAAAACAAAACATAGATGATGGGGCGCTATAGCCCAAGGATCGCAAGTTTAAATACTGGGTCTTGCTGCTTTGCCATCAGCAGCCGGAGTCCGAGAGAGAACATTTGAGCTTTCTCTCTCTAGGTGGATAGATGGCGCTCTCTCCCCTTATCACTCCCACTGTGATGTTGGTCAGCACAGGTGTCTGCTAGCTGATGTTTTAGAGCTGGGGATCCATCAAAGCGCTGCATTGGTGGCGGTTAATTGCAGCATTGAGGAAGACTTTACACAATACTCAAAGTAAATTAATTGGGTAAAAATGGGTGAAAAAGACTTAAAAACCAAAAGTAATGCTCCATTTTCTCTGCCCTACTACTAGGCCGATGTCCTACCTGACTCTCAATGCTGCGAATGAATGGCTAAAAAGTTTCTAGGTAAGAAAATTAAACACATAAGAGAACAGGTGAACCCAGTAAAGCATTTCCAAAGGATTGTTCCTATAGACCGGCTGAGGTCTGTTTAAGTGAAAAATATGACTGCAGCTCCAGAGCTAATACAAGGCTATTGATTCCTCATGTGGAGAACTTCACCCAGATAAGTCCCAGAGCAGTGCTATTACTTATGATAATGATTATTGCATACGTGAACCTATTCTTAGTCCCTGGCCTGCATTAAAAATGTCCATGAGGGAGTGAAGCTAGGGGGTTTGCACTCTGCAGTTGGCACAAGTTCTCGAGGAACTGGTGAGGAGTTTGTGCGCTTATTCAGCCCCCGACATGGGATACGGCCTTTAAATAATTAAGCAAGGCCCAGGAATAGAGGAATAAGAAACAAAACTATCAGAGAAGAGAAAGAGCTGCCAGGATCTGGTGGGAAAGTTGGCAGCCTGCTTAGAAAAGTGCAGCTTTAAATTCAGCCAGACCATAATTGTCGCAATTAGCATGCACCACTTTGTAGACAATGCTTGTTTTTGTGGGCAATAAAGGCTGGGGAAAGAGTACATTTAAGGCATACCTTGATTTCCCTGTGGAAATCTCTCTGCACAAACGTGTGTGTTTCTGTAACTGTAGATTAACTCTTATTTATAAACAGAAAAAAAAGGAATGTGAGGATGCTTTCATATCTGAATTGTTTGGTCCGAATTAAAATCAAATCAAATAAAATCATTTTATTGTCGCATTATAGTAACAATGGGGTACAGGCATTGGCATAGGAACCGAGGGGGACCCACCCAATATTAGAAATAAATATCCGAAATAGGTGGATTTGCCCCCCCCAAAAAAAAAAAAACTTGTATTTTGAAAGTGTGCTGAAATCTGCACCCCCGCCATGAAAAGCACCCCCTCTGAGAAGCACATTTCTATTTAAAGACAGCCAAAGCAACTATCTCCGCTTTTATGAAGAACCCTTGTTGCTTACATGCTTCTGAAAGTGTGTGCTTTTCATGGCGGGGGGGGGGGGGTGCAGATTTAGGCACAACACCGGCTTTACATGCGAGGTCATTGATGAGAGCAGTGAATCGCAACAATAACAATATACTGCAATACAAACTACTTTTGGGTAATGTCTTGTTCTGTTAACAGACTCAAAGGGTTTAGATTAGAAACCGGGGGGGGGGGGGGGGGGACCCAATTTCAGAAATAGGTGGATTTGTTCCCCTTCCCCAAAAAATGATACCACAGAAAAAGCAGCAATTGTTTTAAAATAAACTTTAATTTTGAAAGCGCGCCAAAATCTGCACCCCCGCCATAAAAAGCACCACCTCTCTTAGCATTTCTCATCTCATTTCTAATTAAAGTTAGCTAAAGCAATTATCTCTGCTTCTGTCAAGAATAGAGGTGTGCACACGCTACCGAGAGGGGGTGCTTTTCATGGCGGGGGTGCAGATTTAGGCACAACACCGGCTTTACATGCGAGGTCATTGATGAGAGCAGTGAATCGCAATAATGACAATATACTGCAATAAAAACGACTTTTTAGGTAGTGTCTTGTTCTGCTAACAAACTCTGAGGGTTTAGGTTATCTGACGTTTTTATTAACTGCAGCCAAAGATCTATATGAAATGTCAAGTTTTATTTTTTTCTTTTAATAAAAGGACCACATCGTAAGCAGTGCTTTTAGTAGAAAAAAAAATAAAATAATTTTGGAGTAATGTGGAGTAAAAATGTAATGTGGAGTAGCATGTTTAGGTTGTAAAGTGACCTTTAGTTGGATTTAACTAATAATAAACAGAAGTAAATGTATGTATGTCCTAGTTTCTTCAAAAAAGCCACCCTTTGCTCTGATTACTGCTTTGCACACTCTTGGCATCATTCTTTCAATGAGCTTCAAGAGGTGGCCACCTGAAATTAAAAGTTTTCCAACAGTCTTGAAGGAAGGAGTTCCCAGAGGTGTTTATTAGCACTTGTTGCCCCTTTGCCTTCTTCACTCTGTGCTCCAGCTCACCCCAAACCATCTGGATTGGGTTCAGGTCCGGTGACTGTGGAGGTTCAGCTCATTTTTTGTTAAGTACATAAAACTCCACATGTGTTCATTCATAGTTTTGATGCTTCAGTGAGAATCTACAATGTAAATAGTTATGAAAATAAAGAAAACGCATTGAAAAAGAGAAGGTGTGTCCAAACTTTTGGCCCGTACTGGAAGTGAGAGAAAAAATCAACACAAAAAGAGAAATGGCTACGAGGAATCCGGTGGGAAAGTTGGGAAGCTGCATTGAAAGTACGGCTTTAAATTCAGCGCGACCGTAATTGTCGCAATTAGCATGCACCACGTTGTAGACAATGCTTCTTTTTGTGGGCAATAAAGGCTGTGGAAAGAGTACATTTAAGGCATACCTTGATTTCCCTGTGGAAATCTCTCTGCACAAACGTTTCTGTTCTCTAAAAGATAGCAAAGAGCATTTCAGTAGCTTTAGTGTAATAGTTTATCGTCAGGATTCAGCAGCCTCAGCAGATGAACATGTAAAGTAATCACTCTCTAGTGTCGTTACATGGTGTCATTGAGTACGCTTCATCATCACTGACTATCCACTAGCCTTTAATATGCACACAGATGGATTTTTCGCTGAGAGTCGGTGCAGTCTGTAAAGCGCTAAGAGCAAAAAAGCTCTTTTTTTGTGGATATGCTGATTAATACTGCTGCTGAACAGGTGATGGTGCCCACAGAGGTCATGGAAATCATCAGAGAGTGGGCCAGCATCGGCAGATCAGACATTCATCCACACTCTGCATTCATTACGGACATTTGTTGCTGGGTGGTGCCTGATAAATGCTGTATTTATCACAGACATAACAAGGAAAAAGCAGGGTGCGTTTACTGGCAGGCCTGGAAAGTAATGTGCGCCTGGTTTCCCCTGCTGTGTTACGGCCTCATCTTAATCTTTCCAGTCTAGACAACTTTCTCAGTCTTTAACAATAACAGCGAGTCTTTAACTTTTAAATAACTAAAGTTTATACACAGCAGAGGACACTCAAAGATACTCAGCTCATTCAGGAAACTCAGTGCACCACTATATACCCAAGTACTGAGGATCTGAATACTGTGAAATGCTGGTGTAGTGACTTTATTAACAATTAATAATAAATAATATCAGTAAACTATTTGTCCGCCAAGCAACATAACTTAGTTAACAGTAGATAATATATGCTAATTGGCAGAAATAAACTTTAATCAACTTCATATTTGATGATAATTTGTAAAAAAAATAGTTGATATCTCAAATGTGGACGAAATGGTAGACAGTTGAATTGTTTGAGATGCCAAATCAAAACAGGAAGTTGACACGTAGGTGATGCTACGTGGTGTTTTGAAAAGTTTATAATGGATAAAAACTCAGGCTGTCATTTGATGTGGAATTGAATATATATATGTGTGTGTGTTTTGTCAGCTCTATAGTGCCACCTAGGCCTTCAATAAAAAGTTGTTTCCTCAGAATGTTAGTCATTTTTGGTGTGTGATTGACACAAAAGTTTTCCAGTGTTCCAGAACCTTGGCAGGAACATACTGCTAGGTTTTATGCTGCTGCACAATTTACCTATTGGCTTTTACTAGCTCCGCCCAACAGGAAGTCAGACATTTTGAAAGATTCTTGAAAGAGTCTTGTTTACTGCAGAATGAGGCATTATATGAGTTTTCAGATTTGTCAGATTTTTTGAAAACGAAAAAGTTCAACTTCCACCAGTTACTTGGTTTGGCCCGGTATGATTTGTGCTGTTGTGCAAAAGCCCTACGTCCCCCAGTGACCCCAAACTTCGCATTGATGGACCAATGTTCTAAATGCTGAGCCACGTCTGTGTGTGTTACATTAACATTACTGTGAATTTTTAGTTATAGTTATAGTTATAACACATTTTGCTAATTTTCAACCACTTATGCCACTGTTGGCTAATATCTTCATGCTACAACATCTAAATAAAGTATGGACTGCGATTAGTTGCAATGGAGGAACTTAAAGGCCACAGCTGATCAACTCACAGTTTTGAACGAATTGTTGATTCCATTGGTACAGCTTTCAAACTACTTTTGTACTTGTTTCAGTTTAGTGTCCTCAATCTGGCAACCAACTAGCTTTGCAAAAATCAGGCATTGCATCTTAACTGTAAAAGAAATGGCTTAAAATCTACCAGATATCATTGCCAATACTTTTGTAAATTTAGTGTGTGACCACATTGGACTGTATTGGAAATTCTATTTTGTATTGTTGTTTAAATTCCCAGTCATGAAGATTTAAAGAGTTTATGACTTGGGACTCAACCCTTCCAAAAACAGGCCATGTCTTTTTTTTTTTGTCAATTTATTTTATGGCAGAAGCAACTAACAGCCTTCATCATAAATCAAGCAAACCTGGGTATCAAACCCACAACCTTGGCATTGATGGCCCAGTGCTCTAACTGCTCAGTCTGTACTGTATGTGTTACATCAACATCATTGCATGTTTTTAGTTAGTTATAACATATTTTGTTCATTTTTTCAACCCCTTATGCTGCTGTTGGCTAATGTCTTCATGCTACAACATGCAAATATACATTGATCTTAGTCGCAATAGAGGAGCATTCAGGTCACAGCTGCTTTCCCCTGCAACAGTTCTCAAACTCCTCTTGTACTGGTTTCAGGTTTAATGTTCTCAACCTGGCAACCCACAAGAGCTTAGCAAAAACCAGGCATTGCATCTTAACTATAAAAGAATTGGCTTCAAATCTACCAGATATCATTGCCAACACTCTTGTCCATATAGTGTTTTAGTACAGCTATATTGGTAGCTCCATTTGAGCTGTTGTTTAACCCTTGTGTGGTGTTCGGGTCTGTGGGACCCGTTTTCATTTTTCATCAAATGATACAAAAAAAAAATATTTTTTCTAACTCAAACTCATTGGCATTGGCTCATTTTTTGTGAAAAACATATATCAAAACACATACTCGATAAACACACACTGTACACCCCTCCCCCCCCCCCAACACATTTATATTACATACAGTATGTTTGGCCACGGACTAATAAACATTGCTTCATTTGTAAATTTGAAACTAAACAAATTTTCTACTCAGATCTTGAGTTTAATTAAATTTCTTTTACATTTGATTAAAAAAACTAATAAAAAAGAGTAGCACTTTTTGAAAGAAATGTAACATAAGAAAGGTAAAGGGCAAATATTAACCATGTAAGCTGTTTATATTGCTTGCAATTTAGGTGAAGCGAGCATGTGGAAAGCATTTTAAAAGAGTTTATGACTTGGGACCCGACCCTCCCCAAAAAAACAGGCCGTGTCTTTTTTATTCATTTTTTTCTTTGATGCTGGAAGCAACTAGCAGCCTTCATCGTAAACGGAGCAGCTATGCCTCGTGACATTAATTATTATTAGCTTGAACCATCTGAATTTTAAGCTCCAGTGACAGCGCTTTTGTTCCGCTGCCTTTGAAACGCCGGAGCGTTGTTGTGTTCTTTGTTTTACGGCGGCTTTTTGCGAAGAAACAAGGTTAGCGTGGTGCGCCACTCCAAGCCGGATATTCCTCCTTGTATTATGAGATGAAACACCTTGATATTCAGCGCAATATTAACACACCATCTGGAGGGTGGCGTCCTTTGCGGCGTGGTCGGGGCTCTCGCTGTCTGGCTTGTTGACTAATATTTCTCCAAAGAAAAATAGAGAGCAGAGGCAGAGAGATGTGAAGGACGTGTGGGAGGCGGATGGGGAGGGGGTGGGGGGGGGGGGGTGGTGTTGAAGCGTGCGGTGGGGTGGTGGGGTGGATTGGAGTGGGGGGGCTTTCAGGGGGAGGAGGAGGTGTCTGCGCCTTCAATCTGAAAACCTCTGGCAACACGTGCGGCAAATAAATTCATCACGCAGCAAGGATGTCTTGTTCTGACACTAATTTTAGGACCAGAGCAGTGGGTAATGAACATATTCAATGACAAATGGAGAACGTTCGCATCCGAAGCATTTGTTGGGCTTATTTGCATTCTCCAGTTCACCTCGACAACACCTGGTGTCTGGGGGTACGGGGGGATGCTGCCGTAGGAATGGCTCTGAATAGCACGCCATCAGACTGTTTCCTGATGACAATGCTTTCGTCCCATTTCTCTTCTTTGATTGAGTGTTCTTTATTTAGTGTTGGGGGCCTACGGTACAGTACGTGGGGGTTCGGGCTCTTTTTTTTTTTAGCAGAATAAATCAATTTGATGGGTAACCATGTCTCTTTTTATCTTTCTTCTGGAAGACAGTTTAAAATTAAAATCATTTTTTGGTAACACTTTCTATGAATTTCATCTTTATTAGACTCTATATCTACATTCATAATATATTATTATAATGCATTCATAAGGCATTATAAACATGGCTATAAATATTTATAAAAATACATAACTCACTATAGCCATGTTTATTAAGCATTCTTGTGACTTGTGATTATAATACATTATAAGCTATGCTTATGATATACATGTTAAAATAGTTTATATCTATCATTAATAATTCAGTCCTGCAATGAAAAAGTGTGTCACTTTACTTAGAGCGCACAAATATCTGTTATAATACATTATAAATGACTATAACTAAGATTATATTCAAGACAAGTATAATTCATGAGTGATTAAACATATATTTATAGGATTACTGAGGGTGTGTTTATAAGTTCGAAGCTGTTTTAGTCATGATACAAGTTTACAAGCTGGGACTGAGTTTCTTGGTATTGACGTATAGCATGTTATAAACATAGCTATTAATGCATTATAATCACAGTTCATGATTCATAAAAAAACATGGCTATGATGAATTATAGAGTTCTATAAAAATGTATAGCTATGTTTATAATGCCTTATGAATGCATTGTAATGTGTTATGAATATGTTTATTGAGTCTTATAGAGATGACACTCATAGAAAGTGTTACCAATGTGGTAACACTTTCTATGAATGTCATCTCTATAAGACACTATAAACATACTCATAGCACATTATAATGCATTCATAAGGCATCATAAACGTGGCTATACATATTTATAAGAATATGTAATTATAATTAATCATAGACATGTTCACTAAGCATCATGAACTGTGATTATAATGCATTAATAGCTGTGTTTATAACATGTTAAACATCAATACCAAGAAACTCCCAGAACGTCCCAGAAAAATAATTCTATAATTATATTTTTTACCCCTCATAAATTATTCTTGTCTTGAGTATAATATTAGTTATAGTCAATTATATGTACATGTATTATAACAGGTCTTTGTGCGCTCTAGGTAAAGTAACTTTAAAGTAAGACTTTCAATGTGGGACTAGATTATTAACGATAGATACACTGTATACTATTTTAACACACATTTCATAAGCACAGCTTGTAATGTATTATAATCACAAGTCATAATGCTTAATAAACATAGCCATAATGATTATGGTTATGCATTTTTATAAATATCTGAAGCCATGTTTATAATACCTTACGAATGCGTTATAATATGTTATGAATGTGGTTATAGCGTCTAATAGAGATGGCATTCATAGAAAGTGTTACCGAAAATGTTTTTTTTTTTTTTTTCAGAATTACAGTTGTGTGTTCTTAGCCCCTCGCCTTAAACAGTGGTGAGACTTGTTGAATTAGACATGGCGACACCGTTGTTCCTTACTATTGTTGTTGTGTATGAAAAATAGAAAAGAAAATGAAAAGACTTTCATTGATCAATGTGCCTTATAGTCTGTAAAATACGCTAAAAATCAAACTGGCTGCTACAATACAGTATGTTGCATAGCCTACGCCCTTGGGTGTCTTCAGGGGTCAGTGATAGGTCCGTTTGAGAGTCATTGTTCATGGCGAGCCGTTGTAGGAGGTGTTGGAGGCGTAGGACCGCTCAGGCCGGCTGTCTGGGACATGATGAATAGCTAGACCCGCAAAGTGTGTGGCGTACAGCTGAGGACAAGAAGAGGAGCAAAACTTTGAACCTCTGTCCCCCCATCCCCCACCGTCCCCCACCCATCCCCCCGCCCCGTCATCCCCCTTAATCAATATTACTCTCCTTCAGGCAGAGCTTAACGGCGCTTCGTGCAAGTCTTACCAATGCATGCGCAAATAGAAATGTCATTCTCGCAGGCAGGTGTTTTTGTCACATGTTAACATTTTATCACTGATGCCATCTTGACAGTTTCCCGTGGCTATGCTCTGATAATGGTTATTAACACAAAAAACACACAAAAAATCCATATTCCGCAACTTGTTGTTTGTCAGTTTGACAGTTCCTGTGCATTAACGACGGCATCAGCCCGCGGGATGAGAAGCAATTACTCTGAGACTCTCAATTAATGAGCTCCCCAAAACTGTTGTCATTATTATTATAGAGCCTTATCAAACATTTCCAGAGCTCTCCCTCTTCCCTCTCTGGAACAGAAACCATGTGTGTTTTGAGCAATGGATCCATTAGCATCCTCAGTCCATCCAAAGAAAATTATTTTGGCATTTTTTTATTTATTTTTTTCCCCCACGCGGGCCTTCACTTTGAGTCGGAAACCCATTTATTCGGCGCATAATAACATTTTCCAGCACCCAGGAGCGCCAAAAATGGCGTGTGTGGTCCTGCAATATGGGCTAAAGGATGAGGCTTTCCTCTCAGACCATCAGACCGGGCTTTCATCTGTTTATCTGTGGCGGTGCAATTCAAAAAAAAAAATATATATATGAGACAAAATATGAGACGGAGTATGAGACGGAGTATGAGACAAAATATGCACAGCCTCAAAAGACCGGCCTCAATGCTAAACATGAATTAGCTTTTGTTGTGGCCATTATTACATTTTGAAAAAAAAAAAACGAATGCATATTAATATTAATCTCAATAGGGAGATTATTATCTGTTTCAGACTCTTATTTATATTTGTAACTAATTTCTTCTCCTTTCTCTCCCTCCGGTTTTCTGTGTCCGAACAGCATAGTCAGTTTATTGCTGTGGCAGAAATATATTTATACAGTAAATAGCATGCAACGTTTTTTTCTGCAGTGTAAATGAAAAAATTGAAGTGATCCAGACTATAAAGGAACACATAAGGAATTATGCAGTAACTTAAACTACTAAAGTGTTAAACAGATGCTCTGTGATCTGTGCTGCTGGTTTCTGTGGTAAAGTTTCTGAGGCTGGTATACTCTGTGGTCCTGATGAGTGCCAGTTTCATCATAAAGTTTTTGATGGTCTTTTTGGCTGACCTTAATCTGGATTAGAACATTATTCAAATAGTCACTGTATACCTGTAACTCTACCTCTTCACAACTTTACAACTGATGCTCTCAAACACATTAAGAGACAATAAATTCAAGTAATTAACTCTTAATGAGTTTAGCACAGCTGTTAACTGAAAGCTGAAATTTCAGGTGACTCAACCTCATAAAGCTGACTGAGAAAATCCAGCCAGCTTGGATTACTTGTGTTAATCTAGTGTTAACTAGTGTTAATCTACAATGCAGAAATTATAATACATGTTTAAGCTGCATATAGGCTACAGTTTGCACATTGCAAATTATTGCATTTTAGTTCAAAGCAAATATATTAAACAACCTTGGTTGGAAAACTCAATTTTGCTGGAGTTCTCTTGAGTCTTTTCCATTAGATCATCTTCATACTAGGCTATATATGTCTGCTATGTTCTTGCTGGCGTGTGCAGGTGTGATGGATCACAGTATAAACCAATAGGGAGTCGGAATGGTATATGTTTATACTTCTCTACATCCAATCACAATCAGATTTCTGGATGGAGAGATTTATCTGGATAGGGTTTTTTTGAATGATGAGAAGCCATAATAAAAAAAGTGAGAATGAAATAGGAGTAACTATATATATATATATATATATATGTAGAGAGAGAGAGAGAGAGAGAGAGAGTAGAAAGTTCAGATAGTTTTGTGAAAATAAGTAGAAGTAGAAGTAAAAAGTCATCTGAAAAAGAAATAATTAATCCAGTAAATTATAGATAACCAACATGTCTACTTAAGGTAACAAGATTTTTTTTTTTTTTTCATGGAAAATATGAAGAAATACTTCTAAATTAGTGTCTGTTTCTACTTTATAGAGCACAACTTCTACACTAAGTATAGTATACCACCAGTAGCAGGTTTGAAAGGCAGATTTATATGATTGTTTTTCAATCAGATGTATGTTACTACATATGACCAACACAAATACAGCTCTGGAAAAAAGAAAAAAAAAGACCACTTAAAAATTAGTTTAGAGTTTCTTTGATTTTTAACCAAACTGAAAACCTCTGGAATATAATCAAAAAGGAAGCCAACAAGCCATCAAACCATCAAACTGAACTGCTTGAATTTTTGCACCAGGAGTAAAGCAGCATAAAGTTATCCAAAAGCAGTGTGTAAGACTGGTGGAGGAGGAGAACATGATGCCAAGATGCATGAAAACTGGGACTAAAAAACAGGGTTATTCCACCAAATATTGATTCCTGAACTCCTATATGCAGTCTGAAAGCTCTGCCACTGAAGTGGTCTCTTATTATTTTTTCCAGAGCTGTATTTTCACATAATTACCGTGCATATTTTTATTCATATAAAAATGAAATGAACAGAAAATACTGTTTTAGAGCACTTTCACAACCTAAAAACATCTTAAATCTTTACTGCTTTAATGTTTTGGCTTGTTTGTTCTTCAGGGACCCCCGGGTACTGAATACTGAGTACAGTATCTGCTGCTGTAAAACCTGCTGTAAAGGCTTGCTGTTTCTGAGATGTGTGTGTTCTCTTCTCAACAAAGCCAGTTCTTCTTTTCCTCTGCACTTCTGTAACTATCAGGGTTTCCTGCCTTGTGTTTCTGAGTAGGCGCACATACAAATTTAATGTGACAACTGCAACTTGTTTATTATTTCCAGCACCAGAAAAGCTACATGGATTCCAACAACATATAATAGTGTGTGCTCGCCAGCCTGCCGGAACATCACTGCCAATTTACGGATGAACCAAGGTAAATGCAGCTTACTGTACATTTTGTCATTTCGTTAAAGCATGCGTTGGACAGATAACCATGCCTGCTCGTTATGTGCTGGTTGTTATTCTGTCACAGGTAGCTCAGGTAGTGTTAAAACTTACCAGTATACAGCATGTGTGTAATAACTTTAAAAAAACTACTATTGCATTGTACACTGCCTGTCCAAAATAGGGTCACCAACTGGATTTGTCTATACAAACACTTTAGGTAAGAGTCTCATAGTGAATAATTACTGCATGGTTGATTATGTTTTAGCTGGAAACGAGTTATTTATTGGTCTCATTTCGCTAAAATCAACTTTTTCTTGTTCTTTGTGAAATACAATAGGTCTCTCTGAGTTGAATATACTGTACATAATGCGTATCAAACAGTTCTTTAGCCTCCTTTGTCTGCATTAGCTAGTAAAAAAAATCCTCAGAAATACGAGTTGATCAGAGAGATTTAGAAGTTAGGTGTCTACCTCAACCAGTTAGTTCATGGCCCACAGGCGGCACTGGACCCGGGCTACAACATATATAGTTATAGCTGTTTACAGAGCTAGTTAACATTATCTATCTAGTGTAAGTAACTATAGGTTTAAATTGGATCTCCGGTTGATTCTGCATTTTACAGAGACACTAGATAAGCACGGTTTGATAAGGAAGTTCAACTCGACAAAACACCGGTCAAAGCGGGTGACGTTTGCATCGGATTTGATATGGTGTGAAACATTTTGATATGTGGTGAAACTGCCGTGAGGTGAGTGTCTTTGCAGCTGCAGGGGTTACTCGCATTTGCATGTATGAATATTCATGAGCAATCCCGTCTTTCGTCAGAGACCAGTAATTCAGTGATCTAAAGCAGGGCTAAATAGAAACACCTCAGCAATTTTTTCTTTATTCATACTAGAGACCAGAACTTGACCTTTTAAGATGAATTTAAAAACAACGGAATGAGATCTTTAACTCTATCTGATGCAGGGAGTAGCTTCTCATTTGTTAAAAAACAACCATTTGAAAAGACTCATCCTGGGGTCGTGGGAAAGATCTGTTAGTATGTTTTAAAAGAGTCAAATTATTGGCATGCATCAATCAAAGAAAATATCTATAAAGGAGATGAAAGCTGAAAGTACTAAATTGAGGTTAATAACTGTCCAACATCTTATTAAAAAAGTGGAAGGAAAGTGGAAAAACATCATCTTCTTTGATGAAATCAAAGTTCAGCTGCACTGCCATGGAGAACAAAACTTTTTTTCCCCAGTATTTTATTTTTTACTCAGTAATGGAGAATTTTCCAATGTGGCAAAGTAAATTACTTGTGTCAAAATGTACTTGAGTAAAAGTAAAATGACCTACTAAAAATCACTAATTACTCATAAAATCTACTCAATTACAGTAATGTGAGTAAATGTAATTAGTTACTTCCCACCTCTGTGAAAGAGTTCAGACCTTAACCTCATTGAGAATCTTTGAGATGTGCTGTAGAAGGCTTTGTGCAGTGGTCAGACTCTACCATCATCAATACAAGATCTTAGCGAAAAATTGATGCAACTCTGGCTTGAGTTGGCCTAGACTGTTTTTTATAGGGGGTGTTCAACTGCAATAATATGTATTGTCATCTTTAATTCTACAGTATAACATGGCCATACAGATACTGTAGATTTCAGTAACTCATACCCAGACCCCACTGTCCTGCTCCATCTCCAAAGAAGCCGTTTGAGAGGGCTGCCCGTTGTTTTTTGGCAAGACCCCGTTAAAAGGTCTCACTTTGACAGCTCTCTTTTGCCTGGGGCCATCTCTCTGCACCCTCATCCGTCTTCTTCCTCTGCTCTGTCTTTTATTCCGGGTCCTGGCAGCACTTCAGTGATGCTCATTTATTCAGCTGCTGATTATATTTCTGCTTCTTCCCTCCTCAAACCCTGGGAGGTCGGCAGGGGGTTTTAGCACTCCGCTATTGTGGAAATGACTGAAGTCTTGCATTTGCTTTGTGAAACATGCAGGCGCTCGAAATCTCAAAAAAAGGAATTTCATTGAATGTCATTGGAAAGTTACTTTATTTCAGTAATTTAGTTTAAAATGTGAAACTCATATATTATATAGACATTTTACACACATTGTTTATTTATTTTATTGTTGATTTATAATTATAGCTAACAGCCACAATAAAACACCAAAAATCAGTGTTTTAGAAAAATTGAATATTATATAAATATAAAATCAATTGGTACTTTTGGCAGTGTGGGCAGTGTGCCAAGTCCTGCTGGAAAATGAAATCCTCATCCTTATAAAAGTTGTTTTCAGCAGAGGGAAGAAATATGAAAGTGCTGTAAGATTTTGTAGGAAAACAAAACTGTACTGACTTTAGACTTGATAATAAAACACAGTGGATCAACACCAGCAGATGACAGACATGTCTCTCCATAAAACCATCACTGATCATCAGTAAATGTTACATTTAATTAATAAATCAAGGGATCAGAGTCTGGAGGAAGAGTGGAGAGACACACAGTCCAAACTGCTTGAGGTCTAGTGTAAAAAAAACATTATGATTTTTCAGGTTTTTTTAACAATAAACTAATTTATATATATATATATATTTTTCTACAATATCAACAAGTTTTGTACTTTTTCTGGTTACTGAATGAACCTAAAGACCGGTAGCAAATCACACATGTTAGTGTAGCATTCCTTAGCTTGGGATTTAGCGTGGCAAAAGTCATGGGACATGATTTTAGTCCCATTTCCCATTATTTTTAGCATATCCTCCTAAGACCCGAATGCATGGTATGCATTTTTTTATTTCTCTTCGCTACTTGGGCTAATTGGCCCAAACCTGATTAGTGTAAAAACAAAGAACGATCTTTTTTACATGATGTAAGTTTCTGAGAAACTTGATGTCCACATATGGGGACTTCAGTTTTATGTTACGATAGAACACAAAGTCGCAATGAAGTAGCAGTTAGCAATGATGTGCAAAACATTCAAATTTTGTGCCTGAACAAAAAAAAAAGAGTGAAAAACTAAAGATAAAAACAAAAACAATTGTGCCCTTTTGAGCAAGTGCAGCGTCAACAGAAAAAAAAAAAAACATAAACTGAAAACCTAAATTTACTGTTTATTTAAAGTTCTGATCAAAATCAAAACTGTAACGTGTTAAACTCTTCGGCCACCACTAGATGACACCTAGTGCTTTGTAGAGCAAAATTTAGTGTTGTCGTCTAGACGACCCAAAGTGTGATGTCCACATATGTGGACGCCAGGTCTTTTTTGCAGCTTTTTCACTGTTTACTAAAAACATGATTCATTTTAACCTTATAAACAGCACAGACAATGCTTTTTCAATGACACATTTCAATGCCCTTTCGGAAGTGTCTACTCCACGTCGCTCGGTATGCTCTAACGCTCCGCTGGGGTCTACTGTATGTGATCACCACAGCCCACAGTGAGCACCGCTGCTACTACTTCTTTTTTCTTTGTCCCCTGGTCTCCACCACTCATCACACTACTATCTGCATAATTCATATTCAGATCACATCGCGGAACTCCTAAAGAACATCATGATATTAGCAGCTTCCGTGCGTGCTCCAGTTAACATGAACATTGCGGTTTGACCGATTGCCCTATTAGCAGGGTTTTCTTGTGGTTCACACACTCGGAAATCAGAACAGTTAAATGGAGCAGAGGGTCCTGAGGGCCTGCACAATCAGGCAGAGCAAATGAGGCACCAAGAGAGGAAAAAAAAAAAAAAAGACCCGCACTTGGTAAAAAAGCGCTGACACCGCCAAAAACACAAAGACCCCTTTTTCCCCCCAAATTAGCAGAGTTTCGGTGCTCAGCGATGCCCGTCTAATTGCAACTAAATTTGACGGAACTTAATGCGTCCTGGTGGAAAATGTAATTTCGTGTATTACGGATATAAGCTTTGGAATTGAAGCCCAATTAACTGGACTGATTGATGCACCAATGAGTTTAACATAATTGATTACATGAGAAAAGTGATTATAGGAAACAAACAGAAATGGCGTGTGACACCTTTAGCATCGTAACACCGGCAATGAGCTTCAACTTCAGCTTCAGTTGTTTGCTTATTTTTGGGTGATTTTTATCTTTTTCAACTTGGTCCTAGTCAGATAAGACTAGTTTTGCATTGGGAGTTGAAGTAATGTAATTTAATTATATTTAAAAAACACAAATCCCTGAAATGGGAGCGGCTACTCCATTTATGCACTGACCACTTATGAAGGATGATTAAAAAATGCTAATCAAATGATCATTTTGATTTTTTTTTTTTTTTCCTACATTGAACATGAAAACTGAAGTTATCCAGACTATGAAGAACCACATAACCAAGGAATCATGTCGTAACTTAAAAAATTGAACAAACCAAAATATTGTGGTTTCTGAGGCTGGTAACTCTAATGAACTCATCCTGTGCAACAGAGAGAACTCTTGCTATTTCTTTTCTGGGGCGATCCTAATGAGAGCCAGTTTCATCATAACGTTTTTGATGGTCTTTGCGACTGCACTTGACGATACTTACAAAGTTCTTGTTTTTTCTTTTTTCCAGATTGACTTACCTTCATTTCTTAAAGTGTTTTTTAACTCTTGTCGAGTTCAGCGCAGCTGTTAACTGAAACTCTACCTCATAAATCTGACTGAGAAAATGCATGATGTGCAAAACTGTCATCTAAGCAAGAGGTGATACTTAAAAAATAAATTGGTTTGTTTAAACTTTTTTTTACATCTTTTTCTTTATAGTTTGGATGACTTTCTTACTAATTTACAATGCAAAAAAATAACACTATAAAAAAAACACTACATTTAAGGTGTTCAATTTTTTGCCCATGTCATTAAATGGTCACAATACAATTCTATGCTTAATTGATTGGAAACAAGTTGTTGGGAATCCCAGTCAAAAGTTTCTACAGCCAGTCCTGAAAGAAACATGTGCCAAGTAAAGATTTTTGTGTTTGATTTTATGTTTGAAATGAGTTTATTTATTTGTTTTTGGACTAATTAGGTGTTTCTGATCCCAACTGGAGAGGATCATTTTTAATGATAAAAAAAACATATTGTCTATATAAGAAGACTTCCTGTACAAAGACAACGTTTGGTTTTTATATATGTTATGTCCTACTAATCTCATAAACACACCCTTAAACCTTGTGCAAAGCCTTTCCAGAAGAGTTATAGCTGCAGCTGTTATAGCTGCAAAGAGTGGGCTGACATAATATGAAAACATATGGATTAAAAATGGGATGTCACTCAATTTTACACGCTTTTGGCAAATGTAGTGTATGATTCTCAACGCGATTTAAAGGATGCAGGCTGAAATTACATTTGCTGTGCATCTGCTGTTAAAGATGTTAAAGACCTGTGCTTCTAATTCCTGGAAGCAATAATAGAATTTTACACCTCTACTACACCTCTACTCATTATCTACTCTTTATCACTCACACATTGACACACTTCTGTCCTTATATTACAGCTATTTTCATCCAGTTCAAGTAAGAAAATACGGTAACACTTTCTATGAATGTCATCTCTATAAGACTCTATAAACATATTTATAACACATCATAATGCATTCATAAGGCATTATAAACATGGCTATACATATTTATAAAACTCTATAATTCTTCATAGCCATGTTTATTATGCATCATGAACAGTGATTATAATGCATTCATAGCTGTGTTTATTACATGTTATACGTCAATACCAAGAAACTCAGTCCCTACTCGTAGACTTGTATCATGACTAATACAGCTTCCAAATTTTTATAAACACAACCTCAGTAATCCTATATATATATTTTTAATCACTCATGAATTATACTTGTCTTGAATATAATATTAGTTATAGTCAGTTATAATGTATTATAACAGGTCTTTGTGCGCTCTAAGTAAAGTGACAGACTTTCATTGTGGGACTAAATTTTTAAAGATAGATATATACTGTTTTAACATGTATATCATGTTAACCATAGCTTATAATGTATTATGATCACAGGTCATAATGCTTAATAAACATGGCTATAGTGGGTTATGCATTTTTATAAATATTTATATTTATAGAATGCATGAAAATATATTATGAATGTAGTTATAGAGTCTAATAAAAATGACATTCATAGAAAGTGTTACCGACAATACTATATATTTTGCTTATTCTAAAGCCATTTGAGGTTGGTTTGAGGATGAGTGTGAGATTGAGATTAAGATTAAGGTTTTTTAAGGGTTTCAGATGTTCAACCCATAGCAGATCAGTTTACTTCCAAAGAGCATATACATGAATATATGTATATATATTTTTAGATATATTTTCCTGGCTGCACAGTTCTATTAGCACTGTTTTGAAGTATTGTGTTTTTTAGTGCATTTAGAGGGTCATCCACATCCATCCAGACATCCATCCACATCCAGTCCAGCTGCCTGAGCCTTTAATCTGCTGAAAGCTCTACTTTTTTTAGCTTTGCTTTCCAGAGGTCTCCTTATTTGGAGCATTTCATAGCCGAGTGCCATTTTCTTAAAGGTAGATTAATTTTGTCAATATATAATGAGGGTCTTGATGTCAACTCAACAGGAAATGAGCGTGTCAAGGCCGATTTTTCAGCGGCAGGGAAAAACTCATCTCCAATTTCTCATCATTTTCTCCCTGGACACTCAGCAGCCATGTATGTGATTGTCCCGGAGTTAAAATTAAATTTGCAGCATTCAGTGTGACTGAACACTGGCTCTTTTTAATGAGATTAAATAATCTTTCTTTCATTAAAAACCTCAAATATCTGCAACCTTGAAACTGGATTTATGAGAGCTGCTCACAGCAATTTCATAAGATTCCGCGTGTCACATTTCGGGTCACTTACATTAGATGCCTGATAGGTTATTGTAGGAGACTTAGAATACAGGTCTGCAAAAAAAAAAAAAAAAAAAAAAAAAAAATGAAGCTAATGAAAGGCATGTTCTACTGATATGTAGGAATGTGTAATATATGTAGAGATATGTGTAGCATTTGGCTATGAGCTAATGGATTTATTAAACCATCAGCTTTATACAGAATGACAACTGTATGAATCTTCTAATTTACCACAAGTGGTTTATTAAAGATTCTTGGTAACACCTCTTATGAACCCTGTGTTCATAATGCATTATATGGCATACATAATACCTAATAATGACCACATTCATTCATTCAATACCCTCTGCTGACAACTTTTATGAAGATGCGGATTTCATTTTCCAGCAGGACTTGGAAAACTGCCCACACTGCCAAAAAAGGTACCAATAGGTCTTATATAATATTCTAATTTTCTGAGACACTCATTTTTGGGTTTTCATTGGCTGTAAGACATAATCATTAACAATAAAAGAAACTGAAATAAAGTAACCTTTCAATGATATTCAAAGTAACCTTTCAATGATATTCTATTTTCTGGAGATACCTGTATCTGTATATAGTGTTATTTGTGATATTATGATGTATTATAACACTTCTCTTTATATTGTAAAGCCACATAGGTTTATATATAATGTTCTATGCATGTCGATTCAAGTATGTATGAGTTATTATACAAGCTTATGACGGCAATTGTAAGGTATTATATTTACCATTTAATGCTTTATAATTATAGATTTCATAAGAAGTGCTACCTTGTCTTATTTTCTTATGAACAGATGTATTGGGACATCTGTTCTTTCATTGTTTTTTTATTTTGTATTTTTTTTCTGAAACTAAGGATGTTAAAAATTTATTTATCTTAGCTTTTGTTGTAGTAACTGTTTCTGTTGACTTTATTCTAGATTTTGGAGCTTGTGGGCGGTCTAAAGGGAAACAGGCTTTAGCTTTAGTTTTCTGCTTGGTCCTAGTGCTTGATCCGTCTCCATTAAAAATGGAATAACATGCAGAGGACCAAAATTGTTGAAAAAGTCAAATTGGGGATGAGTGGTGCAGCTGTATAAACTGCTGCCACTATGATCGGGAGATCTCTGGTTCGAATTCGAATCCTGGTCATGCAGCTTGCAATCAGCTGCCGGAGCCCTGAGAGTGTACAATTGGCCTTGCTCTCTTTGGGTGGGTAGATGGTGCTGTTTTCCCCTACTTACTCTTATGGTGATGCCAATCAGCACAAGGCATCTGTGAGCTGATGTATCAGAACCTCCAAGCATGCTGCATCAGCATTCATATGTGTCAGAGGAGGCGTGTGCTAGTCTTCACCCTCCTTATATATGTAGCCCCCCCCCCCCCCATTTAATTCCATGCTTCCAGTGATGCTAAAAGGCATTTGTTAGTTGGTAAAAATAGTTGGTGGTGATTATTGTTCTCCTCCAAGCATGTTGAAATGTCTATTGCTAATTTTTCAGAACCCATATCCAGGAAATAATGAATGCATGATCTCTCTCTGCTGCATCTGCATTCTGATGACACGTTAGACCCACACAGATTAAAAACAAAAATGGAGTGTCTCCTTAAGATCTCGGCTTTTGATTTGGGCATTAAAAACGATGTGTTTTCCTGAGGATGAAAGGAAGCTGTTTAGCAGAAAAGCCTCTCGCGGATTCCTCTCGCATGCCGATGACACGTTAGACTGGGAGAGATTAAACACAAAAGGGGGTGATCCGTAAGATATCAGGTTCTGATTTCTACATAAAAAAGCATGTGTTTTGTGACAGATGAAAGGGAATCAGCTGGGAGCTGGCAGATGCCGCATGAAGCCCAGGAGCATGGGCGTCTGCACAAGCCTGTTAGCTCCACCGCTGATCCCTCACTGCACATCAAACGCACCATTCGGGGACCAGGCCAAGATTGTGGAGCCGGCATCAGCCATTCGCTCAACAGCCAGAGAAGATAGTGAGCTGAGAGGGACGGGAAGTGCTATAGCATAATGTGATATTTCAGTAATGGAAACATCAGGGGTTTGGAGGGAGGGAGAGCGTATGGTTATTTCAGATGTAATTTTTGCCTTTTAGTTTGCCATGCAAGATAGGATGGTGATAACACGGCAATGTGGAGAATGTACATTCAACATCATTCAAATTAATGACACATTTACTTATCTACGCTCTACATACAGTTATGCTACAGTGAGCCGCCAGTTCTAATCCCAGATCATGCCGCACCACCATCAGCAGCCGGAGTCTGAGAGAAAGCACAATCGGCCATGCTCTCCCTGGGTGAGTAGATGAGTTATAGACACTGCATTTTTCGTTGATAATGTACAGTTGCAAGAAAAAGGATATGAACCCTTTGGGATTACTTGGATTTTTGAATGCATTGGCCGTTAAATGTGTTCTGATCTTCAGTTTAGGCACAACAATAGACAAACACAGTCTGCTTAAACGAAGACTACACAAAAAGGATATATATAACCTGAAAATATACAAATTAACTTTGTCTTTGTACTTTTTAAGTTTTTTATTTGATTATTGCTAATTTGTAAAATAAATGCATACAAAATGAAGCTAAATATATATTTTGCACAGAAGTACTGTAGTTTAAAATATTTGTATAAAAAAATTGTATGAGCATTTTTTTTTACCTGGCCCATGTTTCTGTCTGGACTGGCTGTAGAAACTTTTGATTGGTATTCCTGTCTTTGATTCCAGCTTGTTTTCAATCAGTTGAGTGTACTGTTGTCATGTGGACACTCGATGTGTCCTAGATGTGTTTTCATATGAGGCCAAAGGGTTAAGGTTTAAAAAATATTCAAAAGGTTTCATGGTGCAGAAAAGCAGAAATGTAATGTCCCCATTTAAGATACAACAGATTCAGTTTTGTTGTTGTGAAATAAAGCTAATCTAGCCAGTCATTGTTGGCAGAATTTTACAGTAGATTTTAAAAATGCCAATATGTAAGACATTAAGACATTCATACATGTATTGGCAACCATGGCTTTTTATAATGCATCATAAGACGTGCGTAATACCTTATAATCATTGTAATAAGCCTGTATAATAGCTCATAAGTACTTACAGCGACATTCATAACACATTACAAACTACTAAAAAGTGTAAGGGTTTATTAAAAAAGGCTTATAATGCACTTATAATATCTTATAATATAGTGTTGTAATGTAATATAACACAGATTTGGTATATGTTGGTATAATGCCTTATAATATGCAGCTATGATTTCTCAAATTAAGCTTTTACAAAACTGTGTAACACATTATTAAGCCTTATATACAGTCTTTACTGACTTTAAGTAAAGTGTGTTTTCACAGTATGCCTACATTAAGTCATAATAACATTGACTTCACATTTATAACACACTTTATTTAAAGCCAATAAACAACACTTATAATGCTCTATAAGACATTACAGTGAGGCATAATAAAATTTACTTCACATTTAAAAAGTATATGAAAACTCAAAAGTCAACTGACAAAAGTCAGTAATGACTGTATATAAGACTTTATTATATGTCACGTATTTTTAAAAAAGCTTAATTTGAGAAATCATAGCTGCATATTATAATGCATTACACCAAAATATACCAAATCTGTGTTATAGTACATTACAACACTACATTGTACAGTGTACTTGTAAATGAGCTATTATACAGGCTTAATACAGTCATTATAAGGTATTATACATGTTATATAGTGCTGATTATGAATGCAGGGTTCATAGGAAGTGTTACCTAAACCCTAAACCTAAATAACATATTTCATTTTAAACTGGAAGCTCAATACTTTATCGTGAATCTGAACTACAGCATGTGTTCAATCAGGTAAGGTCGATGTTGGCAGTGTTGTGTAAAGCTTGTCTAACCTCACAGCAGGAGTTATGGAAGAATGCATTAGCGAGTGGAACATGGATAAGTCAATTGCAATTAGCTTCCTCTCCTTCATCCACAAGCTCAGCTATAGAAATAGCTTCAGTGTATGGATTGTAGAAAAGGTAGAAGAGAAGATGCTTCTAAATAAACCCTCTTTTTATCCACCCAGTATAGCTGTGCTATCACTTCATTTCTATTCATTGTGTTGAAGCTGTCTTTTCATATCCAATAGATCCATCCATCCATTTATCCATCCGTCCATTTATCCATCCATCCATTTATCCATCCATCCATCCATCCATCCATCCTTGGATTCTGTTGTCTGGGATTCCATACTCAGCCGCCACCCTGCAGGATTATCATGTATCTTATTACTCTTGGAGCACCTCATTCATCGCTCCCATTCAAAGCGTAAAGCTTTCTCCTCTTAATCTCAGGGCGCTCGGATAACTGGATATGGCTTACGGCACAGGCACAATTCCTATGGGGGGTGATTGCATCATGCCCTCCCTTTGACGGGTCCCAGTCCAATGTTCTGTCTTTTGTTGTACTGTTAGTTGTGTCATCTCCCAATTTATCACTCCGTGACCGGACAGATTCGGTTTGAAAAGGGAGGATTCTCTTTCTCAATTTTCCTTTGCTTTTCCTTTCAGTCCAATTTTGCAGTTGTTCCACCGGATCAACTGTTCTGCCACTCCTTTTCTTCTCCGAGAGGGAATTTCTGGACCACCGTTCTAAAACTTCCTTTATCCAAGTTGTGTGTAAATTGTTGAAAAACATGTTTTGAAACCTAAAAGGTCAAAGAGTTCTTCAGTTATTTGAAAATCATTACATGATTCTTTATAAACTAGCTGTGACTGTTCTGGACAGCCGGTCCTGCCTCTGATGATCATAGAGGAATCAGTGTTGTGTTGCGTTAATGGAGTTTCTCACAGTTTTGGACAAAAACAAAAAAATCTTAAGATTGCTCTCACTAACTCCCATGTCAACCATCTTCTTTTTTAAAGAATTTCAGGCTCTGCAATGCAATCTGAATGGGTTCTGGGAAGACTTCTGGTTTTCCCATAGACTGAATAGACTGAAGATTGGTTGCTAAGTTGGTTGCCAAACAAGAAAAGTCTTGTAATAACTATAAGACACAGCTAGCCAGTTAGCATTGTACGACTAATTGCATGGTTACCTGTCTGACCCTGTTCCCTACAGCTTCATAAACAAAAAATTGCTGAGAAATGTTGGATGCATCAGATAGATGCGCCATTGAAATAGCAATCCGCCAAAGTCAGAGTGTATCTGGCTCTTAAAGAGAATGGCAAGTGACACACTGATTGGTTTATTTCACATTATGCCCCAAACACAACAATAATTAATTGTTATCAGCAAACAGCCAATCTATCATCATTCTCTCAGTTTACCTCACCCCAAGACCCCAAGGCCTCTGCATGTTTCCAGGTGTTTTATCTTCTTGAGAATAGACAAATCTTAACTACTGTGGCATCTGCACCATAGCAGGAAGCCCAATGTTGGATGCATCAGGTAGATGCGGCGTTGAAATAGCAATCCGCCAAAGTTGGGGTGTACCTGGCTTTTAAAGAAAATGGCAAGTGACACACTGATTTGTAAATGGTTTATTTCACATTATGCCCCAAACACACCCATGATTAATTATTATCATTATCATTATTATCAGCCATCTATCATTATCTATCATCAATCTCTCAGTTTACCTCACCCCAAGAACCAAAGGAGACTGATTCCAAATTAGGCTGAGACCAAGAAGACAGAGATCACTAGTTTTTTTTGTTTGTTTTAAGACTAAACATAAGCAAGAAAAAACTGATTTTACGTGAAATGGGCCCCTTAAAACGACTGTATGACTGTATGCGAGAGTTTATATGAGCATGTCTTTATGACTCTCTCTCTTTCTCTCTTTCTCTTTCTCTCACTGTCTCTCTGTGTCTCTCTCCCTTCCCACAAATCCCCCCCTGAAGCTCTGCATGTCGTAAATCATGAAGCCCTCATCACCACCGCCGTTCTTATAATGTGGCCCTGCCAAAAGAATGGTCTGTCATTTCTATGGTTAAATTCAATCCCGTCCACTTGAACATGCATCGACAGGGACCCAATGAGACGGAAGCATCATTCATCACTGTGGAGCTGCCTATATATATGTGAGTGTGTGTGTGCGCGAGTATATATGTATGTGCATGTGTGTGCATGCGCATGCATGTGTGTATTGTGGCCCAGATTCCCTCTCGCAGACGCAGAGGGGAAGATGATGGGAGCGCGACGTGAGCAGCAAAGCAATCGAGCGGTTAAGCCCCCCATCAGACACTGCGAGATTAAGATTTTTTTTTCCCCTCACCTCTCTTTCACAGAGGGGGAAAAAGAACACAAGCGTTTGCTGCCTCGCCTTTCTGCCTCCACCCTGCCGCTAAAGCCCCCCCATCCTCCCCACCGAGCTCCAGTGCTGGCAATTTCAGGGTCACAGTGGGGCAGGCTGCTAGATAAAGAGAATAGGAGGTCAGGTCATACACCTGTAAATCCTCCCCCGCCTGCCCGGCTGCTTTTTCACATCATTTAAGACTCGCAACAAGGGCGGAGATTTAGAGGGGACAGATGATGCACTCGCTTTAGGTCCCTGCATGTTTCCAGGTGTTTTATCTTCTTAAGAAAAGACAAATCTTAACTACTGTGACGTCTGTACCATAGCAGGAAGCCCAAGCCTTCAGCACACAGCTTGTAGTGGTTTTCGTTATTTACTTTATTACGTTTTAAAGCAGCAGTCCCCAATAAGATAAGGACAAATGCTAAATATTCTAATCAATGATAGAACGGACACAGCGAGTCTGGGTCAAGACCAACACCAGGGCACATTGAGTCTGAGTTTAGACTAAGATCAAAAAGCAGCAAGTCAGAATAAAGACCAAGACTGCACACGTCAATTTTAAGTCCAAGACCAGGAAACAGTAAGTTCGAGACAAAACCAATACCAGGACACAGCGAATCTGAGTCAAGACTAAGACCAGAACATAGCGAGTTTGAATTAAGACAAAGACCAGGAGAAAGCAAGTCTGAGTCAAGACCAAGACTGAATACATTGACTCTGAGTCAAAACCAAAACCAGGACACAAAGGAGTCAAAAGCAAGACCGGGACACATTGTGTCTGAGTCAAGACCAAGACCAAGTGAGTGAGATCTGACCAAGATCGAGAAGCAGTGAGTCAAGACCGAAACTAGAAACATGTAGTCAGAGTCAAGACCAGGACACATAGAGTCTGAGTCAAACATAGATCAAGAATCATGCATTACCAGTGACAAACTGCCTGTTCCAGACTCTGAACTTTCCCTCAGCATGCACCCTCAGCGGACCTCTCACACTCCACTGATCATCTGATGCTACGACATTCTTGCTCACCAAGCTACTGATTGCCCACACCTGTTTTCCTATTTATAAATACACCTCACTTCCTTTCTGTCCTTGCTGAGTATTGATTCTAGTTTCTATCTCTCATACAAAGTGTTTCTTGTTTTGTCTTCTGTTTCCAATCTGTTTTGTTTTTTGACTATCCCATTGTCTTGCCTGTTCTGTTGATTGCCTTGTTGCTGACCCTTTTTGTTTTTTTGACTTCACCTTAGCCTTCTCCTTAGACTGCGTGACCACTGTTTGCTATGTTGTTTTTGTACGCTGCCCTTTGCTTATTGACCTTGCCTGTCCCTCACGCTCCACTTTTGCTCAGCCCCTTTAATAAAGACTGTGTTTATTTTCTGCATTTGTCTGCCTTGTGTCTGGCACGTGTGACAGCAGACTTATCCCTGACTGAAAATGTGTGGGAAGATATTGGCTGTGCTGTCAACACTCCCTTATCCACCTCTACCACAAAATCGACAGAAATTTAGTGAAATTACAAAAACAAAGTATTTAAAATTGGCTTTTTTAAAGATTACTTTCCAAGGATGATTTGGACACATAAACAATGTAACTACATGAAAATGTACACAATAAACATTTTCCTGAGCTGGGTTAAGTACTGCCACTATGATTGGGAGATTGCTGGTCTGAATCCTGGTCATGCAGCTTGCCATCAGCTGCCAGAGCCCTAAGATACCAAAATTGGCCTTGCTCTCTCTCTCTCTCTCTGGGTGGGTACAGTAGATTGCACTCTCTCCTCTCATCACTCCTAGGGTGATGTCGATCAGCACAAGGCATCTGTGAGCTGATGTCGCTGCACTCTCCTCCAAGCGCGCTGTGATGCTACTTGACAATGCTGCATCAGCAGTAGTTTGAAAAGAGGCAGTGACTGACTTCACATGTTTTAGAGGAGTGCTTCTAGTGCTATTCTTCATCCTCCTGATGTGAAAAAAAAACATCTTTATGAAGAATAAAAACAATACTGAAGTTTATTTTTTTTATGATATCAGCTCATTAATTTGTATATTGTATATTCTATAAATCTCTTCCTAAACTCAAGCTCAATTGCTTTCAGTTGTGAATTACTGAAACAGTGGAGTTCAGCAGTGGATCCAAAAATGCACAACTGGCTCTTTTTGCTCCCCATCTTTATTTTTTCTTTGTGTCTAATGTAGCTTATATAATTGATGTCAAATCATAGATCATTTATTCAGCTCGTTTGAAGGGAACGCGGCAAAGTGTGACAATCTTACGAAAACAAAGACAGCAAAAAAAGAAAGTATTAATGTCCCCTGTCCCTTTCTCCCAATTGATAATGTCTGTTTAGTCATTATTTTTCAATCCGTCCAGATACTCTCCTCAATCATCATTTTCTTTATATGCACCTTTTCCCTCTATCAGCTGGAAATTGATGCCAGCGAACGTAATGGCTTCTGATAGCTGCAATTTGTCATTGTGTTGTTCGGCTGTGGACCGTTCTCTCGGTGGCATCTGCGCCGCCTGCCTGCGCTCTCCATTTCCATATTTGTTGTAGTGCGCTTGTTTAGGCCATTGACTGGACCGTTTCAGGGCCAGTAGGCATGACTCTTATTGATAAGCATCTCTAATTCACATTGGCTGTAGTTGCTAAGGAGGCCTGTGTAATGATTATCCTCTGCTGAGAGGGATAACACACAACCCTGCCGAGGCCCTTCTGAGACCCGGAGACCAGCCTGACTGTCAAATTCAGTAAAACTTCATTTCAAGACTGCTTACAGAGGGACTGAATAATGGGTAACACTTTATTTTAAGAAAAACTAATCAGCCGCTTATTCATGTCTTATAACTTGCTTAATAAAGCCTTAATTAGACATTTGTAAATGTTTTATCCTCTACTTATTACTATACTTTATTCTGTGTAAGTGTTATTGGTGCTTAATTAGGGGTCAGTTATGTGAAAAAAAAACGAATAATAATGGCTGTATTAGTTCTTAGTTCTTATAGTGCACAATAAACAGTTATGTCAGCACCCTGATAAGCATTAACTATAAGCTAATTCTACATGTTATTAGTGTTATCATAATTGGCAGACGATTTTTTTGATCTATGTGAGTTTGGCAAGGTTATGGCTGCGCTGGAGTTTGTTAATATTGAGTTAATAAGGGCTTATTAAGTCACTAATAGACCGAGACGTGTACCATATTCTGAAGTGAGCTTCTGTTCATCACTAACTGAATAAATATTTAATCAATAAAAGACCCCTAATTAAACACCAATAAAACTTACACAGAATAAACCCTAATGTGTATTGAATAAATAATAATAACACACAACCCTGCCGAGGCCCTTCTGAGACCCGGAGACCAGCCTGACTGTCAAATTCAGTAAAACTTTATTTAAAGGCTGCTAACAGAGAGATTTCACAACATTTAAAAAACACTCTGAATAATGGGTACCACTTTATTTAAAAAAAAAAGCTTATTAATGTCTTATTATTTGCTTAATAAAGCCTTAATTAGACATTTGTAAATGATTTATCCACTACTTATTGGTATACTTTATTCTGTGCAAGTGTTATTGGTGCTTAATTAGGGGTCTATTATGTGAAAATGAATAACAATGGCTGTATTAGTTCTTATAGTGCACAATAAACAGTTATTATAGTTAGCACCCTGTTAAGCAGATTATTAAGCATTAACTATTAGCTAAATCTACATGTTATTAGTGTTATTATAATTGGCAGACTTTTTTTTTATCTATGTGATTTTAGCAAGGTTATGGCTGTGCTGAAGTTTGTTAATATTGAGTTAATAAGGGGTTAATAAGTCACTAATAGACAGAGAAGTGTATTATATTCTAAAGTGAGGTTCTGTTCATCACTAACTGAATAAATATTTAATCAATCAAAGACCCCTAATTAAGCACCAATAACACTTAATAATACAGAATAAACCCTAATGAGTAGTGAATAAATAATTGACAAATATCTAATTAAGGCTTTATTAAGCAACATACGACATTAATAAGCGCCTAATTTGTGTTCTTAAAATAAAGTGTTACCATATATATATATATATATATATATATATATATATATATATATATATATATATATATATGTACAAGAACTGATTTTGACTATCTGCGTTTTTACCAGCTCCACACGGAATAATTGAAGAAAGAAAGAATTATATTATGTAGGAACAGGACATAAATAATGTCAGGATGACAAATTGAAGGCACACTGGATGCTGCTGCTGTTGTGGTGAAAAAGGTTGACAGTGGTAATGTTTCTCGCCTTCCCCAAATAAGGCTGGACCATCTTCAGCACCACTATCTCCTGATCACTGCCCAAGTATTAACATCTAGTCCTCATAGAAAAAAAAAGAAAAAAAAAAAAAAAAACATCACACAAACTTCTGCTTCACAGGAAAAAGAAAAAAAAATAAATATATATAAAAAAGTTTTCATTAATTTAAATTAAAATTATTGTTTTAATAGCCTGTCATTTTGCAATATGTTGTTTCATTTTGTTTCAGTGCTCTCAGTACATTACTGCTCTTAATATAGGATATACCTTTTTTCTTCAGTACTCACCTAATGCTTTCTTTTCTTCCTTTGTTGCTTTAAATGATAATATATATATATATATATATATATATATATATATATATATATATATATATATATATATATATATATATATATATATATATATATATTTTTTTTTTTTTTTATTTTATAAAAATAAATAAATTTTTCTTAGTAGTACTTGCCTACTACTATTCTGTATGGATTTAAAGATTCCATATATTGTCTGATTCTCTTTTTAGCACTTTTTAGTACTGTATGTTTCTTTATTGCATTTAATTATATAATAAAAGTAGCTTTACAGTACAAGAAAAACATTTTTAATTGTAAATAAAAGTTAATTCATTGATTTATTTAAGATTTCTTATTAAAATATATTTTAAAAAGTGTTTTTTTATTGCCCCTTTATTGCCTTCCTACTACTTCCTTATACTTTTATTTACTATTTTTATTGATACAATATATAGAAAATTTTTTTGTACTTTCTAAATAATTTTATTTACTGCTATTAAAGATACAATACTCTTTAGTCAAATTAATCCTTTATTGCTTTAAATATTACAAATTATAATATATTTTTATTTTTATTTGCTGCTTTTAAAGCTACAATAAATAGATATAGATTTTTTTTGTAGTTTTTTTGTAGTTCCTCTTTTTCAATTTTTCTTTACTGTTAATACAGATACAATGTATAGTCTTTTCTTACACTTTTCTTAACTGCATTTAATAACACAATAAAAAGTTGAATTTATATATTTGCAGTACTTATTTACTATGTGGCTGCTTTTAAAATGACAAGATACAGTCTGATTTTATTCTCAATGCTTTCTTCACTGTTTTTAATCTTTTAATAATAATAATAAAATATTCTCTATAATTCAACTTCAGCTAATTTTACTTTAGCATTTTTCTTTACTAATTCTTATTGTTGTTTATTTAGTTCAACCATGACCTTAAGAAATGGCAGTAATCTTGTACTCACACCCACCAATGATAAACAAGGGCCGTCTTTAGATTATGAGCCACGTGAAAATGTTAATATTGAACAAGAGAAATCCATTCGGTCTAATAACAGATAAATAAACAGATTGTAGTTGCAAAGGTCAATCGCTGTGTTGATTTTTCCTCCATATCAATTTTGCATTTAAATCGAGTCAATAGCCTCAGTATCAATAGCGACTGGAGAGTCTTTTCTCTGTTTGTGAAGAAAGAAAAGTAAATTTTAGGCCTGAATCCAGGCTTTTCAGTTTTTTTTTCCTCAGACAAGCTGAAGGATTGCCCCTCAAGGCAGAGGCGGGGACTTAGCAGGGTTATGCCTCTTTATTGGAATTATATATCTGTTTTTATGCATTACCGAGCGCCTGTCTCTGAAATATTTACATTATCCAGGACACAGGCGATGGGAGAGTTCGCAAAGTGCCCGCAATCTAAAAACAATAAAGAGCAGTCTCCGTCTTTATGGCTGCCATTCGATGAAATGACTAGAGGCAGAAGATGATTTTATTGCCGGAGCTGAGGGCACTTCTGACTCTGTCATCGAGGCTTTTTAGAGGCATTTTTATGTATTGTGTTTTAATGCCGCCTCACGGTGGATGCCATCTTTGAGGAGCGAAAGTGTCGCTCGTTTTGATGCATCACTTCTTAGCCCTGAACCTTTTGGATGAGCACTACTACCTGGGGTCTGTCCTGTATTCTACACAGCAAAAAAACATGTTCGGAGCCCAATTTTAGCATTTTATAGTGCTAAAGGGCAATTGTGCATCACACAGCTTGATTTAGGATGTATGTCAGTGTGTCTTTGGTATCGTGCGGGCACAGAAAGTACACCTTGCATGGCTCAAATCGAGCAAAAGCCATGTACTAGTTCTCTTAGTAAACTAATCATGGGTGTGGTTAATTTTGGGCATAACATGAAATAAACCAATCAATGTGTCAGTTGTCATTCCCTTTAAGAGCCAGGTGTGCTCTGACTTTGGCGCGTTCGTATCTTAACAGAGTGGCACTTTTTTGTGAACACGCACAGCATTCATTCATGGGTAATATGCAGGGTTTTAATCAGTCAGTGGCGCACCTGTGTTTCTCGCCACCAAGATAGAAACACGCTAGATATTTATCTAAACACACCTCACTTCCAGACACACCCTCACGCCCATCAGTGTAGATTTATTCCTAAACTCTGATGCTATTATAATATTGCTCAAAATGCGCAAAAGACTAAGTACTAAGTCTCTTAATAATTATGGGTGTGTTTTAGGTGTAACATGAAATAAACCAATCAGAATGTCAGTTGTGATTCCCTTTAAAAGGCAGTTGTGCTCTGAATTTGGCGCATTCGTAGCTTAACAGCATGGCGCTTTTGTGAGCACGTACAGCATTCATGCATGGGTAAGATGCAGGGTTTTAATCAGTCAGTGGCGCACCTGTGTTTCTCGCCACCAAGATAGAAACACGCTAGATATTTACCTAAACACACCTCACTTCCAGACACACCCTCACGCCCATCAGTGTAGATTTATTCCTAAACTCTGATGCTATTATAATATTGCTCAAGACGAGCACAAGTCATATACTTATTCTCTTACTTAATCATGGGTGTGGTTAATTTTGGGCATAACGTGAAATAAACCAATCAGTGTGCCAGTCGCCATTCCCTTTAAGAGCCAGGTGTGCTCTGATTTTGGCACATTCATATCTTAACAGCAAGGGACTTTTTTGTGAACACGCACAGCGTTTTAATCAGTCAGTGGCGCACCTGTACGTATTTCCCGCCACCAAGATAGATACATGCCAGAAATTTACTTAGATAATTAAACATGCACCGGGTCAAATTAACCCTGGAACACCATTGATGTTTCTGACAAATGAACATAACAGGAGGGTTAATGACCACATTTTAGCACATTTCATCCAGATACTGTATGTTAAGCACTGCTACTTTAAGCGTATCCATTTTTTTTTACATCCTAAACGCAGTCCAGCAGTTCAGACAGCACTGATACGTAGATGTTTAGAGATATTCCCGCAGATTAATTCCTACTCGCTGCATCTGATCCGTATCTTTTTCAATTCACGTTCGACTTTTCGGAGAAGGGAGCATCCGAGCCGACTCCAACGCAGCGCATTAGGCCACAAAACTCGGCTGTGAGGAGAGTATCGGTTCTCTCCGCGCCTCACGCCGACAATTAAATGATAAACATCTATGCAGTTGGGTTCAGTGTCTGTGCCCTTAATAAAGATAACTGATGTTTGCAACCCCAAAGAGCTAAAACCATTACGCTTCCTCCTGCGCAGTGGGACCTCCTCCATAACAATGTCTTCAGCCGGAGCACTGGATCACGGGGGAGCTTAAGCACCCGCACTATTTGGGTACAATTCCACTACAGAGAGATGGCTGGCAGGCATTCTCTAATGCTCCTTCTAATGACACAGTTCTAACGAGAGGCTAAGCACTTCAGATTGAACTTGGAGAGGAGTGAGAGAGAGAGGGAAAGAGAAAAAGGAAAAGGAGAACAAATGAAAGGTGATAATGCACTCGGTGGTAGTGCTCCGAGCCGGAGGAGCACTGCTAGTTGTCTTGGTGACGTGGACCACCCTCTCAGCACCCACATCCCACTGTCTCTATAACAACCCTATTTGCTTGGCAATATTTATGGACTGGCGCTGGAATGGCTTTTTCTCTCATTGCTTTTTTATATTATTTTATTTTATTTCTCTTTTTTTATTTCTCTCTGACCCAAGTTTCCCCTTCTATCCACCCTTCAAGACTTCACTGCCTCAGCCACCAAGTGTCACTCACACACTAGATAAATCGTCCGCATTATCTCAGCATTGTCACGATTCCCACTGGAGTTTTAAGACTTCCAGTCCATCATCAGTCATATTCCACACACTATACGCCTTATAAAACCTCGCTGTTACACCATCTGATCAGCTACACTGAGACCCTACCACAGATAGAGCCTGAAGAATTGAAAAATAGAAGAGTCAGACCCTTGTGATTACCTTCTATACTGTAAACCCAGAGCTGTGTCTGTTTTACATAAAACTACCGTATTTTTTGCACAGTGATTCTTATAATCCAATCTGGTGCGCCAGATTGGTGTTTCTATTTTACCATACAGAAGTTTCAGTTTGGTTCTCCAGCACCAAGGCTAAAGCAGTATTAGCGTTAGCCGCTAACCGTGCTAAGGACTAGGTTTTTCGTTTTTCATTCAGAGGTGAGTAGGGCTGCACGATATTGGAAAATGTTTACATTGCAGATGTTCTTTTTTCGACAATGTGTATATATATATCGCGATATTAAACAATGCATGGCCTATGACGCCAACAGCCCCGCCCCTACCTGCACGCTGTCTCTCGTCCGGACCAATCAAGAGCTGAGTCAGTGCCGAGCACTCAAAACACGAGGAACACAACAAAACAACAGCAATCGGCCCTTTATACAGGCATTTAAATAGTAAATTTTTGTAGGATTAAAAGTATATTTCAACTGTAATTGGAAATATATGTGCAAAACTTTGCTGGATTAAGGTGCACAGCTTTTAACACGTGTGTGCCCAACCATGTGGATGGAGGCCATGCAGTTACCTCATGTTTACTCCTGCCCCCCCCTTGCATTTCTCACGCAGGCAGCAGCAGCCTGTCACTCACACAGACACAGAGACAGTGCTGTGTATCTAGTTCTTGTGTCAAGAATCGAAATACTAAGTGACATCACACGTCCTGCAATGTGACTGTTGTGATGACGATGCTTACACGATATATCGTGCAGCCCTACTGTAAACCCACAGCTGTGTCTGTTTTACGTAAAACTACCGTATTTCGTATTTTCTGCACAGCAAGGCGCACATAAAATCTCTATAATCCAGCGCCCCTTGTTTATGAATTTTAATCTGTGTTAGGGCCAAAAAAACACAAGAAAAAAGAAAACCTCTGGAATATAATCAAGAGGAAGATAGATGACCACAACCCATCAAACCAAACTGAACTGCTTACATTTTTGCAACAGGAGTAAAGCAGCATAAAGTTATCCAAAAGCAGTGTGTAAGACTGGTGGAGGAGGAGAACATGATGCCAAGATGCATGAAAACTGTGATTAAAAACCAGGGTTATTCCACCAAATATTGACTTCTAAAAGCTTAAAACTTTATGAATATGAACTTGTTTTCTTTGCATTATTTGAGATCTTTTTTTTTTTTTCGTTTTTTCAGCCATTTCTTATTTTCAGTAAATAAATGCTCTAAATGACAACATTTTTATTTGGAATTTGGTAGAAATGTTGTCTGTAGTTTCTAGAATAAAACAGCAATGTTCATTTTACTCAAACATAAACCTATACATAGCAAAATCAGAGAAACTGATTCAAAAAGTGTTTGTTTTTTTTCTTTTTCGAGAGTTGTAATGTACATTGCAATGGAAGCTGGGTCTATAATGTACCTAATTAAATTTTATATATATTTTATATATAATATATTTGTGTGGGTTGCTGTAGCTGAGAATGTTAATAATCAGAGTGTGCATGATGAAAGACTCTCGCTTTAAACAGCTTAAAACCCTCTGTCTGAAATCTGAAGTCTTGATTGACGTTGACTGACGGATTTCGTACTGATAAGCCAGACCCTCAGAATGACTCACTGCTGGCTTGAGTTAGTCAGTGCTTGCAACATGCATAATATTGTAATATTGGCAGACGTACACACACACACACACACACACACACACACTCCTGCTGGACAGAGCTCCAAACATAGAAACATCTGTTCTCTTCGTCTTCAGACTGTTTCAGACTGGAGTGGCCAGACTGTGCACTGCAGGGGAGAATGACTAATACCTATACAGCAGGTCAGTTTATTACTCACACTCACACACACTCTCTCTCACACACACACACACACACACACACACACTCACACACTCATTTACACACTCGTTTAAAGGAGTGCGTACAAGGTTAAATGAGCTGATCCTTGTTTAAATAAGTGGATATAAGGTACCGGTTTCATTCTCTATTGCTACACCCATTCTAATAAAAGCTGCTGACACAGATGTGCAATTAATGCACAACATTAATGCACAACACAACATTTCTATTCCCCTTATATGAGTATGGACCAATTGGCACCATGCCTGATGACAGGGTGTGCTACAGGGAGTTATATAGCCCCCCACAAAGCCCTGAGATGTGGAGTAGTAGAGTAGTGTTCTCTGGAATAAAAGATGGTTCAGTTTAACCACCTTAACCCTTATTCCACCTTAACAAAACCACATTAACAACCCAACATAGCTTGGTAATGAATGTGTATTGACCAAAATGACCTTGCTGGTGATGCTGGCATGACCATGTTGTTCCACTATCAAGACTATGATCATTGACCAGCACTTGGGGCTCCATGGTACACCCTGCGCAAAGCGTGTCACCATAATCCTTCCTTCCTTGCTATCTATACCCTGTAAACACTCTTTGTTCATGCCTTGTGCCTGTACTGTTGCAATAGCATCAGAGTTTAGGAATAAATCTACACTGATGAACGTGGTGGTCTGAAAGTGAGGTGTGTTCAGGTAAATATCTGGCGTGTTTTTATCTTGGCAACGAGAATTACAGGTGCGCCACTGACTGATTAAAACCCTGACAACAGTCAACAGTCAGCCGCACAATCCTATCTTATGCCTGGATCAGACTACATGATTTTAGCCCGATTTTGACCCGATTTTGTCGGCGCCGACACGTTGCGTGCGTCGGATCCGAATTTCATTGTCGCGAGCGACAAAGGTCCGTGTAGTGTGACAGTCAAAGATCAGTAATTTGACGTGAGCGACGCCGTCGTAGCGTCCGACAGAAAGACTAGCATGTTAGAATTTTTTGTATTTTATCGCCTAGTTTGACATGATCTACATCTTTACCATACCTTAAGTTCTCTCTGGAGTACAAAAAGCATTTAATGTACATTTGGGTCACCCAGGAACGAGCCCAGAGTCGCTTTTTCCTCCTACGAACTCACGCGAGGACGCGGACGATGATTGACGCGGACGTGTAGTGTTGCCAGTCCCCCGAGAACAACACAAAAAGAAAATAACTGCTTTATCTGACATAGTGAACATTGTGAGGGACAAAAATGTCGTGTAGTCTGAGCTTGGCATTAGTCATCCAGGTTGGTGTGTGCATAAAAGCGCTGTTAAAATATTAAAAGTCAGCAAGCAGCTGGCTCTTAAAGGGAATGACAATGGGCGCATTCTGTGTTAAAATTAGAATTAGAATTAGACATGACTGTAAGATTCATGCATATTTAACACAGTCTGAATTCTGACACTTTCAGAATAAAAGCCTCAGTGGTGTATTTAGCCCCAGCGCTGACTCCGCTCACTGTACTCTATAATGTATGAAGCAAATATTCATGACCCAGTACAGTCATGTTGCTTCAAAGGGAATGCGTGAGACACCTCTCTGAAACGGAATCCCTGACGATGGCGCGCTGGTATGGATTCAACAGTTGAATTTGAATGGAAACTTGCTGTGGGTTTTTTTGTCTGCAACTTTACATCTTCATTTCCAGCCGGGCCCCACCACCCGGCGCTTCTCCGCCGACCATGAAAAATGCATTCAATTATTGTGCAAGGGTGTTTGTTAAAAGCGCCTGCATTAGATATGCATAAAATATATGAAAACCATCACATCTGTTCCATAATGAAAGGTCCCCTTCACCAGCTGAAGACGTTAGCATTTTCCACTTAAATGTTCAAAATCCCAAACACTGTTTGTGAGGGGGAAAAAAATGCAAATGCATTATTAATATTCCACATGAAAGGGGAGCATTAGTCACGGATTATATAATTCAAATGAAAATGTTTTGTATTAGGTAACATTTGTAATAGAAAATAAGCAAATAGGCAGTGCGGGGGAAAGCACTAACGCAGCAAATTTTAGTGGAGCGCCAACCACTGCAGTGGAACACTATTCACCCCAAAACACAGAGAGAGAGAGAGAGAGAGAGAGAGAGAGAGACTCAGAACTAGTATGGTGTCCCATGACTTTTGCCATCTCCCACGGAAGCTTAAAAACGCTTCACTGAACTGTGGGATATTTGTGTTTGCGGTTTCCTGCATCCAATGAATGTGGATGAGATTTCTACCAGAGCTGTTTCTCTGTTCATATGGACAGTTCTAGACAGAAGCTGCCGGTCACAATCATTAACCATTCACTGCACTGTGCTGTCCACTGTGGGTGGTAATGCCCTGATGTCTATGATGTCTATACTTAAGCCATAGAACACGAGAGGGCCGTGATGTTATTCGTGATAACACACTCCCTCTCGTGTTCTATTGCTTTTATACAACAGTTTTTTTTTTTTTGTACAAAATGAATTAAGAAAATAAATCAAATACCTTTAAGAAATTCAGTTTGAACTTAACTACAAAAATGGTGTATGGTTCATACAGACTAACACCACGAAAGTTAGCTTGAAATCAAAATTGTGAATAAGCGAAGATGATAACGTTAGGAGCGTGAAATAACGCTAATACTCTCCTCTCCTGCTCCGTGGAGTCGTCTTCAGGTGGAAGCTGCGCATTTTTTAAGCATTTCTGCTTGTTTTGCTGGGTGATGTTGGTTTTAGCTAGCCGGCTGGACTGTGTTTAGGTTAGCGTAGCTTGCTTTAGCTCAGCATTAGCTTAACGTAGCGTAGCATAGCCTGGCTGGTAAAGTTAGCGCTCTGGCTGTCAGACGGCAGTAACCGAGCAATTTTCTTTATTTGTCTTTTTTCCACAAAAGACGAGCCAGCGCTGCGGGCTGCGGGCAAGCGTGCCGTGGCTGAGCGCTAGTCTGTGCTAAGCTAACACTGCTGTGGGTGTCCTGTGTGTATACGCCGTTACTCGGCAATGCGTCAGCGGAGTGATACACGTTTAGTGTGAGAAGGCCGTTATCACGTTATCACATATATCAGCACGGCTAGAACACTTCTCAACCAATCAGATTGTGAGGTCGGAACTGTATAATTTACAGTAGCAGTCTCATTCAATGTGTTTTTACATTGATAATTTAATATTGAAACATTAAAGCTATACAGGAACCTTTTTAAGAGCTATATTTATCTTTGAAGACAGATCTGAACTCTCTTGCTATTTTAATCTCAGTGTCTTCATGAGGGAGAGTCACCTGGAATTTAGAGTTTTCTCAGCATCTTGAAGGAAGGAGTTCCTGGAGGTGCTGAACCACCATCTCAATTTTTATTCATCGGATTTAGATCAGGGGATTAATGTGAAGGACTAATACTGTTTTTGTTTACTATGTAATTCCATATTTGACCTATAATTGTTTTAATGTCTTTAATATTAATCTACAATGTAGAAAATAAATCATATATATATATAAATATATATATTTTTTTTTGACTGTTACTGTATACTGAATGTTTACTGACCAAAATGACCAAGCTGGTTAGTATAATTATAGGTTAATTACAGGGTATCCAAAATGTATAAACAAAGCTATTGACTGGGTTCATTTGTTCGTTTGTTTAATCAAGTTGTTAATAATTTCAATTGAGCTGAGAAATCTGAGTAATTAAATATACTGGGCATTATTTGCAACCTCCCCCATCTTGCCCAGGGAAAGGCTCCGCCCCCTGCCTTCCAAGCCTGGCAGGATCTGACTGGGTCCATAAGCAACATGACCTTTTATTTTATGAATAATTATAAATACAGTTATTTATACTGTATATAAATGTTTACATATCTTTCGTTATCCTTAAATCTGATAGAAATAAGCTTTACTGTCTTTTTTTTTTTCACACAGTGTTGTAACTGTGCAGAACATCTGTAATATTTAAAGAACCTTCACGTAATAAAAAAACGCCTTTTAATAACCAATTAAAAGTTTTCCCAGAACCGTATGACCAAGTCAAGAACGTATAATTTCAGAACTCTATTTTTGAGAGTTCGGCTCTGTGTGGGAAGCGGAGAGACTGACGGTTTCTGCAGCCTCTCCATGACACAATGAAAATTGATTGATAATTAAGTCCTGCTAGTGGAGCCTTAAGCTGCCATTATGAAGAGTGAGAAAACGTGTCCATTAAGAGCCACTTTAAGCCTCGCTCGGGAGGCGCTGCGGGCCCCGATGATAAAGTTAGCGCCTATCGCCGTTTACCATATACTGCAGCTAACGGTTTACAACGGGCAAAATATATTACTAGAGCACATATTAAAAATACATTAGCCAATATACACAGTATAATAAAGTGCCATAATATACAACCCCATATCAGAAAAGCTGGGACAGTATGGAAAATGCTACTAAAATGAAAACGCAGTGTTTGTAACATTTACTTTAGCTTTTATTTGTTTGCAGACAGTATGAACCCAAGATATTTTATGTTTTGCCTGGTCAGCTTCAATTAACTTATTAATAAAAATCCATTTCTACATAGGAGGCCTGCGATACATGCCAAAAAATGTTTAAAGTGGAAGCAGATTATAAATAAACTGGTCTTGTTACACTACCATTTTTTTTACAGATTTTACAGATTTTTTAATAGATTTTTGAACCAGAATATAGAGCACACACTACATGACTGGTCACGATACACTGTGTTTTTAAACTTGGCAACCTCGTAGGTGGAAATAGGGCCAGCACACACACAGAATTCTGTGATGTTCTGCACAGTTCTAGTTAGAAAATACTGGCTGCAGCTCTGCTGACTTTGCTTGAACTTTGCTTTAATAGTGCTTAAACTCTGCATGTTTTCTTATTATTAATATCTAATGACACCTTTTGATCATTTAATAATTTACTAGGAACATGTAATGCTAGCTAGCTATGATATATGTCTAAATGCGAGTAAAATAAAAAAAAAATGCGGTGTTGCTAACATTTAATTTAGCTTTTATTTGATTGCAGACAGTATGAACTCAAGATATTTAATGTTTTGCCATTGGAACCTGGTCAGCTTCAATTCATTTACTAATAAACATCCATTTCCACATATATGAGGCCTGCAACACATGCCAAATAAAGTTGGTACATGACATTTATTTATTTTATTATTTTTTTTATTTTTTATTTTTTTTACAGATTTTTATCTACACAACTAGTCATGATTCACTGTGTTTTTAAACTTGGCAACCTCGGGGGTGGAAATAGGGACAGCACCCACACAGAATTCTGTGACATACTGCAAAGTTCTAGTTAAAAAATACTGGCTGAAGCTCTGCTGACTTTGCTTGAACAGTGCTTAAACTCTGCATGCTTTCTTATTAGTAATATCTGATGACACATTTTGACAATTTAACCATTTACTAGCGACAGGTAATGCTAGCTAGCTACGCTAAATGTCTAAATGTTTGTGTATACCCTTTTATTTCCCTTTATGCCAAGTTTATTGTTTAGTAAGCGTCAGTAAATTCTGCGTATTTCTTCTGTTCTGTCTGATTCTTACATGCACTCTCTCTCTCTCTCTCTCTCTCTCTCTCTTTCTCTCTCTCTCAGATCAGATGATCATATCCTCACTACTGTTCATATCTCTCACATCTTTCATAACCAAGTCATTCGTGCGTGTGTGTGTGTGTGTGTGTGTCTGTCCATGTGTATTACACGTCAGAGTGAGATTGCTGCTGGGCAGATATGATGACTCAGCATTGTAGCAGTGTGTGTGCGCACATGTGCGTGTACGTTGTGTGTGTGTGTGTGTGTGTATTGTATGTGTGTGTGTGTGTGTGTGTGTGTGTGTATTGTTTGTGTGTGTGTGTAAGTACGTGGGTGGTGGATGGTTGTAAAGTATAACTGCGGCTGAGACGCTGCCAGCTTGCTCAAGGTTGGGAGTTGATAAGAGCCTTGCATGGTGATGTCATCTGAACTGTGGAAATGAGTTTACATACACACACACACACACACACACACACACACATACACACACAAAATCTGGTGTGAACGGCGCGAACCGCAGAATCAACCGGAGATCCGTTTTAAACTTCTAGTTTCTTACATAAGATAGTTAATGCTAACTAGCTGATATAAACAAGAGGAAGATGGATGAACACAAGCCACCAAAGCAAGCTGATCTGCTTGAATTTTTGCAACAGGAGTAAAGCAGCATAAAGTTATCCAACAGCAGTGTGTAAGACTGGTGGAGGAGAACATGATGCCAAGATCCATGAAAACTATCATTCAAAAAACAGGGTTATTCCACCAAATATTGATTTCTGACTCTTAAAACTTTATGAGTATAAATAGCAAAATCAGAGAATCTGATTCCGAAACTAAAGTGGTCCCTTATTTTTTTTTTTATATTGTTTTTACGTTGTTATATAGTTTATGAAATTTAAATGAAGAGTTGATTTGCAAAAACAGTGCTATTCATTAAACATACCTTTTTGCATTTGATTTCTGACATTTATTTATTTTATAAAGCAGAATTTTTATATTTATGATAAAGAAAACATGAAAATAAAGAATATATTACACAATTATTACTGGATCCCTTTTAGAATGTAGGAAAGAATTATTATTTTTTAAATCATGATTGTAATTGTACATATTACAGACTATTATTGTGCATGATGCATTTATTGACAACACTAATACAATTTTTTATTTTTTTTTTTTGTTTTATTTTTTTTTTTTGCGATTGACGCTCACACACAAACACACACACTCACACTCACCCCTGGTAAGGCAATCCTTTTGCTGTGCTGTCTCATCCCTTCTTTTTATCTGCGAGGAGATGTGTTAGGAGATGATGACACCCATACAAGGTTGTGCTGACTGCTCAGATTCAGCCTACGCTCGTGATGGATTGGTACAGATGGAACGTGTCCATTCTACTGCATTAACCATGTGGCCTTTCAGCCCCTGGCTTTTGTGTGGCTTTTGATAGATTATCAATTAAGGAAATCATGTTTTTTTTTTTTTTTTTTTTTTTTTTTAACTCTTCACTGAATGCACGAGCCACTTAGATTATTGGATTAAATTATTCATCACAGTTACCGCCATTAATCCTACCTGAACTCGTTTACATATTGTCGCTGTCATATCAAAGCCCTGTAGCTCTTGTTTTAATTTGTTTTTGCAGCTTTTGAAAGCGGGAACTGTCCTCTACCTGCCTCATGTATTTACTGATGAATTACTGATGAATGGATCCAAACAAAAAGTCCAGACTTCTAAATTTCATTACATTAATGCATGCTGAAGTTTTGGACAAACTGTATCTTTACTATTAAAATGATTACATGCATATTACTTAATTATAGGAAATCGAACTAATGTGATCACATTAAAAAATGAATATCTTTGAAAAAATTGCATTATTTCAGTAATTCAGTTCAAAATGTGAAACTTATATATTATATAGATGTAATACACAACAGAGTGATCTATTTTAAGTGTTTATTTATTTTATTATTCATGATTATGGCTTACAGCCAATGAAAACCCAACAATCAGTGTCTCAGAAAATTAATAAGATATTATATGAATGCCATAGAGTATTTGAGCTTCATTGCTGACCATGTGCATCCCTTCATGGCCACAGTCTACTCATATTTCAATGAATATTTTACATTAACTTCAACTTTTACATCAACAATAAACAGAATTAAATATATATATAGATATATATATATAACATTGCTGATCAGAAGGTCAGTTTCCTCTGCTGAGACATGCTGAGAGGGCTGCACTGTTAAGATATCAACACGCCAGCAAAGTCAGAGCAAAGATTATCGAATAGGATGGATTATCGAAGGACACCATTAGGAACCTCTACCATTAGGAGACGTCTGTTTTGTTGCTTTGCACATGCGATATATGCTTTGTGTATGCCAATTATACAGCTCTGGACAAAAATAAAATAAAATAAGAGATCACTTAAAAATTTTTAAGTTAAGAGTTCTTAAGAGTTTTTTTTTATTTTACCAAATTAAAAACCTCTGGAATATAATCAAGAGGAAGATGGATGATCACAAGCCATCAAAACATCAAGCTGAACTGCTTGAATTTGTGCACCAGGAGTAAAGCAGCATAAAGTTATCCAAAAGCAGTGTGTAAGACTGGTGGAGGAGTACATGATGCCAAGATGCATGAAAACTGTGATTCAAAAAATCACAGGGAACATTCCTTTCAAGAAGGGGTATAAAGTACTCCATATTGATTCGCTAGGCATTATAGAGGATATAAACAGAGGATGAGCACTCAGAGTGTCTAAATACTCCGTTTAAACATTTTCAGCAGCTCTTAAACACGAGTTAAGATAACCATTAAAAATGTTACTTCAGTGATGTTAACCATTACTGTGGTAGCATTTAATGCTAACTGCCTCTGTAATGGTGAGAATAAAGGCAGTGAGAGCAATGCTAACGCCGCTATTACTCGTGAGCACTGCCATCAGTTGACTTTTTTAGCTACTATCACACAAAGATCTGCAAAAGATCTGCAAGAATATTGGAGCTTGGAGTTTGGACCATTAGGAACCTCTACAATACAATGCAGAGACGTCTGTTTTGTTGCTTAACACATGTGATACATGCTTTGTGTACCCCAATTATTCCAAATTAAAAACCTCTTAAATATATTCATTACATTACATTACATTTGGCAGACGCTTTTGTCCAAAGCGACTTACAATATTGAAGTGCAAATAATAGAAGAGGTTAAGTACAAAAATAATAGAAGTTAAAAATAAAGCATCTATAGATAGGGCCTTAAGGAGGTCAGAGGGAAATAATGGGATAGAGGAGTAGAGAATAGGAAGAAGGAGATGAGGTTAGAATTAGTTAGTTTGTTAGAGGTGTTAGGAGAGTAAGTGCTCTTTGAAGAGCTCTGTCTTCAGGAGTTTATTAAAGATGGTGAGAGATTCTCCTGATCTGGTAGTAGAAGGTAGTTAGTTAGAGGTGTTAGGAGAGTAAGTGCTCTTTGAAGAGCTCTGTCTTCAGGAGTTTCTTAAAGATAGCGAGAGATTCTCCTGATCTGGTAGTAGAAGGTAGTTAGTTAGAGGTGTTAGGAGAGTAAGTGCTCTTTGAAGAGCTCTGTCTTCAGGAGTCTCTTAAAGATAGCGAGAGATTCTCCTGATCTGGTAGTAGAAGGTAGTTTGTTCCACCATTGGGGAACTCTGTATGAGAACAGTCTGGATTGCTTTGTGTGAATGTTTGTTTGGCAAAGCGAGGCGACGTTCACTGGAGGAGCGCAGCGGCCGGGAGGTAGCATAAGCCTTCAGGAGCGAGTGCAGGTAGGAAGGAGCCTGTTCTGACATCACCTTGTAGGCAATTGTAAGCACTTTGAATTTGATGCGAGCATCAACGGTAGCCAGTGGAGCTCAATGAGCAGCGGAGTGACATGTGCCCGTTTTGGTCGGTTGAAGACCAAACGTGCTGCTGCATTCTGAATCATCTGTAGTGGTTTTACTACACAGGCCGGGAGGCCAGTTAGTACGGCATTGCAGTAGTTGAGGCGTGAGATTACCACAGCTTGTACCAGGAGTTGGGTGGCCTGTTGCGTCAGAAATGGTCGAATTTTTCCGATGTTGTAAAGCGCAAAGCGGCAGGATCGAGCAACTGAGGCCACATGGTGCGTGAAGAGAAGCTGGTCATCAACCATGACACCCAGGTTCCTAGCAACCTTTGTCGGTGAGCAACCTTTGTCGGTGAAGCAACCTTTGTCGGTGATCGGTATTCAAGAGGAAGATGGATGATCACAAGCCATCAAACCAAGCAGTGTGTAAGACTGGTGGAGGAGAACATGATGCCAAGATGCATAAAAACTGTGATTATAAATCTCTCTCTCTCTCTCTCTCTCTCTCTCTCTATATATATATATATATATATATATATCGCAATAGAGAATATAAACAGAGGATGAGCTCTCAGAGTGTCTAAATACTCAATTTAAACATTTTCAGCAGCTCTTAAACACAAGTTAAGAACATCATTAAATGTTACTTCAGTGATGTTAACCATTACTGTGGTAGCATTTAATGCTAACTGCCTCTGTAATGGTGAGAATAAAGGCAGTGGGAGCAATGCTAACGCCGCTGTTACTCATGAGCGCTGTCATCAGTGAGCTCGTTTAGCTGGTGTGTAGTAGTAGTAGTGTGTAATAATGTGTAGCTGTAGCTGTTCTGGAGCTGGAGCTCTCGCAGCCTGCAGAGCCCCACCGAGGAGTTCCCACATGTGCGCTGATCTGAGGCCTGCCTCATTCTGTCAAAACAGGTGTCTTGTCTTTCTGTCGCTCGTGCTGCGACTACAGGCTTCCCTCCTTCCTCCTTTACCTCCCGGATTCTTCTTCCTCCTCCTCCTCCTCCTCTGCCTCGTCTCTAAAATATTCATCCCTAAGTCTCTGCGCTCATCGTCTGATTTCTTTTCCTCTTTTTTTCTTCTTCTTTTTCTTTTTTTTTTCTTCCCTCACCACCGATGCTCCTCCACCACCACCACCACCACACACTTTCACTGACTGTTGTCAGCTTCCTTTATGAGGAAGGAACATCTATTTTAAGCACTGCACCATAGACCAGCCACCCACACACACTGCTACCAAAGAGAGAGAGAGAAAAAGAGAAAAAAGAGAGAGAGAGAGATAAAGAGAGAGAGAGACTGGCACATTTCATCTGGAGAAGCAATAAGAAAAGAAATGGGCTGGTTTGGTGCTACAGAAAGACATGAGAACAAGAATGGGAAAAAAAGGTGAAGGAAGAGAGTAAAGGATAGGGGGATGGAGATGATGGAGATGACGTGATGGAGGGATGAGGGAGGAAGAGGGGGATGGGGGGATGTGGAGCAAAGTGAACAGTTCATCAAAAGCCACAGCACAGTCACCACTGCAACAGCTTATCTAACACAAGGCAAAAATACACACACTCTCACACATACACACACACACACACACACACGGCTAGATCTGTTTCAGATACATCAGCATGAGATATGATCCCGGCGGTGAATCCCGAAACTCCGGCAGAATGGAAAAAAAAAATAAATAAATAAATGGAATTGCCTTGTCTTTGCATCAACTACTCACTTGCCAAAGCAAGGGATATAAACTGCTATGGATCCAGCAAATAAAGCTAAACGTAGGTCCAAGGATCGCAGGTTCAAGTCAAATTTTGGATACAATCCGGGTTAGCACCCGAACATCCCTTTTAGACAGCTTCCTCTTACAGCGTCCACAGTTAATCCTGTTGGATGTGGTTGGTCCTTCTTGGTGGTATGCTGACATTACCCTGGATACCGTGGCTCTTGATACATCACAAAGACTTGCTGTCTTGGTCACAGATGCTCCAGCAAGATGTGCACCAACAATTTGTCCTCTTTTGAACTCTGGTATGTCACCCATAATGTTGTGTGCACTGCAATATTTTGAGCAGAACTGTGCTCTTACCCTGCTAATTGAACCTTCACACTCGTACTGCTCTTACTGGTGCAATAATGTGCAATTAATGAAGATTGGCCACCAGGCTGCTCCAATTTAGCCATGAAACCTCCCACACTAAAATATGACAGGTGTTTCAGTTTCATTGTCCAACCCCTGTACATATTTTGTAAATAGAAATGTTAGGGGTGAAAGTAAGAACGAAAGAAATTAGATTACATTTTAAAATGTGGGTGGAGGGAAAGTGGGGACGATTATCATACAATTAGATTAACCTACAATGATGAACATTCGTTTTTGTTTAATATAATAATAAAAAAGAGATTTTGAACTAATTTTTGGATTCATCTGTACCTTTCTTGGAGAAATGAGGCTTAATAGCATCTGTAGGTGGAAGTATAGATACTATGGTTTGGAATACTTATGTAGGAGATAAAGTATCAACTCAAGTAAAAGAAAAAAAATCCTGTTTTTTTTTTTTACTATTTAAAGTATAAAAGTAAAAGTTATCTAAGAGGAAAACATTAGGACATGCCACAGGATCCTATAGTGCTCTGGATGAAGAGATTTATTAATATATATATATATATTTGGTAACACTTCCTATGAAGCCTGTATTCATAATGCATTATGAGTGTATTTATAATGCGTTATATGACATACATAATGCCTTATAATGACTGTAATAAGCTTGTATAATAACTCATAAGCGCTTACAATGACATTCATAACACATTATAAGCTACAAGTATAAGGATTTATAAAGCCAGGGTTTATAATGCCTTATAATGTCTGTTCATAAGAACGTTGAACATACTAATGTTGTAATGCACTATAACACATATATGGTATCTTCTAGTATTACAAGTTATAATGCATTATAATGTGCATCTTTAATTTTTAAATTAAAGTACATAACACATTATAAAGCATTATATACAGTCATTACAGGCTTTAAGTGAAGTGAGTTTTTTATATGCCTTTTACATGTAAATTTTACTATGCCTTAATGTAATGCCTCATAGAGCATTATAAGTGCTCTTTACTGGCTTTAAGTGAAGTGTGTTTTGGTAATGCTATTATACTTAAAGAATATTCGCTTGAATTAAAAAAAAACTTACAAAGCATTATAAGTGCTCTTTACTGGCTTTAAGTGAAGTGAGAAACGAACATATATTCACAGATTGGATTCACAAACAAGACATACAACTCATTCAAAAACAAACGATTCAAAAACATAATTTATTGTAGTTAAGCAATTGCAACGTATTTTGTAAAAGATTAAGCAAGGATTTCCTCATGTATTTATCAAGATCAAATCACACTGTACATAGTTGTACACAGAACAATTGTGTTTCTATTTCTCTCAATACATTTCAGTACAGTCAATGTGTGAGAATGCAAGTATCAGTACAGTGCTCCCACTGGCTTGGTAGAAAGCACAGGTACGGGATCCTTGGACGACTTCTGCATGACATCAGAAAGTTCTCGAAAAACCTGTGAACAGTTCTCCCGCAATTTAACTGTACTGATACTTGCATTCTCACACATTGACTGTACTGAAATGTATTGAGAGAAATAGAAACACAATTGTTCTGTGTACAATATGTGCAATTGCTTAACTACAATAAATTATGTTTTTGAATCGTTTGTTTTTGAATGAGTTGTATGTCTTGTTTGTGAATCCATTCTGTGAATCTATGTGCGTTTCTCACTTCACTTAAAGCCAGTAAAGAGCACTTATAATGCTTTGTAAGTTTTTTTTAATTCAAGCGAATATTCTTTAAGTATAATAGCATTACCAAAACACACTTCACTTAAAGCCAGTAAAGAGCACTTATAATGCTCTATGAGGCATTACATTAAGGCATAGTAAAATTTACATGTAAAAGGCATATAAAAAACTCACTTCACTTAAAGCCTGTAATGACTGTATATAATGCTTTATAATGTGTTATGTACTTTAATTTAAAAATTAAAGATGCACATTATAATGCATTATAACTTGTAATACTAGAAGATACCATATATGTGTTATAGTGCATTACAACATTAGTATGTTCAACGTTCTTATGAACAGACATTATAAGGCATTATAAACCCTGGCTTTATAAATCCTTATACTTGTAGCTTATAATGTGTTATGAATGTCATTGTAAGCGCTTATGAGTTATTATACAAGCTTATTACTGTCATTATAAGGCATTATGTATGTCATATAATGCATTATAAATACACTCATAATGCATTATGAATACAGGCTTCATAGGAAGTGTTACCATATATTTTTTTTTTCTTTCTTTCTTTCTTTTTGAATGAAGAGAAGCCAGAATGAAAACAAGCTAAAATTTATTTAATAATTACTCCAGTAAAGTATAGATAACCAACATAATTCTGGGAATTGATCCTTTTTTTATGAGTGCCTGATTCTAATGCTTCTGTGATATTGTATTAATGCAGAAAAGTACTTTAAGAACTTAGGGCAACATATGCTGATTTCAAGACCACATCTTTCCCAGAGATATCCATTTATTTATTTTTTTTTTTTCAACAAGACAAATAGTTAGTTTCTTACAGTTTTAAGTTTTCACACACATTTACCATATGCTAGTGTTAGCTTGTGCTAAATGGCAAAACAATGACAAGCTAGTTCGTGCTTAATTGCCATACGATATATTTAAAATTTGTATTTGAAATTACCTACATCTCCCTCTTCTGTTGACTTGCCACAGACATTAGGTACAGATTCCTCTGTCAGACGAAGTCTGCTGGATAATCCTTCTGTGTACTATCAAACTTTCTCATCCAAATGGCATTTTTTCAACTGATCTAATGGGTGGGGGTTGATGGGTGAGTGGCAGGGTGGTTCTATGCAGGTTTATTTATTATGATGTCACAATAAGGGAGTCATCCAAATTGATCATAGATGTGTTTGAGGGTGTTATAAGGACAAGATACGGTGACATTTTCTATGAATGTCATCTTTATTAGACGCTATAACCACATTCATAACATATTATAATGCATTCATAAGGAATCATCAACATGGCTATACATGTTTATTAAAGTGCATAACCCATTCTAGCCATGTTTGTTAAGCATTATGACCTGTGATCATAATACATTATAAGCTGTGCTTATAATATATATGTTAAAATTAAAGTATATCTCTATCATTAATAGTCTAGTCCTACAATGAAAGTCTGGCACTTTACGTAGAGCGCACAAAGACCTGTTATAATACATTATAATTGACTATAACTAATATTATATTCAAGACGAAAATACTTTATGAGTTGTTAAAAATATATTTATAGGATTATTGAGGGTGTGTTTATAAGTTAGGAGCTTTTTTAAATCATGATACAGTCTGTAAGCTGGGACTGAGTTTCTTGGTATTGATGTATAACGTTATAGTATAAACACTACAGCTATTAATGCATTATAAGACTCAGTTCATAATAAACATGGCTATAATGAATTATACATTTTTATAAATACATATAGCCATGTTTAGAATGCCTTATGAATGCATTATAATGTGTTGTGAGTATATTTATAGAGTCTTATAGAGATGACATTCAAAGAAAGTGTTACCCAAGATACAAGTGCAAATACAGAAGCATACAGAAGCTGAGAAAAGCGAGTTTTGCCTAATATATCTATGTTAACAAATTAAAGAAAAATATTCTGGGTTTACACTGTCTGCATTTAAATATATGTAGAAGTAAATGTAAGAAACTTTTTTTAATATTAATGTTTTCCATACTTACCCATATATTTGTTCTTTTATGTAGTTATACATCTCATGCGTAAGTCTCATGTGTGTATGTCTGTGTTTTCTGGGTACCACTTTAAAATAAGACTACCTTTATAAAGGGTTTATAAATGGTTTACAATTGCCAAAGGTTTTAAATGCCTTAAAAATCATTAATAATCTGTTATAACACATATGTAGAAAGGACAACAATGACCTGTTGTTTGCCAAATAGTGAACCCACAGCTATCTATTGTTGCCCTTTCTACCTATGTGTTATAACTGATTATTAGGGATTTTTAAGGCATTTACAGCCTAATTAGTAACCATTAATAAACTAATTGTAAACCATTTATAAACCCTTTATAAAGGTAGTCTTATTTTAAAGTGTATTGTGTATTGCAGGCATAATTAGGCATTTACAGCCTAATTAGTAATCATTAATAAACTAATTGTAAACCATTTATAAACTCTTTATAAAGGTAGTCTTGTTAGTCTAAATTGGTACCGTTTTCTGCCTTTATCTAAAATATATCACTGTGTGAACACAGAGAAAATGATTATTACATGCTGGATCCACTCTCAGTAGCTTATGTAGAGATGTAGTGATTTCAGCACCACGGACAGCACCGACCCTCAGCATCCTCTGAACTCTGGCCATGACTGCAACTGATATTCAGCCTAGTTTCTCTACAAGTGTTCTCAGATCTCAGCTTTCAACCACACGCTTTCTGTCTTACTCCATCTGTCTGTCTGTTATTTGTCCTGCTTTCCTCTTTCTATTCTAAAAAAACAACATAAAAGACTGACTCTTTTCTTCGCAGTTTCGCAAAAGCCAGATTAGCGCGGTGGTTTGTGTATTGTCGTCCTTCAGAATCTGTCGGTGAGGGGAAGTAATCGTCTATTCACTACTGATATTGTATCATGCTGAAGAGGATGCTTACATCATTTACTATCTGCTGTTGAAACAGAGAGCACTGGGGTCATGCTATTCCATGCTGTTTGATCGCAAAAAGAAGGGGGGGAAAAAAGAAGGAGGACCATCATAACAAGTGGAAATGCACTTAATATATACAGCCCTATAACATAGTCAGTGTTATATTTGCAGTTTGTGAAACTATGGGCCCATTTTACCACTGGTTTTAATACCCCCTAAAGACCTCAGAGTGCATATCACCTATGATACACAAGTGGCTACTTGCAGGACAATGAGGAAAGGTCATAGGGAGCAGATTATTCAATAAAAGTCCAGCTCAGTGCTTTTATTGTCCCTAGAAGAGACATTTGCTTTGCAGTGAGGTGCAACAGATAAAGCAGGGCAAGTATGCATAAGTATACACACAACACAGAGACACACAGGCACATAGCACACAATACACAATACATTTATTCATACCTACAGGAAAGAAAAAATAAAAATGAGATTTTAACCCTTAATACCTCAGCAGTTTCTACTAGACAACAATGCATTAAAGCATCTCCTGCTGCTTAAATGTGTCTCCTGAGAAAAAAAGAAAAGAGCTCAGTTATCTCATATATGTCTCATCTTGAGGTCTACAAGAGATCTTAATGGTAGTGGTGGATCATCAAATGTGGAGCAGTGATGGCTGACTGGTTAGAGCACTTGGCCATTGACTACAAGATTGAGGGTTCCAAATCCATGTTTGGAGGTCACCCAACAGATCTTTCCAGATCTCATATGTGTCTAAAAAAAAAAACAAATTTTCTCAATTTTGACTCCTTCAACATTAGAAGTACAGTTGCAAGTAACAGTATGTGAATCCTTTGGGATTATACTTGGATTTCTGCATAAATTAATCATTAAATGTGTTCTAATTTTCATCTAAGTCACAACAATAGACACACACAGTCTGCTTGAACTAATACCACACAAACAATTATATGTTTGTATGGTTTTATTGAACACAACATGTTCACATTCACAGTGAGGGTGGGGAAAAGTATGTGAACCTTTGGTTTTAATAACTGGTTGACTCTCCTTTGGCGGCAAAAACCTCAACCAAACGTTTCCTGTAGTTGCAGATCAGATCTGCACAACAGTCAGGATGAATTTTGGATCATTCCTCTTTACTAAACTGTTTCAGTTCAGCTATAATATTCTTGGGATATCTGGTGTGAATTGCTCTCTTGAGGTCATGATGCCACATCATCTTAATTGGGTTGAGGTCAGGTCTTTCCAGAAGGCATATTTTCTTCTGTTAAAGTTGTTCAGTTGTTGATTTACTTCTATGTTTTGGGTCGTTGTCCTGTTACACCGTCCATCGTCTGTTGAGCTTTAGTTGGCAAAATGTCTTGGTAAACTTGGAAAATCATTTTAATGATTGATGACGGCGATCCGTCTAGGCCCTGAGGCAAAGCAATTTTTTGTGTGGTATTAGTTTAAGTAGACTGTTTTTCTATTGTTTTGGTTTAGATAAAGATCAGAACACATTTAATGACCAATTTATGCAGAAATCCAAGTAATTCCAAAGGGTTCACATACTTTTTCTTCCAACTGTATCTCATGTCTCATTTTATTTTGGTCTTATGCTATTTCGCCTAAGCAATTTTAGGAGGAACATATGTGACAGAGTAGATCTCTAAATGAAAGTGAGAATCCCAAATACGTCTCCTGAGACATCCACGATCAAAGATGAGCGAAAACTGAGTATTTCATTTAATAAAAGATTTTCAATTTATTGTGGGGTTTTTTTTTTTGGCATTTTTTGCCAAGGCTTTTTTTTGAGTAGTGTACCTCTTGGTGAGAGCTAGACTTCACTTTACAATGCACATCATTGAACTGAAATAAGCCATATGTGTAGTAAATGAGAAATATGGACTGTTTTTAACAATTAAGGAACCAGATTGTCTTCAGCAATGAATCCAGGTTGTGTTTGGTATCTGACATGGTGGTCAGGTTTTAGTACGGAAGTCTTTTGGTGAGCACTTCAATTCTGCTTTTTGCTACAACTACTGAAGTAATGGGGATCTCCAGAGGAATCACATACAACAGTAGATTACCTTTGTTTCAATTAGAGCAGCTATAGGTGGATTGTCAATAGATCAATGCTAACATACCACTAGAAATTACTTTGGCCTACATCAAATTTTTTCTTCTAAAAATGTAGTTTACTTTGTCATATAAGTTCTAAAAAAAAAAAAAAAACAACTTGAATACTAGAATTGATGTCATGAGGGAAATTCCATGTAATATTTATGTATGTAGTAGCTAGTGTGTTATTAAAGCGCCACTAAACCCTGAACCTTTAAAATAATGAAAAACATACCAGCCCTGCTTAAATTTTTTCTAAACATTTTTTACCTTTAAAAAAACACTTTTATTGCTGTAATTTCCACCTCTGCAGTGCCCTCTCAGGTTCACCTGTGCTTTAGGTGTGGATGATGTGTCCATGTACCATCTGGGTCTCAGCGCTATTAGAAAAACACTGCTTCTGTGGCAGTTTAGCGAATCAGCTCTCCCTCCTGCCCTGCCTCTAAACCCAAACATCACCCAGTGCTTTTTGGCTTATTTAAAAAAATCAAGGGGTTTAATGTTCCTTTAATTATTTGTACAATATTGTAAAGCAGTTTGGATTAATACAAAATGTTTGACTGACAGAAAAATACTGTAATGTTATATCTTATTCATTGTGGCTATTTTCCTATTATTATATATCTACTATTTTATTTGATGTGGAAAATACAATATAAATTATGGAAACCACAGCCACATTTAAAACAAGGTGCATACAGTAGTATTGTAAAGGTCCTGCTGCTTACACTCATATTGTACTTTTCCTAGTTTTCGACAGGAGATGGAATGTGATTGCCTTGCCCTCTGGGCAGGATCGGCTCCTGAAGTCTACAGTTTCGTTGGCTTGATCCCGCCGCTCTCCAATGGGTCATCTAATGAATTCCACTTGAGCTGATAAAATAATGGAATGGCCGTTAGATTGCAGTTGGATTTTCCCCAAAGGGAAATGGTGAAGGCGAGTCGATGAGGGCTTGTTAACGAAAATAATCGAATGTCGTCTTTTCGGATGTGTGTGTGTGTGTGTGTGTGTGGGAGTAAGTGTGTGTGTGTGTGTGTGTGTGCAGGGGTGAATGTGACTAAACTTTAGTACTTTCAGTCAAATAAGCTGTAGAGCAGTGAGACTTAGAATGGAAGAAGATTTGGATTTTACCTCATTTATTTCTAATGACTAATAAAGTAAAGGAAATTACTTTTTTAAATACCATAATTTTTGCACAATAAGGTGCACTTAAAATCCTTTCATTTTCCCAAAAATCGTCAGGGGCACCTAATAATCCAGTGTGCCTCATGTACGAATTTTACCAGTCAGGTTGTAAGAAATAGTAAAGCCACTCTGCTGAAGCTCTGACCAGCTTCCCTGTCCCTGTTAAAGAAAAGCCTCTCTACACCATGATGCTGCCACCACCATTTTTCACAGTGGGGATGGTGTGTTTATGATGATGAGCAGTGTTACTTTTCCTCCCTATATAATGCTTTGCATTGAGGTTAGAAAGTTCAACATTGGTCTCTTCTGACCACAGCACCTTTGCTGTGACTGCAAACGTTTTTTTTTTTTTTTTAAGAGTGGATTTATTCTTGATACTCTTCCATAAAGGCCATATTTTTGTAGCACATGACTTATGGTAGCTGCCCTGTATACAGATCGGATTCTCCCACCTAAGCTCTGGATCTCTGCAGCTTCTCCAGAGTGATCATGGTCCTCTTGGCTCCTTGTCTGACCAATGCTCTCCTTGCTCGATCTGTCAGTTTGGGTGTATCATGGCCATGTTTTGGTAGCTTTACAGGTGTAAAATACGTTTTTCTATTTTTGGATGATGGATTGTACAGTTCTCTTTGGGATGCACAAAGCTTGGAAAATGTTTTTATAACCTAACCCTGCTTTAAACTTCTGTACAACTTTATCTCTGACCTGTCTGGTGATTTGTTTGGTCTTCATGATGCTGTTTGTTCACTAGTGTTCACTAACAAACCATTGAGGTTGATACAGAACAGTATTTGTATTTGTATTTGTACTGAGACTAAATTACACACAGCTGCCGGACTCTATTAACGAATTAAGTGACTTTTGAAGGCAGTTGACTGCACTGGATTTTATTTAGGGGTTCTAGAGAAAATACTAGTCTGAAACAGGTAGCATAAACTGGGCGATGTTGGGAAAGCCTGACTTCATGTTTATAGCAATGCTCTTAAATCGATTAGAACAAAAGTAGAGAGTTACTCCAACAAAAGAAGGAAAAATGTATTTTTAATAGCCCCGATTTTGTAAGACACCATGAATGAACACCTGTCCTGATATCAATATAGTTTATCAAGCTGCATGAAAACTGTAATTTAAAACCAGGATTATTCCACCAAATACTGATTTTTGATCTCTTAAAACTTTATGAATATGAACTAGTTTTCTTTGCACTATTTGAAGTCTGAAAGATCTGCATCTTTTTTGTTATTAATTCAGCCATTTTTAATTTTCTGCAAAAAAAAAAGCTCTATATGACAATGTTTTATTTGATTAAATATTGTCAGTACACTGTTCATTTTATTCAGCTACTGTCCTAAAGACTTCATTTCCCAGCATTCTCAGCTCGTAAACTACAATGAGTCGGCTGCTAAAGCGTGACTCTGCAGTGTTCCACCTCTCCCTCCTTCTGATTGCTCATTTCCCACACCTGTTTGTGTCTGTATAAATAGCCCTTTTTTCTTTTAGTTCTCTGCAGAGTATTATCTAGTTTATTAGCTCTGTTACAATGCAGTTTCCTTTTTTTCCCCTACCTTATTGTTAATGAGCCTTTTCTCTTGTCTAGTCTTATAGTTCTGCTGTTGGTCTTTAGTTACCGACCTTGCTTACTTCTCTGACCACTCTCTTGCCTTATCTCAAATTAGGGCTGGTTTACAATAATAGATCATTAAGAATGAAAAGTATCTCTGTTTTATAATCATCACTTGTCTCACTTTGTCTTGGCCCTGGTGACAGCTATATTAAAAAAATAGGGTTTCCCCTTAATGTACTTAAGAGTCAAAATAAAGGTTGAATGATTTATTAATTGATTTACATTCTGCATCACTGTAGCTAGAGTAATTCAATTGGAAACCACTGCAGTGTTCTTAAAATATCCTGCAGAATCCCAGTGTTTTTCCACTACAGTAACACTAATATGGAATAAAGAGAAGGACAGGCTAAAGAGAGAGAAAGATAGAGATAGGAAGGAATGGAGGGAGGGAGTTCTAAAGCTCTACTTTAGCCGAGTTCTTGTGTGGAAGTAGCTCTCTGGACGTGAAAACCGCAGCGTGAACCGCTAACCTGTTTGCGAACAGCCCAAACCCGCTGAGATGGAATTCAGTGTTGGAGATTGGTTTTAGAATTTGAATGGGAGCGTTTGGCCCGCAGCCTGAATTGGGCAGATTGAGTTGAGATGGGTTTTAGAGTATGAGCTAGAGATGAGGTTGACCTCCACCTTTTCATTTTTGCCCTCCATCTTAACGGCACTTCCTTTTGTCTGGCCACTGCAAATGTACTTTTAACAGTGTGGACTGGGAGTAGTCTTTTCAAATCTATATCTCTTTTCATCCTCCTTTCTCTCTCGATCTCTCTTTTTCTCTCTCTCTCTCTCTCTCTCTGTCGTACTCTCTCTCTCTTTCTCTTTCTTTTACTATGTGTGTGTGAGTGTGTGTGTGTGTGTGTGTGTGTGTGTGAGAGTAAAGGGTAAAGGGCTCTCTCTGCCCCTAGACAGATGCTGTCCGTAGAGATGCTGCCCAGACAGAGTGATTCAGCACTCCTGAAGCAAAGCCAAGACCAATGTGTGTGTATGTCTGTTTGTGTGTGTGTGTGTGTGTTGCAATGACGCACACACAGTGAGCGTGTGTGATGGAATTTCTCAAAAAAAAAATCTTGTTAAACAGGTTTTTTATAATGTGAGATTCAAAGTTTGAACGCTAGGTGTCAGAAACGGGCCAAAGAGTCTAAAAGCGGAGAGGGTGCGCATTTCTAGCGCAGAAAAACAGGCCAAAGAGTCTAAAAGCGGAGAGAGTGCGCATTTCTAGCGCAGAAAAACGGGCCAAAGAGTCTAGAAGCGGAGAGGGTGCGCATTTCTAGCGCAGAAAAATGGGGCAAAAGTGTCTAAAAGTGGAGAGAGTGCGCATTTCTAACGCAGAAAAACAGGCCAAAGAGTCTAAAAGCGGAGAGAGTGCGCATTTCTAGCGCAGAAAAACGGGCCAAAGAGTCTAGAAGCGGAGAGAGTGCGCATTTCTAGCGCAGAAAAATGGGGCAAAAGTGTCTAAAAGTGGAGAGAGTGCGCATTTCTAACGCAGAAAAACGGGCCAAAGAGTCTAGAAGCGGAGAGGGTGCGAATTTTTTGCGCAGAAAAATGAGGCAAAGAGTCTAAAAGTGGAGAGGGTGCGAATTTTTAGCGCAGAAAAATGAGGCAAAGAGTCTAAAAGCGGAGAGAGTGCGCATTTCTAGCGCAGAAAAACGAGGCAAAAGAGTCTAAAAGCGGAGAGAGTGCGCATTTCTAGCGGAGAAAAACGAGGCAAAAGAGTCTAAAAGCGCAGAGAGTGCGCATTTCTAGCGGAGAAAAACGGGCCAAAGAGTCTAGAAGCGGAGAGGGTGCGAATTTTTAGCGCAGAAAACGAGGCAAAGAGTCTAAAAGCGGAGAGAGTGCACATTTCTAGCGCAGAAAAACGGGCCAAAGAGTCTAAAAGCGCAGAGAGTGCGCATTTCTAGCGGAGAAAAACGGGCCAAAGAGTCTAGAAGCGGAGAGGGTGCGAATTTTTAGCGCAGAAAACGAGGCAAAGAGTCTAAAAGCGGAGAGAGTGCACATTTCTAGCGCAGAAAAACGGGCCAAAGAGTCTAAAAGCGGAGAGAGTGCGCATTTCTAGCGCAGAAAAACGGGGCCAAAGAGTCTAGAAGTGGAGAGAGTGCGCATTTCTAGCGCAGAAAAAATGGCCAAAGAGTCTAAAAGCGGAGAGAGTGCGCATTCCTAGCGCAGAAAAAATGGCCAAAGAGTCTTAAAGTGGAGAGAGTGTGCATTTCTAGCGCAGAAAAACGAGGCAAAGAGTCTAAAAGCGGAGAGGGTGCACAATACTAGCGCAGAAATCTGGCCAAAGAGTCTAAAAGCGGAGAGGGTGCGCATTTCTAGCGCAGAAAAACGGGGCAAAAGAGTCTAAAAGCGGAGAGGGTGCGTATTTCTAGCACAGAAAAACTAGCAAAGACACATTGACACAAACTCCACTAAATCCTAAATCAAGCTGCACGCTTGACGCCTCGCCTACAGATCGCTAAAATAGAGCCCATTGTGTTGGATCAATGTAATTCTACAAGCAGTTATCATTATTCACCTACCATGACATTCAACACCACCCCCCCTAGTGCAGAATTCATTCTCATAGCGCACATCTGGGTGTCTTTGAATTAAATGGACGCTGTCGATGTTTATTCAGCACCGGGGACGTTTGGCTTTAGGTCTGAAATGTTCCGCGGTGATGGTGAGTGAAGGCTCGTGGCGGTACTTAAGGTGGGTCATTGTCTATAAAGGCTGAGCTGTCGCACGCTGGAGGCCACTTCCTATTCCTCTAGCTGTCACTGGGAGCCAGCAGGCTGGACACGTGACTGGGGGAGGGGTGGGCACTAGTGAAATTCCAGTGAGTTCCAGAGAAAAAGCTAGAACAGTGTTCCTTTACACCAGGGGTGTCCAAACTTTTTTTTGTTGGGGGCCAGATGGAGAAATATATTTGAAGTCACGGGCCACAGACTCTGTAATAAAACAAATAATGAAATATACCACTTTAAATAATACCTTTTTCCTGATTATTTCATTTACACAACATTTTACTTGACTTACTATCGTTATCTTTGACAGTGTTGTGTAAACTAAGATTTTTCAAATTGATGTTTTATTTCATGATGTCTCTTAATATTAAACTCCTTAATTACGGCAACTTTTAGTCTCTTTGGCCCGTTTTACTGCGCTAGAAATGCGCACTCTCTCCGCTTTTAGACTCTTTGGCCCGTTTTTCTGCGCTAGAAATGCGCACTCTCTCTGCTTTTAGACTCTTTGGCCCGATTTTCTGAGCTAGAAATGCGCACTCTCTCCGCTTTTAGACACTTCTGCCCCATTTTTCTGCGCTAGAAATGCGCACTCTCTCCGCTTTTAGACTCTTTGGCACGTTTTTCTGTGCTAGACTCTTTGGCCTTTTTTTGCACTAGAAATGCACACTCTCTCTTTGCTTTTAAACTCTTTGGCCCGATTTTCTGCGCTAGAAATGCGCACCTTCTCCGCTTTTAGACTCTTTGACCCGTTTCTGACACCTAGCGTTCAAACTTTGAATCTCACATTATAAAAACCTGCTTAACAGCGGGCCAACTTTCATTCTATTTCTAAAATACCTCGCGGGCCGCTCCAAAAAAGGAAACGGGCCGCCAATGGCCCGCGGGCCGTAGTTTGGACACCCCCGGTGTACAGAGACTTCCATGCTTCTCAGATGCTGCAGAATGTCCAAATGTCAGAGTGGAAATGGAAAATGAACCCAAAACATGCAGCAAAAAGCAAACAAAATGTTTTTTATGACAAAAATGTTAAATGTTAAGATTAGATTTTGGGTTAGAGTTGGATGTTGGGGTATATTAAATAGAAAATCATTTATTTTAATTTGTTTGTTAATTAATGTACAGTATAGTCTCACCACAATCGCCATATGCTGTGTTTAGATCACACAGGGCCCAGTTGTGTGCAGGTACATTAGTGTACAGTCGTGCACCCTGATTGCATGTGGCACACTCCTTGCGTGACCTCCAGCCCACCCTTCTGTCATGTCTCGTAATAGCTCCAGGGAGGAGCGCTGTGATTGGCCAAGAGCAGCGTAAACTATGCTGTGGCATGCTCCTCTGTGGCATGTGTGAACGGGCCTGGGGAAAAAAGAGGGGCTCTGCGTGCAAACAGGTAGAACCTACGAAATTCAGAGCCCAGGGGAGACACAGGCACGAAACACACACACACACACACACACACACACACTCTTTTCAGACCACAATAATTTATTGTGGTGACGGACAGTTCTGGTGGAAACAGGAGAGTTGAGGTGCACATTGAATTCTGCCGTGATTTGATCAGCCGTGGTTTTATGTTTTTTGGATACAATCCGGGTTAGCACCAGAACATTCCTTTCAGACAGCTTTCTCTTACAGCATCCACAGTTAATCCTGTTGGATGTGGTTGGTCCTTCTTGGTGGTGTGCTGACATTACCCTGGATACCGTGGCTTTTGATCCATTACAAAGACTTGCTGTCTTGGTCTCAGATGCTCCAGCAAGACGTGCACCAACAATTTGTCCTCTTTTGAACTCTGGTATGTCACCCATAATGTTGTGTGCATTGCAATATTTAGAGCAGAACTGTGCTCTTACCCTGCTAATTGAACCTTCACACTCTGCTCTTACTGGTGCAATAATGTGCAATTAATGAAGATTGATCACCAGGCTGCTCCAATTTAGACATGAAACCTCCCACACTAAAATGATGACAGGTGTTTCAGCTTCATTGTACAACCCTTGTAGATTTGTAACTCCACCCCCTCGTTACCTGTCCCCAGGTGTTTCCTGTTTCCTGTCCTCCTCTTCCTGGTGTATATAAAGTCTTCTTGTACGTTTTGTACATATGTTAAGGTTGCATGTTCTTTGCCAGTGGAGTTCAATGAGAAGTGGGGTGACATATTAATTTGAAGAATCTAAAATATAAAACATATTCTGGTTTGTTTAACACGTTTTGTTTAGAAATGTATAAATCGGTTTTACTTCATAGTTGGGATGACACTTTAATATCAATATACAATATACAGATTTTATTTCAAAATAAGTGTGTCCAAACTTTTGATTAGTACTGTGTAGTATTAGAGTTATATCAGTGCAAGGTCAATACACAAAATAAACACACACACACATATGTATACACACACACACACATATATATATATATATATATATATATATATATATATATATATATATATATATATATATATACACACACACACAAGACCCTCAACTCATTCACATTTTATCATAGTGACACAAAGGGACTCATCACAGAAGGGAAACTGTCTGTTTCTTTTTCAGTGATTTTTTTTTGTTATCTCCTTCACTCTGTTCACATTTAATAGGCCCTGAGGTTGCCAGATAGAGAGAGAGAGAGAGAGAGAGAGAAAGAGAAAAAGAGAGAAAGCAAGAGAGAGATGTGGCCTTGGTAAGTAGAAAGGCTTTTGTTTTTTAATCATCTCTCTCTCTCTCTTTCTTTCTCTCTCTTTCACTCTCTCTGTCTCTGCTCTCTTTCTCTCTTATCAGGATGACAAGAGCCATAACGTCCTGTGAGATGCGCCTGGACAGAACGAGCATCTGTCAAAACAGGCCGGCCTCAGCGGACGCCTCGCTAATGGCAGCCGAAGCGTGCAGAGAGAGAGAGAGAGAGAGAGAGATAGAGACACACAGAGACATAGAATTTGAGAGACAGAAGAAGAAAAGAGAGAGAGATAGAAAGTTAGAGACAGTAAAAGAGAGAGAGAGAGAGAGTTCCTTTAGGGATCTTGATGATGTTTTTGGTGTGTTTTTATTGTGATGTAAGCTCAGCATCACTACTGATGACTTCAGACGTCACTTGGATTATGTTTTATTTCAGGTAAAATATGGATTAAATCTCATAAATAACTCTCACAGTTTTACCCCCCCCCCCCCACCCTCTAATAAAATACAAATAAAATGTTACATTGGATTATTGCATATTTTAGACTTTAAATATCGATTATTACAATATTCAGTCTTAATAATAGAGAGACCAGAAGGAGAACAATGGAGGAGAGAAAGCAGAAAGAGAGAGAGAGAGAGAGGAAAAAATAAGTTTATATTGAGAGAGAGAAGGAACAAAAGGACAGAAATGGAGGACAGAAAGAATAAAGAGAAGAACAAGAATTAAATGTATCGAGAGAGAACAGAAGGATAGAAATGGAGGAAAGATAAGAAGAGAGGGCCGCATAAGAGAAAAAGAGAGAGAGAGAAATGGAGAAAAAACAGAAGGACAGAAATAAAGGAGAGAATAAAGAGAGGGATGGAGAGAAAAAGAGGGCTGCAGGAGAAAGAGAACAATCAAAAAATGTAGTGAGAGAAAAAAGAAGAACAGAAATGGAGAAGATAAAGAAGAAAGGGATGCAGAGAGAGAGAGAGAGATAGAGAGCAAACAAGAAAGAAATGTAGAGATCGAAAAAAGAAAGACAGAAATAGAGGAGAGAAAGAAGAAATGGATGGAGAGAAAGAGAACAAGCGAGAAATGTAGTGAGAGAGAAACAGAAGAACAGAAATGAAGGTGAGAAAGAAGAGAGGAATGGAGAGAGAGAGAGAGAGAGAGAGAGAGAGAGAGCAAGAAATAAATGTATTAACAGAGAGAACGGAGAGAGGGAGAGAGAGAGAGAGTTAGAGCAAGAAAGGAATATAGCAAGGTTTCTGTCCTTCCATTCTCTCTCTCCATACATTGCTTTTCTTGCTCTCTCTCTCTCTTTTCTTTATCTCCTTTAGAAATGGAGGCAAGAATAAAGAGAAAATTGAGGGATAAGAGGTATGGAGAGAAAGATAGAGCCGTGAGAGAGGGGTGGAGAGAAAGATAGAGCCATGAGAGAGAGAGAGAGAGATGGAGGAGAGACAGAAGAAAGTAATGGAGAGAAAGAGAGGACCACGAGAGAGGGAGAGAGACAGAAAGAGAGAACAAGGAAGAAATGTAGAGATAGGAAACAGAAAAGGACAGAAATGTAGATGAGAAAGAAGAAAGGGATGGAGAGAAAGATGTCAAGCAAGAAATGTAGCGAGAGAGAAAACAAAAGAACAGAAATAGAGGAGAGAAAGAAGAGAGAATTGGAGAGAGAGAGAAAGAGAGAGAGCAAGGGAGAAATGTAGCAAGATTTCTGTCCTTCCATTCTCTCTCTCGATACATTTCTTTTCTTGCTCTTTCTCTCTCTCTCTTCTTTATCTCCTTTAGAAACGGAGGCAAGAATAAAGAGAGAGTTGAGGGATAAGAGGTATGGAAAGAAAGATAGAGCCATGAGAGAGAGAGAGAGAGAGAGAGAGAGAAAGAGAGAGTAATGGAGGAGAGACAGAAGAAAGTGATGGAAAGAAAGAGAGGACCATGAGAGAGAGAGAGACAGAAAGAGAGAACAAGAAAGAAATGTACAGATAGGAAACAGAAGAAGGACAGAAAGAAAGAGGAGAGAAATAAGAAACGAATGGAGAGAATGAGAACAAGCAAGAAATGTAGTGAGAGGGAAACAGAAGAACAGAAATAGAGGAGAGAAAAAGAGAGGAATGGAGAGAGAGAGAAAGAGAGAGAGAGAGCAATGGAGAGAGAGAGAGTTAGAGCAAGAAAGAAATGTAGCAAGATTTCTGTCCTTCCATTCTCTCTCTCGATACATTTCTTTTCTTGCTCTCTCTCTCTTTTCTTTATCTCCTTTAGAAATGGAGTAAGATTCAAGAGAGAGAGATGAGGGATAAGAGGGATGGGGAGAAAGATAGGACCACAAGAGAGAGAGAGAGAGAGAGAGAGAGAGAGAGAGACAGAAAGAGGGAACAAGAAAGAAATGTAGCAAGATTTCTGTCCTTCCATTCTCTCTCTCGATACATTTCTTTTCTTGCTCTCTTTCTCTCTTTTTTCTTCATCTCCTTTAGAAATGGAGGAAGAATAAAGAGAGAGAGATGAGGGATAAGAGGGATGGCAAGAAAGAAGAAAGGGAAAGAAAGGGATAGAGAAAAAGAGAGGACCACAAGAGAGAAAGAGAGGACCATGAGAGAGAGAGAGAGAGAGAGAGAAACAGAAAGAGAGAACAAGAAAGAAATGTACAGATAGGAAACACAAGAAGGACAGAAATGGAGATGAGAAAGAAGAAAGGGATGGAGAGAAAGAGAGGACCACGAGAGAGAGAAAGAGAGAGACAGAAAGAGACAACAAGAAAGAAATGTAGAGATAGGAAACAGAAGAAGGACAGAAATGGAGATGAGAAAGAAGAAAGGGATGGAGAGAAAGATGTCAAGCAAGAAATGTAGCGAGAGAGAAAACAGAAGAACAGAAATGGAGGTGAGAAAGAAGAGGTGAAGAGATGGATGGAGAGAGAGAGAGAGAGAGAGTGCTCTGTTTGTGGCAGTTTTAGAGGAGATGTGTTTACACATGACCTGTGCTGAAGGCAGGGCCATCAACAGCCAGACAGCTGCAGACATGCAAATTACCCATATTTTTGAAAATACAATTAGATAAAAATAGTGGAGTGTTTTTCTTTGTTTACTGCGATACACGCACACACACACACACACGCACTCACACACCTACACACACCTACACACACACACACTCCTACTCAGGGCTGTGTGAGAACGGGGGATTTGTGGATGAATATGAAGCAGTGTTTATGTGATGGTTAAAACCGGTGTAAAGGAAGCCCCTCCCCTCCCACCCGAGCAGAAGTGCAGATTCTCATCTACCTGCAGCCTCTTCAGCGCTCTTACAGCTAATCTCCAAATACTCAATTAATTTTCAAAGAAGCCAAATCCCATTGATCACTAAAAGCTTATGAACTCGACACAAATTGTCTCCAACTCATTATTACCATATAAACTTTTTTAGAAACCGCCGCATTAGAGAACGCTCGCCCGCGCCCATTACGCACCGCTGTTTACTTGACTTGTGCACTTCAATTAGCTTCTTCAAGTTTAATGCATTTATTTATGTGGATTACTCCGACCCAGACGAAGCAATTACTGCTATTTACATGTTAACCTTCTGCCTGCAGGCTAATGCATAATACACCGTATGAACAAAAGTACTGGCTCATGTGCTCATTCACTGTTGTGTTTTTCTGAAATAAAGAATATTAAAGAGTATTAAAGAGTATTAAAGGGTATTAAAGAGTGTAATGTTTATCAGTTCATTTTTTTTTACAGTTTGAGATAATTAGAAAACTAGAAAATGATGTGTAAAAACTGATTTTTAGACTATTTTCTTCAGTGTAGTGAAGAAGCAATGTTTTTTTTTTTTAATCAATGTGATAGTTTCCTAGTTGTTCCATTTTTGTACCACACAATCAGATAAAGAAAATGGAAAAACATTTGTTTTTACAAAAAAAGTTAAAACCTAACAATTGAAAAAAAATATTTTACATTTTTTCTTCCTGAAATTTTACTGACAAAGAGAGATAAATAATAACTAGGAAATAAATGAAAATCTATTGTTTTTTTTTTACTATATTAAAAGGAAAAATAAATAAATAATGAAGTTTAACATCCAATTTTCTATTTTTAAATATAGCATCAAATAGTCAGAAAACTGATAAGCATCACACTGACCCTCCTGCTCCATGTGAAAAACTGTAACTGTATATGATATTGATGATGTAAAATTGCCAATTTCAAGGTAAGTTTAGATTAGCTTCAACTCTAGTGTCATTAAATTCAAACCAGTAATAATGCTCTTAACATCTAACCAGAGGTTCCAAGCAGCAAACAAATAAGAGCAAACGTAAAATGACATGGTTGCCAAATAACTTGCAGATTTGTTTAATTCGCCTCACACAGCAAATTACATTAGATTTCATGGGAGACACATTTGGGATAAAAAAAAAAAAGGTAACGCAACAAACATGACTGTTGTTATGACTGTTGTTAAAAAAAGGAAAATGGTTTAAGAGGATCAGAACCAATCAGAAACCTTAATGCTAATTCAATATTTAGAAAATATTGATTAAAAAAAACAATTAACAATTGAATATTTATTATTACAGACTAAAACATCTAAAAACTTAAAAATAAGACTGCTGGATTGGTGATGGTTCGAATCCCGATCATGCAGCCTGCCATTCGATACAAGAGCCTTTGGTCTCTCTGGGTGGGCACAGTAGATGGCGCTCTTTCCCATCATCTCTCCTAGGGTGATGTTTGGAAAACCTTCTTAAATTGACGATCGATCTTGAGTAGTACGTAGTAGAAGTAGTTTACGAAGCTTTTGGGAAACGCACTCCTGATCAGCTGATATGGATTAAATCTCATAAATAACTCTCTCAGTTTTACTACTTCCTCCTCTAATGAAGTACAAATGTTACACAGGATTATTGCATTATTTAGAGTTAAATATCCATTAATATAAGCTTCAGTCTTAAGAAAAAGAAGAAGTGTCATTAGTCACAATAAACAGACAAAGAAAATCTCTTTTCATAACCTAATTTGCATTTGATTAAACTTGCATTATTCATTTTGTAAGGAAATCTCAAGATTTTAATTTGTGGGCACCTTTAAACCCAGATCTTATTGGACAGTTTAAAAGTTTGTGCATGTGCTGAGAACTTTCTCTGTTTTGTTTTGTTTTTTTTCATGGTAAGCTTGGCATTTATGTGGAATTGCACACGACCAAGCAGTTGAACTCCATAATGGTTATAATTACTCGACTTTTAGGCTGAACTCACTTATTCCCAGAGTTCTGTTTAAGGTCACTGGAAAATAAATAAACACTAAAGCTCAGGAAGCTGTACGACTTTCCGCTGACCTTAAGTGCAACCTTTATTGTTTCAGCATTATTTTTGCTCTAGTAGCTTTTGCTTTGGTGCATCCTACACATTTAATCTGGCCTTTATAAGAGTATTTATTCTACAGTGTCAGTGTGGAGCGTTTAGAAAAAAAGGTTAATTAGCAATTGTGAGGCATTTAAAGTATATTATTTTTTTTTTCTGTCAGAACAAAACATAACAGAAAAACTGTGACTTGAGGCCTCCAGTTTACACCAGAAATGTTATAACAATGTTATAATGCACATTTTACTACATTGACTGTAACAGACTACAAGACCAATATATATTTTTTTCTTAAAAAATATCTGGTTAAATTACAACCGCACAGTTTGTGATAAATCTAGGACTAGCCGTGGTTTTATGTTTTTTTTTTTGGATACAATCCGGGTTAGCACCCGAACATCCCTTTCAGACAGCTTCCTCTTACAGCGTCCACAGTTAATCCTGTTGGATGTGGTTGCTCCGTCTTGGTGGTATCTCGCTGACATTACCCTGGATATCGTGGCTTTTGATACATCACAAAGACTTGCTGTCTTGGTCACAGATGCGCCGGCAAGACGTGCACCAACAATTTGTCCTCTTTTGAACTCTGCTATGTCACCCATAATGTTGTGTGCATTGCAATATTTAGAGCAGAATTGTGCTCTTACCCTGCTAATTGAACCTTCACACTCTTACTGCTCTTACTGGTGCAATGTGCAGTTAATGAAGATTGGCTATCAGGCTGCTCCAATTTAGCCATGAAACCTCCCACACTAAAATGACAGGTGTTTTGTGGTGAGAATGGATCTATTTTGTTGTAAAAGTTTCACTGCATGTTTGGAAGATCACCAGCAGCAGCAGTAGCATCAGTATGCGATGGTGTTTTAGCAGTGGCGGCTGGTTTCAGCGCAGTTCTGTGTGTTTAGTGTTTGAAAGGCGGTGTTTTCTGAATTGAGTCTCTGCCTGTGTGTTTAAAGCCCGGCTCTCGCTCCTCATAGCCACAGGCAGTTCTGTGTGAGAGCACAGTGGGGAAGCTTCCAAAAGACAATGTTACATTACCATTGCAAACATCCACTGATGCAGACCGCACTGGCAGCATTAATTCCTCTCCCAGACACTCAGCAGCACAGAAGACCACCTGACTTTTCACCAGAGGTGGAAAAAGTACTGAAAAATTGTAATTAGGTAAAAGTACTTAATTACTTTACTTTGCAAAAACTCTACTCAAGTAAAAGTAAAAATCTAAAAATCTACTCGAGTAAAAGTAAAAAAGTACTCAATTTAAAATGTACTTTGAGTAAAAGTTACATAGTTACTTTTAATTATTTGATGTAAAAATGTAAAAACAAATCATAAATGAAATTGTTTTTAATGAACTATTATTCCACATAATAATAATTTGGACCTTTCAGGCAGTATCTGTTCAGAACACCCCATAAAACATTTTCAAGAACAAGTGGTATAGGTTTCTATGATCCATTTTTTTTCTTTACTATTAAAAGGTTATGGTAATATAGGTGACTATACACTGTAATTTTACAGTTTTACAGTTCATTATTATTTTTAACTTGCCATTGCTATGCTTTAACATATGCTATGCTATTTACATGTTTTATTTTAACATTCAAGCAGATGTTTAATGGTAAAACTAATAACACCACATGCTTTTGCAGGTTTGATACAGAAGTTTTGAAAACTGAACAGCTCTGTCCGGTATACTCTGCTCTCAAACAGCACTAGCCTGTGAAATGAAGAGGTGGAAAGTAATGAATTACATTTACTCAAGTTACTGTAATTGAGTAGATTTTATGAGTAATTTGTCATTTTTAAAGTAGTTTTTAAAATAGGTAATTTTACTTTTACGGCGGGGCACATTTTGTATTGCATGAGGACGTTATTGCCTCGTTATTCCGCGCACGAGCATCAGTGCCAATTTATTTATTTATTTTTTTCCCCCCAGCATTTAATTTTTTTACTCAGTAATTGGGAGTTTTCCAATGTAGCAAAGAAAATTACTTGTGTCAAAATGTACTTGAGTAAAAGTAAAATTACCTATTTAAAAAAAAAATACTTTAAAAATGACAAATTACTCATAAAATCTACACAATTACAGTAACTTGAGTAAATGTAATTCACCTGGAATGGTTTTCTCAGCGTCTTGCAGGAAGGAGTTCCTGGAGGTGCTGAACAAAAGTTGCTGCTTTTTTTCCTTCACGCTGTGAAGCTCCAGCTCATCCCAATTAAATCACCTCAAATCACCATCTCAGTTCATCAGGTTTAGATCAGGGGATTAATGTGGAGGAGAAACACTTTTTTTTTTAAGTTTACTAGGTAATTCCATATGTTTCTCTTAATTGTTTCCGTGTCTTCCACATTAATCTACAATGTAGAAAATAAATTAAATGAAAAAGGTGTATAGTATATAAAAATGATCGTATATATTTTAATGGCTTGATAGCATTAATACAAAAGGCTCTCATTGCTTGGCACTGTCTTGTGTTTTCCGTTGACCTGAACTTAACACCTTACCATCATGGTTGAACTCCACCATGTAAGGTGGAGCATGTACCTAAACATGTGCAATAGACTCTACTACACCTCCTCCATCAATGTTTGCTTCGTTAGAGGTGTAGCTGTTGGGTGGAGAGGCAAGAGAGTGAGAGTTAGTCTCGGAAAGACAGTCAGAGGTGTCACAGACAGCAGAGAACGAGAGAGCGAGAGAGAGAGAGAGAGAGAGAGAGAGAGAGACGCTGGGAGGGAAGAAATTTAACAACAGCCTGTCATTCTGAACTGCTTTCAAGAGATGCCTGTAATTGATTGCTCGGCACATTTTCAAAGGCTTTCCAGACAGAGACACACACCACACACTTATACACACACACACACACACACACTCCAGATGAACACATGCATGTGTGAACACACACACTGCACATAAGCATCCAAAATGATAACGATGCTCAGAAAAGCAAGAGAGCAAATTTTTGAAACAAATTAGCGATGAGCTTCAGCATCAGCAGCCGGAGTCCGAGAGAGCACACACAATTAGTCATGCTCTCTCTGGGTGGGTAGATGGCGCTCTCTCTCTCTCTCTCTCTCTCTCTTTCTCCCCTCATCACTTCTATGTATGTGTAATGTCTGCACAGGCATCTATTATCTGTTATATCTGAGCTGGGTCGCTGCGCTTTCCTCCAAGTGCACTGATAGTCCAATCACTTCTGAAAATTTGATCTTCAATTTGATCATTTTTAGTCATATATTTATTAAATACAGGTAATAGACTATTTGTCAAGCTCAGGTATCCAAGCAGTTTTTTTTAATTAGATTATGCAAATATTTGGTAACTTACAGTAACAGGGTTGCGAGTAACAGGGTTGCAAATCTAGGTTCAAATCTAAGTTGTGGTTTAACCCAGGAACAGATGCTAACTGTAAAATGTAGCTATGTATATAAGATCAAGGACAAACATGGTTATATAAGTATATAAAGTAAATTTGGACTCTACTCATTATTAGTCTTACAATATGAGTAACAGGGTTGAGTTCACTGAGTGACACATACAACTTTGACAAACATATTTGGAAAAAAAACTTTGTTAAAAAATTGTTAGAGCACTTACTCTTGGTCTTGCCATGTGGGCAGAAAATGTCCTTGTGATGTCACTTCCTTTGTACCAGTGGACAAATATTTGTAACTCTTTCTCTGCCAGGTAAAATTCCTTATGGTAACAGGGTTGTGCGCATGTTGTGGGACACAACTTAATAGCATAAAACCTGTAACATGCAAAACAATGTAGACCAAAGAAGTTGTTTCTATAAGTAAAGGAGATGCAGATCAACAATATACAAGAGAAAGTCATTTATTTAGAGCTTATTTAATTGTTAAATTTGCCAAAGGAGTTGGTCACCCAATGTGTGGGACAAGAGAAAACGGCCATTTTTTGAGGTGGTCCAAAGGTGGGACAGGAAATGTACCAAAATCCTGGAATGTCTCAGAAATCATTTGCCTCTTGTCTTCTGGAACAGTTGTTTTTAATTTCTTTTACTCTATTGATATTCCAGTACATTGTATCAGTAAATCTATGATTCAAATAGCACTACTAAGGTAAATCTGTGACTAACCTTGCACTGCTTTAGTAAATTTATAATTAGAATAGCACTGCTAAGGTAAAACTATGATTAAAATTGCACTACTTCAGTAAATGTACGATTATAATAGCACTAATGAGGTTGTGAACTCATGACTACAATTGCACTGCTTTAGTAAATGTATGATTAGAATGGCATTACTGAGGAAAATGTAGGATTAGAATGGCACTACTGAGGAAAATGTATGATTAGAATTGCACTACTGAGGGTAAAATTTTGATTGGAATAGAACTACTTAGGGACATTTATGATTAAAATAGCACTACTAAGGTACAATTCTAACTAAAATTGTACTGCTGAGGAAAACGTATGATTGGAATAGCAATGATTAGGTAAATCTCTGAATAAAAATGCACTGCTGAGGTAAATCTCTGACTAGTATTGCACTGCTGAGGTAAATGTCTGATTGGAGTAGCACTACAGAGGTAAATCTCTGACTAATAGTGCACTGCTGAGGTAAATCTCTGACTAATATTGCACTGCTGAGGTAAAGGTCTGATTAGAGTAGCACTACAGAGGTAAATCTCTGACTAATAGTGTACTGATGAGGTAAAATTCTGATTAAAATACCAGTAATGTGGTAAATTAATGATTAGAGTAGCACTTCTGAGGTAAACCTTTACTCTACTGTTGGTTGGTTGGTTGTTTGGTATATTGACGGTTGTGTTCCTGTGTTCCTGTTTGGCCTGTTCAGACGGTGAGGCTGCCGCAGCGCTGTGCTGTACTGGAGTGTGTGATGTGTGTTTTCACGAGGCCGGTTAAGAGCCCTGAGTGTGTTAGCGCTGGTGCTGGATGTTTGTTTGTGCTCTGGTGGAGAGCTGAGCCTGCAGCACTCTTTAGGGATGCCCAGCTCTACCAACCATACACACACTTTAATGCCTTCTGACATGCCTGCGCTTCAGAGAACCAACCAGCAGCTCAGGTAAGGCCCTGCCGTACACACACACACACACACACACACACACACACACACACACACACACGTGGACCAGGGAATTCACATCACCTTCCCGTGCACTCAGGGGTTAAGGATGCACATCGACATGAACATTCACAAAAGAGCTAAAAAAAAAAACTATAAAACAAGAAAAAACACAATGTTTATTAATTTGCACTTTAAAAGAAATAGTTTATTACACACACTGAATTAACTCAATAATATGCGTATCAAAAATGACTTTATCATATGATCATCTATCATATTAAAAGAGTCTTTATTTTCACTTTATTTTGAATTTAGATATAAAAATGCAATTTAAAAAAAATACATGCAACAACTAAAATATAAGTTTTCCAAAATAAATAAATGAATAATTAAATAAATGAATGAATAAATACATAAATAAATAAATGAACAGAGTTGGAAAATAATTAACAAAGTAATTCACAGATATATATATATATATATATATATATATATATATATATTTAATGGCTACAAAAAAAAACAAAAAACAACACCACACCAGTAACACAAGCATATACCAGCAACCATCCCATACATCTAGCACCTTTACCCGAATGTTCCTATAAACACACACACACACACACACACACACACACACACACACACAGATTGGGCAGATGCTTATCTTTATTCCTTTTTCTTTATTTCCTTTATCTTTCTATTTCCACATACCAACCAACCAAATCTATTTGTCTGTTTTTGTAGCTGTTCTGCTCTCTGTGTTGTTGTTCTTTAATATTTGTCTTGTTTTTAGTTTTTTTGCTATATTTTTCTTTTTTCTCCCACCTTTTTTGTCCTCTCTCCTTTTTTTTTTGTTTCCCCCTACCTCTCCTCCCTTCAGTTTTGCCTGTCATTTTGTTCATATAATTATATCTCGAATATAACTCTGTGTTAACACTAATAAAGATTAATTGGTCCTCCGAAAAGAGTGGGGTGGTGTTTTTATTATTATTATTATTATTATTATTATTATTATTATTATTATTATTATTATTATTATTATTATTATTATTATTATCTGCAGTGCACAGGAAATTTGGCAGTGTTAAATTAACACTGAGAGTGTGAAGTTTAACACTTATAAGTGTTGATTTAACACTGCCAAATTTCCTGTGTGTATATTAATATTAAAGTCATCCAAGCTATGAAGAAAACACATGGAATTAATTATTAAATAAAAAGGCATTAGTTAAACAAACCAGGATATGTTTTATATTTTAGCACATCTTGGAAGTACATCATGAAGTAGAGTCACCTGGAATTCAGGCGTTCAGTTAACAGCTGTGCTGAACTTTTAAAATTTCTTGCCTCTTAATGTGTTTGTGAACATCAGTTGTAAAGTAGTGAAGAGGTAGAGTTACAGGTATACAGTGAATAGTGAATATTTGAGTGATGTTTAATCCATATTATGGCAAGAACTAAAGTAAAGAAACAAATATTTTAAATAATTAATTTTAAAAAATATTACAAGAACTTTAAAAGTGTCCTCCAGTGCTTTTGCAAAGACCATCAAAAACGTTATGATGAAACTGGCTCTCATCAGGACGGCCCGACGAAAGAAACTTTAATTTACTAGTTTTTTCCTTCATAGTCTGTATGACTTCAGTATTCATTTACAATACATTGCATGTGCACATCTGTATCAGCAAGGGGTGCAACATAAAGTTTATAATTAATTAATTCATTATTATGGGGTGTCCACAAACATTTGGACACATTATGTATGAACTTGTGTGCACTCTCTGTGTAACGGAGTACCCTTGCGCAGAGTGAACACAGAGAATAGAACACACATTCACACACACTACGGGGATGCTCCAGCACACAGGTGTACACACGTATACACACACCCAGGAATGTGTTCACATCCACAGTGGGTATTCTGGGATACGCACCCACACACACACACACACACACACACACACTGGCCGTGCCTGTAGCTGTGTGGCGGTGTTGCGTCAGTGCTGAAACCACAGGGACGGTTGACATTTCACTTTGGCTCTGTTTCCAGTCCCTGTGATCAGAGCCATGCTGCCTCTGCCAACTTAAAGGTCACAGTTGTTGTTTGTCAAAATGGTTCGGGAAAAAAAAAATAAAAAGGCAGAGTGTGTGTGGCACGGGTGCAAACATAGCATGTAGCACAGTCTCTTTAAACCCAGCTAACAGCGAGAAACGATTTTCATAACAGAATTGTTTCACTACTGCAAACAATGAGTGCACCAGGAGATTGTTCTGCTTAATTAATAAAAAAAAAGAGGGTGGTTTTTTCATTTTTTTATTTTAGAATTCATGCATCAAATGCGTTATACCAAGCTGTTTTAGAATGTCCTGTACATTCAATCTGATTAAAATAATCTATAGCAAATCTGTAACAAAACTTTTTTGTCGTTTTTCATACATTTTTAACCCATGTTCTCCCCAAATTACCCAACCCACTCATTATGACTTCCCTTTAAAATAGTGATGACCCAAACACTAGGAGGGTGAAGATTAGCCTAGCCATGCCTCCTCCGACACGTGAATTCAGACACCGCCTCTTTTTGCCTCTTTGCAGAGTAGCATCACAACACATTCGGAGGAAAGCGCGGCAACTCGGTTCTTATACATCAGCTCACAGACGCCTTGTGCTGATCAACATCACCCTTTGGGGTGATGGGACAAGAGAGCAAAAATCTACCCACCCAGAGAGAGCAAGGCCAATTGTGCTCTCTCGGGGCTCCGGCAGCTGATGGCAAGCTACATGAACAGGATTCGAACTGTTTCATAGAATACACACAACACAAGCTGACATGAACTCGAAGAAGAATTAAGTAAACAGTAGCTGTGTTTTAAAATGTGGTCTAGTAGGTATTTCTGCATTTCTCAGCATCTAAACCATTGAAGGATGATCCCAAACTGACTGAAATATTCTTCGTATACAGCTGAGAAATGCAGCCAACGTTCAGAATGATTTGAAGGACGCAGCTGATGTATCCTTTGTAAACCTCGCTAATGCACAGTTCACTGAGCATGAAAAGCAACAGCAAGAAAATTTGGGAAATTGGTGTAAAATGAGGTTTTACACATTTGTACTCTAAAGTATAGGATATCTTTTTCAAAGTTGTTTTTCAAACAGCACTAAAAGCTGTAATATATTGGGAATATGAAGTAAAATATGTTTAATTTACCCCTTGTGTGTTGTTCCGGTCTGTGGGAGCCGTTTTCATTTTTCATCAAACGATACAAAAAAAAATTTTTTTTCTAACTCAAACTCATTGGCATTGGCTCATTTTTTGTGAAAAACATATATCAAAACACATTTTTGATAAACACCCCCCCACCCCACCCCCCACACACATTTATATTACATACAGTATGTTTGGCCAAGGGCTAATAAAAAACATTGCTTCATTTGTAAATTTGCAACTAAATAAACTTTCTACTCATATCTTGAGTTTAATTCATTTTCTTTTACATTTTATTAAAAAACTAATAAAAAAAAGAGGAGCACTTTTTGAAAGAAATGTAACATAAGAAAGGTAAAGGGCAAATATTAACCATGTAAGCTGTTTTTTTATATTGCTTGCAATTTAGGTGAAGCAAGCATGTGTAAAGCATTTTAATGTAAAATTGCTTAATTTTGCTGAATTAAATACAAGTAACAAAGTAAACGAGTAACAAAAATATGAACACCACACAAGGGTTAAGCAGGTTATGAGTGGCATGGTACAGCAGGGGTTGCTGGAATTTTTAGGCACACGAATGCTACGCCAAGAGTGGTCCACCACCCACGATTATGCAGCCAGGAGCAGCTCTGTGGTCAGAAACTGGCCGGCGATGAAGGGCTGGAGGATGACTAACACAAACTGTGCATCGGCAGATGGACGGCAGCTTCTGACTGGACACCAGAAGGGTGGAGCTAGAAGGTGGGTGCTTCCTATAAAGTGGTTGGGGAATGTATGAATGACTCAACAGGACTTGCTGTAGACCTGTGAACACATGGTGACCTTTAGCTTGAATGCTATTTTATTCTGCTGAGAGTGTTTGGAATGGAGAAACTGTCTCTACTGTCCAGTGAAGGGTTTCTGTGAGGGTTTAATCACATTCAGTAACATTTAGAGCATTAGTGATGTCGCATTACTAGTGATGGCTCATCCCCCCCATCTCCTCCAACAAAACATACTAAAAGGTTTAAATGGAGCACCATCATTTCAGAGATCTCAGTTCCAAAGCTCAATACAAGAGCTTAATGTATATCTGTTACAGAGAGTCATATTCTATTGGCGGTATGTCTGCATGTTTTTGTGTGTATTTGCACCTCTATGTCAGCAATGGGAGCAATTTAAAGGAGTTAGTCAAATGCATTCATTAGAATTAGTGTCCACACACATTTTCACCCATGTAAAAAGTTAGGATACACTCACACCTTGATATCAGCTGAAAGAATACTGCATGGAGGAGTGGGGAAAAAAAAATTATTCTCCCAAACGATATAAGAAAGGTCTCATTTCCTCATTTTCATCTCTAGTATAAAGGAATCTTCTGTGAGCTGTTTTTTTTCTGTTTTCTTGTTTGTTTGTTTTTTTGTTTTTGCTCCAGTACTCCTGTTTCAGGCTGTTTTAGTTCGGTGAAGGAGTGGGGCAGTACTGTTTTTTTTTTTTTTTACAAGCCAGCCAAAAATGGAAGCTAGATTCAGTTTTAAAGGGAATACTGCAATTAAGGACTAATTAACAGGATTTAGGGATTTATTATTATTATTATTAGTAGTAGTAGTAGTAGTAGTAGTAGTAGTAGTAATAGTAGTAATATTGTTCGTTTAATTAAATGTTATTTTATTGGAAGGGTTTTTTTTTTTTTTTTGTAAACTCCTGACACACTCCAGTCCAGATGATGGTGGTAATGCTCCATAATATTGGGTGCCAACTGCCATAAACACAAGAAGAAGAAGAAGAAGAAGAAGAAGAAGAAGAAGAAGAAGAAGAAGAAGAAGAAGAAGAAGAAAAGAAGAAGAAGAAGAAGAAGAAGAAGAACAAGAACAAGAACAAGAACAAGAAGAAGAAGAAGTAGAAGAAGAAAAAGAAGAAGAAGAAGAAGAACAAGAACAAGAAGTAAAAGAAGAATGGAAACTTGAAACTGGTAACTTGTTTTCTGAAGTTTTTATCTGTATTTCTTTTCTTTTCTTTTTCCTGTTTTTTTGTTCTCTTCTTTGCACTCTGTCAATTTACAACGTTGGGATTATTTCTTTGCTGCTTTACTGTATTTTCCTGAATTAGTGGATATTTTCTAGGTACTATCTCAACCTGACGTGGTGAGAAATATCAAGTTCTTTTGCAAGACCCTTTTGGAAAAACTTAAAAGACTAGAGAAACTTATTTTTTTTGTGTGTATTTTGTGCATTTATCGAACAACGAGTTGTAGACATTGGTTTTCATTTTAGTGGTTTTTGGTTCTGGTGAATTTGGGGTTTAGTAAAACATTTATTTGCTCTTAAATGATGGTACACCATAACCGCTACAGTACTGTTGTACCTCCACGAAGGCCCTGTTTGCACTAGAGCCGGGTGGGCTGTGTCCCCTACAGTCAGTTGGCTCCAGGCTGCTGGTGGTGATGTGGGTGATGTGGGTGTATTAGCGTTAGCATGGTGAAGCGCTGCAGGGCTGCTGTGTGCTCGTGGAGAACAGGTGATCTGAGCTCGTCTGGAGAGATAAAACTGTTCAAGGCTAAGCTGAGCGAGTGAAAGAAGACTGACACAAATGAGGGATGACACATCATATTTATAGCAGCCGAGAGAGAGAGAGAGAGAGAGAGAGAGAGAGAGAGAGACTGTGTGGCTTTCATGAGGATTTAGCCTAGAATTTTTCTTTCTCTCAGTTTTTTTTTTTTTTGCTTTCTTTCTCCATTTTGCTCTCTATTAATTTTATGTTCATTTTCCTTTTCTTTTCTCTCTTTTTGCTTATTCTCTCATTGACCTCACTTTAATTTTCTCTCTCCCATGTTCTTTCTTTATTTCTTTCTTTCTCTCCATTTCTGTTTTGTTTTACTTTTCAATTTCCAATTAATTTATTTTTATTTGTTCTCTGCCTCATGATTAATTATTTTCTTTTTCTTAAAGTTTTCTCTTTTAGTCTAGATTTTCTCTTTCTTACTTCTCTTCTATACTATTCTATATTTTGATATCCCTTTCTTTCTCTTTCTCTTTCTGGGTCCTATTCTATCAAGCTATAGAAGACCGATCAATTGCACATGATGCAGCTGGATTTAGGGTGTGTCTGTGTGTTTTTTTTCTTATCGTGAGGGCACAAAATATACACCTTGTATGTCTGTAAAAGTACAAAAGTCATGTATTAATTCTCTTAATTAATCATGGGTGTGGAACCCATGGGTGTGGAATGTTTTGGAACCCTTTTTTAATTTTACGACATACAACATCACATAAAACAAAAAAGGTACCCAATGGATGACCCAATTAAAATGCAGAAAAAATATTGGAAAATCAGGTAATCCTTAACAGGTAATGTCCTACTGAAAATAATAATAATGCTGCTGGGAACTTGGTCTTTGGTCCACCCATTCCTGAAACATGTGCACACCTGATTTAAACACACAAACACATTTAAACATACATCAGATAAATTACAAACATATATAAAATATCTTACTCTCTAACCTCTTAAATAAAACATAGATGGGAGGAGGGAATCAACCATTACATTAATAACTGACACACAAAGTCCCATACAACTCAGAGCAGCAGCAGCAACACCAATGAAAATCACATGAAACAATTATGTGAGTGAACATTACCTGGCCATAGCGTTCTAGGGTTAAGAGGCAGGTGAGCTCTGACTTTGGCGCGTTCGTATATTAACAGTGCAGTCCTTTGTGCGTCTCAGCAGAGACAGATACTGAACTGCTCATTCTGTTTATTGTTGAGTTAAAATTTGAGTTTGCGCTCTCCATTTGTGTGTGTTCAATGAGCGGGGGTGAACGAGCGCTGGGAGCACCTATAGGAACGTACTCTGATCACGGACTGTTGTCTAGGTTCATTTCAGTCAGTGGCGTTCCTGTGTTTTACGTCACCAAGATAGCAATACTCCAGAAATTTACCTGAACACACCTCACTTCCAGACCACCACACCCATCAGTGTATATATATTCCTTATTATTAACTCTGATGCATGGAAATAGACTTTTGATAGTGCCGTTATTCTTTTTTTTTTTATTATTTTTCTTAAAATTTTTGCTCCTCTCCATCCATTATTATGCTTTATGCTCTCTCTTTCTTTGCTCGAGGATATTCTGGACTACTATAAAGTGTGTATCTGGATGTGTGTATCTGTGTGTGTGTGTGTTCCGCAGAACAGGTGTCCGTAAACAAACTCAAAGGTAAACGGCTGCATCTCATCTCCAGATGCAGCGCGAGCTGGGCTGCCGTCTCCTGTGAAGAGAGCTGCTCTTCATGATGGAGGGAGTCTTCCTCAGAGAGCGAGCGCCAGGCTTTGAGGCGACGGCACACGCTTTCAGACAGCGGGTATAAAAAAAAAAAAAAAAGCTTCTTAGTGAGACCTGCAGCAGCGCTTAGGAGAACAGCGTTTCAAAGACAATTCACCACAACCCAAAAATAAAAAAATATAGAATACAGGAAATATCATACATTACTGAGTTTATGGCCATAGCTAAAATGTTTGGTTAGTAGAAATCGTAGTTTCTTAACGCTTTAGTTAACGTTCTTAGAATGTTCAGTCTGTGTTAGGTCTTCTGGATACAACATCACTTGTGCCAACCATAGACTGTGTATAGCTGGACAGAGCATCGTCTCTCAAAAGTGAAGCCACCACAGGTCGGGCGCCCCCTGCTGTTTGGTTTCAGAAAGCTGTGTAACCCCACCCATCCCCATAGGTTTCAATGGCAAAACAGACAACTTTCAATCACGTTTTTTTTTTTTCAATATACTGTAATTCTACCTCCTTTATTTAAATGCAGCAGCTAGTGTAACCTCTGCTTATATTGTTGATTTTTTATATCCCCACAGAATTTGTTTTTAAAACCATTATTCAGCTCTATTCAAAAAGGTGTGGTTATTGGTGTGTAAAAGGGCTGGGTTGCACCTCGCCAGGGTGGGATCAATGACTGTATGGGTGGGACCATAGACTGTGTGAGCTCTGTGGAGGCAGCCCTCAGGGGCGGGTTTATTCAAATGAGTAGGCGGTCTCTCCACAGTCTTTCTCCCTCCTCTGGTCTCTACTGCGCTTTACAGACTCGGGTTTCAGGATCGCCAACATGGCGGAAGATTTTGGCTTCATTTCCACTGAATGAATGGGAACGGCGACACGGCGTCCATCTTTTTTAATGTCTCTGGTGCCAATGTTTTTTTAATTTTGTCACGAATTTAGGACAAACCAGATGCTCGCAAATGTAAAACCAGCAGACAGGTTTAATATTTTAGGGATAATCCAAACAAGCACATAGAAAACAAAAAGAGACAAGGTCAAAAATCAGGCAAAAGTGAAAAAAATAAATAAATAAAGCAAGCAAAAATCCAGTGATCACAGCAAAGGGGCACGACAATAGAGTAAATCTGAAAACAGAAAAAAGGCAACAGCAATAACAAGTGCAACAAATAGGCCTTATATACATACACATACAATCAGACACATGTGAAAGTAATCACTATTCAATCAACGCTGCAGGGGATTAAGACTCAAGCGACAATGAGCATGGGAGCTGTCCATAGTTGTTTAAAGAGGGGCTTGTGACTGTGGTGTGAGAGGGAGTGGGATTCTGGGTAATGCAGTCCATTGAAGAAGAAATAGATCCAGGAAGTGTGACAAATTTATAGTTTTAGGAATGTTACCTTTAAAGTTTCCGCAATGTTCATATTTATCTAGTTACGTGAGAACCTTTCATTTTTTTAATTTATTTCTAACTTTTATCCCATTTTCTTCCCAATTTACAATATAGAGTGAATATAACTGTGGTTGGATAAGAAGTATAAACATATACCATTCCAACTCCCTATTGAACCACTGCCTCCCTCTAATCTCTGCATGTAAACTGTTAAGTTTAAATAAGTACTGATCTCTGGTCCTCCTGAAATCGGTGGTTTGGCTCAGCTGCAGGCATGGAAGCTATCTGCTCTATGTGATACGTGATTGGACCAGTTTGTAATGTGAATGCTTTAACTTTCCACATTTATTACTTGTGAGAAATGATCATAATAATAGTAAAATATCAAATCAAAAATAACACTATCATTTTTTTAAATAGAAACTATATAAATCATGTCAAAAGACATAAGCGATAAAAAAGTAACACATTTGAAATCGTGAGTGTATTGATATTTTATTTTACTCCACATTTATTCAAGCTTAAACATTAATTAACTGAACATGAAGGGTTAATTCACAATCTGAGGCATACAAACCACCCCCCCCCCCTGCAGAGTCCACGTACAAGCTCCATTAGTGTGTAAGAAATGGTTGTTATTATCTGGGACACATGAGCTAGAGATCTATTTGCATGTTTATTAATGAATGTGTTTGCGGCATCATTATCCAATGTGTAACGCACAGCAAGCCAACCAAGGCCCCATATGGTAAATGAAAGTTAAATATTACATTTTTCAGCGCCGGAACTTTCTCTGGTTGAGGAATCGTAATGATATGAAAATGCGCAGCCAAGTTGCGGCTCGCCGTGTGAGGAAAATATTTATGCCTCATAAAACTGAAATCAGCAAATGAGAAATTTCTTATTTGCATTGTATTTAGGCTGCGGAGTCTGGACCAATGATAATTCAGAATAATCACCCGGAATTGACTTTTAGATTTGATGAGATTCTTACTCTCGCTCGGAGCCCAGGCTTCGCTCTGCTGGCCCCCCTGGGTCTCCGCTGAGTGATTTTTTTTTTGTTTGTTTTTGTTTTTTAGAAGAGTGTGTCTGTCTGCAGCAAAACTTTACTCTTTTATTCTTTTCAAAAAACGAGAGAGAGAGAGAGAGAGAGAGAGAGAGAGACTGAGAGAGAAAGATCGAAAGAGACAAAGAGAGAGACTGAGAGAAAAAGTTTGAAAGAGACTGAGAGAGAAAGACTGAGAGACAGACCGAGAGAGAGAGACTGAAAGAAAGAGAGAGACAAAGAAAGAGAGACAGATTGAGAGACAGACCGAGAGAGAGAGAGAGAGAGACAAAGAAAGAGAGGCAGACAGAGAGAGAGAGAGAGAGAGAGAGAGAGAGGCTGAGGAAAAGAAAGAGAGAGAGACAGAGAAATAGATTAGGGATAGAGACAGACAGAGAGAGAGAGAGAGAGAGAGAGAGAGAGGCTAAGGAAAAGAGAGAGAGAGACTGACACCTAAAAGTGTTAAACAAACCAAAATATACCAAAATACTTGCGCTTTCTGAGGCTGGAAACTGTGCAACAGTGGTAACTCTTGGTCTGGGGCGGTCCTGATGAGAGCCAGTTTAATCATATTCTTTTTGATGGTATTTGCGAGTGCACTTAAGGATGCTTTCAAATTTCTTGATTTTTTTTTTAGATTGCCTGACCTTCATTTCTTAAATTATGTTTTTCTTTACTTAGTTGAGTAGCTCTTGCCGGCATATGGATTAGAACATTATTAAAATAGAGCTATGCACTCAAACACATTCAGAGGCAAGAAATTTAACTAAAGAACCTGAAAGCCTGAATTCTAGGTGACTTTACCTCATAAAGCTGATGTACAGTACAAATATATACCCAATCATATGTGATGCATTACACATTTATATATGGTCATATATAAATAGTAGTTTTCCATGTGTGTGAAGGCCACAGAGTTAGGCAGGATGGTACACTCTAAAAAACAGAGGTATGATATAAGTACTTTTTTGTACTCAAAGGTACACTCTTCATAATTGTACCCTCAAAGGTACAATATTGGTCTTGACAGGGTCAGATTTGTTCCCTCTGAAGTACAAAGTCATTTCTAACAGCAATAAGTACAAATTTGTACCATTTAACCAGCCAAAGGGTACATTCAGTATTCTGCATCACTGTACCAATAAACAGTATATATTTTAATTGCACATTTTTTATTTGAAATCCAGACAATTTTGGATCATCAAGTTTTTGAGCCATATTTAGTTGATGATAATGTTTAGAATCTTTATAATCTTTACTGGCACAAAAACCATGGGTACAAAAAAGGACTTTCACTGAAAGGTACTTTTTTGTACCTCAGTATAAGGTACAGCCCCAGTGACAAGCTTTGTACCCTTTTAAGTACAAATCTGTACTTACTTTTCTTAGTGTGTATGCGGCAGTACTTCCTTAAAGCAGGTCTGTGTGTGTTTACCACTGTACGCCTCTCCTTCACCAACTCATTTCATTAGCAGAGATAATCTAATCTGTAATATTGAAATGCTTGACTGGGGCGAGCGCACACAGCTGGGTATTCTCTCTGCTCTGAAGAATTCACACTCTCCTCTTTGATATTTTTAATTGCAGCGCCAGAGTCGACATATTGACGAGAAAGCAAATAATGCCTGTGTACTCCAGACACACACACACAAACATATAAAGGTTTGTTTGTTTATTTATGTATTTATTTATTTTTATCTCCTCAGTTCTCCAAACTGGAAACTGGAAATTTATTTAATTCCGATCTGTGAATAAATCTCCGCACCTCGCTTTTGTCTGTTTATGTGACATTTATGAAGGCGAGGCAGACGACTTTGTGTTCATCCCCCACATCCAGGCTTTATCATTCTATAATGATAATATAAATAATAATGATGGCTGCTCTTACCTGTTCTGGAGGACTGTGGGCTTCTAAATGAAAAAAAAAAAATGGTCCCACTTTATAATAAGTGTCCCTAAGTACTATGTAGTTACACTGTAACAATCTATGTAACTACAGTGTAATTACATGTAATAGAGCAAGTGTACTTACACATATGTAATAGTGTGTGTGATAAGTTGACTATAAACTTATCCAACAGCTATTGTCTAGTACAGGGGTGTCCAAACCTTTTTTGTTGGGGTCCAAAAGGAGAAATATATTTGAAGTCACGGGCCACAGACTCTGTAATAAAACAAATAATGAAATATACCACTTTAAATAATACTTTTTTCCTAATTGTTTAATTTACACACCATTTTACTTGACTTACTATCTTTATCTTTGACAGTGTTGTGTAAACTAAGATTTTTTAAATTGATGTTTAATTTCATGACGTCTCTTAATATTAAACTCCTTAATTACGGCCACTTTTAGTCTCTTTGGCCCGTTTTTCTGCGCTAGAAATGCGCACCCTCTCCGCTTTTAGACTCTTTGGCCCGTTTTTCTGCGCTAGAAATGCGCACTCTCTCCGCTTTTAGACTCTTTGGCCCGTTTTTTTTGCGCTAGAAATGCGCACTCTCTCTGCTTTTAGACTCTTTGGCCCATTTTTCTGCGCTAGAAATGCGCACCCTCTCCGCTTTTAGACTCTTTGGCCCGTTTTTTTGCACTAGAAATGCTCTGATTACTGCTTTGCACACTCTTGGCATCATTCTCTCAATGAGCTTTAATTGGTGACCACCTGAAATGAAAGGTTTTCCAACAGTCTTGAAAGAAGGAGTTCCCAGAGATTTCTGGGTTCAGGTCCAGTGACTGTGGAGGACGGCCCATTTTTTTTTGTTAAGTACATAAAACTCCACATGTGTTCATTCATAGTTTTAATGATGTATTAAGTGAGAATCTACAATGTAAATAGCAGTCATGAAAAATAAAGAAAACGCATTGAAAATGAGAAGGTGTACTGTATGTGTACTGTATGTGTGTGTGTGTGTTTATGGGTATGCATGGACATATCTGTTGCTGTTCACACATGAGCTCTGATCAGTAGACAGGTCAGAATGAAGGAGAAGTGTGTGTGTGTGTGTGTGCTGTATAGGGATTTTGAAGTGTGATTGACAGGGGAGAAGTCTATTAGCTGAGATTGTTAACTCGGGGCACAGTGCAGGCTGTTATCGGCTGCAGACAGGCGTGAAAGGGCCAGGCTGATTCACAGGGAAGCCATTGTGCATTTCAAAGGTGTTGTCTGAGCGATTCGGGTTTGGGCAGACACCGAGCGGAAAGAGAGAGAGAGAGAGAGAGAGAGAGAGAGAGAGAAAGAAGAAAAGAAGCAAGGAAACAGACAATGAGTTGGAATCCACAGTGATCACAATGGACTTTTAGACATACCCCCCCTTGCCCCCTTACCCCCCCACTCGCCCCCTCTGCCTTGCTTACCAAGTGGGTGACAGCTGTAGGAGGAAAAGAGGAAAAGGCGAGGTGAATGAGGGGATAAGCTTTTTAAAGTTAAACTGGTGTGATTGAGGTGGTCTCTCTGCTTGTCTGTGCACTGTGTGTGTGTGTGTGCACTGTGTGTGTGTGTGTGTGTGTGTGGAGGCGGGGTGATTGGCATTACAGCAGGAACATGCTCCTCCTGGAGCGTCTGAAATGTGCTGTACTGTAAAAGCTCAGCAGAAGCAGAACCCTATCTTATACATCTTAAAGGAGAAATCTGGTGTAAAATGGACTTTTGGTGTAGTAAAACACCAAAGTGGCGTGCAGTGAATATAGACGGTGCCCCTTCTGTAATCACCCCCCCATACATCCCCCACCCTGCCGCCGCCGACGACCGACACATAGATAAATATTACAATAACTACATTATATTCTCTGTCTTAACTTAGTTATATTAACCCTTGTGTGGTGTTCGGGTCTGTGGGACCCGTTTTCATTTTTCATCAAATGATACTAAAAAAAATATTTTTTCTAACTCAAACTCATTGGCATTGGCTCATTTTTTGTGAAAAACATATATCAAAACACATTTTCGATAAACACACACTGTACACCCCCCCCCCCCCAACCATTTATATTACATACAGTATGTTTGGGCAAGGGCTAATAAACATTGCTTCATTTGTAAATTTGAAACTAAACAAATTTTCTACTCATATCTTGAGATTAATTCATTTTCTTTTACATTTTATTTAAAAAAAAAAACTAATAAAAAAAAGGAGTAGCACTTTTTGAATGAAATGTAACACAAGAAAGATAAAGGGCAAATATTAACCATGTAAGCTGTTTTTTATATTGCTTGCAATTTAGGTGAATCAAGCATGTGTAAAGCATTTTAATGTAGAATTGCTTAATTTTGCTGAATTAAATACGAGTAACAAAGTAAACGAGTAACAAAAATATGAACACCACACAAGGGTTAACTTAATCCACACCAGCAGCCCACAAATACAACAGCTACAAACTACAAAAGTGTACAATAGACCCAACAATAAGTGCTTAATTTGCCTACAAGTACAGCCGTTCAACAAAGATCACTCATTTGTATGACGACAGTACACCAGGGAAGCCAAAACATTAAGTACACACAAAAACTCACCAGTCAGGCGGCCTATTATTGTGAATTAGTTTCACATTGAAGGACAGCCTTTAAAAAGGCTTTTTAATATGATATGACACAATATCTGTCTGATTTGCAGCCGCAATTCCATTACAGTTAGAAGGAGTTAGACAGCCATGGCCCCGCCCCATAGTGAAAATCATGAATCTGATTGGTTAGACTGTCCTTTGACTTTGCTTATAGTTTCATTATTACACCCTTCTCAAAATCAGGAGATGGGTCACGCAGTCACGCGGGGGAGGAGCCATTCAAATCAAAAGCTTTGATTGGTTAAAACCGCTGTTAGTCAGATAAGAGTCCTGTAGCAACTACAAAAAAAACACAGACTAATGCTTTGAATTAGTTGCTGTTTTTTTTTTATTTTAGTTCATTTATAAAATAAATTCTTACACTTACAATAGCTATGATATGTATTTCCTGCTTAAAAATGATGTAATTATTTACATGCATTTGTTGTCACCCCTTCTCTGAAGGGTTAGAAGGGCCTCACTGCACACCAGCTTCAGCTCAGTGCGCCGCCATCACTGTACTGATAATGACATAAACACATATACATGCGCTGCTACTATATATATACATATATATATATATATATATGTCTATGTTGTTTTCAGTACAGTGATGGCGGCACTCAGTGCACAGAGCTGAAGCTAGCATTATGGGATGTAAAAAGTGTTTTTTAATGAGCTTCTTGTGCACTTTTTAAGTTATTAATGCCTCATTTTAAATTTTAGGGCTCTCCGGATTCTAGCAAGGAGGTGTGGAGCTACTTTGAGCTAGACTGAAGGGAGTTTGTTGGACAAACTGTTACAATTTCTGGATCCCAGGACGCTGTGGGAGAACGGAGGTGGGCTATTCATCAAAGGTAAGAGCTTTTTATTAGGTTTTACTACAGCAAAAGTCCATTTTACACAGGAGTTTTCCTTTAAGGCGTTTTTTATACCTGTATTTGGTCCGGATCAGTTGATAAGTTTGTTTATTTGGAGCGTTTTCTCCCTCTGTTTGGTTTGGTTTCACACGGGCACAACTTTAACGCACCAGAATGCGCACCAATAAACCATGTAAGCACATGGTCCATCTCCTCTGATTGGTCAGAGCTGTCTAAAAAGTACATATAGAGAGACGATTCTGTATTTCAGTGTGTAAATCTGTGCTTTGTGAAGCTGCTTTAACACAGAACAGAGCGCTGAAAATTTGCTGCTGCGCTTTTAAATACCTTTTTTGTTTTTAACAGGAAGTGCAGTGCAGATGTAAATGTAGTAAGCGAAGTAGCGCAGCTGCAAGCAGTGAATTCAGCACATGACACTCGTGTAAACAGCAGCGTTTGACCATAGCAGTGGTAAAAAACATGATAAAGGTCATTAAAACATTTTATAACTTCTGACCAGTAGTGTTTTGTTGTAATCAGAACAAAAATGTTTCAACTTTGTTGGAAAGGCAGAGAAATAATGCTCTGCTGCAGTGTCAGCACAGTGAAAAGGTCTTGACTTTGTAAGGTACTTTTTTCTTTTGTAAAAGGTACACGTTTCTTTCTCTTTTTTTATGACTGAAAGGGCAAAACCAGTTCTTTTTTGAGTTCTGGGGGTTAAGGTCAAAGTTATACATTTTGAACATATACTCTGCAAAAATATATATAGATTTTAGCAAGTGAAATCCTCTTAAATGTAGCCAAATTAATTAATATTTTTCATTCTAAGACAATTAACGAATTTAGAGCATACTTTACTGTGCCTGGTTTAAGTGATTCAATCTAAAACTAACTATCCTAAACTAAAAATCTTAAACTAAAATTTAACTTTTGCTTAAAAACAATCTGTCAGTTTCAGGAGATGAACTTACTTAAAACAAACATAAAAAAAATACATATGTTGAAATATGTTGAATATTCTTAAGAACTTCAATTTTTTTGACTGTATTTTGATCAAAGGTTTACTTTTGGTTCACTTTAAAGTAAATAAAATAATAAATAAATAAATAAATAAATAAATAAATAAATAAATAATGGATGTTATTTATTATTATTTTTTATTAAACATCTTTTAACTCATACAATCTGGTCAGGGGACATTTATTATGAAGCCCAATTTAGCCATAACTAATGATGTACTGTACTGTTTTCAGAGCCAAATTAATCACTATAATCTATAAAATTGTATAAGAAAGAGATTATGGTTAAAACGATCTGTAATCATTTTTATAAACATGTCAAAAAAATATTAAAATTTTGAAATACTTTAAGAGTTTTTGTGTAACGTCAAAGAGCTCTCTCTCCAACTTAAATTGTTCATCAAACGCTTTTGAAGCAACGACAATAGATAGATTTCTATCATTTTGGGGCTTTTAGTCCATATCCAGTCCAGAGTCATGTATCCCCTATCACTGCTGATGCCACAATACAAGAAGGCTGAATTACATGTGAAGTCAGACTACGCCTCTTTTCAAACTGCAGCTGATGCAGCATTGCCGAGTAGCATCAGAGCGCTAACGCTCGGAGGAAAGCGCAGCGACTCGGTTCTGATACATCAGCTCACAGATGCCTTGTGCTGATCGACATCACCTTTGGAGTGATACGGAGAAAGAGCACCATCTACCCACCCAGAGAGAGCAAAACCAATTGTGCTCTCTCGGAGCTCTGGCAGCTGATGACAAGCTGCATAACCGGGATTTGAAGCAGTGATCTCTTGATCATAATGGCAGAGCTTTAGACCGTTGGACCACTTGGCAGCCATTCAGACCCATTTCTGAATATTGCAAAAGATTTAAGATGTTCTCTTTTTCTAATGTTAGGCGAATGATTGGTTAAATCCTGAAGGATAAAAATGAAGTTAAAAGTCCTGGTGTAACAGAAATGACACAACACAATTTCAAAACTCATATTTTAACATTTTGTTCCAAAAATAACTTGTTCTATTCCATAAAAATAGTTATATGGAATGTAAAAAAAATAAAATTAAAGCATTAATTTGTTTTCATGATTGGAATAGAGCTGTAAAAGCTAAAATACACTTTTAAAAGAAGCTACTTTTATCTTTTGCACTAACCCTAAACTCTGAAAACCCTGAAATTCTATAGTGATGCTCTCAGGATGTTCAGTATCTATATGTCACTTAGGAACTTCATGATATAATGAAAAGGACAGAGTGCTGTTAATAATTTTACACAGCTTTTAACGGGTCTAAGACACACAGACACACAGTAGCACCATGGGTACTTTTATGTTAAAAAAAAAAAAAATCCAGTAATTAACTCAGTTTCTTATAGTTTAAATGAAATGCTCACAGTACAATAGATGATGCGACAGTGTTGTAATGTGTAATGCTGTAAACACTGAGCTAACGTAGGCAGTGTGTTTATCAGAGGGGTCAGACAGAGTGTGTGTGTGTATGTGTGTGTGTGTGTGTGTGTGTGTGTGTATAAACACTGCTCCTGGCTGCCACAAGTCAGACTGGATTTGCCTGTTTGGGCGACTAAACTTCGCAGTTATCCCCGTGTGTGTCCTTTTAAACTGCATCACTCTGCTCCGAGTGTGTCTGCTGCATCTCCAGCGGGGTCACGCAGAGTTCACCACGCTCTCTCATAGATAAACACCACTGCGAAAAACATGTGTATGCATGTAGACTGTCAACAGTTTGGAGAGTCAGCTTGTATAATTTTATTAGAGCGACAGGCGGCGAGCAGCGAGGTCTGCACATACCGCAATTTAGTGTGTAAACAGCCTATCATGGAGCAGCGGTAGAGCTGTCATTAGTAAATAGCTGTACTGTAGTAAGTACCTGGGTAATAAACCAGCTTAAACTTTACCTAAACAGCCTTGTAACTTGAACATGAGCAGCATATTGTACTTGTTTACTAGTTAATAGCTGTAGTGTATTTAATTATGTGGGTAATAAATCAGGTTAAACTGCACCTGAACAGCTGTTGAGCTCAAACATAAGGAGTATATTGTACAGTTGAAATATGTATTATATGTATTATATGTATACAGTATTTGATAGTTAGACCATATCAAGCCTTGATTATACTCTCACCACAAGCGAACTGCCTCAAATTACAGTATAGGGAGCATCACAGTTGCATTCTAATTATTAATACTAACTACTTTATGAACTATGAAGTATGTAGTATATACGTATAATATAACTTTATATAACTTCCACAATATATGCTCACACTATTATCCCAAAATGCTACAATGATAAATAGAAAAGGGAAGAGCTACTCACATCTGAAACAATAGAAAAAAAAAGGCAGAAAATTAAGGCGGACTAGTTTTATGTGACGTGTTTTGCCACAGCAACACTTCCTTCCTTCATCACTTCCTGATAGTACTGATAGTCCTGATTGCTTTGTTAATAGTTTGTGTACTACTTAAAAGCTGTACTGTAGCAATTATGTGGGTAATAAACCAGGTTAAACTGCACCTGAACAGCCATTTAGCTCAAAGATGAGGAGTATATGGTACAGTATTTGATAGTTTTAGGGTGTGTCAAGTCCTGCTGAAGAATGAAATCCGCATCTCTGTAAAGGTTGTCAGTAGCAGAGGGAAACATGAAGTACTGTAAGATTTTGAGGAAAAAAAAAAACACTGCACTGATTTTAGACTTGATAATAAAACACAGTGGATCAACACCAGCAGATGACATGACTCTCCAACCAAACCATCACTGATCATCAGTAAATTTTACTAATTTAATTTGTAAAGGGAGCAGAGTGTGGAGGAAGAGTGGAGAGACACACAGTCCAAACTGCTTGAGTTCTAGTGTGAAGTTTCCACCAATCAGTGATGGTTTGGAGAGACATGTCATCTGCTGGTGTTGATCCACTGTGTTTTATTATCAAGTCTAAAGTCAGTGCAGTTTTGTTTTCCCACAAAATCTTACAGCACTTCATGCTTACCTCTGTTCATACCTTTTATGGAGATGTAGATTTCATTTTCCAGCAGGACTTGGCACACTGCCCACACTGTCCAAAGTATTAATTGGTCTTACGCTCACCGGCCACTTTATTAGGTACACCTTGCTAGTACAGGGTTGGACCCCCTTTTGTTTTCAGAACTATTTTAATCCTTTGTGGCACAGATTCAACAAGGTTGAATTTATCAGCTGCACATCAATGATGATCCACAAATCTCCCGTTCCACCACATCCTAAAGCTGCTCCATGGAATTGAGCGCTGGTAACTGTGGAGGTCATTCGAGTACAGTGAACTCGAAGTCATTGTCGTGTTCAAGAAACCAGTCTGAGATGATTCTCTAGTGCTTTATGACATGGAGCATTATCCTGCTGGAAGTAGCATCAGAAGATACAGGTACTCTGTGGTCATGAAGGGATGGGGGACACGGTCAGCAACAATACTCAGGTAGGCTGTGGCGTTGCTCAATGACACGATGCTCAATTGGTACTAATGGGCGCAAAGTGTGCCAGGAAAAAATATACCCCCCACACCATTCCCTCACCACCAACACTAGCCTGAACCAGCTGTTGATGCAAGGCTTTCATGCTTTCATGTTTTCATGGCTCCAACAACCATGCCACCTTCAAAATCACTTAAATCACCTTTCTTCCCTATTCTGATGCTCTGATGGTTTGCTGGTACTGCAGCAGGTCATCTTGGCCATGTCTACATGCCTAAATGAACTGAGTTGCTTCCATGCGATTGGCTGATTCGATATTCGCGTTAGTGAGCAGTTGGACAGTTTGACATTTCAGCAGTTGGACAATTTCACATTTCACATTTTGAACTGAATTACTGAAAAAGTGACTTTTCAGTGTTATTAATTTATTTGAGACGCACCTGTATTCTTGTGTTTAGATCAGATCAGAGACAGAGACAAAAAAAACTGGATCAGGATATTCTACACACTCAAATTATAATGACCAAATAATGTGATTCTAATCTAAATCTAATCTCACTAAGATGCCACAATATGTAGAATATGAGCTCAGGAGAGTGTGCATTGTTCCTCTATTTTAATGATTTTCCTCAAAGTAGTAGAGTAGCTCCTCTGAGGTTCTCTTCAGCACCTGCCTGTACAGAAAGTGCTTTTTGTTAGTTTGATATATTTCTAAGCGTTGGGCTGAGCTGAAGAACAGAGCAGAGGGCCTGAGAGAGAGAAAGAGAAAGAGAGAGACGTGTCGCTGTGTTTTGATTTTTTTATTGTCTTTCTGTCTTTTTTGGGGGGGGCTTTTTTTGTCTGTTTCCTGTGTTGTCTGCACTCCGCGGAGCACAGCGCACTCGTCGCTGCCGCCGCTGCTGCCGTCCCAATGAGATTCTCTCTGCTGATTGGCGAATTGGCTCAGTGGAACGGCGCACTGCCTGCGATTGTTGACACTCAGTGGTGGAAAAAGGCTTCATAAATTGAGATGCGTTCGTTCACTCCCAAACATATAATCGCTGTAAACAAGCACGCTGAGAACGGGTGCATGTGTGATTTGGGTGTTGTCATGGCTTATTTTCCCCAGTTAGAGACGCTGCCAGCGTCATCATCCTCCCTCCCTCCTCATCATCGCTCCGCACACAGGCCGGGAAGGCAATTTCTCCTGCTGTCACAGTACACACTCAGAGCCAGAGCCACCAGCGCTCTCTCTGTTTCTCTCTCTCTTTCTCTCTCTCTCTCTTTCTCTGTGTTTCTCTCTTCCTCTGCATATCCCTCGCTCCGCATCTCTCTGGCTGTCCGCCCGGTAATTTCTTTTCATGCAAGCTGCAAATGTTTCTGTCCCACTGACAGCGGGGAGACAGTAGATTAAGAGAAAGAAAGAGAGAGAGAGAGAGAGAGAGAGAGGGAGGGGGGGGGGGGCGGTGTGTAGGGGCGAGCGAGTAATGGGGGGCGCACAGAGCCCCCACCTCCATCATGAGCCGTGCCGATTGCATGCTCAAACATAGATAAAGAAATAGTGGTGTCAATTGATTGCCGATTCGAATCCTGTTCATGTAGCTTGCCATCAGCTGCCAGAGCCCTGAGAGAGCACAGTTGAACTTGCTCTCTCTCTGGGTGGGTACAGTAGATGACGCTCTTTCCCCCCCTCATCACTTCAAAGGGTGATGCCGATCAGCACAAAGCTGCATCTGTGAGCTGATGTATCAGAACCGAGTCGCTGCGCTTTTTTCCGCGCGTTAGCGCTGTGATGCTACTCAGCAATGAGGTGGAGTCTGACTTCACATGTATCAGAGGAGGCATGTGCTAGTCTTTATTTTTCTGGTGTGTTGGGGCATCACTAGTGATAGGGGGAGTCCTAATGAGTGGGTTGGGTAATTGGCCATGTAAATTGGTGAGGAAATTGGAAAGAAAAATAATACAAATAAATCAAATCCCAAAAATACAATACAAAATTCTGTAATTATTTAAGATTAATCAAACTTTTTCAAAAGCAGCTTCAATCAAAGAATCTTCAGTACCATTAGGATTTATTTGAATCATACTGTAGTTTTTTTGAATGCAATTATATGCTTTATATTTCACTGCAATAAATCCATTGGCTAAAAAACTATTAAGCACAAAAAAACATCCAATTGGGTTACCATTTTTTTCTTAGTAAGATGTCTGTGAGGTACTAAATGAAACTCATTTAGAGCATTAGTGCAAGCGAATTGATGTATGTGTTTCCTGGTGATGGATCTGCACTATGCTAATGCTAATGCTAATACTAATGATTCCAGGTTGGCTTCAAAAACACTTTGAGGGATGTTAGGATGCTACTATTTCAAAGAAACATGTTTTTGCATTGTCTCGATCTATACAGCTTGTCTTTTCTTCAAATCCATGAAGATATACAGTATTCCAGCATTCCCTACTAGTAGTAGTTTCTGATGTGTAGCACGTCTGTTGCTAATACAGTGCTTTTAAACAGTCCGTAGCATCAAAACTGCAGGAGCTTTGTGCTTTGTGTTTGTGCCCTCCCTAGTTTATCCCGGGTTTGTTTCCTATCCTGCTTTTTTTTTTTTTTTAATGATGCATGACGGACGCTAAAGAATCGTGAGATCAGTTCATTGCTTCTGGCTTTGAGCGCAGCGTCCCCTGGGTCGTTCCTTCAAGCAGGCAGAGATTAACGAAAGTTTTCTTTCTGATTCTCCAGCCTTAGCGAGCATTTTTCATATTTTGAGCTTCGTTTTTTTTCCCCTTACTTTAATTAAAGCAGCGCATTCCTCCCACTTGTTAGAAAGAGTTCTCCAACACCTCGAAATGCAGTCGCCTCGAGAGACGAGCTCATTGTGACGAAACGGAATGAACGAGAGAGAGAGAAGAATGAAAGAAAGTGAAAAAAAGGAAAAAAACAACACAGCCCTGAGCTAAATAAGTAAAAAAGGGTGAGAGTACCTTTTTCTTTGCGCAATGCTATTCATATAGCTTTCTCGTCGACCGGCGAAAGGTTCAATGACAGTTCGAATTGAGTACGCCACCGTGCGCCTAACCAGCCAATTTACGCCCACGGTAATGCAGCGGCCCGCCGCGTGGTGCATAGTGAAGGCAATTCAATTGTGTAACTATGACTATAACAGATGCCTGTATGGACACTGAAGCGAGATTCAATATGGAAGGCAGGTTGGGAGGATTTGGCAGAAATGAAAAGGAGAGAGAAAGAGAGAGAGAGAGTAAAGGCTAGGGAAATGAAAGCTAGGTATTGAGGGATGAGTGAATGTGTGGCCTGCTGGCTGATGCATAGATGGAATGGATCTGTAGATTAAAGCTTTACATGGGAAATAGAGGATACGGGTCTTGGCCTGGCACAGCTGATAAGGGAGCATTTCCCTCACATCTTGGCGGATGCATTATTGATCAAGACTGCTGGTAGACGATGGGGCGAGGAGGGCTGTGATTGGCCCAGCTGGGCTTGACTCTAAGTGCCTGGAGCCATACTTGCATGTATCTACGTATACATAGCATCGCGGGGAACTGTTGCGCCATCAACACAGTCAACACAGTCAACACAGTCAACACAGTCATCTCCGCTCACTCCGTCAACACCGAGGAGAGTTATTACCAGCTGTCAAATTTGTTGAATCCCTGAATCTCCCAAGCTCCACTTGGGATTCAATCTGCGATGCCTTCAAGACTTCAAGACTGAGATTTTCATTTGTGTGAGGTTCTCATAGCTTTACACAGCATGGATCCCGCGATGCTGCGGGGAGTCTGTCTGTCTGTCATCCTGAGCAACACAAGTCTGCCCAGAGTGCATCTGAAAGAGGAGTTTTTTTTTTTTTTTTTTTTTAGATTTTCTCCAACTTTTGGGAGGGATCTTTAAAATACTGCTCGCTGCCTTCGGCCCTGAGGGAAAAAGGGAGAGAAAGAAAAAAAAAGAAAAAAAGAAAGAAAAAAAAAGCTTTGAGACTGCTGAATCCTGAAATCGAAAGTTCAACCGCAATTTAGTAACCTTGGACTTTTTTTTAAGAGGAGGAGCGGGGCCCAGTTATAAGCGCATGAAAACAATCTTTTAAAATGTTTCATTCCTGACCAGTCAGGTACGCCCGCGCACCGAGTGTGGTAAAAAGTTATACGGATATTTGTAGAGCAGAACTAATCAGACTCAAGGTACCCACTCGCCCTTCCTGCATTCGGCATTCGGTATCCGCCGCTATCCATCTTCGGCCGGCGCCGATCGGTTGCCGCCGTGTACGGCCGTGTGAGAGAGCAATAAGGGGCCGGGGTGTTTCTCGGGCCGAGGCAGCCCCTCGCTCTCGTTAGATTAATTGAATAGACCCAGCTGCGCTTTAATTAGTGTTAAAAGATCAATGCTGCCGGATGCAGCAAGATGCCTGCTGTTAACCCTTTGCGAGACCACCATGCTTCATACCTTCCATACCTCATACCTGTGTGTACATTACCGTCTCGCTGTTGTATCACCGACTCCTCGCGACCGTATCGCTTCGTTTCGCCTTTAATTCGCTCTAATTCGAAGTGCAGACGCTTCTACCAGACCGTCGCTACCGTCGCAAGCTTTCCCTTTTTTACGCGCCAAATCTCGGAACACAGATTAGTCGGAAAGTAGCATTGTTCGACATGTTGCCCCTGACTCCCCAGCCCCATTAATGCTCCTTTAGAAGCAGATCTAATGACAATTAAAAAGAGTTAATTATTTCTGCCACAATGATTAAGAGCAGGAGAAGGGGAGAGAACGAGTGAGAGAGAGAGAGAGAGAGGGAAATAGAAAAAGAGAGAAAAGGAAAAGAGCAGAAAGAGCGAGCGATAAAAAGCGAGAACACTGGTATTCACTTAAGAGCACAGTGAGGCCTGAGGCGCTCTTCTATATCTACACCAGCACTAGCTCTTTAAACACAGCGCTCAGATTAATGTAAATGCATTAAGTCATTTATAAACTGTACATGCTACATTCACTATATGCTTTATGGGTGTGAAGTGAATAAGCTTTAGGATCTTTCTGATACTGTTACTAATACTGTTTTTTTGATACTGTAATTATTTAATAATCGATCTGATTTTTTAAAATCATTTTATTTCTAATTGTAATACCCTATGTGTAAATGTTCACCAATTTAAGGAAAGGAATTACCCAACCCACTCATTAGGACTCCCCCTATTACTAGTGATGCCCCAAAACCAGGTGAAGACTAGCACATGCCTCCTCCAATACATGTGAAGTCAGACTCCGCCTCTTTTTCAAACTGCTGCTGATGCAGCATTGCTGAGTAGCATCACAGCGCTAACAATTGGTTCCGATACATCAGCTCACAGACGCAGCCTTGTGCTGATTGACATCACACTTCGGAGTGATGAGGGAAAAAAGTGCCATCTACCCACCCAGAGAGAGCAAGGCCAATTGTGCTCTCTCGGGGCTCCGGCAGCTGATGGCAAGCTACATGAAAAGGATTCGAACCGGTGACCTCCTGATCATAGTGGCAGCGCCCAGCCTGCTGGGCCACTTGATTGATAATTACCCACAGTTAAAAGAAGGTAAATAAAGAAGCAAGGCCAAAAGCAAGGCCAAACAAGGCCAATTGGCTTGTTTGCTGAGGTGTCAAGTATTGAAACACAAATACTTAAGTAGAAATTTTAGTTATCTGTTATTTTTATTTTCTACTTCTTACATTTACAGACAATTATCTGAATTTTCTACTCCTTATATTTTAAAAACAGCCTCGTTACTCCTATTTCATTTGAGCTCATTTTCATTCCGGATTCTCATCCCTTAATAAAACCCCCTATCCAGATAAATCTCTCCATCCAGATAGAGTAAATCTGATTGTGATTGGATGTAGAGATATAAATATAGATATAAACATATACCATTCCAACACCCTATTTGTTTATACTGTGATCCATCACACCTGCACTGCATTTGGGTTCTCTTTATGCATATGTACTTTTCTACACAAACATAAAGCTTTGCACAGCTTCTTCTTGAAAATCCACTGTGTGTATGTGTGTGTGTGTGTGTGTGTTTTGTTCTCTGTTGTTGATTAATTTGATTTGATTTTGATTTTTTTAATCCACATTTAATACCATCACAATAAAAAGACAAATTCATTAAAAATACGGTACCACTTTAAAATAAGACTACCTTTACAAAGGGTTTATAAATGGTTTACAATTAGTTTATTAATGCTTACTAATTAGGTTGTAAAAGCCTTAAAATCTTTATTAATCAGTTATGACACATACGTAGAAAGGACAACAATATAGATGGCCGTGGATTCACTATTTGGCAAACAACAGATGTGTTTACACAATGTGTTATAACTGATTATTATTAAATTATTTTTAAGGCATTTACAATCTAATTAGTTACCATTAATAAACTCATCGTAATTAACCATTTATTAACCCTTAATAAAGGTAGTCTTATTTTAAAGTGGTACCAAAAATGGTACCCCTTTAAAATAAGACTACCTTTATAAAGGGTTATAAATGGTTTACAATTAGTTTATTAATGGTTACTAATTAGGTTGTAAATGCCTTAAAGTCATTAATAATCAGTTATAACACATACATAGAAAGGGCAACAGTATAGATGGCTGTGGGTTAAAATTAATCTTTTTTTTTCCATTGGACTTCCATTGGAAGTTGGTTTCCATTGGTTTTATATTTCTCCTATAAAGTTGCTATTTTTTTGAAGATACATATTTTTCATTGGGCGATGGTATGAAACATATAATTACTACGTGTTGCTGCATTTATATAATACATAATGACCTGGCGCTGCATACAAATGTATTTCAGTGTGTGTGTGTGTGTGTGTGTGTGTGAGAGAGAGGCAGAGAGGCAGAGAGAGAGAGAATGTGTGTGTGTGTGTGTGTGTATGCATGTGTGTGTGTGTTTCCGAAGCATCAGGAGAGGAGAAAGGTGCATGCTGGCCTTTGTATGGCTACACTCTTATTTGCATAATTGAGTTCCTTGTCTCATAATTTGCACTAAATTGTGTCTCTAAAGTGTGGCTGATTTTTCAAACAGGTCCATTTTGGAGGTCAGTCACGCACTTTAAAGGGCCTAAAATAGTGCAGAGTTTCAAGGCACAAATTGCTGATCCCGAGCCAGGAACAGCAGGGAGGGAACGAGTGAGAGAGAGAGAGAGAGAGAGAGAGGGAGAGAGAGAGACAGACAGAATGAGAATGAGAATGTGACCCAGTGTATATTCTGTTGGGCTTGATTGATGCGTGGTGACACACTCACTTGAGCCCAGATCCATCACGGTAACTGGAGACACGGCGGACGCGGGGAAATTAAAAGTGTTGCCCCTGAGTGGCAGGGCCAGTGGCTGAGGCTAAATATGGATTCAGCTAAATAATTACTACTGTGATTGGCCAAAGCACGGGCAGATCACTCCACCAGTGATAGTTTCATAATGGAAGCGTTTCTCTGGGTCTGGGCCGAGGTGTGCAGACCGGAGACGTGTTTAATTACTCCCCAAAGTAATTAAACATTCGGATTTGAAGGCATGAGTCCACTGTGTTTTAGCAGTGACTGATGCTTTGCGTGTTGTTGTCCTGGTTTATGAAGTTTTTACTGATAGAGCTGTAAATTCTGTAAATTCATTATTTTTAATCATATGAAACTATTCTAGACTCGATTCTAAAGATTACAGGTCCAGTGTAGTTTTGGTTTCACTCTGTAGTTTAGTGGATACAATCCGGGTTAGCACTCAAACATCCCTTTCAGACAGCTTCCTCTTACAGCATCCACAGTTAATCCTGTTGGATGTGGTCGGTCCTTCTTGGTGGTATGCTGACATTACCCTGGATACCTTGGCTCTTGATGCATCACAAATACTTGCTCTCTTGGTCGCAGATGAGCAAGCAAGACGTGCAACAAAAATTTGTCCTCTATTTTTTTTAACTTAGGTATGTCACCCATAATGTTGTGTGCATTGCAATATTTTAAACAAATCTGTAGTTTAGTGGCTGAGCACACTAAAGATAAATGTATTGTCCCGACGGACAATTCCGTTGGAAACAGGAGAGTTGAGGTGCACATTGAATTCTGCCGTGATTTGAGCAGCCGTGGTTTTATGTTTTTTGGAGACAATCCGGGTTATCACCCGAAAAACATCCCTTTCAGACAGCTTCCTCTTACAGTGTCCACAGTCAATCCTGTTGGATGTGGTTGGTCCTTATTGGTAGTATGCTGACACTACCCTGGATACCGTGGCTTTTGATGCATCACAAAGACTTGCTGTCTTGGTCACAGATGCGCCAACAAGATGCGCAACAAAAATTTGTCCTCTTTTGAACTCTGGTATGTCACCCATAATGTTGTGTGCATTGCATTGGTTTCCACCAATCAGTGATGGTTTGGAGAGCCACACAAAGAGGAAGGGTCATGGATTGGTGTAGACAAATCTGACAAAAGTCTGATATCATTATACTAGATGACCAGCAATGTCTTGCTCATAGAGGTGGGCAATGTGATGATATTTTATCGTATTGTGATACATGTTCTAATTGTACCATCATATGCTATATAATAATTGCATAAAGAACACTGACACAACTGTGCATTTCATTAGAAAGAGTGTAATAAGTGCTGTATACAACCTTTTTCCATATATCAAAGCTCTACTTGCTCATATGCACAACTAAACAAGCAAAGGGGGCCAACATTTCTTTATTGTGAATTTATGTAATTTATAATAATGGATACTGATTCATTTCCCCATCATTTTCCAGTTCATTTTCTTCACATCAGTCACATTCTATCCATCCCTGACTCCAATAAATAGAGCTGCTATGTCTCTCCCTGCCCCGCTACATTTAGCTCTCATTGCCCGGCATGTTAAACAGAAACATTTTGACTGGCACTATCCAAACGTACCTCCGGAATTGAATTGCAAAGCAGCCCAATAGAGCTCAACTGCGTTTTTATGTAATGTTATGACCTCAGATGACGGCGTCATAAACCTCCTGGCTGAATGTTTAAGCATTTGAATGATTGTCATAATCATCATTACATTGTTTGGTGGTAATGTGTATGGCTGAGAGGGGCTGAGATGAAAAGAGAAACGTATTTAGAGGGAAATCTCTTTGCTCTCCTGAGCCGGGCCTTATATTCACCAGGCAAATGCCGCTGAAGTCTCTGATCCCGGATCAGAATCTGCTCGGCTAGGTTTCTGTGTGTGTTTTTTTTTGTTTTTTTTTTTCGCTCTTCGCCCTGCATGCCGTGAAGCTTTCCGATCCAATTTTCTCCTTCCCCTCCCTCTCCATCTTTTCCTTTTCGGTGCGGAGTTTAGACTCGGGGATTGAAAGCTTCATAAACAATTTCCTCCCACTGCCGTTGAGCCATTTTGCCAGGGTGGTGAGCGGACGCCATTGCAATTTCCTGAATCTATACTTCTCTTGCTCTCTCTCTCTCTCTCTCTCTCTCTCTCTCTCTTTCTATCTCTCTCTCTTTCTCTCTCTCTCTCCCTCTCTCTCACACACTGTATTCCGAATGCTTCAGTGGTTAACTCATTCACTCTTCACATTCACATGGTGTTTGCTCAAGTGAACCGACTGGAGAATGTTGATGGAAAGTTTTCTCATTTACTATTCAGACAACGTTACAAATACAACATACTATATGGGCAAAAGTTCTGGGACCCTCATTCTAAAACTTTTTTTTTTTTTGAAACAGCTACAGAAGTCCAATTGTTATCATGAGTCTTACTTTGTAGCTCTGGAAAAAAAGAAACCACTTAAAAAGGATGTTTATTTGATTTTACCAAATTGGAAACCTCTGGAATATAATCAAGTGTAAGATTAAGAATTTTTGCACCAGGAGTAAAGGCATAAAATTATCCAAAAGCAGTGTGTAAGACTGGTGGAGGAGAACATACCCAGATGCATGAAAACTGAAATTATATTTTTCCAAAGCTGTATATGTTTCAGTATCTAAAATGCCCGTCTCTACTACGCCAGTGGTGGTGATGAATTAAATAGCTGTGTTTAGCAAAGCTTACTGAAGCTCAGTGATTACCTGTTAAGCAGAACAATTGCCAGTTTGTCCATTCCTACAGCTTTAGCCCACTGTTTGAGTGATAGCGTCTATACCTGGCAACTTGGGGTGTGGAAATGTAAAAAAATATATATATATATATATATATAAATATAAAAAATGGTCTTTCAAATCATTTTATTTCTAATTTTATCCAATATTCTTTTTAATTTTGAAGGCCATTTACCCAACCTAGTCATTAGGACCCGTATCACTAGTTATGCCCCCAACACTTGAAGGGTGAAGTGTAGCACATGCCTCCTCAGATACATGTAAATTTGTTCAGGTATGGTATATACTAAAAATGCAGAAATACAGTGCAATAGAACTCTAGGCTCAGGATGTTCTAAACGATCTATCCATAGTTTATTTATGTGTGTGCTTCTTAATACATGTTAAAACATATAAAAATATATATATTTAGTTCAGAGATTCTGCAGAGAGCCAGCATAAAGTCGCACTTGGCAGTAAAGAACATGGTAACTTGCTCTTATAGCCTGGAACAATGCGGCCAATCAAACAACTATTATATGAAACATAACTGGGGTGATGTGGCACACCCACTATGCAAATAGTTTGTGCCAGAAGTCAGTAGAAAATATGTTTTTACCTTTTGTGTAATATACTCAAAACGGTTTTATTTTATTTAAAATATTTATTTTTTAGGGTGTCACAGCTGTTAAATTTGCCTAATATTTTTACATTACATTTGGCAGACGCTTTTTTGTCCAAAGCGACTTACATTAGTCAAGTACAAAAGTAATAGAAGTTAAGATAAAACATTATTTAGATAGGGCTTAAAGGTGGTTGAAGGGAAATAATGGGATAGAGGAGTGAAGGAGGGGAAGAAGGAAATGAGGTTAGAGTAGTTAGTGTGTTAGAGGTGTTAGGAGAGTAAGTGCTCTTTGAAGAGCTCAGTCTTCAGGAGTTTATTAAAGATAGTGAGAGATTCTCCTGATCTGGTAGTAGAAGGTAGTTAGTTAGAGGTGTTAGGAGAGTAAGTGCTCTTTGAAGAGCTCTGTCTTCAGGAGTTTATTAAAGATAGTGAGAGATTCTCCTGATCTGGTAGTAGAAGGTAGTTAGTTAGAGGTGTTAGGAGAGTAAGTGCTCTTTGAAGAGCTCCGTCTTCAGGAGTTTATTAAAGATAGTGAGAGATTCTCCTGATCTGCTAGTGGAAAGTAGTTTGTTCTATATTAATATTTACTTAATATTTACTCAAACATATTGGGTGTACTTTACCCAAACAAAAACAAGTGAATTGTTTCTTTAAATTTTTACAACAAATCAGTAAAGGTGAATCAAACACCAGAAAACTCTTACTTAACTTACTTAATCTAACTTACAGAATAATCTAAAAAAAAAATAACTTCAGGACATTGCTGTGTGGTCTGTTTATGAGCTGATTAGTGGAATCAGAAGTTTTGGGAGACGGAAAAAGTGAAGGGTAGGCCAGGGGGTTGCCAGGAAAAAAAAAAAAACTAACTGTGATTTTAACACAAATTTACCTGATTGTGAGTCATTTATTTATCTGTTTAGGTGAAACCAAATGGATAAACCGATACCTTTATGTCTTAACCCTTGTGTGGTGTTCGGGTCTGTGGGACCCGTTTTCATTTTTCATCAAATGATACTAAAAAAATATTTTTTTCTAACTCAAACTCATTGGCATTGGCTCATTTTTTGTGAAAAACATATATCAAAACACATTTTCGATAAACACACACTGTACACCCCCCCTCCCCCCCCCCCAACCATTTATATTACATACAGTATGTTTGGCCAAGGGCTAATAAACATTGCTTCATTTGTAAATTTGAAACTAAACAAATTTTCTACTCATATCTTGAGTTAAATTCATTTTCTTTTACATTTTATTAAAAAAACCTTTAAAAAAAAAAGAGTAGAACTTTTTGAAAGAAATGTAACATAAGAAAGGTAAAGGGCAAATATTAACCATGTAAGCTGTTTTTTTATATTGCTTGCAATTTAGGTGAAGCAAGCATGTGTAAAGCTTTTTAATGTAGAATTGCTTATTTTTGCTGAATTAAATACAAGTAACAAAGTAAACGAGTAACAAAAATATGAACACCACACAAGGGTTAAAAAAGATTCTTCTGTCCCTTTAAAGCAACAGTAGCAGTGTTTAGTTCTTTCCTCTAGCTGTTGCTGCTGCTGAATGTGTTACTGTATGTTCTTCTTTTCTCCAGTCTGATCTTATAAGCTGTGCATCTCTGTATATATATATATATACATATATGTATATATATATATATATATATATATATATATATATATATATATATCCTGTCACAGAAGATGACACCACCCTATATCTGGCCGCCGCCTCAGCAATCGTGATTTCCCTCAAGGGTGTCGAATGAGATGCAACAATAACAGCTGGGAAGAATATGAAGACCCAAGGCAATTTTTTTCTCCTCGCCCGCGTTTGAGAGAGCCAGATATACGCTGTCATTCCTCGCTCAGTAAAGAACAGCAAAAGCCTTTACCCGCCGCTCTCGCCGTACATCACAGCGCGGCTGTGCTGATCAGACTCTGCTGGAGGGCGTACGACCTCGGAGGATGAGGCAAGGTGAGGAAAGAGAAAGGATAAGGGTGCAGTAAGAGGTGAATTAGAATAAGGGGAAGGAGGCTCCGCTCCGGCTCCGGGTTTGTGCTGCCTGAAGTGCATAAAGACGAATGGCACTCGCGCGCCAGATTGCTGAACCTTCAGAGACGCGTCTGGCTTGTGGACGTGCATCCTGATGAGTCGGACCGGGCCGCGGTTTAATCTGGCACGGGGCTGTGAGTGACGGGGCCACACGCCCTGAGGAGACATCAGAAAAGAACACATTCCTCCACCGTCCTCGCCGCTTTATCTGTGGCTGAAAATCAGGTTTATATGTTTCTCTCACTTCGCCCTGCTGGAAAAAATAAAGCTTAAAGTGAGTTTTTGCTGGTGAATGATCTTTGGTGGTCAAGGGGGTTAAAAAGCTTGCATGGTTATGGCGTCACATCAATGTCAAAAGTCGGGGGCCCAAAAAAATAACAGATATAATAAATTAACCAGCGTGTTTTAACATTTTGCGTGTGTAAATTAACTTCTTGTAAGCACAAATGTGAAACTCACAAGCAAAAAAAAAGGGAATGGTGTGAGCGCTGAACAGAATATCGCTCTCAAGCTTCATGTTTCTCTGCGAAAACCACTGCCGCAGATAATTTGAATAGCAAGTTTTATATTTGTGCTTATAAACACTCCGTGAGTTAAAATAGTTCCATTGCTGCTCTGTTTGTAGCAGCGCTGTTTGGTTTGTAAGCGCTGCATTGTTACTAGGTTACCTGTATAAGGCAGAGTAATACATGGAGAGCTTCGGTTACAGTGCATTACCGGCTGATAATGGCACTCATAGAATGACTCTTAGCCAATCACATTGGAGGGTCAGAACTAACTGTGGTTTTCGCGCCATTCAAATAATCTGCGGCAGCAGTTTTTGCTCGGGTGAGTTTTTTGCGCTTGAGTTTTAAAAGGGGTGGTTTTCACAGTTTGGGGCTGAAGTCAGGGTCACCTCCCTCAGCGAACGCTATTGGCTGATATCTCCAGGGTTCGTGACGGACCGCCTACATTCAAGAGCCAGAGGAGGGCGGAGAAAGAAGGAGCATAGCTAGCTAGCTCCTGACTCTCCTGCTGTCCTTCTTTCTCTGCCCTCCCCCAGCTGTTGTTAGTAGTCCGCCTGTCCCAAACTCTGGAGACATCGGGCAAGAGCATTCGCTGAGGGAGGTGACCCTGACTCCACCCCCAAACTGTCAAAACTACCCCTTTCAAAACTCGAGCGCAAAAAACTGACTCGAGCAAAAACTGCTGCTGCAGGTAATTTAAATGGCGTGCGACAAGAACTGTGAATTAGAGAGAAAAAAAAGTGAAAGGAGAAAAATGAAGCTTGAGAGTGATATTCTGTTTGACTCGCACACACGATTTCCTTTTTTTGCTCGCAAGTTTTACATTTGTGCTCACGAGAAGTTAATTTAAACACACAAAATTTTGTGAAGGCATAAAGTTATCCAAAAGCAGTGTGTAAGACTGGTGGAGGAAAACATGATGCCAAGATGCATGAAAACTGTGATTAAAAGCCACCAAAAAAGGTTATTTCACCAAATATTGATTTCTGAACTCTTAAAACTTTAAATATAAACTTTGAGTTTATTCTAAAAATTCTAAAAATAGAAAATTTCACCTCCCACTTATATTCTGAACTGCTTTTAGACTTTGCCAAACTGCACTCTGCATCCACTTCTGTCAGGCAATTATCATTTCACTCCAACATTACGAGCGGAAAAATCATCTCCCCGCGCCGCTCTCTTTAAAATCTATCTGCTGATTGGGTTTTACGGCGGCTCTGAAGGTTCCGTGTGTCGGTGGACGTGTGATTAAATACCATGCTGCTATGTTATTTCCAAAATATTGACTAGACATTACAGTAGAAAGAGCTCCAGCCTTTTCATCTCTTCTCATCCACTTGAAGCCAATTTTCTCACTCACTAGGTTTCACTTTAGCGATCCGGCTGCCTCCAAACTCGCTGCAAGAGAGCAAAATGACCTACCACTGCTGTTCCAAAGCATTCTAACACGCTGCATGGAGCGTCCATAATGACTAGCTGAATTCAGACAGCTAGAAAGATGTCATCTTGCCATCTTGCTTGGACCAATCTGCTTCTTGATGTGAGCTGAGAGTACGGAGAAAAAAGAAAATAAAAATCTATGCGTGTGCGAGGGAATGTGGGACCTATCTGCGTGGAGAAATAAAACTCATTTCCTACCATCTAGCTCATATGTGTGCATTCAGACAAAGATACAGCTCTGGAAAAAAAAGAGAGCTCTTCAGTTTCTGATTCAGTTTCTCTAATTTTGCTATTTATAGATATATGTTTGAGTAACATGAACATTGTTGTTTTATTCTATAAACTACAGACAACATTTCTCCCAAATTCCAAAAACAAAAACACAGGGTTATCCCTACATTACATATACATATACATTATCACAGTTTTCATGCATCTTGGCATCATTATCTCCTCCACCAGTCTTACACACTGCTTTTGGATAACTTCATGCCTTTACTCCTGGTGCAGAAATGTAAGCAGTTCAGCTTGGTTTGATGGCTTGTGATCATCCATCTTCCTCTTAGTTATATTACAGAAGTTTTCAATTTGTAACCCTTGTCTGGTGTTCATATTTTTGTTATTCGTTTACTTTGTTATTTGTATTTAATTCAGCAAAATTAAGCAATTTTACATTAAAATGCTTTACACATGCTCGCTTCACCTAAATTGCAAGCAATATAAAAAACAGCTTACATGGTTAATATTTGCCCTTTACCTTTCTTATGTTACATTTCTTTTAAAAAGTTACTAAAAAGCTACTCTTTTTTTTATTAGTTTTTTAATAAAATGTAAAAGAACATGAATTTAACTCAAGATATGAGTAGAAAATTTGTTTACTTTCAAATTTACAAATGAAGCAATGTTTATTAGCCCTTGGCCAAACATACTGTATGTAATATAAATGTGTGTGGTGTGTGTGGGGGGGGGGTGGGGTGGAGGGGGTTACAGTGTGTGTTTATCGAAAATGTGTTTTGATATATGTTTTTCACAAAAAAAATGAGCCAATGCCAATGAGTTTGAGTTAGAATTTTTTTTTTTGTATCATTTGATAGTAATTCCAAATCATACTATTATTTTTTTATGTATGGGCGTAGCTGTAAAATATATTTAAAATATATTGGATGGTCTCTCTTGGACTTTTTTGCAAGGGGCCGAACATTAACTACAACCATAAACTGTTAATACGATATGAAGACGATAGTGGACCTCGGATGTGTTTCCTCTGGGTTATACACATTACTAGAAGACTACAGTAGTACAAGTGGCTAATTCTCCTTAATGGAGCATGAACTAGATAGTGGTCTTTTTATCTGTGCCCACCTTGCTGGAATGGCCGGCGTTACAGGACCCGTGCACCATGTCACTACGGGAGAAGTGCGGAGAGATGCTTGTCTGCGCGTGCAAGGTTACGGCTCTCGGTGGCCTTTCTGGGTGCTTTTCCGTCAATGGCGCTGAGGCGAGAATGAGTATTTTTTTTAGAAGCTAATTAACTGGGGGCCATCTTCATCACATGGCCATTATGCGGAGAGGCAGGGCCTGCAGGGGCGCGGGCCACTCTCTCCACACTTAGCCCTGCCGCTGCTTTAATTGTGAAGAAAATGTAATTTGTGTCTCAGTTCAAGTTCCCTCTGAGAGTGCTGTTCGCAGTGGGGGATTCTGGGCGCATGAATAGCTCTGCCATTCAACCAGGGACGTGTGGAAGTGTGTGTGTATAGCAGTGTGTGTGTGTGGATAGAACTGTGTGTGTGTGCAGGCGTGGGCGTGTGTCCTTTCTGCACCCGTGGACGTTTGCAGCTTTATGAGCCACTTCTTTTTTTTTTTTTTCTCATCACGGACTGTTCTTTCTTTGCTCCATAAACATGGCTATTAGTTATTGTTGATTACAAATCACATGCTATTGTTGGGAAAAGCGCGGTTTAATGGGGAGTTATGAACGCGTTCTATAAAGCACAATGGGTCGTTAAATGATAGCGTCCAAAAAAGCACAACCTCCAATCTCGTCTATTAACGTCCAGAGAAAATAGAACAAACTATCATGTTCTTAGCAAGATCGATTTATATTAAGCTACCTTTCTTTGGGGATTAGATATATATATATATATATACACTAGATTATATGTCTATATACAAAAGGGGTTGGAAAATGAAACTGAAACACCTGCCGTGATTTGATCAGCCGTGGTTTTATGTTTTTTGGATACAATCCGGGTTAGCACCCGAACATCCCTTTCAGACAGCTTCCTCTTACAGCGTCCACAGTTAATCCTGTTGCATGTGGCTCGTCCTTCTTGGTGGTATGCTGACATTACCCTGGAAACCGTGGCTCTTGATGCATCACAAAGACTTGCTGTCTTGGTCAAAGATGCGCCAGCAAGACGTGCACCAACAATTTGTCCTCTTTTGAACTCTAGGATGTCGCCCATAATGTTGTGTGTATTGTAATATTTAGAGCAGAACTGTGCTCTTACCCTGCTAATTGAACCTTCACATTATCACAGCTCTTACTGGTGCAATAATGTGCAGTTAATGAAGATTGGCCAACAGGCTGCTCCAATTTAGCCATGATGAAACCTCCCACACTAAAATAAGACAGGTGTTTTATTGTCCAACCCCTGTATGTGGACACATGTATGGACGCTTCTTTTTTTAATGAATGCTACATTTAGCTGCTTAAAGGTTAGGTTCACCCAGCAGCTAAAAGTGGCCCAAATCTGATCCGCTCTGATCATGTGACAAATATTTGTTATTTGTGTGAATGTGTAAACAGCAAAATACGTATTGAGTATGACATGGCAGGTTTATACTCCCCCAGTAGAAGACATTTGGGCTGGGGAATGGTGACCTTAGGCTTATATGCAGATGCTCCGGAGCGTCCTGTTCTATCGGGAATGCTTTTCTATTGAGATTATTCAAACTGTGCACAATTGAATGCCTTTGTCAGCAGTAGGCGAACCTACTAAAGTAGCTGATTCACTAATTGGAAGATGGCTTCTACAAACTTTTAGGTATACAGCGTATCTTCCCCAGCTCTGTGAGTATAAAGGTCTTTGACAGCATTAAATTACAGCACTTTAACAGAGAGCAGAGATTTAGCTGCTGCTGCTGCTGCTGATCTTGGGGAATGCTTGGAGTTTTAAGTATGAATGTTGTAAGTATTTGTCCATTGTTATAGATAATGATGTATTAGGCTACATTCACACAGCCGGTAAAGAGGAGCAAATCTGATTTAATCACCAAATCCAATGTTTTTAATTTATTTTTATTTATTTTTAATCGCTGACAGTAGGGGCTCTGAGTGGTCCAGCGGACTAAATTGTAAAGGGCACTGTAATCAGGAATTTGCTGATTTGAATCCTGGTCATGCAGCTTGTCGTCAGCTGCCGGAGTCAGAGAGAGCACAACTGGCCTACCTCTCACTGGGTGGGTACAGTAGATGGCGCTCTTTCCCCTCATCACTCCTAGGGTGATGTGGATCAGCACGAGGCTGCATCTGTGAGCTGATGTATCGGAACCGAGTCGCTGCACTTTTTATATATATAAAGGAGTTTGATAATGGTTGTTAATCAATTTGTAAATACTTTAAAAACATTAATAAGCACTTACAACAAATAAATAGAAAGCTGAACAGTGAGAATAACTTTTTTTTAACATCTAATAAAATAACAGAAGATAGAAGGTTTTAAAGTTTCAGTTTAGTCATTTAATATATTAGCATAGTTGAAAGAAAAGTTGTTAACAAAAATGTTAATTCTGACTGATTGCTGAGACAAAGGTTTAACAGTACAAATGAATGTGGAATTGCTATTGCTATACTTATTCATTCCTATTAATGTGTTGTAACTGCTTATTAATGGTTTATAACCTAATAATAACCATGAATAAATACTTTTTTGTAAACTATTTATAAACCCTTTATAACGGAGCCTTATTTTAAAGTGGTACCTATATATTTATTATTATTATTATTATTATTATTATTATTATTATTATTATTATTAGGTATAATCCAAATACTTATGTACTTATGTTTTTTGGAGGTATTTTAGAAATAGAATGAAAGTTGGTCCGCTGTTAAGCAGGTTTTTATAATGTGAGATTCAAAGTTTGAACACTAGGTGCCAGAAACGGGCCAAAGAGTCTAAAAGCAGAGAGAGTGCGCATTTCTAGCGCAGAAAACGGGCCAAAGAGTCTAAAAGCGGAGAGAGTGTGCATTTTAGTGCAACAAACGGGCCAAAGAGTCTAAAAGCATGGAGAGTGCGCATTTCTAGCGCAAAAAAATGGCCAAAGAGTCTAAAAGCTGAGAGGGTACGCATTTCTAGCACAAAAAAAACTAGCCAACGAGTCTAAAAGCGGAGAGAGTGCGTATTTCTGGTGAAGAAAACGGGCCAAAGAGTCTAAAAGCAGAGAGGGTGCGCATTTCTAGCGCAGAAAACGGGCCAAAGAGTCTAAAAGCGGAGAGAGTGTGCATTTTTAGTGCAACAAACGGGCCAAAGAGTCTAAAAGCATGGAGAGTGCGCATTTCTAGCGCAAAAAAATGGGCAAAGAGTCTAAAAGCTGAGAGGGTACGCATTTCTAGCACAAAAAAACTGGCCAACGAGTCTAAAAGCGGAGAGAGTGCGTATTTCTGGTGAAGAAAACGGGCCAAAAAGTCTAAAAGCAGAGAGGGTGCGCAGTTTTAGTCTTAGTTTACACAACACTGTCAAAGATAGATAAAGATAGTAAGTCAAGTAAAATGGTGTGTAAATGAGGGAAGTAATCAGGGAAATTTATTATTTAAAGTGGTATATTTCATTATTTGTTGTATTACAGAGTCTGTGGCCCGTGACTTCAAATATATTTCTCCTTCTGGCCCCCAACAAAAAAAGTTTGGACACCCCTGCCCTAATGTAATTGGCCCTGGCCCTTAATGTAATTGAGGATGACACCTCTGCTTTTGAGGATTATGTCCAAAGAGATACGATATCCAGTCAGGTGATTAGTGGTATAAACTGTACATGTAGTTCAGGTTGAAGCGGTGTCTTTGTCGCTGTGGCTGATACTGTATATGAAGCGCAGGACATGTGGAAGCTGTAAAGGAAGTGTCATGATCTTAGCAAGTTATCTTTCTCAACTCCTGCCTGTATAATGGCTTCTGACAGCCGGGTATTATAGCGGTTCAGCAGAGAGCAGGGATTTAGACGGATGAGGCTCACGGAAAGGAGGTGAGGAGAGAGAGAGAAGGAGAGAGAGAGGGAAAGAGAGAGAGAGAGATGGGCTCTAGAGCTTCATATATATATATATATATATATATATATATATATATATATATATATACAGTAGTTGAAGTTGTGGGGAAGAAAGGCGAGATAAAAACAGAGAGAAAGAGGGAGACATGAGACACAAAACACCCAGAGAGATAGAGAGAAAGAGAGGGAGAGAGAGATTGACGCGGAAAAGCGGAGAAACAGAGTGAGGAGAAATCCTCCTCCACAGCCGCTTCGCTTTACCTGGAGAAAAAGTGCTGATGGGTCGCGTTCCAGCCAGCTTTTCAGCAGCTCAGGAAAAAGTGCTTACTGGTTCTCCCTGGAAAAAAAAAAAGGGGAGCAGGGCTTGAGGAACATTTCTCTCGTTCTCTCTCTTCTCCCTTTGTTTGGAGACTTTGCAGCGGACAGCATTTTCTACCCCTTCTATCCCCCCACCACCACCACCGCTCCCTCCTCCCTTACACCCCCACCCCCCCTGCCACTGCCATCCCTCTATCTGCTCTCATTTTCATTTCCCTTTTCATTCCCTTTGTTCCCGTCCTGCTGGTACACGGATGTTTCCCGACATTGTGACTCAGCCATGGAACTTTTTTCTTTTTTCTTTTTTTTTTTTTTGAAGGAAGGAAGGAAGGGATCAATAGATTCCAGGACGACCACTTAAGTCCAACCAGTGGCTAAACTTTCCAACAGAATCAATGAGATGTTCAGTGGTGTTGTACAGAAGCAGCCATCCAACCCATCCAAAACACCAGCCTGCATCTGATATCTGCATTTTATAGTTCAAATAACTTAAAACACCAACCAAAGTTCTACAGTGTTTACCCCCAAAACCACACTCTTCTAATCTGGCCCAGGATTCAGGATTAAGGTTAGACATACAGTACAGGCTAAAAATTTGGACACACCTTCTCTTTTTCAATGTGTTTTCTTTATTTTCATGACTATTTACATTGTAGATTCTCACTGAAGGCATCAAAACTATGAATGAACACATGTGGAGTTTTATGTACTTAACAAAAAATGAGCTGAACCTCCACAGTCACCGGACCTCAACCCAATCCAGATGGTTTGTGGTGAGCTGGAGCACAGAGTGAAGAAGGCAAAGGGGCAACAAGTGCTAATAAACACCTCTGGGAACTCCTTCCTTCAAGACTGTTGGAAAACTTTTCATTTCAGGTGGCCACCTCTTGAAGCTCATTGAGAGAATGATGCCAAGAGTGTGCAAAGCAGTAATCAGAGCAAAGGCTGGCGGTTTTAAAGAAACTAGATTATAATAAAACATGTTTTTTAGTTATTTCACCTTTTTTTATTAAGTACATAAAACTCCACATGTGTTCATTCATAGTTTTGATGCTTCAGTGAGAATCTACAATGTAAATAGTCATGAAAATAAGAAGAAAACGCACTGAAAAAGAGAAGGTGTGTCCAAACATTTGGCCTGTACTGTTTATATATATATATATATATTTTTTTTTTTTTTTGACCAGGGCTGTTATTGTTCTCACTTCTCATCACTCGTACGGAATATTCACGAGCATCCGACACCAAATTTTGTGTCTTCATTGTCATGTGGCTCCTGTCGTGCAGTGTGTCACTATGGAGGTTTGAAAACAGGGAGGAAATCTCCTGCAGTTTAGAGGATTAACGGCTACAAAGTGCCCGCCAGAAGAAAAAGAGGGCTAGCCAGTGGAGTGATACAAGTGAATTAAGAGATTAAGATGGTTTATAAAGACTGATTACAAAGCCATAGGGGTTTCTGAATGGAAAGACAAACCTTGAGATGGGATAATTCCCTTGTACTTTTCTCTCATGGATAGGCTATTATTTCACGTTGCACTCTCTCCCTTAAATCGATTAGTAATGGACACACAGACCGAGAGTTTGGCTTGAAAGAGGGGCGAAGAGAGAGTGAATGGAAAATAAAGGAGGGGAGGGAGGAGACAGGGAGAGAGAGGGAGCGGGAGCAACAGAGGGTGAACAAAGCCGGGCGGTGATAGCGTCATATCTGTGTGTCTCTGATAGCTATTGTAGTCGGGTAGAGCGCACATCAAAGTTTCACCACAAACAGAAGCAACGCGTGGAAGATGTGCGTGAGATTGCTGACTGACGTAAAGGCAAACTTTAACCAAAAAGAGCTTCCATGTCTAACAAAGACTACTGTGATAGAAATGATCAAAACTATGAATGAACACATGTGGAGTTTTGTACTCTGATTACTGCTTTGCACACTCTTGGCATCATTCTGGTCACCTGAAATGAAAAGTTTTCCAACAGTCTTGAAGGAAGGAGTTCCCAGAGGGTGTTTATTAGCACTTGTTGCCCCTTTGCCTTCTTCACTCTGTGCTCCAGCTCACCCCAAACCATCTGGATTGGGTTCAGGTCCGGTGACTGTGAAGGTTCAGCTCATTTTTTTGTTAAGTACATAAAACTCCACATGTGTTCATTCATAGTTTTGATGGCCAAAATACTACTAGTTTGCACACTTGTAATTAGCTGTGCAAATATTCAAATATGTAGTGTACTAAGAATAACTAGTAATATGTAGGGTTAAAATAGGGTTATTCCACCAAATATTGATTTCTGAACTCTTACATAAATATGAACTTGAAGACTCTTTCTGCTGCTTGTCCAGCAATTAATAATAATATTATTTCTCTTAATATTTCTCATATTGTCTTCATACTTATCTAAAGTATCCTATCCTAATCCTATCATGGGTTTTGCCATATGAAATTTTCAATGCATGCATTCTTATAGATCTGTAATTAAACCAGTTTTAAACCAGTTCTATTGGACCACACATTAGAAACAGTTCAAATATGTGTAACCGAAACCGGTGGTTACAGATGGCAGATTCTGCATTGTGTTTTTAATGGGTTTTAATCTGATAAACAGAAATAAACAGCCTTTAGCTCTGGATAAGTGGGCACCTCTTTTCTCCTCTCCACTCCCCTCTCTCTCTCTATTACACATCATGTACAAAAGAGCAAAAATTCAATATTATATAATATACAGAGATTTACAGGCTCACACCCTTATAAACCTAATAACAGAATAACAGATGTATAACTTAGCATTTCATAGGTTAAAACATGCTCAAACTAGCATAACTAGCTTAGCCATTTAGCTACTTAGCCTAACCGCTCTACATAACTTTTAACATGTTTAAAATAAAAACTCTTCATACCTAAGAAAGAAGAAATGAACAGCCTTTAGCTCTGGATAGGTGGGCACCTCTTTTCTCCTCTCCACTCTTCTCTTTAGTTAGTATAAAAACATATAAAAACAGAGAATATTTAGCTAGTTAGCCTGCATGCTAGCATAGACCATGTGCTGTAGCATTTGCAGTGCACAAACATGCATATAAAAGTTTTAATAATGATTACTAGCAACATATTTTAATGCACAAGTTTTATTTGTGAAATATAAGAGGAGGAAAGGGGAGGAGCCTATTCCAACCTAGCCACTCCATATTAATACTGGCAAACATAAGGAGAATAATTTTGGGGAATTCTAACAATAAAACACAGGAATATTTAAACTATGCTACTGTCATATGAAAAAGTTTGGGCACCCCTATTAATCATAATCATTTTAGTTCTAAATATTTGGGCGTTTGCAACAGCCATTTCAGTTTGATATATCTAATAACTGATGGACACAGTAATATTTCAGGATTGAAATGAGGTTTATTGTACTAACAGAAAATGTGCAATATGCATTAAACCAAAATTTGACCGGTGCAAAAGTATGGGCACCCTTATCATTTTATTGATTTGAATACTGCTAACTACTTTTTACTGACTTACTGAAGCACAAAATTGCTTTGTTAACCTCATTGAGTTTTGAACTTCATAGCTAGGTGTATCCAATCATGAGAAAAGGTATTTAAGGTGGCCAATTGCAAGTTGTTCTCCTATTTGAATCTCCTCTGAAGAGTGGCATCATGGGCTCATTAAAACAACTCTCAAATGATCTAAAACAAAGATTGTTCAACATAGTTGTTCAGAGGATGGATACAAAAAGTTGTCTCACAGATTTAACCTGTCAGTTTCCACTGTGAGGAACACAGTAAGGAAATGGAAGACCACAGGGACAGTTCTTGTTAAGCCCAGAAGTGGCAGGCCAAGAAAAATATCAGAAAGGCAGAGAAGAAGATTTTTTTGCTTTTGCATACCTCAGGCGACTCTGTTCGTGGCGTGCTTGCAGAAATGGCTTCTTTGATTTTTGTCTTGGCCTTCTGTTACAATAAACCTCATTTCAATCCTGAAATATTACTGTGTCCATCAGTTATTAGATATATCAAACTGAAACGGCTGTTGCAAACACCCAAATATTTAGAACTAAAAATGATTAAGATTAATAGGGGTGCCCAAACTTTTACATATGACTGTACATATTGTAAAGAATGTCTGATGATTTAGCTTTTGATCTTGTGAGAGTGATGATATGTTGATATGTTAGCAGTCTTGTCTGGTTTGAGTGTTCTGCGTTCACTGATGGTGAATCGGTAATAAAAAGGGAAATGGCGATTAGCTGCAGAGATATAAAAATGATGTTGTATTAGAGGACGACTCTGGGGAGCAGAGAGTGGATGATGTGGCAGGAAGATGCCTAGGCTGGCGTCACTGTCTTTGCCAGCATGTAGCGAGCGCTTTTAATAACCACCATTAGCATGTCCCCTACTGTTCCTGTGTGCTGTGTTCTCCAGCCCCCCTGCCTCCGCCCCCCCGCCAGGCGCTGGACGGCCCCATCCTGTAACGGCTGCAAAGCGGGTAGGGTCCCTCTATACATTTTTTTATTTGATGCTTACCAGTGATATTTAGACAGAAAATGTGGTCGATTCTTATTTTAAGCAGGGTGAAGACTAGCACATGCCTCCTTTGACACATGTAAAATCAGTCACCGCCTCTTTTCAAAACTGAAGCTGATGCAGCATTGCCGAGTAGCATCACAGAGCACTCAGAGGAAAGCGCAGCGACTCGGTTCTGATACAACAGCTCACAGACGCAGCCTTGTGCTGATCAACATCACCCTAAGAGAGATAATGGGAAAGAGCGCCATCGTCTGCAGCTAATGGCAAGCTGCATGTTCGGGATTCGAACCAGCAATTTCCTCATTATAGAGAGCTTGGTACCCTTTAATAATATATGTGTCAGCAACAGATTTATACAGGATTGCTATTACTGAAGAAGCTTCATATTCAGCAGGTTATAGAAGGTAAAATGATTCATTGTCAGTCGATTAAAAACAAAGCACTGCAGATTCACAGTAGATTAAAATGCACACATCTTGTCATCTGTAAGGACTTTAAGGACTTTAATTACACTCCCTCCCCAGCTAAAAGTAATGCAGATGGAATGGAGCTCAGCTCTGCAGTGAATTCCCCTGCGATCCTGGCGTATTCCTGACAGGTGTTTTTTTAAGAGGTCGTCATGAAGAATTAGCCCATTTAGCCGCTTTGTCTCTCTACAGATGTAGCCTGGTGCTCCATCAGGAACACGTCGTGCTCCTTTCTCTCACCGGTGCTAATAGGGACGGTCTCGGTTGCAGCAGAACTCGACCCCCATGACACGGCGGCGTAGGACGTCTCGTTCTGCGGGATCGCACCGTCCCCTCCCTGCCGCCGTCCTCTCTCGCCGCGCTTAAATAAAAAGGAAAAGTTGAAACTTCTTTTGACGGGTGAAATAAATTGCATGTACAAGATCCAAATTACATTGTTTAACCTCGGAATTATTGGCCTGCACTCCTCTCCTGCCGCCTCTCGCTCAATGATGTATGACTCTAGTTTACTCTCACCAAATCCCAGGGTGCAGTGCAGCCCTGGGGGTGGGTGGAGGGCGAGGCTACCGTGATGGAGCAGCCTTAAATGTTTTATAAGCCCCTCCACACTCCTCTTTAATTTAGAAATATGAGGCTGCGTGTTGAAAGAGAGGATTATTAGCTGCTGCTAATCTCTTTAGTTCATCCCATCCCTTTATTGCTTCCAGAGCCGAAGAGAAAAGGTGGAGAGATAGACAGAAAAATAGACAGACAGACAGACAGACAGACAGATAGATGGATAGATAGATATATACATAGACAGAGTGTGTAACAATGCTGCATGTTACATTTTAATTGTTAAATACAATTTAATAGACTGGAACCAATAAAGCACTCATTTCTAATTCGGATTATATTGCGTGACGTCTAATCAAACATTAAATTAATTCTAATTTTTATGTGTGTTTAATATCCCAACAGAAGGGCATTTGGCATTATTATTTTTTTTTATTTTACAAGTGTTGTAAAGTGTTGTAAAATAAGTAAATAAATAATGAAAAGATGTTCAAACAGACAGCATGCACTCATTTTAAAACTTGATGTGGCCAAAGTCATTTGACCACCACGACCCAATAAATTTGAAAGATAAGAAATGCTGCAGTGATCTGCAGGAGCTACAGCAACTTGGCTGCATGGACGCATGGACAATTCTAGCCAGACACCGCTGGTCACGATCATTAATGCTTACACTGCTGGAATGCTAAATACCAGCACAATTTCAGAATTTCAGAAAGGGTATCTTATTTATCAATTCATATCAGGTGAGATGACTCTCTGTACTGTTATTTACACATATCAAATACACACTAAGAAAAGTAAGCACAGATTTGTACTTAAAAGGGTACAAAGCTTGTCACTGGGGCTGTACCTTATACTGAGGTACAAAAAAGTACCTTTCAAGTCCTTTTTTGTACCCATGGTTTTTGTGCCAGTAAAGAAACATAAACATTATAAACATTATCATCAACTTAATATGGCTCAAAAACTTGATGATCCTAATTTGTCTGGCTTTCTAATAAAAAAATGTGCAATTAAAATATATATTGTTTATCAGTACAGTGATACAGAATACTGAATGTACCTTTTGGCTGCTGGTTAAATGGTACAAATTTGTACTTATTGCTGTTAGAAATGACTTTGTACTTCAGAGGGAACAAATCTGACCCTGTAAAGACCAATAATGTACCTTTGAGGGTACAATTTTGAAGAGTGTACCTTTGAGTACAAAAAAGTACTTATATCATACCTCTGTTTTAGAGTGTACAGTATATAACAAATATATAACAAATCTACCTGCACAGGTTTCAGTTGTAATGATGTCAATTACGTATGATTACTTATGCCAAATCAGATTTTTGCAGATCTAGATCTAGACCATTTGAAATCCCATTTTTCCGAAAAGAAAAGAGACTAAATATACTCTAAAACAAATGTTAAATTTCCATTTTAACAACATATTTATATCAAACTTAAAATCAGACAAAATGTTCATGAACAGATTGTAGCATTTGGCTCCAAAATGCTCAAAAAATGAGATTTTTCTGCCTGTTATGGGCTACTTCGCTTGCACAGATCCCCACATTTATGGGGGGGGGGGCTTCTCCACTATCACACTGACTCTCCTTCAGACTCCTCTTCCTCTTTATTTATGATAAAATGTATACACTCTCTCTCTCTTTCTCATACACTCACACTCACAGCTAATGGCACGTTTTTCCTTTCCAAGTTCCAAGTTGTGGAATATGGAGCTACACTAGTTTCAATACAGTACAATACACACTTTCTCATTCAATGTTGTTCTTTTTTTCCCTGTATATTAATAAATGAATACTAAAGTCATCCAGACTATCAAAGAACACATAAGGAATGATGTAGTAACTTAAAAAGTGTTAAACGAACCAAAATACTCTGGGGTGCTGTTAACTTGCAGTTTCTTTGGCTGGTAGCTCAGATTAACTTTTGCTCTTCCTTTCCTGGGGTGGTCCTGATGAGTGCCAGTTTCATCATTTCATTTTTGATGGTCTTTGGGATTGCACTTGAGGACACTTTCAAGATTTTCGTATTTCTTCATGTTTTCTTTACTTAGTTGAGTAGTCCTTGTTTCTCATAATCTGGATTCGAATATTACTCCAATAGAGCTATTCACTACCTGTAACTCTACCTCTTGACTTGAAATTCAGCACAGCTGTTAACTGAAAGCCTGAACTCCAGGTGACTCTACCTCATAAAGCTGACTGAGAAAATCCAGCCAAGATGATTAAAACTGTCTAATCTAAGCAAGTGGTGCTAATTTTGAAGAATCTAAAATATAAAACATAGTCTGGTTTGTTTAATTAATTCATTTATAAAATAAAATTGTATTAAGTATATATTTTTAAAGTATACTTAACATGGAAAAGTACATACTTTTTAAAATGTTATATCTGTACTTAAATACATACAAAATGCACTTTTGAAACAACTTATGGCAACTTAAGTATATTTCAGTTGTAATTAAGCTATATTTAAACGCAACATAAAAGCATTAAATTGTGCTTTTGAGTGCTGCTTTTTTTCGTACAACTTCTTTGAACTTAGGTAAATTTAAGTATGTGTTTTATATACACTTTTAGTAAATTGTAACTTATAAGTAAATTGTGAAAGTACTATGTTGCATATTGATGCACATTTTGTGAACAATGCCACTATATATTTTTATTTTTTGGATTTAATGCCACTATATATTTATTTTCTATCAACCCAACATATCATTTAAAATACATTTTACATACAGAAATACAGAGAATTTATATTTAATGTGTATTTTCATTAAGTATGTTGAATTGAAAATTCACGTTAAGTATGCTTTACTTAATTTCAACATACTTTTATTGTTTTTAAGTATACTTCTTTTACACAAGGGATAAATCCATATGTTTTTTTTTTTTTCTTGGATTGGATGACTTTAATATTAATGTACGATACAGAACATTTTAGAATAATAAAACACTTAATGGTACTGTATGTTTAAAGACAAATAATAAAAGGTCACATGGAGTGCCGTGATCGGCGTAATCGTTTCACTTGACATTCTTTTTTTTTTTTTTTTTTTTTTTTTTTTTTTAAACCAGTCCTACAGACTGATGGTGAGTAGATGAGTGTGAGTGCTTCACTGCTTCAGTGCTGCGGGTTCAGATGAGAGCGTTGGTAATGTGCTCTGTTCCAGTGGGAGCAGAAGCAGCAGGGGCTGAAATGCAGCCTTTAGCCGAGGCAGCTGTGGACTCTGTGTTTAAAGGGGAGGAGACGGGCTGACAGAAAAAAAAAAAAACGTCCACTCACACTTCGCCTCTTTTGTGAGGAGATTGCAGCGGTGGCTATAATCACGCCCGGACAAAAGGCACAGCTTCGGCGGCAGAGCGAGGCAGAACGTTCCCTTCCCTCACAGCTTTTCACCTTTTTCATGTGTCTGTCAACAAGCCCCACCATCATTTGTTTCAGCCTCCTGAACGATCCACCCACCACCATCCAGCCAGCCCTATGGCTCTGCAATAATGCGGTATATATTAGTGCTGGAATTAGATCTCAGTGTTGCATTCTCCTTTTTTTTAACGGCTTGTTAAAACAGAATAAACACTGTTTTTTTTTTTGTTTTGTTTTTTTACTTTTTGCAACAAAGAAACTCTCCTGCAAACAGTTATAAGCAGTTATATTATCTGTGTTCCAAACTGTAGGCTGCAACCTACAGTTAGGGCTGCACGATATTGGAAAAAAAGTTACATTGCAAATGTTCTTTATATGATATATATCGCGATATTAAACAATGTAGAGCCCACGACGTCACCAGCCCTGCCCTCACCCACTCACTACCTGTTAAAAGGTAAATAAGAGTGTTTTTTTAGTGATTAAAAGCATGAATTCAGCTGAATTAATAATGTGGAAATATCTTCTTAGGCTTCTCAGGGAGCAGCAGCCTGTAAATCACACAGACACAGAGACAGCGCTGTGTATCTACTGGTGTAACTTGAGCTTTCTCACTGATTCTCGAATATTGTTCTCAAGAATCTGCTGATATTGATTAAAATCCACGTAACCCTTAACTTTAACAAGATTCCCAGTACCTGCACTGCATGTAACCAACGCTCATACAAGCCCCTCATTACACACACACACAAGGACACATCGCAGTCAGCAATAAACAGAATAGAAAATAATATAACATTGCACTGCAACATTAAAATAGCAATCTGCCAAAGTCAGAGCTCATCTGGCTCTTAAAGCAGCACTAGGTAGGATTTCCTTGATTTTTAATCTTTTTAAAGAAGTAAAATTACAGCTTGAAACTCACTGCAGCGCTGCATTGAGGTGTAATAGGAGGAATAGCGGTGCTCTCGTGTCTGTGCGGAGCTCCTCTGAGCTCAAACCACACTCTGTAAGTTCCGAGAACTGCGACCTGCTTTCCGACCTTTAGTTCTAACAGTTCTACAAGGACTACTGATTCATTCTTTGCGAACTAACATACAGACACTCCGTCAGAAGCTGGAAAGAGACCGAATATGTCTGTGAAAGCCAGAAAACGAGAAAGAGAATCCACCTGAAACTTTTATTACACTCTAAAACTGTAGGGGGAGGCCGAGAGCACAAAATCTCAATCCTACCTAGTGGAGCTTTAAAGGGAATGGCAAGTGATGATACGTTGATTGGTTTATTTCGCCTTACGCCCAAAACATAGCAGATTAATTACGAATTTTAATTACATTGACACGCCCTAAATCAAGCTGTTGACAGTTGTTGACACCAATAGATGAAGCTAAAATAGCTACAATAGTGCTTTATATATGTTAAAGAGACACAAACCAGCTAATCTATGCACTTTGTTGTACATAGTTTTATAATATTAGTCGAATTCTGTTATTTATTGATGCCAATTTGCATAATTAGGAGTATTTTATTCTCTTCAGAAACACAGACGTAGTAAAGTATTGCTGCATTAAGTATTATAAACATAATAACGTGATATCACCGTTATTGTGGGTATACGTTACAGCGTAACAGCTAATTATTAATGTAGCTAAATGCTAACTAATTAGAAGGGATGTCCACAAACATTCAGACATATCCAACAGTATATTGTTGCTGTCCAATAAAAAGAAACTAAAAACAAGTATCTCCAAAACAGCAACTTTACAGGAGAGAGATAAAACCTTTAGAGTTTATTAGAGAGAGTTTATTTCAGGTCCTTTTGTAGAGATTTCGACACAATGTAAGGGACGGTTGCAGAAAAATGGAGATACTTGTTTTTCATTGGACAGCGACGATATGTAACAAAATATGGGCCTCATATTGAAAACGCCACACTTTTTTTTAATGCCTGCCAATCCAGCAGACCTCCTCGGTAGCAATTATAGCTTCTAGCTCCGCTAAGTGTCAGGGTGACCAGTGAAAGTGGGTGTTTATTAGCCTCGGCAGGTGGCAAACTTTGCCAACGTGGACGCTGTTTATTTTTCCTCCCTTCTATTCCCACCGACAGCCCGCGCAGCCAACCTCTTCCAGGGCAGGAGCGAGCCGGAGCCCTTTATGAATTCAAATACCTAGAAAGAGCCATCTGGATGGGGAGATATTAATGACAAACACAGATCCCAGCATGGCTCCCAGTTCTAATCAAGCAGTGGTGGCGCCGCAGCCCTGTTTTCCAGGGAATTGGGGGGGCAGCGCGCGTGCTAAAGCACGATTGATGCTTTGTGTGGCGCGTGAATACAAATGAAGGATTTGTCAAACCGCAATATTTGGGTCCCCATAGATTACCATACGGTGGCTGAGTAATTATGCACACAGTTGATTGAATGGAGTCAAAACAGGGGGATGTGTAAACTTCTGACTGCTTTTGATTTCTATGGAAATAGCGGAGGTGACACAACACAAAGGCACACACACACACAAACACGCGAACACACACATCCACGTATCCAAAGAGGCAAAAACTGGTCTTTTTCGGCTTCGCGAATCCAAGAAGTCCTTTCGGCAAAATTTGTTCAAAACACTTTGTTTTGCTTGACTTTGGAAGACTATCACAGTCTATTCAAGCCATGAGAGACCATGATCCATGACCACACCCCCATGACTATTTTTTTTTTTTCCCAGTAGATTAAGTAAATGAGATGACGTGGTCTGTATGGTTGGTTTGAGATGGTTTGTTCTGGGAGAACTGGGCTGGTCTACCGAACGAATAGGTAAGTCTGTCCCCGCCTCTTTCCTTACTGTGCAGCAAGGCTCTTTAGAGCATATCATAGCTAACTTGCCAGCTATGCTAATTCAACATTCAAACAAGCTATTGGACAAGCAGACCATTATACTATATTAAGTCATTTAGTCCTATGTTAACCAGTTTAGCGCATAGATAACTTGCTTACTAGCAATGCTACTAAACAATCCAACATACTGTTTCAAGTATTTAACGTAGCTATAGCAAAGTTTACTTGCTAACAACTCTTAGTGAAAGACAATCTACAGAGTTGGTATTATTATTATTTAGAGATAAAATTCAACTCTTTCTAACAGGCTCCTCATGTCAGGTCTGGTTCCGGTAGCGCCCCTGTCTCTCCCACACTCAGTGCTTCCTGCGATCTTCAGTCTACAAACTACACTACCCAGAACGCACCACATGCTGACATCACACATCAACCTGATCTCAGTACACCCCCCGGAAGTCCGGAATACTAATTTCTCACAGTATGAAAAGCCCTTTCACACGCACACCTGTGCCGAGTATTGTTTGGTTTACCACTTTACAAAGCGTCTCTATCTTTGCCTGTGTTTCTTTTGTGTTAGACCCCTGGATTGTTTATTCTCAACTTTGATTTTTGCCTACCCTCTGATATTGGATTTTTGTGTATTACCTGGACTGTTTATACCGTTGCTGATTTTTGCCTGCTCTTCACTATTGCCTTGCATATGAACATATGCAGCATGTCATTAAAACGATACATGGAGAAGAAAAAGATAGATGGATAAGAAATAAGGTCTGGGCGTAAAAGGATTGGACTTGACTCCAATCAAGGATTTGACGAGCATATGGAGAAAGAGCTGAGATGTGCTTATGTGGCACAATGGGCTTTTAGTGAGATGGCCTTTGATGTTGTAAAATAACTTTAAATAAACCTAAATTAGTCATTTTGTATTGAATTTGTCAAGATTATAAATAATATTACAGTTTTTTGAGATCAAAATATGCTGTTTTACTTCATAAATCAATGGCAGAATTTACTCCAATGTATACTCCCCAAATGCACAACCTACCCCACCCCGGGGGCAATAGATGTTTTAGTTGGAAGCATTCATGGCCTTGCTTTAAAATTACCTAAGGTTTTTTAGGTAAAAACTCACCCTACTCTCTCCTATGGATTTGGGGGAACGTTTACATGAAACCCCTCTATCTGAGCATTTTAATACTACTCATTTTATATGTTTATTATCTTTCTGGTTGCAAATGCAACCTATTGTCATGATGAAAGTTCTAACCCAACGCAAACAAACAAAGATACACTGCCCCCCACCACTTTCTTGTCATGGAAAATAAGATGAATACGTGAATCAGGGAATGGGTCTTTAAATTTCCACTTTGTTTTACATGACTTTGGAAGGCCCTCACAAATCACCCACGTCACGAGAGAAACTCTCCATGACCAGACTCCGCGATTTTACTGCCAGGCGAAGTTAAGAAGCTGAGAGAAGATAAATAACCGCACACATCATCAATACAACTCCCCCTAATTAGAGCGTGGTGGAGGGTCTGAATGAATAGTCTGTCAGTCACTTTAATGGCTCAAATTCATCCAGAGTTTGTCCATCATTTTTATTTATTTATTTATTTATTTATTTATTTATTTAATGATAGCCCGTGTTATTTTTAGTTTTGCATGCAAACTTCTCCTATCAGCACTCTCCCTCTTTTATCAGGTGGTCTGCTGCTATCCAAAATAGACTAAATTAAATGTGTATATCCAGTCCAGGCCTGAGGCTCACATGCATGTAATTTGTTTTTAAATCAGTTTTAGGGGTTGATGAGGGACTTCAGGTTAAAGTAAGAGGTTAAAGGAAAAATACGTCATTTATGCAGGAGCACCTATTTTTTTCAGACTCTTTTTATAGCATTTCTAGTTCATTTCCAGTTTTTTTTTTTGTTGTTGTTGTTTAATAGTTAATAACTCTGGTCTTTCCTTTTGGACACTGCAGGCGATGAGCAGAGCAATTCTCCTACAATTCACTTAAAAACAAGATTTGAAAAATGGCTTATAGTCACCTATATGACCATAACTTTTTAACTTTTTAACAGTTAAGAAAAAAAATGGATCATAGAAACCTATTCCACTTGTTCTTGAAAATGTTTTAGGCGGTGTTCTGAACCAATACTGTCTGAAAGGTCCAAACTATTATGTGGAATAATAGTTCATTAAAAACAAATTGTTGTACTTTTTTACATCAAATAATTAAAAGTAATTATGTAACTTTTAATCAAAGTCAATTTTAAATTGAGTACTTTTTTACTTTTACTCGAGTAGATTTTTAGATGGGTACTTTTACTTTTACTTGAGTAGAATTTTAGCAAAGCAAAGGTACTTTTACTTAATTAAAAATTTTCAGTACTTTTTCACCTCTGTGCACAACTTACCCCACCTAATAGATGTTTTAGTTGGAAGCATGCCATGGCCTTGCTTTAAAATTACTTTTACCCGGAGGTGGAAAAAGTACAGAAAAATTGTAATTCAGTAAAAGTACCTTTACTTTGCTTAAATTCTACTCAAGTAAAAGTAAAAGTACCCATCTAAAAATCTACTCGAGTAAAAGTAAAAAAGTACTCAATTTAAAATGTACTTGGAGTAAAAGTTACATAGTTACTTTTAATTATTTGATGTAAAAAAGTACAACAAATCATAAATGAAATTGTTTTAATGAACTATTATTCCACATAATAATTCTCCCTCCTTTAACTCCCTCCTTTATCAGGTGGTCTGCTGCTATCCAAAATAGACTGAATTAAATGTGTATATCCAGTCCAGGCCTGAGGCTCACATGCATGTAATTTGTTTTTAAATCAGTTTTAGGGGTTGATGAGGGACTTCAGGTTAAAATAAGAGGTTAAAGGGAAAATCTGTCATTTATGCAGGAGCACCTATTTTTTTCAGACTCATTTTTTATAGCATTTTCAGTTAATTTACAGTTCTTTTTTTGTTTGTTTAAGAGTTAATAACTCTTGTCTTTCCTTTTGGACACTGCAGGCGATAAGCAGAGCAATTCTCCTACAATTCACTTAAAAATGAGATTTGAAAAATTTGAGATTGGAAAAAAGAAAAACATTAAGAAAAGTCAAAGCTTTCATGAACGAACGATGAAAAAGTCCTTTAAACATGGAATTAAGGAGAGATCTGCAGTATTAATTTATTCTTGTTTGATTGGTGTCGTTCTCAAAAAAGCGACGCTGCTCTGTTTTCTGTCTGCTTTTTTGATTCATTTCCATTTTTATTGTTTCTTTTGATTATTGTTCTGTTAGAATTAAACTCATCATGAAATAAATCCCTTAGGCATTTAATATTTTACCATTAAACACACCCATGCGCATATATTTTTCACACACACACACTCACACACACACATACACACACACACTGTTACATCAGTGGATTCCATCATGTTAGCTTTGTTGGGGAGATTTTATATTAATTTATTCCTGTAATCATCCGGCGTTTTAAGGCTGCTTTATTTTGTTTGGGATTTTTTTTATTTTTTATTTATAATTTTTTTTGTGTGTGTGTAGTGGGGTTCCAGTATCATCCGTTCTTTCTGGTGAAATGAATTTATTTCTACTAAAGATTAAAGTCATGTATTCACGAACGCTGCAGCTTTTAATCAAAAGAAAATTGCAACAAGTTCTTCAACGCCAACACAAAATTAATTTGCAAGATTAATACGAGCAATAAAGTGGCTCCAGTGCGGTGTACTGACTAAAAGCAGCACGGAAGTAGATCCTACCGCTGGGACTTTGCGGGTTTGGATCCAGCTGCGTGAATCCCGCGTGTCGTGTGAAGCTGCTAGCCATCAATTCCATCACAATCATCGGATCTGTCAACACGCGCCACAGGAGCTCAGTTTTACGTCGTCGTTTCCCGAGCATCCGAGGCCTTCATTGATGTGTATGTTGGGCGCAGTATGTTGGCGAGGAGCAGATGTTATGTTTGCGTTGCAGGTGGTGCATTGTAACCTAGCAGGAGATCAGCCGAGTACAGGAAAGAGCCAAGAACAAAGTTTCTCCTACTACACGAGTACAGCTCTGAGTGACAGGAGAAGATAAGAGTGTCTGAGAACTTTACTTTGATATTCCCTTTGGTTCTGTGATGGTTGATCTGCTGCTCCCTGGATCTGAAATGGAACATTCTGGAAGGGATGGTGATTCATGTCAGATAATCATGATATTTAATATATTAAGGGAAAAAAGCTATCCAAACCAACCTAGCCCTTTGTAAAAAAAAAAAAGTGATTAATCACACTTTTTGGAAAGTTGAGTTCAATTACACTACTAACCACAACCAGGCCTGATTACTGCCAGACCTGTAGAATCAAGAATACACTTAAAAAGAACCTGTCTGACGACATGAAGCAGCTAAAAAGATTTTAAAAAGCAACACATTATGCTCTGGTCTTAAGAAATTCAAAAACAGATGAGAAAACAGTCTTTGGGACTCCAATGAACCACAGTGAGAGCTATTATTCACAAATGGAGAAAACATGGAACACTGGTGGACCTTCTGAAAGGACTCAAAAAAGGGCATGGACAACTCATCAAGGAGGTCACAAAATAACCCAGAATTACACCTGGGTAATATTTAATTAAGAATTAAGAAAGCACTTAAATAGAACCTGTCTGACCACATGAAGCAGCTAAAAGATCTCAAAAAGCAACACATTATGCCCTGATCTGAAGAAATTCAAAAACAGAAGAGAAAACAAAGTCATTGATCATCTATCAGTCTGGAAAATGTTACAGAGTCATTTCTAAAGCTTTGGGACTCCAGAGAACCACAGTGAGAGCTAAGAGCAGAGAGTTTTTCACTAATGGAGAAAACATGGAACACTGGTGAACCTTCCAAAATTACTCAAAAAAAGGCATGGACAACTCATCCAGGAGGTCACAAAAGAACCCAGAACAACATTTAGTTTAAGTTGTCGTTTGCCGAGCATCCGAGGCCTTCATTGATGTGTATGTTGAGCTGAACTGTGATTAATCACACTTTGTGGAAAGTTGAGTTTGATTACATTACTAACCACAACCAGGCCTGATTGCTGCCAGACCTGTAGAATCAAGAAATCACCTAAATAGAACCTGTCTGACAACATGAAGCAGATAAAAAAGATCTAAAAAGCAACACATTATGCTCTGGTCTTAAGAAATTCAAAAACAAATGAGAAAACAGTCTTTGGGACTCCAATGAACCACAGTGAGAGCTATTATTCACAAATAGAGAAAACACGGAACACTGGTGGACCTTCTGAAATGACTCAAAAAAGGGCATGGACAACTCATCAAGGAGGTCACAAGGATGACCCAGAATACCATCTGTCTGAACCTGTCTGACAACTTGAAGCAGCTAAAAGATCTCAAAAAGCAACACATTATGCCCCGATCTGAAGAAATTCAAAAACAGATGAGAAAACAAAGTCATTGATCATCTATCAGTCAGGAAAATGTTCTAAAGAGTCATTTCTAAAGCTTTGGGACTCCAGTGAACCACAGTGAGGGCTATTATTCACAAATGGAGAAAACATGGAACACTGGTGGACCTTCTGAAATGACTCAAAAAAGGGAATGGACAACTCATCCAGAAGGTCACAAAAGAACCCAGAACAACATTTAGTTTAAGTTGTCGTTTCCCGAGCATCCGAGGCCTTCATTGATGTGTATGTTGGGCGCAGTATGTTGGCGAGGAGCTGATGTTATGTTTGCGTTGCAGGTGGTGCAGTGTAACCTAGCAGGAGATCAGCCGAGTACAGGAAAGAGCCAAGAACAAAGTTTCTCCAGATACAAGAGTACAGCTCTGAGTGACAGGAGAAGATAAGAGTGTCTGCTAAGTTTTAGACCTGTGATATTCCCTTTGGTTCTGTGATGGTTGATCTGCTGCTCCCTGGAAAATTCTGGAAGGAATGGTGGTTGGTTAATATCAGACAATCAGGATATTTAATATATTAAGAGAAAAAAAAAACAATCCAAACCAATCTAGCCTTTTGCAAAAAAAAAAAAAAAAAAAAGTCTTTGCCCATCTATAAATGAACAGTTATTAATTACATTTTTTGGAAAGTTGAGTTCAATTTCCCTACTAACCACAACCAGGCCTGAATACTGCCAGAGCTGTAGAATCAAGAAAGCACTTAAGGAATAGAACCTGTCTGATGACATGAAGCAGATAAAAAGATCTAAAAAAGCAACACACTTTGCCCCGATCTGGAGAAATTCAAAAACAGATGAGAAAACATTGAAAGTCATTATTTATCTATAAGTCTGGGAAAAGGTTTAAAAGTCTTTGGGACTCCAGAAATAGAGAAAAACATGGAATACTGGTGAACCTTCCCAGAAGTGTCTGGCTGACCAAAATTATTCCAAAAGGGCATGGACAACTCATCTAGAAGGTCCCAAAAGAATCCAGAACAACATCTAAAGAGCTGCAGGTCTCACTCGCCTCAGTTAAGGTCGGTGTTAATGATTCAGTAATAATAATAAGAAAGAAATAGACTGTTCAAAAATGGTCTCCATGTGAGTTCCAAGGCCAAAAACACTGCTGACCAAAAAAAAAAACATAACGACCCATCTCACTTTTGCCAAAAAAATAAAAGACTTTGGGTAAATAATCCTTGAACTGATGTGACAAAAGTGGAACTTTTTGGAAGGTGTGTGTCCGGTTACATCTGGTGTTAAATTGACAAAAAAAAATCAGAAAAAGAACATCATACTGAACTTAAAACATGGTGGTGGTAGTAGAGTGATGGTCTGAGGCTGCTTTGCTGCTTCACGGGCCTAGACCACTTGGAATGGAAGCAGGAATTCTGCTGTTTACCAGACAATCCTGTAGGAGAATATCAGGCCATCTGTTCGTGACCTCCAGCTCAGGCGTACTTTGGTTCTGCAGCAGGACGATTACCCAAATCACACAAACACAAAGTCCACCTCTAAATGCTTAAAAAAAACAAAATTATTTTTGTCTGATTGAGATGCTGTGGCACAGGTTGTTCATCCTTGAAATGTCTTTAATGTTTCTGAATTAAAACAAAAGTGGAACAAAATTCCTCCACAGAGATGTGAAAGACTCGTTGTCAGCTATCGGTAAAGCTTGATTGCAGTTGTTGCCGCCAAGGGTGACAAAACCAAGTTATTAGATTTAGGGGGGAAACTTTTTTTGAGATTATCACACAGGGCTAGATTAGTTTAGATATTTATTTTCCCTTTAATAAATACAATTATCATTTAAAAAGTGTTTTTTATATTTACTCAGGTTATCTTTGTCTGATATTAAAGTTTGATTGATTAATGGAGAAATATCAGCATGACAAAAAAGGGAATAAAAAAAAAAGAAATCTATGGTGGCAAATACTTTTTCATGCCACTGTTGAGTATGTACAGCATGTTTTTTTTTAAATATTTATCTCTGGATGCTCTACTTACCTAACCTCTACTCTAATGTGGTTTTATTCAATCTGTTTATCTTATAAAATGGAAAGATGAGCACACAGAACAAAAGAAATGAAGGGAAATGATGATGAATAAAATATCCTTCATCAGTAGTGGGTGGTGATTTGGGTTTGGAAACAGAAGAATGAAACAGTGAGTGTAAGCAGTTTGTGCTGCTGGTTGTAGCTCAGACCCCACTGAGTTGATTTTTTAAAATGAAAACAGTGGAAAGAACAATTGCCGTTATTGACACCGTGTTCCATCTTTTACGCACTGTTCTAATGAAGCAGCAGAGCGATCTGGGTAATAGGCTTCTTCCAGCCTGAGTGTGCCACGCAGAGGCCTCCAGAGTTACAAAATATGACTGGAGTGTTTTAATGTGCTAATACTCCACTGGAAGATCATTTAGTGTGATGTATTGATGGTGAACTCATGACGGTGCTTTTTAGACCTGTTTAATTATAAATTGTAAATCCTTTAATTAAACTTTAGGCACATGTTGGCTCTGGATTTCCATTACTTTTTCCTTTTTCCTCTCAAAACTGTAGAGGCCGCATGCTGAGGTGTATAGTAATGAAACAGAACTACTACTATACTTAAGTACAAAAATGCTGTATCTGTATCTACTGAGGTATTGTTTTTTCTCCTATTTCTACTTTTATTTCACTACATATTTTCCATTAGTTTAACCCTATAATGCTAACGCTGTTTTTTTTTTTTTTACCTAAACAGAATTTAATTTGATTTTCATTGTGTTGCTGTTGTTGCTCTGAGTTGGATGGGACTTTCAGCAGCTTCAGTGCACGCTCCTCATTGATATCATTAATGTTATGGTTGATTCCCTCCTCCCATTTATGTTTTTTTTCAAGAGTCATGTGTTCAGGTGATTTCCATCCGACGTTAGTGATAGAGAGTAATATATTTTATGGGTGTAATTTACCTGATGTTAGTGTTTGTGTGTTCCAGGAATGGGTGGACCAAAGATCAAGTTCCCAGCAACATTGTTATATTTTGTTAGTACATTAGCTGTTAAGGATTACCTGATTTTCCAATATTTTTTTTGTATTTAATGTGATGTTGTAAAATTAAAGAACTTAAACTTGTCAGACAGTGTATATATACCCAACGTTAGTGATGGTGTTACTATTTCTAACGTTAGTGTTTTAGGGTTAAAACTTTCTGTGATGCATCGTTACTTGTTACAATTATAAAAATGTTAGGAATCATTCCAAACCCACATTATCACTTACGCGTGAATCAAGCGACCAAGCTGATCTTATAAGAAGACCTCCCTGCTCTCGTTCTGCTTTTTACTTTAAGACAGGGGTGTCCAAACTACGGGCCGCGGAAAGTGTGCACAGTTATAGCGCAGAAAAACGGGCCAAAGAGTCTAAAAGCGGAGAGGGTGTGCAGTTGTAGCACAGAAAAACGGGCCAAAGTGTCTAAAAGCGGAGAGGGTGCGCAGAAGTAGCACAGAAAAACGGGCCAAAGAGTCTAAAAGCGGAGAGAGTGCGCATTTCTAGCGCAGAAAAACTGGGCAAAGAGTCTAAAAGCGGAGAGAGTGCGCATTTCTAGCGCAGAAAAACGGACCAAAGAGTCTAAAAGCGGAGAGAGTGTGCAGTTTTAGCGCAGAAAAACGGGCCAAAGAGTCTAAAAGTTGCCGTAATTAAGGAGTTTAATATTAAGAGACATCATGAAATAAAACATCAATTCAAAAAATCTTAGTTTACACAACACTGTCAAAGATAGATAAAGATAATAAGTCAAGTAAAATGGTGTGTAAATGAAAGTAATCAAGAAAATGTATTAATTAAAGTGGTATATTTCATTATTTGTTTTATTACAGAGTCTGTCCATGACTTCAAATATATTTCTCCTTCTGGCCCCCAACAAAAAAAGTTTGGACACCCCTGCTCTAAGATCTTTCCACTGCTTGACTGACTGGCACCCATAAATATGGGGTCACTGTGTGGTGTGACTGTGTGTATATATATGGTAGTGAACAGGTGCAATCAATATTCCGGTGATTGACTTTTTTCTGATGGGGCTTGTGCAGTAACATGTGATCATGCCAGGGACAGGTGACATCAGTGTGTGGTGCATTCTGGGTATCACAGTCCGGAGGCTGGAGATCGCAGGCAGAGCGTAAAAGTGTGGGAAAGAGAGGAGCACTGAGCAGAGTAAATGCAGTGTAAATGTTAACGATGTTAACAGCATCTTAATGCTCTTACTAGGCAAGGAGACACATCTACCTAACCTATAACCTAAGATAACCTATATAATAAGATTACATCTCCTCTCAGCAACATGTACATGTACATTTATCAGCTTCACTAGGTGATTTAACAAACATAAGAAAAAAAAAAGATGAATAGTATCTAATAGATACTAATAGATGGCATTTGGTGATGCAGATGATATTAAAGAATATTGAATCCAGGTTTTTCCACTGGATCTTGCTCAGGATCTCGCCCAGGCAAATGTTCCCATTTCTGCTTTATTGTCCGAGTTCTGAAAGGGTACAGGAATCTAAAATACACATTTTTCACAGCCCTTTTACGTTTCAGCGTGTCGGAATACACTGTGTTCCGTCAGGTAGTATTTGATGATGGCAGCTGCTGTATCTGTAACGGGCTCTCTCCTTCATCGCTCTACTCTTAGGCTGCTTTTTTCTCTCTTTCTGGGCTTCATTCGATGCTCTGCCTGCGCAGTTTGGCAGGCGCGTATTGAGGAGCTGCTGTGCATGGTGGCCTTTAGCAGAGAATGTAATTTCAGGCTCCAACGGGGGAATAAAGGAAAAGAAGAGGAATGATAATACAGTGGAAGGTCAAATATTGATCATGTTATAGAGAGCTACTTTAGGCGAGCTGACTGTGAGAACCTTCTGCGGGGTTTTCGCTCTCAAATGCACAGGGATTCATGCCTCATCTTCGGGGAGAGAGAGAGAGAGAGAGAAGGTAGTGAGTGAGCGGAAGGTGTGTACGTCTCCACCGCTGATTTGACTCAACGTGGATTTGGAGAGAGTTCTTCTATTCCGTTCCTGTCCGATGGTGTTTATTGCATGTGGGAAAATCCAGCCAGCGTCCTTGTAAGGCCAGCGGTCCCGGCGGATTCGGATGAGGCAGGGAACGCTCAGTTCTCCCCACATTTCCCAATGCTATCCCGGGCGTTGGAGAAGAGCTCCGGACCAAGAGAAACGTCTCAACCAATCAGCGCAGGCCCCCTCAACCTTGGGCCTGCGACCGGGCTGAGCCTGCCTTTCAGTGACTGTAAGTGAAAGAGACACACAGACAGAGGTTGTTAGCCAGTCTTATTTACTCACTGCAGAAGCTCAGCCCACGTTAACCCTTTCAACCCCAGAGGAACCTCTATGTGGACCTTCAATACCTACAACCAATAATAGCTTGTGAACCCTTTGGAATTTGCCATACTTCTGAATAAAAATGACCTAAAACATCATCAGCTTTTCTTTTAAAGCTCTCAGTGTCTAGTTATAAATGTGCCAAGTGGTCCAGTGGTCTAAAGTGCTGCCACTGTGATCGGGAGATCACTGGTTTGAATCCAGGTCATGCAGCTTGCTATCAGCTGCCAGAGCCCTGAGAGAGAGAGCACAATCAGCCTTGCTCTCTTTAGTTGGGTAGATGGGGCTCTTTCCTCTCATCACTCCTAGGGTGATATTGATCAGCACAAGGCTGCATCTGTGAGCTGATGTATCAGAACCGAGTCGCTGTGTTTTCTGCTAGTGTTAGCACTGTGGAACCTCTGGAATGTAATCAAGAGGAATGTGGATGATCACAAGCCACAGTGCTGCCACTGTGATCGGGAGATCACTGGTTTGAATCCGGGTCATGCAGCTTGCCATCAGCTGCCGGAGCCCTGAGAGAGAACACAATCAGCCTTGCACTCTTTAGTTGGGTAGATGGGGCTCTTTCCTCTCATCACTCCTAGGGTGATATCGATCAGCACAAGGCTGTATCTGTGAGCTGTTGTATCAGAACGAGTCGCTGCGCTGTCCTTCAAGTGTACTGTGATGCTACTCAGCAATGCTACATCAACAGCAGCTTAAAACGAGGCGGAGGCATGTGCTGACATGTGTGGGAGGAGGTGGGTGCTAGTCTTCACCCTCCTTGTGTTGTGGCATCAATAGTGATGGGGGATACACAGTTGAGTAACAGTTGAGTAGCAGCTAAATGGGTGGGACAATTAATTGGTCTAGTTAAATTGGGAGTCCAAGACTAATACTAGTTATTTACAGCTCTGGAAAAAAAAATGAGAGACTGTAAGAAAGCGGCATGTGCCGCCAACCACCAGCAGAGGGCCTAGACACTGCAATGGAAGAGCTGGTGGATCTGGGGCAAAAAACACCAAGTCCCAGAATCCTCAGCAGTAATTAGTGCAAATTAGGCTCAGCTGTGAACACTGCTTAAAAACCCCAGCCAAACCTCAGTTCACTGTCACAGCTTTGTAGAGGAGTGACCGGTAACAGTGGGTAAAGAAAAAAAAAAAAAAAAAGAGGTTAGAAAGAAAAGAATCTTAAAGGAAGCAACACAAAAAAAAGAAAATAAAAGAAAAAAGAGAAGAAGAAAGATCTCAAAAGATACAAAGGCTCACAAAAGAAAAATATCTTAAAAGAATTCACAAAAAGAGAAAGAAAAGATCTCATTGTTTTTCTAAGTTCTGGTTTTCAAGAAGTCTTTCCTAAGTTTCTTTGTTAATTTGATTCAATTTCCTTTGTTTGGGCCATGCCATGTGGCAGGCCCTTTGTTTGATTTTCCCGCCCTTTTTCTCCACTGCCACATTTCAGGCCATCTTCCAAAGCCACTGCGCACACTCTAAGTAGTGCAGTGGTAGCACACCCGTCTGCAGTCCCAAAGGTTGGGAGTTCAAATCCCAGTTCAAACACTCCATTCCAGATACTACTACACATGCAGACATACATGTAATATCATATATATATATATATATATATATATATATATATATATATATATATATATATATATATATATATTTATATATATATATATATGTGACAACTCTGCATTTGAGTCCACCTCCCCCACTAAACCGTAACAGAGACTTAAAAATTATGGGTTTCTTTGACTTGATCAAATTGAAAACCTCTGGAATATAATCAAGAGGAAGATGAATGATCACAAGCCATCAAGCCAAACTGAACTGCTTGAATTTTTCCACCAGGAGTATAAGGCATAACATTGTCCAAAAGCAGCATGTAAGACTGGTGGAGGAGAACATGATGCCAAGATGCATGAAAACTGTCATTAAAAACCACCAGGGTTATTCCACCAAATATTGATTTCTGAACTCTTAAAACTTTATGAAAATGAACTTGTTTTTTTTTTTTTTTGCATTATTTGAGGTCTGAAAGCTCTGCATCTTTTTTTATTATTTCAGCCATTTCTCATTTTCTGCAAATAAATGCTCTAAATGACAATATTTTTATTTGGATTTTGGGAGAAATGTTGTCAGTAGTTTATAGAATAAAATAACAATGTTCATTTTACTCAAACATAAACCTATAAATAGCAAAATCAGAGAAACTGATTCAGAAACTGAATTTAAACTGAATCACTTCATTTTTTTCCAGAGCTGTATGTCAAATGCGCTTCTCAACTTTTCCTGTCCCCTTTTTTTTATATTATTATATATTTTTTTTAGAAATGCACTATAAAAAGTCCTCGCCACAGCTGCCATCAGATCCTGCACCCGAGTTAAACATAGCCTATTATCTCCATGTGCTCCAGGTTTGGTACAGGAAGTGTGCACTTGCTTAAATGCACAAATGTCAGCAGTTTAAGGTGGGGAATTTAAAAATCATGAATTCGTGAGCGTGCTGGCCTTTGATTCGGGGCACAGCAGCTGCGTGACAGACGCATGCCATTTTCAGCCTCTCTGAACATGTGACTGCTGATGTATAAAGCAGGACAGTGTGTGAGGTGGGATTTTAAGATTATTTAGGGTGAGGGAACAGTATTTTGTCCCTGATGCTGAAGCTTAGAAAACTGCTGTCTGTTCTCACATCATACAGAAATCTGATATAAAGCAAAACATAGATTTTATACCAGCCTATATGGCAGACATTAGAAAATACTATATCAGTATATTACTATATTCATCTGGCCAGTGAGGTTGTTTGTACTATAATGAACAATAATGGGTAAAAAAACAGCTTCTCTGGCGAGCTTTTGTTTACAACCCCCCTTTCTCTCTCTCTGTTGCACGTTCTCATTTTTTTCTGTCCGTTCTTGGGCTCTCTATCTCCTTATAAGGGCGTTTTTCACTGTTGTGTCCCAATTCACTCGCCGGGGCAGTGGTAGTGTATTGGACAGCAACCCTGACAACATGGGATTGATCCCACGTGAGGAGAACTGTGTTTATTTATGTTTTTTTTTTCCTTTTTTTCTTGGGTTTACCTGCTTTGAGATCAACTGTTCTGCAATTTGGTTCAACAACCCTCTGGGCTGGAGAGCTACTAGTCTGTAGCACTCCATACCATTACAGGGTACATGTATACCTCTATACCTTCCTTCATCTCTTGGGTTTTCTGTCTGTCCATCTTGTCCATCCTTCTTCTTTGAGAGGACATCCAACACTATGGAGCTGATAAAGAAGCCCTTTCTAAGGGTGTTGTTTTCACACCTGACGTTAATTTCTTTGATCCAAATCAGTTGATGAGTTTCTATACTTGGCAAATTTTCTCCCTCAGTTTGGTTTGTTTTCACATTGTCACAAAAACCTACATAGTAAAAAAAAAAGGTTCCCCCAGTTGACCATGTGAGCATGTTGTCTCCTCTGATTGGTCAAAGACGTCTGGCTTGGGAGCATGTGGGATGTGTGGTACGGATGTCAGCATAGTAATCAGAGCTGTGCTGTCACAAGCAGTGAATGCAGCACATACCACATTCAGGATAAAAACAGCTTAGTATGGAGCAGCAGCAGCAGATGCATTAGTTAATGGCTGTAGTAATTATTATTTGGGTAATAAATCAGGTTAAACTGCACCTGAACAGCCGTTTAGCTCAAACACAGGGAGTATGTATGATAGTTTCTTAGTCGGACCATGTTTTCACCCACACTAATCGCTCTGGAGTTCGCTTGAAACTGGACTAAATGCTGGTGGTTTGGTCTGCATCCAAGTGCAATTACTCTTTTCACACCAGCCCAAATAAACCACCCTGATACATACAAACCAGAGTCTGTTTTAATGTTGATTTTTATATGCTGGTGTAAAAAGTCCTTTAATAAGCACACTGAAGACCCCAGTGCCCAGACCTCAACATTATTGAATGTGTTTGGGATTAATTGAAAGGTACGACTGAGGGAAACCTTCATGATCAATTTACATACTCCTTTAATGACTTTCCCTGTGTCCCTGTATATATATTTTCTTTAGTTTTTTTCTTTTCTTTTCTTTTTAAAGGGATTAAACTGGATGGGCACGCCCAAGATACTGTATGGCCTTAACAGATCAATGATACAGCCGCTATTGCTACATAAAAATTGTGATACTGGAGCTTCTGTCATTTCCTGTTAAATAAAAAGTGAATAAACTCACTTAGTGGAACAGGCGATGCTGTTTTTTACTACGCCTACACCCCCCCCCTAAAAGCCTGGGACACTAGGTGGAAGTAATGGTGGCTCACAGCATGTAAATACAATGATTTCTGTGAGCAAACCGAGATGCTTCACGCTCTGGTTAAGTGAACTCATGAAGCTCTTCAGACACGGTCGCAGGGGGAGCGCTTGATGTAAAGAGAAGTGCGGCCTAAATGGAGGAAGAATTGGCGATTAGCGACGTTAGCGCGCACGTGTGGAAACGGGGAAGTGGCAATATGAAAGATTTAACCCCCTGCATTACTGTTCTCTCAGCATAAACAGGAGACTGACTGAAGTATTTTACGCGGCACTTTCAGTTCTCCTGCATCTGAATGTGTAATCAAAGTCGCCGCACGTGATTCTGTTCGGAGCTGAATTCATCAGTCATGCCGGAATAGCTCATTTACTGGTGGATTCTAATGGCTTCATTTGAATGTGGCTTCGAAATTTCACTAAATGTTCCTCAGCCGCCCCCTATTAGTGTAATGCATTTATGAATCAGTAATTTGTGTTAATGTTTTTTTGGGGGTCCTTTGAAAATGCACAGCCAAGGCAAATGTTTGGGGAAAATGAAAAAAAAAAAAAAAGAAAGAGGAATGGAAGAATGGCTCAGTAATGACTTGGTTGTTTACTTAAAGCTACAGTGCGAAACACTCTTGTTTTGTCTCTCTCTTTCTCTCTCTTTCTCTCTCACTCTCTCTTTTTCTCTCTCTCTCTCGGGTCTATCTTAGATTTATTAGAATGGCTGCACTGATTATAAGTGCTACTTTTGAGCTTCTTTGTGAGTGTGAGTCAGTGTTTTTTTTTTTTTTTTTTTTTTTTTTTTTTTTTTATGTGCAGAACTGTGTGTGTGTGTATTAGTGTTAAATTCTGACCAATCTGAAATACCATCTGATCAATGCTGAAATTGCATATGAAAATACAACAAATGGGACCAATCATTTCATCTGTATTAGATGTGTACCTAATAGCACACCAGATTTGCACAAAGGTGTTTAAAAAGGAGCTTTTTTACTGGATTCTGGAGCATTTGGTTTGGTTTGGTCCGCTGTAAAAAAAACTGTTTTACAACCTGGTAACAGTCCAAAATAACATATTTATCTAAACAAATATCTCTGGTTCTCCTGAAATCAGTGCTATGGTCAGTGTGGTCCAGCTATCTGCTCCCTGTGCTTTGTGTGGAGTTGAGTGATTGGTCCACTAATCAGATAAATTTCCTTTCCGTCAGTATAATAATAAATAATGCCTAATAAAGTCGCAGTATGATAAAACTGGACTGGCGCGTACCTGAGAGTACTTGTAACAAGCTCAGTTTTTTTGGAATGAGTGTGAGTACTGATGGCATGGTGATTATATATATATTATTTTCCATAAACAATTGTTTACTATTAGGCTACTTTATTTATTCTTATAACAGAACATTGAATTTATGTAAAAAAAAAAAACTCAAATTTGCAGTTATTTCCATATTTCCTGTTATTTCCATTTAAGAGGCATGTACAACGTCATTTCTAACGATCTACCATTTATTAAGGGTTAAACTGAACGGTGGGATTGTGCAACAGAAAAAAATAACTGTGAAATGTGTGTAAAAAAATGTGTTTTTTTTATCACATTAATTTATTTTCTAGAGTAATAAATAAATAAAACTGTACTGAAAACAGGAAAACTGTGACAAAAAAACAGGGTTATTTCACCAAATATTGAATTCTGAACTCTTAAAACTTAGTGAATATGAACTTGTTTTCTTTGCATTATTAGAGGTCTGAAAGCTCTGCATCTTTTTGTTATTTCAGCCCTTTTTAACTGCAAAGAAATGCTGTAAATGACAATATTTTTATTTGTAACTTGGGAGAAATGTTGTCCGTAGTTTATAAAATAAAGCAACAATGTTCATTTTACTCAAACATATAGCTATAAATAGCTAAATCAGAGAAACTGATTCAGAAACTGAAGTGGTCTCTTATTTATATTATATATATATATATATATATATATATATAATATTATTTATACTATATTATATATTATCAATTAATTAAATTATTATTAATTGTTAATAACGGTTATTATTATTATTATTATTATGTGATTTCCCTTAATAAAAAAAAATCTTATAAGTGATTATTGGAGATGTTAAAGTAAAAGGAGGCCAATTTAGAGAATTAACCTAATTTCACAACAGAACTGAAGTTTATTTCACATAATTTAGGACATTTTTTAGTTTCCTAGTTGCCTATTCATAGATAGTCTCATATATATATATATATATATATATATATATATATATATATATATATATATATATATATATATATATATATATATATATATATATATTTTTTTTTTTTTATTCAATGTAAAATTTTTATTTTACTAATTTAAAATGCTGTGTATCCAAGATAAGGCTAAAAACTCTGTCTGGAAAACTTCCTCATTGTGTTTAATCCTCCACATAAAGAAACATTCAGATCAGTCCCACCTGATTAGGAAAAAAAAAATCAGAACATACCATACTTTTTTTTTATAACAGTTTATCTATACAACCTGCAATCCCAACACGAGAGCCGTATGTTACCGCTGCCCGTTTTTATTGAACACACATTGCACTCTGGGTACCACTGCTTTTCACCGCAGTAATTGCAGAGATGTCACTGATACAGATAAATTGTCTGGGATGTCACAAAAACAGCCAATTTTATCAAGCGGCTGATGTATTGGTCTGACGGCTGCGCTCGGGCGCATGCTGAGCCGCTTGTGATTGCACTTGCCTGTGCAATCCGAGACTCCGGGCATTCCCCGTCCCGCTGAGGTGAAAGGAGGAATAATCTTGACTTCGGTTCAGGTGAGAGCGGTGAAAGCAGCTTCTCCGGGCTCCGCCTTCATCCTCCTCCTCCTCTTCCTCCTCGTCCCTGCGCTCCTGAACATGTTGGAGGAAAAACACATTGAACTGCACTGCAGTTGATTTTTTTTCCTTTTGCTGTTTTTTTTTTCTCTTTTTCCCCCCTTTCTTTCTCTTTTTTTTTAGATGCCAGGCTTCAGATAAAGATTCAAGCGACTGGGTAAACACGTTGACAGCTGCTATAAAGGAGTCACGATGGCTAGGAGGGAGAAATAGAGAGAGAGAAAGAGACAGAGAGAGAGAGACAGAGAGATATGTTTTTTTAATTTCTTTGTAAAAAAAAAAAAAATCTGTTCTTGACATTTTGTCTGTTTGACAAAGGAAATGAGCACAAATAAACTTATAGCCAGCAGCCATTTGCAATATCCACTCAAGATTGTCTGCCCTCAGTCTAGGGAATTTGCAGTGTCACTTGTAGTCATGCTCTGAATAACAATCTGAACCTGGAGACGGGCAGCGTTTCAGTCCTGCTCTTAGACAGACCATTTTCAGCTCGGACTGATACTGTAGTTCTGAAAATGTAAAAAATATGAAGGCCAGAAAGGGTTCTACGAAGCTAATTCAGCTTTTGATTTACTAGAAAAGCTTTAAACACACTGCACAAGGCATGTTATGATGCTCATTGCTATCTTACACCCCGCCAACAGTCTATTTTCAAGCCTTCGGCCTGCATCGTTTAAATAGCAATAGAACCTGTGAATATATCTACGCTGATTGCCGTGGTGGTCTCGAAATGAAGTGTGTTCAGGTAAATTTCTGGTGTATTGCTATCTTGGCAACGGAAAACACAGATGCGCCACTGACTGAAAACAACCTCGACAGATGTCAACAGTCAGACATTCCTTGCTATCTTAGCAGTGGTCTTGGTCTATAGCACAGACACCCCCATTTGTCATGCAAACATGGACGTGCAGCAGTGCACAAACCCATAGCGTGTTCCTGTTGGCAGCTATGTAAACTTTTACATCTACAGGTCAGAGGAGTTGGAAACATCCAAGTAGTTGCACCCCTGAAATAGCAATAAAAGGGAATGGCAATTAAAAATTCTGATTGATTTATCACAAATTAAACCCAAAACACACCCATGATTATTTAAGAAAATTGGTGAGTGCCTTTTGCACGTTTCGAGATGCACAAGGTATACTTTTCCTGTTGTTATGATAGTGAAGATATACTGACACGCCCTAAATCAAGCAGCATGGTACATGGTTGGCTGCTCGCCTATAGATCGTCAAAAAAGGACACAATGTTAAGATATGAAGGCCAGAAAGAGTTCTATGAAGCCAAACACCAGCTTTTGATTTGATAGAAAAGCTTTTAACACACTGGCATGTCAAGATGCTCATTGCTATCTTACACCCCGCCTTCCACCTGCTTTGTTTAAATAGCAACAGTGATTGTGAGTATATCTATGCTGATTGGTGTGGTGGTCTCGAAATAAAGTGTGTTCAGGTAAAATTCTGGTGTATTGCTATCTTGGCTAAGGAAAACACAGATGCACCACTGACTGAAAGCTTTACTATCTTGGCAGTGCATTGTCCATATGTACACTCCGACTTGTTATGCACACACGGCTATAAAAACTTTTACATCGACAATAAACAGAATGACTGAGCACAAATGAGCATGTCAGTTTCCTCTGCTGAGAAGCGTTGGAAACTTCCAGGAAGCTGCACTCTGAAATAGCAAATCACATCTCTTAAAGGGAATGGCAAGTGACACAATGATTGGTTTATTTTACTTTACAACAAAACACACCCTTGGTTAATTAAGAGAATTAGTACATGCCTTTTGCACATTTTCAAAAAAAAAGCACAAGGTGTACTTTTCCTGTCGTTATGATACCAAAGACACTGCTGCACTGACACTCCCAAATCTAGCTGCACGATATGTGGTTGGCTGCTCACCTATAGATCGTCAAAAAAGGGCTCATGGTTTTTAATGAGAACCTTAATTTTTTAAAAACTGATGCAGAATAGCATCACAGATGCTATTCAGAGGAAAGAGCAGTGACTCTGAATGATACATCAGCTCACAGACGCAGCCTTGTGCTCATCAACATCACCCTAGGAGTGCTGAGGAGAAAGAGCGCCATCTACTGTACCCACCCACCCAGAGAGAGCAAGGCCAATTGTGCTCACTCGGGGCTCTGGCAGCTGGTGGCAAGCTGCATGACTGGGATTTGAAAACAAAACATTTGATCACTTGGAGTTCCTATGTGTTTCACCTTTGACCCACAATAATCATCACTCATTGCACCCCGAGGATGAAACGTTTGTGCACTCTCGAGATATAGGAAGTGCATAAAAAAAGTTACGTTTAAAAGGCCCTATTTTTAAAATCTACTCAAATTTCATTCTAGACATCCCAGACTAATTCATTGCATTTGCATACGAATAATGTCTGTAGCACACTTGAGTATTCATATGAAACATTCATATTTGCCCAGATCTGTGTACATTTTCATATGGAAGTGATGTTTTATAAATCAGGCCTCGGGGTTGGGAAACATCTCTACATTTACAGTGATGAAGTTTGGTAGGCAGATTAATTATACACCTACACTGGTAATAAAATACTCTTATTCTTATTCCACTCTTATTCTTGCTCAGGGAGGATGAAACTCTCTGTCCGGATCAACTGAACAATGATTTAGTTTGTTTGAAAAGTAAAAACAATGTTTAGATAGTTTGGATTTTCACAGCAATTACAGAAATTTTAGACAGACAATTATCACCAATAAAACAAAAGAAAAAGAACTGTAAAAAAACTACTTTAACTGTAGATTAATCCTTATTACGTTCTTATAATTGAATAAAGTATCTATCTATCTATCTATCTATCTATCTATCTATCTATCTATCTATCTATCTATCTATCTATCTATCTATCTATCTATCTATCTATCTATCTATCTATCTATCTATCTATCTATCTATCTATCTAAGATCATCCACAGCATCTCAATCAGACTTCGACTAGCACACCCCAAAACCTTCATTTTATTTTTTAAAGCCATTCGAAGGTGAACTTTTTGTTTATGTGAGTCATTGTCCTGCTGCAGAACCCAAGTACACCTGAGCTTGAGGGATTGAATAGATGGCTGAACATTCTTATTCAGGATTGCCTGGTAAACAGCAGAATTCCTGGCTCCATCTCTTACAGCAAGTTATCCAAACCCTGAAGCAGGTATGCTGCCCCAGACCATCATACTACCACCACCATGTTTTACATTTAGTATGATGTTCTTTTTCTGAAATTATGTGAGGCGAGTAAGAGCTGCATTTCTTTAAATGTTGTTCTGGGTTATTTTGGGACCTCATGGATGAGTTGTCCATGCCCTTTCAGAATAATTCCGGTTGGCTGGCCACACTGTGGTTCTCTGGAGTCCCAAAGCTTTAGAAATGACTATAAACAGAAATAAGGGAAATCCAGGGGGGTCTGTTATGTTGTTGTATTACTATTTCTCACAAAAAAAAATGACAATATATAAATTATCGCATTACCAAGTTTCCACCTGTTTGCAACCGATTTGAATTCACATTCACATTCAGGTCGCATGTCTATGTATCTGATTTGTATCTGATTTGGAATCACATATTAAAGTGACTCAAATCTGATTTGAAAAAAAAAAAAAAAAATCAGATTTGGCACATGTCCGATTTATGACCACATATGAACGCGACTCAAATTTGATTAAAAAAAAATATATATAATAAAAATCAGATTTGGCGTGTTCACACAGCCATGAAAAAATCAGATCTGAGCCACACTGAGCAAAAAATCAGATTTGAGCCACTTCAGACTGGTAGTGTGAACGTAGCCTAAGTTTTACAACATAAAAAACAAACTTAATCCAGAAAAATGTTTTTTACAAATATGTCATGACTTATATTTAGCAGATAAAACCTTTAAAAAGAAAAACTAATATTTATTTTACAGTGTTTATTTAATTTTTGTTTATATATATATATATATATATATATATATATATATATATATATATATATATATATATATATATATATATATATATATATATATATTATTTTTAAAACACCACCTGTCCTTTTTACTTAGAACACAACGACAATAAAGTCTGAAATGACAAGCAACAAAATCTTGTTCCAATAAAATGTTATTTATTTTTTTTTAGATTTTACTTTTAGTCTTTTTACACAGTATCTGTCCCGGAGGTACAGCACGAGCTTGTGTTATGAGTGATGATAGTTTTGCAGGTTTAAAAAAAAGATTTGATCAAATGTTTTTTTTTTTTTTTGGTTTCTCAGCTGCGCGGCTCTGGATACCGTATCGACGGCGAGTTGTCGGTGTTCTGTTTGGCAGAAGAATAATTATTTGCAGCTCTGCTGTTCTGTGCCTGTACCGCAGACTCCAAGAGGTACAATGTGTACTTTGTGAGGAACAGAAGTAAAAGAGCCGGGAGTGAAATCCCTACAATTATTTTTTTTTTATTTCCATGCAAAATAATAATAAAAAAAATGAAAAAAAAAAAAAAAAAAACAGCTTTATTCTGTTTTATTCAGTTTTTTCTTTTTTTTCGGCAGGCTCTAACAGACTGTATTTCTCACCTGAGTTTTCTCTGACACCTCTCACCTGTTCTCACGCAGGTACACGCTGCTGTACGTTCACTTTTTTTCTTTTTCTTCTTCCCAACAGCAATATTTGTGTAGTCAATATCAATGGAAATATTTATTCATGGATCTGCTCTCATATATTATTCATCTTTTTTTTTTTTCTTTTTTTTTTTTCAACAAGTGTATGAGTATCTATGAGTGTATGACTGTAAGTGTGGATCCCTAAGTGTGTGTGTGTGTGTGCGAGGAAAAAAAAGAGTGTGTGAGGAAAAAAAAGGGTGATTTCTCGGATGTGTGAGCCCACAGAACGGCTAATTAAATTCCAATGCAAATCCAGCAGTATTTCGTGACAGCTTGTGATAAAACCCTATTGTGTTTAATGATATGCTTTGTGAATGTGCATGAGTGGAGATGGATTTGAAAGGAGGAGACTGAGGAGCTGAACTCTGGTCTACCTGTGGAGCTGCTGCAGACTGTGACTAAAGGATGGCTTCTAATAATAATAATAATAATAATAATAATAATAATAATAATAATAATATTAATAATAATAATAATAATAACTGTCTTTGGCTTCATTGATTCAGTTTGACCTATCTGTCTCACTGCTGAACTGTGAGAAGAGACCACCAACAGCATCCTGTGACCACTGATGAAAAACTAGAGGATAACCAGAATATATTTGAAAAGTGAATTTATCTCAGTAATTCCGTTCAAAATGTGAAAATCATAAACTATATATAGATGTATTACACACAAAGTGTGTAGCCAATACAAAAAAAAAATCTGAAATTGTCAGAAAATTACAATATTATATAAGACCAATTGGTACTTTTGGCAGTGTGGGCAGTGTGCCAAGTCCTGCTGGAAAATGAAATCTTCTTTTTTTTTTTAAACTTTATAAAGGAATTTGATACCTCTAAACTAAAAGAATAGACTTTTGTGTCATTCATAATAATGTTATAAGAGGTTTATTCGTTTTTGGGAAACGAAATAAAAAAAAATGATCTGCTCCATTTTTATAGTAATATGCCTGTTATGTCAATATAATCTCATCTATTTCATACTGTAAGTAACTGAAGCACTGGTTTATACATCCACTGTTCCGTGCTTACGAATGTGTTATGAAGCACCTATCTAGGTGTATTAGTGTATTAAAAGTATTTTTAAAAGTATACTTAACGTACCAAACTTAAGTTTGGAACATAAAACATAAAAGCATTATATTGTGCTTTTGAGTGTTTTTATTTTTTTCCTACAACTTCTGCAAACGTTTTGTTTTTAATACACTTGATGTACAGGGGTTGGACTGGTTTTAGAATGTTTTTTTTATTTTTATTTATTGTCCCGACGGACAGTTCTGGTGGAAACAGGAGAGTTGAGGTGCACATTGAATTCTGCCGTGATTTGATCAGCCGTGGTTTTATGTTTTTTTTGGATACAATCCGGGTTAGCACCCGAACATCCCTTTCAGACAGCTTCCTCTTACAGCGTCCACAGTTAATCCTGTTGGATGTGGTTGGTCCTTCTTGATGGTATGCTGACATTACCGTGGATTCCGTGGCTCTTGATGCATCACAAAGACTTGCTGTCTTGGTCACAGATGCTCCAGCAAGACGTGCACCAACAATTTGTCCTCTTTTGAACTCTGGTATGTCACCCATAATGTTATAGTGTGCATTGCAATATTTTGAGCAGAACTGTGCTCTTACCCTGCTAATTGAACCTTCACACTTTTACTGCTCTTACTGGTGCAATGTGCAATTAATGAAGATTGGCCACCAGGCTGTTTTCATAAAGTACGTTAAATTGAAAATGCACTTTTAGTATTCTTTACCTATTTCGTTACCAAATATATACACTATAATAAGGAATAGCTCGATAACATTGTGAAATGAAGCTGATTTATATCAATGCATGTAAAAGTCACATTTTCTTCGTCCTTCTTCTGAGACGTTGTCAGTTGGAAAGGATTCAGTCCATTTTACCAAGAGTGCCAATAATTCTAGCTGGACACCAGAGCAGTCATCTGTCTGCGGACTGAAAGCATGTTGTCACAGTGCTGGCATGGAAAGGCAGCATGTGAAAGCAAATGGACTATATTTTTCACCCAAGTCTGAGTGCTGGCTCTAAGTGCCCGCAGTGATGTGCGGAGAGTCCGAGCATGCTAATGGTCCCTGGGCCGGAGCTGGACGCCGGCTCTGCGGCGGTCAGGCTTGCGGAGGCAGGAATGAAGGGGTGAGCACCCAGGTGGAAGCTGAACAAACAGGCTGTCAAGGTTAATCACATTCAACCCTCTGACGGCCTCCGGCCTGCTGGTCACCTTCTCCCTACCTCATTTTTGTACCCACCATCAAGGAGCTGGGGGAATCAAGGGAAAGAAGAGCAGCGGATGGGCAGTTTTAGACAAAAGTAATGACAAATTAATATCAGCAGTGGAAAAATGTATCATGAAATTAATGTTAAAGTTAATGTTTTTCTGAATGTTTTTCCACAATAATTGGTTGAGATTTATAAAAAGATGGTTCAGCCACTGACTGCAATATAACCAGCTAATCATGGCACCTTTTTTATAAACAAAATTCCACCCTTCAGCTAAAAGAGCCAATTAGCTTGCAAAGAGCAGATTAGGGCCTAGTGATAGTACTTCTATGGAGATCTGCGCAAGTGCAGTAGCCAGAAAAATCCTAAAAATAATGTTTTCTTAACATTTTTGAGTGAAATACTACAGACAGTTCATGAAATGTTTTTCAGATGTCATCACTGATGTGAGATATGTTTCTTAAACAGTAAAAATCACAAGAAAACATTCCTTGGTATGGAGATCTGAGCAAGCGCAGTAGCCAGAACAATCCAAAAAATACTGTTTTCTGTACATTATTGACTCGAACACTGCAGACGATTCCTGATACAGTATTTTTACCAGATATCTTCAGTGATGTGAGATATGTTTCTGAAACAGTAATCAGCTGGTGCTGTAAGAAGTCGTTAAAAGATTAGAATTAGTGGCATTAATGCAATTCCAAGACCATGCTCTGATTTCTATGAATGGGAAGCGGACAAAATACTAGAAATTGAACAACACATTTCCATCTGAAAGTTCATATTTTCTAATGTTTGGCTCTAAAGTGCACCAAAGCCTTTATCAGATATGCTATCACTGATAGCTGATCACTCTTCAATAAAAAGACTCAATTAGTTTGTTCAATCAGCTTAATGGTATTGTGGAACTTGTGAGGAAAACCCTTCCTTAATATGGAGATCTGCGCAAGTGCAGTAGCCAGAACAATCCAAAAAATACAGTTTTCTGTACATAATTGAGTCAAATGCTACAAACAATTCATGATTTTTTTTTCCCATATGTCATCAATGATGTGAGATATGTTTCAGTAAATAATTAAACAGTAAATAAGTAGCTATTGGAATGCAATTCTAAGACCAGGCTCTGATTTCTATGAATGGGAAGAGGCCAAAACACTAGAAATTAAATGATACATTTCCAAAAATCTAAAAGTTATTTATTTAATATATTTAATATTGTTTTGATCGATGATGCACCAAAGCTTTATTTTTTCTTTTTTTAAAGATGTTATCAAATCAAAGGCTAGTCATTGCTTGAAATATTATATGATTTAAGACAGCATCCAGTCACAGATAAAGTTGCACTCTTCAATAAAAAGTCCACGAGTGGAGGAGGGTTAATGGTATTGTGGAACTCGTGAGGAAAACCCTTCCTTAATATGGAGATCTGCGCAAGTGCAGTAGTTAGTTTTAATCTGATTTTAATCAGTAATTTGATAAGTCTCTACCCATCTACAGTCATGAACTATTTTTTTTTTGTAAGGATGACCCCACTGACCCCACTGTACCGCTGAGAAGCCCCAGCTCCCATATATAACATGATGCTCCCACCACCATGTTTTACTGTGGGAGTGGTTTAAGTTAGTTCATATGCAGTCCCAGTTTGTTGCTACAAATAGTGCTTACTGTTCAGACCAAAATATCAGACCAAACTTTTTTACAACATTTTCCTAGACTCTAAGCATGCTTTTATATGCCTATTATTACTATGCAATGAAGGCTTAAATCATGCTCAGGACTTTTAAAAGTCATTTAGAGTTATTATTCTTTCTTACCTCCTTCACCGAGTCTCTTTTCGCCTGTAGGCTCTGCCCAGGTCGGACAGACAGCCAACTCTGAGAAGGTTCAAGGTGGTGCCAGGTGTCTCTCATTTCAAAATTATTGAGGACACTGTGGTCCTGGGAACACTCAAAACCTTAGATGAGATATCGTTCTTGATTTTGCTCTGATCTATGCCCTGACACTGTCTGATCCAGGAGATCCTGACAATGCAGTGCAATTAGCTTAGCCTCTTTTGGATTTGTTTTTGTTTAGTTCTGACCTTTCGTTGTCTAATTCTGTTAATTATTGTGATGTTTTATAGGTTAATAAGCCTTCTAAACTAAATTCAAGCCTTCTAAACTAGTTTCCACATTCCCAGTCACCTGACTGTATTATTGTATTTTTTTAGACTATAAGGCGCACTTAAAGTACTTTAATTTGGCCAAAAATCAATAGTGCGCCTTATAATACGGTGCACCTTATGTATATGAATTCGACCATTCAGGTATTAAGGAGCAGTAAATTCATTCCGCTGACGTACAGTGTTGTTATAAGGGTGAGTTTTCAGTGAAGTTTAGTGAAGGCTAGGTGCAGCAGCAGCAGCATTAGCATTAGCCGCTAATTGCAGCGCTAGCTCTTTCACCATTCAGTCTGTAGAAACAGTATGTGGATGTGATGGTGATCAACCCTACTGTTATGTTACAGGTCAAAAAGTGTTCCGTTTTAAAGTTTAAAGGTCTAGGAAAAAAAAAAGTTTAATTATTTTTTTTTTCCAGTATGATACTTCTTCTGCTTGCTTTAATTGGTGTAATCAACCTATAATATGAAAATGATTAATCTAACATATTTGCAACCCCCCCCCCCCCCCCCTGCAAAACCGAAACCTAAACTAAAATTGAAATATTATGTTGTAATGCTATGTAAACCTACTGTGTTTTATACATTATGTTGGTACTTTAAATTGAATGAAGTAGTAAAACATGTATTTTTTTTATGAAAAACAAGTTAATTATCCTAATTGAAGCATCACCTGTTAGAGGTTAGGAACACCACTGCACTAAATATTGATAGAATAATTAGTAATAGAGTAATGGAGTAATTAAATATTCTCATTGCTTATTAAGATTTTTGGGTTTCAGATACTTTGGGATAATTAAACATTCACTGGGTCAAACTGACCTGGAAATGCCATCAAGAGCCACGGTATCCAGGGTAATGTCAGCATACCACCAAGAAGAACCAACCACATCCAACAGGATTAACTGTGGACGCTGTAAGAGGAAGCTGTCTGAAAGGGATGTTTGGGTGCTAACCCGGATTGTATCTAAAAAACAAAAAACCACGGCTGCTCAAATCACGGCAGAATTCAATGTGCAACTCAACTCTCCTGTTTCCACCAGAACTGTCCGTCACCACAATAAATTTTAGTGGTTTAAATCCAGGTGTTTCAGTTTCATTGTCCAACCCCTATTCTTTTGCAGTCCAGTGGTCTGTTGTGTAAAAATGCTTCAGTCTTTCTTTACTGACCAGCCAGACTAACTTTATATTGTAGGCTATTCACTCTAAAAGAGCAGTTTATACATTCCAGCAGCGTAATATGAACAGATTGTATTGTCATAATAATTCTTGTAATTCTAAATGAGTCGTTCAGATGTCATTTACGGAATGTAGGACAGGGCTGGTTTGAGGAGTTTCTCGGTCTCTCTCTCTCTCTCTCTCTCTCTCTCTCTCTCTCTCTCCCTCTCCTTTTCTCTCTCTCTCTCTCTCTCTCTGTATGCTTTTCGTGCTCTTTCTTTTTTTTATCGAGGGGAAAATGTAATTACTTTTAGGATAGAAAAACAAATGGCAAAAATTGTGTCTGCACTGCAGGCAATCTCAAAGATTCGTCTTTCTACAGAAGATTCAGTGTTCTCTAATTAGTTTGCGTCCGGAGAATGTTATTCAACAACCCGCAGTCAAAATAATTACACAGATTGATAGCAACACTAATCTACAACCTTTTACCATGCCTGAAATAATTCTGCCATTTAAAATCAGGGCACTAATAAAAACATTTCACCTTCAAACGAAACAAAAGCCCTTTTCACTTCAAAATAAAGGGAACCGTTTCGAGTAGTAGTAGACGCACCTCGAGTTAAGGGGCCTTTTCCTTGATTTCCTTGATTGCATTCGCTTCCTCACATCAGAGGACTCATTTAAAGTCTTTTTTAAAAAAAATAACTTTGGAAAAGTTTGTGGCGCTTGTTTTAAGGCACAAAAAACACAACTACTGTTTATTTACTTCATTATTTATTATAAGTATAGTATACCAAATATATTGTGCTTTAAAGAATATTTATATTGTGAATTGTGTGATTACTGTGTATTTCAATAGATAATTAAAAAAAAAAAAAAAAAAGCTCCTACTGAAGGTTATGAATGCAAAAGTCTAATTTAGCTTTGTGCTATGCAGTGCTGTAGAAGAAGTTGCGTTTCACATAGGTTTTATGCAGGAAGGCTTTATAATTTATGGCCCCTCAGAAGACTTCCTTAAAACTATCATCACTCAATTAAAGAGTGTCCTAATACTGTATAGAATATGAATGTTACAGTACTTATAAAATAAAAATAATCAAATATAATTTGATATGCATATAATAATGTAAATAAATGAAGTATACTTACTGTAAATCACCCATAATGTACCAAACAATAGTTCACACGATCTTCTGGAAAGGTCACCAGAATTTTAATTGTTTCCACCTGTTCCACTCACTATTTATACCCCATCCTTTTTTAGTCTTATTGCTGTTTTTTTTTTTTTAGGCCAGCCCTGCATTACAAAGCATTCTTACTGTTTCTTATTTATCTCTCATGTGTCTTTTATGTGTATGATTCTGTTTTTGTTACAGCCTACAAATTTTTGACATAAACTACTTTACTTACCTTGTTATGTCTAGCCATTTCTGTTTTTGCCTTCTTTCTGTTGCTGACCTTTCCTATTATCCTAATTAACACTTTTGCATTGCCCTTTTATAATAAAACTTCTGTTTATTTACAAATCCACACGGCGACCCCTTTTCCAGCGTATCGCTAAGCTAGATTTAGGGCTTGTCCGTGTGTGTTTGGTATCATCAGGGCACAAAAAATACACCTTGCATGGTTCAAAACTCGCAAAAGGTCGCATTTAGTAATTCGATTAGTTAATCATGGGTGTGTTTCGGGCGTATTGTGAAAAAACCCTATCGATTTGTCAATTGTCATTCCCTTTGAGATCCTGCTCTTGGCAGCGTTGATATCTTAACAGTGTGGCGCTTTTTTGTGTGCGTCTCAGCAGAGGATACTGACCAGCATGTTGTTTACGCTGTGAAGATTTGCCAGCAGCTTAGTTAAGGGAACAGTAATGTTATTTTATTCTGTTTATTATTGAGTTAAAAGTTGTGTTTGCGCTATAGGAGCACCTATAAGAATATAAGGATTCTGACTATTGACTGTTATCTAGGTTGATTTTAGTCAGTGGCGCACCTGTGTTTTCTGCCACTAAAATAGAAACACGGCAGAAATTTACCTGACTACATCTCACTTCCAGACCACCACACCAAACCATCAGAGTTTGGGCGCAAGGCGTGAAAACAGACTGTTAATGGGGTGTAAGATAGCAAAGATCATTGCAACGCTTCTTGTGCATTGTGGATGATAGGGCTTGAAATATATTAAATGTCTAGTATTATTATTTTTCCATACTGTCCCAGGCTTTTCTGATTTAGGGTTGTTTGTAATATTTAACCCTCCTTTTATATTACCCGATTGAAAGTTTAAAGATCTAGGAAAAAAGTTTTTTTTTTTTTTTTTTTTTTTTCAGTATGAAACTTCTTCTGCTTACCTTAATTAGTGTAATCAATATATAACATGAAGATGGTTCATCTCACATATTTGCAACAAAACACCCCCTGCAAAAACTAAAACTAGAACAAAATTGCAATGTTATGTTTTAATGTTATGTAAAACTATTGTTTTATATGTTGGTCTTTTAAAAGTAATAAAGTAGTGAAACATTAAAAATTATTTTTCATAAAAAATAGAGGGAACAATCCTAATTGAACCAAACCTGTTAGAGGTAAGGAACACCATTACACAAAAAAAAAGAATGGAATAATTTGTAATGGAGTTATTGTAAGTTTTTTTTTTTTTTTTTTTTTGGGGGGGGGGGGGGGTTGGGGGTTGATTAAGAAATCTTTTGAATATTTAAACATGCACAGGGTCAAATTAATCCCGGTTCCTGACAAATTAATATAATGGTAGGGTTAACTGACCTTTAGAGGCCTTCTTTCAAAACCCCAAAAAAAGGAAGTTGTAGATTGGATGCAGCCACTATAAACATCATTATTATGCAGTCATGTATTGTATCAGTTCTGAATAAATCAAATGCATTAGTTTATTTGAGTTTAAAGGTTCGATGTTCATTTGTCACCTCTCCTAATGTGTTTTTATCAACTGCAGACTATTTGTATTGGTATTGATCATATGTGTTTTACATTTAGACAGGAAGTTCTGCTCTTATTTCCTCGGGCTGGACGTCTGTGTAATAGATTCGCCCCGAAGGCAGCGTCGGAGGAGAGCGCGGAGTACAGTCCTGCCTACAGTACACCACGCGCTCCCCGCCTACAATAAACAAAACAATTTTCAAACCAATTTTCCCTCCCAAAACAATCTGTGTGTAATGGAGCAGGACAGAGGAAGCTGTTCTCTTACCCGTCCTCTTCCTCATGATGAAAAATCAAAGGAGTGTTGTGTCTCTCTCTCTGTGTGTGTGTGTGTGTTTGCACGAGCGCGGAAGTGAGTGCTGCGCTGCTCGCTTGCGTTACAAACAATAGAAACAATCTCCTGACTCAAGACGCGACTCCAACTCTGATTGTTTTCCTCCACTTCTCGCCTCACCTCGCGTGCCCCAACAAATTCTGACTGGTACTCTTACTTTACAAGGGTTTTTAGCCTTTGACAGCTGATCATCTTAAAATGTACAGTACAGGCCAACAGTTTGGACACACCTTCTCTTTTTCAATGCGTTTTCTTTATTTTTTTATGACTATTTACATTGTAGATTCTCACTGAAGACATCAAAACTTTGAATGAACACATGTGAAATAACTGAAAACATGTTTTATATTCTAGTTTCATCAAAACAGCCACCCTTTTGCTCTGATTACCGATTTGCACACTCTTGGCATCATTCCTCAATGAGCTTCGTCGAGAGGTGGCCACCTGAAATGAAAAGTTTTCCAACAGTCTTGAAGGAAGGAGTTCCCAGAGGCGTTTATTAGCACTTGTTACCTCTTTGCCTTCTTCACTCTGTGCTCCAGCTCACCCCAAACCATCTGGATTGGGTTCAGGTGCGGTGACTGTGGAGGTTCAGCTCATTTTTTGTTAAGTACATAAAACTCCACATGTGTTCATTCATAGTTTTGATGCCTTCAGTGAGAATCTACAATGTAAATATCAGTCATGAAAATAAAGAAAACGCATTGAAAATGAGAAGGTTTGCCCAAACTTTTGTTCTGTACTGTATCAGCACACAATCCCACACTGAGCTGGAGCTACATCAGCCTTTAACTGCAACTTGTCGGAAGGAAAAAGTATGTGAACCCTTTGAGATTATACTTGGATTTCTGCATAAATTGGTCATTTAATGTGTTCTGATCTTCATCTAAGTCACAACAATAGACAAACACAGTCTGCTTGAACTAACACCACACAAACAATTATATGTTTGTATGTTTTTTTATTGAACACAACATGTTCACATTCACAGTGAGGGTGGAAAAAGTATATGAACCTTTGGATTTAATAACTGGTTGATCCTCCTTTGGCGGCAAAAACATCAACCAAACGTCAGGAGGATCATTTTTTTGGATTTTGGATCATTTCTCTTCATTAAACTGTTTCAGTTCAGCTATAATATTCTTGGGATATCTGGTGTGAATCGCTCTCTTGAGGTCATGATGCCACATCATCTTAATTAGGTTGAGGTCAGGTCATTCCAGAAGGATTATTTTCTTCTGTATTTTCTTCTCTTTCCCCTATAAACAAATTGATAACACTTCCTATTAACCCTATATTCATAATGCATTATATGACATGTATAATACCTTATAATGACTGTAATAAGGCTATATAATAACTCATAAGTACTTACAGCGACATTCATAACACATTATAAACTACAAGTGTAAGGGTTTATAAAGAAAAGGCTTAAATCTGTTCGTAAGACCATTGTACAATGTAGTCTTGTAATGCACTATAACACAGATTTGGTATATTTTGGTATAATGCATTATAATATGCAGCTATGATTTCTCAAATTAAGCTTTTATATAAGTGTGTAACACATTATAAAGCCTTATATACAGTCATTACTGGCTTTAAGTGAAGTGAGTTTTAAACGTGAAGTAAATGCTGTTGTGCCTTACTGTAGGCATTTGAGCCAATAACAAGCACTCATAATGCTCTATAAGACACTATAGGTAGGCATAATAAAATTTACTTCATGTTTAAAAAGCATATAAAAAAACTCACTTTACTTAAAGTCAGTAATGACTCTACATAAGGCTTTATAATGTGTTACACACTTATATAAAAGCTTAATTTGAGAAATCACAGCTGCATTTTATAATGCATTATACCAAAATATACAAAGTCTGTGTTTTAGTGCATTACAAGACTACATTGTACAATGTTCTTATGAACCAGTATTATAAGGCATTATTAGCCCTTTTCTTATACACCCTTATACTTGTAGTTTATAATGTGTTATACATGTCACTGTAAGTACTTATGAGCTATTATACAGGCTTATTACAATCATTAAAAGGCATTGTACATGTCATATAATGAGTATAGGCATTATGAATACAGGGTTCATAGGTACCAAAAAATCCTTAAAAAAAGAGGTTGGTGTCAAAAAACGTGTTATATGTTTTTGTGAGCCATTTGTATGGTCCCCTTATTGTGATGTCAGAAAAAGGGAAACATACATTCATGGATCCCCCTCTCACCTGTCAACCCCCAGTTGAGCCCCACCCACTAAATCAGCTAAAGAAACACAATTTTGGTCATTTTGGTTGATACTGCGAACAGTACACTGCAGGATTAGCCAGCAGACTTTTTCTGAGGGAGGGATCTGTACCTACTGTCCCTGGGAAGGTAGCAGATGAGAGAATCTTTAAACGATTCATTCTGAAAGGGACTGAAACTGGCCATTTATGTGCTAAAGCTGTTATCCAAGCAAGGGGTGCCTACTTTGAAGATTCCATATGTTTTTCTTCATGATTTGGAAGAATTATATTAATCTACAAGGCAAAAAAAAATGTAAAATAAAAAGGGGTGGCACAGTAAAAGAGGTTATAATAATACCGTAATGTGGTTCAAAATGTTAAGTAGTCTGTATTTCTGTCTGTGGAGCGAGTAGAGTTGTAGCCACGCTGCTCCCGTTCCCTCTTTTTTTTTTAGAAGGAGTGATCTACGCCAGAGTGCCGCTGCTTTGTTTCCCGGCCAATGCTTCGCTATCACCTTAATGATGAACCCGCGACACAAACCGCGGCCAGCAGCCACTGGAGGCAGAGTTATGAGCGCGCTCGGTAACGTATCGCGACCCGCGACGCCTGCGATAACTTCAGGCCTTCCCCTTCCTTCCCCCGCACTCGTCACCCAGCAACTAACTCAAAAGGGCCTTGAGTTATAGAGCTCCTCCCAAAGAACAGTGCATATCTACCACTGGCGGAGGAATGAGAGCACTATCTTCTATTGTCTTCACCTCCCTCAACTCTGCAGGGTTACTATTGTTGAGTATACACCTCCAGATGGGCCTGCATGCTCACATTTTATGTTTTTTTAAATGTCTTTTTGGACCATCACCATTGCCTGGAGCAATGTATGCTCTTACTATGAAGGGAAGGTTTCAATCTATGGTCTAGCACACTCTAGCACTTAAAGATAAAGCTTCTTAAATTGGGTGTTGACCTGTAAATGTAGTTCTTGGAAAAAATATATACTAAATATATACTCAAAACTCTCACTTGCACCAGTATCTGCTTTTCTATATATCACTCAATCCTAACCACAATCAAAAATCTACCATTACTGAGTATGTATCTTGGATCCTTAATTATAGTCAACTACGACACTTTCAGATACAATAGACTAAGCTAGTTATATTGGTATCCAATCGAAATGAATACCAATATGCAATTTCAACATGTTTCACATGGCCTACACCATAGGTCGGCAATAGGCGGCCCGCGGGCCAGATGCGGCCCGCAAGCAAGAAACATCTGGCCCGTGAGGTTGAACTATAATGAAAAAAAAAATCGGACTGTCCGTCTCAAAAATGCTCTTTATTTAGAAACTTAATTTTCCAAAACAGAAAAATTTATTAAAGATTTTTTGATAGAGCCACGGGCTGTTAGATAACTGCTAGCTTCTTTATTCTGTTTTTTTTTTTTTATTATTCATTTGTTTTTTTTTATTTAACAAACAGGTATATCATTAATTGCGCCCCAATGGTCAGTCCACAGATTTCACCCACAACAGCCCACTTGAATGTCTGCTTGTCATTTTAAGAGCGCCCTCCCGCCACCGCGCCCGCCAATACCCCCCCCAAACCCCCTCCCCCCCCCCCCCCCCCCCGCCAAGTGCTTGTGGCCCGCCATGTAATGGCTTGGAGAAAATCTGGCCCGCGGCCAAACTTAATTGCCGACCCCTGGCCTACACTTTATTTCCAAAAGTATTCACTGAAATCTACCTACACTAATCACTGAATTCAGGTGTTCCAGTCACTTCCATGGCCACATGTGTAAAAAAAAAAAAGTATCTAGACATGTATGTTTGTTCTATAAACAATTGTGAAAGACTGGGTCACTCTCAGGACATCACCAAGCACCGTGCAAAGTGGAAATGTGTTCTCTGAAGTGATGAATCATGATTTTCCAACTGGTAATCCAATGGACAAGTCTGGGTTTTGCGATTTCCAGGAGAACAGTACTTGTCTAACTGTATTAGTTAATTGTGCCAAGTGTAAAGTTTGGTAGAGGGGGGATTACAGTGTGGGATTGTTTCTCTGGAGCCTCCAGTGAAAGGAACTCTTAATGCTTCAGCATACCAAGAGACTTACCATTTGTGCTGATTAAATGATTCTGAACCCAAGACAGATTCTGGGCTCGTCTGGGGAACGTCTTTTTTTTGGGGGGGAATGAGTGAATAGTTGCTGTTTGCTGTTGTTTTTCTATTTTACTCAAATAGTAAATAACAGCAGCAGACGCTCCTCAGATCAAGTGCTGTTCTCATTTTTCTCCAGGCAGGAGGAACAAAAAAAATAATTAATTAAATTTAAGAGTTGCTCTACTTGCTTCTACTCAAGGGTCATTTCTACAGTGGCAGCTTACCAAACTCCAAAAGTATCCAACCAACAACCTTGTCATCAATAACCTAATAAGTGCTCTAACCACTGAGCCACCACTACTCCAACACAATAGGCCTGTTAGAAGTGGACAGTGGACCTCGGCTCTTGTTTTTCAGTAAACATCCTGGTACCCCACTATCATCACCCCCAGATTGAGGACAGCTGAGCTAGACCACAGCGATGTCTCATGCAAGGGCTTTGATAAACAGTAATGATGAGTCATGGCTCGTAACGACTCGCTGTGTGCTGCGCGCTAAGCAACAAGCTGTTTCTCTCCGTAGACTCACCGGTGGGCGGGCAATTTGTTTTGGTCGTGCTGCGCCGAGTTAGTCACAAACTCCGGGATCCTCTGGTTCAGCATCGGCGGAGGCCTCGCCCGAGTCCGCTGCGAGCCTTCCCTTTGCGGCGTGTGGATTGGTTTAATCAGATCATTTGATGTTCAGTCTATACGCAGGGTTTGTGTGCGTTCATATAACAACAGCCTGTGCTGCACGGCAACCACGTGTCTGAAAGCCTATTCATTTAGTAAATGAAGCCAGTGGAGAGGAAAGGAGCGAGAGAGAGCGGGTGGGGGAAGAAAAAAAAAAGGGGTAGGGGGGGGGGAGCGAGAGAATTTCTGTCACAAATCCCATCTCCTTGACAGCTGTCATCACTCACTTTTTGCTGGGGAAAAAAAAAGACTGGTTTAATTCTGTGGGTAGATGGAGAAAATAGTATTGAATAACCCCCTTGGTCAAATATTTTTTCAGGATTTCAGGCACTGTGATAAATTAGGTGCCCTCTGGATCAATACCTGCTTCTTTCTTCATAGCTCAAGATGGGATTTGTCAAAATAGGAACTCAAGAGAAGCCTATCGAGTTCAGTGTCTGAGGTGCTGCTGTAATTTGGGAAAGGCAGGAGGCAATAGGAAGCGCTAGCTGTGTGTGAGAGCTGTGTGTGTCTCGTTGTGTGTGATGTTTTGTGTGTTTTCCGTGCCTTTTTTCTTGTCGCTACCAAAATATTATGCTGTGTATAAAGCGTGAAGACTACCGCATGCCTGTAGAGAACTGTAATATTGCAGATATTCACGGTTTGGGTGGTCGGTTGGTAAAGTTGCTGAGTCAACATTTTTTATATGATTCATTTGTTTTTGGAGTTTTGCTCGCTCTCAGCGACTCACACACTTTCAGCACAGTGCTTCAGTGGTATTCTGCATGTGCTGCATGAGTTCGTAGTAGATTTTGTATAAACCAGGAAGTATAAGCCAGTATTGGAAAAAAAAAAAAAAAAAAAAAACTTACTCCCAACTTTTCCCCAACACATTTTGGTTTAATGACCATTACATAGAGCTGGGCAGTATGAGCAAAAATGTATATCATAGTATTTTTCAAGATTCTGGTGGTTTTACCACTATATTTTTTACTTTATACAGAGTTAGTTTGATTTAGGGCGTGTCAATGTGTCTTTGCTATTATAACGGCAGGAGAAGTATGCTTTGCACTGCTCAAAATGGACAAAAGGTATATATTCATTTTCTTAATTTGTCATGGGTGTGTTTTGGCCCTAATGTGAAATAAACCAGCGTGTAATTTTTTATTCCTGAGTTTTTATACTGAGTTTGTAGTAGATTTTGTCCTAGAAAATTACATAAAATCAATTTATTTAACATCAACACCATTTCAGAGTAGATTCCACAACAGGCAATGTGGAGGAGTGCTGAGTTTTGACTAAATAAAGAGTTCAGTTTACTCTTTTAGATTTAGGGCTCCATTTAAGTGATCTAAAGGTGATCTGAACTGCTGATAAGGTTTAATCAGATATATTAGCCAGATGCTTCGTGCTGTTTACGCGCACAGTCTGTGCTGCATTCACTGCTCAACTCTGTATACTACAAGTACATCTTTCATTGAAAACACTGTGTTTGAAAGGGCAGCGGCAATTTTATAAAGAATTTGGTGTTAAAGCAACTTCACACTTCACAGATATATGCACTGGAACACAGAATCTTCTTGCTATATTTACTTATTTTTATTTATGGTTTATTAGTGCGTATTTTGGGCTTTTAGGTTTGTGCCTGTGTGAAACCAAACCAAAAAGAGGTAGAAAACGCTTCAAGTAAATGAACTCGTCAACTGATTCGGACCATAGCAATGAACTACAGGTGTGAAAACACTCTAAGATAGCAATGAGCATTAGTTACCAAATATGATATTAGTGACCAAATATGAACTAAAGTATATATTTTCAAGTATTTTTTTCAAGATTCTGACAGTTCACGGTATATCACAGTATTTTTTACTTTTTGTGTATGACTGGTCTTTAATATATGTTTTATGTATATATACCTTACTCTACTGTTACGAGTAAATATAATATAAAACAGTAAGTCTTTAAATTAACGCAATATATGAAGAAATCAGACTTCATTGTCAGAAAAACAGCTAAAGAATAGAAATAATACAGCTTCTGGCTAGAGTTGTCCGTGCTAACATATGGGCAACTCTGTAAGGAAGCCCAAGGCACATATCATACAGGCTTCCATGAGCCATGACAAAAGTCATGGGACACAATGCCTATTGTTGAGCATGCAGGGCATTTCTGTGGGCATTTCTTCAGCTCTGTCATTCCAGCACATTCATTCCCAGCTATCCCCACAGCCTTCAGTGCTCAGAGCCCCGATTTCTGTGAGAAACCGGCATCGGCATTGTGCGCGAGACGTATGAATTTACATTAGGCCTGTCTTTACCCTGGCTTTGCGCATGTTAATGGGGTAGAGTCTTAATTAAAATGTCAAGGTGGCGTGATGTCCCATTACGCCTCTGCGGCCCCCCCTCTCCGCCTTTTCTCTCTCTGATCCTCCCCCGAGACCTATTAAGCACTGTCCGGAATTATATGAAGTTCAAAGGGGTGAGCCTGAAGGTTTCCCCACTCCGCGGCGGCTCCTCTCCTCCGCTATCCCAGCATCCTCCCCATCTGACCTTTAGCAGACAGCGTCCGCGCTAATGCACTTGCATATCTAATGAGCGGGTCAGGGTTGCTCTGACAGCCAATGTGTGTGTGATAAGACGCTTCCACACACTGCTGGCCTGTCTTTAAATGTTACAGCCTCTCTCTTTTCTCTTTTCTCTCTCTCTCTCCTTGTGGGGGAAAAGGTTGCCGGGAAGGACGGGGTGGTGCGAGCCGCTCTTCGTAAGTGGGTACAGTCGCCGCTGTCTCTGCGAGTGGGAGGGAAATTCTAATGAGGCTTTCTCTTACACATGTAATATAGTTTTGCTCTCATAAATCAGCTCGGCGCTGGCAGCATCAATAATGTTTATGTGGTCATTTAATGCTTGAGCTCATGCTGATTGTTTGACGTCCTTGTCACAAGGGTTAGATCCTCAAGGAGGCTTAATCTTTCTCTCTCTCTCTCTTTACCTCTCTCTCTTCACCTCTCTCTCATCTCTTTCCTGGAAGAGGACTTTAATCTCAGTTTAAGACAAGTCAGAGTCTCCCCTCTCAAGTTAAGTAAAATGCTAAAGACATAAGCTTTCCTTTAACCTTAACCTCAGGGATTTCTTATTGTTCAGTAACTACTATAAACTATTTACTAACTGTATATATATTTTTTAAAAAGGACACATACTGTGGTGTGAAAAAAATAAATAAGTAATAATAAAAAAAAAAATATATATATATATATATATATTTGCATCATTGTCACTCTTCAATGTTTCATGAATTTTTGTTCTTCTTCAATAATAAAAATCTTCATTTAAAAACAGCATTTTGTGCGTACTTGCCTTGTTTTTGGCTAATAGTTCATTTAGTTTGATGATCTGAAACATTTCAGAAACAAGAAATGTACTATTTGTCCCCAGCCACGCACCGTAGTTACACTTTGGGCGCATATCTCCTCGGAGATCCACGTAAACACAACAGAGAGTGGAAATGGAGGAGCTACTGAACATGATGTCATGTGGCCAAGAAAGCCAATTGCAGTCCAGATGCAAGAGTTTTATCACTGAGTAGAAGTGTGAAATATTTTTCACAGGCGTCCCCCAGAGAAACGAATCCCGTCCAGATAGGGTTTTAATTCTTCTTCTTAGGAACCAGTGGCCTTGATATCTATAATGCAGGTGATAATTGTAAAATGACAACTTGATGTTCCCAAAATGTCCACTGTTAGCGTTTTTCCACCAAAAGATCCACCAGTTTTGGTGGAACATTCAAAACATCACATCTCATACGTCATCAACAGAGGTTGCTCAGCAGAGCAACCTAATTTTCACAGCCGGTGCGAAGAGTCACACCCACAGATGTGGTCACGGTTTGCGCTAAAGAACCTAGTATTCTTCATTTCCCATTGCAAACGAGCGTTCCTGGATCCATAACCTAAAGTGTAGTTTGAATAGTAAAGTATAAGTGACCACACATGTTTAACTAAATCAAAATAGTTGAGTAGTGTTTAGAAATCTATAATGTTATGTGAAACAGACTTAAATCATTTAAATTTCAAACAATGTATGGGTTTACAGTGTTTTTTTGTTGGTGGAAACGTGGCAAACCAGTTCAAATTGAGGTTCGCGAGCCAGATTGGTGCCACTTCCACATTGGTGTAAAGCACTATGAGTATTTGCCATCCAAAGTACTATAAACTCTAGCAGTTTAAGCAGCTGAGCAGCTTCTCATACAGTTATAATATTATTATTACTACCTAACAAGACACCATCAGTGCCATCATCCTCATTATCACCTACAGTACCTCAAGACTGGCTGGGGATTTGACTGTCCAACAACGATATGGACAAGTTCTGTCCCTTTTACATAACCAGAACTCTTTATCGAGCCAATGCAAACAACTCGATAAGTCATTTTGCATTAGTGACACCCGTTCCCATTCAGACCCACGTCACTGCAACACCATGAGCTGCTCTAGAACTAATGTGTGACTAAATAATATCATCCTCATCTAAATATAGGCTTTCACAGTCCCTCAGGAGCTGAGCATGGTGATGGCAGCTTCGCTTAACATTGTGACAGCCCATGGATGTCACTACGTTTCTCTCTGTCTCTCTTAGAATGGCACACACACTCACATATATATATATATATATATATATATATATATATATGCACACACACATTCAGGACAGGATGGAGCGTGCTCATCAGGGATTCGCAGCACAGAGCAGTTCCCTTGATAGATCTCTCCCCGCTGCTCTTTGGCCCTGCAGTAGACCCGCAGCCTTCGGCTGGGCCTCCTGTAAGAGACCTGCACCGTCTCTGCTAAACCCCTTCATCCTCCCGCACCCCCCTTCCTCACCACCACCACCTCCGTCCCCCACCCCCCCTCTCTTCCCCAGACAATTATCCCTGAGCCTGCCACAGAGCGACTCGTCCGGGGTCAGCGCTCCCCGGCCCTGCCTAATGAAGCGAGCCGTGCCCGCCGGGGCCGTAATCACCGGGGTACGCATACATCTACCGCCACGCCTCATCAGCGGAGATTACCATTCACAAATCAATGAGGGGCGCTCGCCCCCCAAAACACTACAGTTCATCCGCCTCGCGCAGGTTACAGCTCATCTGTAGCCTTTCATCTTGCTCATCTTCCCCATCGTACTGATCTGATCAGTGGGTTCTGACCAACCGTTATCTTGTCCCATGACTTTTTCCATGTTCCATGGAGTCTCTTGTCTGTTTACGTGGACAAAACTAGCTAGATAGTTCTGGTGGAAACAGGAAAGTTGAGGTGCACATTGAATTCTGCCGTGATTTTATGTGTTTAGGATACAATCCGGGTTAGCACCCGAACATCCCTTTCAGACAGCTTCCTCTTACAGCGTCCACAGTTAATCCTGTTGGATGTGGTCGATCCTTCTTGGTGGTATGCTGACATTACCCTGGATACCGTGGCTCTTGATACATCACAAAGACTTGCTGTCTTGGTCACAGATGCGCCAGCAAGACGTGCACCAACAATTTGTCCTCTTTTGAACTCTGGTATGTCACCCATAATGTTATAGTGTGCATTGCAATATTTTGAGCAAAACTGTGCTCTTACCCTGCTAATTGAACCTTCACACTCTGCTCTTACTGGTGCAATAATGTGCAGTTAATGAAGATTGGCCACCAGGCTGCTCCAATTTAGCCATGAAACCTCCCACGCTAAAATTGTTTAAAAAATGTTTCAGTTTCATTGTCCAACCCCTGTAGTGCCTTCCATTCTTTTATATTTAAAAAAAGGTATGAAAATTAAAGAAGAACAAGGTCGCCATGAGCAATTTAAAAACTCTTAGCTAGAACTGTAGTTCAACCACATTTTTATAAATTGCCTGTATTTACTTAAATTGTCCACCATGTCATTGTGCTCTATTTACAGATCGTGCAGATGGATTTAGGGCGTGTTTTAGTATTGCGAGGGTGCGAACGATACGCCTTGCGTGACTAAAAATGCGTAATATGGAATAGACCAATCAGTGCTTCACTTGTTATTGTTGCTTTTAAGAGCCAGGTGAGCTCTGACTTTGGCACATTCTTATCTTAACAGCGTGGTGCTTTCACGCGTCTCAAGAAAGGTTGTACTACAGGACCCTAAGTCTACACAGTCATGCAGCTTGTGGTGACAGGATGAACGCATGCATTGCAGGAAATAAAAAGTGTTTAATCTGGAAAATAGAGTATCTGTGTATTCTGAACCGCTGAACCCCTCCCCCTCAGACGAAACCTGTTCAAAGTCTGCATGGAGGAAAGCGGCTAACGGTTGTAAACCGTAAACCGTGTTTGTCCTTTAAAACGAAATTATAAGATGATATTAAATCCAACGCAGGCAGAGCCATCATTCTAATCAGCAGCTAAATGCAATCTTGATTTCACGCCTTATATTAAACCACGGTGGCGGTAAGCTTAGATCTAGCCAGCGCTGCAACCTGAACTGAGTGTAAACACACACACACACACACACACACACACACACACACACTGTCCCCTGCTTCAGTGGCCTCATCTTATTAAAGGCCGTCGGTGCAGCTACTGAGGAGCTATCATAAGCTTTTTATTATTGACTCAGAAAATATGATAATTTGGAAATCAAATGCCGCCTTCCACCGGCTCCACCGTCACTTTCAATTTGAGCAATGCTTCCTTGCTTTAATAGGAGCGATTGCGATAGAGGAAACTTCATAAGCTTCTCCCGTTTCCTCCTCATTTTTTTCCCTTCAGCACTTATTTATTTATTTATGTTTTTTTAATTAGAACATTATAATTGAGGTCCCTCACCTATTGCACCTATGAAAAAAAACTAAAACAAATTTAATTAAAAGCTGTATCTCCTTTCATAGAGGAAATTGAATTATGTTTGAAGTGGGAGAGATTGCAAACTGACAACATGTTTTCTTTATTAACTCGCTCCTCAGCGTTTCATTCCTCTCTTACACCTGAAGAATTTCCACGCAATTTCATTTTTATCGCTCGGCGCTGGGCTGATTCTTTTTTTTTCCCCCATTGCTAATTTAACACAAATAATCTCATAAATGAGCAAAGAGAGGTAATTTTCTACTTCATGCAGGAGGAGAGAGAAAATGGTGGGTGTTAAAGTAATGTTATAAGATTCCCCCTTCAGTTTTCTTTTTTATTAAAATAATGAATAATGATACACTCATATGAAAAAGTTTGGGCACCCCTATTAATCTTAATCATTTTTAGTTCTAAATATTTGGGTGTTTGCAACAGCCATTTCAGTTTGATATATCTAATAACTGATGGACACAGTAATATTTCAGGATTGAAATGAGGTTTATTGTACTAACAGAAAATCTGCAATATGCATTAAACCAAAATTTGACCGGTGCAAAAGTATGGGCAGCCTTATCATTTTATTGATTTGAATACTCCTAACTACTTTTTACTGACTTACTGAAGCACAAAATTGGTTTGGTAACCTCATTGATCTTTGAACTTCATAGCCAGGTGTATCCAATCACGAGAAAAGGTATTTAAGGTGGACAATTGCAAGTTGTTCCCCTATTTGAATCTCCTCTGAAGAGAGGCATCATAACGGGCTCATCAAAACAACTCTCAAATGATCTAAAAACAAAGATTGTTCAACATAGTTGTTCAGGGGAAGGATACAAAAAGTTGTCTCAGAGATTTAACCTGTCAGTTTCCACTGTGAGGAACATAGCAAGGAAATGGAAGACCACAGGGACAGTTCTTGTTAAGCCCAGAAGTGGCAGGCCAAGAAAAATATCAGAAAGGCAGAGAAGAAGAATGGTGAGAACAGTCAAGGACAATCCACAGACCACCTCCAAAGAGCTGCAGCATCATCTTGCTGCAGATGGTGTCACTGTGCATCGGTCAACAATACAGCGCACTTTGCACAAGGAGAAGCTGTATGGGAGAGTGATGCGAAAGAACCTATTTCTGCAAGCACTCCACATGTGCTTTTGCACACCTCAGGCGACTCTGTTTGTGGCGTGCTTTTGAAATAGTGTTCTGATGGATGGTTGTCTTTTAGATGCTCAACTAACATTTAACTACATGTCCTTTACTGTTAGTAGAACGTGAATGATTCTTTATTGAAAGAAACCTTACACATAACTTTAACCCTGTACTCTGACCTTGATTTTCAACAGTTAGTGAGTTATGGTTAGATTTAAGTTTTGAGTTAATGTCAGAGTTAGGCTTAGGTTTTAGGCTTGATTTAAGCTTAGGAGGCTTAAGCTTAGGTAAAGTTTAGCATAAGCAATGAACAAATATTAATGAGAATATGTGTCCAAACTTTTGACTGGTGGCCTCAAGCATTCAGATATCAGCTGTCATTGTTAGCAGTGTTCCAGGCATTGACGTAGGAACCGGAGGTGATGAGGGGGATGCGTGTTTAACCCAGTATCAGAAACAGGTATATTTGTCTCACACACTATTAACTCTTCAGCCTTCAGCCATGGGTGTTCTGGACTAGTGCATATTTCTGTGCAGTGTAGATGCTGATAGTTAATAGCTGTAGTAATTACTTGGGTGATAAACCAGGTTTCTAGAGAAATCCACTCTTCGCTGGACTGATTTTTTTCCACATTGCTAATTTAACACAATCTCATAAATGAGCAAAGAGAGGTAATTTTGGATGGTGCTGCGTTCCCTCCATTGGCTTCCTGTTGCCGCCCACATCTGATTCAAAACCCTAACTCTGGCCTACAAGGCAAAAAATGGACCAGCTCCTTCATACTTGATAGCAACGATGGTCAAAGCCAGATCTGTAATAAGAGCTCTCAGAGCTTCCAGTAGGGCTCGGCTCGAACCTCCATCCTTCAAAACCCACAGAAATCAAACATCCAGACTCTTCTCTGTGCTGGAGCACCAAGGTGGTGGAATGAACTTCCACTGGCTGCCAGAACAGCTCTGAAAGTCACTCACGGTCTTCAGACGTCGACTGAAGACTCAAAGAGTTCCTAAACTAATAAAAAAAAGGTTCCTAGGGTTCTAAACATGATCAAGCTCTGTGTATCTCTTGATCCTAGTCTAAAAACTAGATTTGGAGATGTTAACTTGTAGTTTCTGAGGCTGGCAACTCTAATTAACTTATTCTGTGCAAAAGAGGGAACTCTTGCTCTTCCTTTTCTGGCACAATCCTGATGAGAGCCAGTTTCATCATAGTGTTTTTGATGGTCATAGCGACTGCATTTTCGTAGTGAGTTCAATTAAGATTTTTCTTTACTTAGTTGATTAGTTCTTCTCATAATATGGATTAGAATAATACTCAAATAGAGCAATTTACTGTACTGTACTGTACTAACTCTACATCTTCACAACTTTACAACTTGTGCTCTCAAACTAACATTATTAAGAGAGGAAGAAGATCAGCACAGCTGTTAACTGAAAGCCATTCCTAGTGACTCATAAAGCTGACTGAGAAAATACAGAGATCTGATCTCTGATCATTAACCCTTAGAACCCTACAGACGGATTTTCAGTCCAAAATCGCACCTTGTGTTCTCAGCTTAATAACTCAGGAATCCCTTCACACATAAACATAATCCATATATGGTTAGAAAGGACGGAACTTACTCTTTCTAAACATAGTGATGGTGACATCCCAGTGCAGTTAAGCTAAATCTACAAGAAACCCAACTTTATATAGTTTTTTTGAGCAGCTCATGGCATGTGACTGTCTTAATTATATATAATTACTGTGTTATAAGACCTGAAAGAGGAACTGACGAAGAAAAACGAAGAAAAAACACACCAAAATAGGCTAGGGTTCAAGGGGTTAAACGCACACCCACTTTCTCATAATAAAAGCACTCCACATTCCCAAAAGCAAACAGTCTTCTTCCTCTTCCTCATCATCTTCCTCATGTAGGCTATAGTAAGCTCTCTTCACATCAATAAAGCCATGGGAAGTTCCATCCCCCTTCTTCCCCTTCTTCCCCTTCTCCCCCTTCATCTACAGCAACCTATAGATTTGCAAATCTGGTTTTCGCCCCTTCTCCTCAGGGATTCCCAGAAAAAAATCCCCACCTAATCCGTTCTCCGGCACATCCCAGGCCTGCCAATGACATATCACGGCTTGCTGAGTAATTCCCTCAACCCCAGAGCTCTCCCTGCGCTGGACTGGAGTGACCAGAGGAAGCTGTGATAGCCTCTAAGTCTCTCAGTGGCGGGATAAGAGTGCCGAGCCTTTTCCCCAAGTACAGACGGGGGTAAGAGGGGGAGATCGGCTCCGGCTGGCCGGCACTACTGATGCGGAGAGCCTGGGATAAGCCTGATCCAAGCTAATCCTTCACACATGCCGCTCTCCGCCGATAATGGCCGCACTCTCCCCAGCCCTTATCAATCCCACGCTGCCGCAGTATTACCTGGTGAGCGCTTGGCCTGATGGGAGATTTCTTCGCCCAAAGCCCGGGCGCCGATTGCGCCGAGGCGTGTGTCCAAGGAAGAGAGGGAAAACAGGCAGGCCCCTCCTGCTGTTGCTATTTTTATTAGGCGTGATAATCAGAGGGATCAGAATTAAACTCCCGAGAATTAGATGCTAAAAAAAAGTGAATTAATTTTACCGTTAAGAGAAGACCAACCTCTCCAGGAGGTAAAATCGCCTGCTGTGTTGTGACCCACTCTTAGACCTTGACTCTTAATGACCGTGACCTCACTGCCTGGTTAGTGGTAGAGCTCTGACTGTATTCAAAACAGTTAAAGGAGACTTTTGATGCAGTAAAATATGATAAAAAGTACTTAGATTTGATGAATATTCCCACATATTCAGTATTCCCAGAATCTGTATTCCCACAGATTCAGTTCCGAGACCCAGAAATTTTAACAGTTTGTCAAAGGAGCTCCACAGCTCCTTCCTAGAATCCGGAGAGCTCTAACATTTAAAACGAGGCGTTAATAACTTAAAAAAGTGCACAAGAAGCTTATAAAAAAACTGTTTACATCCTACAATGCTAATTTTAGCTCCGAGCGCCGCCATTACTGAACTAAAAATAACATAGACATACATGCATAGACTAGCGGAGTCTATGTATATACAGTATGTTTCACAATGCATGCAAGTGGAGTTATATAATGTAAGCCTGGATTAGTTGAATTTACTATATTTACTATTTAACAAGGTTTGTAATGTTTATTGACAATTTGAGTTAATATGCATAAATTGTTAAATTAAAGTTAATTTAATAGTTTTTTTGCATTTTTTGCACAATAATTCTAATAAATAAAATACAGATTTGAAATACTAATACTTACTATAAAAATGAATGAAGACAGAAAATCTTATAGAGTAAACAGTACAGCACACAGTCAACACAGAGTTAGTAGCTTACACAATGTTGCTTGCTCTTACAGCCTACAACATAGAGGCCAGGCAGTTAATCATAGAAAGGTAAAAAAAAAAATGGGTGATACGTATTTATTGAGCTTCACATACAGATGTAGTGTGCAATGCATGTGTAGTGCATGTAATGTGTAATACCAGGTGTATAGAGTATAGAGTTGTAGAGGTTCCTAATGGTGTTCTGCAATAAGCCATCCCATGCAGCTTTATAATATTAAATTCCTGCAGATTTTGCAGTAAAGGTAGATAGGAGGGTTGATAATGCATCCCATAGCATCCCACACATTTCCATTAATGAATAGGTTTTAACGATGAAGCTGGCTATGGCGTCCTGTTGAGTGCACCAGAGCGTACATTCAAAAAGGGTAGGGCCACTGGTTGCAGGACCTTATTAATATAATGTAAGCCTGCCAAAGTGCCTGTAATAAAGATGGTAGTTTATCTGCCATTGTATGAAATTGAACCCTAGACCTTGATCCCAGGCTTTTTGGATAAGTGTTCATTGGTCATCTCTACCAAGACAAAAGCAGAACCCATAACTGAAGATGAAGATGACCTGCTGCCAGTGGAAGTCACTCCATGACAGTCTAAAACGACCACCTACCAATTGTTCAGCTACCAATTGTTCAGGTTAGTTATTCATTAAGTACCACAATTTATTTTAAATAATGTGGCAAATATCCTTAAACCATAATACAAAATGGACAGCACTGTATATTTTACATCTTTACAACCATTTGCTCTGAAAATCACAGTAAATTGGACAGTATACTTTTTTTTAATCCAGTCCACAGGTGCAGATCCCTAACAAGCCAACAAGACCAAGTGACCAAGGGTGAAAAAGCATGACCTCGTCTGAAGGTCATGACACTGAGACTGAGATTGTCCAAGAATAAGTTCAAAACATGAAGCCAGACTTTTTTTTTAAGGCTGATAGGAATGGTTTGCCTGTACACTGAAGACTTTTATTGTTTAAACTTTCAGAAATTCTTGAAAAAATCAACTTCAATTGCAAAATCAATTGTAAAATCTTTGGCGATGAACCACCTTTATTTATGCTTTTAATTTATGATTACATATAGAGATATACAGGGGTTGAACAATGAAACTGAAACACCTTTTAATTTAGTATGTGAGGTTTCATCATGGCTTAATTGGAGCAGCCTGGTGGCAGATCTTCATTAATTGCCCATTATTGCACCAGTAAGAGCAGTAAGAGTGTAAAGGTTCAATTAGGAGAGTAAGAGCACAGTTTAGCTCAAAATATTGCAATGCACACAACATTATGGGGGACATACCAGAGTTCAAATGAGGACAAATTGTTGGTGCACGTCTTGCTGGAGCATCTGTGACCAAGACAGAAAGTCTTGATGTATGATGATGTATCAAGAGCCACGGTATCCAGTGTAATGTCAGCATACCACCAAGAAGGACCAACCACATCCAACAGGATTAACTGTGGACGCTGTAAGAGGAAGCTGTCTGAAAGGGATTTTTTCGGGTGCTATTCCGGATTGTAGCCAAAAAAAACAATAAATTATTGTGGTCTAAAACCAGAGGTTTTAGTTTCATTGTCCTACCCCTGTATACAAAGATATCTATGAGATGATTCAATGATCAATATTAAACATCTGTCAGAAACTGATCATATTAGACGTTTGCTAGAATACGAGAGAGATTGAGAATTAGAGAGAGAGAGAGCGAGAGAGAGCGTGAAAGAGATAGAGTGTGTGAAAGTGGTTGTTCACGTTCTGATGTTAAAGAACCAGCAATTATAGTGCTAATGGGAAATGCTAATGATGTAGTCTGTCAGTGATTCATCCTGCTTTGACAGATATTCAAATCCCAGGCATAGAACCCATATTCAGACGCTCTCGATTCACTCGAGGAGGAAGCTCTAATGACCGTGGTTATTAGTATGTGTAATTAGAGAAGGACCAGTATGGCTATTCTATGCGAAGCGCGAACCGAGACATACATACATATTCATAGAGCCATAGGGCACTTCACTGATTGGACAAACAGCCTCGCAGTCAAAGCAAGAGTTCTCTAATTGTGTGCTCTGTCACTTTTTAATGCTGTTTATTGTATCCTGTGATTTAGACATACACCAACACTTTGACTTAATGGGCGACTCCGCGGATTGGAGCTCGCGGTCGCGGATTGGTGTCGGACCACGTAAGCAGCTCCGCAGCGTTTTATGGAAAGCAGATGCTGTTCTGGCCAGGGGGGAATTTCTCTCCAACATCTTAAAAAAGAGAGAGAGAGAGGTAGAAAGCGAGAAAGCTAGAAAAAGAGAGAGAGAGAGAGAGAGAGAGAGAGAGAGAGAAAAGTGAAAGATGGAAAATTGTTGGAGGCGAACAGAGGAGAGCTAATGGATCAAAATTACCCCGTCAGAAAGTTTTGACGAGCGCTGACGAAATTGCTTTTCTACCCCCCTCCCCACCCAGTTTCAATATGAGACGCAGACAGAGAAATCCATCTGTAACGCGGCCATTGTCATCGCCTCGCAATTTACACCCATTCCTCTCAACAGCGGTTCCTGTGCTTGATGGCGTGATAAATTAATCTTTTTCCGTGCCACTGCGTCGATTCTTTTAAGAGAATACATTAAGAGGCGTTAGAGACGTTTTTTTTTTTTTTTTTTTTTTCGGAGTAAACATTTTTTTTCTATCTCCCTCTCAGTCACCATGACAAATCATATTCTCCGGAGATGAAGAGAAAGGGCCTGAAAAAAGGGAAAAATGAGAGGAGAGAAGGATGGAGTAGGAGGAGGAGGAGGAGGAGGAGGAGGAGGAGGATGGAGGGAGGAGGGAAAGCCATTTTGGAGAGCTGTCGCGCTAGCCGGATCAGTCAGACTGCATTGTTTGACGGAGTGCTCGTGCCCGAGCCCTCTGCCAATGACAGTTGTGGTTGTTGTTAAAGAATTAAGTGTGACCTTCACTCTAATCACGTTAGACATTGGAGGCAATGCGTTTAATCACCAGTCACTCAGCACTCAACAGAGTGGAAACATGGTCCAACCCAAACAGGAGATATAAAGACGAATAAACGGATGAGCATATTGACGCTTGGACCCAAATGTCATTGAAATTGCTACTTTTTCCATTTCATGCCATTCCATTTGTTCCTATTAATACTGTTATAAACACCAGATTTTCAGAGTATCGGTATTCAACACAAACTCTTAACTACTCGAAAGGTTTCTTTAAATCCTAATATCTATAGTGTTTCATCTTTTATATGTTTTATTTTGAGACATTGTGCATTGATTTTGTACGTTTATGCTCTCACAAAGACACAAACAGTCTATAATTGATATGGTACGTTTATTAAAATAGAAAGACAAGGGGCGCTCACTGGTCCAGTGCTCTAAAGCACTGCCACTATTAAAATGGGAGGTCTCTTGTTCGAATCCAGTTCATGTAGCTCTACTACTATCAGCTGCCGGCGCCCAAAGGGAGCAAAATTGGTCTTGCTCCCTCCGGCTGGGTAGATGGCGCTCTATCCCCATCACGCTCAAATGTGGTGCCGGGCAGCACGAGGCATCTGTGAACTGCACTTTCCTCCGAGTGCGCTAGTCGCTCAGGTCATGATGCATCAGCAGCAGCTCGACAAAATTGGTGACTGACTTTACATGTGTCGGAGCAGGCGTGTGCTCGTCCACACCATCCCAGGGTCGCAGGGGATGCACAAAGGAGTGGGACAATTGGACAGCCAAATCAGAAATAAATTAGTTAAAAAAAGAGAAAGACAGAATATCAGGAAAAATCCAGAAAACATACATAAAAAAAGATTAGCAACTAATTTTTATTTGTATTTGGTGAAATAATTATTTCCTTGGCTGTATGTTTTGGGTCATTGTCATGCTGGAAGACCCATCCACAACCCCACAATCTTCTGCTTAAAGTTTTCTGCTTAAGGTCAGGAGGTTCTCATTCAAGATTCTACAGTACATGGCCTTGTTCATTCTTGAGTCTTTCTGTACCTTTAGCAGAGAAAACCCAAGAGAATGGTTCCACCTCCATGTTTGAGAGTGGCAATGGTGTTCTTAGGGTCATATCCCCCCAATTATCTGCATCCATTTTGCTGTCATCTGATCACATCACAATTTCCCAAGCCGGCTCCAAATCATTGAGGTGTTCATTGGCAAACTTCAGTTGGTCCTGTAAAGGAGCATTCTTTAACAGTTGTCTCTTTCTTATCAGACTTCTTGCTGATGGTCTTGTAGCCCATTCCAGACTTACACAGGTCTACAGTCTCGTCCCTTATATAGTTCCTGAAAAATCTTTGACTAAAACTTAAACTAAACTCAAAACAAGACACATGAACAGACAGGACTACTAGAATAAACTACAGACAGAAATGTTTAATATGCACAAGACCAGACAAACTAACACTGAAAACACAGGGGCTTAAATACACATGGAGGGAATAGGAAACAGGAAACACCTGGGGACAGGTAATGAGGGGGCGGAGACGAGGAGAGACATGCAGAGCCATGTGCTTTGAGCACATTGCTAGGATTACAAACAAAGGAGTGGCAAAAAACATTAGAGGGGCTGACAAGGGACAGAACAAGAACATGACATATAAGAAGTATCCATCCTTTGCACTATGTTTCCCAACATGCTGCGCAGAGTCCACCCTGCCTTCTGGATCTTCTTGAGTTCTGATTCTTCCTGGCATGGAAATGTGTTAAAGGTGCTTGGGCTAGAAAAACAGTGGCGAGGGACGCGATTAAAGAGTCCGGCAGGATGAATATCCGTCCTGATCCCTGTCTTAAACGTCTGGCCCAGGAGGGACATCCTGTCTCAGAGGTGCAGCCTGGGTACTGCGGATCCGTGAACTGTGACGGAGGACAGTCGGCGTGGGGAAAGTGCTTTAAGGGAGTCGAGTGATATATATATATATATATATATATATATATATAGAGAGAGAGAGAGAGAGAGAGAGAGAGAGAGAGAGAGAGATTGGAGGTTGGTTGGAGGTGTGTATGATACTAGGACATTGCTAGCTTTAGGACTGCACTGAAAAAAAATGAAGAGTAAAATTTATTTTTTTGAAAAGTATCGCAACTTTCTGCATTCGCTTTTTTTTTAAGTACATTTAATTTCAAATACATTTAAGTAACTTCAACTCAGTTTCAAGAATTAAATGTTATATAGAGTAAATAAGTGAACTGAACTTCAGTCAATCCTTTCTTTTAGTAAACTTTACTTCATTTATTTTTACTGAATCAATCCTTTCTTTCAGTAAACTTTACTTCATTTCTGCATACAATATTACCTAATTAAAATCACTTAATTTATACAATATTATTATGTATAATTTCAGTTAAAACATTCAAATATTTACATAATCTCAAAGATTTATTTTGTAAACAGACCAAGCTTCACTGGCTTAATACATGGATGGCATGTAATACATTTCATATGTTGAGACTAAAAATATTTAAATTTCAGAAATGATAATATATTTTGTATCATAAATGATTTGAGTAATATTGTATACATTAGAAAGCATTATAAACATTGTTAGAAACATTTGTGAAAATATATAAGCTGTTATGGCTATGTGTATTATGCATTATGAATTGTGACCATAATACTGTAATACATCATCAGCTGTGTTTATATGATATTATATGTCAATACCAAGAACCTTAACCAGGTTGCCTTAACAAAGCAAGCTATATTTAATTACTTTTAACCTTAATATATTATATTTATATTAAATATTATAAGAGCTTACGTTAATTTATAATATATATATATATATATATATATATATATATATATGTGTCATTGACACATCAAGTAAATGACAGATGTCAATCATGGGAATATATTTTTAAACAGTAACAGAAATACTGTATGATATTTTAACTTAGAACACAGCTTATGATGCATTCTAATCACAATTTATTCAGCTTATTAAACATGGCTATTTTGTTGTTATACATTTATAACAATACATTTTATTGTTATAAATGCTTTATAAATGCATTTTAATGTGTTATGAATATTTTTTGAGTCTAATACATATGACATTGATAGACATTCATAAGCGTGATGGAAAGTTCCATTAAAAAGATTATTTAGGAATAGTGCAGTGGTTCTTCAAATGAACCCTACCAATGAACTCTGATGCCTTCACTTTTAGCAAATGGCACTAAATCTAAATCTATAAAAAATATGGTAACACTTCCTATGAACCCTGTATTCATAATGTCTTATAAATGCATTTAAAATGCATTATATGACATGCATAATACTTTATAATTACTGTAATAAGTCTGTATAATAACTCATAAGTGCTTACAGTGACATTCATAACACATTATAAACTACAAGTATGAGGGTTTATAAAGAAAGGGCTTGTAATGCCATATAATATCTGTTCATAAGAACATTGTACAATGTAGTGTTGTAATGCACTATAACACATATTTGGTATATTGCATTATAATATGCAGCTATGATTTCTCAAATTAAGCTTTTATATAAGTGCGTAACACATTATAAAGCCTTATATACAGTCATTACTGACTTTAAGTGAAGTGAGTTTTCAAGTACTTTTTGAAAAATGAAGTACATTTTATTATACCTCACTATATCTATGTATGTCTTGACAGTAATGACTGTATATAAGGCTTTATAAACCCTTTTACTTATAGTTTATAATGTGTTATAAATGCTATAATGTATTTATGAGTCATTATACAGGCTTATTACAGTCATTATATGGCATTATGCATGTCATATAATGCATTATGAATACAGGGTTCATAGGAAGTGTTACCAAAATGATCTAAATCTATTATCTTCAGCCCTATAAAACATATGGACAAACGTATTAGGAAAACTACACATTCCATCTATACATGAGCTTTTATGTCATCCTCATGTCATCCCTAAACCCATCATCATTAGTTTGGAGTCAGTCCCTCTTTTGCAGTTGGAAAAGCAGGTGTGGAGCTCTGCAGTTATTAAATGATAGAGGGATGGCATGTGAGAGAAAGAGCGATAGAGAGATAGAGAGAGAGAGAGAGAGAGAGAGAGAGAGAGAGAGAGAGAGAGAGAGAGAGAGAGAGAGAGAGAGAGAGAGAGAGAGAGAGAGAGAGAGAGGGCAGGCAGGTGAGGCCTGGAGCTGAATGTGAATGCGTTCCGGGTTCAGAAGGCCCCCGCGGACCTTCACTCTCCCACCAAGCCGCAGCAGTGCATCACTTAACTCCTTCCCACTGTGGCTCCCCACTCATAAAAGACTCACTTTTAAGGGCAAAAGTGGGGAGATCAATCTTCTTTACAGGGGTTATAAAAGTATAACGCTGCATTAAGGGCCCGCTGATACCGGCGGAACAGCCAACACACATTCGCACACAGTACATACACTTGCGTCTCTCTCTCTCTCCCTCTCTCTCCCTCCTTTTCTCTCTTTGCTCCTCTTTCTCTCTCTCTCTCTCTCTCTCTCTCTCTCTCTCTCTTTTTCCCCCCTCTTTTCCAGTGCAGAGCATCACCCTCTGTAATTCCTAAGTGACCCCACGGGGCCTTGGGGCTTATTCCAAATGACAGCATATGGCAGCCTGTAGGAAAAAAAGCCTGTAGGACTTCCTCCCTTAACCTTGAGAGCCAGGGTCATTCCTGCTTTAGTGACCGTAAAGGAGAAAAAATATATAAAATATATAAATATATATATATATATATATATATATATATATATATATATATATATATATATATATATATTTCTGATTCAGTGTCTTTGATTTTTCTTTTTTAATGTATATATTTGAGTAAAATGAACTCAAATGTTGTTTATTCTTTAAACTGCGGACATTTCTCCCAAATTTCAAATACAAATATTGTCATTCAGGGCATTTTATTGCAGAAAATGAAAAAAGGCTTTCAGACCTCAAATAATGCAAAGAAAACAAGTTCATATTCATACAATTTTAAGAGTTCAGAAATCAATATTTGGTGGAACAACCCTGGTTTTTAATCACGGTTTTCATGCATCTTGGCATCATGTTCTCCTCCACCAGTCTTACACACTGCTTTTGGATATATATATATATATATATTTATATATATTTCTGAATCAGTTTATCTGATTTTGCTATTTAAGGTATATTTTTGAGTAAAATGAACTCAAATGTTGTTTATTCTTTAAACTACAGACATTTCTTCCACATTTCAAATACAAATATGGTCATTCAGGGCATTTAATTGCAGAAAAGGAGACCACTTTCAGACCTCAAATAATGCAAAGAAAACAAGTTCATATTCATAAAGTTTTAAGAGTTCAGAAATCAATATTTGGTGGAATAACCCTGGTTTTTAATCACAGTTTTCATGCATCTAGGCATCATGTTCTCCTCCACCAGTCTTACACGCTGCTTTTGGATTGCTTTATGCCTTTTCAAGCAGTTTGGCTTGGTTTGATTTTCCAGAGGTTTTCAATTTGGCAAAATCAAGTAAAAAAATCATTTTTAAGTGGTCTATTACTTTTTTCTCCAGAGCTATATGCATATGCTGTATATTTCTTTCTCATCCCTTTCTCTGCCAACACATACAGCGGCCCTATTATTCCACTCCTTTAACTATGCATTACTCTTACACACTCCGGCATCACCCCCCCCTCCCCTCTTCTCCCATACACCCCCCCCCCCCCACCCCTAGCGCACCAGGCTCTATTTAAATACAAATGGAGCGCTCTTAAAAAGCAATTGTCCTCGAAGCGGCAGCGGCGCTGTAGTATTTCACAGTCGGCCTGCGCTCCCGCACCAGAGGCGCACATGTGGAAAGTGTGCGCCGAGGAATTATTGGCACCCGGGCCATGTTTCCAAGGTTACAGGTTATTATGGGTTTGAGAGGGTGCCGTACGGGCCTGGAGAGAGGGCTGCGATGGAGAAGTGGATGAGAATTGGAACAGGCCAGATGGTGCGCTGGATGACTCGAATTGAGGTACATGTTGAGTGCTGTCACATCATGAATCTTCAGGCTGCTGATATACGGATGGACTCTCTCCGAGTGTACGCTCTACAGTGCTCGTTCTTAACCTGCAGAGGTTGCAGTTATCTCCAGTGCTTGTTGTGGTGCTTGGTATAGTGTGGTAGTTGTGGTAGAGATGGTTACTCTCCATGTAGGATGATTACCTGCCTTGGAAACACAACACTACCCCAAATAGAAACATGACCACAGTCAGAACTGAGGTTACACACGTTTTCAGTATCACTATGGCTGACTCCGCCCAACAGGAAGTCGGACATTTTGAAATATGTGCATTTACACACATTTTTTGCGTATTTTATCTAACTTCTCCTTGAGAATTTGTCGAACACTCTTAATATTTCTCAGCAATAAACTACTACCATACCCGATGATAAATTGTGAAGGAATAGTCGATATCTTAAACGAGGAAGAAATGGCAGACAGCTGAATTGCTTGAGATGCCCCATCAAAACAGGAAGTGAATACATCTTGTTGTTGCTTGGTGTTTAAGGATGAAAACTCCTGCTTGACTCACACTGTTCTTTGATTTGAAATTGAAATTTCATATATATATATATATATATATATACATATATATATTTCATCGGCTCTATAGCGCCATCTAGGTTTCAATGCACATTTGACATTATTACGGGAATGCTCAAAAACTCAAAAAAACATTGGCAGCTGCAATAAGCCCTTTTTTTATCATGTTTTTTATTTGTGATTTGGTTGTATCAGCTCCGATCAAAAGGAAGTCGGCCATTTTGAAGAATTTCTAATTTCTACTGCACAATGAGGTAAGCATTATATGAGTTTCTGGGTTTGTAAAAATGAGATTAAATGAGATTAATGGCACATTTGGTGAGAAATCACATATGGGTCCAACTTTCACTGGTTTCTCGGTTAGGTCCTGTGTCAGGGGGACTCCTCGTTGATTCATTGTTTCCACCAATCTTCCAAAATCAAGGATATTAAAAAAGAACATTTTCGGATTACCTGTCTCTTCTGTCCAGGGAAGACTTTTGTCTACAGTAGATGTTGGGCCATTGGTCTGAAGATTTGATGGCAAGTGAGATCAGGATGTTCAGAATCAGGATCATCCCTCCAGCTCCCTACTTCTTCCCAAAAGTACTGGATGGATCACCAAACATCATTCATTTATGCAGTCAAATCACAGTTCCACTGGGAAATGTACACACTAGGCAAGGACGGAGCAGCAGATGCAGTCACATACAGATATTGATATTGCCTTGAAGGCATGTATATGGCTGTAGCAGGGAGCCGAGAGGTTTTTTTTTTTTTTTTTTTTTTTTACAGCAAGATACATCTTCTCATTCAATGTTTTTGCTTCATTTCTTTATTTAATTATTTTGTACATTGTAGATTCATCTTAAAGACATTAAAACAATTAAGGGACACATGTGGAATTCTGTAGTAAACAGTAAAAAAATGTTTTAGTCCTCCACATTAAACCCCTGATCTAAACCTGATGAACTGAGATGGTGATTTGAGGTGATTTAATTGGGATGAGCTGGAGCTTCTTTCACAGCATGAAGGAAAAGCAGCATCTATTGTTCAGCACCTCCAGGAACTCCTTCCTTGAATACGCTGAGAAAACTATTCCAGGAGACTCTGCCTCATGAAAACACTGAGATTTGCAGATCTGTCCTTAAAATGTGTATAGCTTTTTTCTATCTTACATATTTAATTTACAATGTGATAAATCATTAAAAAAAAAAACATTGAATGAGAAGAGGTGCGTCCAACTTTTTTGCAGTTTCTGAGGCTCATACTTTGATGAACTTATCTTGTGTAACAGAAAAAAAAAACTCTTCATCTTTCTTTTCTGAGACAGTCCTGATGAGAGCCAGTTTCATCATGACATTTTTGATGTTCCTTTGTGACTGCCCTTGAGGATACTCTTTGATAGGTCTTGATTTTTTTTTTCATATTTACTGATCTTCATTTCTTCATTTCATCATTTTTTTCTTTATTTAATTGAGTAGTTCTTGCCATAATATATATTAGAACATTAATCAAATGTTCACTATTCACTGTATAACTCTACCTCTTTACTACTTTACTTTAACTGATGCTCTCAAACACATTAAGAGGCAAGAAATTCAAGTAATTAACTCTTGATGAGTTCAGCACAGCTGTTAACTGAAATTTAACCTGAATTCCAGGTGACTCTACCTCATAAAGCTGACTGAGAAAATCCAGCCAAGGTGTGCAAAACTATCATCTATTCAAGAATCAAAAAATATGGTTGTTTAACACATTTTTTTCATAACATCTGCATAAATACTGTACATTTGAATAGTACAGCAAAACAAAAGTAATAACTCTTAATGTCTAAGGGTTTAATCACAGTCTTCTCAAGTGTCAAGCAAGCATTTTTCTTCCTACAACACATTTAAATCAACAAGAGCCTGATAATTAGCAGATGAGTTGAAGCAAGTGTGTTAGAGCGAGGCGAGCAGTGCGATGCGCAGTGCAGTGTTCCCCGAGGATAGAGTGTGAAAGCCACTGGTCTGTAGATGAATGCCATTAAAAGTGTACAGAGATGCCTTTCGATGCTTTTCAAAACAGATGGATTTCCAATGACTGCTCTCAGGAGGCTTCCCATATGAATATTTTAGGAATATTTTATTTCCAGGCTTTCTGAGTTGCCATTGAAATGTTTCCTTAAGGCGTGTACTTCACACGACACAAACAAAACAACGCTTCCATTTCAGTGTAAGAGAGCTGAATCTTTGGGTAACCAATCTTTATTATCATGAGTTGATTTTGATTGGTACCACTGTATTTGTTGTATGTCTTTTAAATGCAACTAATCATTTTTAGTTCTAAATATTTGGGTGTTTGCAACAGCCATTTCAGTTTGATATATCTAATAACTGACGTAATATGCATTAAACCAAAATTTGACCAGTGCAAAAGTATGGGCACCCTTATCATTTTATTGATTTGAATACTCCTAACTACTTTTCACTGACTTACTGAAGCACAACATTGGTTTGGTAACCTCATTGAGCTTTGAACTTCATAGCCAGGTGTATCCAATCATGAGAAAAGGTATTACAGGTGGCCAATTGCAAGTTGTTCCCCTATTTGAATCTCCTCTGAAGAGAGGCATCATAACGGGCTCATTAAAACAACTCTCAAAAAATCAGTTTCCACTGTGAGGAACATAGTAAGGAAATGGAAGATCACAGGGAGAGTTCTTGTTAAGCCCAGAAGTGGCAGACCAAGAAAAATATCAGAAAGGCAGAGAAGAAGAATGGTGAGAACAGTCAAGGACAATCCACAGACCACCTCCAAAGAGCTGCAGCATCATCTTGCTGCAGATGGTGTCACTGTGCATCGTTTAACAATACAGCGCACAATACAGGCACTCAACATGCCTTTTGCAATCATTTGCCCCCCGGGACATTGGTCAAACTGTACAGCAGGCAAGACTCATTGTTTTTTTTTTAACTTTTGCCAGACATGGATATACTTTATACCCAAAACATCAAATTTACTAGGCCTGCTGTGAACCCTCCATTCGCACCTGAAACCTTGTAACACTTACGAATCAAATTATACAGCTCAAATCAGGCCTGTTAAATTTAAAGCTTTGGGTACAATTCTCTCATACTGACCACTGGATGTTCAACATGGCACCTCATGGCGAAGAACTCTCTGCGAATGTGAGAAACTGAATTGTTGCTCTCCACAAACATAACCTATAAGTTCTACTATTACGACTCAAGAAGAAATGTTGTTAGTTGAACTATTTAGTGTTTTAACATATTTAGCAAAACAAAGATACATATATAAAGAGGTTATATAGAAACAGTCTCTTCTAGTAGAGTCTTTGGCGTAGGCCCCGTCATCTGCCCAGGACTTGATACATCTGGGCTCTGCAGATCCTGTGGTACGTTGGAGACAGGAGCGGAGCCAACCCCCGGGCAACCAAATGGAACCAACCTGGAGGTGGTCAGGAAGGAGGAGGGTAAGAACGACCATCAGCGTCTGAAAGGCAGCAAAGGTACTGAATGAGTGATCTTATTTAAGGGGAGAAGGGAACAGCTGATTGGATAGGTAATTAGGTGACGTAGCATTGGAGTCTTTAGTAGAACTTTCGTTGCGCTTTCATTTATAAGACATTTGCAAACACTGTATGAGTGAGGAAAAATGGCTAATTGGGCACAACACAGTACATTGAACAACTTTACATTGAGTTAAAGTGTCATATCTTCAGTGTTGTTCCAATTAAAAGATATAATCAAATATTTAAAGAAATATGAGTGGTGTACTGTTTTGGTGAGATACTGTACATGTAGGGATGTAGGGTTCATTCAATAGAGAATCATTCACATTCAAGTTCAAGTTCAGTTGAATTGAGTAGACATTCAGATAACATTCAGACATTCAGTTAGTTGAACGTCAGTTGAGCATCAATGGAGCATCTACAATGGGGACCATCCAAGTATCTAAGTGTTACCTTTTTATCTTCTTCAGTTTTCCCATAGCTGACCTATTGTGTTGATAAGACACAGTTTATCGGTTTAGCTCGAATGTTCTGATAGAATCTTTTTTTTTTTAAAGTCACTTTATAATCTTTGAAAAGTTACTAAGTAAATAAGCAATTGGCAAAAAGCTTCTGTTAGAGGCAGATATGTATTAGTGAGAGTTGTTTGAAAGTTATGGCCAGACCATTTGACATTTCATGTACATGCTAGAAGGAAAATCCTCAATAATGTCATGTCTTTGCAACATAAAAGGCTGAGATCCTTCGGGTATTTTAGAGATGTAGGATACTGAGCCTCCGAAAAGTGGATTTGGTGTAAAAAAAAGAAAAAAGAAAAGGGTGAAAAGTCAATTTGGCAAGTTCATTAAATCCTCAAACCAAAAAAAAACAAAACAAGACGAGTGTCAGGGTGTGGTGTAGGGAAGACGTGGGGACAGACGTAAGTGCAGGTAAGAAAGAAATGTAATAAATATATATATAAATAAACAAAGAAATGAGAAACAAGTAAACACGTACATATAAAACAGGGAGATATATATACAAGGAACTGGGGAATAAACTAAATAACTGAAAATAGATAAACCAATAACCAAAAACCAAAAACAAACGAGAGAAACTAAAGAACATAAACTAAACCAACTAGGGATAATAATAAGAAACAAACTAAACAGGACAGGGAAATATATACAAGAAATAAACTAAGGAATAAACAAGGAAATAGACTAAATACGTAAACAAGGCAAAAACAGAGAAAAACACAGAGCAAGGAACAAGGGAACGAGGAGAATAAACAAGAGTAAACGAAGAGCGACAAAACAACAGAGGAAGGTGCAAAGACCGACGATGGACAAGTGACAGAGGAGGGCTATTTATACTAACATGAAACACACTAAAGTGGATACACCTGGGGAAGGGGCGGAGCTACAAATGAGACACGTGGTGGAAAACTACTGAGACAGGGGACACAGGAGCACAGGTCACGTGGGGAAAACACACCAAGACATGAGACAAGGCCAGGACGTGACAACGAGATGGCGAAGATAGCTCTGAGGAATGATTTGTGGGGATTGGAGACAGATTGGACAGTACAGTACAGTAGAAATCTCCTGTCGAGAAAAAAATAGAAGGCTGGCAACTCTGATGAACTTATCTTGTACAAGATAAGATGGCAACTCTTCTACTTTCTTTCCTGGAGCGGTCCTGATGAGAGCCAGTTTCATCATATATTTTGGTGGTCTTTGTGACTGCACTTGAGGATGCTTCTTGATAGTATTTTCTGAATTCATTCCTTAAAGTCTTTTTTTTTCTTTACTTAGTTGAGTAGTTCTTCTCCTAATATGGATTAGAACATTACTCAAATAGAGTTATTCACTCTATACCTGTAACTCTACCTCTTCACCGCTCTACAACTGATAATGAAAATCCTTAATAATGTCATGTTTTTGCAACATAAAAGGCTGAGAGCTTTGGGTATTTTAGAGATGTAGGATACTAAGCCTCTGACAAGTGGATTTGGTGCAAAAAAAGGGGGAAAAGTCAATTTGGGAAGTTCATTAAATCCTCGAAACAAAACAAAACAAGACGAGATGGCAAAGATAGCTCTGAGAAATGATTTGTGGGGATTGGAGACCAGTACAGTACAGGACAGTAGAAATCTCCTGTCGAGAAGAAATTGAAGTATCTCCCTTTGTTTGGCTGACTCCGCGGGGAGGCCCAATACAGGCTCAAATCCTTTAGCCATGCCACTTCCTCCAGCGAGCGATTTCAAGGGAGGGAAAAAGGAGGGGGAAAGAGGGACCTTGTGAAGATGAAGCCTCCTGCAAAGAAGCAATTAACAGCATGGTCCTGTCAAACTCTCTCTTTTCTCTCTCTCTCTTTCTCTTCCTCCTCATTCTCTTCCCCTCCCTCCTCTCACTTTCCCCCCACCACGCTCACATTCGCTGCTCCAATCTCTTTCAACAAGGCCACAAAGTGAAAATGATTCCTTTCTCATTAGGCCGATACGACCCAGTAAGGAGCCGAGCGGAGCAGAGGACACTGCGTCAGGGTTCGCACTCAGATCAGGAGAAGAAAATGTTTTTCGCTGAAGGGAAATGAAACGAAAAGACAGTCAAGGCTTATTGTTACAACATTACGCCTTTGATTCACAATATAATACACAATACAATAGAATACAATACGTCTAATAATGTCTAATAAAGTGTCCAGACAGCCTTCTGATTAGTACTGTATAAAAGCTAATTTGAGGTGAATCCAATTTTGACTTATGTCCTGTTTACACCTGCTTTCTTACACCTGGTCACTTCATGCATCTGAAGTATCAGGATTATATCTTATAATACAGGGCCAAACCACATAGAAAATGCAAGTGTAAGCACAATCAAGATGCATTTAAAAACAAATACAAATCTGATTGTTCAAAGAAACTACTTCAGGAGATGATCCTGGATGCATTTAGACTTGGTCACTTCGTGCATCTTGAGTATCAGGATTATATATTGCATCTGTATAAGGCCAAACCAAATAAAAATGCAAGTGTAAGCACAATCAGTATGCATTTAAAAACAAATACAAATCTGATTGTTCAAAGAAACCACTACAGGAGATGGTCTGGCATGGATTTACACTTGGTCACTTCATGCATCTTGAGTATCAGGATTATATCTGGATAAGGTCAAGCCACCTAATTAAACAAGTGTAAACACACCAAGACACATTTAAATTAGATAAACATCTGATCTGGTCCTGGATGCATTTACACCTGGTCACTTCATGCATCTTGAGTATCAGGATTATATATCATGATATAAGGCCAAGCCACACAAAAATGCAACAAAAAAGTGTGAACACACCCAAGATACATGTCAAATCAGATGCCAATCTGATTGTTCAAACAAACCACTTTAGGACATGGTCCAGGATGCATTTACACTTGGTCACTTCATGCATCTTAAAGAATCAGATTTATAGCTGGATAAGGTCAATTCACCTAAATATACAAGCGTGAACACACCCAAGACACATTTAAACCAGATACAAGTCTGTTTGCTTAAACAAACCGCTTCAAGAGATGGTCCTGGATGCATTTACACTTGGTCACTTAATGCATCTTAAGTATCAAGATTATATTTTGTAATACAGGGCCGAGTCACATACAAATGCAACAAAAAAGTGTGAACACACCCAAGATACATGTAAACCAGATACAAATCTAATTGTTTAAACAAACCACTTTGAAAGATGGTTCAGAAAGCTTTTACAGTATCAGGATTATAGGATTATATCTTATGTCTGTAAAAGGCCAAGCCACATAAAAATGCAAATGTAAACACAAATAACAAATACAATTCCATTCACTCAAACCATAGACTGTGTATAGCTGGACAGAGCCTCGTCTCTAAAAAAAAAATGCCACCACAGGTCGGGCGCCCCCTGCTGTTGGGTTGCAGAAAGCTGCGTAACCCCACCCACCCCCATAGGTTTCAATGGCGAAACGGAACAAACTTTTAATCACGTTTCTTTTTCAATATACTGTAATTCTACCTCCTTTATTTAAATGCAGCAACTAATGTAACCTCTGCTTATATTGTTACATTTTTATATCCCCACAGAATTCATTTTTAAAACATTATTCAGCTCTATTCAAAAAGGTCTGGTTATTGTAAAAGGGCTGGGTTACACCTAGCGGGGGTGGGACCAATGACTGTATGAGTGGGACTATAGACTGTGTGAGCTCTGTGGAGGCAGCCCTCAGGGGCGGGGTTATTTAAATGAGTAGGCTGTCTCTCCACAGTCTTTCTCCCTCCTCTGGTCTCTACTGCGCTTTACAGACTCGGGTTTCAGGATCGCCAACATGGCGGAAGATTTTGTCTTCATTTTCATTGAATGAATGGAAACAGCAACACGGCGTCCATCTTTTTTTACAGTCTCTGCCTCAAACAATCCCAGTTTTATACCAGGTCACTTCAAGAGTCTTGAGTATCAGAACAGACTCGAGAAAAACAATTCTAAATACACCCAACAAAGTACAACAAGTAGAAATCTGGTTTCTCAAATAAACCAAACCATCACTGATTGGTGGAAACTTCACACTAGACCTCAAGCAGTTTGGACTGTGTGTCTCTCCACTCTTCCTCCAGACTCTGCTCCCTTGATTTACAAATGAAATGTTAAATTTTACTGATGATCAGTGATGGTTTGGAGAGACATGTCTGTCATCTGCTGCTGTTGATCCACTGTGTTTTATTATCAAGTCTAAAGTCAATTTTCCCTCAAAATCTTACAGCACTTCATGCTTCCCTCTGCTGAAAACAACTTTTATGGAGATGTGGATTTCATTTTCCAGCAGGACTTGGCACACTGCCCATGCTGCCAAACGTATTAATTAGTCTAATAAACAAAAAAAGCACTTAAAATAGATCACTCTGTGTGTAATACATCTATATAATACTGTATATGAGTTACACATTTTGAACTGACTTACTGATATAAAGTAACTATTCAATATTCTATTGTCTATTTTATTGAGATGCACTTGTATGTGATGTTGATCAAACTGAGTTACAGATACAAAAATGAGAGTGAAACTAAGTTATTTAAGTTTTAAGTTATTTAAATAAAACTTAAAATATAACTATAAGAGTTATATGTGGCTCTATCCCATTTTTACAGTGCAGTGTTTAATGTGCTTCTGTTAGTTATAAAAATGTCAAATGAAATCTCATGCAAATCAGGCTGAGAATATTCCTCAAATGTTGCATGTATGTATGTCACAGGTGCATAAATTATATATCACTGATAGGCTGGCGCAGGGCCTGGGAGACTGGTTCTGCTCTGTGTAAAACGGGCTGTGTGGGGAATCGCAGTGCTTCCTTTATAAATTTCTCCAGTAAAAAACATTAAAACTTCGCTGGCCTGATGATCCCGTTGAAAAAGCTTATAAAATATTTACAAATGCTATTCTGTGTTGTAAATCACTATTATTGGCCTGTAAATGGCACTCTTACAATGCATAAAGCCAAAACACTATTATGAATACTGTATTTGCATAAAAGGATTTTTATGTATTTTTCTGGTAGAAAGCTCTGCAGTGCACAAAACATACATCAGGCATATGACCACAAAGGCTCATATTTTCATTTCACAGTTTTTTTTTTTTTCACATGGCAGAGCATGAGCGTGCCAATAAACGATTAGCTGCTGTTGCTAGTCACATCCCAATTAATATGATTATTTGACTGGGGATGCTCAGCTCTCTCAGTTGGAGACGCTTGATAAATATGTTGGGATGCAACAGAAGCAACAGAACACAGAAATGTATTCAGAATACAGAAATTAACAATCTGAATTAGGATCAGGTTCTTATCAGAGTGCAGCCGGTGTTCTGTCAAATTGTCCTACCTTGTCAAAGCGAGCTTCCCTAATGTATATTTAAGTGTAAAAATACAAAAGAAGCACTATTTAAGGGCATGCACCCAGTGAAATTCCAGTATATGTACATTAATAGATTTGGATTGCAAAAATCATTGTATCATGGCAAAGTTATGGCAAATAAAGCTCATTACAAACTGCATTTTTGTATTTATCTATAATAATAATTGTAATTTTTGGTTTCCTTTAACACTTTAGTGCAATGACAGTGCGTCCAGGTTGTTTAACCCTTGTGTGGTGCTCATATTTTTGTTACTCGTTTACTTTGTTACTTGTATTTAATTATAAAATGAAGCAATTTTACATTAAAATGCTTTACACATGCTCGCTTCACCTAAATTGCAAGCAATATAAACAGCTTACATGGTTAATATGTACAGTGTGTGTTTATCGAAAATGTGTTTTGATTTATGTTTTTCACAAAAAATGAGCCAATGCCAATGAGTTTGAGTTAGAAAAAATATTTTTTTAGTATCATTTGATGAAAAATGAAAACGGGTCCCACAGACCCGAACACCACACAAGGGTTAAAGCACATAACCCCACCCCCCCCCCCCCCCTAAAACAGATTAATTATACATAAAAAAACATGAGAAATAATTAAATTGTGTAGGTCAATGCATGCGCAGTTCCTTTGGGAAGCATGTATCGATGGGTGGGACAATTCGACAGAACACCGGTTCATACAGTTTTAGTGTTTTATAGCATATAAAATCTAGAGCATAGCGGTTAGCAAAAACTAAGCATAAAACATATTTTAAAATGTTAAAAACTTCTGTTAAAAAGTGCTCAATTATCAAAACAAGTAATCAAAAACAATTTCACAACCTAACCAAAGGGGAAGTATGAAATTCGAAAATGCAGAGTCAAATAACTGAGACAATACTGAGGCAATACTTTGCAAAGTGTTAAACAAACCAGAAAATATTTTATATATTCTCAACTATTTTGAGTTAGTTGAACATTTGTGAGCACATAAACTGTACTATTTTAACTGAGATCTTTGAGTTGAAGCAACTTATAATAACTGAGTTTAGTCTGTTGCCATTAACAGCTTCTTTTTTTTTCTATTGGCTTCTGTCACAGTCTATTTGCATACTGGGTGTGTCCAACAGTTTCTGACTAACACTCACCGTCTGGGCTACCTCAGAAATAAATCAAATTCCCCTTTAATCCCTGTTGTTGTAACTTGATGTTTTAATTGATGCTAACTCAAGTTTTTATTCCGCATTGCTTAAAAAAGTTGAGCAAACCGGCTGCCTTAAAAGAGTTAAGAAAACTCAACTTATCTGGTCTTACAGTATAACAAAAATAAAAAGGTTCAATCAACTTCCCCTTTAGTTGTAATAACTTGACGTTTTAAGTTATGCTAACTTAAGTTTTTGTTACCCATTACTCAACTTTTTTTAAGGCAACCGGTTTCCTCAACATTTTTAAAGTAAATTCAACTTATCCGGGCTTACAGTGCACTTCAGTGTATCTTCAATATAAGACTAAACTCTAAAGTAAACTTCAGGCAGATGGCTGATGGGCTGATGTATTTGAAGTAAGGATGAAAATATGGAAATTAAATTTTAAATGTGTCTGTAAACTATTGTTTTATGAACAGACATTGTTCTCACTGAACAATGAAGCCTTTGTTTTGTCATTCTGGTCATTTCAAATTCTGCACTGTGTTGATGTCAAATGGGTTATGTAGTGTTGCCAGTGTGAATTTGTTGGCTGCTTGTTGTATAAAAAGGGCTTTTCAGCCTGATGTTTTAGACGTTGTAATGTGTTCTACTTGGCAACAAGTTAAAGAACCCCATTATCATTCTACCTGCAGCCATTTATTTCTTTTCTTTTTTTTTTCCCAAGGTCTTAGAACAGCCGTGCTAATCTGAAACGCTTCATTACAGGGCTTCAGCACTAGTTTGGCGCCACACAGTAGGCTCTCTGTACCCGAGAGAGGCGTAGAAGGGAGGGGCCAGACAGCGTTTGGGGTTGAATGGAAAGTGATTTGAGAAATGATGGGCCAAACCTCAGAGGAATGCTATTCAGTGTGGACCTCACGTCCCCCTCTTAAACAGGGCTGCTGTTCAGAGAACAATACTCCTCCGAGTAAAGTAGTGTAACCCTAATGTACGCCCATGACTGCAATATAAATGAGTCGTATTGCAAACCAATTTCATGTGGATTTGTTCCTCGTTCAGTTTACATTTAGGCTCAGCAGACAGAAATGTCTTGGCTCAGTATGCCAATTCTACAGTTGTAGCGCTATGAATTCTTATTTTCCCCAGAGAAACGCCACCATGCACTTTAGAAAGAACTGCTACTTTGTGTTTTCTTTAGTGCAAGTGCTTACTATATGAGATCTGGCTACTTTAGGTCCATTGTTGGCTGTGCCACTGTTCAAAAATAGCTCATATCGTCGCTGTCCAATGAAAGTCCAAACAGCAACTTTAAAGGAGAGGGAAAAAACCTTCTTCAATTTCAATGGAAGTCAATGTAAAAAAAGTTTATTTCAGGTCGTTTTGAAGAGTTTCTATTGGTCCGTTCATCAAGAAATTTTGGCACAGTGTAAGGGACAGTTTGTCTGTTCAAATTATGTAGTAAACTAAAAATCGATAAAAATGGAGATAAGTGTTTTTCATAGGACAGCGACGATATGTTTTACTGGTGGGAAACATTTAAAGAGGAACTACACTGGCATAACTTGACACAGAGTTACTTCAATACAGTTTGTAAGTCAAGCCAGTATTAAGTCACACTTTGCATTAAAGAAAATGGTAACTTGCTCTAATGACCTAAAACCCAGTGGCCAAATAATTCATCAAACTCATGTTCCAATCACTTCCATTGCTATCCATTTGTATAACAAAACCAAAACATGGTTGTCTGCTTCTACAAACATTAGAAAGAATGAAAGTATGGGTCTCAGGCTCTCAGGAGCTCAGTGGATTCCAACACCATGATAGGATGCTGCACCTGTGCAACAAGTCCAGTCGTGAAATTTCACTACTCACTACTAAACATTCCACAGCCAACTGTCAGTGATATTATATTATTTCATCATGGAAACATCTGGGATTGAAAGCAACTCAGCAAACCGCTCTGAGTTTTTCATCAGCATGAAATATCAAAATCTGATCAGCAAACGCTAAAGAGGAGACAACTTTCTGCAGAACCACTACATCACTACACACCTCCAAACTTCATGTAGCTTCAGATTAGATTAAGAACAGTAGATCTTAGAGAGATTCATGGAATGGGTTTCCATGGCTGATTAGCTCAATCTAATCCTTACATCACAAAACACAATGGTTGTTTACCTTTTTCCTCCGTGCATTTTCTCCACATGCTCCGGTCTGTGTGCTTACCTGTTTATTTGTAGCTCCACCCCCTTGTTACCTGTCCCAGGGTGTTTCCCGTTTCCCGCTTTGGACCGTGTGTATTTATAGTCCGTGTGTTTCCTATTTTCTTTGTCGGTTCTTGTGCGTCTTTTCGTCTGTTAGGTTGTTAAATCTTAGTTTCCATGTTCTCAGTGTTTTTTTTTCGTTCTTTGTTTGTTTTCTTTTTGTTTTCTTTAGTGTTTAACCCTTTCAGACCCTGTATCCATTACAATGGACATCATGTATTTTCTTTATTTTGAAATGTTTTGTTGTACATAATACTATTAAAGAGCTGTTGTCCACCATAATAGACCATGAACCCAATGGAACCAATGAAAGTAACAGCTTATTTTGACTAATTATCATGTTTTATTTTTTATTGTTTAGAGATGGTTTATGAAATAAAAAGGTTAGTATGACATAGAAAACATATCACACAGGCTTCTATTGCAATGCAAATAAAAAAAGCTATTAAATATTGTAGCTAAATGTATCCATTACAATGGACATCATGTATTTTCTTTATTTTAACATTTTTTGTTGCACATAACACAATATTTGAGAGCTGTTGTCCGCCAAAATAGACCATGAACCCAATGGAACCCATGAAACAGTAGCTTGGCCACGCCCACTGCAATAGAAAAACAGTAATACTACTAGAGCCACTGAGGCAAAGTTGCAGCTATTTTTTAATTGTTTAGAGATGGTTTATGAAATAAAAAGGTTAATATATTGTAGCTAATTTATTATAGGAGTTATATTCTATATAGATATTTTTTTTTCTGTGTTTTACAGACAGAAAATAACATTGTTAAATTTCCATCACTGATGATAATTCAGGTCTAAAAGGGGTAATAAAATCTCCATGTCCTCTTCTTGCTAGACCCTGACAGCAGCACACTGATTCCTGGAGCCAAGAAATGTTGAAATGTACTGAAAAAACATAACATATGCCAGGTGCTCCAGGACCAGTGTTGGGAAGCGATTGATTTGGATGTCTACTTGTCTATTTATTACAAAATCATACAAATTTAGTGGAATTCCCATGAATAATACAAGTATAACCAGTAGTAACAGCAATTATTGAGTTTATTTTGAAAGATTTGCACTTTTAATGTACATTTCCAAGAGAACAAGTAGTTTTTCCTCTTTACAAGTTGATTTATTTCTTTTTCTTTACTTTTCATTCGCCTAATCTTTTCTGTTTAAAGACTAATACTGCCAACATTGCTCAACATTAGTCACCACAGTACACAAAGAGCTGCTGGAACAGGCTTAGATCAGACAGATTAGCCTGTTCCGGTTCTGCTCAGCATAAAAGTTACGTTCTTATTAATGAACGTCTTTTTATTTTTATATACTTGAGGAAATGTTTGAATGTAGATACTCTCTGACTTTCACTTTTTAATAAAGTACTGTAGTTTATAGCGCCATTCTTTCACTGTTCAGTGACTAATACAGTATAGCGTACTGTATAGAGACAGAATCCACCCATTTCTCTGACTGTCATTTCCAATTTGTCAGTCCTGGCCTCATTCATCAGTGGTCAGTTTCTGACCACAGGGCCACTGGTGACCAGATTATTTGGCTGGTGGACCATTCTCAACAAAGCATTGACACTGACAGGGTAGTGTGTGTGTGTGTGTGTATGGTGTGTGTGTGTGTGGTGCTGGCAATACAATCGTGTCAGTGTCACTGTTAGGTTGATGGTGGCCCCATATCCAAAAATATCCATCCAGTAGAAGCTTTGCTGTCAGAAACTGGAAGATAAGCAGAAGGTGAATGGACTATGGTCTCTGACAGTGCACAACAGTGGTGAACTACAAGAGCAGCCAGAAAAAAAAAGTGTATTCTTGCATGTACCAATATTCTCTTCAAATATACAGCTCTGGAAAAAAATAAGAGACCACTTAAAAAAGGAATATAATCAAACCATCAAACCAAGCTAAACTGCTTGAATTTTTGCACCAGGAGTAAAGCAGCATAAAGTTATCCAAAAGCAGTGTGTAAGACTGGTGGAGGAAAAAAGGATGCCAAGATGCATGAAAAAAACTGTGATTAAAAACCACCAGGGTTATTCCACCAAATACTGATTTCTGAACTCTTAAAACTTTATATATATATGAACTTTTTTTTTTTTTTTTTTTTTTTTTGCATTATTTAAGGTCTGAAAGTTCTGCATCTTTTTTGTTATTTCAGCCATTTCTCATTTTCTACATAAAATAAATGCTCTAAATGACATGTTTATTTGGAATTTGGAAGAAATGTTTTCCATACTTAATACAATAAAACAACAATGTTCATTTTACTCAAACATATACCTAGAAATAGCAAAACTGAAGTGTTCTCTTCATTTTTTCTAGCGCTGTATACGTATACATAGGAAACCTAGCTGTGTAGAAACTGCAGAGTAATAATAAAAGTAAAAGTAAATGTATTTTTTATATGCAGTGGTGTGAAAATGTATTTGCCCCTTACAGCTTTTTTATTTTTTTTTTCAGATTATTAAACAATGTTTAAGTCCAGACTAATATAGCCTAAATAAATATACAAAGCAGTTTTTAAATTATGATTTAATTTATTGTTTATGTTTATAGAAAAAAAAAAAAAAAGCAGAAGTGACCGGCCTACAGAAATTACTCCAAAAGGGCATGGGCAACTCATCCAGGAGGATCACGCAGAGGTCACATTAACAGTGTTAAAGATTCAAAAATAAGAAATAGATGGTGTGAAAATGGTCTCTATTCTGTGCACTTGCAAGTTATTGAATTTCAGTCCTTCAGTCCTTCTGTCTCGTGTCTGCCGTTTGTCCTGAGCCTTGTAGACTTATTCCCAAGTCCTGCCACCTTGTCAGCGTGTCACCACACAAATAACAGCAAAGAGGACGCACTGCATATTATACCCTGTGTTTTCTGTGTCACGCAGTTAATAGATGGTGAATAAAAGTGAAAAGCGAGGGAGGGGGTCATCTTCACTCTCTCTTATTCGCACCTCAGGAGAGAGAGAGAGAGAGAGAGAGAGAGAGAGAGAGAGAGGGAGGAGGAATATGTTTAAATTGGCTGTGGAGAGAGAGGTGGAAAACAATTATGTGAGCAAGTTGGCCACGGAGATGAGGCTATCTCCACTGCTGTAATGAAGAGGGGAGGTGACACATGGGCTTTGTCCCACCCCGGTATTGTTTGAATGTGGGGAAATGACTCCACTATATTGTCAGGGTCTAAAATGAATTGCCAATTATATCCGATGGCAACTCGTTGGTGCTTAGGTAACATTTAAAGTGATGGATAGAGACAGGGAGGATATTTAGTAGATGCTTTTTTGGATGCAGAAATGCAGAAAATTCTCTCGCGGAGTCGGATCTGGTGAGTGAACAGTCTGCGGGGTTCTTTTCCTGTGATAAAATGGCTCTTTTATTTGGAAGAGAGAAAACAGGTTCTGAGAGAAAATGAACTGAATGTGACTGAAGCAGATAATAAAAGAGAGTTTCTGACAATGAACTTCAATTGAAACCTCTTGAAACTTGATTAAAATCAGCTTTTTAGCCCTTCTGTTATGTTTCGGGTCAATTTAACCCAATGTAAAGTTTGAAGATCTAGAAAAAAAATGTTAAAAGTATTTTTCCAGTCTGAAACTTCGGCAACACTTTCTATGAATCCTGTGTTCATAATGCCTTATGAATGTGCATTGAATGTGCGTAGTGCGTTGTTTGATTTGAATGAAAAAGAAGCCATTTCTGCAAGCACGCCACAAACAGAGTCGCCTGAGGAATGCAAAAGCAAAAGCACACCTCATGGCTTCTTTTGCATCACTTTCCCATACAGATTCTCCTTGTGCAAAGTGCGCTGTATTGTTGACCGATGCACAGTGACACCATCTGCAGCAAGATGATGCTGCAGCTCTTTGGAGGTGGTCTGTGGATTGTCCTTGACTGTTCTCACCATTCTTCTTCTCTGCCTTTCTGATATTTTTCTTGGCCTGCCACTTCTGGGCTTAACAAGAACTGTCCCTGTGGTCTTCCATTTCCTTACTATGTTCCTCACAGTGGAAACTGACAGGTTAAATCTCTGAGACAACTTTTTGTATCCTTCCCCTGAACAACTATGTTGAACAATCTTTGTTTTTAGATCATTTGAGAGTTGTTTTGATGAGCCCATGATGCCACTCTTCAGAGGAGATTCAAATAGGAGAACAACTTGCAATTGGCCACCTTAAATACCTTTTCTCATGATTGGATACACCTGGCTATGAAGTTCAAAGCTCAATGAGGTTACCAAACCAAGTTTGTGCTTCAGTAAGTCAGTAAAAAGTAGTTAGGACTATTCAAACTAGTAAAATGATAAGGGTGCCCATACTTTTGCACCGGTCAAATTTTGGTTTAATGCATATTGCACATTTTCTGTTAGTACAATAAACCTCATTTCAATCCTGAAATATTACTGTGTCCATCAGTTATTAGATATATCAAACTGAAATGGCTGTTGCAAACATCCAAATATTTAAAACTAAAAATGATTAAGATTAATAGGGGTGCCCAAACTTTTTCATATGACAGTACAACAACCCTGCAATGCGATTGGCCGAGAGGCACCTTATGAGGGACATTATTAGTCAGTAATGCACTGTAACCGAAGCTCTCCATGTATTACTCCGCCACATACAGGTAAACTAGCAACGATGCAGTGCTTACAAGCCAAACAGTGCAGCTACAAACAGAGCAGCAATGGAACTATTTTAACTCTCAGTGTATTTTCTCAAACTCTTTAACTCAAAATCTTTCAATAAACAGCCTACGTGCCTACGACTGCAGCACAGCAGTACTACCAATATTACACGTTATAGCACTCCCTCTTGTGTATTATTGCGTAAGCATATAAGGGATTTATAACCATGCTTACAAAGCATTATTAACAAGTTGTATTAAGTAATAATCCCATTTATAAGAACTTCTTTCAATAGACTTCGTAAAAAAAAATGTTTCTGAAGACTTTTTAAGACATAAATACATATGGAGAGAAAAAGAGAGAGAGGAAGAGAGAGAGGAAAAGAGAGAGAGAGAGAAAGAGAGATAGGTGGTGGTAAAGGATTGAGAGAAAGAGGCTAATCCTCTCCTCTGGTCTCACAGCCAGCAGCAGTGTGTGAACAGAGCCGGGCTAATAAGCACGGTCAGCTATGTTCCATTCTGGTCTCCTTAAGTACATCTCCAAATGCCAAGCTACTTTTTCACATCTTCTCTTTTTTTTTCTCTCCACCCATCAATTCCTCTTTTCTCACTCTCACGCTCGTTGCTTTCTTCCTGAGTGAGTATAGATGGCTGTCAGACACCTCTTCCATCTTTCCTCCCTCTCTGTCACTGCGGGGCTGGATGTCACATCCTGTCTGTCAGAATACAGAAAGTATATTGAGCTATTCATCGCCTCCCCTTTTAATCATCATTAACACATATGCTTAGGCCAATTTGGACCCAACCCAAAACTCTCATCACAATTGTCATATTTTCGCTGGCAATGAATTAGATTACAAAACAGACCATATGGCAAATAATCACGTCAGTCTTTTTTTTTCTAGATCCTTCTCTTCATAGCTAAAAAAAATACACATTCCCCATGGATCTGTGCATCCACTCTGATTAAACGGATAACACACGTAGAGGGCAATTTTATATCATTCAGATTTTTATTGTGTCCTATATAAATCTGTCATGTTTTGGTCAATATGTTTGACCTTTGGCAAAATTCTGAAGATTTAAAGGATTTACATACGCAAATGGCTCATGTATAGGCCACTTTAATTAGAAACATTTAAAGGGGAAAGGTGAATTAGAGCACTGTCTGGACAAAAAAAAAGACATTTTTAAGATCGATTTCCCTCTTGCGTTTTTTATTCCGGATAAAACTAAACTTGATTTGCTTTTTTTATCATTTGTCTCATATCATTCTTTTGGGCAGGTGTGAACACAGTAATCACACTCAAGTACAGATCAAAACAACCACACCAAGATCTTTGAGCAACTATCATAAAACATCTTGCAAAATTCTTTAGAGGCAACTTAACTAATCATTTTTGGTAAGAAAGACTGACAACTGACAACAGGCTCATATCAGATGCATATTCTTCTACACACCAATCAATGTCAAATATAAATAGAAGCAACCCCTGAACACATTCACTGTATCGCTATATTGCCAAAAGTATTCACTCACCCATCCAAATCATTAAACTCAGGTTCCAATCACTTCCATGGCCACAGGTGCATTATAAAACCAAGCATATAGTCAGACAGACTGCTTCTACAAACATTAGTGAAAGAATAGGTCTCAGGCTCTCAGGAGATCAGTGAACTTCAGCACTGTGATTCTGTGATAGGACAAAGCAAATGCTTTGTCACCAAAGTCCAGTGGTGAAATTTCTCTAGAGTTCACTAGAAGATGATAGTGACCTTGGTGAAGATGATGGTGCATACTGTAGATGTATCATGTAAAGGTCTTTGTTCTTTACTACAAAGTGAACCTTTTAAAACTAACAAATATGTAGATACAATATCAATAAAAAAGAGTCTCAGTTTAGATCTTGGTCTGGACTTACAAATTAGAGACTGAAGGTCATATGTTGATGCACACTTGGGGCAATCAATAGCACACTGGTCAAATGCGGATCATGCAGTTGGATTTAGAGCATGTCCGTGTGCCTTTGGTATGATTATGGCACAAAAAAAAAATATGCCTTATTCTTTATTCTGTTTATTGTTGTTAATGAGTAGGGGTGTTCACATGCGTGACGTACCTAACGGAATGGATTCTGATGATTGACTGTTGTCTAGGTTTATTTCAGTCTGTGTTTTTTTTTATGCGGCCAAAATAGCAACACAGCAGAAATAATCCTGAACACACCTCACTTCCAGACCACCACGCCCATCAGTGTAAATTCATTCCTGAACTCTTTCTAGATGCTATTTTACCAGCATGGACACAAGGCGTAAAAATAGACTGTTGATGGGGCGTAAGGTGCCAAAAAGCATTGCAATAGGGCCCTTGACCACACATCATATATTTTTGTGGTTGACCCCCCCTCTCAAACCAACAGTGACACTAAAAACATTGGACATAATACACTCATACCAACACCAACCACACACATACAAAGAGACACATAGAGTACCTACTTTTCCATTTTTTACTACCATGTCGGTGTCTCTCCTGTTAAAAATGGACCACCATACAAATAATACATAATAAAGCTCTCATTCTCTCAGGGTTTGGTTCTCTATGGTCCACTCCGAGCAAGGCCCAGAGGGGCTGTCATCATAAGTAGCTCATCTTAATGACCAACAATGACAAGCTGGAGACTGCAGGTCACTTACGTAGCGAGGCTGTGGTGTGTCACATACAACGTGAGTGACACTGCACACCAGATGGAATGATGTATCGCGTGTAAACGTCCCCTCCAACCTTCTCTTGTCATTCATTTTTCCCTGTGTAGAGCGGGAGGCCATTAACTTTTAAAGCGGGCACAGAGTGCAAGTGTGTGTCTGTGTGTGTGTGTGTGCTGAGGGGTAGTGGAGGGGTCAGTGTCCATACTGTGCATTGTGGCATGCCAATCCATCCCTGATGGACACGAGGAGAGCACAGGTTCGGTCCCGAGGCCCCTCAGGGGCTAGCCACTGTCATACACTTATACTCTATGGCACAGGTGGTACAGGTGGCGTTGGGGATGCTTTGTATGGGCGTGTGTGTGTATAAGTGTGTGTCAAAGGGACAAGAGGGCTGACTGACAGGTCTCATCAGGGACAGCTTAATGACACCCCCGACCGCCAATTAAGGCTCATCAAGGTCCCCAATTGAATGTCGCTAATAAATAATGTATGCCCTCCGTAATTCCACATAATCTTGATATTAGAGAGTCAAAGGTGTATGCATTATTAATGGGGCCAAATTGGACTTTAATAACTGCTCCAGAATCCTACACGGTGGAGGAATTCACTTATGTTAATACGGCTTTATTATTAATGGGCCGACCGTTTTCTAAAATGTTAACTGACTAAAGCGCTCCAGAGGCAATTCCCAAGATTGACGACCCCTCCGTTCGCGAGAAGGGGCGCGCGCTTATTTATTTATCCGTCTACCTGTAGCGCGTCGGCCCAGATCATTAGATCAATAATTTCCTCATCAAGTCATTAGGCGGTATAGGAGTACCACAATTAGCCGCGCTGTGCGGAGGACAGTGCATCATTAGCCGTATAATGACACGAGATAGACTGTTTAACTTTAAACAAACACAGATGGGCCGATAGCGATGATCAAAGGATCTGCGCGGAGGCTCGCTGTCATATAATTACGATGAGTAGGATGGATTTGTCTGTTTAAATCTCCCTTCTCTGGGGTGTCGTGGTTACCGGACATTTTTAACACATTGTGTTAAAAGTGGCGGGAACAAGCATTCCGGCATACAAACGAGCGAACAAGGTGACGGAAGACAGTCGGAAGTTTCGTTATCATAGATAACATCATGACGATGCTTGCAGGTATGCAGCAAAGACAGGCACCGTAGATCCCAGATGGGCACTTGAGGCAGCGACTCAGATTTGAGTCATGCCAAAATTGTTTTTCCAATGAGAAAAAATCTTAAAATTATATGCAGCAAATAAAATACAGTCATTACTGCAATGCAATTCTTTTGCAGCTTGAAGCAGCATCAGTTTTGATATGGCTTTAAATAATAAGACCTTTCATTGGAAAAACATGGAACAACCTTCAGCATAATGGACAAAACTGAAGCGCTACATGCAGTAATTGCAGTGTTTAAAGGAAAGAGGCCAAACTACTGAAATGGCTGGCTAGAAAACGTATTAGGTAGCGAAACTGCAAATAACTGAAGTATTAGTAAATTGCAGACCTGATTCATTTCAAAATGAACCTAGCAAGTTATTACACTTGATGGACAGCATAGAGTCAATAATTGATTGGGTCTTTTGAATCTTGAAATGTGTTTGGGATACACCCACTCAGAGAGTTTAGACTTCCTGAAATTCAAGACTATCCTGAAAGACTCTCAAGACTTGACTGGAACTCTCACTCCAGAGAGTCAAGAGTCAAGACTTGACTTTTTAACACAGATAATCAAGACTTAACTGGGTTTCACATCCCAGAGACTCAAGGCTTGACTTTCAACCCAGATGATTAAGACCTCACTGAGTCTCACATGACAGAGACTCAAGACTTGATGGGAACACTTACTTTAGGTGATCTATACTAGACAAGGAGTCCTACACCAGTCTTACAAGACTCAACTGAGATTTACACCCAAGTAGTCTTGTGTACTTAACTGGAATTTACACCTCAGAGAGCTGTGACTTGACTAGGACTTACCTCAGAGACCCAAAGACAAGACAACTAAACTTCACCTGAACACTCTTGATTGGAGAGACAACACTTAACTTGAACTCTTCATAGTTAATGAACTTACTTCAGAGTTAAGACTCTTGACTGGACTCCAGAGTCTTACTCCAGAGCATCAAGACTAGACAAGAACTCCAACAGTACACCAGTGTAAACACTTAACTGAAACTTTCATTCTAGAGAGTTGAGACTCGATTAAGACTTGCACCCCAAAGAGTCAAAGCAAGACTTAACAAAGACTTTTACCCAGGACACTTGAACCTTGTTTGGAACTTTCATTACAGAAAGACAAGACTCACCCTTGGAGTGGTGGTACTTATTTAGGACCCAATGGGACTCTAAGTCCAGAGAGCCAAGACTCTACTAAGACTCTACACAAGAAGACTTATCCTGGAGACGTGAAACTTGCCTGGGACTTCCACTACACAGAGCATAGAGTCTTAAAATTTGAGACTTAATTGGAATTTTAATTTAAAAGTGTCAAGACTTTGACTATGCCTACACCAAAGGACCTGAAATTAGGCAAAGACTCAACTCTGTCTCACAACCCTAAGATTTAACACTAAAGTAAAGACTAGACAATAACTGGTATGAAGTGATTCGTGAACATCATGGTAAACAGTTAGCCGCAGCTTATCAATTATTTAATCCTTTTTTGTAAATTAGCGGCTGCTTAAATTAAACCAATATGGTTTAAAAACAATACTTTTGGGGCGCAGAGTGATCCAGTGGTCTAAAGCGCTGCCACTATGATCAGAAGGTCGTTAGATGGTTTGAATCCAGGTCATGCAGCTTGCCATCAGCTGCCGGAGCTCCAAGAGAGCACAGTTGGACTTGCTCTTTCTGGGTAGATGGGACTCTTTCCCCTCATTACTCAAAAGGGTGATGTCGATCAGCACAAGGCTGCATCTGTGAGCTGATGTATCGGCAGCAGTTTGAAAAGAGGCAGAGTCTGACTTCACATGTGTCGGAGGAGGCATGTGCTAGTCTTCACTCTTCTTGTTTTGTGGCATCACTAGTGATTGGGGAAAAAATAGAAATACAAATTTAGAAAAACAATAATTTTATCAAATCAGAGTTTGATCTATGGACCAATCGTTGTAAAATATTTCTTAAATAGAAGCTACACAACAGAAGAAGGCTATGTATAAAAGATTCCTCTTCGGAGATAACCTCGCACTCGCGCTTGTTATGCAAGCGGGCCATGTAGTAGTCATTAGTCTTGTAACCACACTAACGTCCCTGTACTTCCCATAGCAGTTAACCCTTAGCTTTCTGCGCTAGCCCTTTCTAATTTGTTAGCCCATACTGTCACAGCTCAGTGGACCGTAGCAGACTCATTCTAATGCTCTCATTGCTCTGCTCTTAGCTGTGCGCGAGTGTCGAGTCAGAGACACAGTGCAGGCTAATAGGTTCTTTTACGGCATGCTAAACGCTTAAAACAATATGATTTGTTTAAAAAAAAGCTAAATAATTGCAATTTAAAAGGGCCATTTGCTGCATTCAGCATTACCATATTTTAACCTCTGTTTGTACCTTAGAATTAAAGAAGCTCTACATTTATTTGCATTTTTTGCACTTTTTGTTGTGATGTACTTTCTAAAGACACATGACATTGTGGATCACAGCTTAACAGAAATGGAATATCCCATCCACCTCTTGCTTAGATTGACAGCTGTGCACATTTTGGCTGGTTTTCTCAGTGTGTTGAATTTCTTGTCTCTTAATGTTAGTTTGAGAGCATCACTTGTAAAGTTGTGAAGAGGTAGAGTTACAGGTATACAGTGAATAGCCCTATTTTATTAATGTTCTAATCCATATTATAATGGCGAGAACTACCAATAATTAAACTAAGTAAAGATACAAATATTTTAAGGAATGAAAGAAAGAAAGAAAGGTCAGTCAATCTGTAAAATTTTAAGAGCTTTGAAAGTATCCTCAAGTGCAGTCGCAAAGAACATCAAGAACGTTATGATGAAACTGGCTCTCATCAGGAATGTCCTAGGGAAGGAAGTCCAAGAGTTTCCTTTGTTGTACAGGATAAGTTCATTAGCGTTACCAACCTCAAGAGACAAAGAAACATGGAGACTTGAAAAACCAAAGAAAGACTTAACCTGACTGACGTAAGACATATAAACACGAACAGAAGAAACAGGAACAAGGGGACTATTTACTGTACACACACAGACAAGGACAGGAGAAGGGAAACACCTGGGACCAGGTAACGAGGGGGCGGAGCCACAAATGAACAGGTAAGCACACAGAAGACAGGGGTGGAGACACGGGATACACACAGGGCACATGCAGAGGGTAAGTACAGTAAACACAGGGACAGACCAGAGAGATGGAAAAACTGGACGAGATTGTGTCATTTTTAAGCTTTAAGTTATTACTACATGATTCCTTATGTGTTCAATATATGTCTTGATGACTTCAGAATCCATTTACAGTGCAGAAAAAATAAAGAAATAAAAACAATGAATGTGTTCAGGACAATGTGTCCTCCAAAGACTCCATTTCCCAGCAATCTTAGCTCATGGACTACAATGACGAGACTCTGCAGAGTTCAGCGTCACCCACCTCCTGATTGCTAATTGCTCTCACCTGTTTGCACCTGTATAAATAGCCCTCTCTTTTTTCTCTCCTCGCCAAGTATTAACTAGTTTTCTAGCTCTGATACGATGCGTTTTCCTTGCTTTCTTGCCTGATTGTTATTGACCCATTTCTGTTCTTTGTTTGCTCACTTGCCTAGCCCTAGTTTTGTCTAGTTTTGTTGTGGATCTTTAGTTACCGACCTTGCTTTCTACTTCGACTTCTCTCTTTCCTATTCCTGTTTATGCTGCTTGTCGCTTGTTTTCGCTTTTCATGCACTGACTCTGGTTTCACTGAGTTCTGGTACTCTTTGGCATATGTGTTTATAACAAACCTGTGTCTCACCTTGTCCTGGCCTTGCTAACAGAATGAGAAGGTGTTTTCAAACTTTTGACTTGTACTGTAGGTGTAAACGCACTCTAAATCAGTTCAGAATTAAGCAGGGTTACATTTTTTAGACATTTTCAAATTCCCAAATCTCTTCACTTCGGCTCGAGCTCATCGCTTCTTCAGGAAACTGCTTCTATTGCAGACTTCTTTCAGTGGGGAAGACGATCCAATTGTTAATATGTTCTCTTATGCATTTGCATACGTCCGTGGTACATCTGAAGCATCGTTCTGCTCCAGTTCTCTCTGTTAATCTATCTGGCAGAGGTGCCGAGATGCTGCTGTAGCTGGCACGCGGGCACGGATCAGAGCCCGAGACGCTATCACGGAAAAGCTAAATGAAAATATTTGGTTGGCGCGTCTGGTGTGTGTGTGTGTGACGAGTGTGTGAACATGTGTGTATATGTATCTGAACTTGTTCTCATCCCAGATTTGGATGTCATGGGTACGAGGTTTGTAGCCAATTACAGAGTGTTCTCTCATGTTTGCCGCACACAGGCACTCGCATGCAGCTTGCAGCTACTACAGCATTATTCCCCCACATTTATTTCCAGTTTCCTGTGTAACTGTTTCTTTGCAGCTTGAAATACTGTCCATCTCCAGCTCTGCTTCACACCTCGCCTGACTCATCTTGACCCTGTAGCTTTATTTAGATGTAGCAACATCTGCTCTACAGCGTCAATTGTCAGAGTGTCTCTAAAAAAAAAAAAACGAGAAAACACAGTTCCAGTGATGAAGATGTAGGAAAACATGACTTTGAGGTCCTGGAGTTCTGTGAAGAAGTAGGAAAAGAGGTTTAAAAGTTGAAAGAGGTTTAGAAACTACGTAAATAGCATAGGTTGCCAAGTAATACAATATATCCTTCTGTCTTTTGTACCCTTAACTTGGATAGTAAATACCCATTATATACAGAGCCATGGAAAAGTATTCCCCCCCCCCCCTTGCAGATATCTTTTGTTTTTGCTTTTTTCTTTGTCATAGACTATCATAAAAAAAAAATCATATCTGAAAAAAAAAAAATCCAAACCAACCTGCCCCAATGTAAAAAAAATAATTGCCCCCATGGATCAACTAGGATTAGCCACATATTTTGGAAATCTTTTATGAGTTTTGAGCCACAAACAGGCTATGACAGTCAGAACCTGTAGAAAAATTCTGACATCATGAAGCAGAAGAAAATATCTCAAAAAGCAGCACATAATGCCCCAATCTAAAGAAATTCAAGAACAGATAAGACAACAAAGTCATTGACTGATCTATCAGTCTAGAAAAGGTTATAAAGTTATTTCTAAGGCTGTGGTACTCCAGCAGACAGGAGTGGCCAGCCGACCGAAATAACTCCAAAAGGGCATGGACAACTCATCCAGGAGGTCACAAAAGAACACAGAACAACATGTGAAAAAAAAAAAATGCAGGGTTCAACTGTCTCAGGTAAGGTCAGTGTTAACGATTTATTAATGAGAAAGGGACAGCATTTTTTTACCTACTTATATTTTGGCAAGAAATTCTTCTTCATCCTGTTCGTTTTATGTTTCTCCCCTTTATCAAAATCATCTTCTTATCTCTACTTTTCTTCACATTCTGCTTCTTTTATCCCACCCTTTTTCATCTTCTTCCTCTTTACCTTCTTCTTTATGGATAGGTGACTCTATCCATAGGTCACTCCATCAGGATCATCGTGTTAATGTATGTGCATGTTAATGTATGCTGGTTCGTTGGTGGTGCAGCGGCAGTAAGCGGTGTATTGTGGAGGGCTGGAACATTCAGAGGAACATTGTCTTGGTGCTTTAAAAGGCAACAGGCTCTGTTCATTTTGCCATTCATATGCTGGGTAATGAGCATTAGTGGTGGGTCTCCAGGTGACGGCGGCCGTGTGAAATCAGCATGAGAGCGGACCTGGCAGGCCTAAACGGGTTTGACTGCTGCAGTTGCTGGGGAAACGCTATTGTTTGCGGGGTTAATTAACAAGGCAAATTAGAGTATTAGCAGATAGGCTTGCTCTCTATCTCTCCCTCGCTTTTTCTCCCTCCCTCCCTCCCCTCTCTCTCTCTTTTCTTTTTTTCCCAACCCTCTCCATCTCTCTCTGCCTCTTGCTGTAGTGGGTTTTCCATCAAACAAGCTTTTGCTAAATTTGCATATATTAAATAGGAAAAATGCAAAAGAAAATAACTAAAATATTATCAAAAAGTAAATACCCTCAATTATGCTGTACTACTCTCCATATACTACCTTACACTACAATATATTTCTCTATAATACTCTATCCTCCCTATACTACCCTATACTGCTTTATATTCCCCTTTAATACCCTATACTACTATACTCCATATACTACCCTTTACTCCATATACTACCCTACACTACTGTGCATTCATATTTACTACCCTAAACTCCATATACTACCCTACACTTCTTTATATTCCCCTGTATTTCCTTATGCTACCTTATACACCATATACTATCCTATACTACTTTTTATTTCCCTATACAACCATATGCTCCATATATTACCATATACTACTTCATTTTTTTCTGTTTTCCTGGACCCTGTTCTCAGTCTCGCTCTTCTCTCTGCTACATTTACATGCCCTCTATTCTCTCTCTCTCTCTCTCTCTCTCTCTCTCTCTTTTTTATTTTCTATGTCTCCTTTTCTCACTTCATCCTACCACCTCTTTTTTTGTTTTGTTTTATCTCTACATTTACATTTTCTACCCACCCACATCTCTCTTTCTTTATCTCTCCCTCCCTCAGTCCCTCCCTCCCTCCACTCCACTCTTTCTCTCTCTTCATTACCTGTTGGTCTTCTTGCGCTCCTGTCTGGGCGGTTGCTGTGGCAGATTGAAGGGGACAGGTGTTTTCCATTCCATCACGGGCTGTGCCTCCACTTTCTGCAGGCTGCATTAGGGAAACGGAGAGGTGGGGGGGGGGGGGGGTGGAGTTATGAAGGGGGGTGAGGAATGGAGGGAGGGAGGGATGGTGGGAGGGATGAAGGGAGGTGTGTGACAGGCCTGGCAGTTCATCGGCTGCATGCGGCAGAGGGCTGTAACACACTTCCTGACGGACCGTCGATATATTGACAGCACCTGTCACTTGGTCTGGTTTGGACCTCTGGCAGACAAGGCTGGTGGTGGGATTTGATTGGCTGTCTCTGTCCCTCCACACCGACTTTAAAACCGCTGTACCCCGGGCAGCAGTATTTGTTGGCCTGAGGAATGCCCAGTGTGCCAACACATCTGTTTTCATCAGCGCTTGCAGTCTGGGTCTGTGATGATGTCAGGGCCCTGAATACATCACCACCAACTCCAGAGACATTTTACCTGCAAAGACATTTTTACACAAACACAGTACTTACCTGGATCCTGTGGAAATGGCGGCGCGCGAGCCACCCGGGTCCTTAAGGTCTGGGTAGAGACCAAGGGGTGTCCTGGGGCAGGGGAGCCTGGGGGTACCTGTGAAAAAGAGAACAGAGAAAATAATACATTAACATTGTAAAATTATCATCAATACTTACCTGGACGTCCAAATGTTTACATGCATGTCATTCTGTTTGTAAATATGTTAATATTGTACATATACAATCATGTATAGTTGTCTTACCCACCTGCCCTCAAGTTAATTACTTGTTGGTTTAGCCGGGGATGGGCTAAAGGTATTTAAAGGCAGGCGGGTACACTATTGGGGGGCTGGTTGAGCGTGGCTGGTATGCCGACGGGAGTTTATTGTGCTGAGTATTAGCGTTTGTGGTGGTAGCTGCCAATCCACCTTTAACTCCTACCAGTGTAGCGTGTAAATAGTTTGTATATATATTGTAAATTTCGTTTTGTTTTCATTTTTGTTTTTGGGTTCGGGTGCTTAATTTGTCACAATAAACACTTCTAAAGGGATTCTTACCTGGTTCCAGACTGTTTTTGCGTCTCTGCCTCACCTCTCTCCGGTAACCTCCTGACCACTTGTCCTCACACTACCACAAATGGTGGCAGCGGTCTAAAAAGGGAGAGAGTACGAGACGTTACTACGACGGAAGGTAGTGAAGACGCCTTTGAAGTGCGGAAAAGTTCCCATCGCTACGCGCTTCGCCGCGGTGCAACAGAGGGAGAAGTCGCCGGCTGTGTGGTCCTAAACACCGCTAGAAGCCAACGCGAGCACCCGGAAGTACACTACGAAGGGAGCAAGGAGCGGATTGTGACGCGCCCAAACAACGCCTGTCAAAATAAGAGCCCCGGGATCCGCTGCAGCAGAAGCGGGACGAAAACGGGTGGAAAAAAAAAAAAAAAAACGGAGATCCGTTCAAGCCCTGCGAACCGAAACTCAGCAAGGAGTCGACTCAGTGAATCGACTGAAAGAGTCAAGAGGGCAACGAATCTTCCCATTATGGATGAAGCTGCTGCAAAAGAGCAAAAGACTTCAACCCCAGATGTGGAGCAGCTTGCAGCGTCCCTCCAGTTATTTCTTCTTCGACAGCAAGAAAGAGATGAGGCATGGCGAAAAGAAGCTGCAAAACAAGAAAATAGATGGCGTTCACTACAACACCAATTCACACTTTTTCAGCAGGCTGTTCAAGAAGAAAAGCGAGAGCAGAGACGATCTGCTGATGAAGTGGAAACTGGTTCAGAACAGAATCCATCACAGATCCTGAGACACAGCAGAGAGACCAGAGCAGCTGTGGACAGACAAAGTAGTTCACCACCACAGCGTTCTGCACCTCGCCCGACACCTAGACTACCAGAACTGAAAGAGAGCGATGACATCGAGCATTACCTCGCGATGTTTGAGAGGATTGCACAGACAGCAGGCTGGCCACCTGAGGACTGGGCTATCTATCTCATTCCGGCATTGGAGGGCAAGGCAAGAGAAGCATACATCTCAATGGACACTGACGACATTGGTGACTACCAAAAGGTGAAAGAAGCAGTGCTCAGGAAGTATGAAATCAACAAAGACACGTACAGGAAAAGATTCCGGGAAGCATGTGTCAAGCCACAGGAGACCCCCAGGGAGCTGCATAACAGACTGAAAGGCCTGTATGAAAAGTGGATGAGGCCCGAACAGAAAACGAAGCAGGAAATCGGTGACGTCATCATCCATGAACAGTTCCTGAAAGTGTTGTCTCCTGAACTGAGAAGCTGGATTCTTGAACGCAGCCCTGAAACAACATCCAGATCAGTGGAATTGGCTGATGCGTACATCACTGCACGGCATTCTGAGGGGGTCCGGCACCTTGACTGGGGCAGACGATTCCTGACGGCAGAAAAGCCAGGTAGGACTGTTGGGGGATATGGGAGAAGTCTTGATGCCTCTTATAAACAGTTCAGTCAAGAAAGTGGTTGGTCTAGGTCCAAAGTAAAGCCCTACACAGTGAGCAAAGGTAGCAGTGAGCAACAAATGGTGAACATGCTAAAATGCTTTACTTGTGGTAAATTGGGACATAAGAGCAGGGAATGTCCAGTGGGGAACACTAGGGCCAATAGACTCCTATATGTACCCAAAACTAGTGACTGTAAGGCAGCAAATAGTGACAGTGACACAGTTGTCAGGGTTAAAATTGGTGGGAAAGTACTCAAGGCACTTATCGATACGGGAGCGAGCCAAACCATTTTAACTAGGAGAAGCCTACCTGAAGCCCAAGAATTTCAGGGGACCAAAGTTAAAATTAGGTGTGTTCATGGCGATGAACAAATGTACCCTACAGCTGAGGTCATAGTTGAAATAAATGGGCAGGCTTATAGTTTAAGAGTGGGGGTGGTGGAGAACTTACCGTATGATGTAATCTTGGGCAGGGACCTGCCAATACTCGTAGACCTCTTGAGTGAAAGTAGCCTAGCAGCAGATGTGTGCGTAGCTACTAGAGCCCAAACCAAGCTCAGCAAGAGCTTAGAAAATAAACAAATTAGTGATCAACTTCCTTTCGCGGGTGACGTAAAAGTGCGTAAAAGCAAAAGAGAAAAAAGAGTTGATAAAGTAAGGGGTACCAGAGTAGAAGAGAGGGTTGCTGAACCAGATATAGTGGGGCTTAAGTTGTCTACTGATATAGGCAGTCTACAAAGCAACGATAATTCTCTGCGTACGCTCTTTGAAGCTGCAGATAAAGCAGGACAGGATGTAGGGGGCGAAACTGAGTTTACTGTGCAACAGGGTAAATTGTACAGGGTCAAAAATGAGCAGCGTTACCTTGTAATTCCTAAACCTTTGCGGCAGGAAGTGCTAAATCTAGCTCACGCAGATCCATTGGCAGGACATCTAGGCCAGAGTAAAACAATCAAAAGAATAACCAGCAGGTTTTACTGGCCAGGAATGTTCCAGGAGATAGTCAACTTCTGCAAAACATGTCAAGCATGCCAGCTAACTGCCCCTGCTAAAAAGTCAGACAGAGTGCCCCTGGTCAGTTTACCAATCATTGAAGTCCCATTTTCGCGCATAGCCATGGACATTGTAGGCCCATTGCCTAGAAGCCAGCAGGGTAATAGGTATATTTTGGTTATTTGTGATTATGCTACCAGGTACCCTGAGGCATTCCCTTTAAGAAAGGTGAAGGCCAGACAAGTGGTTAATGCTTTGATCCAGTTGATCTCAAGGGTAGGGGTCCCAAAAGAAATCCTAACTGACCAAGGCACTAATTTTATGTCTAGGCTTATGAAGGATGTTATGGCATTGTTAGGCATAAGAGGCATTAAGACTACTCCGTACCACCCACAGACCGATGGCATGGTGGAGCGCTTTAACAAGACACTCAAGGCAATGCTCAAGAAGTTTGTGTCAGAATCTGGGTCTGACTGGGACAAGTGGCTTCCCTACCTCCTGTTTGCCTACCGAGAGGTGCCACAAGCATCCAGTGGGTTCTCACCCTTTGAACTGTTGTACGGACGTGAAGTCAGAGGACCACTGGATGTGCTGAGAGAAGCATGGGATGGGGAGAAGCCTGAACGTCAGGTCAATGTCCTCTCTTATGTCCTCAAGATGAGGGAGAAGATGGTGAAACTTACAAGCCTGGTGAAAGAGAACATGAAGGTAGCTCAAGCCAGCCAGAAGAGATGGTACGACGCAGCATCCAGGAAGAGGGAACTGAAGCCAGGGGACAAGGCTCTTATCCTGCTGCCAACGTCCGAGAGCAGCATTCTGGCGAAGTGGCAAGGTCCTTACAGGGTTACCAAGCGGTTGGGTCTTACCACATATGAACTCTATGTGCCCGACAGCAAGAAAACTACTCAAGCCTTCCACATCAATATGCTGAGGCGCTGGCATGACAGGGAAGCAGAGACCACCGACCATCTCTGGCTGAGAGCTGTGGAGGATGAGGAGGAGTACGATGAACAGTATTTTCCAGTGGCACAAGACCATCATCCCACCGTTTCCCTCGCCCACCTCTCCCCAAGGCACCAAGAGCAGCTGAGTAAAGTCATCCCAGATGGACTGTTTGGTCAAGAGCCGGGACGCACAAGTCTGGCGGAACACGTCATTAAGCTGAAAGAGACGGATCCCATAAGACAGACAAGCTGCAGAGTTCCAGCAAGACTCGTTGCTGATCTCAAGAAGGAGGTCCAGAGCATGCTGAAAATGGGAGTTATAGAGCCATCTACCAGCGAGTGGTGCAGCCCTGTGGTTCTGGTTCCCAAAAAGAATGGGGGACTGAGATTTTGCGTGGACTTCTCTAAACTCAACTCAGTTTCTGCATTCGACTCATACCCAATGCCACGCACAGATGAGCTAGTGGAACGGCTGGGCAGAGCCAGGTTCCTAACAACATTGGACTTATGCAAGGGGTACTGGCAAGTACCATTGCATCCAAGTGCAAGAGAGCTCACAGCGTTCAGAGCTCCGAGTGGACTGTATCAGTTCACAGTGATGCCGTTTGGTCTGCATGGGGCAGCGGCTACATTCCAGAGGCTAATCGACAAGGTGCTGAGGGGCACGGAGGACTTCACGGCAGCATACATCGATGACATTGTCATATACAGCGAGTCCTGGGCAGACCATGTGGAGCATGTGAGGGTGGTGCTGGAGAAGATCAAGAAGGCTGGACTGACGATCAATCCGGAGAAATGCAATATGGCGCAGTCCGAAGTCACGTACCTGGGGTATGTGCTGGGGAATGGTGTGCTGCGGCCACAAGCCTGCAAGGTGGAGGCTGTCATGAACGCCTCTGTTCCAAGCACCAAGAGACGTGTGAGGTCATTCCTTGGTCTGGTGGGGTGGTACCGCCGATTCATTCCCGACTTCTCCACAATCGCGGCACCCCTCACAGAGCTCACAAAAAATGGTCATCCACAGAAGGTCAAGTGGACTCCAGAATGCGACGCGGCCTTTAAGACGCTGAAGTCGTGCTTGTGCTCTGCACCTGTCTTGAGAAGCCCGGACTGGAGTAAGCCGTTCACTGTGCAAACCGATGCATCAGGAGTCGGATTAGGTGCAGTCCTGTTACAAGCTGAGGGGGGAGACTTGCACCCCATCTCCTACATAAGCAGGAAGTTGTTCCCGAGAGAACGGAACTACTCAACAATCGAGAAGGAGGCTCTAGCGATCAAGTGGGCCTTAGATTCATTCAGGTACTACCTGATTAACAGTGAGTTTACACTGGAAACTGATCACCGTGCGCTGCAGTGGATGCGCAAAATGAAGGACACAAACGCAAGAATCACACGATGGTACTTGTCACTACAACCATTCAGATGTGTGGTGAAGTACAAAAAAGGAGCTCAGAATGTGACTGCTGACTTTTTATCAAGAGACTCTGAGGAGCTCTGACTTTGAGGGGGGGGGTGTGTGATGATGTCAGGGCCCTGAATACATCACCACCAACTCCAGAGACATTTTACCTGCAAAGACATTTTTACACAAACACAGTACTTACCTGGATCCTGTGGAAATGGCGGCGCGCGAGCCACCCGGGTCCTTAAGGTCTGGGTAGAGACCAAGGGGTGTCCTGGGGCAGGGGAGCCTGGGGGTACCTGTGAAAAAGAGAACAGAGAAAATAATACATTAACATTGTAAAATTATCATCAATACTTACCTGGACGTCCAAATGTTTACATGCATGTCATTCTGTTTGTAAATATGTTAATATTGTACATATACAATCATGTATAGTTGTCTTACCCACCTGCCCTCAAGTTAATTACTTGTTGGTTTAGCCGGGGATGGGCTAAAGGTATTTAAAGGCAGGCGGGTACACTATTGGGGGGCTGGTTGAGCGTGGCTGGTATGCCGACGGGAGTTTATTGTGCTGAGTATTAGCGTTTGTGGTGGTAGCTGCCAATCCACCTTTAACTCCTACCAGTGTAGCGTGTAAATAGTTTGTATATATATTGTAAATTTCGTTTTGTTTTCATTTTTGTTTTTGGGTTCGGGTGCTTAATTTGTCACAATAAACACTTCTAAAGGGATTCTTACCTGGTTCCAGACTGTTTTTGCGTCTCTGCCTCACCTCTCTCCGGTAACCTCCTGACCACTTGTCCTCACACTACCACAGGGTCACAGATTATTTTGTCTTTTAAGGCGGACAGTTCTGGTTCTGATAATGTCAGAATGTGCCTCAGCATAAACACATCATATGACAACAAAAATACTCTACTGTTCTGCAGTTTTTCCATTTATTGTTGCCATTTAACTCTTACTCGGGTCCAGTGAATAACTAAAAATGGTACAAAGTGAACGTAAATGATACAGAATATACAGGGGTTGGAAAATATACAGGGGTTGGAAAACACCTGTCATTTTAGTGTGGGAGGTTTCATGGCTAAATTGGAGCAGCCTGGTGGCCAATCTTCATTAATTGCACATTGCACCAGTAAGAGCAGAGTGTGAAGGTTCAATTAGCAGGGTAAGAGCACAGTTCTGCTCTAAATATTGCAATGCACACAACAAATTGTTGGTGCACTTCTTGCTGGCGCATCTGTGACCAAGACAGCAAGTCTTTGTGATGCATCAAGAGCCACGGTAGCCAGGGTAATGTCAGCATACCACCAAGAAGGACCAACCACATCCAACAGGATTAACTGTGGACACTGTAAGAGGCAGCTGTCTGAAAGGGATGTTCAGGTGCTAACCCGGATTGTATCCAAAAAACATAAAACCACGGCTGATCAAATCACGGCAGAATTCCATGTGCACCAAAACTCTTCTGTTTCTACCAGAACTGTCCGTCATCACAATAAATTATTGTGTTCTAAAGCCAAGTGTTTCAGTTTCATTGTCCAACCCCTGAATTTTATTCTTTATTCTGTTTATTGTTTATATGTAAAAGCTGGGTTTGCAACACTGACTGACATTAGTTTCAGTTTCAAATCATGGAAACAGCACACCAAAATCCACCTATCCATTAGATTTGACAATTTTTGACAAGATTTACTGTTGATTAAGTTTATTTAACTGAACTGAGTATTATATATTATGTTATATATGTTGCTCTGAATTCAGTTCAGTCTTTTTAAGTTTTGAATAGTTGACGGGCAGTGTGAGACGCAAGAGCACAGTGATCATTTTAAATGTAAAAAATATTAAAGCGAATTTCATAAATTCCCAAACAGAAGAATGCCTAGATCTACTATGTATATTAATCTATAGTTATTAAGTTTGTGTACTGAACATAAATATAAACTCTTATGTAAAATGTCAGAAGTAAATATACGTAATAATAACTTATATTTACTGTGCACATTTTCAAGTATATTTTAATTTATAGTTGATTGCTAAAGGCCCTGGGCGAGTTTTTTTTTTTTTTGCTGTGGTAAAGAAGTGATGGTATGTGGTAATTCCAGACATGATTGCATGGCTGACTGTTGACTGTTGTCAGGGTTTTAACCAGTCAGTGGCGCACCTGTATTTCCCGCCAGCAAGATAGAAACACTCCAGCTATTTACCTGAACACACCTCACTTCCAGACCACCACGCCCATCAGCATTGATATATTTCTACTAAATAGCGTTTTTTTGACGATGTGTGCGCAAGGTGTGAAAATAGACTGTTGCTGAGGTGTAAGATAGCAATAAGCACTTCACCGCGCCTTGCACATGGTGTATGATAGGGCCTAATATCTTTCCTCCAAAAATATTATAGATGAAGACAGAGAGTAGAGAGTTTTGTTTCCTAATCCTTAAAAAGACTCTTGGAAACTGGAGAAATCTGATACAGGAAGAGTCATGTCTGGCTGATCCACATGGAAACAACAGCTTTAGCCTTTAGCTTAGCTTAACATTTTACTATTCTTAAACCTTCTTTTCTAAACTTTAACCCATGTCTGCCTCCTTTTCCTTTTTGCAGTCATGTTTTATTGTGATCATTTAACAAACTCAAGCTTGTTTATTATATTATTCTACTTGTGTCATCCCATAAAACCCTTTAAATTGCTGCGTATATCAAAATAAATCACAGAAATTCTATCTGCCAATCTATCAATTAAAAAACTCCCCCAATTTCCCGTCACAGCTTTATCATGTTTAAAGGTTTCTGACGCAGAGCAATGAAACTCTGTGTGTTGTTGTGTTTAAAGCAGTTAGCGCTGTGTGTTTTAATCTGTTTACCTGATCTGCAATGCATTTGTCATTTAATTACTCCCTGGATCACACTGATGTTCTTCAAGCTAGCCTGCCTTCCTGAAACATTAGTCTGGAGTCTAGACTGCCTGCTCTGCACCTGCTGGTTCACCTCCACTGTCTGTGTGCTTGTGGATTGTGGGGTTTTAATGCTGGAAATGAAGTGGATTTTAATCATTCAGTTCTTCACATAGTTTAACCCTTGTGTGGTGTTCGGGTCTGTGGGACCCGTTTTCATTTTTCATCAAATGATACTAAAAAAATATTTTTTCTAACTCAAACTCATTGGCATTGGCTCATTTTTTGTGATAAACGTATATCAAAAGCACACTTCCTGCACTCTTTAGTCAGCAAACTACAATACTCAGAATGCACCAAACTTGGACTACAATGACTCATCTAATCACATGACTCTGCACATGTCCCTTTCAGGAAGTAATCATTGTAATTAGCTTCACCTGTTTTCCTCTGTATATATCCCCCCTCAGTTCACTCACTCCCTGCCTAGTATTGTTTGTCTGGCCACACTTTATATTGCCCCTTTGTTTAATAAAACTAAAGTTTTTATGCAGCTGCACAAATGTTGCCTGTACAGCTCTGGAAAAAAATAAATAAGAGACCACCTAAAAATGATGAGCTTCTTTGATTTTACCAAATTGAAAACCTCTGGAATATAATCAAGAGGAAGATGGATGATCACAAGCCACCAAACCAAACCGAACTGCTTGAATTTTTGCACCAGGAGTAAAGCAGCATAAAGTTATCCAAAAGCAGTGTGTAAGACTGGTGGAGGAGGAGAACATGATGACAAGATACATGAACAAAAACTGTGATTAAAAAAAAAACAGGGTTATTCCACCAAATATTGATTTCTGAACTCTCTGAAAACTTTATGAATATGAACTTGAGGTCTGAAAGCTCTGCATCTTTTTTTGTTATTTCAGACATTTCTCATTTTCTGCAAATAAAAGCTCTACATAAATATATTTTATTTTGAATTTAGGAGAAATGTAGAAATATAGAAAAAAACAACAATGCTAATTTTAGAAAAACTGGGGAACTTATTCAGAAACTAAAGTGATCTCTTTCTGCACTAAAAAATATGATAAATAGGAAAATAGGATGAATCTCTTTTCATAATGAATATGAAAAGTTTATTATAATAGTTAATAATAAAAAAAGGTGGAAGGGAAAGAACTTTGGCTGCTATCCAATTCCACATGCACACCTCCATCCCTGGCCTCTATATGCTCTCTCCATCTTTCATTTTTCTCTCCTTCTCTTTTGTTCATGGAGGAAAGGAAAGGATAGGGGTCAGGGAGGTGGGGGAGGGATTTTAAAGCCCCCCATGTCACAGTCCGAGCACGCTTATCCCGGCAGAGGGTGCGCCAGCGTGTAGAGTCGATCACCGGGCACGGACCCTAAATTTCCATTGACATTTACTGAGGGTCTGCTTCCAATTAACCTTCAAGTGTCTCCTCACCCCTTCATGCTGATTAGTTTTTTTTTTTTTCTTCTCCCTAACAAACAGGCTAATTTGTTATTAGCAGCTTGCAGGAGCGCGCGCGGGCCGTGGTTCATCAACAGGGGGGGTAATGTGGGGGTAATGCGGGGGGGTGTGTGTGTGATGTATAGCAGGGGTTGAAGCTGGCAGGGATTAGTCTCTGTCAGTTGGCAGAAGTTGTTTGATTTTGCCCCGCGTTCATCTGCTTCCGTAATGAGCGCGGCGCCCGGCGACAGGAGACGCGACAGGGCGCTCGTACATCAGTCACGCGCAGAGCACACGCAAACACCCACCAGAGCACATCCCTGTCATCCGCTGAAGGCTGCGGCGTTAGCCTCGTTTAGGAGCCCTTCTTTCTTTTCTTTTTTTCCGCCCGCCCTCGCGGAGCTTGGGAGAATGTACGAGCTGAAACACATACAAGACGTTTAGCGGCGTATGAAGATGTGCCTCCCCCGGGCAGCGGGACGCAGCAGGGGGTTGCTTACAGAGTTGCCAGGATGCTGCCAAAGACAGAGAGAGAGAGAGAGAGAGAGAGAGAGAGAGAGAGAGAGAGAGAAAGAGTGGGTGGATGGGAGAGTGAGTTCCAAGACAAAAGCTAAATTCCATTCCACAGAATTCTTAAGCTTTGCCCGTACAGATGTGGTTGTAAATTTACATACTATACTCCTCATACAGTCATATGAAAAAGTTTGGGCACCCCTATTAATCTTAATCATTTTTAGTTCTAAATATTTGGGTGTTTGCAACAGCCATTTCAGTTTGATATATCTAATAACTGACAGACACAGTAATATTTCAGGATTGAAATGAGGTTTATTGTAGCCATTTCTGCAAGCAAGTCGCCTAAGGTATGCAAAAGCACTCTGTTTGTGGCGTGTTTGCAGAAGTGGCTTCTTTCGCATCACTCTCCCATACAGCTTCTCCTTGTGCAAAGTGCGCTGTATTGTTGACCGATGCACAGTGACACCATCTGCAGCAAGATGATGCTGCAGCTCTTTGGAGGTGGTCTGGGGATTGTCCTTGACTGTTCTCACCATTCTTCTTCTCTGCCTTTCTGATATTTTTTCTTGGCCTGCCACTTCTGGGCTTAACAAGAACTGTCCCTGTGGTCTTCCATTTCCTTACTATGTTCCTCACAGTGGAAACTGACAGGTTAAATCTCTGAGACAACTTTTTGTATCCTTCCCCTGAACAACTATGTTGAACAATCTTTGTTTTTAGATCATTTTAGAGTTGTTTTGATGAGCCCATGATGCCACTCTTCAGAGGAGATTCAAATAGGAGAACAACTTGCAATTGGCCACCTTAAAAACCTTTTCTCATGATTGGATACACCTGGCAATTGTGTGCTTCAGTAAGTCAGTACAAAGTAGTTAGGAGTATTCAAATCAATAAAATGATAAGGGTGCCCATACTTTTGCACCGGTCAAATTTTGGTTTAATGCATATTGCACATTTTCTGTTAGTACAATAAACCTCATTTCAATCCTGAAATATTACTGTGTCCATCAGTTATTAGATATATCAAACTGAAATGGCTGTTGCAGACACCCAAATATTTAGAACTAAAAATGATTAAGATTAATAAGGGTGCCCAAACTTTTTTTTCATTTGACTGTATATACAGCTCTGGAAAAAAGAGACCACTTAAAAATTATGAGTTTCTTTGTATTTACCTAATTAAAAAATATATACTCTGGAATATAATTAAGAGGAAGATGGATGATCACCATCAAAGCCATCAAACCTGATGGAGCTGAACTGCTTCAATATTTGCATATTTGCACCAGGAGTAAAGGCATTAAGTTATCCAAAAGCAGTGTGTAAGACTGGTGGAGGAGATCATGATGCCAAGATGCTTAATTGATTATTTATTTTAGATTTTTTTTTGTTGTTGTTATTTCATCCATTTCTCATCTGCAAATAAATAAATGCTCTACATGACAATATATATATTTTTTTTTTCTTTTTTTTTTTTGGTGGAATTTGGGAGATTTGGGAGAAACTGATTCAGAAATTAAAGTGCTCTCTTAATTTTTTTTTCCAGAGCTGTACATACAAAGTATATACAAATTAATATTTCTGACTTGACATTGCATTACACGATACACTGATCCTAGATCAGCCCTTTTTTCACTCCGGGAAGTTCTAGAGATAAATACTGTATAATCAGACGAGAGCAGAGTAGAGTAGGTAGTGCAGAAAGCGAGAGGGGGAGGGAAAGAGAGCAGGGGGCGGGTATGGAGGAAAGGAAGGGAGTGGGGGTGCCCAGTCTGCCCCTGCACCGCCCTGATAAGGCCTCGCTTCCTATCCTGCCGCGGGCCTTTGGAGTCGAGCACAGAGCTCAACCCACCCAGGAATCTTATCTGCTCTCCAGCCTGTGCCTCAGCCGCTGCCTCAGACAGGGCTCCGGTGCTGGTCACTCACTTCCTTCTGTCTCACACACACACACACACGCACACAGACACACACACACACACACACAGACATAGACGCGTTTGTTGACAGCAGTCCCCTCTCCAGCTGCATACTAAATTGGCTGGCCAGGCGAAGTACACAGTCAGCGGAGACGCACCTTCTGAGCACGCTCAGTTCTCTCATGTTAAACCCAGTCTCAGACCCAGCGCTGTTGTATTTATACCAAACGACATAGAGTATTATGCAAATGTTTTAGGCACCTGTGGGAATTTTAAGTAAAGAAAAAAACTGTAACACTTCCTATGAACCCTGTATTCATATGCATTCATTATGAATGCATCTATAATGCATTATATGATATGCATAATGCCTTACAATGACTGTAATAAGCCTGTATAATAACTCATAAGTATCTACAGTGATATTCATAACATATTACAAACTACTAAAAGTAAAAGTAAGGGTTTATAAAGAAAGGGCTTATAATGCCTTATAATATCTGGTCATTAGTACATTGTACAATGTAGTGTTGCAATGCACCATAACACAGATTTTGTATATGTTGGTATAATATAATGCGTTATAATATGCAGCTATGATTTCTCAAATTAAGCTTTTATAAAAAAGTGTATAACACATTATTAAGCCTTATAAATAGTGAGTACTGGCTTTAAGTGAAGTGTGTTTTCACAGCAGCTACAGTATAATACAGGCATCATAACATTTACTTCACGTTTATAAAAAAAACATGAAAACTCACTTTACATAGCCAGTAATGACTGTATATAAGGCTTTATAATGTGTTGCATACTTTTTAAAAGCTTAATTTGAGAAATCATTGCTGCATATTATAATGCATTATACCAAAATATACCAAATTTGTGTTGTAGTGCATTACAAGACTACATTGTACAATGTACTTATGAGATATAAAACAGGCTTATTACAGTTATTATAAGGTATCATGCATGTCATATAATGCCCTGCATTATGAATACAGGGTTCATAGGGAGTGTTACCATTTCGGTAACACTTTCTAGGAATGCCATCTCTATAAGACTCTATAAACATACTCATATCACATTATAATGCATTCATAAGGCATTATCAACATGGCTATGCCTATTTATTCAAATGTATAAACCATTATAGCCATGTTTATTATGAATTATAAATTGTCATCATAATGCATCATTAGCTGTGTTTATAACATATTATATATCCTCTAAATATACTTTTTATCACTCATTAATTATTCTTGTCTTGAATATAATATTAGTTATATTAATTATGATGTATTATAACAGGTATTTGTTCGCTCTAGTAAAGTGTCAGACTTTCATTGTTAGAATTATTTATGAATTTATTAATGATAGATATAAACTTTTTTAACATGCATTTAAAATATTAGAAGCACAGCTTATAATATATTATGATCACAAGTCATAATGCTTTAATAAACATGGCTATAAGGGGTTATGCGTTTTTTATGCAAAATAAATATTAATAGCCATGTTTATAAGGCCTTTTGAATGCATTATAACAAGTTATGAATGTGTTTTTAAGAGAGATGTCTAATAGATATGAGAAAATGAAGAAATAAATATAAAAATGAGAAATTCCTTGTTACGTTTTACCGTATTAATGTTTATTTGCATCTGTTTAAATTATATGTGGTGCTTTTTTTTTTAGGTAAAAACACTCATATTGCTGAGATAAATGGATTAGTGTAATTTGCTTTGGTGCCTAAAAAAAATTGCACAGTAATATACATCAATCTGTCAACTGAATTATAAAAGCCCACACTGTAAACCCATACGTTGTTTGAACTTAAATTATTTAATTGAACTAAATTGAACTTAAATGGTTTTATATACAATTGCATATTTCTAAAAAATATTTTTTCTAAACTATTTTGAGTTAGTTGAAGATTTGTGGGCACATATGCTGTACTATTCAAACTGAGATCTTTGAGTTGAACCAACTTATAATAACTGAGTTTAGTCTGTTGCCATTAACAGCTTCTTTTCCATTGGCTTCTGTCCAACAGTCTCTCTCTTTCTCTCTCTCTCTCTCTCTCTCTCTCTCTCTGCCAGGTGACTCCAGCCTGCCTCGCCCGTCTGCAGAAATGCGTATTGACATTTCGCTTTGCTTCTGAATTGTGTCTTAACAAGGCTGGAGACTCTGAGGCAGGGGGAGCGGTCGGCGGGCCGGCGCGGCCGCGGGCAGCTGTTTGTCTCCAGCTATGTAAACCTAAGATATTAGACACATTCCCTCTCAGCCTCTTTTACCCACTGAGGGACAGCGCTGATCTCAGACTGCAGTGTGGAGCAGTAAAGTACACTCTAACAAATAAAGCTGACAAAAAAGGTTCTGAGTATGGGGGTTTGGAAAAAGAACAAAAAGAAACTACAGGTGAAAAAGAAGGTTATTTTTTTCACAAAGAAACATGTTTGGCGACCTTCAAAAACTTTTAAAAGATGGAAAACATGCTAAAAACCATGTTTGGTTCCTGACAAAAAATAAAAATAAAAATTCCACAAATGGGTAAATGTGTTTGGTAGCCGTTCAATTGCAACTACCAGAATGATTCCTAATTTAAAGCATCTCAAAATAACGACAGTATATAGAGAGATAACTATTTACCATCACCACCACCAGCACCATCACCACCATCACCACCAGCACCATCACCATTACAACCACCACAACCACCACCATCACCACCATCACCACCACCAGCACCATCACCACCACCACCATTACCACCACCACCACCAGCACCATCACCACCACCACCATCACCACCACCACCACCATCACCATCACCACCACCACCAGCACCATCACCATTACAACCACCACAACCACCACCATCACCACCATCGCCACCACCAGCACCATCACCACCACCACCATTACCACCACCACCACCATCACCACCACCACCATCACCACCACCACCAAAACCAACACCACGTTTAGATCAACTTCTTCAGCCCTGCTCCATCATTATCTTACACTACAGTCTGTTCAGATAGAACAGAAAGATCCAGCGCAGTCAGAAGATTGGGACACAGCCCTGAGTGAAGACATCAGGGGGAGGGGGGGGAGGGGGGGGCTCTCAGCACTAGACCTCTGAGATCCTGGATACTTGACCTGCTTTCATATGCTAATGAGGCTGAATCATGTACAGTTCCCATATGGCCACAGACAGACATCTGAAAGATTAAGAGCAACAGAGTCGCCACTGCAGGCCATTTGGGACACCTGGTTCCTTGGTGTGTGTGTGTGTGTGTGTGTGTGTGTGTGTGTGTGTGTGTGTGTGTGTGTGTGTGTGTGTGTGTGTGCGCGCGCGCACATATACTTGTATTTGTGCATTTTTAAGCACAAAAATATTTGAAATGTCCAGTAATGCTTAGTGCTTAAAGTCTTAATTTCACACATTTATAGCTTTCTAGCAATGCTTAATAATGATACACATCAAGGACAAAAGTATTGGGGCAGCTGTTTATTCATTGTTTCTTCTGAAATCAAAGCTATTAATAAAAAGTATTTAACCCTTGTGTGGTGTTCATATTTTTGTTACTCGTTTACTTTGTTACTTGTATTTAATTCAGCAAAATTAAGCAATTTTACATTAAAATGCTTTACACATGCTTGCTTCACCTAAATTGCAAGCAATATAAACAGCTTACATGGTTCATATTTGCCCTTTACCTTTCTTATGTTACATTTCTTTCAAAAAGTGCTACTCTTTTTTTATTAGTTTTTTAATAAAATGTAAAAGAAAATGAATTTAACTCAAGATATGAGTAGAAAATTTGTTTAGTTTCAAATTTACAAATGAAGCAATGTTTATTAGCCCTTGGCCAAACATACTGTATGTAATATATAAATGTATAAATGTGTGTGTGTGTGTGGGGGGGGGGGGGGGGTGTACAGTGTGTGTTTATCGAAAATGTGTTTTGATATATGTTTTTCACAAAAAATGAGCCAATGCCAATGAGTTTGAGTTAGAAAAAATATTTTTTTTTGTATCATTTGATGAAAAATGAAAACGGGTCCCACAGACCCGAACACCACACAAGGGTTTATGTTAATACTAATACACTAAATAGGCAAAAGTATTATAAAACACTTGCTCATTGCTTATTTTGAAATTAAAAGTACTAAAACGAGTCTATATGCTTTATATATATATATATATAAATATATATTTTATATATATATATAAACACACGCTGGCTGTGACGTGTGCAGGTGTGATGGATCACAGTATAAACCAATAGGGTGTCGGAATGGTATATGTATATACTTCTCTACATCCAATCACAATCAGATTCACTCTATCTGAATGGAGAGATTTATCTGGATAGGGTTTTTTTTTTTTTATTGAACGATAAGAATCCGGAATGAAAACGAGCTGAAATGAAACAGGAGTAACGAGACTGATTTTGTGTAAATGTAAGGAGTAGAAAGTTCAGATAATTGTGTGAAAATATAAAGAGTAAAAGAAAAATAATTACAGGTAGCAAATTTTCTACTCATCCTAAAAGTGATGGATGGAGCTCCATCATTTCAGAGAACACAGTTCAACTGCTACACAGCTCAATAATGAGGGGGGGCTTTAAACCCCCTTAGTCTGGCATGAGGCACGGTGCCAATAGGTTTATGTTTATCTCCAGCTTCAAATAGTCATATATATATATATATATATATATATATATATATATATATATATATATATATATATATATATATATAATTCTGCATGTGTATATAAATAATATATATGTGTGTGTGTGGGACAGCTCTTGTCCCTTCAGGGCTGTTCTCCTTAGGGGTCTGTGATTTGTGATCTGTCCCAGAATTGACATGTCAATCTGAGGTGGTGAGGTCTGTGTGTGTGTGTGTGTGTGTGTGTGTGTGTGTGTGTGTGTGTGTGATAGACATATGGAGGTCATGAGGAGGAGGAGAAGGAAGCACAACTGGATATGGACCTCAACAGATGTGTCTCTATCACACACATCTGCTCCGTTGGACAAAGTTCATCCTGATCCAGTGTGTGTGTGTGTGTGTGTGTGTGTGTGTGGGTTCTAATGAAGGTTGCAGTGCTTTCCTCTCTCAGGTAATCATCACCCACAGACGTATCGCATGGCAAGGAATTTCTTAACAAGTGTTCTTTTCCTGATTCGCGTTAATTAAGATGTTTCAGAAGCCAATTAGGTTCACATCATTTCCCTCTTAATTACAGACAAACATGAACATGACTCGAGATATAGAAATATACGCTCAAGACCTGCTCTTGTAATATCGTACCCTTCATTATCACAAATAATCTCCAGACATTTATAAATGACTTGCTTAATGAAGTATATTTAGATTTAATTTTGAAGGGTTTCATTTTGTACACACTTTTTCACCTTTTTCTGTTTGTTTCATTGACAATAAATGGCATTACAAGACAGTATAGGTCCCTATTTTAGTGATCTATAGGTGAGCCGTCAACTGTGCACTGCACAGCTTGATTTAGGGTGTGTCACTGTGTCTTTGCTATCATAACAACAGGAAAAGTACTCCAATCCTGTTTTTTGTTTTGTCCATGTGTATTTATAATCCGGTGTTTCCTGTTTTCCTTTGTATGTTCTTTTAAATCTTTATGTCTGTCATGTCTGCTAGTTTTGTTTTGTTTTTTTTTGCCTCATGGGTTGAAAAATTGAAAAACTGAAACACCTGGTTTTAGACCACAATAATTTATTGTGGTGACGGACAGTTCTGAGTTCTGGTGGAAACAGGAGAGTTGAGGTTCACATTGAATTCTGTGTGATTTGATCAGCTGTGGTTTTTTATGTTATTTGGATACAATCCTGGTTAGCACCCGAACATCCCTTTCAGACAGCTTCCTCTTACAGCGTCCACAGTTAATCCTGTTGGATGTGGTTGGTCCTTCTTGGTGGTATCTCGCTGACATTACCCTGGATACTGTAGCTCTTGATGCATCACAAAGACTTGCTGTCTTGGTCACAGGTGCGCCGGCAAGACGTGCACCAACAATTTGTCCTCTTTTGAACTCTGGTATGTCGGCCATAATGTTGTGTGCATTGCAATATTTTTGGAGCAGAACTGTGCTCTTACCCTGCTAACTGAACCAACCTTCACACTCTTACTGCTCTTACTGGTGCAATAATGTGCAATTAATGAAGATTGGCCACCAGGCTGGTCTAATTTAGCCATGATGAAACCTCCCACACTAAAATGACAGGTGTTTCAGTTTCATAGACAAGAGACAAAGAGAAAGTGAGAGAGTTGTTTCTCTGTAAAACAGATCATGCAAGGAAAGTGCAGGTTTTACAATTTCCGATGTTTATCGTGTTCCTACAAACATGGCTCCACAGCCGCAGATTACATCAGAAATAAAAGCTTACCTTTGCATTCCTGCATCCTGATTCTATTTGCTGTTGTTCTCCTTATCTCACAGCGTGGCTACCCCATACATGATTCAGATCATAATGCCGTAGCGTAATGTATCGAGGCATAAACATCTGCTATCTGAGCTGTGCATAAACCCTTAAAGAAGAAAAGTTTTAAAAAAAGGCCAGAAGTCAGCATTTACTTGTAGTGGAAGTAGTGAGCCTCTGCGGCGTGTGTGTGTGTGTGTGTGTGTGTGTGTGCTGCTTTGAACCGGCTGTGCTGATTTAAGACGACAGAGCGCTAACCAGTTTAAAAATATCTGGCAGATGCTGTTTGAGGAGCAGGGATGAAAGGGCCTTTTCTCCTGCCGTGTGTGTGGGGATGCTAAACCTGTGGCTGCGTCTTTAAACCCCATCCAGCTGAGTCCCAGTGCTAGGGGGCTGTGAGTGTGTGTGTGTGTGAGTGAGAGACGTGTGTGTGTGTGTGTGTGGTTGGCATTTGATGCCAGCTATCTCATCATCCTCTATTCTCATGCTAATGAAGTTAAAGATCAGACGTGTGACAAACGGCCGGGAGAGAGACGGGGACTGGAGCACACACACTGCCTTTTACAATGGCATACACACACACACACACACACACACACACGCACACACACGTACAGAAAGAGATGTTAAGTTAAAAGAAGACACCGCTGCAGCTGCTACTACTATGGTTGTTTAAGCTGAGTTTGTCTACAAGTGCAATTTCAAGAATTTTACACAGTTTTGCAGAATTATATAAAAAATGAAAGAATTTCACATAGTTTTTCAATATTTCCATTAGTTTACATACCATTACAGGATTTTACAAAACGTTGTAGAATGTTACAGAACTTACAGAGTTTTTTTTACAGAACTTTGAAGATCTTAACATAAAAATGCTTCAATAATTTTTATTGGAACTTTGCAGAAAGTTGCAGAACGTCACATAACGTTTCAGAATTTTACTTTCACGGTACTTTACAGAACTTTACAAAAAATGTTAAATAACTAACTTTGTTAGTAAAATACATAACTTTGCAGAATGTTCCAGAACTGTTTTTTCAAAATTTTATGGAACAATTTTAAAGAGCTGTATGTATATTTACGGAACTTGACACACCTTTACAATATGTTACAGACCTTTATAAAACTGTTGTAATGGAATTGACAGAATTGTACTGAATTGAACAGAACTTTACTAAAGTTCTCAGGACTACGTATAAAATTATAACAAATAATAGAACAACAGAATATAATTGGTTAAGTGTTAAGTGTAGGTTCCATCAATGCATTGGAAAAGCTCCATTAGGGTCCAGTTTTAACAATCTCTGGAAAAAGCTGATAAAATGATACACAGACAATTAATTTAATACTGTATTTTTTTCTGTATCTTTTGATGTCTTCATTGTTACTTAGATTTTTTTTAAACTACTTAAGGCAAAATTTATAAGCTGATAGCTGCATAAAAGTTATTTGGTAATTGATTGATTTATTATTCATATTCATCCAATTGATCCAATTAATTCCTAATTTCAGGATTTAGTAGATTATACGATTATCAAATAATACATTTTTTGTTGCAGTCCTAGCCTTCACAAACTTAACCTGTCTATTTCAGAGCAGGTGGCAGATCTGACCGAATGCTTCCAGTGATGATTTACTGTTGTAGAAATTTTTGAAATATTAAATCAAATGCTCTGACAATAAAAATAAATAAAATTCTATTTATTGCAAAGAACAACTGCCAAATTCACTCAGCCCTCATTATAGTTACATTGCTGGTATTTACTGGTTTATACAAAAAAAACAAAAATCCAGTTTAAAATGGTACACAGAGCTATAACCTATTGAGATCCTGTGTCCTTTTATTCTGCATCTCTGCAGCATGATACTTAACATTGACCTTTTGGTCTCATATTGAGACACTGCCTGTACCATCTCATGGTCACATGACAACATTACAATCAATTGTTTAAAAACAAGGTGGCAGGAATCTCGGTCAAAAGTTTCTACAGCCAGTAAAGACAGAAACATAGGCCAGGTAAAAATTATAATTCAAATGTATGTTTGAAACTAGTTTATTTACTTACTGTAGAAAGTCTAAATGTTTTTTTTTCTTCAGATCCCAAATGCAAGGATCATTTTTATTATTTAAATGAACTATTGTCCTCATATAAGGATTTTTTTTTTGCAAGAATTACTTCCTGTAAAAGACAAAGTTTAGTTTTTTTTTAATCATTTTTAGGTTCTACTAATCCCAAATAACTAGGAGAAAGAAAAAATGCACACCATGCAAAAGTCTGGGTCTCAAGATAAGAGCATAAGAACATTACTGGGTGTCCTGTTTCTAGATCACTGTACATATTAAAGTAAATGTGTGACATTGTCCGTTTACCTCTTTGTACAGAAAGGTCAGATGTTTTTAGAGTCTTATCTCTTCTATTGAAGCTCATGTTCAGATCTGCTCATCAGAAGCTTTTACATACATTAATCCATGCGGCTGAAGCGCACCCTATCATTATGTTTACATTCATCTTTAAAAGAATCTTAATTTTGATTTAATTGCTGTGCTGATAATATAATGTGTAGTAAAAATGTGTGAAACGAGAGAATAATGCAAATTTAATAAAAAAAAAAAAGCACACAAAGCAGTTGCCTAAAAATATTAAAATACTAAGTTAGGTGGACTGGTATTGTGTGTTGTATTGAATAATGCTTTAATATTTACAGTTTAAATACAATATATATATATATGTATATATATATATATATATATATATATATATATATATATATATATATATATATATATTTTTTTTTTTTTTTTTTTTTTTTTTTTTGGTTTTTATTTATTATTATTATTTTTTTAAATGTTAGCATGTTTGCCTGCCAGTGTCGGGGTCCTGGGTTCAAGTCCCTGTCTGGGTGGAGTTTCCAGGTTCTCCTCATGTCTACATGGTTTCCTCCCAAAATTCAAAAAACAGGAAGGTCAGGTAAATTGGATATTTTAAATTGAGAGCTGAGTATAAAATAATTGCTTGATGATTGTAAAACATTACAGAACTTTACATACCAGAATTTAATGGAACCTAATCAAACTTTACACCATTAAAAAAAAAAATTAAGGAACTTTACATACTTTTGCAGAATTTTATGGAACTTCGCAATATGTTACAGAACGTTTCATACCTTTACAGAATATTACGGAACTTTTTAGAACTTTATGAAATTTTACGGAACTTAACAGACCCTTACAGAAATGTATGGAACTAAACTCAATTAAAAAAAATAAAACTTTACAGAATTTTCCGGAACTTGAATTGAATTGAATGTAACAGAACTTTTACAGTATTTTAACAGGACTTCACGGAACTTTATGGAGCTTATCTGAAATTTACTAAACTTTTTGGACTGTTTACATACCAGAATTTTGTGGAACTTAACAAAACTTTACGCAATTAAAAAAAAAAAAAACCTTTGGACCATTAAAAAACTTTACAGCCCTTCACAGAACTTTACATAACTTTGCTCAATGTTACAGAACTATTTATGCCTTTATAGAATAGTACAAAATTGTACAGAACTTAATGTAACTTTGCATAACTTTATGGAACTATATACAATTTTAGAAAACTTTTGTACCTTCAATGAACTTAAACAGTAATTAACATACCTAAACAGAATTTTTTGTAACTTTTGTGCAATGTTACAGAACTTTTACAGTATTTAATAAACATCATGGAACTTTATGGTGCTTCTTGGAACTTTGCAGAACAGAATTTTGAGCAATTTTAAAAAAGGAACTTCACATACTTTTACAGAATTTTATATAGCTTTGCAAAATGATACAGAACTTTTCAGATCTTTACAGTATTTTACAAAACTTTACAGAGCTAGTTTATTAAACTATACTCAATATAAAAATGGATCTTCAATGAAATTTACAAAACTTTACAGAATTTTCCCTAACTTTGCAGAATGTTACTGAACTTTTACAGTATTTTATTTTACGTCAGACAGATGGGATTGACGCTTGCCGAGTAAAAGGTAAGGACAGGTTTATTTACAGTGTGGGCAACAGGATTATACAGGCAGATAGCAGGATAAACAGCACTCAGACAGAAAACAGGAGACGTAGTAGGGTAAACAGTCCGAGATCTGAAGCCAGAAAGACAGTCCAACGATATAACAAATCCGATAAGGAAAAATCAGTCATAACAAAAAGGCAGACAGAAAAAGGTTGGGAAAAACGCTCTATGCAGTACGCAACATGAGTCGACAATACCTCGCAAAGTACAGATGCTGACTAACCCTATATATACAAAACCTAGAATTACTATGAACCGGAATTTCCTAGAATACAGGTGACTCTGAACGGGGGAGCGTAACGCGATTGGACGAAGGTGAGTCGCCAGTGGCTTTTTGGGAAGTGGAGTTCGGGAGTGTGAAAGGAGAGCATTGTGACATTGTGACAACTCGATAAAAAAAATAGATCTTCAATGAAATTAACAAAACAGAATTGTCCGTAACTTTGCAGAATGTTACAGAACTTTTACAGTATCATTTTGAACTTTATGGAACTTATCTGAACTTTACAGAACTTTTTGGACTCTATATGGGTTTCCTCTGACAGTCCAAAAACTAAGAGCAAAACAACAGGTATATTGGATATTGTAAATTGAGTGCTGAGTGTAAAATGACTGTGTGTGGAACATGATTGGAAAGCTTTCTTGGGTGTCTATAGAAAGGTGCTATATAAGTGTAACTTAATTCATTCATAATGTAAACTTAAGCCAATTTCTCAATATATTTAAGTCATTTACATTCTCCAGTGTACGCATAAACAAATAATCAACTTAGATTAATGTTAAAAAGTGTCTAAATCCTCATTTTTAAGTATGCAAAATAATGAATAAGTAAATAAAAAGGCTGCAGTTTTAGGGCTTATATAGATACTAAGCGCATTGTCTTGTGTTCTCTCTCTCTCTCTCTCTCTTTATTTTACTCTCTCCCTCCATCTCTCTCTACCTCTACCTCTCTCCCCTTCTCAGGTGGGTTGACTGATGGCTGGAGACAGCCGAGGCTCTTCTCCGAAATGCTTTTAAGGAGCAAAGCCAAGCTTAATGGGTCGGGCCGGGTGCCAGAGACTGGGTCGCGTCAGGGTCAGTGGATGTTAACCTCTTAAAGAGCACCCAGGGGCGAGCTGCAAAAACACAGCACACGGATGCGCCGGCTGGGAGACATCATTAGATAATGGCATCGGAGCTCCTCCGAAACCTCCGGAGAGCGGGGCGGGATTAGAACGTGCCGATACAGCGGACACGGCTCGTGTCAAATGTCAGACGCGATGTGCCGCCCGGCCGCAGACACAAACATTTGCTCTTGTAATCTAGTCGAGGTCTTTGTAATGCCTTTTAAAATGGCCCGCGTCCAGGTGTCAGGGCCTTGCTCAGATTGGACATCTCATTGACCCTGTTTTTCTATGGCTTGTGCCATGAGTTAATGTGGGGGAAAAAAGCATGTGCTGCTGTGCGCTTTCACTCAAACTTGCAGGGTTCGTACAGGTGCTCGAAATCCTTAACCCTTGTGTGGTGTTCATATTTTTGTTACTTGTTTACTTTGTTGTTACTTGTATTTAATTCAGCAAAATTAAGCAATTTTACATTAAAAAGCTTTATACATGCTCGCTTCACCTAAATTGTAAGCAATATAAAAAACAGCTTACATGGTTAATATTTGCCCTTTACCTTTCTTATGTTACATTTCTTTCAAAAAGTGCTACTCTTTTTTTATTAGTTTTTTTTTTTTTTGTTTAGTAAAATGTAAAAGAAAATGAATTAAACTCAAAATATGAGTAGAAAATTTGTTTAGTTTCAAATTTACAAATGAAGCAATGTTTATTAGCCCTTGGCCAAACATACTGTATGTAATATAAATGTGTAAGGGGGGGGGGGGGGGGGGTGTACAGTGTGTGTTTATGGAAAATGTGTTTTGATATATGTTTCTCACAAAAAAATGAGCCAATGCCAATGAGTTTGACTTAGAAAAAATATTTTTTTAGTGTCATTTGATGAAAAATGAAAACGGGCCCCACAGACCCGAACACAAGGGTTAAAAATGCTTGAATTGTAACGTTCTGTTTTCCAGGCCTGGAAAGTGCTGGACTTTTGGTGAAAGTGCTTGAAAATGCTTGAAAATTGTAACTGCATTTACTTTATTACAAATAACTAGCTGACTCATTTAAGGAAACAGCACTCTTATATTATCCTTTATTCTGTTTAAAAGTCAGTATTCTGAGTTTAAAAAAAAGTTTTGCACCAGAAGTGGAATAAAGTTATCCAAAAGCAGTGTGTAAGACTGGTGGAGGAGAACATGATGCCAAAATACATGAAAACTGTGATTAAAAACCAGGGTTTTTCCACCAAATATTGATTTCTGAACTCCTAAAACTTCATGAATATAAATTTGTTTTGTTTTGTTTGTTTTTTTTTTGCATTATTTAAAATTTGAAGGCTCTGCATCTTTTTTGTTATTTCAGCCATTTCTCATTTTCTGCAAATAAATGTTCTAAATGACAATATATATATATATATATATATATATATATATATATATATATATATATATATATATATATATATATATATATATATATATATATATATATATATGGAATTTAGGAGAAATGTTTATAGTTTATAGTTTATAGAATAAAACAACAATGATTATTTTTACTCAAACATAGACCTATAAATAGCAACTGAATAGAATACAATAGAAACTGAAGTGGTCTCTTCATTTTTTCCAGAGCTGTGTATAAAGAAGTCTTAAAGGCTCATAATATTTGCCTACATCTGGCTCTGTGTACTAATTCTACGTTAATATATGCTTTTGTCATTTCTAGTTTTTTTTTGGCATATTGTTTCTGCACCTCAGTATACAGGAAATACGGGACTTGGCTATGTTTCAAAAGGTGTCACATAGGTATTAGACTAATTGCCATTAGTATGCATTAGTAGATCATTATGATGTGTGTTTTGATTGTTTCTGTCAGGCTCTGACTACACTGAGCAGGAAATCCAGTAGGAATATAATATATAAAAAAGAAAATAAGCAGCCAAATATAGTAGAGCCAGTTTACTGCTTAATCTGTGATGCACTATATTTACCAACGTTAAGGACGTGACTCAAATCAGATTTTTTTACTCAATGTTTCTCAGATCTGATTTTTTTCATAGCTGTGTGAACGTGCCAAATCAGATTTTTTCAAATCATGTGGTCCTAAATTGTATTTGTATCCATTTTGTTGACATGTGACATGAATGTGAACGGTTAAGTCAGAATTCATGCGCCTTTTTGCTTTTACACATGCGCTTATGTATGCTCTCTCATACCCACACATCCAATGATGTTTTTTTAAAGCTGGTGATGCGAACAGGTAATTAAAATCATAAATGAGTTCAAAAATAAATATACATAAAAAGCTTTTGGGAGTCAGAGGATCTCCAGTTTGTCACAAATTCATAAGATAATTATTAAAATGTTTGAAAAAAAACAATGTTCCTTTCAGAAAGATGGGAAGGAATTCTCATATTTCTCCCTCTACATCCCATAATTCCATTCAACCATTCAAGGAATCCTGAGGAATTTCAGTGTGTAAAAAGACTGAACACCTGAACACTAGTGATTTCTGGTAATATCAAAAATGATAATTCAACAACAGCTGATAAAACCACATAAGGGACATTTCCTGTCCCACCCCTTAAATTTCAAATGTACATATCCAAAATATCTAATGCCTATCTATGACTATTTTTGTGAACAATGTACTTGTTATAAGACAAACTGTAAAATATGGTGGAAAAATAAGCTCATTCAAAAGACCGAATACCTTTGGAGCACCTCAAAAAATGGCTGTTTTCTCTTGTCCCACACATTGGGTGACCAACTCCTTTGGCAAATTTAACAATTAAAATAAGCTCTAAATAAATGTCTTCCTCTTGTATATTGTTGATCTGCATTTCCTTTACTTATGAAAACAACTTCTTTGATCTACATTGTTTTGCATGTTACAGTTTTTATGCTATTAAGTTGTGTCCCACAACATGCGCTCAACCCTGTTACCATAAGGAATTTTACCTGGCAGAGAAAGAGTTACAAATATTTGTCTACTGGCACAAAGGAAGTGACATCACAAGGACATTTTTTGCCCACATGGCAAGACCAAGAGTAAGTGCTCTAACAATTTTCAGTTTTTTTTTCAAGTTTTTTTTTCCAAATATGTTTCTTCATGTTGTGTGTGTCACTCAGTGAACGCAACCCTGTTACTTATATTGTAAGACTAATAATGAGTAGAGTCCAAATTTACTTTATATACTTATATAACCATGTTTGTCCTTGATCTTGTATACATAGCTAAATTTTACAGTTAGCATCTGTTCCTGGGGTAAACCACAACTTAGATTTGAACCTAGATTTGCAACCCTGTTACTCGCAACCCTGTTACTGTAAGTTACCAAATATATTGCATAATCTAATTTTAAAAACTGCTTTGATACCTGAGCTTGACGAATCAAACTTTTTGATAGTCTATGACCTGTATTTAATAAATATATGACTAAAAATGATCAAATTGAAGATCAAATTTTCAGAAGTGACCACCCCTGAAATGTACCAAAATCCAGGAATGTCCCATAAACTTTACACATTAAATGAAAACATTAAATGAGAAGATGAGTCCAAACTTTTGAGTAGCACTGTAAATGTAAACAATGTTGGGTTTTGTTTGTTTGTTCCATTCAATCACAACCTTTTCTGATTTGGTTTTGTTGTAAAAAGCATCTTCATGAGAATAAAAACAGAATAATCCAAGAAAAGCAGGATAATCTGGATACTATAGAACTTGATTTCCAAAGAATCAATAAATGAGAAAATCCCCAAAGGTTTTGTCTATAGAGATAATATACCATGAGATTTAGAGGAGCATTAAAGTATCTGGTTCATACAGTATGCACATAATGGGATACGCCATTATCTTGTTTCAGACGTTCATTCTGTCATCCTGCAACCTTTTGTCTAACTGATTCCGCATCCTGTTCCATCTGCATCCAAATATCAGTGTATAAGCGTCCCCCGGGGTCTTCTCCAGAGCTCAGGCTTCTGTGTTTTAAAAGCTGTAGGATTGTCCCCTGGCTCTCCTTTGAAAAGGACAACAGGTTGTTTATACGTACTTGGAGCAGTTGACAGACTAGCTATTTCCTCAGGAATAGCTCATAAAGCATGTCAGGGCCATTCCTGCGCTCACCTTTGAGTCTCTGAGGAGTGGTAGCTGTGCGGAAAAAGCACATGAAATATAAGCACATGATATGAAGTTTATGGGGCCTACAGCACATTTGAGACTGACTGATTGTCCAATCATTTCATGTAATTGCTTGCACCTGGTTTGGCAGAAGGAAAATTGGTCCTGAGCGGCTTTGCCGTCGCCGCAGAACAGAGTTTTTCACGTGAAGGGAGCCAACGGTGTCGCTCGCCGCCACAGAGAAATCATTACTTATTTCTCACTGCCATCGCAGATGTAATCTAACGAGAAGCTCTGTGGCATCGCCATTTGCGAGCGCTCCCGCTCATGGCACTGTCGACTCTGCTGAGACTGGGTTTTCACGCGGTTGCTGAATTCAGGGAGGATGGTGGCTTCCAGCAGCCAGGAGGACTGGCTATGTACTGTGTTTGAGCTGTGTTTGCTTTTTTACTTCAGATAAAGGAAATCTCATGTTCATTTTTTATGAAGGACAAAGTCTGAGCTGAGGCAATTGACTTATTACGCTTATAACGCTTATTACGGGCCCTATTTTAGCTGTCTATAGGTGATGTATCAACAGTGCACTGCACAACTGGATTTAGGGCGTGTTTGTGTGTCTTTGGTATCGTGATGACACATTAAAAAAAAGATGCTATGCGTAGCTCAAAACGTGCAAAAGGCATGTGTGTCAGTTGTCATTCCCTTTAAGATCCAGGTGAGCTCTGACTTTGGCATGTTCGTATCTTAACAGCACAGCACTTTGCGCATCCTAGCAGAACAAACTGACTTATTCGCATTCACAGCATGTTATTTACAGGAACACAGCGAATCTGTGTTACTTACATAGGTATAGACGGATGACTATTGACTGTTGTCAAGGTTTAAATCGGTCAGTGGTGCACCTGTGTTTTCTGCTGCCAAGATAGAAACATGCAAGAAATTTACCTGAACACAACTCACTTCCAGACCACCATGTCCATAAGCATAGATCGTATATTTCTAAACTCTGATGCTATTTTAGCATGATGTGGGCAGGGCATTCGCAGGGCATTCGCAGAGCATCGCAACACACTTTGAACAGGGATTATGATAGGGCCTATTGTCTTTGTAGTTATGAGGTTAAAGTAGTTAAATGCATTCATTCATTAAAGGTGACATTTTATGTTATTTTCATTCATTTTGAGGTGTTTTTTAGTGGGAATGAATGCCCTGTGGAATGTTGTTTCTGATCTTACTAATCAATATTCATGACATGCAAATGTCACACCTCTGATTGGCTAACAGCACTGTGATGTTTCCACCATGGCTCTGCAGTTGGTCATTGAGGGCGTCACTGGTCGCAAGCCAAGTTAGACAAAGCCATAAATCCTAATTTACAGGCCTTTTATTGGATAAATTTCATTAAAAGAGAATATCATTAAAAAATTACTTTATTTCAGTAATTCAGTAAAAAATGTGAAACTCAAATATTATATAGATGTATTGCACTGACTTTAGACTAGATAATAAATCACAGTGGATCAACACCAGCAGATGACATGTCTCTCCATAAAACCATCACTGATGTAATTTTTACATTTCATTTGTAAATCAGAGGAGCAGAGTCTGGAGGAAGAGTGGCGAGACACACAGTCCAAGCTGCTTGAGGTCTAGTGTGAAGTTTCCACCAATCAGTGATGGTTTCTCAGTATAACAATTAGTACATCACGATTGTGTCAGGGTATGTCGCATTAATCTCAAGGGGATGGACAAAGGAGGTGTCAGTGTTCGGTGGCTGGTGATTTCTGGTCTTTGATTTGTGAGCGGTGGGCTGGCATCTCCTCTAAATTTGAGCCGTGGTCTGGCACCTCTGTGGGCTGGCTCCGTGTGGCTGCAGGGCAGTAGCAGGTGGCTTCAGCCCCCTCTCTAACACTTCCCCCTGGGAGCAATGAGCGGCTCAGCGGGGCCAGACACCCAGACGCCACAGCCGGCTTCAAAGAGATATGCCATGCTGACATGACAAGGAGCTGACAGGTCTGGCTGTGGCACAGGTGCTTGGAGGCAGAGGAAAGGTCAAAGGTTGAAGGACATATGACCTCTGATTAAAGAGACAGGAGGGCCCTGGTAGGATGTCACTGTCTCTATCTCTCACACATACGAATAAACTCACTGTCCAGATTATTAGGAACACCCATTATCGAATAATAATTGACTGGATCGATGATCTGATTTAGGATCTCAAATTAAGATCTCAAAAAGTCTCAATTACAACAGTTATCATTTTTAAGATCCAGCGTCCGTTACAAAAGACATCATGTATTTTTTAAATATGTATAAAAATACATTAAGAGGCCACTTAATGATGATATTGATGATCACAAGCCACCAAACCAAGCTGAACTGCTTGAATATTTGCACCAGGAGTAAAGGCATAAAGTAGTCAAAAGCAGTGTGTAAGACTGGTGGAGGAGAACATGATGCCAAGATGCATAAAAACTGTGATGGAAAAAAAAAAACAGAACACAAATTCAATAAGTACCTGAGTCCGAATCAATCAAAACCAAGTCTAAGACAGAGACCAGATTAAGATTTAAAAATAAAAATAAAAAGTTCATTCATTTTTATTCTAAAATGTACAAAAGGTATTACAATTTGCCCTCAAACAGCTCATCACTAAGGTTAGCTAGCTCATTGCTAAGGTTAGCTAGCTCGTCCTTAAGGTAGTTCCCTTCCTGGTCGCATTAGTATTTTTGCTAGCTGGTCACTAAGGTTAGCTAGCTCTTTGCTAACTTCTGTTCATTACACATTAGTGTGTAATTTAGCTCGTCACTAAGTTTAGCAAGCTCATCACTAATGGTAGTTCTCTCCCTGGTAGCATTAGTATTTTACTCAGCTTCCCACTAAGGTTAACTAGCTCAATGCTAAGATTAGCTAGCTCTTTGCTAACTTCTGTTCATTTCTTGGTAACATTAGTTTGTAATTTAGCTCATCACTAAGGTTAGCAAGCTCATCACTAATGGTAGTTCTCTCCCTGGTAGCATTAGTATTTTAGCTAGCTTCCCACTAAGGTAAGCTAAGCTCAATGCTAAGATTAGCTAGATCTTTGCTAGCTTTAGTTCACTTCCTGCTAGCATTAGTGTGTAATTTAGCTTGTTGCTAAGGTTAACCAGCTCTTCACTAGCTTTAGTACTATCCCAGGTAACATTAGTATCTTAGCTAGCTCGTCACTAAGATTAGGTAGCTTGTCGCTAGCTTTAGTTCTCATAAACCGGAGACCAGACTTGAGTACTACAACACTACGAACCAGTACCAAGATTTTTCTAACACAAAAATAACTAAAACACTTATTTAAGTGTTAAGTTTTGAACTTCAAGCTCAAAACAACCTCAAACAAAGGTTTATTAGTTAGAGGAATGAAGCAACAGCTTCCTTTGAAGCTCTATTGTTACAACATGGCAATTTCCATTTTTGTCTGGCTTGTAAACTGAGGTAAAAAAACAGTACTGCCCCCAAAGGTCAGGGTGGGAATTACAACTACAAACAAAAACGTGACTGCTGTCACAATGTGCTCCCTGGCGCTGATTCTTTGCTCCTCTTTCGTGATGACCTATGATCTTACACAAGGACTTAGATGATGATTGGTCGGTGATTAACATGAAGTGTTGCCAGATTTCTGAGCACAACACGCAACGAAAAAAAGATGAGTGCTTAATCTGACATAGTGAATATCATGAGATAAAAAATGTTGTGTAGATTGAGCTTGGTGTTCAACAGCCAGCTCATTGGCTCAGGCCCTGCCACTGTTGTGTTTGGAGCAAGTTGTTAGTTGTTGTGTTGCTCCAGCCTCCCCGGCTCTGCCGTCGGTAGCAAGCCGAGAGTCAGCAGAGAGTCGTGATTGAGGATTTGAGCTCAGAAGAAACACCCAGCTGTGTCAAGTAGTAAAGCACTAATCTGTTTCCAATACGGCCCTAACAACCAGCGGCTCTGACGCACAATATTACCACTCCTTCGATAAGCAGCCTCTCAAGAGTAAACAGCAATTAGAGAAAAAAACTGTACCGATTCATGCCTTTATTTGATTTTATTTGTTTGCTCAAATTGAGCACTTTCCCCTTATCACTGCGGCTAGACTCATTTAGAGGCTCCGACTCTGATAAACCACTGCTTAAAACCTGACTTGTAAAGCTGATCATTTTGGTTATTCAATTTAAGAGGCTGAACCACATTAGATAAAATACCTGATATGCATAGAATTGATTATATATTCACATTAGCTTAATATTCTGATCATTTACCAGTGTGCCCTTATTGAACCATGCATATTTAGCAGAAACACTTGGTTGATTTGGTAAAACGTCTTAAGATAACACTAAAAAACTATTAAAAAAATAAAAACGATTCAGTTTGATTCACTTTTTACCTGGAAAAATGTGAAATAATAGAAAAATAATAGAATATATACAAACATAAAACCTTTACAACCATTTACATTCTTTGTTTTATAACTGCCACCAGGCAGGATACATTTTAGCCCGCCCAATGTGGGCTGAACTTGCATTTGTGCCACCCTGATGGCATCAACCAGATAACTGGGAGTGCATACACACTAGACAGTTCTGTTAGGGCATTACAAAGCCATTTTTAAGACTAGGTTTGTAGCCAATCATTTCAAAATGTCTAAAGCAACCCTTAAATAAAAAAAAGCTTTGTGTCATGATTATGTTCACGGACTATCTGTAGGACCAGTCATTTCCAGTCATAGCTGGCCACCCGTGTCAACCCCGTTCTTACTGAATTCATTGTCCAAATTCACACAAAACATAGATGGACGAACAAATAAACCTGTGTGGCACATAAGAGGCTGAAAATAAGTTTTTCATCTGCCCTGTATTATAAAACAAACATAGAGAAACATTTTGATGCACCAGCATGTTTAACATCACCAGAAAGTTGAGCCACCGCTAAAAAACACATGTTTTTGTCTTTCTGGACAAGCTGACAGATACAGAAACCCAACTAAAAGTGAACTATGCATTCAAATTTCTTGCATCATGGATCATGGATCATGCAGTGTTACGCAACTCTAATTAATGTTGTCCTTCCTGTTTCACCAGAGTTACATAGTGCAGTAGTAGTTTGCAGATACCAGATTATAGCTATGATAGAGACTCTTACTACTGGAGATCACATGAACATTTACATAATGAAAACTGTTATTGTTTAAAGGGAAAGTGCTACTATAGCTATTGTTGCAAAGAAACAAATGTATTAAGAGTTTTGGTGCACATTGAAATCTGCCTTGATTTGGGCAGCCGTCGTTTTATGTTTTTTGGAATTTTTAGACCCGAACATCCCTTTCAGACAGCTTCCTCTTACAGTGTCCACAGTTAATCCTGTTGGATGTGGTTGGTCCTTCTTGATGGTATGCTGACATTACCCTGGATACCGTGGCTCTTGATACATCACAAAGACTTGCTGTCTTGGTCACGTGCACCAACAATTTGTCCTCTTTTGAACTCTGGTATGTCACCCATAATGTTGTGTGCATTGCAATATTTTATGCAGAACTGTGCTCTTACCCTGCTAATTGAACCTTCACGCTCTTACTGCTCGTACTGGTGCAATGTGCAATAAATGAAGATTAGCCACCAGGCTGCTCCAATTTAGCCATGAATCCTCCCACACTAAAATTACAGGTGTTTCAATGTCATAGTTCAACCCCTGTATATATATATATATATATATATAAATCTATTATTAGATGATTTGCTCCAATTCAATACACCACTTTGTATGTACAGTATTTCTCTCTTTCTCAGCTTATCAGCCTCTGAAAGTTTTTCCCTGTCCCTACTTTATCTACTGTCCCTCTCTCTCCCGTTCTCTTCATTGCATTTCGTCACTATTCACTAGTGTTTCCTCCGCTGACACCTATCTCTCTGCTCGTCCTGCCGTTCAGTCCTCCCGTGCCCTTTCCTCCACTCATCCTCCTAAATTACGGTGTGATGATATACTGCCTCCGAGGCTCAAGGCTCTGCGAGATTTAGAACTTTGTCCCGGATGAAGGACAGGTTAGGAGTGACATTAATATGCAGAGTAGGTAATATCGAAACCCGAGCGTACTTTATACGGAGAGGCCCGTGCACATTATCAATCTATTTGTGGAAGTTGCCCTGCAAGAATTTCATTTACCTCTCGTTCATTTGCCTTCCTCAACAATTACACGGCCTGGAACCGGATTTGATTTCGAGCCGGGCTCCAAGGACATTAAGTTATTCGGCTGCAATGTCGTTACGGGGTCCGGAGTTAGAGGTAGCTGCAGGTGGGGTGGCCACTTTTCTTATTTTCTGAGCCGTTGTTCCATTTTGGATAAGTTCAAGTCAAGTCAATAAACACAACTAATAGTCCGTTGCTGCCTTTAGTGTAGCCTACATACCTGTTTCAATGAAATTCACTCGCACTGAGATCAATGCCCGCAAAGAGCGTTGATATTGTGTTTACACTGGCGCGCCAATGCCGGTTTCATTGTTTCAGGACCGTGGACAGCAGCTTTATTATATTGATAGATGCATGCTTGGAAGCTAGGAAGCTTTGGATGTAGAGTAACAGTAACACATTATTTTAAGGAACACATATCAGGTGCTTACGCTTGTCTTGTTATTTGCTTAATAAAGCCTTAATTACACTGAATAAACATTTAATAAATCACAGACCCCTAATGTAGCACCAATAACACTTACACAGAATACAGTCTAGTAAGTAGTGAATAAATAAAGTCTAGTAAGTAGTGAAGAAATCATTTACAAATGTCTAATTAAGGCTTTATTAAGCAAATAATAATACATTAATAAGCGCCTAATTTGTGTTCCTTAAAATAAAGTGTTCCTAGAGTAACAAATGTGTATGTGTTGTCATTGAAAGCTAGAGATTCACTCAAATAAAAATAAAAATAAAAAAACAAGCTAAATATCGAACAACTTGCCACTTTTTTTCACCCTTTACATCAAATAGTTTAAATGTTTTTTTTTTTTTTTTGTAGACACAACAATTATAAAATTTAGATTTTTTTTTAACATTGCTTCTGCAATTACAAACCTATAGAGGGCTTTTAATTTGAAACGTGGGATGCAGACACAGCAGTCACTGGCTATTGGTGATTGATAAACAGCTGGGTTAAATCCGTGATGCTAAAATATACAGCATCTGGCCTCAGCTAGGCAGAATGGGTTTAGCTGCAAAGTTAACTGCTGACTGTTTTTCAGAGCTGGATTACTCTCTCTGAGTTGATGACAGACCACCAAAAGCTCTGTGTGAGCTCAGTCCTTTTACAATCCTGTGATTACAGAGGGCCCTCCTATCATTTTTTTTTTTTTAGCTTCTAACTAACTCTAATGTGTTTTTGGCTCCTTTTTGATGTATTTAAAATCCAGTAATGTGCCTCCACTGCAGTAAGAAGTTCTGGAGTAATCATGGCAATATGGATTCTTAATATGTTCATAATATACATATGTTTTTTTTTTTTATTTATTCAGCTAAATACTGAACCTTCCTACTACTTTCGGTTGTCAAATATTCAGCACATACCTATTGGGATAAAGCGTAGTAATCAATATTTAGCGACAATTCGTGGTTCGTGACATGGATTCTCATTCAAACACGTACAGTAAATGGCTTCAGCTCCTCGGGAGAGAAACACGTCGCATGGATTTGAGAATAATGCCTCCTTTCCTGCTATTCATCTATCTGAGCCACATCTCCAGCAACCAGAATCAAAGAACGTTAGCGACCTATGGGGTTTCGGCGTAGACATATTGTTCGGTAAATTACCCGTTAATTGCGTATTATTATTATCACATCGATGGGCCCGCTCATCAGTGGCTTTTCATTTAGGCCGGCTTGTGGTGCACTCTGAAAAACACTGAAAGAAACGAGGGAAGGTGAGGAGAGGGGACCGTCGGGGAACAATAATGACAACATAACTTACATAATTGTCGCAATACTACCTGCCGCACATAATTACAATGATTTGTGCTCACACATTTTGCCCTTGTGTTAAAAAATATGGCTGAAGGCAAGAGGAGCCGAATGTGGCCCCAGGGGTGCGCTTGGAGAGCGGGCCAGGCTGCCCTGCCAAAGGAAGCAAGCTGACACGGCTGAGCTGGGACAGGCTGGATCAGGCTGGGCTGGGAAAAGCTGGGATGGGGCGGGATGTACCAATCCAAAAGTCAGAAATGACATTAACCGCCATTATAGTCAATGAGAGCCATAGGTGAAGAGGGGCCACAAAGTATGAGGCTATCTGCTGTTAAATGTTGCGTTGGGCCGAGGCCAAACCCTTAACATCATGGCCTGGTTGCCAGAACAATTCCACCAACCGTTCAGCCCCATTGTGTTGTAATATCTGTCTGACTGATCTTAGTTTAAAGTGAATGAAACAGAACATGATGAGGCACTGGACGCTGACAGCACTAGGATTCAAATTCCACTGCTGGATGGTAAAATATATATATATATATATATATATATATATATATATATATATATATATATATATATATATATATATATATATATATATATATATATATATCTGGTTACACCAGCAAAACAATTTACAATTCATCCAACAAAACTTCACCATAACCATCGATCGACTCACTCTCAAATTTTGCATTTCCTTTGAAAATCAAGGGATCAGAGTCTGGAGGAAGAGTGGAGAGACACACAGTCCAAACTGCTTGAGGTCATGATGGTTTAGAGCAGGGGTGTCCAAACTTTTTTTGTTGGGGGCCAGAACGAGAAATATATTTGATGTCACGGGCCAGAGATCCTGATTACTTTCATTTACACATCATTTTACTTGACTTACATCCTTTATCTTTGACAGTGTTGTGTAAACTAAGATTTTTCAAATTTATGTTTAATTTCATGATGTCTCTTAATATTAAACTCTATAATTACGGCAACTTTTAGACTCATTTGACCTTTTTCTGCGCTAAAACTGCGCACTCTCTCCGCTTTTAGACTCTTTGGCCTGTTTTTCTGCACTAGAAATGCGTACTCTCTCAGCTTTTAGACTCTTTGGCCCGTTTTTCTGCGCTAGAAATGCGTACTCTCTCTGCTTTTAGACTCTTGGGCCTGTTTTTCTGCGCTAGAAATGCGCACTCTCTCCGCTTTTAGACTCTTTGGCCCGTTTCTGACACCTAGCGTTCAAACTTTGAGTCTCACATTATAAAAACCTGCTTAACAGCGGGCCAACTTTCATTCTATTTCTAAAATACCTCCGTAGTTTGGACACCCTGGTTTAGAGAGACTGCTGACAACTTTTATGGAGATGCAGATTTCATTTTCCAGCAGGACTTGGCACACTGCCCACTGCCCAAGGTACAAGCTGGCTGCTTTGGCAATGACCTTCCAAGAATCTCCCAACAACTTCGTTGATCAAAACATCACCAAAATCTGTGTAAAGAAGCTTTAAACTGCAAAAAAAGCATGTTCAAGCTGTGATAACTCACCAAAGTGTATTTTACCCAGTACTAAACATGCAGGGTCCAAAACATTTGATTTGGGGCCTTTCTCAGTTGCGTTATTCTTTAAAACAACTAAAGAGAGCTATAAAAAAGGTAATCGTGCTTAAATCCAAACACTGGCCTGTGTTCAGCCTCACTAACAAAAAGATAACACCTCACAATGTATACAGGTGCAGGTGCTTGGGCATTCCCAAGCTGTGCCCTGAAGTAACACTTCATGATCAAGCTATTTTGTTTTGTCACATGACTTTTGGCATGCCTATGTGTAGTATAGGGTTAGTTGTTACCATTAGATATCAATTATATTAAGTAATAATAATAATTGTACTGGTGTTGAGCAGTGGTGCATTCTAATAAGAGATGAAGATGTACATATTACAGAAAACAATGAATTGTAATAAATAAATAGATAAAGAAATAGACAGTGTTACTTTGCTCTCAGTCACTTTAACAGCTCTTTCTCATTATTTGTCTGGAACATTCTTTTTAAATATTATTTATTTTTGTCCCATCTTTCCTGCCCGTTGTACATAACAGGAGATTAATGTCTCAAAAATGCGTTAATCAAAGAAGATTCGCAGGAACAGAGGGTTCAAACCATATTTTCAATATTGTGTTTTTTGGCTGCTTTGAGGACGGCCGGAGGAATCCTTTTTTGATGAGTGCTAACAGTTCTGCACTGCCATCAAGCTAGAAGATCGTCCACAGATCTTTGTGCTGACTTCAAACTAAATTAATTTGGATTTATTTGTCATAAAAAAAAAACTTTATTTAACTTTTAGAAAAACCCTTGTGTGATGGAAACCCTAAACTAAACTTGGCCAATTTAAATGAAAAGTAGCAATGTTCATCTAATTTAATTCAACTACTTCAAAGTAACACTTAGTAATGTTCACTAGGATAACATTAATTAACATTACTTACATTGGAATGTTTCATCAGCTAATTATTCATTGACACTCTTTCGTTTTTAAATAGTGAGCATTATACCACAGTTAGTTCCGACCCTGCAACGTGATTGGCTGAGAGGCATTTTATGAGTGACATTATCAGCCGGTAATGCACTGCAACCGAAGCTCTCCATGTATTACTCCACCACATCCAGGTAACCTAGCAATGATGCAGCGCTTACAAGCCAAACAGTTTTTTTCCTTCTCTTTAACTCAAAATCTTTCAATAAACAGTGACAACGTAACTGTGGTATAATCACAATAATACACTCGAGGTTTGTGCTATAATATTACACATTGTAGCACTCTCTCTCATGTATTATTGCTTAATTATAAACATTCTTAAGCATTAATATTTAGTAATGGTCAATACTGTCCTAGCTAGTGTCAATTAATAGTTAGACAATTAGAATAATTAAACAATGTATGTTAATGTAAGTGGAAGTGATGTAACTTCTTTAGCCAAGAAGACGATACAACAAGACAAGACAAGACAAGACAAACATGTTCAACATAGTTTTGTTAGAAACGCAAATGTATCAAAGCCATTTTCACTCATCGCCAAAAAAATGGTTGCATCTGGAAGAAAGTGTAAATCCAAGTGTTTGCAATCCAATTTGGAAAAAAGATAAAAGTTTCCAGGGACAATAAATGATGCCAACAAAATGCCAGACGCATAAGCATGTACAGCAGGGGTCTCACTTACAACCTGTGGGCCAACTGCAGCCCACAGAACAATATTTTGAAATTGCGCCCAACACCATGACACCACGACTTCTGGTCATGTGAATCTTTCTCACACAGATTTTGTTGGCAAACGATGACAAACGATGATTTGCTGCCATTCTGAGTTACTCCGAGACAAGTTTGATTCTTGTAAGTTGATTAATATATGTGCAATATTGTAACAGCAATAACACAATATGTAATATACAGCTATATGTGTGAATTATTATTTAGATTAGGTTGATATGTGTTGTTCCAGCATATATACACTTTATGTAAGATCACCATTTAAGTGATATGTATATCTATCCTTCCTGTCTGAGTGCAACAATTCTGCAATTCTGTTTCTCACATCCTCAGAGAGTTCTTTGCCATGAGGTGCCATGTTCAACATCCAGTTGCCGAAATGAAAGAATTGTACCTAAAACACCAAATTTAACTGGAAAAATTGAACACTCCCCATTCATACCTGAGACCTTGTAACCCAAAAAAGTCACATGACAATACCAAAGAATCTTTGTTTTTTACACTTGTTTTTTGTAATAGAAATCTATCATAAATAGTGATGCTACAGCAGAAGCATGTTTAGTTCCATGAAGAACTAAATACAGACACTAGAGCACAGGGAGCTGTTTACTCTGTATGTGTGTGTGTGTGTGTGTGTTTGTGTCTGTGTGTGTGAGCATTCATTAGTTCAGACGAGTCTTGCTGCTTAACTTTGCTGGGAAGTGTTCTCTGATTGGCTGCTGCCTGTCTGCGCGTTCCTCTCAGTGTTGTGAACACAAATGCTCTCCTGCGTTGGTCCGGGCCCACCGCTCAGCGGGGCGTCTGCGCAGCCTGCAATTTCACATCATTATGAGCAGGTGCTTCCAGCCAGACAGCGGTGTGTGATTGTCACAATGAGAAAAAAAAAAAGAGAAAAAGAGAAAAAAAAAAAAAACATGTTGTGCTCGTGTGCTCTGGTGTGGAAAAAAGACTGCTTAATGTGTGTGTGTCTATGTGTGTGTGCGCGTGTATGTGTGTTCATGTGTGTGCATATGTTTGTATATATAATATGTGTATATTTGTGTAAATGTGTGTATATGTTAGTTTGTGTATATGTTAGCATATACAAATGTGTGTGTCTATGCATGTGTGCATGTATGACTGAGTGTGTATGTTTTTGGTGTATATGTGTGTATATGTGTGTGTCCATAAGTGTGTATGCATGTCTGCATCTGAGTGTGTGTATGTTTGTAGTGTATATGTGTGTGTGTGTGTGTGTGTGTGTCTGTGTCTATGTGTCTGTAAGTGTGTATGTATGTGACTGCATGTGTGCGAGAGAGTGAGTGTGTGTATATGTGTAGTGTATATGTGTGTTTGTGTGTGTCTGTACGTGTATATTTATGTGTATGTGTGTGTGTGTGTCTTTCTGTAAGTGTGTATGGATGTGTGTGTGTCTGTGTGCATGTGTCTGCATCTTAGTGTGAATGTTTGTAGTGTGTATATGTGTGTGTGTGTGTGTGTGTGTGTCTATAAGTGTCTATGCATGTATCTCTATATATAAGTGTGTGTTTGTAGTGTATATATATATATATATATATATATATATATATATATATATATGTGTGTGTGTGTGTGTGTGTGTACTGCATGTGTGTGTGTGTGTGTGTGTGTGTGTGTGTGTGTGTGTGTGTGTGTGTGTAAACACATACATACATACATACACTTGCACACACATTCACACTTAAAGACACATGCATACACACCAATAGACACACACATGCATGCATGCATACACACTTACAGACACACACACACACACACACACACTTAAAGATACACAAACACAAACATATATACACTACAAACATACACACACATTCTCACACATGCAGACACATGCATACACACTTAGTCACACACACTGTACTACTGCTCATTTCCCCTTTTTCACCCATTTCTGTGCGCGAGAGCTGCTTGTGCTTTACTCTGCCCGCACGCGCCGCGCGGAGGAGCTCACAGTCTTTTCTCAGCAGCAGCTCGAGCCGCACGCGCTGCGCAGGTGTATAACTAACCTCTGCTGCGACTAAAACAGGTCGCATTACTGCCATGAATTCATCAACAGCAATAAGAGCAGCAGCACAATCTGAGCTCTGTCTGCGGTCAGCGCGAGGATACAAAAGCATCCCCTCGTGCTCGCGCAAGCTCACCGTTTTGTAAGAGTTAAGCACATTATGTCAGCGCACGCGACTGTACTACGAGCCGACCGCGCGAATACGGCGCTGTGTTCAGCACTGTCGCTGTCCACCACACGCTCGTATTCAGCACTGACGCTCTTCACGAGAGCAGCTTCAGCACTAACACTGTCCACGCGCGCGAGAATTCAGCACTGGCGCTGTTCACGAGAGCAGCTTCAGCACTGACGCTGTTCACGAGCGCGTGTTTAGCACTGACGCTGTTCACGAGAGCAGCTTCAGCACTGACGCTGTTCACGAGAGCAAGTTCAGCACTGACGCTGTTCACGAGCGCGTATTTAGCACTGACGCTGTTCAGGAGAGCAGCTTCAGCACTGATGCTGTCCACGAGCTATTTTTCAACATTTCAACTAATGACATTGCTTCACTCTATTCAGTATACTCAGTCCTGAATCTAGTCAGTCTATTATTTACTATTGACACCGGTTCAAGTGCATGCTCTTATATTCAGAACTAATGATATTATCTTGTCTATGAGTTGATGCTATTCTAATAATGTATGCTGCATGCAATTATTAATAATATTCAGTACTGAATCTAATATGTTAGAACACTCACTACTGACACTTCTTTAGGTATATAAACCTTTTAGAACTAATGTTAATGTATATGTCCTTATATTCAATGCATGCTTCTGTTCCAGTATGCAAGTATCTAAAATATACGCATAGTAGTGGTCAATATTCAGTACTGTATTTAGTCATCTAGTCTATTAAAATATTTACTTCTGACACTGATTCAAGTGCATGCTCATATTCAAGACTAATGATAATGTCTATTATTGCATTAAAACATTATGCATGCATCCAGTCAGTACTGAATATTATTTGGTAGTAAATCTAGTCTGTCAGAATACTCACTACTGACATGTATGTGCTTACATTCAGCACATATTTCAGTACCCAGTGCATAGTACTGACTAATATTTAATACTTAGTATCTAGTCATCTCGTCAATAATGACATTTTTTTGACTTACTGAAACTGCTTAACACTACTGTTGCCATTACTTTAAGTACCCAGACAGTACTGGCTCTTACTGATACTATCTGTTATTTTAATTAGCAATATATGCTGTTGTTTATTACTCCTCCCCAAAACAATCAGTACTGATACAATTGTGGAGCCAGCATCAACACTTCAGTGTATTTGTATAGATACCTATTAAAGTCCATATTCAGCACTTATGCTGTTTAAGGACCTCATGCTGATCACATGACTTTTTCAGTACTGACACTGCCCAGTCGAGGGGTAAAAAAATGCAATACTGACATTAGAAACAGAAATAGAAATGTGTTTGTAACCAACATACAGTAGTAGAGACACTGTTTTTGCACATGACAGTTTTCAGAACTTATGCTTTTCAGGTGACTATATTGAGAAACACCCAGTTTCACATCAATGTTTTGGCTCAAGATGATCACATGACTGTTTTCAGCACTGGCTCTTTCAATTTCAGCACTTATGCCCATGAACTGATCATACTCAGAATATGTATAGTTGCACAACAAAGCTGATTTGATCACGTGACAAGTGTTTTCAAAACTGACACACTCCATTGTAGAGAGGGATAAAATATTACTCAAACTGTTCCATAAAAAAAGGAAATAAATCAGTAGTGACACTGTGTCAGAGACCGGGATTCAGCACTGGCGCTGTCCACGAACAGCTCGTTCTTTCAGGCTGATGAGTTCAGCACTGGCACTGTCCACGATGTGCACTCTGCAAACGCCAGTGACCTTATCTCCTTTTCTCTCTCTCTTTTTCTGTCTTTCTCTCTTTCTAAAACAACTGAAGAATGAAAGCAAACGTGAGCATATTTGATAAATATGGATGCGTGACTGAGTACACGACAGGACTGCACAAAAAATAAAAATAAATGAAGATGTCTTCTGTACCCTCTCCCAAAAGATAACTGTCACAGTGGGTGGTACTCCTCTTCCTCTTTTTCATTGAGGGGTGGGGGGGTTGGAGGGGGATTGGTACCTTCGGGTATGTCATCTTCCATACTTTCTGTTTTTTTTGGGGGGAGGGTCTTTGTTTTTGTAACATATTGAGGATCATGGTGAACAATAAAAATGCACCACTACAGTACCTATCTACTGTTATTCTTTTCTTTTTCTTTTTTTCTGACAGTGTACAAAGACATCTGATTAGACACCATTATGCTAAAGGAGAAGGCGCGTGCCGCCGCTCGTTGGCCGGCGTGCCTAGTGCGTCATTCGCGGGATACCACACAAAGAACTACACAAAAAATTGTCATATTTCACTTTATTTATAGTCCCCTCCTCCTCCTCCCCCCTCTGCGGAGCGTACCATGTGGCGGTATAATGGAGAGGACGAGGGGGAGCGGAGGCGCAGAGCCACGCGGGGCGCGAGCTTCTGGAAGCAGCTCTGCTCTCGCGCCTCCCCCCGCAGCACGGCGCGCGCTTGAGCCCGTCCTGTCCGTTTAAACCGCGAGGAGCACCCACACCGACTTCCCAATGCAAAAATAAATAAATAAAGGAGTAGCAGGCTCGGAGCAGGAGCGCGAGGGGGAACGGACGGAGGTGTAAATAGGGAAGAAAAAAAAAAAAGGAAGGCGAGTGGGCTCGCGGTCGCTTTCTATCTCTCCCTCTCTCTTTTGGTCTCTCTTCATCTTTCTTGGTCTCTCTCGCTTTCACTCCCCCCTCTCTCTCTATCTCTCTTTTTCTTTCTTTCTTCCCTTTTATTTATTTATTTTTTTACGAAAGTGAATGAGTGAATTATTATTGAACGGGAGCCTCGCTCGTGCGCGCACCATCATCATCATCATCACCACCACTACTACAACCCCCACCACCACCACCACCACTACTTCTTCACGCTGCTTTTACCGGGACGAGCGGGAAGCGCGGAAAGCACGGAAAGCACGAAGAGAGGGGAGAGAGTGAAGCAAAGAGCAGGGCAAGGAAAAGCAAGAGCGCGAGAGCGTGAGAGCGCGTGCGTGAGGTGTAACTTATTCCATGGTACGTCTGTGCCGTGTGTGTGCGCGTTTGCTTGTGCCTGTGTCTGCGTGTGCGTGTGTGTGTTTATGAGTGCGTAAATATTTGCCTTAAAAAAAAACTCACTCGCTCGCGCGCACTCTCATTCTCATTCTTCATCCACATCCCACCTCCTCCACCACCACCACCTCCTCACCTTCCCTCGTGTGTTTTGTGTGTGTGTGCGTCTCTCTATCTGTGTGCGTGTGTGTGTGTGCGTGCATGTGTGTGTGCGTCCGCGTGTGTATGTGTGCACGCGCGCGTGTGTGATCGTCCCGGCTCCTCCAGAGGACCCCTCAAGCCACCAGTGCCGCGCAAGACCGCTGAGCTAAAAGCTCGGGCACCCGCCTCCCCTCCCCTTCCCTCTTTCTCCTCCTCTTTCTCCTCCTCCTCCTCTTCATACTCCTCCTCCTCTTCCTCCTCCTCCTCCTGCTCCTGCTCCCGCGCCGCAGAAAGAGCAGAAGAGATGGCAACTTTGGCGAACGGGCAGGCGGACGGCACGAGCGGGCTGGTGAACGGACTAAGCCACACGCACGTTCCCGCGAGCTGCGCCACCATCCCCATGAAGGACCACGACGCCATCAAGCTCTTCGTGGGACAGATCCCGCGCAACCTGGATGAGAAGGACCTGCGGCCGCTCTTCGAGGAGTTCGGCAAGATCTACGAGCTCACCGTGCTGAAGGATCGCTTCACGGGCATGCACAAAGGTACCTGAGATGCTGATCTGCTTTGCTGCCTCGCGCTCTCTTTTTCTCTTCCTATCTTTTTCTTCCTCTTTCTATATATCTAGCTCTTTTTTATCATTCTTAAATTACACTTGATTGATTACATTCCTAGCATTGCTTACAATGAGAGCATCATTGAGGTGCCTTCACTGGAGTTTTTATTTTTGTTATTATTGAAGGACAGCTGAGAGAAGCTGAGATCCACACTGGATTTATTTTCACATTTTTAACAGTGTGAGTGATAAGCAGGCAGCGTAAGCAGGCGTGACAGCACTTCTAAAGGCGGTGAAGATCTTTCTTCCTCCTCTTCCTCTCCCTCTTCTTCTTTTTTTTCTCCTCTCCTCTCCAGCTCCTGTCATTCAGGCTGTCTAAGACACCTAGATGTCTCTATCTCTTCTCCCTACGAGTCTTTTCCTCAACTCCACACAGAGTATGTGTGTGTGTTTGTGTGTGTGGGAGGTGTGGGATTGGGTCCAGAGATTTAACACAGCAAGCAAGGGGGTGAAGGAGCTGAAGAAGCTGAAGGAGCTTAAGAAGCTGGAGGAGAAGAAGAAGTAGAAGAAGCTTCAGGCACTGATTTGTTTTTTTGTAGATCTGGGTTAGTAGTAGTTTTGATGCAAAGTTCAGAGTGGTTGGTGTGGTTTCATTGGGTGCATTGGTTGGTGTTATGGTTATTTGTTTGGTTATATGTTGAGCTGGATTGAGTTTGGATTGGCGGATGCTGTTGGTTCATTGAAAGTCCACTTTGTTGGCTGTTGGCTCCATTCTGGTGGGTTCTTGTGGAGGTTCATCTAATCATAGGCAACATATTGTAGGTCTTATAGGAAGCTATTCTGGTTTACTCTAATATATATAGTATAAAAATCTAAAAATAGTCGCTGTTTTCTGTCTGCTGAGACTCCTGTTCAGTTTCATGCATTAACATACATGTGTGTGTGTATGTGTGTGTGTGTTTCTGAGAGAAGACGGGTAGATGGAGTTGAAGAGATGTGGAGCTCTGGGCTGCTGTTGCTTGATGTTTAAAAAAAAAGAAAATAATTTTCCATGAAGGCTGCTTCAAGGGAGGGTGGCTATATATGTGTGTGTGTGTGTGCTTTTATGTGTGGTGGTGGGGGGGGGGTGCACATATGTCTGTGCGAGTATGTGTGTGTGTGTGTGTGTGCAGCACATCACAAGAAAAAAGAGGAAAAGGTCGGCACCACGTTTAGCACGACTCTGAGCGGTTCAATATTTGACATTTCAGTTTTGGTCGAATTCCGACAAAGCACCAGAGCTGACTTCAGATCAGCATCATCACTGTTTGTAATGGAGCGCTATTAAAATGCATTTAGTGTTTTTTTTTTGTTTTTTTTTCCCAGAGAGTATTAATATGGATGTTACACACACAGGGTTCATGTTCATTCACAAAGCTCTGAATGAGAGTGATTTATGGCCATACTGAGTTATATAATATATAATAATATGGTGAATTAATTAGATTTTTATATTAAATACTATTTTTATGTAAGATGTATCAATTCGAGATCAATCAGAGATTACCGTATATTTACAGTATTTTAACTAAATACTAAATATCAAAATATTTACCTATTAGTGTATGTGGATATTCACGCTTAGTCAGCAAATATGTTATACTAATATAACGTTTTATTACCAGTACACTACACTATAGTATAGTATAGTAATTACTAGTTACACTACACTATACTTCGACTATGATGAATGAACCAATAGAAATATAAATTATGTATAAAATATATTTTTTTTACAATTGACTTCCATTGCAAAAAAAAAGGATTTCAACCCTTGTTTCTTTTTCTCTCTCTCTTATATATTTAAACATATATGGATGTAGTCTCTTATTATAGCCTCTTAATATATTTTACAGAATGATTATTCCGTTACTCCACTGCTTTCCTGCAGTGACTCACCTGTGATGAGTTCTCTGGTGCACCACCGGTTGATCACACGTCTCTGCTTTAGTGCTCTACCACCGCTATCTCGTAATTATCAGCGGTGCAGGGTACCTGCAGTGTGATCAGGAAGATCAATGCGTGAAACCTCCCGGCACGAGCGTGCAGGGGGTCTCCCTGGAACGCCGTCCCCGGGGGGGTCGTTATTTCACAGCCTTGTCTAATTGATCCGCTTCACCCGGAGGACGTTGTTTGACTCAGGGGTCATATTAGCAGCTAATATAGCCATCCATCCACCTGTGACGACCCCAGCAAGGGCAAGGATTGGGTGGTTGTATGTCTTTGAAAAGAGGGTGGTTATTCCTCTTTCAGTAGTGAACAAAGGAATGGTATGGACAGTTGTGTCGGCGTGTGCCGGAGTGTGCCGGCGTGTTCTGGCATGTGGCAGCACGTGCCGGGTAAGGGTAGTGTGGCAGCATTAAAAATATAAAGCAGCAGAGAGCGTGGATATGGGTGGAGGGAGTGGAGTTGGTGGCAGAAAGGGGTGGGGGAGGGAGGAGGGGAGCTTATCTTTTATTAATAGTGCAGCTGTAGTAGCGACTCCCCGTCCGGTGGTTAATCATGTTGGCCCTGAACTATGTGCGGCCACGCGGGCTGATTCTAGGAACTGTCTCCTTCCTCGGATATATGGCCTTCACCCTCCTCCGGCAAGGGCTGCCTTCATTAGCGAGGCCTTCCACCCTGGCCGCTCCCATATTTTAGCTTTTCTAAAGCCCTGGTTCTAGCTGTCTGTGCCGTAGAATAAAGGATGAAATGTTTCATTTCCTAAGAAATAGAGCAGTTGTGTATAAAAAAGTTGCATCTTTATGTTTTTATTGTGAAAATAAAGTAAAGATACTAATAGAATAGGCCATAGAATACATAGAACAGACATAGATTTCCAATGATGGTTCACGATGGATGAAGAACTATTGCTGTAAATGAGCAATTGTTAAGGTTTAATAGGTTAAACTCATAAGAACCACTAGTAATTTCGGGATTTGCATTACTTTGCATGTCATTATGTATTGTCAAATAGAAACTCTTGGAGCATAAAGGGTTCAAGTTTAAAAGCTCTTCAAAAGCTTATCATTCCAAATAATCAATAAAAAGTTTGTCACCTTTCAGTTCTTTCAGTTGTTTTTCAGTTGTCACTGGTACAGCTGGTTGGCACAGATGGCGTGATCCATCTCTCTTTTGCAATGCCTTCACCTTTTTTATGTTTCTAAACCCTCTAGTCTATATAATTATATGTCAGGGCATTCACATGTCAATTGCCCCCTTTTAATTGTATCCACATGAATCAAATATACTGTATGCAATCAAAACAATCTTGGTAGCTACTGACTAATTCCTAGTTCGTGTAACAAAATAATACCTGAACAGTTTTTTTCAGTGTTTTTTCTGTGGTTAAAAGAGTGAACTCCTGTTAGCTGCCGTTGCTGTCTGCTCTGACTTGAACCTCGTCTTTGTTTCTGAAGCACATCTCCTCTTTGTCCTCCTTTACCGGCAACTCTCTGGCTTTTCTCTCTGCTCTTTTCTCTTAATGCCTCTCCATCTTTTCGCATGCCTCTGCCTTCATGCTCCTCTTTCTTTTTTCTTCATGCCATATTGCTACTTCACTTGCCTCTTCTGCATCTCTCTCTCTCTCTCTCTCTCTCTCTCTTTTCTTCATCTTTATGTCACACTCCTCCCCCTCCACCCATTCATATGCTGCAAGGGATTCTTTCATCCATTTATTCACTCTGTCACCCCCCCCCACACACACACAAACGTACACACACAAACATGGAGAAGAAAAAAATATAACATCTCACTAGATTCAGCATCACACTCTGAGAAAAGCTGAGAGAGAATCTGTGAGAAGGTGGGGGCAGGGGGTGAGGAGTTGGGGTGGGGGGGTATAAACTGGAGGGGGGTGGTTTGGTTTTGGCTCTCTGTGTAGACCTGTAAACAGCAGTAGTATAATGAAAATGGCACAACCTCAAGATAAATACATTCTTTGCGCTGCCTAAACTGCAAATATTAGCATCTCTGAAACGTCTGCTCCTCGCAGGAGATGACTGTTTGGATTCCGTTGTTGACAGGATGGACCCAGGCAGGATTTTTGGCGAGCTAGCCTGAAAGAGATTAGGACTGAATGGAAAGGCATGGTGCGATAGCAGCGATTTGTTCACGCCAGTTTGTGTTGTTGTGCTGCAGTTGTTTTAATGGAGCATCTAAAAGCCCGAATGGCGAACCAGTACAATCGTACATGCCGATGTGTTGCACGGCAAAACATGAAGCTGCCATTGATGCAAAAAGTGGAGCATTCTGAGCTGCGATGGAGAGTGTGGGTGGAGAGGGACTATGTTTGATGCTGTAATGAAACATGTAGGAGGAGAAGCTTTCCATTTCACACTGCACCCGCTGAATTCGCACGCTCTATTTCTGATAGTTGTTCTGCCTATGCATGCATGGGCTCTATTTTCAGGCACGGGTTTGATGGGTAGACGGGGATTGAAGGCACATTATTTGATTTTTACAGTGCAGAGCATCCACAGTGTCGCTTCTGTATCTTAAATGTCAGCGATGGCAATAAAAGGTACACTCGTCTTTGGGATGAATTGGCTGGGACGAATTTCTTCTCTGCATGTCAGTTATATCCAGTTATTGGGCTTCGATATTGAGGCCTGAACATAAAAGCAGGAGAGAGGGAGAGGTTTTGAGGCTGGCCTCAATTTAAAAGCTGAAGTGGGGAGGAATGGAAAGCGTGAGAAGGCGTAAAAAAAGTGGAGTGGATAGTGCAGGAAGTGCAGTGCAAATAGAAGAAAGATAAACAACTGAGCACTGAGCGACTTTGGACGTTTTGAGGGAGGAGAAAATAGGCGGTGGAGAAAATAAAGGATTGAGGAGTGAGGAGAAAGGAGAGGATTAACTGCTACAGCAGACAGAAAAGAGAAGTAAGTAAGAAAAAAAGACAAGGAAGAGACAGAAAGGATGCCAGTCTGTATCTGGTCGAAGGAAGAGGAAAAGAAGAAGTGGATAGGTGCAAGAAGATGGATAGGTGCTAGAGTGAACCTGAGTTTGTTGAGAGAGAAAGAAAAAGAGGCAGTATAGAAGGATAGAAAGAGAGGTCCCGAAGCGGATGCGGGTTTAAGGGGGTGATGCCTCCATTCTCCAGCAATTTCACTCCGGCAGCTCTGCGTGACTCAGCACTGCTAATAGAGTCCATTTGTACTGGTCACCAGCAGCTGCAGGGAACACGCTGAGGAGGTCTCCGTCACGTCTTCCAGCTCAGGTCCCTTTTAGTGCAGCCGAGCCCATTCCAGTGCTATCTCTCCTATCACCGAGCCTGGCTGGAACAGCAGCTCTCTGCAGCCTGAATGTACAGTTCTAGGACAAGATTTATTTGGAAAAACGATCTTTTCATTAACTGAAGGTTTGCTTAATGTGTAATCTTATGCCTACACCTACTTTTTGAAAGTGCTTATTTCAAGAGCCATCCATAAAAAAGTTCTGTAGTGGTTCCTGGCTGTTTCCCCCACTGGGATAACTTAGGAAAAAATCAGCCAGTTTGTACTGCATTGAATATACGTAGTCACTAATTAGTAATCCTAATTAGAAAGGGGTAAAGAAACCAAATCTTAATCTTCTACCTAATGTTTTGATTGTGTAAGTATTTATGGCACATTCATTTTTAAGGATGACCTTCATTAGGGCAAACTAGTTGGGCAAAACTTTATCTGTCAGAGCTCCAACAATTTGAGCTTTATCAAACACGTTGTCTTTCTGGGCTTCATTAGTCTAAGCTTCCATCAGATCAAACTTCTCCAGATGAAACTTTGTCTGTCTGAACTGTATCTGTTGTATGAACTTAATCCTCATTAACCTTAAATCAATCAGTGTAAGCTTTATCTGCATGAGCTTCAACAGCTTGAAGTTCTTTAAAATGAACTTTTTCATTCTAAGCTTTTTAAACCTGTTCTTCATCACCTTTTCAGCTATACCTTTTTCAGTCTGAACTTTATCAACCCAAGTTCATTCAGCCTTAAATTCATGAACCCAGACTCCATCAGCATGAACCTCATCAGCTCAAATTCCTTCAGCATGAACTTCATCATCAATATCAGATGTTTATGAATCCAAGTACCATCAACCTAAACTCTATAAGAATGAACTTCCATTTCATGAGCATCTTCTTCAGCCCAGGTTCCATCTGCCTGAGCTTCCCCCTAGAGTCAGCTTCTTCAGTGCAAGCTTCCTCGGCCTGAGCTTTTTTTACTAACTGTGTCTCAGAACTGTGAAGCAAGGACATGTGGAGCATGAGACCCACATGCCATATGCTAGGTCTTTTTGATGAATACATAAGCCCTACGGATACACAGGGTCCAAACAAGCAAATCGTTGAAAAATGAAACAGAGAGAATGCTTTAGAGCGGAGCAATACATTATTAAGGAAGAGTATCACAAGGCAAAAAAAATTCTGTTGGATTAGCCGCCGTGTTTCGGTGCTGTTCTGCTGTAATAACGTTCGTTAGGGGCAGGATTTTCGCAGAGACAGTTGGTCGTCCTTGCTGGAGAGAGAGAGGGAGAGAGAGAGAGAGAAGCAGAAGGGAGGCTTGGGTGTTTTTCTCTCCTGTGGCTTGGTGTTAATTCAGCTCGCGTTTCTGGCCACACGATTTCACTCCTCTTGCATCATCCGCGCACACAGCGTTTCTCTTTTTTTTTTCCTTGCTATTTTTTTTTGCTGGGTTCGGATCTGCCCTTCCCCTCCGGCCCAGCCAAAATCCTCCCTTCTCTTCTCTTCATTCTCTCTTTCTCTCTCTCTCTCTCTCTCTCTCTCTTACACACTTTATCTCTCTCTTTTTTCTTTCTTTCCTGCTTTTCCTTTCTTTCTCTTTCGCTTTTTTTATACCCACTTGGGACACTTCAGTAGTCTGGCCCCTTCCCACATCCCATCCACCTCTGTTCCTCTGCTGATGCCATATGATCAATGCGGAGCATTTTGTTTATGCAGGAGGCAACATGTGTCACGGCGGAGGTCGCGCCTGGCCGTGGTGCTCCCTCCTACCTGCCTCTCGATATGAAGCGCCGCAAAGCAGCAAAGATAAATAAGCGGGGCGCTGCTAACACATATGTAAATATGCGGGCGGTGGATGGAGCTCATTTTTCAGTCGGACAGTGGGGAAGGTGGCAGCTCAGCTATTGTCCATTATTATTGGAGGGGATTGCCACAGGGGTCGACCATCAGGAGGACAGACAGTTACTCACCCTGAGCGATGACTAGGCGATGGCGGAGACGGGGGACATGGAAGGAAAGGAGACAAAGGAGGGAGGAAGGAGATGCCCATATGCCCCTCCTTCAAAAGTTTGACTTTGAAACTGATAAAGAAACATGTCATTGTCTGAATGAAACCCAGTATCTATTTAATTGAACAGTTAAACTGGTTAAACAAAGAGGCATATACTGTTTATTCGATTATTTATATCAATGTAAAGCATTTTATATACTAATAGATTAACCCTTAGAACCCTACGAACGGATTTTCCGTCCAAAATCGCACCTTGTGTTCTCAGTTCTCATTACTCAGGAATCCCTTCAAACATCAGCATAATAATCCATAATCCATGGTTAGAAACGGCGGAACTTACTCTTTCTAAAAATAGCAATGGCATCCCAGTGCGATAAAGCTAAATCTACAAGAAACCCATTGAGAAAAAAAACCTAAAAAAAATGAGATCTCCTTCCTCAATTATTTACCTTTAGTGCTTCAAACATATTTATATGATGTTTCAAATCAAATAATATCAGTAAATATCAGACTCAAAAGTGTCCATAGAAAAAAGTGTGAAACTACCTGCTTTACTCAAACTAAAGCTAGATATGGTGAGCGCACTACTTTATATAGTTTTTATTTTACTTGCACATTTTTACTAAGTAGTTATTTCGCACTAAAGAATTTTTATATATTTTGACTAAAAAGTTTATATTTTTGTATATAGTTTTCTTTGTGTGTGCTGATCAAAATACTGAAAGGCATAGGCTGCTCTGAGTGTCAGGTTTTTAGTATCTACATGTATCCTAGAGGTGTGATTATTGATTATCAAGAAAAACAAATCCACCTGATGCTGTTTCTCCATGTATTTTGTCAAAGTAATAATTAATAAGCCATGTAATGAACTATCATCAATATTATTATGCTTCCTTTAACTCATAAACACTCTATTCCGACCCTTTTCGAAAAGATATCTTAGGTGTGACTATATTAATAGTCTATACATCCGAAAATATGTTAAAATAAAACAGGTGCTTGGTAAAAATTTTGGCCAAAACATGATCAGTTCCAGGAAAATATAACAATTCTGCTTCCTTTTACATTTTAAATGATTTGAGCAGCTGTATGGCTTCTTGAGTAAAAGAGATCAGGGCATGTGTCTGTCTGATATAATTACTGTGTTATAAGACTTGATGAACTGACAAACAAAAATTAAGAAAAAACACACCAAAACAGCCTAAGGTATAAAGGTTAAGTATATAGGTAATTTAAATTGTCTATTTAAAAAAAATAAAAAAAATTAACACACTATGGTCGTTCCCATTGAGGAACCTGGTTCAAGTCGCACATTCATTTCCAAGTTGCTCATTGTCTTTGAGACCACTGTGGTGGACAACGGTCCTCCAGGAACAAAACTAAAGAACCCTGTTGCACATTATGCAGAGGTTCATTAAGCTTTGAAAGGCTCTTCAGTCTCAAACATCTCATTTACTTAAAAGTGGTTCTTCAAAGCAGTGGCTCTCAAACATGTCCTCAGGGACCGCTATACAGTTCACACATGTGCTTTTTTTTTTTTTTTTTTGCTCTCTCATTTCATCTAATCTCTTTAGGGACCTTCAAATGGTCCAAGTTTTAGCAAAAGCCCAACTCAAAACACTCAAAAGAATAGGAGAAAAAAATAGGGTCTTTCTGTGGAAATCTCACCATAGCAACCATGTGGGATGTCATAGCAATTAGCATTTAGCAACATAATAGTTTAGGATAATTTAGGATACTGTTGCAACCACCTGGGAACACTGTATAAAGCATTTAGCATATCTCTACTCTTTAGGGAAGGAGATTTTGGAGAAAATTGCTGTAAGGACTTGATTGCAAAAGTATTAGAGTATTGGCAAATGTGTTGACAATGAGTTTACCACCCTAGCCTCAACTCCCCCCAACTCATTCCTTCCATAAATACTGAATGATGCTATTCTACAACTCAATGTTAAAGGGGTCAGTTTTATATCCCTTTTTATAGCCTACACCTGGCAATAAGCATGGTGATTATGGGATAGTGTTTATCTTCTCAAGAGAGCTTTGATCTATTGACAATAATTTGCACATCAGCAGTGGGTGGATGCAACTCGTAAATTATTAATAAATTAGGTGATATTTGGATATTTGGATAAAATATTTGGATATACAGTATAGTGCAGGAACACACTAGCAACTGCCTGGAATTGGGGACTACTTAATAAGACATGAACCCACACTGCAAAAAATCCATTGGCAAAAACTAGACAAAATAAATGCAAATTACGACAAAAGTATGTATATTAAGCAAACAAATCTGCCAATGGGGTAGACAAAATTTTCTTAGTAAGATTTCTTACAAAAAGCAATGGCAAGTCTCAAAATGAGTTTAGTAACACCTAAATCAAGCAAAAAAGTCACTGTTTTTGGACACAAGAAACAGAATAACTTGATTGCTGCTTGACTGAGTTTTTTTTTTTAGTTCAAATGACTTAAAATAAGGTACAAATCCTAAGTAAGAATGATTAAGATCCCTAAATTATCCCTAAAATAAGCAAAATGATCTAACACTTACACAATGCTTAGTAAGACAAAAAGTCTTATCAGAGAAGAAAATGAGATTCGTTGCCTTAAATTTAGAAAAAAAAAATACTTGCAAAGATTTAGTTTTTTGCAGTGTGTTTTTTTCATTTTTTCTACTTTTCTTGTTAATTCTATATTTGTGCTCTTGTACTCGTTTTATTACTCTATTTATTCTGTGGTAAACAAGCTAAGTGATTGTCTTTGTCATCTAAATTCCAATCTATTGTCCCCTTATATGCTTATTAGACTAGAAAAAAGGGACTACATCATGGGGAAAAAAAGACGTAAATTAAAATGTACTAGTCTTAGTATAATTTGCAAAGGTCCACAGGTATAGAATGATGTTGATATAGTTTGTATAAAGAGGTTAAGGAGGCATTTGCTGTTGAAATATGCTCAAACATGAATTAATTAAGTGTTTCTTTGTAGCACATTGTAGTAGACTGCATGACTGGATTAAGTATTAAGATAATAGGGACCTGATTAGGAATAAGGGTTTGGGTTTAGGGAATTATTGCATAACATAACATTAAAATTATTTCTGTTGTATTGTTTATTATTATTATAATATTATTAATATTTTGCTGCTGTTGTTGAGTATTCTGTTTGAGGGGGATGGGCATGGGGAGGAGTATTTGAGAGTGTGAGTGTGTGAGTGTATTGTGAGTATGTCAGTGTTATTTCATATATAACTACCTATATGTAACCCTATGTAAAACTGTAAAACATTGTTCCTATTTGTTTTGATATGTGTTACTCATCTTTGTGCATGGGCCCTGTTAAAAGCTTTCTAGCTTCCTAGCTTTCTAGGGTGTCCCTTTTTTTTTTTACATTATTTAAATGTCAAACTATTTTTTGTTGTACACTTTGTTTAAATATAATATATAATATATGTATAATATATATAACAATATATTTGGGACTTGCTGTGTTTCCCAGACAACACAGCATTTTGAAAGGATATTTTCTATTAAAAGGTTTAGGACTTTTTTTTTTACGAATAGTCTGTTTTAGAGTGTGTGGTCTCATTTGCAACTTAATAATGACACACTTTTTTAATGTATCTCGAAAAAAAGTAATGTCACATGATGTATAAAAATAAAAGTGACATAGAGAGATCTATGTATTTTTTTCTTTTTTTCGGACTGCAGTGATGTTCCGATGTAACACGGTGCAACACCATTCGGGAAGATTTCGCTCATGCTGTCGGGACAGAAGGCCCTTATTAAATTCCACAACCCAGGAGCAGCGGCTGAACTGGGTCAGAACGAAACCTCCCCTCCTTCCCTCCGAGTGCCGACCTGGAAGCACTTTCAAAAAAGCAATTCCCATTTTTGCGCTACAAGGATTGCACGCCGAGGTGCAACACCTAATCCGCCACCTCCCGCTATCCGCTAAAGCCCTTTCAGGAAATTGCTATCGCTCTCCGTTGAACAAACAGCCCGGCTCGTCACGTCGGACCGTGCGGACGTAGCGCCGGAGGATAGTTAGAAGGGACTAGAACGGTAGAGGGGGAATGACGGTATGAGGAAGTCAGGAAGTGATGTCATGCTTGTAGTGCCACGGGGGTGTAGGCATTTTCATCCGCCTTATGTCAGATTTGCTGCGAAACTCCAAAAGTATGCAAATGCTCCCCGTGCCGCAGAAATCCACACGACTCCTGCAGGGCTTCCGAAAATCCTTTCACTGAAAGATTTATGTTTCACTTTGCGGCCATGTTGTGTTCTCATATATTTAAAATAGAACTGGGGGGAAGAGAAAAAAAAAGAAAAAAAAAGGAGAGAGACAGAAAGACAGCAAAGCCTGACTAACCTGCACTGAAAAGGTTTGTTAACACTTGACGGGTTATTGAAAGGGCACCTACTATACATAGGTGATTTATAACACATTTATAAACATTGTATAATGCGTTTATAATGAAGGTGTTGGTCTGAGGGTCTTTAAAGCATTTATAGGACTGATACAGTATATAAGATACAAAAAATTAAGGCACCTTACATTGTAGTTATTATAATACCTCTAAACATCCTACACAAGTGATGCTTCATAATATAAAAGAAGTAAAATCTACAGCTCTGTAAAAACCACCAGTCTTACACACTGCTTTTGGATAACTTTATGCTGCTTTACTCATGATGCAAAAGTTTAAGCAGTTCAGTTTGGTTTGATGGCTTGTGATCATCCATCTTCCTCTTGATTATATTCCAGATGACCTGAAGGACGGGAAGAGTTTAATTTGCGTAAATATAGAGATAACATGGGGATTGTTTTAAAACTTTTGAATGGTAGTGTGTGCATATTTAAATATGCTATTCTGCAAACATTGTGTGCATGAAATGTCAGCACAGCTTCCTTTATTCATTTTCTAGTAAATCACACGTTAATAGTCTTACGTCATGTTCCAAATGCTTTGAAAACGCATTGCTATCCACTGCTAATGAATGTGCTATGAAGCCTCTATGTAGGAAGTTCTATGATTTGCTCCTGCTCAGTTGATACCAGAAGCCTGACCGACCATGCACCGGTGCTGGATCACTGTTCTGATTCAAACGTCTGAAAGCTCGGCCGTGTAGTGACAAGGGCTCTTTAGAGAAATAAATAGGTTCTGTTTTCAGAGCCGTTGCATCATCTAAGTGCTATTGTGGTGCGTGTTAAATATTGAAGCTTCTGAGGCGTGTGTTTGGGGGGGGGGGGGGTGGTGTGATGAGGAGATGAGCTGTCAGTGTGTGTACAATACAGACAGAGAGAAAGAGCACTGTCCATCAGCCACGCTTGGCCTTGTTTCAGATACCTATTTGGACAGCATGCAGTTTTTTGATGTAATTGCCTAGAACGCTCCCACCAATATGATAGTCAGTGGTTTAGGCAAGAGCCTTCGATCTCGGCCTAAAGCTGTCATGGATGTTTTGAGTTGTCATGCGGTTTTGAGTTGATTTGACAGCTCGCTCTAATGTAACACACTAGTTAGGAAAGTTTTAGGAAGCTTACGTTATGCTGTAGTAACAACTGGCCGTTGAGTAGAAACGCAGTTTGTTGTGTTTTACCTTCCCAATGGCTCCCAAAGGGACTGGCAGAATATCCAGCTCTAAAGTTATGTTTAATTCACATACTGTACAGTGCCTGACTCTAAACTATCAACAACTGAGATTTTTCCCCAACAAAGAGTACTGTTGTTCATGTTGGGTCTTCATAAAACCTTCATATGCACTGCATAATAATGCATTTATAAAGCAATAGTTCATATAGAATGTATATGAATAGTTTATTCCAGTACAGTTCCATCCAGTTCCATCACAACATAATGTAAGACTTTTTAGGAACAATTTCTATGAATGGTATGTTTATTAGACTCTATAAACCTACTTATGACACATTAGAATCCACTAATACGTCATTATAAACGTGATTATACATATTTACAAAAGTCCATAACACACTATAATTACAGCACGCTTTATTAATGCAGCTTTGTAAAGGTTCACAATGCATAATAAACATGGGAATAATGTCCAGCCTAAGCTATTCATACATTTTCGTTTGAATAAACATTTCAAATGAATAACTGAGATATATGTCTGAAAATATCTAAACATCTATACGTATTTACATGCAGTAGGGGTGTAATTTGTACCAAACCGTCATAAAACAATGGTCACGCAACAATGGTTTGGTGCATGCAGTCACATGGAGACATGTTATGCACTCTTAGAGTAAATATGGTAAATCATTTCATAAGCATGAATTCCCCATGGAAAGCTTGTAAAGCTGTAAACCAAAACTTTTGCATGGTATTGTTGGACGTGTTAGTATTTAGGTTTATTACTATGTTAAACATAAACATTGCTTCATTTGTAAATTTGAAACTAAACAAATTTTCTACTCATATCTTGAGTTTAATTCATTTTCTTTTACATTTTATTAAAAAACTAATAAAAAAAAGAGTAGCACTTTTTAAAAGAAATGTAACATAAGAAAGTTAAAGGGCAAATATTAACCATGTAAGCTGTTTTTTATATTGTTGCAATTTAGGTGAAGCAAGCATGTGTAAAGCATTTTAATGTAAAATTGCTTAATTTTGCTGAATTAAATACAAGTAACAAAGGAAACGAGTAACAAAAATATGAACACCACACAAGGGTTAAAGTAGCTCTAGCTCGTCCTCCTTGTGAGGATCTTTGTGCTACAGCACTTGAGGGAGAAAAGGCCCTGATCATTTTCATTTGGAGGATTTAAAGCAGAGTGTTTTAATTACTCTTTGGTGGAGAGGATGAGAGGTAACAGGGGAGGCTTTTAGAGCAGAGTGACCGGAGCTGCGGTAAAGATAATCGGCTTTGTGGAGTTTTTATTGTTCTACGGTGGTCCGTAAATGGACCCCTGGTCTACAGCTTGTGTATATACATATATATACATACACACAAACACACACACATGCACACATATATATTAGTTTGTTTTTATAAAATATCAGCTCAGGAAGTGGAGCCTCACATACTGTACAGCCCATATTATATAAGTATAAGTACAGAAAGTAGTACTTTTCCACAAAGTAATGATTCAATACTAGTGTTTCTTATTAGTATATAATGTCAATCTGATATATAGAGTAGATCAAGGCAACAATTAAAAAAAAAAAAACGACACTGCAAAAAGCATAATTGTAGCAAGTGAAATGATCTTAATTATAAAGGCAATAAATATTATTTTCTTGTCTGATAATATTTGTTAAGTGCCGAATTATTGTGCTTATTTTAGGAATAAGGATCTCAATCAGGCTTACTTTGAATTTTCACATTAGTAATTTAAAGTAATTTAAAACTCAAAATAAGCACAAAAAAAAGTTTTGGGTAATTTTTGCTTGATTTAAGTGTTACTTTACTTAATTTGAGACTTTGAAACTAAGAAAAATGTGCTCACCCCATTGGCATATATATATTTTCCTGCCTAATATATCTCAATTTACATATATTACATTTTGTCTAGTTGTTGCCAGTGGAATTATTTATTTCTTTTTACAACGTATGTATTTTAATATATACAAATATGCAATGTATAGCATGCTCCAGAGGGATATAGTGTATTTACAGAACATTATAAGAAAAATGGTGGGAATTAAACGTGTTTCTGAAAATTTATCTACTATAATGTTCCTCCAGAATGTTATGATATTACAATAATATGAATAAAATAGTTGTATATTAGCAACTATTGTACAGCAACAGTTTGGATTCATTCACTCATTCAATGTTTTCCATTTCTTTTCCTTCATAGTAACTTAAAAAAAAACTTTTAAGAATTTAAAAAAATCTACATACTCTGTGAAACTTTAAAGTGCTCTTATCTGAGATGTTGTTAACTTTTAGTTTCTGAGGCTGGAAACTCTGATGAACTTATCCTGTACAAAAGATTCATTTTCTGGGCAGTCCTGATGAGTGCCAGTTTCATCCTGATAATTTCATTTCTTAAAGTTATTTTTTTTTAAAAGTTGAGTAGTTCTTCCCATGTTTTGTATTAGAACATTACTCAAATATTCACTACTCACTGTATACCTGTAACTCTACCTCTTCACTACTTTACTTTAACTGATGCTCTCAAACACTTTATTAAGAAACAAGAAATTCAAGTAATTAACTCTTGATGAGTTCAGCACAGCTGTTAACTGAAAGCCTGAATTCCAGGTGACTCTACTTCATAAATCTGACTTAGAAAATCCAGCTGTTAAGATGTGGAAAACTGTCTAATCTAAGCAAGAGGTGCTACTTTAAAGAGTTTAAAATATATAAATAGTCTAAAACATATTCTGGGTTGTTTAACAGTTACTAAATAATTTAATATGTTTTTCTTCATAGTTTGGATGACCTTGAACAGCATTAATCGTGAGTGCAGAAATGATAAAATAATGAAAAAAGCCTGTCACTATATTTTTTGACAATATAATATATATATATATATATATATATATATATATATCCCAGAAATAATTGCATTATTGCATATAATGATAAGTTAAAATACATATTTTTGGAAGTTCCTTCTTTAGGCAAATAAAGTAAATCACACAATTCTAATCTAATAAAAGAATATAAAATATAAATCTGTATTTTCCAAAATATATGCAAATATATGTTATTATTGTGGACCCAATCTAGTATTATCAGTGCTAGTATTAAATCAGTGCTTGATAATGTTAAAAAGATGCATTCTGATACAACTGATGTTTTATAAGCAATAACATTTCTATTTTTAAGATGAACTGTTTTAAATCATGTGCTGTATGCAGATATTGATTGGATATTGTAGTTGTATATAGTTTTTGTCAGCATGTCGTATAAATTCAGGGTATATATGATATAAGAACGTGTCCTCGTGTGTAAGGACTGCATCAGTGCTGTTCTACATGGAACAGGAAGCTGCTGCTGCTGCTGTTCCGCCGGCTGCATGTAGCATGAGGAGGGGGTGTTAGCCAGGCCAGCGCACATGTTAGATTTACACCAGCGCTGAGTGGCATTTGGAGCTGCCACCTCTCACACGAATCAATGCTGTACGGTTCAGAGAGAGTCCACGGCCTGCTCTCACAACCGCTCGGCTTTTAACACAGCCTGCCCACTAATCCAACCTGCGCTCAGGGGTTTTCACTCAGTCTGAGTCTAAACATTAGACGGGCTTTAATAGAAAACAGCTCTTAAAATAAGAGAAAAATAAAAATACTGAATGAGTTAAAATAGAATATAAACACTGGCGACTAGTGATTCTCTAAAATCATCATTAAATAGCATTAAATATATTTGCATTATGATACAAAACAAAAATATATATAAATTTTATATCAAAGACATTAAACCAGAATTAAACCAATTTTTTATACTTTAGATTCTTCTAAGTATCACATTTCTCTTTGAGGACAGATCTGCACACTCATGGTATTTTAATCTCAGTGTCTTCATGAGGGAGAGTCACCTGGAATAGTTTTCTCAGCATCTTGGAGGAAGGAGTTCCCGGAGGTGCTGGACAATAGTTGCTGCTTTTCCTTCATGCTGTGAAAGAAGCTCCAGCTCATCTCCATTAAATCACCTCAAATCACCATCTCAGTTCATCAGGTTTAAGCTCAATTAAATACTTTGCATCATATTGAACTTACTTCAGTATGAAATATTAATTAAAGCACTGTGAAGTTTATACAGCTCTGAAAAAAATAATAGACCACTTAAAAATGACGAGTTTCTTTAATTCGATCAAATTGAAAACCTCTGGAATATAATCAAGAGGAAGTTGGATGATCACAAGCCAACAAACCACCAAACTGAACTGCTTGATTTTTTGCACCAGGAGTAAAGCAGCATAAAGTCTGAAAGCTCTGCTTTATTTTTTATTTCACCCATTTCTCATTTTCCGCAAATAAATGCTTTAAATGACAATATGTTTATTTGGAATTTGGGAGAAATGTAGTTTATAGAATAAAACAACAATGTTCATTTTATTTAAACATATACCTATAAATACAAAAATCAGAGAAACTGATTCAGAAACTGAAGTGGCCTCTTAATTTTTCTCTCTCTCTCTCTCTCTCTCTCTCTCTCTCTCTCTCTATATATATATACAGTTGTGGTCAAAAGTTTACATACACTTGTAAAAAAACATAATGTTATGGCTGTCTTGAGTTTTCAATAAGTTCTACAACTCTTATTTTTCTGTGATAGAGTGATCGGAACACATACATGTTTGTCACAAAAAACAGTCATAAAATTTGGTTCTTTCATAAATTTATTATGGGTCTGCTGAAAATGTCACCAAATCTGCTGGGTCAAAAATATACATACAGCAACATTAGTATTTGGTTACATGTCCCTTGGCCATTTTCACGGCAACTAGGCGCTTTTGGTAGCCATCCACAAGCTCCTGGCAAGCTTCAGGTCGAATGTTTGACCACTCTTCTTGACAGAATTGGTGCAGTTCAGCTAAATGTGATGGTTTTCTTGCATGAACCCGTTTCTTTAGCACTGTCCACATGTTCTCAATGGGGTTTAAGTCAGGACTTTGGGAAGGCCATTCTAAAACCTTAATTCTAGCCTGGTTTAGCCATTCCTTTACCACTTTTGATGTGTGTTTTGGGTCATTGTCTTGTTGGAACACCCAACTGCGCCCAAGACCCAACCTTCGGGCTGATGGTTTTAAGTTTTCCTGCAGAATTTGGAGGTAATCCTCCTTCTTCATTATCCCATTTACTTTCTGCAAAGAACCAGTTCCACTGGCAGCAAAACATCCCCAGAGCATAATACTACCACCACCATGCTTGACAGTAGGCATGGTGTTCCTGGGATTAAAGGCCTCACCTTTTCTCCTCCAAACATATTGCTGGGTGTTGTGGCCAAACAGCTCAATTTTTGTTTCGTCTGACCAGAGAACTTTCCTCCAGAAGGTTTTATCTTTGTCCATGTGATCAGCAGCAAACTTCAGCAGAGTCTTAAGGTGCCTTTTCTGGAGCAAGGGCTTCTTTCTTGCACGGCAGCCTCTCAGTCCATGGCGATGTAAAACACGCTTGACTGTGGAGACTGACACCTGTGTTCCATCAGCTTCCAAATCCTTGCAGACCTGCTTCTTGGTGATTCTTGGTTGACTCTTGACCATCCTGACCAATCTCCTCTCGGCAGCATGTGATAGCTTGCGTTTTCTTCCTGATCGTGGCAGTGACACAACTGTTCCATGCACTTTATACTTGCATATAATTGTCTGCACAGTTGCTCTTGGGACCTGTAGCTGCTTTGAAATGGCTCCAAGTGACTTCCCTGACTTGTTCAAGTCAATAATCGCTTTTTCAGATCCACACTGAGTTCCTTTGACTTTCCCATTGTAGCTTTTGTAGCTGAGTCTAATCACTGGGTCAAATGAGCCCTATTTAAATGGGCTCATGAGAAGTCAACAGCTGTAGTCAATCAGAATCACTTACAAGAAGTGAAGAGGCCATGACATGAAGCTAATTTGATTGACACAACTCGCTACATCACCAAAATTGACAAATTTTGTTGCTGTATGTATATTTTTGACCCAGCAGATTTGGTGACATTTTGAGCAGACCCATAATAAATTTATGAAAGAACCATATTTTATGACTGTTTTTTTGTGACAAACATGTATGTGTTCCGATCACTCTATCACAGAAAAATAAGAGTTGTAGAACTTATTGAAAACTCAAGACAGCCATAACATTATGTTTTTTACAAGTGTATGTAAACTTTTGACCACAACTGTATATATATATATATATATATATATATATATATATATATATATATATATATATATATATATATATATGCATATATACAGTTTTCCAAGTTTCTTTGTCTCTTTTTTGTGGTAAATCCAGTGTGTGTGTGTGTGTGTAGAGTAAGTAAAGGCGTGTGTGAGGAGGTGTTGCAGGGTTGTCTGCATATGGTAATGTAGCATTGTGCTCGGCTGCATGCTGGAGTTTTCATTATGCATTGTGTGATATATAGCTGGGTAGAGGCTAATCAGATCCGTACAGGCAGGCAGGCAGTTGGAGAGGTGTGTGTGTGTGTGTGTGTGTGAGGTTGTGTTGTTGGACAGGGTGCACTTCATCAGCAGTGTGGAACAGGCCGAGTAAATAGAGAAGGAGATGATATCAGCTTACTGAGGACCAAGCAGCCGGACCAGTATTAGAGAGTGTGTGTGTGTGTGTGTGTGTAGTGTGTGTATGTGTATCAAGCACACAATGTCACCAAATAATACTATTATAGCTGGGTGATATGGCTCTAAACCAAAATCACAATATTTCGATCACAATATTGTTGGTGATATGACAAAAAAAAAAAAACTATATATATATATATATTATTATTTTATAAAAAATCAGGCTATTAGTAAGCTATTGTTTATATATATATATATATATATATATATATATATATATATATATATATATATATATATATATATATATATATATATATATATAAAAAATAATAAACATAAACATTTGTTTATTCTTATTAAAAGAGTAACATATCAATACAATGATCTTATAAAATAATAATATAAAAATATATATATAAAACACCATGATTTTCTTTATAAAATAATAATAGTAAATCAAAATAAAAAATAAAAAATTAAACACTTATCTACTTTTATTAAACACCCTGATTTACATATATATGTTTAAACATATGTGTATATGTGTAACATATATAAGCCTAGTTGGATAAGAACAGTTTTTTAACTTTAACTGTCGTGAGTATTGATATTTAACAGAGTCTTATTGTTGTGTTACCAGTATATGTGTTTTCTACCAAACATTTTTGCAATGAATTGGTTAAACAATGAATATACTTACTGAAAAACAATCAATCAGTTATGTACACGTATATTTTTTAAAATATTAAGAAATTGGTAAATGGCAGTTTTTAGTGGGCTAGTAAATCATTTCATATTTATTATTCTGGTTATTGGCATTATAAACATGGATAAAAATATTTATAACAATGCATAACCCATTATAGCTATATTTACATATGTTTATTATGCATTATGAATTGTGATCATAATACATTAAGTAAAAGCTGTGCTAATAATATACAGGATGTGCACAAAGACCAGATCATGCATTATAAGTGACTGTAACTAATATTATATTCTAGTATAATTCATGATATATATTCAAAATATATATAATTCAAGTATTCTATATTATTTCTCAGGGTATGTTTCTAAGTTGGCAGCTTTTTTGTTTAATCATAATGCATAATTATGTAAGCTGGGACTGAGTTTCTTGGTGTTGACTTGTATATATATACCTATATATGTTATAAACACAGCTATGCATGCATTATGATCGCAAGTCATAATGAATAATATGGCTAAAAACATGGCTATGATGGCTTATACGTTTTTAAAAATATGTATAATCATGTTTTTAATGCTTTCTAAATGCATTATAATCTGTTATGAGATGTTTATAGAGTGTTATAGAGATGACATTCATAGAAATTCATAGAAAGCCAATTTATTTTTATAAAAAAAAGAAACGCCTATAAATATACAACAGTTATAAAAAAAATGCAACAAACAAATGAAAGTGAAAGATTTTGTGGACATGTGTGTGTGTGTATGTATGTCTGAGTGTGTGTGTGTGTACGCCTGCCCTATTCTTATCAGGAGATTTATATTTACACACCATAGAAGCCAGATGAGGAGTCGGTAGCCTGAAGGCCATTTGCATACCCACAGACTTGCATGAATCTGAAACAGTAAACCATTATGAGATTATAATTAGCTTGATGTCTACTGAAACAGTGCATTTGTTATTCATAGGGGACTAAGAATTTTAATGGAAGCATTGTCATCAAATAAATCCTCATTAGTGATTTTTCCTCACTTACTGCAGCATGCAAATAGGATTTTAATGTTGGAATATTTATTGGATCCAGAGCTACTGGAGTTAAGCAAGCCAGATCTCAACCAGAGGCATCAGGAGGCATAACTCAACACTGTCTAAGAAAACAAGCTCTTAATTCTTATCATTGCAAAGCATTCATTCAATAGACTTCAATTCAATTCAATTCAACAATTACAAACTAAACACTGGGTTTTTAACCCTTGTGTGGTGTTCATATTTTTGTTACTCGTTTACTTTGTTACTTGTATTTAATTCAGCAAAATTAAGCAATTTTACATTAAAATGCTTTACACATGCTCGCTTCACCTAAATTGTAAGCAATATAAAAAAACAGCTTACATGGTTAATATTTGCCCTTTACCTTTCTTATGTTACATTTCTTTCAAAAAGTGCTACTCTTTTTTTATTAGTTTTTTAATAAAATGTAAAAGAAAATATGAGATATGAGTAGAAAATTTGTTTAGTTTCAAATTTACAAATGAAGCAATGCTTATTAGCCCATTTTGTCACAGTACAACTAGCTTTGAATATGGTTAAATATGTAACTACACAAAGTTTTTAGTGATTACTGTTGATATATCTATTAAAAATGTCAAATATTACAGAAAAAAATCAAAATTAGATCAAATTAAAATGTATTTGTTGTATATTTAACCATATACAGTACAACTATCCACTACAGCTAGTGGAATACTGTTTTTGATGTTTAGATTTTTTTTGGATTGGTGAGTTATATACCAAATATTTTCACATTATTTGTAAAACTGATTAATTAAGAATAAAAAAAAAATAATAACTGAAGTGAAAAATAATATTTTTTTTCCTAATACTAAAAATGTAATTGCACAAGAATAATAATTCAATTAAATTAATATGTTCCCTACAGACTATTGTTCAACTAATCATATAGCATTTAGCACTAAGTGAGAAAAAATAAATCAATTATGTTTTGAGTATTAACTTTTTTTTTGATTGGTAATTTTATTTTACTACCATATATTTTTTTAAAATTGATTTAATCATTAACTTAAACATAAATTTAATTTTAACTTTAGGTTATTATTATCCTATTTTTTTTTTATTTTTTTTTTAAACATTCCAAAATATGTTTTTTTTTTTTTTTTTTTTTTTTGTTAATGGACTCCATTAAAAGCCATACATATATATATATTTTTATTACAAAACATGTAATTGTACAAAATATTGGTTCAGATAGAGTTGGAGTTGACTACTGATTAATTGGGTAATGTGAATGCTGTTTTGGTCAAAACCGCAAAAAAACTTTTTTTTTCATTGGTAGTTTATTGAGGATTTAAAAGAAATAGGCTTAACTGAACAATAACCAACCAAACATAGGCTTTGTATTCAAATATTTCAAAATATGAACATTTTATAAATAGGCTAAAATGAACTATAACATATCATGCATATTTTTGTTATTATTGCAAAACATATAATTACAGATTTAGTTGTATACTGTCTGTTTTTACAAATTATGCCTCCTGATGAAGATCTTTCAGTCCAATTAAGATTCCAAAATGTAAATCCTGTTTGCAATGCTGCTCTGAAGTGAGGAAAAATAACTGTTTTGTGCTCTGTTTTGGCCGATCGTCCTAAATCCTAAATCCTTGTTTTATTTGTTTATTTATTTGTTTATTTATTTATTTTATATAAAGCTCACCTCCGTACTTCTCTGGGTTTGGTGAGCCGTCTGCCGGGGATGGGGTTCTTTCTTTTTAAAGAAAATAGCTGTGGAAACTGCAGGCCTGCTGTGTGAAGATGAGACGTTTGTTATCTCTGGAGCTCCCGGCGTGTTGCTCGGGGAGTCCGGACCAAAGCGAGCGCGGAGGCCTGCAGGTAAGGTCAGGCTCACTTTTTTAATCTCCTCCATATTCTCCTCATAAAGCTCATAACACTGATAGAGACTCGTCTGGAGTCAATTTAGCCCGTCTCTCTCCTCCACAACCTCGGCTTTAGTGTTTTATCTCGTGCCATAAATTAAAAATGCATCGAGTTGACTTGTAAAAGTGAGGGGCGGGAGGGTTTCCAGGCCCTTTTGGAAGCAAAGGCTCCGGTCAGATTGGGAGAAAATGTGCGGGGAGAGCTATGAATAAGTCATGGCGAAGTTTTGGAGGAGAGACAGGGTCAAGACTGCTCCGAAATTCGATCGCGCCGGACTGAGGGAACTTTTAGGGGGGACCTTGCGCTGTCCTTTGTGGAGGCCGAGCTCTGAGTGGAGTGTGTAAAACTCGGAAAGTGTGGCGCTTGTTCTGCTGCTTTCAAACCTAAAGATGTTTGCCACCGGAGAAAGCCAATTCATATTTTATGCTCGGATGTGATTTAACTGGGGCTGTCAACGTTAAAGTGTTAATTAATTCATTTGAATAAGTTTTCTATTTATACTAGGACTGCAACTAATGATTATTTTGGTAGTCGACTAATCTAATGATTGTTTTTTTCAACATATGACGGCTACAGTTTAAGCTGGTGTGTATAATACTGTATACTCTAGTAAAAGCGGTTAAAAGCAGACCCTCTGAATGTGTGGCAGGTGATGTGTTATGTAAGATGGGGTTAATGGCTGGGCTGAAAGTGTAGCACTGCTGCTTTTAAAAGGAAAGGCGTTTGCTAAGGGATAAAGCCTATAAAGCACATACAATCTAATGATAGTTTTTTTTTTTTTTTCGATTAGTCGACTAGTCAACGATTATTTTCGCAATTTCTTCCACTTCTAAAAACAATAGAAGGAGCTGAACACGAGATCGTAAAGGCATTTACATGTCTAGATGTTGTGGAAAGTACTAATATTTAATGAGTAAATACTGTATGTAATCTTTTGTGTTAAGTATAAACTGTGTGAGTGAACCATTTACCCATCTACCATTGCGCTTCTGTCCAGAGCACTTTTTGTGTAATGCAGTACCAGACATCCCAAGTTGCAAAAGTTGATTTCAGGGAGGTTAACCCAGCATTCATTAAAAGAAGGATTCTTTAATATCTAGACACACAGGTTGATGTGCTTGCATGCCATAGTCAAAGTCATGGGACAGCAGTATAAAAACTGCTCATAAACTGGCTTGGGATTGACCATCCCTCCATAAGGAGTGAGGTGTTATCTTATGAGTGTGGTTGAACATCAGCAAGCAAGCTCATAGTGAGGCTGAAAGTAATGGATCCCATCCAGATGGATGGGACATTCACCAAGAGATAAGCTCTAAAACAGTATGTAACTTTACCAGTAGTTACACAGTTATTACATGCATTGTTAATGTGTAACAACACGGTTATTATAGACACTCATTTTGAAGTGGGTCCAGCATGTTTTGTGTGTTCATTTGCACAACTTTGACAGCAATGGGTTCAATTTAAAGTAGCTGATTGCAGCATTCATTAAAATAAGGATTCTCCAATATCTAGACACACAGGTTGATGTGCTTGCATGCCATAGTCAAAGTCATGGGACAGCAGTATATAAACTGCTCATAAACTGGCTTGGGATTGACCATCCCTCTATAAGGAGTGAGGTGTTATCTTGTGAGTGTGGTTGAACATCAGCAAGCAGGCTCATAGTGATGCTAAAAGTAATGGATCCCATCCCATCCCAACAAGAGATAAGCTCTATAACAGTATGTAACATTACTAGTAGTTACACAGTTATTACATGTGTTGTTAATGTGTAACTACAAGGTTATTATAGACACTCATTTTGAAGTAGGTCTGGCATGTTTTGTGTGTTCATTTGCACATTTTTGACAGCAATGGGTTCAGTCTAAAGTAGCTGATTGCAGCGTTCATTAAAAGAAGGATTCTTTAATATCTAGACACACAGGTTGATGTATACTGTATGCTGTGTAAAAAGCAGGGGTTAAAAGCAGACTCTCTGAAGGTACCGCAGATGATGGGTGAGGTAAGACGGGGTTAAAAGCTGAGGCTGAAAGAGTAGCGCTGCTGCTGCTGCTTTCACACAGTGAAGCATTTGCTGCCGGAGAGAGACAATTCATATTTCATGTCGCTGTGTGTCTTAAACCTGCGCTCAGAACCAAGCCTTGAAAGCCAGGAGCTGCTGGAGGAGCCGCTACATCCAGAGAAATCTGGGGGGAAAATGTGCAGCGTAACATTTGCTCATGAATTTTTATATGTTTGGGTTTGGAGGAGGGGAAGGCCTTCATTCGTGGAGAGAATGAGAGAGAGAGACGAAGAGAGAGAGAGAGAGAGTGGGAGAGAGGTTAAATCAGGGAAACAGAGAGAAAGAGGGACAGAAAGAAAGAAGAAAAGAAGTGATATAACAAAAAGTTATAGACTAAACCGTAAAATAAGGAATATTTAATAATTACATGAAAACAGAAAGAACAAAGCGACACTAAAAGATAATGACAGATAAAGACAAAAAAGAGAGATTACTGAGAGAAGGAGAAAATGAATGAGAAAAATAGTAAGAAAAGAATGTAAGAAAGACAAAGAAAGAGACAGACATACAGAGGTATAGAAGGGGAGAGACAGAGAAACTGAGACAGACATACAGAAAGAGAGAGATAGACAGAGAGATAGAGAAAGACATACAGACAAATATATAGAGAGAGACAGACATATATATATATATATATATATAGAGAGAGAGAGAGAGAGATGTAGAGAAATACATACAGAAAGATAGAGAGAGACAGCGAGAGAGATTGAGAGAGAGAGCTATACAGAGAGATAGAGAGAGAGAAAGACATACAGAAACATATATATATATATATATATATATAGAGAGAGAGAGAGAGAGAGAAATACATACAGATAGATAGAAACAGAGACTAAAATAAAGGCAATAGAAAAAAGAAAATGGGTAGAGAAAGTGAAAAAGAGACGAAGAGATATACACAAAGATATATAAAAAGAGAGAGACAGAGAGAAGGACATCCAGAAAGAGAGAGATAGTGAGATACAGAGAAAGAGAGAGACAAATACACAGATAGATAGAAAAATAGACTGAAATTAAGAAATTAAGAAACAGTGATTAAAGCAAAATAGAAAGAGAAGGATAAAGAGAGAGAGAGAGACATACAGAAAGAGAAAGAGAGAGACATACAGAAAAACAGAATAAGATTGACACAGACAGAAATATATAGAGAAAGTGACATACAGATACATACAGAAAGATAGAGAGAGACAGAGAGAGAGACAGACTTACAGAAATGTATATAGAGAGAGAGACAGACAGCAAGAAAGACATACAGATAGAAAGAGAAAGGAAGATACAGAGAAAAAGAGAGATAAGTGCACAGAGACTAACATGCAAGGCAATAGAAAAAAGAAAAGGGGTAGAGAAAGTGAAAAAGAGACAAAGAGACATACACAACGATATATGAAAAGAGAGAGACATACCAAAAGAGACAATAAAAAATATAAGAGAAAGAGAAATTAAAGATATTAAAATGAGGGAGAATTAAAACAGGCAACAGAGAGTTAGAAAGAGAAAGAGATAAAAAGAAAAAAATGAATAAATATAGAGAGAGTAACAGTGATTAATGCAAAATAGAAAGAGAAGGATTGAGAGAGAGATGACTGACAGAATTGAAAGAGGAGAATGAGTTTAAATAAACGGAGAGGAAAAGAGTTAGAGAGAGAAAGAGTCAGAAAGAGAGAGATATAAACAGAGAAAGATAGAAAAACAGAACGAGAGAAAGAGAGATAGAGAGAGAGAGAGTAGGGGAGTCCCAGAGACAGATGTCAGCCTCTCGGCAGATTGATGGCTTTTGGCCGGTGTCCACCTTCAGCTCTGACCCCTCTGTCCTCTGCAGTAATTTATTGGTGGCGTTTTTAAAGATTTAAGCAGTATTTCGTAGCCATCGCGGCCCCGCACTCCCGGTGACCTTCCGGGGCAGCGGGGTGGAGACAGAGCCGGGTAAAAGAGTCCACCTGCACAAGCCCAGCCCTGTGGACAGCTTCTGTAGCTGAGAGAGAGAAAGAGAGTGTGTGTATGGGTGTGTGAGTGTGTGAGAGTGTGTGTGTGTGTGGGTGTGTGTGCTCGCGTATGTTTTCCTTTAAGCTCCACAGGGAGGTCTGATTAATTAACAGGCTGTTTGTTTAAAGGATGTGGGTATATTTAAAATCTCTCTCTCTCTTTCTCTCTCTCTCTCTCTCTCTCTCTCTCTCTCTCTTTCTCTCTCTTTATGTGACTTTCCTGGCACCAAAAAAAGTTTTAGTTAGAAAAGAATGGAATTACACCAACAGAGGTGTCAAGTAATGAAATTTAAATACTTTGTTACTTTACTTAAGTAGAATTTTTCATTATTTACTGGAGATTCACTGAAGTAATTCTTAATTTTATTTTTAATTTTAACACAATTATCTGAACTTTTTACACTTTACATAAAAAAAAAGAAAAAAAAATCATTTAATTTCAGCTTCTTTAATTCCTGCTTCTCATCATTAAAATAAAAACCCTATTCAGATAAATCTCTCCATCCAGATAGAGTGAATCTGATTGTGATTTGATGTAGAACTCCAGTCCAACTAAGCTTCTTTAAAATATTTACATTGTAACTGTTAAAATGCATTCGTTTTTATATATTAACATATATGCAGCTAAAACACTGAGGAGCCTAGTGCCAAATTCCAAATTTATCAACATTAACATTTTAAAAATATAACTTTATAGTCATTATAGAAAAAACTTTAGAAAAATGTATTTTGGGGAGGGGGGATGTTGCACCATATAACTCTGTGGTGCAGTCTAAGCTTTTGTTCTTAATGGCTTACTTTTTTACTTTGAAGTAGTTTTAAAACCAGTACTTTTACACTTTTACTTAAAGAGGGAAAAGCTTAAGTTGACACTGTAACTTCTACAGAAGTATATTTTTTAAACCCTAGTGGTGGTGTATGTGGTGTTATTGTGTACTGTGTCGTAGCGTTGGTACGAGTGGATCAGGCACAGCAGTGCTGCTGGAGTTTTTAAACACTGTGCTAGTGTTTACTGTAGTGCTACTAATTTGCTACTTTTTTATAACTTATTAATTTAAGTTTTTATATGATCAGTGGAGGTAATAAAAAACAGATAATACGAGTTGTAGAAAAAGAAGGTGATTATAATGTTGTATATAGGAGAAAAACAGAGAAACAGAGAGAGACAGAAATAAAGAGAGAATGGAGATAAAGATAAAGAGCCATATTTTGGCTCTGTGGCCGGTGGGCTCAGCTGGGCCTGGTTCTAACTGGTTTGTGGTGCACGTGCCTATGTGAGTGTGTGTGAGTGTGAGTGTGTGTGTGTGTATCATGTCTGAAGCGGCAGGGCATGATCAAGAGGGAGCTTCTCCAGCACATTATCACTCATTTGCAATTTAATGGCCTCGGAGATTCCAGGCTAACCCCAGCCGCCTGTCCCCTGCATGCCAGAGCCTATTAGCACAGGTTTTTAATCACAGCGCTGGGTCTCAGACCACAGCCCCCCACCAGCAGCCCCCGTCCTACCACCGCTGACCGTTCTCTGGGCACCGGACTCCGCTCGACCAAGACCGGAGGGTGGCACGGCCGCCTTCGTCAAGGCCTAATGATGAACGGTGGTGTCTGACCACCCTGGAGACAGCTGGCCCCGGCCCACGACGCAGAGGCCCAGTTAAAGGGCTCTTATGCTGGTGGGCCTAATTTTCCTGACTGTATTAAAATAATAGTTTGATATGATACATTTATAAACCCTGTTAACGTTTTACAATCTGCCACTTTCAATCTACCACTGTCCGTATGCTTTATAAAGAGCTTATGTGACAACTAAGCTACAGATATATGACTTATATTTAGCACAAAAATTCTACAAAGCATTTTTTAGGATCTCAAAAAGCAACCCATTGGGACATCACAAAAATCACAGTTTTTTTAGAATGACCTGTTTTTAGATTGGAGTTTAGAGTCTTTATAGACAGCATGAAGCATATGTAATGGTTATTATGTGTTTTTTGACTCTATTATTGTACCTATACTGAACAGCAGCTCATTTTCAAACTGTTTTTGTTATGGCTCAAAAAAAAAAGTCTGGCCCTTTTTGACATCTTAATAAAAGTATATTCAAAATACAGCTCTGGAAAAAAAAATAAGAGACCACTTAAAAATGATGAGTTTCTCTGATTTTAACAAATTGAAAAACAAACTGAACTGCTTGGTTTGAATAAAGTTTTCCAAAAGCAATGTGTAAGACTGGTGGAGGAGAACATGCCAAGATTCATGAAAAACAAAAATAAATGTAAAAAACTAACATTTTAGAGAGCTGGCATAATACACATAAATACTATGATATATCTTATTTTTCTCTATGAAACATTGTAAATGTAAAATAAGTTACACAAAGTTATACCTTTTATGATATATAATCAGTTGTTTTTTACTTGATTTGTGCCGATTTCCGGGATTCTGAGATTGGCAGATTATTTTATGTACATGTATATGTATATGCTTGTTTTAGGAAATCTTATTAAGATTTTTTGCTTAATATAAGCATGTACATCTTAATTTTATATATATTTGGGTGAATTTTGCCAATTTTGCATTGTATTTAATGTGTTCATGAAACCTGAATAAAAGAAAAGTTTACGGCTCATCCAATCAGGACTGCTAAAGTACTGCAATCTGTTGTCCAGAATTTCCTTCTAGTATCAATAAAATATCTATCTATCTATCTATCTATCTATCTATCTATCTATCTATCTATCTATCTATCTATCTATCTATCTATCTATCTATCTATCTATCTATCTATCTATCTATCTCAAATACAAATTCAAAAGGAGCAGATTTCGCTGCTTTTAGACTCTTTACTCTGTTCTGATATTTCGATAATATATATAAGCGATATGTCTTGTTGCACTTGTTTTGAATCCCGTGCTTTTGTGGACTCGTGTAAAACAGTATTTCTGGCTCATAAATCCACAGAAACGTCGTAAGTGGACCTCGGGGAGGAGGGAAATATGACCCCTTTACAGATGGCAAAGTGATGGCGACTATTACCACTAATACCCCTCTCTCCACAGCGTCCCTTACCTGGGCGTAATGGTCCGGTAATGATGTCCCCTGCTGTGGGTAACAAAGGCGGCGGCGCTGTTGGGCTAATGTGGCTAGCTCTGGGGGCCCGGGATCCTTCTGGTATTGGTCAGCTGATCCAAAGGCGCAAAAGGTCGTCCAAATCGTTTGGTGATGGAGGCTGGAGATACTCGCTTTCTGATTGTCCGGTGATTTGATGATGCGTTTGAAACAGAGATGATAGACTTTGTTGGGGCTTTGTTGTCCTACTTACTGACGAAGAGAGAGAAAAAGAGAGAGAGAGAGAGAGAGAGGGATGTGAGAGAGAGAGTGAGAGCACTGCAGCAGGTCTGCCAAAGGGATAAATATTAACAATTATGAGGACTGTGGAAATGCTCTCCAGCGAGCGAGCGGGGGGCTCCTCAGCCTGAGTAGTTTAGCTTTGCCCTCCTTTTACGCCAGAGAAACATGAGTATCAGCATGCAGCAGCCGAGAGCCCCACTCGCAGTGTGTGTGTGTGTGTGTATCGCTCGCGTGTGTGTGTGTGTGTGTGTGTGTGTGTGTTTGTGTGTGTGTGTGTGTGTTAGAATAGCCCTAATGCTGTGTGTGTGTGTGTGTCTCCTGTGGAGAGAGGCTGATGTCCTCTCTGGTGTCTGTTGATCTCTCCAGCATTAGCACAGGCACAAACGCTAACACACACACACACACACACACTTACACACGGTAAAGGCTTGCAAAGTGTGTGTTTGATAAAGTGTTGACTGTTTACAAATCCTATTACGTCTGTTTCCTGTGTCCTTGGAGTTGATTGCCGGTCCATGTTAGCTTTAGCAAACGTCTTAATTGCGTTAAATGGGGGGAAAAGCTGGCAGATTAGAAGCCATTAATGAGAGTTGTGTGTGTGTGTGCAGGCCTATTCCCCGGATGGCGCTTTTGTTCGTTCAGCAGGAGAAGAGTGTGTGTATGTGTGTGTGTGTGTGTGTGTGTGTGTTGGCTGGCGTCACCTTGAAACTCAAAAGCACCGGAGAAACAGGTCATTGTGTCTCCACTGAAAAGAGGTACACCCTGCTCACTCCATCTCTCTCTCTCTCTCTCTCTCTCTCTCTCTCTCTCTCTCTCTCTCTCTCTTTGCCTGTCTGCTTTCTCTTTTTCTCTCTCTCTTCTCTCACTCTTTGTCTGCTCTCTCTTTCTTTCTCTCCTTTCTCACTGTCTCTCTCTCTTTCTTGATCCCTCTTCACTCCCTCTTTCTCTCTTTTGCTCTCTGTTCTCTCTTCACTTGCTCTTTCTCTGTCTTTCTGCTCCCATTCTCTCTTTTTCTCTTTACTCTCTTGCTCTCTCTTGTTTCTTTCGGTCTGCTCTCACTCTCTCTACTCTGCCTCTCATTCTCTCTCTGTTCTCTAACTCTACATTCTCACTTGCTCTTCTTCGTTTTCTCTTTGCTTTCATTCTTTGTTTTTCTCTCTACGCTCTTGTTCTGTCTTTTTTCTTTAGTCTGCTCTCACTCACTCTCTTTATCTCTACTCTCTCGCTCTTTGTTTTTTATTTTGTCTCTACTTGTCTCTCACTCTCCCTCTCTACTCTCTTCTCTATCTTGCTTTCTCTTTCTTTGTCTCTCTGTTTTCCCTCTTTCTCTCTCTTTTTTTGTTCTCGCCTTTCTCTCTCTTTTGCTGTCTCACTTTCATCCCCTTTCTTTTGCTGTTCAACCCCTTTATTGTTCATTATCTCTCTCATTCACTTTCTCTCATTCTCTCTCTCCTTCTCTCGATACCATCTCACAATCCCTCTCTCGTATCACTAATCTCACTATTCTCATTTTTTTCTCTTCTTGTCATTCTTAACTATTTCTCATTCATTCTCTTCCTTTTTACATTCTCTTTCTCTTTGTCTCTCTGCTCTCACTCTCTCAGTCTCTTTCTTCTCTCAGTTTTCTTGTTCTTTTTTTTCTTTCAGTCTGCTCTTTCTCTCTTTCTTGCTGCTCTCTCGCTTTATTTTTTTCTCTTTCTCTCTCATTTTCTCTCTGATCACTCACTCTCTTTTTTGTCTCTCTGCTCAAAGACTGTCTCTTTCTTTTGCTATGTCACCTTAAGCTCTCTTTTAAACACAGACCCTGTCACTCGTTCTTTCTCTTTCTTTTCTTTTTTCTCTAATCCACTTCTTCATTGTCTCACTTTTTGTCTTTCTGATCTTCTTCTCTTTCTCCTGCTGTCTGCCTTTTTCCATTCTCTCTCTCTCTCTCTCTCTCTCTCTCTCTCTCTCTCTCTCTCTACACTATGGCCTCCTCACTCTTTCTTTCCCTTTCTCTCTCTTTTTAATTTGTCTCCACTCTCCCTTTTTCTCTCTTAACCTCTGTCTCTCTAGCTGTCTCACTTTTCTCTTTTGTTCTCTTCCTTTCTCATTCTCAGTCGTTCTCAATCTCTATTTTTTCCTTACCTGTTAACTATCTTGAACTCTTACTTCTTAGTTTTCTACTCTGTTTGTTCCTATCACTTTCTCCTCCATCTCTTTCTTCACTCCTATCTTTTTATCATTTTCTCATCATTCTCTCTTTGTCTTTTTCCACCTTTCTGTTGTCCCTGTGCTTTTTTCTCTCTGTCTATCTTTCGTTCTTTTTTCTGATCTCACTTTATCCTGTATCCTTTCTGTTTCATTCTTTTTATCCTTGATTGTCTCTCTCTATCTTTCAATCTCTCTATATTTCTCTCTCTCTCACTCACTCTCTGTCTCTCTCTCTCTCTCTCTCTCTCTCTCTCTCTCTCTCCGTTCTCTCGCCAGTCTGAGCAGCAGATAAGCCCACTCGGGGAGAGTTTAGAGGACTCTCCATCTGTGTATAAATAGCTTTAGGATGAATTATTGAGGGACCCTTTGGTTGCTAATAATCCCTCAGGACCCATTGGGCGACGACACAAAAGATGGAGGGAAAACAATTAGGTGGAGGTTTCTCCTGAGGAGGACAGGGCCGGAGGGAGGGGGGAAAGAGGGCAAATGGATGGAGGGAGGGGAAGAAGGATGGAGGGAGGGATGGGGGGATGAAGGAGATGCCTGCAGAAGCCCCTCACAGACTCCTCGTCTTGGCTAATAAAGCCAATTAGGCTCATGGAATCAATGGGCCCTAGAACGGAAGCCTAATGATTCATGTCTCCGCTCCGCTCCGAACGTCCCGTCCCTTCCTGTCCTTTCCAGGCCGGGCAGAAGGACGGGAGGACAGCGGGGGGACAGTGGTAGGGGAGAGCGGTGGAATATTAAGGAGATGTTTGTGTCTGCTGAAAGGCTAGTGGCAGCAGAAGGACAACACGGCGAGGGCAGGAGGTGCAGACAGACAGGCAGGTCACCCTGTCACAGACTCAATTAGCTCCAGCATGCCACTGTTCCCCCACTCTCCTATCTCTAGGCACACTATGGCCAGGCTGATGCATCGTTTGGCCAGTAAAAATTGTGAACCATAGTAAAATTGAGATAATTTCCTGTATTTTTGGCAATATAGTGATTTAATCTCTCATTTTGTAGCTAAACGTATGGCTATAGATCAATTGTGAACTGTAAATATGGCTGAATAATTTAAAATTGTGATCATTTCCAGTAGTTTTGGATGTACAGTCATTTATTTACCAGTTAAGAACTGTATATATGGATAAACATTTTAAAAATTGCAATAATTTCCAGTTTGTTTGGCTATACAGTGATTTACTCACCAGTTGACACCTGTTTATATGGATAAATATTTAAAAAATTGTAATAATTTCCAGTTTTTTTAGGTATACAGTGATTTACTCACCTATTTTTCTATCTGTAAATATGGCTGAAGACCAGTTATGAACCGTATATATGGCTGAATATTTAAAAATTGTGATAATATCCAGTATTTTTGGATATATAGTAATTTACTTTCCTTGTTGTCAACTGCATACAGGGCTGAATAGTATAAAATTGTAATAATTTCCTTAATAAATTTGGCTATACAATGATTTACTTACATATTTTTTATCTGTTAATATGGCTAAAGATCAGTTGTAAACCATATATATATGGCTGACTATTTAAAAAATATATAATGTCCAGTATTTTTGGATATAAAGTCATTTACTCACATTTACTGGCTATACAGTGATTTATATATATATTTATATATATATGGCTGAATATTTTAAATTGGGACAATTTCTAGTACTTTTTGCTACACAGTGGTTAACTTGCCCATGTTTAGATGAACATATGGCTGAAGATCAGTTGTGAACTGTAAATATGGCCAAATAATTTAAAATCGTGATACTTTCCAGTAGTTTAGGATGTACAGTCATTTACTTACCAGCTGTCTGTTGAAAATATGGCTGAAGATCAGTTGTCATCTGTAAATATTCAAAAATTGTGATAATTTCCAGTATTTATGGATATACAGTAATTTACTCACCAGTTGGCAACTGTAAATATGGCTGAAGATTAGTTGTTAAAAGCATATATGGCTGAATATTTTAAAATTGTGATCATTTTCAGTATTTTTGGCTATACGGTGATTTACTTACCAGTTGACAACTGTATATATGGATAAACTTTTTAATTTGTTTAAATAATTTTCAGTTTTTTTTGGCTATACAGTGATTTACTCACCTATTTTTCTATCTGTATATATGGCTGAAGATCAGTTGTGAAGTATAAAGATGGCTGAATGTTTTTAAATTGTGATAATGTCCAGTATTTTAGTATTTTTGGATGCACAGTCATTTACTTACCAGTTGGCAACTGTAAATATGGCTGAAGATTAGTTGTTAACAGCATATATGGCTGAATATTTTAAAATTGTGATCATGTTCAGTATTTGTGGCTATAAAGTGATTTACTTACCAGTTGACAACTGTATATATGGATAAATAGTTTAAAAATTGTAATAATTTCCAGTATTTTTGGCTATACAGTGATTTACTTACCAGTTTTGTTTATTCTGTAAATATGGCTGAAGATCAGTTGTGAACTGTAAATATGGGTGAATAATTAAAAATTGTGATAATGTCTAGTATGTTTGGCTACATATTGATTTACTCAAATGATATCAGCTGTAAATATAGCTGAAGATTAGTAATTCAATTTAATAAATATATATATATATATTTTTTTTTTTCTAGTATTTTGGCTGTACATTGACTTACTCACCCATTTTAGCTCTACATATGGCTGAAGATCAGTTGTGAACTGTGGATATGGCTGAATAATTTAGAATTGTGATAATTTCTAATATTTTTGCCTATACTATGATTTACTCATCTTTTACCAGCTGTAAATATGGCTGGAGATCAGTTGTGAACTGTATACGTGGCTGAATATTTTAAATATGTGATAAACTCCAGTATTTTGGCTATGCAGTGATTTACTTGCCCTATTTTTTTAGCTGTACATTTGGCTGAACATCAGTTGTGATCTATTAATATATGACAGAATAATTTTATATTGCTATACACTTCATTATTTTGGTTATACAGTTACTTACTCAATTACTATGCGTATGGCAAGGTGTAAGTTAGGTGTAAGATGGAATATAATCAAGAGGAAGATGGATGATCACAAGCCATCAAACCAAAGTGAACTACTTCAATATTAGCACCAGGAGTAAAGCAGCATAAAGTTATCCAAAAGCAGTGTGTAAGACTGGTGGAGGAGAACATGATGCCAAGATGCATGAAAACTGCCAAGATGATTAAAAACCACCAGAGTTATTCCACCAAATATTGATTTCTAAACTCTTAAATGTTATGAATTTGAACTTGTTTTCTTTGCATTTTTTGAGGTCTGAAAGCTCTTTTTTTGTTATTTTATTCATTTCTCTTTTTTTTTTTTTAAGTGGTGGATACTTGATACTTGGCTGGCGATTTCTAAACCACTGTTCCAGTTAAATATGTGTCTTATCACTTTGTACTCACTAACCTTAGTACTAACCGCTAGTACAGCTGGTATACACTGCAAAAACAATGAGATAACAGCTTTCTCCCTTTACCTTCCCCCTGCTACCACACACACACACACACTCACAAAAAACACACACACACACACACACACACACACTCTTTCAAACACACACATCTACACACTTTCCTTTTTTGTTCCAACAGTGCTACGGGAATATTTGGTGCACCCAAGACATTTCTTGGCCTCTATTATTGTAACCTTCGATTATTGTATTTCAGCTCTTGGCAGACCCCTTTATCCTCAGTACTTCAGTGCAGCTTGCGTTTCACCCTACGAGGCTGGCGGCTAATTGAAAGTCTGCTTATGAGCACTGGATGACTCTCCTCACTGTGGTCTGTCTGGAAGGTGACATGCTTTAATTAGCTTTAATTCTCGAAAACAAGGTTTAAATTAAGGACATGTTGTTTGTCTATGTGTGTGTGGTACTTTTTTTTTAACAGCAGTTCATAAATATACAAATTTATAAATACTTGATTACATTACATTACATTACATTTGGCAGATGCTTTTGTCCAAAGCGACTTACAATAGTCAAGTACAAAAATAATAGAAATTAAAGCTAAAACATCTTTAGATAGGACCTAAAGGAGGTCGAAGGGAAATAATGGGATAGAGGAGTGAAGGAGGGGAAGAAGGAAATGAGGTTAGAAGTAGTTAGTGTGTTAGAGGTGTTAGGAGAGTAAGTGCTCTTTGAAGAGCTCTGTCTTCAGGAGTTTATTAAAGATAGTGAGAGATTCTCCTGATCTGGTAGTGGAAGGTAGTTAGTTAGAGGTGTTAGGTGAGTAAGTGCTCTTTGAAGAGCTCTGTCTTCAGGAGTTTATTAAAGATAGTGAGAGATTCTCCTGATCTGGTAGTGGAAGGTAGTTAGTTAGAGGTGTTAGGAGAGTAAGAGCTCTTTGAGGAGCTCTGTCTTCAGGAGTTTATTAAAGATAGTGAGAGATTCTCCTGATCTGGTAGTGGAAGGTAGTTAGTTAGAGGTGTTAGGAGAGTAAGAGCTCTTTGAAGAGCTCTGTCTTCAGGAGTTTATTAAAGATAGCGAGAGATTCTCCTGATCTGGTAGTGGAAGGTAGTTTGTTCCACCATTGGGGAACTCTGTATGAGAACAGTCTGGATTGCTTTTGTAACAGTCTGGATTGCTTGATACTCTTCTCTATGTTGTTATGTTTCAGTTTTTGGATTAACTATAATTATAGCAAACTAATTGCCTTAAGTTTGTTGTTAAAATTTGGTCTGACTAGATAATCTGTGTTGGCAAAATATAGAAATTGTAGAAATTGAAACCTAGTTGAAGCCAGTCCAACCACTCTGTACATGCCCAGCTTGACTTTGTAGCTGAAAAGGGTCTACTGAGCAATTCAGTCATTTTAGTGTGGGAGGTTTCATGGCTAAATCGGAGCAGCCTGGTCTCCAATCTTCATTAATTGCACATTACTGCACCAGTGAGAGGACTCAAAAGAGGGCAAATTGTTGGTGCACGTCTTGCTGGTGCATCTGTGATCAAGATAGCCAGAAAGTGTTTATGATGTATCAAGAGCCACGGTATCTAGGTATCCAGTCAGCACACCACCAAGAAGGACCAACCACATCCAACAGGATTAACTGTGGACGCTGTAAGAGGAGGCTGTCTGAAAGGGATATTTGGGTGCTAACCTGGACTGTATCCAAAAAAACATAAAACCACGGCTGATCAAATCACGGCAGAATTCGATGTGCACCTCAACTCTCCTGCTTCCACCAGAACTGTCCGTCGAGACAATACATTATTGTGGTCTAAAACCAGGTGTTTCAATTTCATTCATACAGTATTTATACAGATTATAATGCAAGTTTGATTAGGGAGGATGGAGTTACAGTTTTATTGTAAGATAACAGACCGACCAGCAGACATTGAGATGAATCCTGAGCGTGTTTTTAAATGTAGTGATTTTATGTGTGTGCGCGTGCATTTTAGTTGTTGGTGCATTTGTGTGTGTGTGTGTGTGCGCAAGCACAAGTGTGTATTTCTACTCATAGCTCTCGGTAAGCCGGGGGTGGAGGAGGACAGTGCTGTAATGATGCATGTTCTACTCCATTGATTCAGTGGCTGTGCTCGACGCTAAATCCTTCACATGCGGCACATTAGAGCCAGGCCTTTTTCCTCCTCTGCCAATCGATTAGCACGACTTACAGCCTGCGCCGCTCCGCTCCTCTGGAGGCCCTGGAGATGGCACGTGTTATCTGGAAAGAGAGAGAGAGATTGTGTGTGTGTGTATATAGTGTGTGTGTTTGAGAGAAGAATAGGAGAAGGGGGGGCTGAAGGAACACCACCTAATGCCATTTCAAGGTTTCAGTTCCCCAGCAGTGGCTGAGAGGCCTGAGGCGCGGAGGTGTATGTGTATGTGTATATATGTGTGTGTGTATATATATATAAATATATATATATATATATATATATATATATATATATATATATATATATATGTGTGTGTGTGTGTATATGTGTGTAAGCCTGGTATTATACCCTATTAGAAATGCATCTACCATCTTTTCTCTAATATTCGCCCACACTTCCATTCCACTGCGCTGGAATAATATCACTCAAGGAGAGGACTCATTAGTCCCAGAAACAGCTCCTGAATATTTAAGGCCTATTTTATTCAATCAGAAAAAAAAAAATACAAAAAAAAAAAAGCCTGACGTGGTCTCGGCACAGTAATTGAAGATTTCTTTGCACCCCACCTCTCTCTCTCTCTCTCTCTCTCTTTTTCTCTTTCTCCTTCTCTCCTTTTCTCTTTTTCTCTCTCCCACACTCAAATTACTCTCAGAGCTCATATTGCACTCTTCAAAGTGCGTTTCTATTTAATCAGGAGTTTACTGCTTCCAATTAAATATTCGAAGGAGATGTGGAGGGGAGGTTTTTAGGGAATTTTAGAAGACCTTGAAGACTCGGGCCTTAGAGGACGGAGTATTTAAATTACCCACAGCCCTAAAACAAGAACTGGAAGACTGACTGCAAGAACTGGTCAGGGCTCAGAGTGAATCCCATTCATGGAGCTTTCCATCAGCTACCGGAGCCCTGAGAGAGCACAATTGGCCTTGCTCTCTCTGGATGGGTAGATGATGCTCTTTCACCTCATCACTCCTAGGGTGATGTTGATCAGCACAAGGCTGCATCTGTGAGCTGATGTATCAGAACCGAGTCTCTGCGCTTTACTCTGAGTGCACTGTGATGCTACTCTGTGATGCTACTCAGCAATGCTGCCTCAGCAGCAGTTCGAAAAGAGGCATAGTTTGAATTCACATGTATCAGAGGAGGCATGTGCTAGTCTACACCCTCCTGGTGTTGGTGCATCACTTGTAATAGGAGTGGAATATGAAAAGGAATGATTTGAGGAGCATGTATGCTGTACATGTACAGTATGCAATCATTTAGGTTTATGGACAGTGGAGTAGAGCACCCATGTCTATGTTACCTTTTGGCTCTCTCTGCTTTTAGTTTTTAGGGTTTTACAATCTTACAGCAGACAGCAGACATCCCACCCTGCATTCCCACTCATTTCAGGGGGGTAGCATTAATGCACGGACCCCCAACCACGTAAAAATGATGAGTTTCTTTGATTTTACCAAATTGAAAACCCTCTGGAATATAATCAACAGAAAAATGGATGATCACAAGCCAAAAAACAAAGCTGAAGTGCTTGACTTTCTGCAACAGGAATAGCATAAAAAGCAGTGTGTAAGACTGGTGGAGAAGAACATGCCAAGATGCATGAAAACTGTGATTTAAAACCAGAGTTATTGCACCAAATATTTATTTTTCTGAACTTTTAAAACCTCTTATTATGATTATAAACTTGTTTTCTTTGCATTATTTAAGGTCTGAAAGCTCTGCATCTTTTTTGTTATTTCAGCCATTTCTCATTCTCTACAAATAAATGCTCTAAATGACAATATTAATATTTGGAATTTGGGAGAAATGTTGTCTGTAGTTTATAAAATAAACAACAATGTAAATTTTACTCAAACATAAACCTATAAATAGCAAAATCAGAGAACTGAAGTGCTGGAGTAATAATACATAGAGAGCTTCAGTTACAGTGCATTACCGGCTGATAACGGCGCTCATAAAACCCCTCTCAGCCAATTACATTGGAGGGTCAGAAATAACTGTGGTATAATGTATAATATAGGAGAGTAACAATTTAATGAAGTGAATAGAGCACAGTAGGGCCTTAATATCTAGGCAGGTAATTAATGTTACTAATGTTAACAGTGTAAATGAGCTAGTGAACACAATAGAGAATACAGTTGTGAATACTGTTGGGATCTTTTTTACACTACAGTCAAAACTGCTGGAATCACTATACACATACTGTTCAGAGTAATGCTGGGATGGAGGGGGGTGAGGGAAGGCGGGGTTAAGGGGTGTAAGAGGAGAGTAAGAGTGTTCGCCTTGGGTCTGTGTTAGAAAAGTTTGTCAGAACAGCAGAACAGCAGAACACAGCGAGAGCTCAGAGCTCAGACACACTGAAGGCAGTAAAACGTCCGATCAGCAGCTATTGATTTTTTCGCAGGACAATACAGAGCCGTCTCGGCCACAGTCAGCCGTTGTGGTCAGCCTGTTGCTTGTGCACATGTTGCATATATAGGTGTTGAATGCACTGCACTGTGTAAAACAACGCAAAAAACAATGTTAAACAAGTATTTTTTACAGTATTTTTTCATGTAATTATATCTTTTAAATCATATAATATGACTGAATATACTCTTGTGTCATGTGATGTCATGTCACTTTAAATAGAATACAATAATTATCTGTTTTTAAATGTTTAAGGTTTTTAATTAAAAAAAGTAGAGGTATATATTTTTAGAATTTTACAAAAAAATGACAAATACAGTTCATAACAGCAAAGAAAATATGTGGCTTACAAATATAATGCATAAAATGTAACAGAGTGGTCCAGCGGCCGAATCCTAGTCATGCAGCTTGCCATCAGCTGCTGGAGCACCGAGAGAGCACAGTTGGCCTTGCTCTCTCTGGGTGGATACAGTAGATGGTGTTCTTTCCCCTCATCACTCCTAGGGTGATGTAGATCAGCACAAGGCTGCGTCTGTGAGCTGATGTATCAGAACCGAGTCACTGCGCTTTCCTCCGAGTGTTAGCACTGTGATCTTACTTGGCAATGCTGCATCAGCAGCAGCTCAAAAAGAGGCGGAGTCTGACTTCACATGAGTCAGAGGAGGCGTGTGCTAGTCTTCACTCTCCTTGTGTCGAGGCATTACTAGTGATGAAAAATGGGATTTTTAGGAAATTTCGTTTTAAAGGCCCATGTCAAGCCTCATAACTCCATTATTCATGTCCGGTAGTTTGATATATTGTATTAAATGTTTGTAATGAACGGACCAACAGAAATGCTCAAAATAACCTGAAATTAACATCTGTGGTCACATTTTATAATATGTGTCTCTAATAACTGTGTAGTTACATATTAACAAGCCATGTAATAACGTTGTAACTACTGCTAATGTATGTATTGTTGCAGATTGCTTACATTTATGTTATTTAAGTAACTGCGGACGTGTCAACATCAAATTTGATTATGTAATAGAGTAAATGTACTTTGATGCATCATAGTGTGTGAGTTATTTTTGATTTTTGAATCATAATTCAAATTTTATTACAGGAAAATGAAGTTAATATTCTGCTGTGTCTAAGCTACACTGATATATTAATGTGTAATTGCATAATCTCTAACAATGTTTACTTCACCAGTAGTTACACTGTTATTACAAGGGTTGTTGATGTGTAACTACAGAGTTATTATAAAGTGGGGCCCAATCCAATTTATGTTGAATGCTATAGATCTATAGAGATGCTATAGAGCTTTTAAACTGATTTAAATCAAATGACGTAAAGGCAAGTAACTAATCTACTAAAAGAAAACCCTACATTTTTATTTAATTTACAAGTTTAATTAAAGTAAGTAGTATTAATCAAACATTTTGTGTTTTTTGTTCCTGCTCCCATTTAAAATATGTGTTTCAGTTTTACACCACTGTCATAAATACAAATAACACTTTAAGAACCTGCTCCTTATGGACAATATGACAACAATTGCATTGATTTCAGCTTGTAAACTGAAATGGCGGTAGATTAATATTGCATAAAATTTAAATGATTTTACACAGATATTTCCTGGGTAATGCAGCATGTTGGAGTAATTGCACATGGTTCTGTGCAGCAGCTTCACCAAAGTTACATAGTGCAGTAGCTGAATTCTGGCCAAGAGTGTGAATCTACCATCAATAAGATTTTTTTTTAGATCAAATTGCTGCAGAATTTTGCTTTAGAAAAATAAATGGCTACAATCTTATAAGGAGACTTAAAATTCTTTTACGCAGAGTATACGCAAGAGTGTGTCTGAAATCTTGACCAGCCTTATAATTTGTGAGATATTTAATATTTCATTGGAAAAGTTCCTCTGTGTTCGTAAAAAGAATCAGAAGATCTGATCAGGGGTGTTTTTTTTTTTTCTTTTTTGTTCTTTTGCTTTGAGGATTTTAAATGATAAAGAAGTCAATAGAAACAAAAAGGCGGGATATCAAAGTGGAGATCAAAAGATATCTTTACTGAAATCTCATCGTTTAGAGACGCTGATAATGAAGCTTTAGTTTGATTATATCTACATGTGTTCCCCTGTTTAAATACTCCAACTGTTTGAGTAAGAAGAGTCTATAATGTTTGCAGTAGCAGCAGTACAGTGTATATAGTCTCTACCTTTCTCTCTCTCTCTCTCTCTCTCTCTCTCTCTATTCGTCTCTCTCTCTCTCTCTGTCTCCCTCGTTCACTCGCTCCCTTGTTGTTTCAGTGTGTGTGTGTGTGTGTGTGTGTCCCTTAAGGGTGTCTGCAGCAGGTGAGATAAGAGGCGAGTGTAGGACACTAGGGGATAGTGTTCACAGAAGCTAGGTGATTTTATCTCTCTTTTCTCTCCCTCTCTCTCTTTCTCTCTTTCCCTCTTGCTCTCTTCTTTTCTCTTTCTCTACTCTGTGCCTCTCCATGCCACACCATTCCCTCCACCTTCTCTTCTCTTTATTCGTTCCTCCGTTGTTTTTTCCACAAAACATTTACTCCAGCACTCTCCTTGGTATCTCTCTCTCTCTTACTTTCTCTCTTTCTCTTTTCTCTCTCCCTCCTGCTCCCTCGTTTCCATGCAATCTCTGCCTCTCTTGTCCCATCTGTCCTGTTTGTATGGCTACACAAACTCTCCCATCCTGATAAAGCTAATGCCTGTGCCAGGCAGAGTGGCGTAGAATTGCTTTTAGGGGGAGAACAAAAATAGGTACCCTGCTGTTTCAGCTCGACCACAAGTGTGTGTGTGTGTCTGTGTGTGTCTGTGTGTGTTTGTGTGTGTGTGAACATGTTGTTTTTTATTTTTATAGGAGTAAATTGATAGGAAAACATCAACTTTTACCGTGTAAACGCATTCAGCTTGTTCAAATGTAATGTAGTTATAAAAATATTAGCGGTTGTTTTTGTGATTAAGGGCTGGTAGCATGTGTACGATTTTAAAGGTGTGTGTGTGTGTGGATGTGTGTATTGGTGTGTGTGTTTCGGCATTGGGTTTGTGAAGTATCTGAAAGTGTCCCACTGTAGTATTGGCATGTTCACAGAATAAGAATTAGAATCAGTATATGATTTAGAATTAAAACCAATTTCATGATCAGAGTTAGAATTGGAATCAGAATAAAGGGTAGTTTTAATTTCCCTTTTTTTAATCTATGCCGTAGCCTACATGAACCCTGGGCACATACCCTTCCAAACCATATACGTACCCTATGCCATACCCTACACAAACCCTACACATACCCTAGACCATACCCTAGACCATACAATACGCTATAACCTACACATCCCTTACGCCATACCCTACATGTACCCTAGACCATACCCTACACTATAACCTACAAATACACTACACCGTAACCTACATGTACCCAATGCCATACCCTACACCATACTTTACTCCATACCCTACACCATAGCCTACACAATATCCTACATGTACCCTAGACCATACCCTACGCTATAACCTACACAAACCCTACACCGTACCCTACGCCAATCCTTACCCATCCCTTATGCCATACCCTACATGTACCCTAGACCATACCCTACACTATAACCTACACATACACTACACCGTAACCTACATGTACCCAACGCCATACCCTACACCATACTTTACTCCATACCCTACACCATAGCCTACACAATATCCTACATGTACCCTAGACCATACCCTACGCTATAACCTACACAAACCCTACACCGTATCCTACATGTACCCCAAGCCATACCCTTCAGCACACCCTAAGCCAGACCCTATATGTACCCTAGACTGTACCCTACACCATACCCTACACCATACACTACATGTACCCAACGCCATACCCTACACCATAATTTACTCCATACTGTACACCATACCTTACACAATACCCTACATGTACCCTACATACAACAAACCCTACACCATTCCCTATACATACCCTAGATGGTACTCTACATGTACCCCATGCCATACCCTTCAGCACACCCTAAGCCAGACCCTATATGTACCCTAGACTGTACCATACACCATACCCTATACATACCCTAGACCATATCCTACACCGTACCCTACGCCAATCCCTACACATCCCTTACGCCATACCCTACATGTACCCTAGACCATACCCTACGCTATAACCTACATAAACCCTACACCATACCCTACATGTACCCAATGCCATACCCTACACCATACTTTACTCTATACTGTACACCATAGCCTACACAATACACTACATGTACCCAACAACATACCATACACCATACCCTATACATACCCTACATGTACCCCATGCCATACTCTTCAGCACACCCTAAGCCAGACATTATGTACCCTAGACTGTACCCCACACCATACCCTACACATACCCTTTGTCATACCCTACACCATACCCTACACATACCCTAGAAATTCCCTTATGCCACTCACTCCGCACCCTTTGCTGCACCCTACAGCATACCCTATGCCATACTCTACACCGTACCCTATGTCATACCATACACCGTACCCTACAAAACTAAAATTAGTTTTAGAATTGGAACCAAATAGAATCAAATAATTCAGGATGAAAATCAGAGTAAAATTAGAATCAAAACTAGCTTCAGAATCGGAGTCAGGAATTTCTAAATCAGAATTAGAACATCAGAACAGCTTGAATCAGGATTATAATTACAGTCAGAATCTAGAATTGGACTTACAGTCTAAATCAGAACAATGATCCAAACTATAATTAGAATAATTAAACGAATAGTAGAATCTGGGTCATTATAACAATCAGAATCAGACCTGGATTTAGAATAAGAACTGAAGTTAGGTCAGAATTTATATCTATATTATAAACTGGATTATAATTCAAATCAAGATTAAATCATTTTGTTTGTAATACTCACTGGAAGACTCATTAGGTCTGGGTTAGATCTAGCGTAACATTATTCGGCTACAGTACTAAACAAGTGCAGGGAAAACCACAGTAAAGACTGTTTTACAGGTGTGTGTGTGTGTGTGTGTGTGTGTGTGCATTGTGTTTGTGGAGCATGCTCACGTGTCCCGTGAGAGTGCTAGTATGTTCCGTAACATGACAGACCCTGGGAGGAGTCAGCCAAGCTGTCGCACTGAGCGCTCCCCAACGCTAATGAGTCACAGTTAATTAAAAAAGCCAGGCATGGCCAGAGGAGATACACACACACACACACACACACACACACACACAGACAACACAGGGGTTAAAGACACATACAGTGGACAGGGAGGAGAAATAGTGCTGAGTCATGCTAAAGTCTCAGGGGGCTTTGTGTGTGTGTGTGTGTGTGTGTGTGTGTGTGTGTGTGTGTGTGTGTGTGTGTGTGTGTGTGTGTGTATGCACGTATGTGTGGGTGTCCCTCGTGTGTGTTTAGCGTCCCTGTGGTGCTGGCGAGGCTCGGAGTAGACCGAGCCGTCTGGTCTCTCTGAAAGCTTTTGGTTTAATAGCTCATTCTGGCTGCCAATAACTACCAAACCATATACCCAATTATTTAATCCAGATTAATGATCCGAATTACAATCAGAATCAGAATTAGAATATAAAACACAAGTACAGTCAGATTGCTAATAAGAATTAGATTTTAATTTAATGAGAATTACAATCAGAGCTATGAACTATTATGATCAGAAGCAAGATCAGAATGAGAATTAGAATCAGATTTTGAATTTGAATGTAAAATCTAATCAGAATTGGTATTATAGAGAGAATGTAAACTGGAATGTCCATCAAAATAATCTTTATTCACCCAACTCTCACTGGATTCAGAATCAGATTATAAGAATCAGAATTCGGATTTCAAATAGAATCAAAATTAGAATTAGAATATGAAGCAGAATTTTGATTCAAATGCTTACAAGAATTTGATTTATATATTTACTGATAATTAGGATCAGATTTAGAATGATAGTCAGAATCAAAATTAGAATCAGATTTCGAATCAGAATATGAACTGGAATGACAATCCAGTCACTGGGTTCAGAATCTAAATATTAGAATCAGAATCTGAGTTACAATCAGAATCGAAATAGAATTTACAATCAAAATATCAAAATCAGAATTAGATATCGAATATGAAGCAAAATTATGATGCTAATAGAATTCTAATAAGAGTTATGAATATATTTAGCCAGAACTACAACTAGAACATTAGAATCAGATTTAGAATGAGAGTCAGGATCTGATTCGAATTAGAATCAGATTTAGATTCTGATTAAGAATGGGAATCAGGGTCAGTATTACAATTAGAATGTGAACTGGAATTACAGTTATAATAATTACAATTCACCCAACTCTTACTGGATTTAGAATCAGAATTAGAGCTAGAATAAGAATAATGAGGATAATCACAATCAGAATTATTTGGATTAATTTCAATTAGGATTTAAATTAGAATGAAAATCTGATTAATAATCAGGATTCACTGTAATAACTTCTGAAATCAATGGTATCTTTTTTTTTTTTTTTTTTTTGGATGAGCTGTCTCTGCTGTTCAAGGATGAAGTCTTTCCACTAGATTTTGGAGCATTGCTGTGAGGATTTGATTGATTGCATGCAGTGACAAGAAAGGTCATTGAGGTCTTGAACTCCCCAACTCTTCAGAAAAGTGTAGAATGGAGCTCCATTATTCTTGAGAATACAGTTCCACTGCTCCAGAGCTCAATGCTTGGCGAATTTATATCTCTTTATGAACTCATGTCTGATATTAGGCATGGTGTCAGTAGGTCCTATCCTATTTTCTTAATTTTTGTTCTTACATTTTTAGTTTACTACATAATTTGAACAAATAAACAAACTGTCCCTTACACTGTGCCAAAATTTCTTTAAAAATTGACCAATAGAAATACTTCAAAATGACCTAACTTTTTTCTATTGAAAGCTTAAAAGATTTTTTTTCTCTCTCTCTCCTGTAAAGTGGCTGTTTTGGAGATACTTGTTTTTCATTGGACAGCAAAGATATGCATTCACACATCTGTTTTTAATAATTGAACCAAGTTCCAATAGCTGAGTGCTTTCATTAGAAAGAGTAACTAAAAAGACATACACAGACATCCCAAGTTGCAAAAGTTGATTTCAGGGAGGTTACCCCCACCCCCCGGCAAAAAAAAAAAAACTTGCACACACACCAAAGGATTGTGGATTTATGGATTTATATTACTTAATTTTATTTTATTTTTTTCAATTAAATTTAGAGTATTCGGAGGTGAAATGAGTTTTATCTTTTTTTTCTTTTTGGAAAAAAGCCTTTATTTGACAAAAATTGACAGTTACAATATCACAAAAAATTGCACAACATCAAAAACATTTTATGTCATATTACAATAATTATTAATATTGCCTCCGCCGTGATCTGCATTCTCTCACTCACTGAACAAATCCCGTCCGGGAGGGGGGAAAAACACTGCCCGCCCACACTAAAAACTGATTGGCTGTCTCACAGACTCTTTGCAGAGAACAGGCCAATCAGAACCCTCTCTTTTTTCTCTCTCTCCTTCCCATGCGCGATTACAGAATAAAAGTCTGTGGCCTGTGTGCGCGTTTGTGTTCGTTCTGAATTCTGGGAGATTATATGTGACTCGCGGGCATCAGGGAGCGACTACCGAAATGCGGGAGACTCCCGCAGCTTCAGGGAAACTTTGTTTGTCTGCATACATTTGGACATGTAGTGTATAAGTAATGTGCCCTGTTTCTGTTCAGTGCCTTTTAATCGTTTTAAATCCTACATGTAAAGCAATCAGCTAAGTCCCCAAAGTGTCAGAAAACACAAGATGATGATTTACCAGTAAATAACAGTATATTTGATGTTTTATAAGTCCTGTTTAGCTTTTTTTGCTGTTTTGTAGAGATAGAAAGAGGGTAGAACTGTGAAAAACTGAATTTTTATGCTACATACAGGGTTTAAAGAGTTAATGTAGACTAATGAATCTCTCTCTCTCTCTCTTTCTCTCTCTCTCTCTCTCTCTCAGGCTGTGCCTTCCTCACATACTGTGCCAGAGAGTCGGCGCTGAAAGCTCAGACTGCCCTCCACGAGCAGAAGACATTGCCTGGGGTAGGTCGGCCCATTCTGCATCCGATAAACACACACTCACATACACACACACACACACACACACTCACATACACACACACACACACACACATAGACACACACACATACACAGACGTGCACACAGTAAAAATTATTCTTACGCAAATATATTAACACTTTTACACACAAAAAACACACACTATAAGTAGACTACTCTCTCTCTTTCTTTTTCTTTCCCTCTCTTTCTCTCTCTCTCTCTCTCTCTCTCTCTCTCTCTTACTTTTGGAGTTTTGTACTCAAGGACAGGGACCACGGCGCATCACTGTCCTATTTATAGTGTCTGTGTAAGTGTGTGGCATGCGCGTGCAAGCGGATGTGCACACATGAATGTCTGCAGGCGTGCATGTGTGTGTGTGTGTGTGTGTGTGTGTGTGTGTGTGTGTGTGTGTGTGTGTGTGTGTGTGTGTGTGTGTGTGCGTGTGTGTGTGTGTGTTTTGATGTATCTCTGTCAGCTCTTGCTCAGTTTGGTTTGCTGCTGTGTTTTAATGACGCCTCCAGGGAGGCTGACAGTCGCCGTGTCGACCAGAATGATTATGACATCATAGATGTGGAGCGAGAAAGAGAGAGAGAGAGAGACAGAGAGATAGATAGTGTGACAGAAAAAGAGAGGGAGAGGGGATGGAAAACAAGAAAACAGAGAATGATAACAACATTGAGAAAAAGTATAGAGAGAGGTGAAACTGAGGAAGGGAGAGATAGAAGAGAAACAAACAAAGAGAAAGAAAGAGAGAGGTGATGAGAAATGTGTGACAAAGACAGAGAAGAAAAGGGCAGTGGAGAGAGAAGAGAAAAGAAGGTAGAGAAAGAACGAGAGGAACATAAATGCAAAAGAGGGGTAGCAAGTTTTGAGAAAGTTTTAAGAGAAAATGAGATGTAAAAAAGATAGATGGGAAACTGAGAGAAGAGAAAGAAAGGTAGAAAGAGAGATGTAGAAGAAAACAAGAAAGAGATGTAAGAGAAAAATATGTAGAGAGCTGTGAGTTAAAGAAGAGAAAAGCGAGAGATGAAACAGAAACAGAAACAGAGAGATTATGAGAGAGTGAAGATATGAAGCCTTAGCTTGAGACGTGAGGAGAAAGAGAGGTAGAGTGAGAAAAGAACAAAAAGAGGAGATAATTGAGAGAAGAAAAAAGCAGAAAGAAGAGAAAGGGAGATAGCAAGAAATGTGAGAAAGACAAAGAAAAATCAGACAAAGAAAAGTAGAGAGACATGTGACCTACTGAGAAGTATGAGAGAATGGAGAGAATGTATGAGACAAAATTAAGGTTGAGAAGAAAGAGGTAGAGAGAAGAGAAATGTAAGAGAAACAGCAAGAGAAACAAAGAGAGAAGAGAAGTAGAGAGACATGTGAGAAAAAAACCTACTGAGAAATATGAGAGAATGGAGAGAAGTAAGAGACAAAATTAAGGTTGAGAAGAAAGAGGTAGAGAGAAGAGAAATGTAAGAGAAACAGCAAGAGAAGCACATAAAAAGAGAGGTAGAGAGACGTGTAAGAGAAATAAAAAAGACAGGAGAGAGTAATGGAGAGAGATGCAAGAGAAACAAAAAGAGAAAGAAAGGAGGAGAATTTAGAGAACAAAAAACGTTCTGGGTTGCTTTCTCTTCTCTTCTCTTCTCTTCAGTGCATCACTCCACCACACACATCTGTGTATCACGCACTGCTGAAGAGGTGTGTGTGTTTACCAGGCTGTGTGTGTGTGTGTGTGTGGTGGTGTTAATAGCTGCGGAGCCGGCGTGCGGGGGGATAATCTATACACACTGTAAACCCACCGACTCTTTCAGCTCATTCTGAGGAGGCGCAGGCGTGGAAATGTAGAGTCAGCCACCGCAAATGAATTTAATTGAAGTCACTACCCATCGCTATCGTTTAATACCAATACTAATTAGCAATCAGAGCCTCCATGCAGGAGCCAGGGACTCCTGCGTGTGTGTGTGTGTGTGTGTGTGTGTGTGTGTGTGTGTGTGTGTGTGTGTGTTATGAATAGTAAATGCTAGATAAAGAAAGAAAAACTTCATGGGAAAGAACTAAATGTTAAACAACCAATATAAGACAATATTATCACTATGCGTTGCCCACGGTAACGATGATATCATGATACAGTGATTCTGCGACACTCAATATATATTGCAATACTTCATGGCATCTGTGTTACTGAAGATGTAAAATTCAATAAATTATGGATGTATTGGTGTCAATTTTACAGAATTGTACCTGCCGTCACTACAGGTTTACCCTATTTATTTGATTATAGCGCCAACAAGTGGAGTAATAAAGCAGTAACTCCACTAAGTAACACTAAGCAACATGGTGGTTGAGTCTTAGGGATCTTAGAGCACCAACATATTGATATTTGTATATTGGTTGATACCTGGTCCATTTTGATTATTGGACTTTTATTCTGAAATTTGAAATCTACATGGAAGACCAGCATTGGCAATGATACCATTGGAACCCCCTAATTTTTTTATTCTTGACTGTCCTCCGTAACAATATAACATAACCCTTCTACCTCTAAGAGCTCAGCTTAAGAGTTCATCTCTCTTTATCTGCCATAAAACGGCAGAAACAGCAAAACAAGACTTTCTTTAAAAAATATATCAACACAGTATTTAAATCTGGAATATACTGAAATTTAGTGAGAAATCATGTAATCGTGTAATCTTTACATTTTAACCAGCATATATGGCTGTGCGCACCTGCGACCACTTTGCAACACCATAGCAACCAGCTGTGATGACATACAGTAGCAGCCATCTACAAGACCATGGCAACCACCTACACTGTAAACCCATACGTTGGTTGAACTCAAATGATTTATGTCTGTTTTACATAAAATTGGATATTTCTAAACGTTAACCAACTACTTTGAGTTAGTTAAAAATTTAAACGCACATTTACATTCAAACTGAGATCTTTGAGTTGAACCAACTTATAATAACTGAGTTTAGTCTGTTGCCATTAACAGCTTTTTTTTTCTATTGGCTTCTGTCACAATCTATTTGCATACTGGGTGTGTCCAACAGTTTCTGACTAACACTCACCATCAGTGTGTAGTGATTTCCCCCTGAGCTACCTTAGAAATAAAAAAAATCAATTTCCCCTTTAGTTGTAATAACTTGATGTTTTAAGTTATGCTAACTCAAGTTTTCATTCCTCATAACTTAAATTTTTTTAAGGCAACCAAATAATTCAGTTTTTATGTTTGTGTGTTTGAGAAAGATGAGCCATGAGAGTGAGAGAATGAGAGAAAGAGTGAGATAAGTAGATAGATAGATAGATAGATAGATAGATAGATAGATAGATAGATAGATAGATAGATAGATAGATAGATAGATAGATAGATAGATAGATAGATAGATAGATAGATAGATAGATAGATAGAGGCTTTGATGCTAGCAAAGGTGAATCCACAAAACAGAACAAATTAGTTCATTAGTGGTGAAGCGAGGACTTGGCAAGAAGATGAGAAAGTCAGTGGAACGTTTTATCTGCCAAAGAATCTCTCTCTCTTTCTCTCTCTCTCTCTGTCTCTTTCTTTCTCTGTCTTCCCCAAGACCACACTCTCTCCTTCCATCTTTCTACCTCTGTGCCCCTCTGGCTCTCTCTTTTATACTCTCTCTTTCTCTCTCTCTTTTTTTCTCCTCTATACTGTTCTACGTGCTGCTCTCACACTCTGTTTTCCACTTCACTTGACATCTTGATGGATTTTGGGAAAGTTGTTTTTTATGTTGGAGAGGTCCATCATGTGCAGGGAGCCGTCCTGTCAGCTTAAAGCGTAGAGGGAGAGGAGAGGGGGGTTGGGGGGTTGGGTGCTCCACTAATGTTAGCACACAGCTAATGGCACTGTCACCTAAACAGAGTCAGGCGGTGCTGCGGAGGCTCCCCTCCTTCCTACGGGAGTTAAACTCACCTTTACTTAAAGCAGCAGTCTTTATTTTCAATGCAGTAGCAGTTCTGAGCGGGAAAGGAAGAAAATATCATAATAAATGCCATGAATGTGTATTTGCCATCATCCCTGCAAAGCTAAATATATTAATTCTAGAAATAGAGTGGTCTCGTAGGTTTTCTCTGCAGTTTTCCTTGCTACACCATGTATTTCTGGCAGCTTTTGCTTGTTACCCGAGCAACTATGAACATGAACAAGCATATTGTTTAAATCAGATTCATCCACTCTAAAAAAAAAAAGAGACTACACCACAATGTATGCTTTAAAGGGAACATATTATACCTATTTTAACACACTTTAGAGTAGAATATGTCTATGAGTTATACAAAACATCTTTATAAGGTTTTTAGACACATAAAAAGATTTCTGCTAAATGGCAAAACACAAACACAAGCTATTTTTACAGTAGTTATAGATCCCTCCTTCAAAAAAAGTCTACTGGCTAATCTTGCTAATTCTGTTTTTTTTTGTTGTTTGTTTGTTTGTTTCATATACTGATTATAGAAATCATTGACTAGTCATTGAAGCTATGGATTAAACTCTTTCAGTCCCTGTTTCCATTAAAATGGACAATATCTGTTTCTTCGTTCTGGTGTGTTCTTTCGCTTAACACAAATTGAGAACTGTTGTCCATCTAAAATTGACATTTATCTGACTTTATCAGACAGCAGCTCATCCCCATCCACTCTACATTGAAAAAAAATATATAAAAATAAAAGATGGCAGCATTCCATTTTACCGCTTATAATACAAAAGTTATATTGCCTAGTTAAATATATATATATAATAAAAACTGGTAAAGAAATGATTCCACCTCACTGAAAATATCAAATACAAATGCTCAATTTTATTTATAGATTTTTTATAGTATATTTTTTACTTAATAATTTCAGTGCAGCATTATCACTGGGTCATTATTCAGGGCTGAAGGGGTAAGGCCTGGACTCCTCAGCCTCAGCCACCTCTGGAAGCCTGTACCAGACAGACAGACAGACAGACCTGTGTGTGATCTGACTCCGGTACTCAGCGTGCATATAGAGCAGCGCAGCTACAGCAGATATGTTTAAGAGTACACGGCAGGTACAAGAGAACATTTATCTCAAGTGCGTTTGAAGATCGTTCCTTTGTGAGAGCATTCCAGCCACAGGCATACTAAATGCAAATACAATGGAAATGCAGAGTTAAGGACACTAGATTTGAGACGGGGTCAGATGTCGGATACTCTGGCGGTCAAACACAGTGTTCTGTGTTAGAATGAGAAGGAGTGTGTGTGTGTGTGTGTGTGTGTGTAATCGTAATGAACAGGAAATTACATGAGGCTCCAAAATGTTGCCAACTATACAGAAACAAAAACATATAATAAATACTGCAGGTGGGAGGTGGGATGGATGATGGAAGAGAGAGAGAGAGAGAGAGAGAGAGAGAGAGAGAGAGAGAGAGAGAAATGGTAAATACAGAGAATAAAACAAAAAGAAAAATATATATATATATTGATTATACGAAAAATAGAAAAAGTAAGTGAGAAAGAGAAGTAGCTGAGAGTAGTGTTTTTTTTAGTGTATAAAATCTTAAATTTGATAATTTCATCTAGATTTAGATTCATTTAACTGGTAACTGTTTGGATTTAGGAAATACTGGTTTCGGTTGTGGTTTGGAAACTGATTTTTGATTTAAAAGAGCTATGATGTAACATAAATGCAATTTTAAAACTGTTGATTTATTGAAGTTCTGATTTAGTGTTTTAGTTTTATTTTTGATGCATTGGAAAGTTTTGTGTTTTGATGTAGAAGAGGTTTGACTACAGCAAAATCTTTATATAGCAAAGTTTTAAAAAAAAACTTTAAATACATCATAACACACATGCGCACACATATGCGCACACACTCACAAAGTTTTTTGTAATGGTTTTGGGAAGGTTAGCCTGTAATGTTCAAAATATAATGTTCCAGGAATGTTCTGAAAACTAAACTGCGTACTAATGGATTGAATCACAACTTAACGTTAACATCTATGCAAATTCTAACATTATGATTCATTAAAAGTTGCGTCACATAGCTAAAAATACATTATTGACACAAGTGATGTTACCAGAATAAAAAAAAAAAAAAACGTTCAATAAAATCTTTCTAAGAACATCCTTTACAGATTCAACATTATAAAGCCTTATCCGGATGGAATTATTTTCTCAGGGGGTCCTGGGGTAATTCTCTCTTTTATCGGGGGTCCCCTGTGATTTTATTCTCATCCTCTGAGAAAATTACAGGCTGAATTATCTACTGTTTTTCTCTGAATTTTTTGAGGGTCCTTTGGTAATTTTAGTCCTGTCCGGATGCACATCTTTGAGTTTTGTCTCCCCGTGTTTAATAAAATAGCTATTTATCCACTGCCGCACACTGTAATTACACTTTAAGCATGTGTTTCCACTGAGATCCAAGTAAACACAACAGCGAGTGGAAATGGAGGAGCTACTGAACATGAGTCAAAGTCAAAGTCAAAGTCAAAGTGTTTTTTTATTGTCATTTCAGCTATATACAGAGTACACAGTGAAACGAAACAACGTTCCTCCAGGGACCATGGTGCACATAAACACAGCGTAGACAGAACAATAAGTGCAACAGTACAAAAGTTCAGACAGACAATACAACACAATACAGACAAAGAATAATAAATAACAAGACAGTGTGCAAATTATGCAGTGTGCAAAAAAGACCAGTGAGGTAGTAATTACCTCTATTACGAAGTGTGCAATAGAGTCCAGTGAGGTAGTAGGGTTTTTAGTGCTTTCCATTTTCTGGGGTAAGTGGGGTAAGAGTGTGTGTGCATGTACAGAAAAACCATCAGTTCAGTCTCTGCAGTTGAGGAGTCTGATGGCTTGGGGGTAGAAGCTGTTGCAGAATCTGGTCGTGCTGGACCGGATGCTGCGGTACCTTCTTCCCGAAGGCAGGAGGGAGAACAGTTCGTGTGAGGGATGAGTGGGGTCAATCACAATGCTGGTTGCTTTGCGGATGCTGCGGGTGGTGTAAATGTCATGTGACAGAGAAAAGCCAAAAAACTCACTGGTCCTCCTGTTTTTTCAATTGCAGTCTGGATGCAAGAGTCAATATAAGTCAATATAAATTATGCCTAACACACATAAATATTGTTTTCTCACACACACACACACACACATACAAACACACTCTTCTCAGGAACATTGTTCATTTTCTTTTATGATTTCTGAATAAATATATCATCACTCTCTCTCCTTCACACATATACACACACACACACACAGCCTAAGCAACAGGAGAGAGAAGTTCGAGAGAGGGGGAAAGTGATGATGGAGAGAGTGTGAGAAGGGCAGAGAGCAGGAAGAGAGGAAGGAAAACAGCAGGCAAGGTGTCTTCCCTCGCTCTAATTTGCTCTCTCTCTCTCTCTCTCTCAGTGAGGTAATGCTCAGACTCGGTAATCTATGCCATTGATTGGCTGTGCGACCCACTTTTGTGGCAGCTCTTTCAATACGTCGGTGTGCTGGTCAATATGAGCTTGTTCCCAGGGCGAGGAGAGGAGGAGAGGAGCGAGGGATGAACTATATCTCACACAGACCCTTCACAGAGAAAAGACATCCCCCCATTGCGTTTCTCTCACAGCAAATCAAATTAATGATTTGTGAACTACGATGGTTTTATTAAAATACTTTATACTTATATAATTCACAAAAAAACTACAAACCCAAACTGCAAAATATATCATATATCCTGCATAATTAAGCACATATAGCATTATAAAAAAATAACATTTACACCAAATAGCTTCAAACTCTTTTAATTTTAATAGATTTTTGTTTTAACAACTGGTCTTTTTATCAGGCTTAATTGCTGATTGAAGAGGTAACACTTAATTAAATAAAAAGGTGGATTAAGCCACTAGAAGAAAATTAATATTCTATATTAGCATGTTGTGGAAAAAGCTATATATATATATATATATATATATATATATATATATATATATATATATATATACAGCTCTGGATAAAATTAAGAGACCACTTCAGTTTCTGAATCAGTTTCTCTAATTTTGTTATTTAAAGGTTTATGTTTGAGTAAAATGAAAATTATAGTTTTATTTTATTCAAGGATTCAAGGATTCAAGGAGATTTTATTGTCATTCGCATCACATGTGGTACATGAGGTGGAACGAAATTGTGATCTCACGATCCAGTTTTACACCCAAAGAGCTGTTATTAATAGATATATAGATAAAAAAAGAATACAATAAAAGAAATAGAATATACAAAATAGATAGATAAATATCCCAAAGAATAAAAAAAATAAATAGAGAGTAGAAAGGTTCAGCAACATGAAGTCCAGAGTGCTATAGCAGCATGATAATGTGAATTAGAGCAGTGGAGATAAAGTGTCTCAGTGCAAGTAAAGTGACCATGTTGGTAAACAGTAAACAGTAATTTGTCCTTGGTGTCAGTGCAGTGTGTTTGTTAAGAGTCTTACAGCTTCCGGAATGAAGCTGTTTCTGAGTCTTGTTGTTGTCCTGCGGCCTGTTGGTCAGGAAGTCTAGGACCCAGTTGCACAGGGAAGAGCTCAGTCCAAGTGAGGAGAGTTTGGTTATCAGTGTCTGAGGAATCATGGTGTTGAAAGCAGATGTGAAGTCCACAAAGAGCATCCGAACGTAGGAATCCTTCTGCTCCAGGTGGGTGAGGGCAGTGTGGACCACGGAGGAAATGGCATCCTCTGTGGATCGGTTCTTCCTCTATGCGTACTGGTGTGGATCCACAGTGATGTTGATGGTGGCTTTGATGTGGGTCTGAACCAGTCTTTCAAAGCACTTTGCGACTATCGGAGTGAGGGCTACTGGCCGGTAGTCATTCAGACCTGTCACTGTGGAGCTCTTGGGGACCGGGATGATGGTGGCAGTCTTCAGGCAAGTGGGGACAGCTGCCTGGAAGAGGGACGCGTTGAAAATGTCGGCCAGGACATCCGAGAGCTGGTCCGCGCAGTCTTTTAGCACCTGTCCGGGGATGTTGTCCGGGCCGGCAGCTTTCCGGGGGTTAATCCTCCTCAGCGTCCTCCTTACTTCTGCTGGTGTCATGCTGAGGGGCTCCTCTCCTGGTGAGTGTGGGAGTCTGGTGCTGGGGGGTGTGTCAGGGTACTCAAAGCGGGCGTAGAATGTGTTGAGAGCCTCAGGCAGGGATGGGTCTTTGGAGCTTTGTGCAGCGTTGGATTTGTAGTCCGTGATGCACTTGATGCCCCTCCACATGCTCTGTGGATCCTGGGAGGAAAAGTGTCCCTGGATTTTCTGAGCATATGCAGCTTTTGCCCTCTTAACTCCAGCAGTCAGCTCTCTTCTAGCCCTCCTGAGTTCATCCGAGTCTCCAGATCTGAAGGCAGCATCCCTGGCTTTCAGCAGGGAACGCACCTCTGCGTTCAGCCAGGGCTTCTGGTTCGGGTAGCAAGTCACAGTCTTGGTAGTAGTGACATCCTCCACACACTTGCTGATGTACCCGAGAACAGCAGATGTGTATTCCTCCAGATCCAGCTCCCCCTCACACTCAGCAGCCTCCCTGAAGACCTGCCAGTCTGTGCAGCCGAAGCAGTCCTGCAGCACAGCGGCGCCGTCACTGGGCCACACCGTGATGGTTTTCTGTGTGGGTTTTGAGCGTCGCAGTGGGGGGTGGTATGCGGGGACCAGCATGATGGAGATGTGGTCCGATAGCCCGAGGTGGGGGCGGGGGAAGGCTTTGTAAGCGTCTTTCACAGAGGAGTAAAGACGGTCCAGTGTGTTATTACCTCGCGTTGGAATGTTCACGTGTTGGTAAAACCTCGGCAGCGTGTTCTTCAGTTCTACGTGGTTAAAATCCCCCGCTACCATGTAGAACGCGTCCGGATGCTTGTTCTGAAGCGAGCTGATGTTGTCATAAAGCTCCTTCAGCGCGTTGTTAGCATTAGCATCCGGTGCTATGTAAACAGCAATCACGAACACCGCCGAAAACTCACGAGGCAGATAGTGAGGACGACACTTCACAGTCAGCTGTTCTGTCGCCTCGGAGCAGTGGCTGTTTACCAACACGCAGTTTGTGCACCAACCTTTGTTTATGTAGACGCACAAGCCGCCCCCCCGGGCTTTCCCGGATAGCTGGCTGCGGTCCGCTCGGAAGAGCTGCCGGCCGGCGAGCTGGAAGGCTGAGTCCGGCATGGTCTGGTTCAGCCAGGTTTCCGTGAGACAAATCACAGCGCAGTTCCTCATCTCCTCAGAAACATTCATCCTCAGCCGCAGCAGGTCCAGCTTGTTATCCAAAGAGCGGACGTTAGAGAGGAAAAGCGACGGAATCAGGGGTCGGTTAGCATTAGCCTTTAGCCTGGCTAGCACCCCAGCGCGTTTTCCTCTCTTCTGACGCCGCTCGCACCTCCTCCTCCTCTTGCCCTTTGTCTGCAGCTATCCGCTCTCCCACGCCGGAGCGCGGAGGAGCTGCAGCTCGCCCAGCGTAGCTCGGATATTACTGTCCATAGTTGCTGTTTTACTGACCAAACTGTCCTTAATGCTCAGAAGTTCGGTTCTGCTGTAACTCACACGCGTGGGGCGTGTAAAGTTGGGTTCAGAACCGACGTAAAAACAGCTCAAAATAGGGTGTTCGCTAGGAGCGTGAGAAGCCGCTGCACTACTGCGCGCCGCCATAGCTAGTAGTTTTATAAACTACAGACAACATTTCTACCAAATTCCAAATAAAAATATCGTCATTTAGAGCATTTATTTACAGAATAAGAGAAATGGATGAAAAAACAAAAAGATGCAGAGCTTTTAGACCCCAAATAATGCAAAGACAACAAACAAGTTCATATTCATAAAGTTTTAAAAGCTCAGAAATCAATATTTGGTGGAATAACCCTGTTGGTTTTTAATCACAGTTTTCATGCATCTTGGCATCATGTCCTCCTCCACCAGTCTTACACACTGCTTTTGGATAACTTTATGCCACTCCTGAAAAAAAAAGAGAACACTTAAAAATAACGAGTTTCTTTACCAAATTGAAAACCCCTGGAATATAATCAGGAGAAAGATGGATGATCACAAACCATCAAACCAAACTGAACTGCTTGAATTTCTGCACCAGGAGTAAAGCAGCAAAAAGTTATCCAAAAGCAGTGTGTAAGACTGGTGGAGGAGAACATGATGCCAAGATGCATAAAAAAAACTGTGATTAAAAACCACCAGGATTGTTCCACCAAATACTGATTTTTGAACTCTTAAAACTTTATGAATATGAGCTTGTTTTCTTTGCAAACATTTTAGGTCTTTCGGCCATTTCTCATTTTCTGTGAATTTTTATGCCCTAAATTAAATATTAAACAATATTTTTATTTGGAATTTGTTGGAATGTTTATTTTACTGATTCAACACAAAAGGCACGTTTTATTGATATTGAACCAATAAACATCGACAGAGGACTGTGTAAAAGGGCTGTGTAGGAACAATATAGACAAGATATAAAAGAGACAAGACAGAGGAGCACTTTGTTTTAGATCTTTTAGTCTTCCTCTCGTTTTTGTAGAGCTTCTTTGTGCTTCTTTCCCCCCTCTTTCTCTCTCTCTCTCTCTCTCTCTCTTTTTCTCTATAGACAGGCCGTCAGTGTGTAACCCCTGCGTTTGCGGCTCGGCTCTGTGTGTGCGCTCGGGCCAGTGATTAAAGCGGAGTGTGTGCTGCTTCGGGAAATGTGTGTGTTGACAGAGTTGTGCCTGTCAACACGGGAAAAAAAACAGTCGCCTTTCAACTTTTGCAGCTTGTTTATTCCAGTGTCTCTGCTGCTGCTACACGGGTTACTACTACATACTGCTCACAGAAAGAGAGAGAGAACGAATGAGAGAGAGAGAGAACGAATGAGAGAGAGAGAGAGAGAGAGAGAATGTGCAATATCCTGCTGGCTGCTGCAATGCTGAAAAATGCTAGTGACAGCAGTGTGGCCGTGGATAAAGCAAAGTTTGTGCGGCGCTGTAGCGATGCTGACTCTGTTTAAATGCCGCGTGTTCTCGCCGGCGACAGAGACAATAGGTAGATGATATACTGCTAATAATGGCGGCGGCGTGCAGACAGCAGTTGTGTGCCGTGATTTGTTGATGGCTAATATTGCACTCCTGTGGTCTGGCCGTCTCTGGGAGACATATGCCGGCGGAATAATAAAGCCGGGCGGCAGCGGGCCTTCATCCGGCGTGATTGGTTTTATTGAAGGACGCGTTTGCACAAATCTTATTCCAGCCCCCCGGGTGGCGCAACAGCTCGCTAGCCCAGGCAGCGGAGACGGGGATAACAACGCGGGAATAAAAGCGGGAGAGAAACGGGCCGCGACTCGGCCGCCTTTTAATTATTGATGGCCACTTCTGCCCTGGATTGGGCAGTAATTGCATTACAGGTCACTTCTCAATAGCAATTTGTGAAAGTTGTGGTGATGTGTGCTGGGAGCCGATCGATAGGCGCTGTCCGAGGTGCTGCATTCACTGTGCATGTGTGGGTGTCTCTCTCTCTCTCTCTCTCTCTCTCTCTCTTTCGCTCTCTCTCTCTTTCCCTTTTCCTCTCTCTCTTTCTTTTTTTCTTTCTATCTCTCCATCTATTCTCACTCTCTCTTCCTCAATCACTTCATGATTCTCTACTGTCCCCTTCCTGCCTTAACACTTAGCAACCAGTGAAACACATTTTGAAACCAATGTTTCACAAAAAAAAAAAAACACAGGACACAATTATTTTTTAAGGCAAAAAAAGGCATTTGAATATCGTCGCTGCTGTCCAATGAAAAACATGTCCTATATATCTCCTATATATGTAAATATATATATGTACTGTGGATGGGTGAGAAGGGATGTGTTGTAAGTGAATGGAATTTAAAAGGGATCGTAAAATACGTTTATTATGTTTATTATACTGTACTAATGTAACTGTCGCTTATAAAACTTCCAATTAAAACTTGATTATAAAAGAAAGACATTAAAAACATGTATCTCCAAAACAGCAACTTTACAGGAGAGACATTAAAGGACAGTAAACGTTTCCTTACTTTCAATGGAAGTCAATGTAAAAAAAAAAAGAAAAAAAAAAGGTTATTTTAGGTTATTTTTGAGAATTTCTGTTGGAAGAGATTTTTTTGAGGAAATTTTTTGGGAGGTTTGTGCTCAATAATTGAGATAGTTTCCATTGGATACAAGCGATAAGCTTTAGATCAAAAGTGTGGAACTTAATCTTTTTAGACCCTGCAATTATTGCAATGGACATCATTTGTTTTCTTCTTTCTTTTCTTATATTGCACTGAAGACATCATATATAAAACATAAAGAGACCTAGTGTCCATCACTGGGACATGAGTCCAAGTTTATCCTCAAATCGATGGGGTGTGAGACCTAATTGAGACTCAAGTCTCTGTGATATGAGACCCAGTGGAGTTTCAGGTCTCTGGAAAATCCAGTGTCCAAGTTGATTCTCAAATCTCTGGGTTGTGGCTTCCATTAGTCTCAAGTCCAAATTCAAGTTGAGTCCCAAGTCTTAAAGTCTCTGGGATATGAGTCTGAGTTGAGACTAAAATCTTAGACTGAGAAGGAATCAGAGCTGTCTCTCAAATCACTATAATTTAAGTCAAAGTGGAGTCTTAAGACTCTGGGATGGAAGTAGGGGTGGGCGATATGGCTCTAAAATAATATCACGATATTTCAGGGTATTTTTGCGATAACGATATTCTTGGCGATATAGGAAAACAATAAAATAATAAATTCATTTCAGGAATATAATATAATAGTATAACAGTATAATCATAATGTGGCAAAATAAATAATATAGCATAAAATAATATAATCCAGCAAAAATATTGCAGAATATTTAGTGCATGCATATAAACTGCAAACTAAAACAATTATACAATATTACACCTAAAGCTTCACAGTAAATAATAGGCTACTTTTAAAACAGAACATCTCTATTATCACGATATGGATTTTTAAAATCACAATATTTTTGTGTCACGATATATTGTATACGATATAATATTGCCCACCCCTAGATGGAAGTTTGAATCAAATCGCCAATGACTCATGAGATATTTAGATATTTATATATTAAGAGCAGAGTGTAGAGTCAGTAGAATTCCAGTCTGAAGAGTCTAAAAAATATATTTATATATATATTTTTTAGCTTTTGTAAGTTGTATCATTTTTTATTTTTGCTAAACACAAATTTATTCAACATATAAAGAGGTCAGATTCTTTGGTTTTGTATGTATTATATAACGTCCTACCAGTTATCCCCTCTTTCAACTTTGTGTGCATACACACACACAAACACTGACACACACACACACACACACACACACACACAAACCTCTGTCTCTGTCACTGTTATTTGTCATGGCATTGTTCTCCGCTCTATCTAGGCTTTTTTTTATCTCTTTGCCTGAGAGCATGGCTAATTTTTTTGCTGTCTTTTCTTTCTCTCTCCCTCTGTCACACAATTGTTGTGTCATCCTCCCTCTCTCTCTCTCTCTCTCTTTCATTCTGCCTCTCTGCATTTCTCTTTCTCTTTGTTTTTTTTTCTCTCTGACTATGTTCTATATAAATATCATATTTTTTTTTCTCTTTCATTCTGCATCTATTTCTTTGTCTCTTTTTCTTTTACTCCCACTTTCATCTCTCTCTCTATCGCTCTCATACTCTCTCGCTCTCTCTCTCTATCTTTCTGTTCTCTGAGGAGAGTGGAGAGCAGAGTGGAGGAGACAGTAGATTTTGCATGCTCTAAATGCAATCAGTACGTGTGTGGGATGGTGTCATCGAGGGAAGAGAGAGAAAAGAGAAAGAACCAAGCCGAGGAAAGAAAAGGATTAAAGGAAAGGGTAGAAATGAAAGAGAGGAAGCAACATTTGTTGTTGTTTGTTATAAATCTTTCTTTTTTTTACATTTTCAGTAAAATGTCATATGAAACGTGTCTTCTTTATGCATTATGAATGCATTTATGATGCGTTATATTGCAGGCATGACGTAACGTATAATAAAGCTTAATGAATAATAAGTACTGTATGCATATACACATATATAGTATATGTTCTTATGAACATTGTACATATGAATATGTGTCATTACGAAGCCTGTCATTATGAAGTCACGTGTTTTTACTTAATAACATGTTGTATTTGCTGCTATAATTACTTGATTTGATGAGCTGTTATACAAGCTTATGAAGCTCAATATAAGGTATTATGTATTCTAATATGAACTCATGATTTAATCAGTAAATACGTACATTTCAACAAAGTCTGTCAGTCAGTCAGTCAGTCCGTCAGTCAATCAGTCAGTCAGTCAGTCATTCAGTCAGTCAGTCAGTCATTCAGTTAGTTAGTCAGTCAGTCAGTCAGTCCGTCAGTTAGTCAGTCAGTCAGTCATTCAGTCAGCCAGTCAGTCAGTTAGTCAGTCAGTCAGTCAGTCAGTCCGTCAGTAAGTCCGTCAGTCAGTCAGTCAGTCAGTCAGTTAGTTAGTCAGTCATTCAGTTAGTCATTCAATCAGTCAGTCATTCAGTTAGTTAGTCAGTCAGTCAGTCAGTCCGTCAGTAAGTCCGTCAGTCAGTCAGTCAGTCAGTCAGTCAGTTAGTCAGTCAGTCAGTCATTCAGTAAGTCAGTCTGTCAGTCCGTCAGTCAGTCAGTCAGTCTGTCAGTCAGTCAGTCAGTCAGTCAGTCAGTCAGTCCGTCAGTCAGTCAGTCATTCAGTCAGCCAGTCAGTCAGTCAGTCAGTTAGTCAGTCAGTCAGTCATTCAGTCAGTCATTCAGTCTGTCAGTCTGTCAGTCCGTCAGTCAGTCAGTCAGTCAGTCAGTCAGTCAGTCTGTCAGTCAGTCAGTCAGTCAGTCAGTCCGTCAGTCAGTCAGTCAGTCATTCAGTCAGTCAGTCCGTCAGTCCGTCAGTCAGTCTGTCAGTCAGTCATTCAGTTAGTTAGTCAGTCAGTCAGTCAGTAAGCAAAATGTCCTTTTCTAGGTCAGCGTACTTGGAGGTCTGGCAAAAAGAGAGAAGAGCAGAAATAAGGGGGACACAGCAATGTCCAAACAGCAGCGAAATATACACTCTCTCTCTCTCTCCCTATCTCTTTCTCTTTGTTTGCTTATTCAGTGTTTTCTTTTTCTCCCTCTCTCTCTTTGTTGCTGTGCTTTTCTAAATTATTCATTTTCTTCAGGCTGATCGTGTCTGAGTCCGTCTGGGATACATACAGAATTATGACATTCACAACCCAAACCTTCTGTCCAGCTGCGTTAGTATCAGAATGGCAGAATGTGTGTGTGTGTGTGTGTTGGAACAGCCAGACTGTGCTCAGTGAGGCCTCCCTTTCCTCTGACGTGTGTCTGCTTCAGGCCGTCATTCTGCCAGTCAGTCAGGGCTGCACATGTATTTCTGTCTGTGTTCATGTTCATGCATCCACATCTACACACACAGTGTGTCTGAGAGCATGTTTCATTTCATATAGCTCTGTGTGCTGCACATGTTTATTACCTTTAATATGGGTGAATATGGAGGCTTGGTGGTTAAAGCATTAACTCTGATTAGTGCTGGGGGCTTGGGTTCAAGTCCTGACCTGGGGGGAGTTATCTTTGTGCTCTATTTGTGCGTATGTCCGTTTGTCAAGATATGGACTGGTACTCTATCCTCGAAGAATGATTTCTTCCAGGCGCTGGTGCTTTAGGTTTACTGTAAACTCAATGAAAGCAGTCTGAGACTCTAGTGTCTAAGAGAAGGGGTGGGGCCTACTAACTGACTAGTCTACTCTTGTCTACTCTGGTTACAAATTCAAGATGGCAGATATTTTCAGCTTAATTTCTGTAAAATGTGACAGTGCTTTAGACCAATAGATAGATAGATAGATAGATAGATAGATAGATAGATAGATAGATAGATAGATAGATAGATAGATAGATAGATAGATAGATAGATAGATAGATACACAGTGTCTATTCTTATATACTGTATATAACCATTGCTGACAACAGTTAAACATGGTGGTGGTAGTGTGATGGAGCATTTAAAGCATTTTTAGTCTATTTTAGTCCAGTTTTACATTATGTCAAAACGTAAAAAACAGACAAAATAATAAAAAAACAATATTATCACAAAAAGTCAACTTTGTTAGGACTTTTAGTCTTTTCTGTAATCGTATTGAAGGTGAAGACGAGAACATGCCTTTTCCAATACATGTGAAGTCAGACTCCGCCTCTTTTTTAACCATTGCTGATGCACATCACTACCCAGCACTGGGCTGACCAGTATCACACTAGGAGTGATAGTGTTAGGGGAAAACACCATCTAAACCCCCCAAAGAGAGCATAGGTAATTGTTCTCTCTCAGACTCTGGCTGCTGATGGCAAGCAGCATGACACAGATTCCGATAAATAGATAATAAATCTTTCTTTAGCATATATAGAGTTTATATCTAAGTTCATATCTGAGTTCATATCATATTCCTTTAGTTTTATTGTTATCTTGCAGTCGAGTCACTTCTCATAACCTCCTCTGTGAGTGTGTGAGCTAGCTTGGTCATCCTCAGAAGTTAACAAACTGTGTCTGCTCCCCCTTTCTTCCACCCGACTCTCTCTCTCTCTCTTTCTCTCAACCTGTCTCTCGCTATTCTCTCCATCTCTGGAGGGCCTGCTCACACTTCTGTGTGTCACCTTTCCGCATGGTGGAACAATCACTCTGACAGAGCTCTCTCTCTCTCTCCTTCCTCTCCGGACTCCTCCTCCACGCTCTCCCTCCATCCACAGGGACCAGCAGCCGGCCAGTCTGGCATGCTCTTCTCTCTCTCTTTCTCTCTCTCTCTCTCTCTATCTATCTATCTATCTATAGGGTTGCACGATATATCGTTTAAGCATCGTCATCACGCAGTAGTCACATCGCATGACGTGTGATGTCACTTAAAGCAATTAAATCAAACACGTCATGATGCAATGGTTTGATTCTTGACACAAGAAGTAAATACACAGCGCTGTCTCTGTGTCTGTGTGAGTGACAGGCTGCTGCTGCCTGAGAAGCATGAAGGGGTAACCACGTGGTAACTGCATGGCCTCCATCCACATGGTTGGGCACGTGCTTGTAAACGCACGTGTCGAAAGCTGCACAGCTCAGTCCAGCACAGTTTTGCAGCACAGATATTTCCAGTTACAGCTGAATTCATGCTTTTAATCCCAGATAAAAGCTCTTATTTACCTTTTAAAAAGGCAATTTAAAATGCCTGATTAAAGGGCCGATTACTGTTGTATTGCTGTTTCCTTGGGTTTTGAGTGCTCTTGATTGGTCTTGATCGGTACAAATATAGTCTATCTAGATTATACATCTGAATTGCAAAAGTATTGGAACACCTGATAAATTCCCTCTGAAATCAAGGGTTTTAGTCTCTACTTTTTGGAAAAAGACTTTCTACTACGTTTTTTAAAGAGCATTGCTGTGAGGATTTGATTGCATTGAAAGACAAGGACATTAGGTGATCTCAGGATGCTATTGGACGATCACCTCACCTCCCTATCACCAACACAACCAATCACTGGCATTAGACAAGGTGCTAATTGTTTCTGTTGTTTTAGGCTCATCTTTGCTTATCCACTCAAGAAAGTCCTATTCTATTCTATGTGTGTTTGCGTATGTGTGCATTTGCACATTTTGTGTCAGCAATACATCAGCAAAAGGCATTATCCCCCTCAGTGGACAGTGCAGTGACCATCACTAACATCTGGCTAGAATTGTTTGTGCAGTTCAGACACTTTATTTTGCATCAGTATTGCATTCTTGAAATTAATGTACTATAAATAATTTAGTGTGCTGTAGTGTCACCGTTGCAAAAACGCCCTGAAATATTGTGTAATTATTTTAAGGCCACAGCTCCCCACTGATACCCTGAAGTCTATTTAAAGTTAGCAGCTTGGCAAGATCTCTAAAACAGTAGATGGTTGAGGATCGTTTATCAGATCTTAAATTGGTCCAGAAGTTCGGAGCAACTGCTTAGATGCCCATTCTGTGGTGCATTTGTAACATTATGGTGCAGTTTCTTCTGCAGACAAATTTTCTCGGCGCTGAAACAGGACGGCATAAGCGCTAAAGCCTGAGTTGTCAGAGTGTAATAGCTGAACCAGCTATTCTTAACAAATATGGATATGTTGAATGGGCTTGGTGATGTACCACTGCTGTCATGCGACGGAACTTGGCTGCAGTTTTTTTGCTGCTTGCGATAAAGTTGCGCCTATGTGTCTCACTGAAACAGTCTGCATCATTAGCCTGTAGTGGGAATAAATGCTCCAGAAGGAGGTATACAGTGCTGGGTTGGCAAAACGTAATTAATTAGAGCATCGCAAATTTGGATTTATGGTGCGCACGCATATCCGTAATTGTGTTTTATTGTGTTTGAAGTCATGAGGCACTGCAAAGGCCAGTTAGTTTCATAAGCGCCTCTGTTCGGAACGCAGGCGGACTTGTTCAACAGCCTTCATGTGTTGTCGGAGTGAATAAGATAACGCCGTTCCCTCTGTTTTCCTCCAGCTGTGATGCCGTCAAATTGCCTGTGTAACAGTCCAAATGCTTGCAGCGGGAAGCTAACATCTGCAACTTTTAGCACGTCAAGGCTGTTTATGTTCACTCGAGTTACTGTAAGAACTGCTGGTTTAGGCTGAGCGGGGATTTCCTGTTCATCCTAAATAATAAAGGTGCTACAGTACAATGGTTATTGGAGTGATAAAAGTGTCATAACAGTACCTCTCCTGTTTTGACAAAGGGATATGTTTTTACACATATCTGTATTACAAACGCAACAAATAAATTACATTTATTGCAAAAAGTGACACAAGATGCATTACATTGGCATACCTTGGACAAGACAAGGACAAGACACAGAAACTATTATAGTGTCCCATGACTTTAGCTATGTAACAAGGATGCTAAAGAATGCTAAACTGATCTATAGGATATGTTTCAGAGCCTTCTGTACTAAATCTAGATGAGATTTCTGCCACAAGGACAATTCCAGCCCGATGTCACTAGTCATGATTATTACCACCAACTGCACTGTTTACTGGGTTTTGGCTGATTTGGGATTTCCTGTTTACTCTTAATAATATACAGCTCTGGACCGCTTCAGTTTCTGAATCAGTTTATCTGATTTTGCTATTTATAGGTTTATGTTTGAGTAAAATGAACATTGTTGCTTTATTCTGTAAACTACGGACAACATTTCTCCCCAATTCTAAATAAAGAAATATTGTCATTTAGAGCATTTACTTGCAGAAAATGAGAAATGGCTGAAAAACAAAAAGAGGCAGAACATTCAGACTTCAAATAATGCTTTTTTAAAGTTTTAAGAGTTCAGAAATCAATATTTGGTGGAATAACCCTGGTTTTTAATCACATTATTTGTTAATTTTGGCAAGTTCTCCTCCACCAGTCTTACACACTGCTTTTGGATAACTTTATGCCTTTACTCCTGGTGCAAAAAATCAAGCAGTTCAGTCAATCTTCCAATTGATTATATTCCAGAAGTTTTCAATTTGGTGAAATCAAACAATGTTTAGACTATGAAAGCTAAACAATTCTACACTGACCTGCAGGATCGATCTGGATTATTAGTTTGCATGTAAAGATTGGTGGCAGACAGTGGTCCACTTAGTGTTGGGTTCAAGTATAGAGGAGTATAGTATAGTCGTATAGTGTGTTCTTTATTTTATGACAGTTTTCTTACCATTGTAAGCTTCCATACATTATCACAATATATAGCATTGCTTACAGTATTGCTTATTGTATCGCAAAGTGTATTGCAATTTATTGAATTGTAACCCTTGTATTGTGATACATATCATTTTGCCAACACACACTATACACTACTGTGAACGCAGTCTTTAAAAAGGGGTGAATAAAGCGCTGTCACTATGATCGGGAGAACATGCTGGTTTGAATCCCGGTCATGCAGCTTGCCATCAGCTGCCGGAGCCCCGAGAGAGCACAATTGGCCTTGCTTTCTTTCTCTAGGTGGATACAGTAGATGGCGCTTTTTCCCCTCATTACTCCTAGATTGATGTCGATCAGCACATCAGATATATCAGAACCGAGTCGCTTCGCTTTCCTCTGATGCTATTCGGTCAGTTCGAAAAGAGGCGGAGTCTGACTTCACATGTATTGGAGGAGGCATGTGCTAGTCTTCACTCTCCCTGTGTTGTGGCATCACCAGTGATAGGGTATATACAGCTGAGTAGCCTAGATAAATTGGGAGAAAATGGAAAAAAATTAAATAAAATTATTAAAAAAAAGGTCCAGCTACATACTTCAGCCTCATAACTGTGGGATGGGGACTGCATATTTGTGCGCCTGATGGAGTGAGACGCCCTAAGCTGACTGTCTAACTGCAAAAGCGCTTATGCAGTGCTGTGAATACGGCTGGCCTGCTTGTCCCTTGAGTGAAGTAAAGTGAAAAAATGCAAAGGAATAGTTTTCCTGGCGTTATGTAAATCTGCAGCTCTCCGGGTTTTATTGTGCTCAGGTAAAGAGGCCGGACGCACGCCGGCTCGATGCCGCTTCGGGTTTTCTTCACGCCGAATGTGAGAAAGCACAGATCTCGTGGCCCGAATGTTCGTGATCCACAGCCCTTGTTGATTAAACAGAGCTGCTGTCCATTAGTGTGATGAGAGAGTGTCGGGTTGGGGGGGACGGCGCTAGTCTGGCGTTCACAGATCGACAGTATTAGCACCCACGCTGAAAGCATTAAGGAAATGTCTGTGCGCTTGATGAGGCTGGTGGCGGTGACAGCTGCCATACTGCTGCTAAAACACCAGCACCCAAACCTGTCAGACAGCCTGAGTCATCCCCATACAGCGCTGACCTCTGCTGCCCCCATTCCTCTTCAACAACAAGCTGGAGGAAGCTGCTCAATCAGTGCTTCCTAACCCTGGCCCTGCTGGAGTTTACCTGCATTGGGTGTTCGATTTCCCCTGCTGTAACAGGGACTATTATTGTGTCCCATGACTTTTGTCATGATCCACAGAAGCATAGAGTCTTCTGCGTTGAATGTGGACGTGACAATTAAGGTCCTTGAAACACTAACTAAAAATCTGTTTTCTGTAAATCAATTAAAAAAGAGTTTGGTGTCAGGAATCATATGGTTCAATGCGTTGTTTGGATGGCTCCCTTATTGTGACATTCACAATAAGAAAACGTGCATAGAACCATATAAGCACCACCCCTTACTCCTCAACCCCCACTAGATCCATTGAAGAAATGTCATTTTGCCAAAATAATTTTGGCATTTTGGTTAAGAAGCTCAGAAAGTACACAGCAGGATTAGTCACCTTAGCCATCAGACTTCTTTTGATGTAGGAATCTGTACCTATTATTTGTGGCAGGTCAGCAGATGAGGGAGATGTAAGTACATTCAAATTATATTCAAAATATATACAGATATATATACACAGCTCTGGAAAAAAATAAGAGAACACTTATGCTTGGATGCTTGAATTTTTGCACCAGGAGTGAAGGCATAAAGTTATCTAAAAGCAGTGTGTAAGACTGGTGGAGGAGAACATGATGCCAAGATGCATAAAAACTGTGATTAAAAACCAAGGTTATTCCACCAAACTTTATGAATATGAACTCTGGATCTTTTTTTGTTTGTTTTAGCCATATTTCTGCAAATAAATGCTCTACATGACAATGTTTTTATTTGGAATTTGGGAGAAATGTTGTCTGTAGTTTGTAGAATAAAACAATTATGTTCATTTTACTCAAACATAAACCTATAAATAGCAAAATCAGAGAAACTGATTCAGAAACTGAAGTGCTGAAATGTATTGAAATGTGCTTCTTTCACAATTAAGCATGAACTAGCTTGTTTGTGCTTTGCCATTTAGCACATGCTAACACTAATTTGTAGTATATTCTCAGCATTAACATGGTGTGGCCACAACTTACAGATCTTTCTGAAAGTATTTCTTTTAACTAAAAAAGAAAGAAAAGAAGAGTATGACCAAAACAGGACCGGACTGAACACTGGTGTGGCATCCAGTGCTGTGGAGAGCTCTGGGAGTTGAAGGGCATGAAGAGTGACGCTGACCTTGCTCTATATCTGCTAGACAGGTAATTATTTTGCACAGAACATGTGAAGCTAACAAAGTGGCCCCGGGGGGCTCAGGGGACTCTGGACACCAGCCAGCAAGCTTATGTGTAAAATAACTGGAGTTTGCTAAATACACTGACATGCCAAACGTCATGGGACATGGGACCAGTATCATGTCCCAAAGAAGCTGAAGAACACTGCACTGAACTGTGGGACATGTGTGTGCAGGGGGTCCTGCATTGAATGTGGATGTGATTTTTGGTGGAGTAGCAGAGTCTGTTCACACGGACTATTCCATCCACATGCTGCCAGTCGTGATCATTATCACCCACTGCACTGTCTACTATGGGTGATAATGCCTTCTGTGATTAATTACTGGTGCATGTAATGAGAAATCGTTTTTTGTTCTGAAAAATTGGGGATATTAAAAAGAGTTTATCCTTCTTTTGTTGAAGGAACTGTCTCTGCTATACATTGAAGGCATTCTTCCAGCTAAAAGAGAACATTTTACTAGAACTAGAACGTTTAGCAACATTTTAAAAAGGTTTCAAGAATGTAATATTACAGATTGAATGTTCTAGGAACGTTCTGAAAAAATATGTGATGTAATAATGGTTGGCATCATAATGGAATCACATCATAGAAATGTTAAAAGTAGCATTCCCGATACTAAACAATATTGAAATATTGACACCTGTGACGTTAAAGTGATGTTACCAGAACATTTAAAAAATGCTAAATCAAAACGTACCAAGAACATCCAAAAAAAACTGACAGATTGAACATTCTCAGAAGGTAAATTCTAATGCTTAGAAAACGTTCCACCAACCAAAAATAGATGGGCTAATAGTTTTTTTGAGAATTAGTTGAGGATTTGATTGCATCCATCAACAAAACAATACTGCTTATATATCTTCCTCTATAGCCCACACCTTTCATAAGGCATGGTACCAATAGATTTGTGATGTTTAAGGGTAATAATGTGCAGAGCTGACATTGGTATTGGTAAAGCCACAGAGCTTTGTATTATTAAATGGAATTTGTCAGTTAAAAAAAAAAATAATAAATTCACATAAACTTGTTTTGCTTTAAATCAAAGAGTTTGAAAAACTTTCAAAAGAAAGTGACTAATGCATGAAAGCTGTGTGCGTATGTGTTTTTACTGCATTTGCATTTATCTTTGTCAGGCAATGAATGCAATCTAAAGTATAAGAATATATGAATGTTGCATTGATTAGAAGTGGGTCCCTGATTTTTTGCACTGCAAAAAATCCATTGGCCAAAGCTAGACAAAATATATGCAAATTAAGACATAAATGCGGTAAAAATGGGGTAAAAAATAAAAAAGAAATCGCGAAGTCTAAAAATGAGTAAAGTAAGACTTAAATTAAGCAAAACTCATTGATTTGTTACCTTAAATTTGGACACAAGAATCAGAATAACTTGATTATTGATTTTTGTGCTTATTTATTATTGATTTTGTTCAAATAACCTAAAATAAGGTGTAAATTCTAGGTCAAACCTAGGAAAAACTTAGAAGAAAGTCTATTCGGTTTTGTTTAGACCAAAAATTGAAGTCCTATAAAACCAGCAAATCAAAGGTTGATTGATTGATTGATTGATTGATTGATTGATTGATTGGTAATAAATATGTACTGTGTGCGTGTTGGAGATTTGATTTGACTTGAAGCACATTGATTATTTTAAACTTAAACATTAATTAATTAAACTAATTAAATAAAATATAAATATAACATGTCAGTGGTTTGACATACTGTATAGTAGAATATGTGTAAAGTGTGTAAAGTGTGTGTGTGTGTGTGTGTGTTGTAGCCAGAACAGAAACAGAGAGAAATGTAGAAAAGCGGGAGTACTCCAGGCTTGGCGAGGCAGTGCGCTAAATGATGCGCGAGTCTCTGTCTCTGCTGTAACTCTCCCCGCAGCTTGCTGAAGGGGGGATTATACAGTCTCCTGCCCTGAGCCGGATTGCGTGATTAGGCCTGTCTGTCTGCCGGGGCCCTGGGGCCCTCCATAAAACCCCAGCAGCACCGGGGGCCAAAACCGGCAGGGCAAGGTGGCAGACTTTTCAACCCCAGCCCGAGACCTCGCGACCCCGTAACATGACACGTCCCCTGCTGATCTGCTAAAGCTGAAGTCTATTGGCTTAGAGAGTGCAGAGCTGAAATGTGTCAAACTGAACACACACACACACACAGATACTCACATACATATAAAACACACACACACACACTTACGGTACACACACACACAGATACTCACATACATATAAAACACACACACACACACTTACGGTACACACACACACATATACACACTCACCAACACTCCAAACTCTGGCAGGCCCTGGCACCTGCTGCAGCGTACTTTATGAATCAATGTCACACCCAGTGAGAGGAAAATGATTACGTTGCAAAGGAGAAGGGGACCGGAGCTGGGGGTGGGGGGGGTGGATGGGAGGGAAAAATCACTTTGATGAATTGGGTCCCACATGGGACAACCTTGTAATGTTTTTGGACAGGAACCCAACTTGCAGAGCCTCTCTCTCTCTCTCTCTCTCTCTTATTCTCTCTCTTTCTCTCTCCCTTTCTCGTTTTCTTCTGTGCATCTCAGACCACTGCTTTCATTCTCCAGATCTCCCATCTCTGCTGTCCACCATTACAAGAAAAGCTAAAAGCTGCTGCTGCGAAAGCAAATGATGATTCTGCACCGGCTGGTAATTAGGAAGAGTGCTCAAAAAAACAAGGAGAGGGACCAAGCGAGACCCTCTGCCAAGCATTTCCTGGTTTTAAACAGCCTAAAAATAGCCGTCTGGATGGTGGTCAGAGCCGTGTGGTTCAATAGTGCTGTAATCTGCTTTAAAGTCTGGTGGAATGGTGCAGCAATTAATGGTACCATTGGTCAGGTTTGTGCATATGCTGAGTGTATTGGATATTACTGCATGCTAATGCATATTGGACTTTGGACAATTGTAATTGTAATTGCTTGTGTATTGTTTAATATTGGCTAGTTTTTGAGTATATATTTCATAATCAAAAACTAGTCAGTATCAAATATATACTCACAAACTAGTCAGTAGTAAACAATTTGTAAGCATAATTACAATTGGGAAGCCCCAACTGTCCAAAGTCCAGTATACAATAGTATGCAGTGATATCCAATACACTTAGCATATATACATATGCAAACCTGACCAATAGGAGTGTATTGGATATTACTGCATACTAATGTATATTAGACTATTGGACATACCACTGAAATTGGACAGTTGGGGCATCCCCATTGTATTTGCTTATGTATTGTTTAATACTGGCTAGTTTTTGAGTATATATTGCATACTCAAAAACTAGTCAGTATCAAATATATACTCAAAAACTAGTCAGTACTAAACAATACATAAGCATAATTACAATTGGGAAGCCCCAACTGTCCAAAGTCCAGTATACAATAGTATGCAGTGATATCCAATACACTTAGCATATATACATATGCAAACCTGACCAATAAGACCTAAAAACCATCAACTCATACTTGCTTCTATAAGGAATCAACTATGAATTGGTGATTTTTTTCACAAGGAGTGTATTGGATATTACTGCATACTACTGCATTTTAGACTCTAGGACATACTACAGAAATTGGACAGTTGGGGCATCCCCATTTTAATTGCTTATGTATTGTTTAATACTGGCTAGTTTTTCAGTACATATATCATACTCAAAAACTAGTCAGTATCAAATATATACTCACAAACTAGTCAGTAATAAACAATACATAAGCATAATTACAATTGGGAAGTCCCAACTGCATATATTACTTTATATAATGCCAGATCACCTTTGGTCTTCATTACAGCCCAAACTTTTGTTCATATTGTCTTTCTTTTCAGTATAAAGAAACTTAAAGTGTTATAAATATTATTATAAATATCGTGTATTAGTTCCTCACACCGGATCAAAGTTTCAGACAGACGAGTCACTGAAGTCACTCTGCTTTGCTGGAGTTCTGTCACACAGATGGTCAGCCTGTTGATGGTTATAGTCCACTGCGTCGGTGTGGCCTGTCGTTTCCAGTCGTGGCCACATTAAACAGACTAATGAACTCCCAGTGCCCCCAGATAGAGGGCTATCATTGGTGATGAGTCAGTGGGGGGCTGTGGTGGTGTTGTGGTTAGTGGCTCTGTGTAAGAAGGCAGTGCTTTGGGATTGTGGTCAAGGCTGGTATTTCCAGCACCAGTCCTGGAAGAACCACAGCACTGTTGGGTTTGGTGCTTGCCAGCTCTATAAAACTGTATTCCTCTCAAATAAAGGCTAATTTCTAAATTGGTCTTGTTGGATTATGAAATATTTGCATCATATGTACATTTTGCATACATCAAAAGATATACACACTGAATTTGTGAGTCTTAAATCAACTGCAAGTGTATCAATGTTTAGCAATGGTCAAGTCAGTCCCAAACATAGGATCTCTGGAATAATGGTGCTTCATCCAATACTTTGGGTTGAGTTCATGCTCTTGTTGCTGAATGCAATAAAAAAGCCTCTCTTTAACAGTAGAGACAAATAGTCCAACAAAAGCAGAATAGACAATTTTTTTGATACCTCTGAATTTTAAAGTAACAATGAATGAGTCAGCATCCCAATACTTTTGCTCATACAGTGTATTTCGTCGCTGTCCAATCGACAAAAATGGAGATACCTGTTTTTCATGGAATAGCGACGATTTGCAGTACACTGTTGATGCTGAGACTTCTTAATTGCACTAAAAGATCTTTGCATGCACAGATTGCACAGAAATGACTACATTAGCCTGAATGTAGCACTAGTGTGTAATAGGGCTGCAACTAATCACTGTTATAGTAGTTGACTAATCTGCCGATTATTTGTTCGATTAGTCAATTATTAGTCACAATTATTTTTTGGTTAGGACAGCTAAACATTTAGGCACCAATACCAATTTCGCAGTACATTTTGATAGATTGATGTACTGATGTTAAACTAAAAATTACAAAGCATAGTATAGGAAGCATTCACACAGGAGATTCTAAGATACTTGAATGTATTTTGTAACTTTTTTTCTTATCCCTCCCTGAAAAAATAGCTAAAAAATTCAGTTTTATTTTATTATTAAAGTCTGTAGTTACTATAGCATATAACTTAATTAAAAGAAATGGAGTGGACAGAGCGATAAAATATTTTTAGATAGGGCTTAAAGGAGGTCGAAGGGAAATAATGGGATAGAGGAGTGAAGGAGGGGAAGAAGAAAATGAGGTTAGAAGTAGTTAGTGTGTTAGAGGTGTTAGGAGAGTAAGAGCTCTTTAAAGAGCTCTGTCTTCAGGAGTTTATTAAAGATAGTGAGAGATTCTCCTGATCTGGTAGTAGAAGGTAGTTAGTTAGAAGTGTTAGGAGAGTAAGAGCTCTTTGAAGAGCTCTGTCTTCAGGAGTTTATTAAAGATAGTGAGAGATTCTCCTGATCTGGTAGTGGAAGGTAGTTAGTTAGAGGTGTTAGGAGAGTAAGAGCTCTTTGAAGAGCTCTGTCTTCAGGAGTTTATTAAAGACAGTGAGAGATTCTCCTGATCTGGTAGTAGAAGGTAGTTAGTTAGAGGTGTTAGGAGAGTAAGTGCTCTTTGAAGAGCTCAGTCTTCAGGAGTTTATTAAAGATAGTGAGGGACGCTCCTGATCTGGTAGTAGAAGGTAGTTAGTTAGAGGTGTTAAGAGAGTAAGTGCTCTTTGAAGAGCTCTGTCTTCAAAAGCACACCCTAAACCTCATTGGCCAGCTTAGCATAAGGAGAGGCCAATCAGGATGGTCAGGATTTGTCACTCTCTTACATTTTGCGTGTGTCTTTCTCTCACGCCCCTTTTTTTTTCATGATACATTGACAATGAAATTCCACATCAACTATTTTTTATAGTCGATATTGTCAATAACGCTTACTAATCGTTACAAACACTGAGAACCTGTAGTTCCGCTAATTTTATTACGAACGCCTATCGTCTGCATCCACTTATCAGAAACATACATATACAGTATGTGTGTACCTTCACTCAGTGGCCACTTTATTAGAAACTCCTGCAGGAATGTAGATGCACTTGTTATTTAGACCAGCACACTTGCATTATCACTCATATAAATACACATTTGCACAAAGGCATTTTTTTAGGAGTTTTTAAAATGCATACACACACTTATTCACACACACACACACACACACACACACACACATATATATATATATATATATATATATATATATATATATATATATATATATATATATATATATATATATATATAGTGGTAGGAAGGCTCGGGCTGTGTCCTAGCAGCAGGAGAGCTCATTCTGCTGACACATTCAGCTCACATCAATGACTGCAACGGCAGGAGCCGGTAAACATGGGGAGAGGGGACAGTATGGGTGTGTGTGTGTGTGTGTGTGTGTGTGTGTGTGTGTATAGACGCTTCCTGGCAATACACAGCCCATGGTAATGACACAGAGAAAGGATTGTTTTGCTGAAGTGTCGGCAAGTTCTTTCGCTGAGTTCCCGGTTTTATTTTCTCCCTCGCTCTTCATCTCGTTACTTCAGGACTTTAGGGCTCTTACATTAAAGTTTAAAACTACAACTCTCTATGAAGCCAGTTTTGATGAATTAAACAAGCTGTGCTATTCTACACACACACTTCCTCCGCCTTTGACACCCACACCCTTCCCCCCTCTCGCTTTCTCTCTCTCTCTCAGTCTGTCCTCTCTCTCTCTCTCTCTCTCTCTCGCTCTCTCGCGTTTCTTTCTCGATTCATTTGTTCAGGCAGTGTCTCATGGATGGCGGCGAGAGAGCCGAGAGACTCGCTGCTCTCACATGAAACAGCAGGCGAGCAGTGGGGGACTCAAAGCAGCCCAGATGTTTAGGATGGTGGCAGCCACGATGAAGACAATCTTTTTCTTTGATTAAACTTCCCGACGACTTTTATTTCCTCTCCTTTAGAAAAGACGCTTTAATCACTTTTCCCCGCTGCCGTCTGTAGCGGCACAGCGGGAACATGCAGCAGACAGCAAATCACATCCGCATAGGTACCTTATGCTTCCACTCAGTGGCCATTTTATCAGAAACACCTGCCTTGTACTTTCACTCAGTGGTAATTTCATATGAAATCAGATATAACAACCATTTACATTGTGCACTCATCACATTATCAGATATACATCCATTACATTTCCACTCAGTGGCCACTTTATCAGAAACACATACCAAGTAAAATGTACAATTTGTTGGAAAAATTCCCATCTTATATTTCACACACTTCCACTAGAAACACCTACTCTAAAATTCTGAACTTGAAATTGAACCCACTCTGTACTTGTAATTACTGGTAACTATATCAGAAAAACCAAGAGTACCTTGTAATTTCACACACTGGCCACTTTATCAGAAACACCTACCTTCTACTTCCACACACTGGCCACTTTATCAGAAAAAACCTTTGCAGTAATTCCAGTCACTGGCCACTTTATCAGAAACACCTACCTTCTACTTCCACACACTGGCCACTTTATCAGAAACACCTACCTTCTACTTCCACACACTGGCCACTTTATCAGAAACACCTACCTTCTACTTCCACACACTGGCCACTTTATCAGAAACACCTACCTTCTACTTCCACACACTGGCCACTTTATCAGAAACACCTACCTTCTACTTCCACACACTGGCCACTTTATCAGAAAAAAACCTTTGCAGTAATTCCAGTCACAGGCCACTTTATCAGAAACACCTACCTTGTACTTCTGATTACTGGGCTTTCAAATGGAAGAGCTAACTTGTGATGAAACTTGTTGGCCACTTTATTAGAAACACCTATCTTTTACTTCTAATTACAGGACATTTAACTGAAATACCTGACTTGTAATGACAGCTATTGGCCACTTTATCAGAAATACCTTACTCTGTGGTTCCAATCACTGATCACTTTATTGAAAACAAATATGCTGTAATTCCACACAGTGGCCACTTTATCAGAAACACATATGCTGTAATTCCACACACTGGCCACTTTATCAGAAACACCTATGCTGTAATTCCAATCACTGGCCACTTTATCAGAAACACCTACATTGTACTTTCACACAGTGGCCACTTTATCAGAAACACCTATGCTGTAATTCCAGTCATGGGCCACTTTATCAGAAACACACATTATACTTTCACACACTGGCCAGATTATCAGAAACATCAACTTTTTACCAAAAATACCTACTGCACTCTATGATTCCACACACTGGCCAGTTTATCAGAAACACCTAACTTGTACTTCTTTACCAAAAAAATACTTACTGCACCTTTTAGTTTACTCATCCATCCAATATATACTATATATGTATATATATATATATATATATATATATATATATATATATATATATATTATTTATTTATTTATAGTAACGCTTGCCATATTAAATGTATAGTTTCTTATCTGTCTAAATCTTTCCTCCCACAGATAAAAGCTAATTTGCCCTTTTTCTACGTTGTTTTTTGTGTCCTTGAACATAATAAGCATAATATATCAAATTTTATCAATACAAAAACAAAATCCTTGTTTTTCTTCAATCAAAATCAAATTACTTTTACCGCCTGTAAAACATCTTCTGAATAAGTCATTATGGACCAGCGGGTCAGGCTTGATAACATGTAATCTCAGCCAATAACATGTTTCACCTTCCCTTCCCTTCCAATAACACCCACCAATCACCAAGCAGAACTCCTCAGCAGATTTAGAAAACCTCTCGCTGATAGCATGTTTCACACATACAGTCAGGGTGATGAGAGCAGATCTTCTGTGTGTAATTTTCAATAATTATATATTAATACAGCTCAGATTTAGAATATTCAATCTGGAAAGGCCTTACCTTGATGACCTCATCATGTAGTGACGTATTTCCATAACTTGAGTTATTTAAATTATTTAAAAAATAAACTGCATATCACATGTTCTTCACTGCTTTGCACAGACCTTCTGTAGTGGAACTAAATGTTCTCAGTGATCTAGTGATTGTTGCCATGGCAGCACCATAGGTTATTTCTGTTCAACAGTTCTTTTTGTGATTCTTCACCAAGAAAAGAAGGTATTGATCCTTTTAAACACATTTGAAATGAATGTTTAATATGTATGTGTCTATATGAGGAGCTCCATTGGACTGCCATTGTACTTGTTAATGGTGTAGTGTGGATGTTTGGTGTATTGGTGGTTGGTTCTCAATCATTTGGTCCTCGTTTTAGAAGTTAATCATAATTTAATCACGCAGTTTGATTTAGGGCATTTCGAAAGGGGCGTTTTTTGGGTGTTGTAGGGAAAAAAATACGTCTTGTGTGGCTCCAAACGTGCAAAATGTATGTACTAATTCTTTTACTTTGGGGACATGAAATAAACCAATCAGTGTGCCCCTTGTCATTCCCTTTAAGAGACAGGTGAACTCTGACTTTGGCATTTTGATATCTTAACAGCGCGGCGCTTTGCACGACTCAGCAGAGATTGTTAACCTGCTTGTTCATGCTGTAAAGGCACATTAGCAGCTCATTTAAGGGAACAGCAATGTTATTTGATCCTTTATTCTGTTTATTGTTGATGCAAAAGCTGGATTTGCACGCTAAATATGTACTGAAACATGTACTGTATCTCCAAAACTTCTTCTGTAGCAACTTTACAGAAGTTTGTTACTTTTTTGAATGGAAGTCAATGTACATAGAGTTTATTTCAGACCACTTTAAATAGTTTCCATTGGTCCATTAATCAAGACATTTTGACACTGTGTTCAAATTATGTAATAAACCAAAACTTGGTTACAAAAATGGAGATGTGTTTTTCATTGGACAGTAATGGTATATAGTAGGAGTGGGACAAAATATCAGTATTGCAATATATTGTATCATTTTCGTTTGGCACTTCCTAAGAAACTCCCTAAGACTCAACCCCCAATAGGACTTATGAAAGTTACTGCTTCATTTTTACCTGCACAAATTATTTTAAACTGGCACCATTAAATACATAATTCATATAAGTATTTGCTTATTTATGAGAATTTTATCCATGTCAGTAACACACAGATTGCAGAATAGCAGTATTGTGATATCATCGTTATCGTGGGCAACAAAACGTGATTATATTGTATTGTGAGATATAGTAATATGTAGTATATATATATATATATATATATATATATATATATATATATATATATATATATATATATATATATATATATATATATATCGTGGGCAACATAACGTGATAATGTTTTATTGTGAGATATAGTAATTTTAGTATATATATATATATATATATTAATATGTAGTATATATAGTATATATAGTATATTAATATTTAGTATATAATATATATATAATATATAGTATATATAGTAGAGTAGGGACAGTAATTACCACAAACGCAGTATAAACACTTTTTAATACCGTTAATATTGATATAAAGAACATAATAAATAAGCTGGTGTCCCAATATATTTGTCCTTATAGTGTTCCTCATACCTCATTGTGTGTTATAGTATTTCTCCTCATGAGGCAGCAATGGAGCGTTGCAATATATACAGTAATACAGGCATAACAAGATTGGATGCTTGTTGTGACAGGTCAGATACAGTACACCACACACACACACACACACACATGCATATATATGTATATATACATATATACTGCATATATACATACTGTACACACATGAACACATGCGCTCACACATTGTGCTGGAGGTAAAGAATGAGAGTGGAGAAGGTGGAGATGGAAATGCTAGTTTATATACACATACTGTATACTGTATGTGCACATGCATATAATGTATTTATTGTGCATTGCATTATTCGACTGAATATGACACAGGCGAAAATGCAATAACAACAAAGTGTGCTCTCCAAATAACCAGAACAAATGCATGCATTTATAGCATCTCTTTGCCCTGCTAGTTTCCTGCATTTTACATTTACAACACGCAATGCAATCATCAGACGCAGTGCAGCCGAATCACGAAAATATATTTTCATGCCTAATATTTTATTTTGCTTCACTATATTACTGTCTATGTATTTTGTTTCACGTCATATCGTATAGGGGCTTTTCTTGCCAGTATCCAGATCTAAGCGTTCTGTGGGTTTTTGTAGAGGTTAGGAAACAGTAGCCCACAGCACTGCCTGCAGGGCCTGCACTAACCTTTACCTCAGCAGCCTCATGGCTCTATTTTCTGATACGCTATATATCTCAGAACATTTCCTGAGGAAATAAAAGTAGTATCCTCCTCCAGTGTTTTTTTTTTTTTTTCCTGTCCTGTCCATAGGTATTTTTATACAAAAAAAAAAAAGAAATCCCCTCTCTCTGTTTTTGAAATTATTTAATATTGGTTTAATCAAAAAATACACAGTACTTTACACACTACTCCCAAAATAAAGCACTTTGCAAGTCACAGAATTATGGATTCTTAATAAAAAACGGAGAATTATGCATTTCTTATATATAACAGAAGAGAGGCATCAAATAAAATTGAATATTACTAAAAATGACTTTATTTGATTTGATTGATAATTCAGTTCAAAATCTGAAACTCATATATTATATAGATGAATTACACACAGATTGATCTATTTTATGCACTTTTCCATTTCTATTATTACTGATGATTATTATGGCTTACAGCCAATAAAATCCCTGAAAAGATGTGTCTCAAAAAAGTTTTAATATTATATAAGAACAATTGGTACTTTTGGCAGTGTGGGCAGTGCGCCAAGTCCTGCTGGAAAATGAAATCCTCCATAATCTCCATAAAAGTTATCAGCAGATATCCAACTAAGCTGAGATGCTGGTTTTATCTCCCCTCAAACATACAAGTATATACTAGTATTTTAATTGACACCACTTATATAAATTGAATTTCATTTAACATTTCTTACATTTATTCTTTCATTTACATTAAAATATGTACAATATATGGAATTGTCTCTTAAAAAGAATAAGTGCAATTCATTTTCAAAAATTATTCACAGAATATTGAATAAATATTATGAATAAATAGAAATTATAATAAATGATCAGACAAAATGCAAAATGCACAGTAGAATGTCAGCCCCATGAAGATTGCTGTGAGAAGGAGTGAGATATATGAGCTCCTATATTAATAATGAAGTATGATGTTTGGATTTGCTGTCAGGGAAATGTTTTGATTCCGTCTGTCAAGTCCTCCTGCACCTCACAATGCAGACACTGCAGGGTTTCAGAGCTCTCGCTGTAAAGCCCAACGTAGCCCTGAGACTGCGTGTGTTTGTGTGTGTGTGTGTGTGTGTGTGTGTTTGAGTGAGGGGTGTCCCATATGAATAATTCTATCAAATGTTATAAATAGCAGCAACAAAGGAATCTCTCTCTCTCTCTCTCTCTCTCACTCTCTTTTACAGGAGGTCCCAGAGAATTGTGTTTAAATTAAAAGTGCTGTGAATGTGTATGTGTGTGTGTGTGTGTGTGTAGAGGGAGGTTAACTCAGCAGCGGCGGGCTGCCTCCCTTGGCCTGGGCCATCAGTAATTACCCTGCTCATTAGCACTGAGGTGCAGGAGACAAGCCTGGGCACATCTCACCCTTCACACACACACACACACACACACACACTGCCATAGTATAAACCGACACATATACTACACAGCCCTGAGAAGGGCATTTAATACATGGATGAAGATGGATATGACATTCCAAACTGGGATTTGGACTTGAAGATGATAGTCTTATTATCCTCCTTTTACCCTTTCTTCAATGGTCAGGACCACCTAGCCCTGTTTTTTTTTTTTTTTTGTCTACTTTGATTCTACCTTCATACATTTTCAGTATCCTCTCAGCTCAGATCTCGCTCTTAAAGTGCATTGAACTGCTGACAAAAAAAATCAGGGCAACGATAAACAATTAGTACGAGGGCAAGGCAAGAGAGATGTCGAAAAAATACAAAAAAGGGTCGGAAACAAAAGAAACGCAAGGTAAAGAAGGAACAGAAACAGGAGGGTATTTATACTAACAGGAACAGGTGTGTGTAATCAGAAGCTTGGTGAGTTAGAACACCGTAGGGTCACATGATGGTCTTTAGTGTGTGCAACACATGTTCATGACAGGCAGACTGACAACGTCAGGACTGACACTAACAAAAACCAAAAGCAGAATCAAAATAGAGATAAAACAAAATGCAGATGTTTAGTGACCATACAGATCTTAAGTACAGATATTGTTCTTTACACAACCATCTGTAAAAAGAATATTATAGATATTTTAAATTAAAAAAGTGCTTTTTATAACATTCAGTACAGCTCTGATTTTTAGAGTGTACTTGTGCAGGAGCCACAGTTAAACCGCATCGAACTGCTGACAAAAATAATCACGGCAACGATAAACAAAGTACAAAAAAAGAACAAGGGCAAGGCAACAGAGAAGTCGGAAGAAATGCAAGGTAGAAGATCTAGAGACTAGACTCAATACTGGGCAACAGAAACAGAAGGAACAGAAACAAGAGGGTATTTATTCTAACAGGAACAGGTGTGTGTAATCAGAAGCTTGGTGAGTTAGAACACCGTAGCTTCACATGAACAACAGAGTCAGGAATGTCTGGTGTAAGTGCATGCTGGGAGTTGCAGTCTTTAGTGTGTGCAACAGAGTTCATGGCAAGCAGACTGACAACGTCAGGACTGACACTAACATTTTTAAAAAACAAAAGCAGAGGCAAAATGTGACCAGACAGATCTCAATAACATATATTTTTCTTTAAACAACCATCCATTAAAAGGATATTTGTATTAAAAAATGCTTCTTATAACATTCAGTACAGCTTTATTTAGTTAGTTTTTTTTATTTTTATAGTGTACTTGGATTCTTCAGAAACAGAAGGCACAGAAACAGAGGGTGTTTATACTAACAGGGACAGGTGTGTGTAATCAGTAGCTTGGCGAGTTAGAACACCGTGGCTTCACGTGATCAGCAGAGTCAGGAATGTCTGGTGTAAGTGCATGCTGGGAGTTGGAGTCTTTAGTGTGTGCAACACACTTGAGTTCAGGGCAGGCAGACTGATAACAGGACTTAAACTAACATTTTTAAAAAACAAAAGCAGAGGCAAAATGTGACCATACAGATCTCAATAACGTATATTTTTCTTTAAACAACCATCCATTAAAAGGATATTTGTATTAAAAAATGCTTCTTATAACATTCAGTACAGCTTTATTTAGTTAGTTTTTTTTATTTTTATAGTGTACTTGGATTCTTCAGAAACAGAAGGCACAGAAATAGAGGGTGTTTATACTAACAGGGACAGGTGTGTGTAATCAGAAGCTTGGCGAGTTAGAACACCGTGGCTTCACGTGATCAGCAGAGTCAGGAATGTCTGGTGTAAGTGCATGCTGGGAGTTGGAGTCTTTAGTGTGTGCAACAGAGTTCATGGCAGGAAGACTGACAACGTCAGGACTGACACTAACTTATCTTTTATATTAAAAAGTGCTTTTTATAACATTCAGTACAGCTATGTTTTTTTAGAGTGTACTTTGATTCTGCCTTTATGCCTTTTCAGTATCCTCTCAGCTCAGATCTTGCTCTTAAATGAACTCATGTCACGTTTGGTTTTTGTGTTCTGCTCTGCAGGAGCCACAGGTAAACCGCATCGAACTGCTGACAAAAATAATCACTGCAATAAAAGCGGAGGGGAAAAAAAACGGAGAAGATGGAAAAAAAAGAGGAAAAAAGTCGGTACAGAAAGTGCGAAGTCAGTGAGCGGCGAGCAGGTCTCCTATGCGAGCGTGGTTGTCATGACGACTTGTTATCCCCAGCGCTCCCCGAGGCAGCTGGGAAATCAGGAGGGGAGGCTACAGGGACCGGGCTATTCTTAAACACACAGCAACAGGCAAATGCAATTACAGACACAGCGAGCCAGTGGCCTAATCAAATCAGCGGGGAGGGGAGGAGGGGAGGGGGGGGGGGCGGCGGCCTGTCAGAAGCCTGGAAAAGCTCACAGATGCACAGCTCACACACACACACTCACACACACACACAGCGGTGGGGCATCCACAAACGGCCGCAACACAAAATCTGATCAGCGCTGTGAAGATGAAGGAAAGGTCAGTACAGCGCTGCAGTAATCTGCTTGTGCTGACCATCAGGAAACATCGCTAATCCACAATAACATTAAAACTCAGGTGTTATCTCGGATTTAATTCAGCATTAATGCATTAATGCTAACAACGCTCACACACTGATAACCGTCCGAATGATTCCACATCATTGCGAGAAGAGAAGAGATGAGTAGAAAAGAAACGGTGGAAAAAAACAATAGATATCAACAACCAATCTATTCCACTAAACCCTGCATTGGTGTTCAACAGATCTGTTTCTTCCAGCATTGTTAAAACCCACAGTACAATATACAGTATTCACTATTGATAAACTGGTACTGTACCTACAGAGCTCTTCAAAGAGCACTTACTCTCCTAACACCTTGTAAGTCGACTATTGTAAGTCGCTTTGGACAAAAGCGTCTGCCAAATGTAATGTAATGTACATTAACTTACATCAATTTATATTAGAAACACTTTTTTGATGCATAGTTTGTTTAGAATCTATGCCATAAAGAACAAATGTTTTTGTGTTGCAACTGCTCCTCTTGCTTAGATGACATCTTTGCTTTAAATTTGACTTAATTGAATTTGAATTTCTTGTCCCTCAAAGTGTTTGAAAGCATCAGTTGTAAAGTTGTGAAGAGGCAGAGTTACAGGTATACAGTGAATAGCTCTATTTGAGTAATGTTCTAATCCAGATTATTGCAAAAACTATTGGTGGTATTAGTGAATATAGTAACTCTGTATTGTAGTAGAGAAGTGGGCGGAGCTTCTGGTCATGGTGAACATAAGGCTTGTGTTGTGTACAGTAGTAAAGTTGTAAGAGGTATTAGTGGATATAGTAACTCTGTATTGTAGTAGAGAAGTAGAGAAGTGGGCGGAGCTTCTTCTGGACATGGTGAACATAAGGCTTGTGTTGTGTACAGTAGTAAAGTTGTAGTAAAGTGGTATTAGTGAATATAGTAACTCTGTATTGTAGTAGAGAAGTGGGCGGAGCTTCTTCTGGACATGGTGAACATAAGGCTTGTGTTGTGTACAGTAGTAAAGTTGTAGTAAAGTGGTATTAGTGAATATAGTAACTCTGTATTGTAGTAGAGAAGTGGGCGGAGCTTCTTCTGGTCATGGTGAACATAAGGCTTGTGTTGTGTGAAGTAGTAAAGTTGTAAGTGGTATTAGTTAAAATATAGTAACTCTGTATTGTAGTAGAGAAGTAGAGAAGTGGGCGGAGCTTCTTCTGGACATGGTGAACATAAGGCTTGTGTTGTGTACAGTAGTAAAGTTGTAGTAAAGTGGTATTAGTGAATATAGTAACTCTGTATTGTAGTAGAGAAGTGGGCAGAGCTTCTTCTGGTCATGGTGAACATAAGGCTTGTGTTGTGTACAGTAGTAAAGTTGTAAATGGTATTAGTTAAAATATAGTAACTCTGTATTGTAGTAGAGAAGTAGAGAAGTGGGCGGAGCTTCTTCTGGTCATGGTGAATATAAGGCTTGTGTTGTGTACAGTAGTAAAGTTGTAAGTGGTATTAGTGAATATAGTAACTCTGTATTGTAATAGAGAAGTGGGCGGAGCTTCTTCTGGTCATGGTGAACATAAGGCTTGTGTTGTGTACAGTAGTAAAGTTGTAAGTGATATTAGTGAATATAGTAACTCTGTATTGCAGAGAAGTGGGTGGAGCCTCTGCAGAGCTTTTGGTGGTAACAGCGTTATTTAGTCTTAACCTGACCCAGCTATCAAATATATTGCTTTTTAGTTGAGATAAAGTGTTGATAAGGTGCAGTTTAATCTCATATATTAGCCAGATAATATACTGCTATGAACAAACTCTGTCTTTACTGCTCCATGCTGTATACACACTGAGCGCGGTATGTGCAGTGTTCACTGCTCACAGCCGAACGACTCTGTTTACTACATCTGAGCTGCACATCCCATTAAGTTCTAATTCAGAACTCTTTCCAACCAAGATGAGATGTTTACAATAAAGCAAAAAAAATGCATGTAATGCATTCTTTATTCCAGCACCCCATGTTGGTTTTTTATCTCTCCTCTTAAACATACAAGTATATACTATACTTATATTTTAATTGACACCACTAATATAAATATGATTGCATTTAACATTTCTTACATTCATTTTATCATTTACATTTAAATATCCACTATAATATTTTTGTGTCCTAAGAAGAACAAGTGGGCCTAATCACAGTAAATCACAGACTATGGTATTGACACCACTAGTTTTTAGTTATTAAACCAAATTGATTTAATGCAAATAATTATTATTATTATAATAAGTTACCAAAACAGCAACTTTACAAGGAGAGAGAAAAACCTTTTAAACTTTTCAACGGAAGTCAATGTAAAAAGAGTTTATTTCAGGTCATTTTGAAGAGTTTCTATTGGTCCGTTCATCAAGAAATTTCGGCACAGTGTAAAGGACAGTTTGTCTGTTCAAATAATAAATTATGTAGTAAACTAAAAATCTACAAAAATGGAGATAAGTGTTTTTCATAGGACAGAGACGCTATACAGTTATACACAGTACTGCAGTTAAAGTGAATTTCTGATCTTTGTAAAGTGATTTAACATTAACTAGACTTGAGTAAAGTCTTTAAAATGTAATAAATAATAACTGTGTTAAATGTGAGATGGAGAGATTATGTGATTATTTTGGGGCAGAGCAGCGTGGAGGCCCGGCTCTGCCTCCTCTCTCCGGCAGATAACGACCGCAGGCCCGTTCTGTTCTACAGCGGCAGAAGCGGGTAAATCATAAAGCGCAGTCTGTCAGCTAATCGTTAAATTACCCGGAGAAGGTGGGCTTTCTCCGGGGCCCAGGAGGAGGAGAGCAGACCCTGCCAAACTCTCACCAGCTGCTGGAAGGGGCTTGTAAATTGTGCTGAGCAGATGGGTCAAGGTTTTGATTTGGTCGTGACCCGGGTTAATAAATCTGGATGATATAAGCGGGGGGGAAAGACTGGAAACACACACCCTCGTCCAGGAAACACACACTGTTTCTCCTCCGTCTCGCTGGAACTCCTACGGTACGGGGCTGGGCAGAGAGGGAGAGAAGGAGAGAAGGAGGCTGGGACAGAAAAAAAAAAAGAAAACAGGCGATCGATAAATCGTTATGTTTTGCTCCACCAAGCCAGGGTGAGCTAACACACACACACATACACACACAAACACACACAAATACAAACACACACATGCGCACACTAACACTGTGGCATAGGAAGGGGCTGCATTTGCCAAAAGACATTTTATTGTTTTAGAGAGTGTGTGTGTGTGTGTGTGTCTATGTGTGTCTATGTGTGTGTGTGTTTTCTTACTCTTTCTATTACCGGTTTTGGATCATTAAGCCATTGATTTTTGCTTGGCCGTGTAAGTGGTGTGCCAGGTCCCTGCAGGAAGAGCCAGCCAGACAGGACTTTCTCTGCCTGTGACAGACAGTCCAATCCCCTCCTGAGAGACGCCGCATCAGCCTCTCGCATTTCCTGAAAGCGCGAGAGAGAGAGAAAGAAAGAGAGAGGAAGAGAGATAGAGAATTTGTGCTGGCCTGACTGTCAGAAAGAAATTGGCCAGCCAGGCTTTACACAGCAAACAATATCTAAAAATACAGCCTCCCAGCGCCACGTCCCAGAGCGCAATTGCGGAGTCATTAAAGTCATGCTTCATCAGATTGGCACAATTTTCCCTTTACCACAAACACAGTCAATCAGCCTGTGCAGCGAGGGACTTTTTCAATGGGACTAAGACATAATATTACATCATCAAACAGAGGTGGCAAGGTGGTGCCGCAGATAGCGCGTGTGTGTTCTGCAGAGCTCCAGGGGGTCACTGGGTTCACTGTGGTCACTGTCTGTGAGTTCGTTTGTGTTTTCTTTCACTTTAAAATGAAAAAATATATATATTTATCGTATAATTTGTGAGCAAGACCAAAATCATTTTCACAGATCTCAATCCTACACATTCATTTTCCATTTTCTTCTGATTAAGATAGACCAATTGTCCAACCCATTCAGCTGCTACTCAGCTGTATATCTCTTAATCACTAGTGATGCCACAACACAAGGAGGGTGAAGACTAACCAGGACACGCCTCCTCCGACTCATGTGAAGTCAGACACCACCTCTTTTTCAACTGCTGTTGATGCAGCATTGCCGAGTAGCATCATAGCGCACTCGGAGGAAAGCGTCATCTACCCACCTGGAGAGAGCAAGGCCAATTGTGCTCTGCTCTTTCGAGGCTTCGGCAGCTAAAGGCAAGCTGCATAACTGGGATTCGAACCCCATCAGTCTCACAATCATAGTGGCAAGGCTTTAGAATCAATGTGACATAAATCTCTTACACCAATTAAGCGCAATATTTTGACCACTGTCAATCCTTGTGTTTCTACATGCATTATCGTATTTTTTCACATTATAGTTTTATAATCCGTTTCTCTTTATACATTATTATTTTCCTTCTTTCACCCTGTTCTTCAATATTCAGGACCCGACAGGAGAAAAAAAACCTCCACAGAACAGCTATTATATACTATTGTTTGTGTGGTGGGTCATTATTTTCAGCACATGCATATTCTCATAAAATAATGTTCATAACTCAAAAAGCATTATGTAATCAGTTTTGTGGAAATGAGAAATGAGATTCAGTGTAGATTCAGAAATGAGATTGAGAGTAAATTCAGTAAATTTTAAACTTTTTAGTTTAGTACATCCCTCCCTCCCTCCTACACGCCCCTCCTTCTCCCCCTCGCCCCAAAAAGTTTGCTCTTGCCTTGTCCCTCTTTAACCCCACGCAGAGAGAACTCGCCGTTCTGCGCCAGCTCCTGATTGGATATTTACGGGCACAATTTAAGCAAAATTTTCCAGCATTAATAATGGAAATGATCCCGGCTCTGTGTGGGAGCTCGGGCTTGGCTGCCCTCCCCGAGTCGGCCCAAGAAGGTGTTTGCAAATGAGAGCGAGTAAATTAAGGAGCGCACCCCCCCAACACACACACATACACACTCCTCAACACACACACACACACACCCTGCAGAGAGAAGGACACTATTTCACTTCTCTTCAAAGGGCAAAAATATTACACAGCTTTTGCTTTCAGCACAGTGTGCTTCTTTCTCTCTCTCTCTCTCTCTCTCTCTCTCTCTCTCTCTCTCTTTCTTTCTCTCTCTCTCTCTCTCTCTCTCTGGTTCTAACTTATTCTCGCTCGCTCTCTTCTTTGGGGATTGTGTGTTAAATTATTAAAGATTTTAATCATTCTTCCAAGAGACTGTGAAGCCCCTAACAGGGAGCTGTGTGTGTGGTGCAGTGTGTGTGGAGGATAGATGAAGGGGGGACTCGTATAAAAGCATGGGGGAGATATGCGCTGTGGAACGAGCGAATAGGAGAAAGAAATGGCTTTGAGTGACTGATGCTTTTGATGCTTTGAAGGTGAAGGGGCTTTTGGGCTGAGTTTCATTCCTTTGTGTGTGTTTGTGTTTGTGTGTGAGCGAGAGAATCCACTGCAAAAAAAAAATGTATCTTAGCAAGTAAAATCCTCCTAAATATGGTCTAAATATCTAATTCCTTTTTTTCACATTATTAGAATTAATTACTTTTTTTTAGGTTTAGTTTTGAGTGATTTAGTTGTTAGATACTTTAGTTTTTGGACAGAAAAAACATCAAACACATAGCTTAACTATGAAAAATACTTTCTATAATTAAGTCAGACCAACTTAAAACGATATAGTAACTTTTGTTACAGAATGTCCTCCCAACTTACAACTGGCCAAAAACACTTATTGACACAACAAGATTTGAAGGTATTTGACAGTGAAGAGCTGAGAATTTACTATGATTTAAACGTACTTCTCACACTTAATGAGCATCAGTGGCCAATCTTCATTAATTGCACATCGCACCAGTAAGGATGAACAACATCCAACAGGATTAACTGTGGATGCTGTAGGAGGAAGCTGTCTGAAAGGGATGTTCGGGTGCTAACCTGAATTGTATCCAAAAAACATAAAACCGCACCTCAACTATCCTGTTTCCACCAGAACTGTCCGTCACCACAATAAATTGTTGTGGTCTAAAACCAGATGTTTCGGTTTCATTGTCCAACCCCTGTATGTATTAAAATTTCTCATTTAAAATTTAAATGTCTTAAAAATTGAAAATTAAAATATCAATGTAATAAAAGAAGGCAGAGTTTTTTATAATCATTCTGTATTTAATTGATTCAAGTAAAATAATCAGAATTTTCCTTTTATTCCAGTGTCACAGTCTAGAATACAGCACATAATTTCAGTGTAAACTCTGAGCATCTACATTAGGGACTGTGATGCTCACCTGTAGATTAAGGAGCGCGTCTGTGCTTCTGCAGGATTAAATGACAGCCCTCTATCTAAAATCATCTCCACTCTCCCCATCAAAAGCTAAAACACCAGTTTGATGGCTCTGGCAACCCAAGCAATACAATCAGCTGGAAATTGAGGCCAGGTGCTCGGGGACGGTGTCTGGATCTCAGCGTTTTACTGTCTGATCTGTGAGAATAACACAGTGTCTATCCCATGATCGTTGAGGACTCTGGTGAGCGGGAGCAGCTCAGTGTTCCTGCTCTATAGATACTTTCTAGCTCTGGTTTTATGCTTAGAATAATAAAAAAGAACCATTTTTATTATGTGGAACACAAATCAGGGACTAATGAATCATAAAGTATCATAATTTGCCTGGAGAGCCTACAAATGCTTATGGGGCTTAAACACAGACCACGCAAATATATTCAGACAGACAGTTTGGCGCCCACAGCATGTGCCCACAGAATTAAACATTCATTTACTGCTCTTTTTTTTTTTTAATAAATTATCTTTAATCGATTTAAAAATGGTGGAAAATAAAGAAAATTCCATGTTTGTGTTCAAGGAACCACAATATTTAATGTATAGTATGTCTTAGATATAAATAACACCCTGTTTAGACGTAAAAACTCAAGAAAAAGTTTTTTTTGTGTGTTTATTTTTGAGTCAAACAGAAAAATCCTTTCTGATTTTATCAGTTATGTAAATTTATGTTCCTGAAAATGGATATCTGCCATTCAGTTTCCAGTATTTTGGTCTCTCCCCATTCAAACAGATTAGTAATCTTTTAAAAGGAAGCTCAGTTGCAGGGTGTTGGCAATCTCGTAGCCTTAGCCACCTTTAAGATCCTCAGAGAGTTCTTTGCCATGAGGTGCCATGTTGGAACTTTCAGTGACCAGTTTGAGAGAGTATGAGAGCTGTACTACAAAACTGAACACACCTGCTACCTATGCACACCTGAGACCTAGTAACACGAACGAGTCACATGGCATTTTGGAGGGAATTTGGACATTTAGTGGTGTAGTGTCTAATAGGGGTGTACTCACTTTTGTTGCTGCTGGTTTAGACATTATTTTGAGGGAAGAATACATTTACACTGTTATATATGCTGCACACAGCATATATAACATTGTGTCAAAGTGTCATTTTGCCAGTGTTTTCCCATGAAAAGGTAAACTCAAATATCTGCAGAAATGTGAGGGGTGTTCTCACTTTTGTGGTACACTGTAACTGGTGGCTGCATTGGTAACTGGTGCCTTAAAGAACTTATAAAACTGTTAAAACTGTTAAAACATTTTTTTAATTATTAAAAGTCATACAACTGAGTGACAATAGCCTTCTTCCCGTGAGATGAGGGTGATGCTGAGGTCGTGACACTTTTTAAATAAATCACTGTAGCTTTATTGTTGAGAAACTTTGGTTATTTTAATTGTCTTTGAGTGAGGATTAAACCTGTGCATTATATTAAGCCTTTTCAGCTGTTTCACCCTGAATTAACTCTGCTCTATGTGTGTGTGTGTGTGTGTGTGTGTGTGTGTGTGTACAGAGTGAAGGTGAAGTGTGAGTCTCTTATAATGAGATGCAGATATAGGTGTGATTTTTAATGTTAAAGGGTGAGATACAGGTGTGTTCACACAACAGTGAGTTATTTTAAGTAAGCTTGTGTTTTTAAATGTAAGTTGTAAGTGTGTGTGTGAGTGTGTGGGTCTGTAAGCGTGTGTGTGTGTGAGAGAAAGAGAACTCAGATATCAGTAGGACTGCTGGAGCAATAACACGCCCAATATTTTGCTCGCAGTAATAAATTAAATATTGGACGGCGTGCCTGCGTGGTTTTGCCCTTGGTTTTTAATTTAGGAATCGAAGACAAACAGTCATTCTTGCATAAATTATAGCAAAATATCAGGACTGTTTGTTTTCCTAAGATAAGGGCAACAGCGAATGATGAATTTGGGTCATCACATATCATGACGTATCATGCTTTTCTACATTATTTATACTTTAAATCATAGATGGACCAATGGGAGTGGGAATGGTCTAGAACCAGGGGTGTCCAAACTACGGCCCGCGGGCCATTTGCAGCCTGTTTCCTTTTTTGGAGCGGCCCGCGAGGTATTTTAGAAATAGAATGAAAGTTGGCCCGCTGTTAAGCAGGATTTTATAATGTGAGATTCAAAGTTTGAACGCCAGGCGTCAGAAACGAGCCAAAGAGTCTAAAAGCGGAGAGGGTGCGCATTTCTAGCGCAGAAAAACGGACCAAAGAGTCTAAAAGCGGAGAGAGTGCGCATTTCTAGCACAGAAATACGAGGCAAAAGAGTCTAAAAGCGGAAAGGGTGTGCATTTCTAGCGCAGAAAAACGAGGCAAAAGAGTCTAAAAGCGGAGAGAGTGCACATTTCTAGCGCAGAAAAACGGGCCAAAGAGTATAAAAGCGGAGAGGGTGCGCATTTCTAGCACAGAAATACGAGGCAAAAGAGTCTAAAAGCGGAGAGAGTGTGCATTTCTAGCGCAGAAAAACGAGGCAAAAGAGTCTAAAAGCGGAGAGAGTGCGCATTTCTAGCACAGAAATACGAGGCAAAAGAGTCTAAAAGCGGAGAGGGTGCACATCTCTAGCGCAGAAAAACGGGGCAAAGAGTCTAAAAGCAGAGAGAGTGCACATTTCTAGCGCAGAAAAACGGGGTAAAAGAGTCTAAATGTTGCCGTAATTAAGGAGTTTCATATTAAGAGACATCATGAAATTAAACATCAATTTGAAAAATCTTAGTTTACATAATACTGTCCCTCTTTCTCTCTATCTCTCAGTATAGTACGAAGAACAAAGATTAAAATCTGTTTATCGCACGTATTTTACTCTCACAAACATGCTCTCTCTCTCTCTCTTTCTTTCACTCTCCCACTTTCTCTTTATCTATCTCTCAGTATAGTATAGAGAACAAGGATTAAAATCAGTTTATCCCACTTCTTCTCCTCTCTTTCGCACACACACTCTCTCTTTCTGTCTTCTGTTTCTCTCTTTGTCTTTATATCTCTCATTCTCTTTCTCTCTTGTTTCCTCTCTCTCTTTCTCACATACCATACATCCTCAGTATAATATAGTGAAGAAGGATTAAAATCTAATCATTCAAATGTTCTTCTCTCTTTCTCTCTTTCTCTCTTTCCTGCTCTCTCTCATTCTTTCTCTCTATATATCCATCTCTCAGTATAGTATAGAGAACAAGGATTAAAATCAGTTTATCCCACTTCTACTCCCTCTCTCAGTCTCTCTCTCTCTCTCTCTGTCTTTTGTTTCTCTTTTTCTCTTTATATCTTTTTTTTCTCTCTCTCTCTCAGTCTCTCAGTATAGTATAGAGGTCTAGGATTGAAATCTATTTATCCCACTTTTTCTATTCTCTCTCTCTCTCTCTCTCTCTCTCTCTCTCTGTATGTGTTCTATATTTAATCAGGCAGGCTGCTGGATGGTGGATGATGGCGTAAGAGAGGAGAATGTGAGCTGGCAGGAAGGATGATGATGTGTGTGTTCACATGCTTGTTTATGTGTGTGTTTATGCCAGAGGTACACTCTAAGAATATGTGTGTGTGTGTGTGTGTTGTGTGTGTGTGTGTGTGCTCCACTGCGCTTGTCTGTGTGTTTATTTAAGTAATGGTCGCTCATGATGCTGCAGTGAAGCTCATTAGATGGCTTTCACAGATTACTCACCTTCCACTCTGAGAAAGCTGCTAAATAAGGTTCTATAAGTTTTGTTAAGTCAGATGTGCTGGAGCTTTGCAGAAATCCAGTCCTCCAGAACCTGAATTTCCTCGTCCTGCCATGGCAGAACCATGTTTGGTTCCATAAGGACTCATTGCAATAGAGATGTGAGTGTAAAGAACCTTAGTAAAAACCTATACTTCAACTTCTTTTAAATCTTTTGAAGAGGTTTTTCTTCTATGGCATCACCCGAATCACCCGCTACAAAGAACCCTTTGTAGCACCCTTAATTTTTTAAGAGCTTAAGAGCCACAGCCTTGCTTTACTGAGAAAAAGAGAGAAAAAGAGAGAGAGAAATTACTTTTAATGCAAGGTTTTCAGTCGCTGAGTATCTTTAAAGACTGGTAATAAAAGCCTGGCCCTGGCTCAGTCTATGCCTTGGTCTCTGGCTCTGTCCCTGGCTCAATTGATGGCTTGGTAAATGCTTTGGTCTCTGGCTCAGTTGATGGCTTGGTAGATGGTTTGGTCTCTGGCTCAGTTGATGGCTTTGTAGATGGTTTGGACGCTGGGTCGGTCCCTAACTGTGTCCCTTAGTTGGTCACTGACTTGGACCCTGGTTGGTCACTATCTCCAGTCCCTGGGTCAGCCTTGGGTGCTGACTCTGTGCTAGCCTCTCTGGCCTCTGGTTTGGTCTTTGGCTCAGTTGATGGCTTAGTAACTCGTTTGGTTTCTGGCTCAGTTGATGATTGAGTAACAGGTTTGGTCTCTGGGTCAGTTGATGACTTAGTGGCTTGTTTGGTCTCTGGCTCAGTTGAGGACTTAGTAACTGGTTTGGTCTCTGGCTTAGTTGATGACTTAGTGGTTGTTTTGGTCTCTGGCTCAGTTGACGACTTAGGAACTGGTTTGGTCTCTGGCTCAGTTGACGACTTAGTAGATGGTTTGGTCTCTGACTCAGTTGATGACTTAGTAACTGGTTTGGTCTCTGGCTCAGTTGAGGACTTAGTGGCTGGTTTGGTCTCTGGCTCAGTTGAGGACTTAGTGGCTGGTTTGGTCTCTGGCTCAGTTGAGGACTTAGTAGCTGGTTTGGTCTCTGGCTCAGTTGATGGCTTAGTATCTGGTTTGGTCTCTGGCTCAGTTGATGACATAGTATCTGGTTTGGTCTCTGGCTCAGTTGATGACTTAGTGGCTGGTTTGGTCTCTGGCTCAGTTGATGACTTAGTAACTGGTTTGGTCTCTGACTTAGTTGATGACAAAGTAACTGGTTTGGTCTTTTGCTCAGTTGATGATTTAGTAATAGGTTTGTTCTCTGGCTCAGTTGATGACGTGTTGGCTGATTTGGTCTCTGTCTTAGTTGATGACTTAGTAGCTGGTTTGGTCTCTGGCTCAGTTGATGACTTAGTGGCTGGTTTGGTCTCTGGCTCAGTTAAGGACTTAGTAGCTGGTTTGGTCTCTGCTTCAGTTGATGATTTAGTGGCTGGTTTGGGCTCAGCTGATAACTTCATTCCCTGACTCAATTGCTGGTTTGGTCACTTGCTCAGTTCCTTACTGTGTCACTGGGTTGGTCGTTGACTTGGTCCCTGGTTTGGTCACTAGCTTAGTCCCTGGCTCAGTTCCAGGCTTGGTTGCTGGCTTACTAGCCATGGCTGAAACACTAGGCCTAATATATATTCACTTTTTATAATCTGAACCAGTCAATGACTTAAAATCCTGTAGTGTGAAAAGTGTTATGACAGGACATGAGTGTAAGGTGGTGAAGAGAAAGCAGGGGGTGGAGTTATTTCTTATCCATATTCTTCCTACGTTCTTCTGTGCGTTCTCATAAGTATATTTTGGAAAAAAAAAATGTATACCATATTCTGTATCAGCAAACCACAGCAGCTAAAAAAATCCAGCTAAACACAAGTAAAATAATCATGTTGACTATTACATATAGTTTATATATTATATTACAGGATTTTACACAAATATAATACATTATGTTATGCTTTATTACACAGCTCTGGTGTGTGTTGCCCTGCTGCTTCACCTGAGTTACACAGTGCAGTTAGCAGCACGTCAAGCCAAGAAAACCATTGATGGAGACACTCTTTTCCCTGTTACAGTCTGTGGAGCATCTTTATGATTTTGTACTTATAAAAAACATACATTCAAATATAAAAATGTACATATTTGCATGACCCCAAAACCCCTAAACTACTAATTTATTTTTAAATAAAAAAATACCCCAGACCAGCTGTATTACAACCAGGTAATTTAGCTTATTAACTGGAAATGTACTTTTATATATAGACATCTATCCTCTATTAACAAGTGGATATACCAGAACATGTAAGGTGAGTGAGAGAAAAAAGAAAGAAAGAAAGAAAGAAAGAAAGAAAGAAAGAAAGAAAGAAAAAAGGGAAACAAAAGAATGAGAAGAACATTTCTGAGAGAGAAAAGTACTGATTTAGACGTTTTCTTTCTGCTCTGGGTTCCTCTGGGTCGTGTACATTAGGAGCAGTCTTATGGATGTCTTAGAATACACACAACTCAGCTCTCTCTCTCTCTCTCTTCTCAGCTCTCTCTCACTCTTTTTATCCTCCCCCAGGAAGAAAGAGATATGCCTCTCCATCCCTTTGTCTCTCTCTCTCTCTCTCTCTCTCTCTCTCTCTCTCTCTCTCTCTCTTGTTCGTTTATTCACCTCAGACTCAGTGGAAGAAGGTCAGCTTGAGGCGCCTGAACCACAGACTGGGCTCTGCTCCACTCTCCATGAACCCTGCAGAGATACTTACAGAGAAAAAGGAATAACAGAGTAACTGAAATGTTCTGATATGCCAAAAGTCATGGGACGGAAGTATGCACAAACTTTGATGGTTAGTTTGTTTGAAGTGTTACCTCTGGAGACGGCTTGAAAAGTTTTGAGGTGTTATCTTGTGAGTGAGGTGGAAACACTGGTCAGCATGCTCATGGCAAGGCAGTGTGAATCATGGGAGACCCCACACACTTATCCCACAGGTCAGTGCTGCGTTCTTTAACTTCCATGGGACATGGCAAAACAAGTCATGGGATACAATAAAAGTTCCTGTCCCGTGACATTTGGCATGTCATTCTAGTTTGTAATAAGAGATATGGCAAATACAAAAAAAAAATATTTCCTCTGTTTCACAAGTCCACTTACTTACTTCTAAGGTGCTGCCACTATGATTGGGAGATTGTGGTTTGAATCCTGGTTATGCAGCTTGCTTTTTCATTTTCTGTTCATTAGATAAGTCAATGTGGATACAGCTTCAATGCAAACAGAACAGGGAAATGGAAAGTGATTCATACCCACTACTGAGAGAGAAAGAGAGAACGCAGGATTTATCACCAAGCTACACCATATCATTCATACAGAAAGAGAGAGAGAGAGAGAGAGAGAGAGAGAGAGAGAGAGAGAGAGAGGGGTGAAATAAAAAATAAGAACAGATGTAGAAAGTAAAAAGAAAGACAACAAATGGATAAATAAAGAATGAACAGAAAGATTAAAAAAGAGAAAAGAACGAAAGAAAGCAAGAATTAATAAATAAAGGAACAATAAAAATAATAAGGTAAGATGAGAGATAACTAAAGTTGTGAAAAAGATAAACATAAATAAATACTTAGAAACTCAAAAGCAGGTTAATTAATAATTAAATTTATAAACAACATACATTTTTGACTGAAATAAGTTGAGTTCACTGAGAAAATGTTTTGTAATTAAACACTGTTTAAATGGTAATTTATTTTAAATGATAATTATTTTATTTATCTGTTTTGAGATTACTGAAGACTGATTTTAAAGACTCAATATTATCTATATGCTGAAATTCAGGAGTCATAATGTGAGTTAAGATCATTTTTGACTGAGCTTTGTTGAGTTCATTCAAAAAACGCTCTGTAATCAGTTGCTCAGGCGTGTTTTACAAGGCTGATTATAATAAGTTTTCTCTGTTTGTGTCAATAAAGTGTAAGTAAAAGTTCATTCATATGGAACGACAGCATGCTTTTGTTATGGCTGATGATAACGGTGACATTATGAGCAGATTTAATAAAAGGCGGCTGATGGAACGATGGTCGTAATTCAGCGGTGGAGAGGAAGACTGGTGACGGAGGCCTGTTTCTGACAGTCTGTAATTCAGTGTATTTGAGGCGCCGTATTCTTTATAGTGGTGATATTGTCATACGCGGTGAATAATGAGGCGGGTGTTTTAGAATGCAGCTGTTATCCCGAGGCCGCTATGCAAAGCAAGGTCACGCTCAGTCAAGCCCCGGGAGAAGTTCTCTCATTTTCAGCCACTCTTGTAAAGTTGTCTCATTTTCATTTGACACAATTTATGGGGGCGCCTCCGAATGCGTGTAATATTTTATACTTCTTGATCATTTAATTGAACCCTTTGGAAGCTGCGGAGGTGCGGCGCGGGTTTGGACGGGGTGCGGTTTTGCGGGGGGAGGTGGAGGGGGTCGTAAGAGTTTAAGGCGCTGTGCTGCATGTCATTCTGAGAAGGTTACGAGGAGCGCCGGCCCTGGCCTGTTTAAAGACTTACCTTAGGACACACTCCAGTAATGACAGAGCGAAAGAGAGAAAGAGAGAGAGAGAGAGAGAGAGAGAGAGAGAGAGAGAGAGAGAGAGAGAGAGAGAGAGGGTGAAGGGAAAGAAGAAGATTGGCAATACAGTATCATATGGTCGTGCCAATAAAACTTACTGAACTGAATTGAGACAAAATAGAGAGACAGGAAAAGACACACAGAGAGAGAGAGAGAGGAAAGAGGAAGGAAAAGGCAGTAGAAAAGACCAGAATAAAGAAGGAAAAAGAGAGACAGAGCAACACCAGGGGCCTCATATTAATAATAATAATATTATATAATAATAATATTATATACGCATAGCGTATAATTACCCATGTTTTAAGTTTTATTATTCTAAGATAAATGTTTTCATTTAAATGCTTTAAATGAGTTGCCTACCAAAAAGCCACACGTCACGCACTCAGCTTGTTTTCTTATACTCTTATCCTCTTGGAAATCTAAAACGGCTTATAAGCCAGTCATCATCATGGGCCAAAAAAACATAATGGTCACGGAAAATGCGCGCTCAATGAATTCGGCCAGTAGCAATATTTTCCAGTAATGCCAACGCTGCATCTCCAACAACTCCAGCGCAAACCTAATCTAGGCTAAAACCCATAATCTAGGCTAAGTGGAAACACGTTAAACGATTATTTCTGTAAGACAATGAAACTGTCTGATTCATTTACTTTATTTTACCCAATAATGCTTACTTCAATGTGTGCATAAAGGGATATCTTAATAGTTGTAATTTCAATGCATCGCCACTAAGTGTCGCCAAATGACAAAAACACAGTACATACGCACAAAAAAAAGGCGTACGCCCAAAACAAAAGTGCCGTGGGGGAACGCACTTTCACACGTTCAAGTCAAATTTAGTACATCTGACCGTGAGCGTGAAATATGGCGTACGCAATGTTTTTGTGCGTACGCACCTTTAGTACATGAGGCCCCAGATCTGCAAATGTAGTAAATAAAATGTACATATATTACATATTATTTGTTTTTCTGTGTTAATGTATGTGTTTGTAATCCTTGCAATTCACTGTGCTTTGGCAGTGCTGAACTTGAGTGTGTGTGTGTGTGTGTGTGTGTGTGTGAGAGAGAGAGAGAGAGAGAGAGAGAGAGAGAGAGAGAGAGACTTTGACACCCTTTATTTTACTGTTATAAACCTACATTACGCACAAAAAAACAAACAAAAAAAAAAATAAAATAAAATAAAATAAAAATAAAAAAACACATACATATATATTATATCTATTTTTTCTCTCTTTTTTTCCCTTCTTTCCTTTTTTAAAAAGTAAAGACTAAATCATCTTCATAAACAGAGCATAATATATCCCCTCGGGCCCACACATGACAAAATTCCTCAATTCTATGAGTCATCTTAAAAAAAACAAAATCAATTTTTAATCTAATCTTTATCAGAGTTTTAAGCATGTCTCCAGCATCCTGCGAGCTACACCCCTTCAATTTGTTCTTCCTAGACAGCCACACAGCCAGCTTGGCCTGACCCAGTATAAAATTCAATAAAACAAGTATTCTTCTCTGTGAAACTTTATATCTCGGCCCAAACAAATACATTGGCTCATTAAAATCTACACCATATGCGCCAAACCAATCTCTGAGCAACATGAACATAGCAGCCAACCTTGTGCATCGTAAAAAAAGATGCTCAAGTGTTTCTTCTCTGCCACAGAACATACACAAACTGCTAACAGTGGGGTCGATGTGTGCTACGTGTCTGTTTGTGGCCACGGCCCCATGTACTATCCGCCACTGTAGATCAGCCGTTCGCTTCTCTATAGGGGGTTTGTACAGGGACCTCCAGCAGCCTCGTGGGGAAGAACCCGGGTCCAAAACCCCCGACCATCTAGTCTCCTTCAACCCAGTCAGGGACCGTTGATGTTGTACCTTGACACACGTCTCGTACAGAGCCTTCTTTGTGGCTGCCACCAAAGACGACAGCTGTGGTCTCTGAAAGGTCAGAATAGATCCTTCCACCTCCTGAAAATCCACTGCCGCTGCAGAGATGGATACAGATAGAGGAGGTGACACATCTTCAACAGCGTTTCGACCCAACTCCTCCCTGAAGCGTGAGGGGAGAGCAGCGATCACCTCACCCAGAAGCCTCTCCATCAGACGGTTTGACTGGACACCAGTCTCTGCACACAGGTCATCTGCAGTTTTCCAGATTCCACCAGATCTCAGTCCATCAACAGTGGTAATCCCTGCTTGTTGGAGGCGCTGTCGTAAATATCTGGAGTCTAAAATCCGTGATTTTATAAGAGGGTTATAAAACAATGGCTCGTCCTTAATGGTAGTAAAAGGTTCATCCACTCTGTCAATGTTCAGCATTGTTAACCACGCTCTTAAAACAGACTGATAAAAAGGAGATGTTGCTAACAAATTCATTTCGTTTACACGTAGAATAAAAAGATGCTTATCATAAGCCATGCTCTCCACTCGCTGCAATAAAGCACAGGCAGTGCCAGCCCAAGCCAGTCCATCTCCATATAAAAGTCTTTGCACAGTCTGTAAGCGAAAAGTTTTAATTCGGCTCGACAGATCGATCAGGCCCTGCCCCCCCTCCTGCAGCGGCAGGTAGAGTACAGCAGCCGGGATCCAGTGCTGGCCTGACCAGAAGAAATTCACGATCTGCCTCTGTATGTCCTTAATGAGGGCATCAGGAGGTTCTAGAACTGTCACTCGGTGCCACAGCATAGAAGCTATAAGGTTATTGGCCACCAGTACCCTCCCCCTATATGACAGCTGTGGCAGGACCCAGGTCCACTTAGACAACTTAGCACACACCTTTTCCACAATACCATCCCAGTTCTTCTGCAGAAAATGTGACGTTCCCATAAAAACTCCTAGATACTTCAGGCCTTCTCTGCCCCACTGCAGATTACCTGGTAATATAGGGGGTGCAGCCCTCTGCCACTGCCCTGCTAAAAAAGTCTCACATTTATCCCAGTTTACTTTCGCTGAGGAGGCACTTGCATAAATATCTAAAGCTCTAAGAAGAGCTTGAACATCAGCCTGATGCTTCAGGAAGACAGTAACATCATCTGCATATGCAGATAAAACCACTCGTTCCTCCAAACCTCTAAAATAAAATCCCTGCATATCTGCTCTTAGTCTACTCAACAAAGGTTCAATGGCCAAACTATATAACTGGCCACTAAGTGGACACCCTTGTCTAATCCCTCTTCTCATCATTAAGGGTTCACTAAGACCACCCCCAACCTTTAAAATGAAAGAGGCCTCAGAGTACAGCACATTCAACCATGATAAAAAAACATTTTGCACACCAAAAGCTTCAAGAGTTTTAAACAAATACAAGTGGTCAACTCTATCAAAAGCTTTCTCCTGATCAATGGTTAAAAGACCTATCTCACAAACATCCATATTACTCAAGTCAATGACATCTCTGACTAAAAACAGATTGTCCATTATAGTGCGACTGGGTATGCAGTAAGACTGATTGGGGTGTATTATAGTGTGCAAGCAAAGTTTCAGTCTATTTGCAAGACATTTTGCTAAAATCTTGTAGTCCGTGCATAAAAGCGACACTGGCCTCCAGTTCTTTAGAAGTCCCAGATCCCCTTTCTTAGGCAGCAGTGAGAGTACAGCCCGTGAAGAAGACACCGGTAACCTGCCTTCAATAAAAACAGCTCTAAACACCTCAAGCAGGTCTTCTCCAAAAAAATCCCAAAAAGATTTAAAAAATTCAGCAGGAATGCCGTCAATCCCAGGAGCACGTCCAGAAGTTAATTCCTGTACAGCAGTGGCCAGTTCCTGCAGCTGTAGATCTGCCTCCAGAAGATCAGCCTGCTCCCCAGTGATCTTGGGCAGATCACGCAAGAGTTCCTCTCTGCATGAAGAATTACAGTCAGCAGCTCCATACAAATCCATAAAAAAGTCTGTAGCAATTTTCCTCATTTCAGTCGGAAGAGAAGTCACACGTCCATCTGAAGACTGGAGGTACAGCATTTTGTTCTGACGTTGAACCTTTTTTGTTAAATTAAAAAAGAAGGCACTTGGAGAATCCATTTCATTAACACTAGAAAACCGATGTCTAGCCAGTGCCTTCTTTGCTTGTTTATGTAAAAAAGAACTCAAAACCTTCTTTCTGCCATCCAACCTCCTTCTCATATCAGCAGTATTGGCACCAACTATCTCACTCTCCAGCAGACTGATTTCTGTCTCTAAAGCACATAAAGTGTCATTTACAATACCACTTGTGTGGGCAGTATACTGCTGACAAAAAATCCTAATCTGAGTTTTTCCCACCTCCCACCAGGATACCAAACTCTCAAACTCTTCTTTCCGCAGCCTCCATTCCTCCCAAATTGTTTTAAAATGTTTAATAAAACCTTCATCCTGAAGTAGTCTAACATTAAAACGCCAATAAGAACTTTCTTTCTGTGTATCTGACATCATAAAATCCAAAACAATCAGATAATGATCTGAGAAACCTGAGGGAAACATGCCTGTATCAATAAACCTATTTCTGTGAGCCATTGAAATATAGAACCTGTCCAGCCTCGCTGCACTGATACAGTTATCCGATGCCTTAAACCACGTATACTGTGTCACTTTCTGATTTTTTTCTCTCCAGACATCTACCAGAGCACACTGATTTAGCACCTCTCCCAACATCACAGCAGACTGTGGGTGTGGCTCCTCCCCTGTCCTATCTATTGTAAAGTCCAGAGTGCAGTTCCAGTCTCCTCCCATTACCACTACTGGACTGCCAGTGACCTGCCGCAAAGCATCTTTTAACCTAGAGAGCAAACGCACTCTCTCACCACCCCTATTTGGAGCATAAACATTAACAAAAAGGAACTCTGTTAGTCTAATTTCTACCTGAATAATTAAGATTCTACCCTGCTCTAATTCTGTGACCTTTGGATTATCTAAAAACAATCTACTATTAAAAAGCACTCCCACCCCTGCCGAAATATTTGACCCGTGACTAAAATAAAAATCTCCTTTCCACCACATCTTCCACTCTGCCTCATTATCATGATCACTATGCGTTTCTTGCAAAAAAAGGATGTCTATATTCTTTTGTGTAATGCATTCAGAAATCATAGCCCTTTTCATCTTGTCCCTGCCACCATTAATGTTTAAAGAGCCTATCCTAAGCCTCTCCATGGAAAGAGAAATTAGAAGGAATAAGCAGACAAGGACAGCAACAGTAAAAGAAATAAACACCCTGTGCACTGTGATCATTGTTTTTCTTTTTTGAGACGCTCCTTTTGTCTTAGTTTAGTCAGATGATTCTTTAGACGAAATCTCTTTTTTCTGTCTAATTCCACAAAACTGGCTACTGAACGCAAGTGCACTACAGATGCTATAAATTTTTCAACATCTGGAAAAAAAATCTACAACATTAACCGATTTACCAAACGTAGTATCCAGGAAATCATTAATTTCCTTCAGAGTATACAATGGACTGTCTCCCCCAAACTGAGAGACACCAATGTCAGATATATCTGAGAAACTATCATCATCCTGTGACCCACGCAGCTCCATTTCCTCATCCAGCTCCATAGAACTCTCTGCTACCTCCGTGTTTATCCCAGCCCCACTGTGAGCCAAACCACTACTCCCAGCACTCTCCGCCTGTGCCTGTACCATTACTGCTGCACCAGGCTGCGGGTCCGACACCTGACCTGCATCACTCAGCCTTACCTGCTCAGCACTTAGCCCCTCCCCCTGATCACTACTGACCCTCCCCTGCACCCCGCTGATCCCTACAGCAGCACCACCGACCTGAGCACTGGCAACCTGATCAACACCACTACCCCCAGGAAACTGAACAGATCCGTTCCCGTCACTACTCTCTCGCTCACCATCCACCTGCTTACTCTGACCTACACCACCACCACCCTGCTCACACTCACCACCACACTCTCGCTCAATATTTACAGCTGCAACACCACGCTCCTGCTCAACCTCACCTGCACCAACACGCTCCTGCTCACTCTCACCTGCACCACCACGCTCCTGCTCAGTGTTTGCAGCTGCACCGTTATCTAAAGGCTCACCTGTGAGCAGCGCTGACTGTACACTGTAGCTCCCCTCAGCCTGACCCCCTGTCCCAGCTCCACTCGGCCCAGCTATCTGACTATCCCTCCCTCTGTGCGGACAGACAGACTGCTTGTGGCCAATATCCCCGCAATCAAAGCACCTCTGACTTCCAGTACTAGCGTACAGCATGTAGGATTTTCCTTCATATAAAACTCTGAAGGAAACATCTAACGTCGGCTCGTTCAAGAACATTAGAACTGCGCGCCTGAATGAGAGGACGTGCTTGAGCGCGGGGTTCTTACAGTTCAGTGGAAGCATTCTCACATCACTCACTATCCTCCCAAAGCGGGAGAGTTCCCGCTCTATATCCGCGTCGGGAATAAACGGGGGGGTGTTAGAGATGGTAACTCTTGTTGTAGTTGCACCCAGCGGAGTAACGGAATAAAGTTCTCCACTTACCCGTATTCCGTGCTCAATCAGCTGGTATGCGAGATCCCTCTCTGTCAAGAAAACAACCACGGCCTTATTCATCCGGGACGCAGATACAATGTTCTCGCATCGCACGCGCTCTCCTACTGCCAACAGGACCTGCTCCACTGAAACCTCGGATCTCACCTCGCAGCGCACCCCGTGGCGAAGCGAGAGAGAGCGGCCTCCCCCATTCAGGTGAGCCGCCATCCCCGCGCTCCGCCACGAGGCCCAAAAAAAACCCGAAAAAAGTTAGTAAACAATTATAATAAAGAAAAAAGAACGGCGCTACTTATGATATTGTAGCAAGGTACGGTTGTGATACAATAAAGCCCCGAAAATTAATCCAGAAGAACAATGTAGAAGTAAAGAAACATCCGCTCTCAGCTCCTCACACCCGCTCACCCGGCATTCTCACCCCCACTCCCAGCATGCAACACAGAGAGAGAGAGAGAGAGAGAGAGAGAGAGAGAGAGAGAGAGAGAGAGAGAGAGAGAGACTCAAAGAGAGAGAGAAAATGAAAGACACATGAAAAGAAGCAGAGGAAGTGTAAGAAAAGTAGGGGAATGGTAAAATAAAGAAACAGAAACAAATGGAGAGTTAAAAAGAAAAGAAATAGACATAAAGAAATGAAAGAAAAAAAAGAAAATGTTACAGAAAGAAAGAAAGAAAGAAAGAAAGAAAAAAAAACAAAGAAAATAAGAGCATTAAGGATGGGGAAATGTGGGGATGGGGAAAGAAGAAGGTGAAAGAGAAGTAAAACAAAAGGAGAGAAAAAGGGAAAGGGGCATGCGAGAGAGATATTGATAAAGGGAGAATGAGAGAAAGTGAGGACGGATGTGAGAGCGAGAATGAGAGAGAGAATGGTAGAGAGAGAGAGAGAGAGAGAGAGAATGGTAGAGAGAGAGGTGTAATGAGTGTGAGTTATGGGCACAGCAGTGGTTTAATAATTCAATAGAATCCAAATTTTAGCCGACACCTGTGCACAGCGGCGGGAATAAAGCAGAGCTGAGGAGAGAGGAGGAGAAAGAACGGAGGGTAAGAAAAATGAGGAGGAGGGTGAGGACGAGGAGGAAGAGGATGGGAATAGGGATAAAGATAAGGATAAGAGTAAGGATGGGATGAGGATAAGAACGAGGATAGGAATACGGGTAAGGATAAGGATGTGAATGAGGATGGGATGGAAATAGGAATGAGAGTGAGGATGGGGATAAGGATACTGAGAATAAGGATGGGATGAGGATAGGAATAGGATGAGGATGGGAATAGAGTAAGCAATGGTGTGAAGAAGGTCTTGAGGACGAAGATGAGAATGAAGATGAGGAAGGGGATAAGGATAGGGAGAAAGATGCGGATGAGTATGGGGTTGAGGATGCAGAGGAGGATGAAGTAAACAATAGTGTCAAGGAAAGTCTAAAATTTGGCTGCAGATTGGTCTTGTGGACGGGGTTGAGGATGAGAATAAAGAGAAAGATGGGGATAAGGATGAGCAGGATGTAGATAAGGATGAGGATGGGTTGAAGCATGCAGAGGAGGATGAGAATAAGGATGGGGTTTAAGATGGGGATGGAGTAAGCAATGGTGTGAAGAAAAGTTTAAAAACTCAACTGCAGACAGGTCTTGAGGATGGAGATGAGGATGAGGAGAATGATGCGGAGGAGGACGAGGATGGGTTGAGGATGCGGAAGAGGATGAAGTAAACCAAGGTTTCTTAACCTTTTTAACTACGCGACCCCCTTGTATTCTCCAGAAAATTTTGCGACCGCCCCCATCATTGGCAGCGCAAATAAAATGGTTGGGATGGTTGGGCCTGCATTGAGGCACAAATATATCAGGAACAGGCGCGAATCATCTTTCACATTGAGGCGGGCTCTGTATCTGTTTTATGGATCATGCAGAAGGTCCAGATTCACAGAGAAATGTTGATCTAAAGGGGAGGATTTTTTCAGTGCCATTGAACTTAGTGCTGGGACACTGTTAATAGTAAAATGCAGAAATCAGGCAGAGAGCATTCTTCGCCACATACCCCACACTGCAGTCGTGCATCCTCTCCTTCGCTTGTCTGTGCAAATTCATATGACTAAGCGACGCGTAACACCTTCACCACAGCGCTGAGAAGGGATTAGGCGGCCATGGCCCCGCCCCTTAGTGAAAATCATGAATCTGATTGGTTAGACTGTCCTTCGACTTTGCTAATAGACTCATTACTACACCCTTCTCAAAATCAGGAGAAGGGTCCACGAGCAGTCACGCGGGGGAGGAGCCATTTTAAAAAGCTTTGATTGGTTAAAACTGCTGTCAGTCAGATTCCAGATTCCAGAGTCCTGTAACAACTACAAAAAAAACACTAAAAGACTAATGCTTTGAATTAGTTGCTGTTTCCTTTATTTTAGTTAATTTATAAAATTAATTCTTACACTTACAATAGCTATGATATATATATATATATCCTAATTAAAAATTATGTAATTATTTACATGCATTTATTGTCACCCCTTCTCTGAAGGGTTAGAAGGGCCTCACTGCACACCACTGAGTTACAGTAGTGTGAAGTTAGGCCTGGAAGTAAAGGGTTTGCTGTTGGAATCTCACCTGCTCTACTGTGTGTAGGACAGATGTGGTAACAGAGACCAATCAAGTGTGTGTGTGTGTGTGTGTGTGTGTGTGTGTGTGTGTGTGTGTGTGTGTGTGTGTGTGTGTGTGTGTGCCGGGTGTGTGTTTACAGGGTGGGCTTCAGCTGTGCCGTGACTCCGCTGGTCCTGCACTGATTTATTATACAGTCATGTTAGAGACACTTGTGTCTGAGCGCTGGAGCGGCGCAGGCTGTGCGGATTCATAATTTATCTTTATGTTTTTATTTAGTATTTGTTCTTCTGGCTTTGTTGTCCTGACTGACTCTCAGTGAGCTCTGAGTGGAGAACAACAAAGCAGCTCGGCCTTTCTGCTGCCGTTCCAGCACCTGAACGGGTTGTTTTCTTCCTCTCATTTGTTCCCTTTGTGGGGGAAAAAGTTGGAATGTTTCCTTTTGAAAAGTGGTGGAAAAGTTTAGAACAGTCGCTTCAAACTTTTTGACCTTTAGAACTCTGCAGTTATTACTGTCATTTTGCTTCATGTACACACACACACACACACACACACACACACACATACACACATATATCTTGCCTAGAGAATAGCAATGCCAATAAAAGAGGACTCTCTGGAAAAGATGGATATTGTAAACCTATTGACATCATGCCTAATTCCAGAAGTGCAAAGCTGATTGTTTTATTCTTGTAGTTCAATGTATCAAATCAAATCCTCAGACCAATGTTCCAAAATGTAGTCCACTAATCATGTCCACATTTATTGCAGAAAACCCCAAATTCATGTCCCAAATTCAGGTCCAAATACTAGAGTTACAAAGTGCAGTTAGCAGCATGCCAAGCCCAAAGTAGAAGTACAAGAATATTGTTTATTCTGCCTTTGTTGGAGTAACTGTCTTTATTGTCTAGAGAGGAATGGTTAAGATTCCAATACTATAATATAGGTTTATGTTTGAGTAAATTGAACATTGTTGTTTTATTCTACAAACTACAGACAACATTTCTTCCAAATTTTCTAAAATAACAAAAGATGCAAAGCTTTCATACCTCAAATAATGCAAAGAAAACAAGTTCATATTAAAAAAAGTTTTAAGAGTTCAGAAATCAATATTTGGTGGAATAACCCTGGTGGTTTTTAATCACTTTTTTTTTCAAGCATCTTGGCATCATGTTCTTCTCCACCAGTCTTACACACTGCTTTTGGATAACTTTATGCCTTTACTCCTGGTGCAAAAATTCAAGCTGTTCGGTTTGGTGCTAAATGTTAAATCCTGCAATTGAAAAACCAACAGAGAGACAAAGAGAGCGTGAGATACAGAGAGAGAGAGAGAGAGAGAGAGAGAGAGAGATACAGAGAGAGAGAGAGAGAGAGAGAGAGAGAGAAAGGAAGAGTGAGCTATGGCTTTAGCTGCTGCTGAGGGATTTAGTGGGGGTCTGCTAACAGCGTGTTTCTGCCGTGCTGTGCTGGAAGGTGATGGGAGCCGCTGGTGACAACAAGGCCACTGTGTGTATCTCACGCTCCTGTGCCCTGCATGCCCATTTCCCTGGCCATTTACTTAGTGCAGTGTGTGTGTGTGTGTGTGTGTGTGTGTGTGTGCGTACTCACAGTTACATAATCTATAGCCTGGTTGTGTAGAGCAGGCCCTGACCAAGGCCGTTCAGCTTCATAGAGATTCATACAGCACGGCTGGACAGAAATGAGTGCTGCTGGCAAAGTGTGGGTGTGTGTGTGTGTGCTTGTGTGTGTGTGTGTGCACGTGTTATTGTGGTGTGTGTTTGTGTGTGTGTGTGTCTTAAGGTGCAAGTTTCTATTCATGCGCTGGAATGGCTGTGCAATTGAGTGTGTATGATATTTGCATGCGATTTGTGGAAGTCGTGATGGATGTGTGTGTGTGTGTGTGTGTGTGTGTGTGTGTGTGTGTGTGTGTGTGTGTGTGTGTGTGTCAGTGTGTGTGTGTGTAAGTGTTTGTCTCTGCGTGTGTTTCTCTGTGTTCCTTTGTGTGAAATCAAGGCGTGGAGGATTTTTTCTTCTTTTACAATATTTTACAACAATGTGTGTGTGTGTGTGTGTGTGTGTGTAGAGGGAGGGAGGGGGGGTGCCTGAGTGTGTGTGTTCTGTCTTGCTCAATGCTGCCATCTGTCTGTCACTCCAGTAAGAACTCGAGGTTACCCAACTCAGCAGAACTCACATACTCACACTCTATTACTACTATACTCTATACTATTACTGTGTGTGTGTGTGTGTGTGTGTGTGTGTGTGTGTGTAGGACACTAAATACATCAAAAAAGAGAAAGAACATTTTGGGTACAGAGGTTAGGAGTTTTTAGGTTAGGGTTAATATTAGGTTCAGTATAGTTATGATTTTAGCATGGCTAGATGAAGTGTTAACGTGGTTATAGTCAGGGTTAAGGTTAGGATTAGAGTAAAGGTAAAGTTAAATTGGGTTAGTTTTGGGATTAGTATGGTTACAACAACTATATGTGTGTTTTTCATAGACGTTCTCTGGGAAAATTGTAGGCTGCATAACCCACCTTTTTTATTTTTTTTTTGCTGAACTCCGTGGTCCTCCGGTTGTTTTGGTCCTGTCCAGACACACATCTCTGAGTTTCGTCTCCTTGTGTTTAATAAATAGCTATTTGTCCATTGCCACACACCGTAATTACACTTTGGGTGTGTGTTTTCACCGAGATCCACGCAAATATAACAGCGAGTGGAAATGGAGGAGCTACTGAACGCGATGTCATGTGACCGAGAAAAGCCAAAAAACTCACTGATTCTCCTGTTTTTTCAATTTTCAAGTCCGGATGCAAGAGTTTTATCACTGAGTAGAAGTGAAATATTGAGAAATTAATCCCATCATTAGGGCTTTAGATTTAGGGTTAAAATGAGGGTTATTGAGGTTACATTTTGGCTTATTTTGTTGACGGATATATTTAGGTATAAATTTGGCCTAGCTTGACTACAGAAATTACTTACCTTTTTTTTTTTCCCTGAGACACTCTGTGGTCCTCCATTAATTTTGGTTCCGTCCGGACACACATCTCTGAGTTTAGTCTCCTTGTGTTTAATAAAATAGCTATTTGTCCACTGCCGTGCACCGTAAATACATTTTGGGTGCGTTTTTCCATAAAGATCCACGTAAAAACACAACAACAGCGAGTGGAAATGGAGGAGCTACTGAACAAGATGTCATGTGACCGAGAAAAGCCAAAAAACTCACTGATTCTCCTGTTTTTTCAATTGCAGTCTGGATGCAAGAGTTTCATCACTGAGTAGAGGTGATATACTGAGAAATGAATCCCATCGATAGGGCTTTAGTTTTAGGGTTTAGTATTTTTTAGTATCAGTTAGGGTTAAAATGAGGGATTAGGATATAAATTTGGCCTAGCTTAACTACGGTAATAGAGAAATCAATGGTAGTCCTTACTACAAATATAGTAAAACACACACATGTGTATGTCTGTGTGTGTGTGTGTGTGTGTGTGTGTCTGGAGGTAAAATGCTTTAGTGCCAGTAGGTTCGTCTCTCCTGGGTGAGATCCAGTAGGAGGAATACAATTAGCACACATCCAGCACAGTCCATTTGTACCAGTCAGAGGCAAACATTAAAATGTATGTGAGGCAGGGCCTGCTGGGAGTGTGTGTGTGTGTGTGTGTGTGTGTGTGTGTGTGTGTGTGTATTGGGGGGGGTGAGTGTGTGTGAGTGTGTGACCTTGCTCTGCTCCCCGATCTATGTCCTGATCTACCCCCCCAACCACTCTCACCACTCTCTCTCTCTCTCTCTCTCTCTCTCTCTTTCCCTTTCCCCCTCTCTCGCCCCCTCCCTCTTTCTCTCGTGCTATCAGCAGCCATGGTGAAATAAATAATGCATCAAAACACATTAAAACGTTAGCCAGGCTTTACTCGCGATAAAAGAGGGAGATGGAAGAGTGTGTGTGTGTGTGTGTGTGTGTGTGTGTGTGTGTGTGTGTGTGTGTGTGTGTGTGTGTGTGTGTGTGTGTGTGTGCGCGCGTGTGATTAGGCCTGAAAACGTGTGAACTTTATGTAGTGGGAGGCCCCATAGCTCGCTTTTAATGTGGCTCCCGGACAGGGACATCTTTGTATCACATCTAAAGGACCTGAGTGAAAGCTCCTGTGTTGCCACTGTGCACTGTGGCTGTATAATTGTGGAGAGCTCTATCTGAGCAAAATACAACAGCTACGGCACAACCTGCACTGCTTTTAGCTCGCAGTTACACCAAATCAAATGAAATTTGCCTTTTTTAATTCAATCTAATTCATTCTTAACTATCACTTCTTAACTTTTGTTTATTTTTAAAGGGCCAATTTTTGTACCAGGAGTAAAGGTATAAAGTTATCCAAAAGCAGTGTGTAAGACTGGTGGAGGAGAACATGATGCCAAGATGCATGAAAACCGTGATCAATAACCAGGATTATTCCACCAAATATTGATTTTCTAAACTCTTAAAACTTTATGAATATAAACTTGTTTTCTTTGCATTATTTCAGGTCTGAAAGCTCTGCATCTTTTTTGTTATTTCAGCCATTTCTCATTTTCTGCAAATAAATGCTCTAAATCACAACATTTGTATTTGGAATTTGGGAGAAATGTTGTCTGTAGTTTATAGAATAAAACAACAATGTTCATTTTACTCAAACACAAAATTATAAAAATTATGAAAAAGATTAGCACCTCTATCTGTTTGTGCTTCAACAAATCAGTCATGCACACAATACGTGGAGTTATGTATCCATAACTAAGTTTTGGGAGTTGATCCACGCCCTCACTCCTCCCACTTCCTTCCCTATTTAAATCGGCACTTCCTCTCTACCTGCTCATTGAACAACCTCGCACCCACCTCCTCCCATCTTCCTCCTTCGTTAATTTTATGATTTTTCCTCGTGTTTCTCTTCATGAGAGGGGGGGCTTCGGCTTCACGCTTTACAGTGAAGCTGCCCCGAACTCCACCCCAATACTCTGAGTTCGCTCCCCCTCTTTTCTTCTTCTCTGCCCAGTCAAGGGCGTGGGTCAATACTAGCAAATGTCCAACTTTTATCAGTATATATATTATATATATTCTTCTCAGAGGTAACAGGACTATATATAACAGTGTCTGCATGCATGTGTGTGTGTGTGTGTGTGTTTGTGTGTGTGTGTGTGTGTGTGTGTGTGTGTGTGTGTGTGTGTGTGTGTGTGTGTGTGTGTGTGTGTGCAAAATGTATATGTATAAATAATGTGTGGAGTATGAACTGTATGTTGATTATTTCAGTCTGTGGCAGATTTAATTTAATATTTTAACACATCATCTATATGCAGAGACACATGTGCAAACACACACACATAAGCACACACACACACACACACACTAAACACCATCTATACATTCACTTCATAAGACCTGTTACTCTCTCTCTCTCTCTCTCTCTTTTCACCTCTCTTTTCTATTTTTCTCTCTCCCTTTCTTTTCATCCTTCTTTTGTTCAGCTTTTCTCTTTTTTTATATTCTCTCCTCTCCCCTCCACCTTTCTTTCTCTCTCCTCCTTTCATGTGTCTTTGCTCTGTTACTCTTCTGATGGCGTGTTGGCTCCACCCCTCCTCTCTGTCACCGTGGCGATTGGCATTATTAAAAATTGATTGGTGGCATGTATTATTGAGCCGGGTTGGGGGGAGGGGTCAGGAACCTGCCGAGAGTGACGGCACTGACCGGCTTTCCTCGCAGCACCGCTGACCACACACACACACACACACACACACACACACAAACACACACACACACACACCTGTATGCACTTATTTAACATGCTGTTCTCAATATGCCACACTCACGACCCTCCCCGCTATTTTGTCTCTTTCTTTGTCTATCTCTTACTCTCTCTCTTTCTCTCTCTCTCTCTTCTTGTGCTCTCACTTTGTCACTCGTTTCTCTCTCTCTATTATATTCTTTCTCTCTTATTCTCTTGTTAATAAGCTTGTTCTAATTCAAATTGTACACAATTCCAACTATCCCTTCATGTTCAATCTCAGATATCTAATCTCTCTCTCTTTTTTTTCTTTCTCTCTCTCTTCTCTCTTTTTGTCTGTCTATCTGTCCATCCCTCTCCTGCTGTGATCACAGATGAACAGGCCGATCCAGGTGAAGCCCGCCGACAGCGAGAGCAGAGGAGGTAGAGCTCCACTTTCTCTTTTTTCTAGCGTTCTTTCTTTTTTTACGTTCCTGTCGTCTTAAATCACCGTCTCCATTACCCGTAGATGTCGGAGTGACTCCCATTCTTAAGTGTCATATTTAATAGTGCACCTCAATGAGCGCTGACAGGCCTACAGGACCCAGAGGAGTCCGGCCTGCACCGCCTTTCATAAACGCCGGACCCTCCCCCTGGGGGCCTTCGCCCCACGGCACCACGGCCCCACCGCACTGATGCGTAGATCTGATGCATAGAGCTGTTGATGCACAAAGCACTTCAAAAGTTTGAGGACACATCACTTTATATTAAACTGCACTTTTATCGCTGTTCAGTTTCCACAGACCTGCCCAGACTCCACCTTTTAATGCATGATTTCATAGTTCCTGAGGGACACTGGTCAAGTTAGCAAGTTAACAAGTCCCCATTCCATGTTCCATATCATTCTAGATTACTATATTTTCACAATATATATATATATGCTCATTTACATTGTTCTAGAATTCATACTGTTCTGAGGTGCTATCCCCGTTTGCAGTCTTCTATAAAGTTCTCCTTGTTCTAGAATATTCTCTTCCTGTCACACTGGTCTAAAATGTTCTCTTCTCTTCACACTGTTCTAGAATGTTCTCCTAGTTCACACAGTTCTAGAATGGTCAACCGGTTCATACTATTCTGAAGGCCTGTACCAATACACACTGTTCAAAAGTCTCCTCTTCCCTTCGCACTGTTCTAGAATGTTCTCTTCTCTTCACATTGTTCTAAAATGTTCTCCCATTCCATAATGTTCTGAAAAAATGTCCCCATTTACACTGTTCCAGATTTTTCTCCCAGATCATTCAGTTATAGAATGTTCTCCCGGTCCATACTATTTTGGATGGCTATACCCATCCACACTGTTCTAGAATGTTTGTTTCCCTCACACTGTTCTAGAATGTCCTTTTTCCTTTCCCACTGTTCTAGAATGTTGCCCTAGTTCATGCTTTACTGAGGGGTGGCCCCCTTCCACACTGTTCCAGAACATTCTCTTCCCTTTACACTGTTCTTGAGTGTTCTCCCAGTCCATAATGTTCTGAAAGAATGTCACCATTTACACTGTTCCAGATTTTTCTCCAAGATCATACAGTTCTAGAATGTTCTCCCGGTCCATACTATTTTGAAGGGCTATACCCATCCGCATTGTTCTAGAATGTACGTTTCCCTTTACACTGTTCTGAATATTCTCTTCCCTTCACACTGTTCTAAAATATTCTCTTCCCTTCACACTGTTCTAGAATATTCTCTTCCCTTCACACTGTTCTAGAACATCCTCTTCCCTTCACACTGTTATAGAACATTATCTTCCTTTTTACACTGTTCTAGAACATTCTCTTCCCTTTACACTGTTCTAGAATATTCTCTTCCCTTTACACTGTTCTAGAACATTTTCTTCCCTTCACACTGTTCTAGAACATTTTATTCCCTTCACACTGTTCTAGAACATTCTCTTCCCTTCACACTGTTCTAGAACATCCTCTTCCCTTCACACTGTTATAGAACATTATCTTCCTTTAGAACATTCTCTTCCCTTTACACTGTTATAGAATATTCTCTTCCCTTTACACTGTTCTAGAACATTCTCTTCCCTTCACACTGTTCTAGAACATTTTCTTCCCTTCACACTGTTCTAGAACATCCTCTTCCCTTCACACTGTTCTAGAACATTCTCTTCCCTTAACACTGTTCTAGAGTGTTCTCCCAGTTTGTACTGTTTCAAAGGGCTGGTCCAATTCACACTGTTCTATAAAGTTCTAGAACGTTCGCTCACCTTCTAGAATATTTTCCCAGTTCAATTTGTTTTTAAAGGCTATACCACTCATACACAGTACTATAATGCTCTGTCACATTTCAATTCTTTTGTAGAAGAATCTGCTCTATCCACACTGTTCTTCAATGCACAATGTTCTACAGTGATCTCACCCATTCTCAACTTACTAGGATGTTATGTTGCATGTTTGCACTCTACCAGATTTACGTCTAGGCATCCATGCTGTTCTATGGTGCTCTAGAACACTGTTGTTGTGTGTTCCAACACCTCAGTCCTTCATTCCTATTCATTCTTTAAAGTTGTCCTTCAGTTATACTGTTTTTTCAGCTCTTAGTGAGGATATTCTAAACTGTCTGTAATTACCAGCTAGCAGGGTTTAGTGTGCTTTGGCCAGTGTGGAGTTTCTGATGCGTGAGAGAGAGAGATAGAGACAGATAGAGGGAGAGAGACAGACAGGCAGAGAGAGAGAGAGAGAGCTAGAGAGCGAGAGAGATAGCAGGGAAGCTTTTTGATTGGGGAATTGCTTGTCTTCCTTTCCTCCTTTGGGCCTGGTATTCCCTAACCAGGATTGATGGGTTCACGGAGAGACGAAGACAAACACACCGGAGAACTGGAGGAAGATGCACCCATTCCCTTCTCTCTCACTCTTTCTCTCTCTCTCTCTCTCTCTCTCTCTCTCTCTCTATTCAGCCTCTCTCTCTCTATATCTGGCTCCATACATTCACCTCTCTAATTTAAACCATCTTACATAATTCACACTTGACAGATCAATTGTCTCTGGCCTATCGGACCACCAAATTTATCCCGCCACTGGCCCCTCTAAAAGCACACTACCTCCCCTGTCAGAGTCTCCTGATGGCTCTCGCCGGCCCCCCTGCCCCATCCACTCACCAGCCATATACATGCACTCGGAGAGATGGGGAGAGAAAGCTAGAGGTCAGTGAGGGAGAGGACAGCGGGAGGAAGCGAGAGATGAAGATGTGCAGAGAGATGCAGTGGGAGAAAACAAAGACGGATAGAGTAAAGAATGAAAGGACACAGGGGAGAGACAAGACAGGAATACGCAGGAATGGAAAAGAATGAGAGGCATGTCCTTAATCTAAACAAAACACCCCCCTCCACTCCATCTCACTTTCATCATCATCTGAAGATGGAAAAGTCTCAAGGTGATGTGACTGGCTTTACAATGCCATGACGGCAGGAGTAGATGGAGATGGGCTAAAAAATTGGCCTCATCCCCGTCCCACACTTCCTCAGCCAACTGCGTAATTATACTGCTTATTAATGTGCGGTGGAACGTGGACATAACTATAATCAGGCTTTAAACCCTGGACTGTCCATCATTCACATCATTCTGGGTCTTCCATCATTTAGGGTTTTTCCCATGTAGGGTTCGTTTTTTTCTGGTTAAAGTCTGGAAAACACATTTGTTTGAGCATGTTCTCCTAGTTCATACTGTTCTAGAATGTTCTCCCAGTTCAAACTGTCCTAAAAGGCAGTGCCCATCCACGCTGTTCTAGAATGTTCTTGCATTTTATACTGTTCTGAAGGGCAATGCCCATCAACACTGTTTTAAAATGTTCTATTTCATTCATACTGTTCTAGAATGTTCTCTTCCCTTCACAGTGTTCTAGAATGTTCTCCCAGTTCCTACTCTTCTGAAGAGTTGTGCCCATCCATGTTTACACTCTACTAGATCATTCTAACCATCCATGCTGTTCTAGGGTGCTCTGGAACACGGTTCTGGAGTGTTGTAGTAAAGCTAGAAATGGCTTCTTACTCGCATTAGCTACTTGTTGCATCATAGCGTAGTGTCATGTATTTGGGCCCATTTTCGAGAGTAAAAATGCTTGTAGAGGAGACACCTCTCTGTCTATACAGCACACCAGAACCAACAGATGATAGTGTGTGTGTGTGTGTGTGTGTATGTGTGTGTGTGTGTGTCCTGATTTGAGGACCACACTTGTAAACACTCCCTACTGCGCGATGCCAGAGCAGAGATTATGTGTGTTGACTGGGCAAGGACACACTGTCAGAGGAAGTCTAACAACACACACACACACACACACACAGTGCTCATTAATATCTCTGCTGCATCATCCGTCTCCACACACAAACACACACACACACACACTCCTCATGTAGATACACACATTTACAGTGTAGAGAAGCTGCTGAAGTTTCCTTAAACAAAACCGCTTATATAACAGTACTGAAGCGCAGGCAGCGGCAGCAGCTGCAGATTATTTATTCATCTGCTTTTCTTCACACTTCACAGTCTTTTCATTTCTGTTTGTGTGTGTGTGTGTGTGTGTCTTCATAAATAAAAATACAGACTTTGTATTAAAAGTAGTAAAAACTCAAGGCTAACTTACAGTACCAGCAAAATGGCCTTAAACTCGTTTTTTACTATACTGCCCTGTATTAACCTGGGGGGCCAAACTGAACTGCTTGAATTTTTGCACCAGGAGTCATATAGTTATCCAAAAGCAGTGTGTAAGACTGGTGGAGGAGAACATGCCTCCAGATGCATGACAACTGTGATTAAAATCCAGGGTTATTCAACTTATCTATATTGATTTCTGAACTCTTAAAAATTTAAGAATATGAACTTATTTTCTTTGCATTATTTGAGGTCTGAACGTTCTGCATCCTTTTTTTTTATTTCCGCCATTTCTCATTTTATGCAAATACATGCTCTAAATGACAATATTTTATTTGGAATTTGGGAGAAATGTTTTACTCAAACATAAACCTATAAATAGCACGATTAGAGAAACTGATTCAGAAAGTGAAGTGCTCTCTTATTTTCTTCCAGAGCTGTAATTTGGTTTAGTATTAATCTACAATGCACTGATTTTTTTAATAATTTAAAAAACAATGAATTTAATTAAAAAAAAAAACAATAAATGAGAAGATACTGTATATGAATGTGGTACTTGAGTTTAGACCTCAAAATAAAAAAAAGGAAAAAATGTCCAAATCCAACAGAACCTAATTCTCATGAACGTTCCTTTCCCCCAAGGTTTGAACAGCTATTTTATTTTAAGGCATCCTAATGAAATGAGTGCATGAAAAAAGTGAAAAATTAGCTTGTGACTTGTGGGCTTTGTGGCCTCCCAAGCCTGTCTTTCATTGTTTGTGTTATTATTTACGTGATTATGAAGCTACTATTAAATCACACATCAGGAGGAGGAAGACAAAAGCAGCGCTGGTTCAGCGTGCTCAGTATTCGTGTCCCAAGACGAATCAGGAACAAAGAACAAATCACAGTTTTTACAGTAAAGGGAATATAGGTTTATAAAGGAATTAGTCTCCAATAAAGAATGGCGTATCCAGGTTTCCAGCTGGTCACATTCACAAAGACAAAGCCAGCTAGTGTAAGACAGTTTTATGTTTTTATATTGAGATTAGACAAAGATGTTTGAAGACCTCAATAGCACTGTATTTTAAGAATACTGTTAAGCATGGTGGTGGTAGCAACATATATTTTTCAACCAAATTTTGAAGAAGTGCAGTGAGAGATTGAATTGCTTTCGGTCACAAGAGTGTTAATATAGTCAGAATGTGGGATGGCCACCACCCCACACATCCAAGAACAAGTATAGGATGGAGCACCATCATTCTGGAGAACACAGTTCCACTGCTCCACAACTCCACAAGTGGTGGTTGCTTTATACCTCTGTAGACAATACTTGGTATTAGGCTTAAAAATATACTAATTAAAAATTAAGAGAGCACTTCAGTTTCTGAATCAGTTTCTCTAATTGTGCTTATTATGTTTGAGTACAATGAACATTGTTGTTTTATTATATAAACTACAGACAACATTTCTCCCACATTCCAAAACAATAAAATAGTCATTTAGAGCATTTATTTGCAGAAAATGAGAGCAGAGCATCTTGGCATCATGTTCTCCTCCTCCACCAGTCTTACACACTGCTTTTGGATAACTTTATGCTGCTTTACTCCTGGTGCAAATATTCAAGCAGTTCAGTTTGGTTTGATGGCTTGTGATCATCCAACTTCCGCTTGATTATATTCCAGAGCTATTCAATTTGGTAAAATCAAAGAAACTCATCATTTTTAAGTGCGCCCTTTTTTTCGGAACTGTATGAAGAGAAACACATGGAATTATGTGATATTTAATGTAGAAGTTAAAAGGGTTAAACAAACCAGAATATGTTTTAGATTTTATATTTTTAGAAGTAGCCCCTCTTGCTTAGATTAAACAGTTTTGCACATCTCTGCTAGATTTTCTCAGTCAGCTTTTATGAGGTAGAGTCACCTGAAATTCAGGCTTTCAGTTAACAGCTGTGCTGAACTCATCAAGAGTTAATTACTTGAATTTCTTGCCTTTTTAATGTGTTTAAGAGCATCAAGACATTTGAAAGTATCCTCAAGTGCAGTCGCAAAGATCATCAAAAATGCTTTGATGAAACTGGCTCTTATTAGGACCGCTCTAGGAAATGAAGACCAAGAGTTTCCTCTGTTGCCCATGATACATTTATCAGAGTTACCAGCCTCAGAAACCACAGATAATAAAGAGTATTTTGGTTTGTTTAACACTTTTTTAAGGTACTACATGTCTTCTTGTGCGTTCCTTTATAGTTTGGATGACTTATTAATTTAGTATTAATTTTCAATTTAGGAAATAAAAATAAAAAACACTAATTGAGATGGTGTGTCCATTTTTTTAAATTCTATATTAGGCTTGGTTAGGGCAAAAGAAGTCCAGACCAGCCACCATAGCCAATGCTAAACCACTATGCTAATGCTAATCAGTAAACAGAGGGATATACTGTAAATCCCTGCAGCACTGTGGACTCTGGATCTCTAGAGTTCTTGTGTATGAAGAGGGTTTTCACTTTTCTGACTCTGATCCGGTGGTCCTGACCTGTCTGTGTTTGTTCCAGAAGATAGAAAACTCTTCGTGGGCATGCTGAACAAGCAGCAGTGTGAGGACGACGTGCGGCGGCTGTTCGAATCCTTCGGCAGCATCGAGGAGTGCACCATCCTCAGAGGCCCTGACGGAAACAGCAAAGGTCAGCCCGCTATAATCCTGCTTATTACTGCAGATCAACCACCGGCGACGCTAATGAAAAGACTCTTATTCAAATTAAAATCTTACTCCCTCACTCCCACTGATAATGTCTGCTTCACTCCGGAGGATTCTTCCACACTTATTACACATGCTTACCAAACACTGCAGCTACAACTGAAGTGCTGAAGCCTCACTGAAACATGTGACGACTCCCTTCAGCTGTGTGCAGTATCTATCTATATATATATAAAATATATATGAATAAACTAGAAACTAGAGTATCTACAGGCCGCTAAAAAGTCTTGTTTATCTAACAAAGACCTTCATTTGCTAACACTTTCTATGAATGTCATCTATATAAGTCTCTATAAACAGATTATAATGCATTTATAAGGCATTAAAACCTGATTATACATATTTATCCAATGTAGGTACCACTTTAATATAAGACTACCTTTATAAAGGGTTCATATAAATGGTTCATTACAATTAGTTTATTAATGGTTACTAATTAGGTTGTAAATGCCTTAAAAATCATTAATAATCAGTTATAACACATACGTAAAAAGGGCAACAATGACCTGTTGTTTGCCAAATAGTGAACCCACAGCCATCTATATTGTTGCCCTTTCTACATATGTGTTATAACTGATTATTAATGATATTAGTAACCATTAATAAACTAATTGTAAACCATTTATAAACCCTTTATAAAGGTAGTCTTATTTTAAAGTGGAACCACAATGTATAACCTATGATAGCCATGTTTATTAACTCTTTCAGACCCTACATCGAATACAATGGACATTATACCTGTTGTCTATCAGAATATACCATAAACCAGCCAATAAAGAGATTACAAGCCAAAAAAAAAAAAAAAAACACAGCTTAGCCCCACCCACTGCACAGACATAAAGCTAAAGTAAGGGCACAGTAAGAGCTTATTTTATGTTATTTAATGTTATGTGATTTAGAACACTTTTAATCATCATATATTTTAGTTAATTAAATGACATTTTTCTATAGATTATATATTTGAATATTAGAGTGCCTGAGCGCTAGCCTGTGCTAAGCTAATGCTGCTGTTGGTGCCGGTGGAGGCGATGATTTAAAACTGTACTGTGTATATACGCCGTTACTCGGCAACGCTTCGGCGGAGTGATACAAGTTAAGTGTGAGAAGGCCGTGATGTTATCACGAATATCATCATGGCTAGAACACTTCTCAACCAATCAGATTGTGAGGTCCGAACTAACTGTTGTATAACATGTTATAATGCATTTGTAAGGCATTATATACATGGCTATACATACTTATAAAAATGTTTAATCCATCATAGCCATGTTTATTATGCATTATAAACTGTGCTAATGCATCATTAAAGCCTGGTTTTCTCAACTAAAAGTGGCCAATTTAGTTAAAAAAAAAAGTATTAAAACTCATACAAATATAATATTCAAATATAAATGTCACATTTTTAAATGTTTGCTTAACAAAAATAAATGTACTTTGTTTGTAAGGGTATAAATCGTATAAATTGTGTTTTGTGTGTTTTGTTTGATCAGGTTGTGCGTTTGTGAAGTACTCGTCTCACGCTGAGGCTCAGGCAGCCATCAGTGGGCTACACGGCAGTCAGACCATGCCTGTGAGTACAGATCACAGATCAGTTGGGATAAACTCGACATTATTTCATTTTGACTGATGGGTTTAACTTTAGGGTTAGTTTTCTCAGTGTCTTGAAGGAAGGAGTTCCTGGAGGTGCTGAACAATAGTTGCTGCTTTTCCTTCACACTGTGAAGCTCTAGCTCCACGAATGTGAAGAATGTTCACATTTCCTTAAAAAAAAGGTATAATTACAAACTGTACGTGTGTGTGTGTGTGTGTGTGTGTGTATCAGGGGGCCTCCTCTAGTCTGGTGGTGAAGTTTGCAGACACAGATAAAGAACGCACCATTCGGCGCATGCAGCAGATGGCTGGTCAGATGGGCATCTTCAATCCAATGGCCCTGCAGTTTGGAGCGTATGGAGCCTACGCACAGGCAAGCTCCAATCTCTCTCTCTCTCTCTCTCTCTTTCTCTCTCTCTATCTCTCTCTCTCTCTTTCCTTCTCACATTCACTCACATCCAATGTGTACCCTCCTCTCCTTGTTTCATTGCACATTCAATATATGAATATTATATGTAAGGCATTATATATACATATACTTATACATATGCATTCACACTGACATGCTTAGCATCATGGGACAGGTGATTATTTTCACTATCACGCACCACGCTGTCCACTGATGTACAGTATTCCAGGGTTTGTACGGTCATGAAAAACCTGAAAATATCATGGAATTTAAAAATAGCAATTTGCAGGCCTGGATAAGTTTTGGAAAAATAAAAATACCCAAGAAAGTTTTTTGGAAAAGTCATGGAAAAAGTCTACAAATCTTTGTGTTTAATTCAGTAATTTAGCCCTACATAATAAAGCTCTCAGGATCTGACAAACATTTTATTAATAAATATTGTGTGCATTTGTATCTGATTAATTTTAGGCCTACTGTAATCAATATTGATTAGAATTTTAGCTGTTTTTTCGCCTTTATTGTCCTTGTCTGCAGTGGTGTTTTAAAAAATCGTATGGCCGTGAGAATTTGGCTTGAAGACATGGAAAAGTCATGAAAAAATCATGGAAATGTGGTGGTTAAGAAGTGTATTAACCCTGGTGTTCCTGGTACATGCGACACTGTTGATTGAGGAATGTTTAATGCACACACAACTTGGATTTCTCAGTCCATCTTGCACCAATGTACAAGATAATACCTCACAATTTATACAGGGTAATCATTGTGGGCATTCCCCCAAGCCATGATAAATTTTCATGTTGCCATCCCATGACTTTTGCCTTCTGTCTCTTGCTTTATATTTTATTATATTATATTATATGTGTGTGTGTGTGTATGTGTGTGTGTGTGTGTGTGTGTGTGTGTGTGTGTGTGTGTGTGTGTGTGTGTGTGTGTGTGTGTGTGTGTATTAGGTGCAGCAGCAGGCAGCATTGATGGCGTCTGTGGGACAGGGGGGTTATCTCAGTCCAATGGCTGCATTCGCTGCAGCACAGATGCAGCACATGGCAACCATCAATGGCCTGCCTGGAGCACCAATGACTCCAACGTCAGGTCAGAGGAATCATTAATTAAGAGATAATAAATGAGTTATTGTCCTTCTTTATTTGATTGTATATCAATATAATAAAAATATAAAATGCCCATATGAAACTGATTTTTTTTCAGTCAGTTAACAAATCTAATTTCTATAGGCAGAAATATATATATATATTATATTTGAAAGATTACGTTTAGAAGTATTTCAATTAATAAATGATCACTCGATTCAACATTCTTCATCCTTTTTTTATCAGTTTTTATCAGCAACTTCTTTAATTAATGTCTTTTTCATTTAACAGTATGACTGCATAAGGACTATGTTATTGTTTGACTAGACAAAAACAGCAGTTATGTATTTATTTATTTATTTATTTATTTATTTATAAATATTTATTTTTTTATATTTTAGTATCTTGTCACATTTGATTCTATGGATATGCTGACAATTATACTTATGCCCTTGATTCCTGAATGTTATTTCCTTTTAATGTACCTGTTGATTTACCCTGTGTCTGTTGGAAAAAAATGTATGAAGGAAGCGTGTAATAAAAACTTTAATTAATAAAAAAAAAACAGCAGTTAGAAAAGAAACAAACTCTGCAAGAAAAGTTATGAATAAATTAGCACCTGAGTACATCTCCTCATCTCTCTCTCTCTCTCTCTCTCTCTCTCTCTGTCTCAGGAGGAAGTACGCCCCCTGGCATCACTGCACCCACAGTGACCAGCATCCCCTCACCAATCAGCGTCAACGGCTTCACCGGACTGCCCCCTCCTCAGGCCAATGGGCAGCCGCCTGCAGAGGCAGTCTTCACCAATGGGATCCATCCGTACCCAGGTAACTTTGTATAACATATTATTAATAACATTATAGACTACTGTATATCACTACTATCATCATCATATCAAACACTCATTTTTATATGATTAATAAATACCAGTAAATATGTGTACATATTTTAATTGAAAATTGAGATACAAAGTTTTTTGCATGAAGCAACAACACACAATACTGTGCAAACGTCTATTTGGCAACACTTTCAATGAAAGTCATGTCTATTAGGCCATATGAACATACACATAGCGCAATAAAATGCATTCATAAGGCATTATAAACATGGCATGAATTGAATTGAATATGTTCCACATCTGGGGTAGATTATCATATAGCTGTTAATATATTCCCATGATGGTCATCTGTCATTTTACTTAGAGTGTACAATGGCACATTATAATGCATTATAAAGCATAAGTTAATAAGTGGTTAAAAGTTTATTTTAGCATGCTTTGTTAAGGCAGCTTTGTTGAGGTTCTTGATATTGGCATGTATCTTATAACTTATAACAGTGTTATACATTTTTGTAAATATATTTAAAACCATTTTATAATGCTTTATGAATGCATTATAACATGTTATGAGTATGTTTATAGAGTGTAATAAACTTGACATTCATGGAACATGTTACCATTTATTTATTCATATATATATATATATATATATATATGTATATAAATAAAAGTATATGTTGTATACAGCTCCTAAAAAATATTGAGAGACATCAAAATGATCAGTTTCTCTGATTTAACTATTTATATAGTAAAATGAGTTTAAGTAAAACTTTATTTTGAAATAACAATACTAATGTTTTAACTCTGTAGAAGTTTAAAAGAATTATTATAAAGAATTATTATTATTATATTTGGTGGAATAACTCTGTTGTTTAATCACTGCTTTTATGTGTCTTAGAATACTCTCCACCAGTCTTTCACACTCCTTTTGGATAACTTTATGCCACTCCTGGTGCAAAAGTTCAAGCTTGGTTTAAGTAATGTACACAGGTGCATTTAATTACGTTTTTTAATTACGTACAGCCACACATTTGGTAATTAACCACGACATATATATATATATATACTGTATATTCTCCATATATAATTTATTCTCTTTATGTTGAAGATGTGCTTTTTCAAAATTGTGCTTTCTTATAAACTCGGGTCGGGTCAGGCTGTATAATTCTCATGCTGTAGTGTGTAATCAGTGTTACAGTGGTAATAGTGTGTAATAGTGAGGCTGGTGGTGTTTGATTGTTTGATGGCCTCCTCTGTGCTGCAGAGAAAAGTCAACGTGTGTTTCCTGGCTGTGTCTCAGTCCTGCAGGAGGTGGTTTTTAGGGAAGACTCGGAGAAGGGCGGATTGGGCGTGGCTCAGCGGAGTTGTTTTGGGGTTCAGGGAAGCTGCTTCCTCTCTTCTCTCTCTGAAGGTACCGAATTATCCACCTGTGGCTGTGCTTCTCAGCTCTCGTTCTGTGCAGTGTGCTGTGCTGTTGTGTGTATATATATATATATATATATATATATATATATATATATATATATATATATGGGTGTTTGTGTGTACTGGGCTGTGGGGGCTTTATAGAGTATGTAATATAGTTTGATGTAATAGCGGTGTTAATTAGTCTGTGTCTGGTTGGTGTGTTGGTGTAATAGTGAATAATAGCTGTTGTGATGATGTGTGGTCAATGCTTATACTGTATGTAGTACTGTCATTTTATATTAGTAACTACATTTTATTAGATTATATTAGTAATTAATAATTGTCAGTATAATTAGTAATCAGAATCAATGGTATATCCATTTATCATTATTTTATGGCCTATAATGTAAAAAAAAAAAAACACAGGCAAACAGTCTGACACACGTTCTATACTAATGTCTTAAACTGTCCTCATAGCAGCATCCATGTATAAACAAGATATTATCACTAATGATAGACAGAACAGTTATCATTGTGACTTGACCAATGATTGAACTGTAATCCTTTTAACATCACATATGATAGACAGAGCTGTTATCATTATTACTTTAAATGACACACATTTCAGCTAATAATGAAAAAAAAATATTGTTTAGTGTTTAGTGGCTGTTTAAGGACGGCTTGAACTCTCCTTATTGTGAAACCACTAGTAGACAGATCTATCCCTATTGTAAGCTGTAATCATCGGCACATTACTAATAATATACAGGACTGTTATCATTGTTACATCACCAAATATGTGTGACATCACGGATAATAGACAGTGCTGTAATCTGAAGGACATTACTAATGACAGAGAGTGCTGTAATGATTGTGACATCACCAGTTCTATGCAAATTTATAATTGTGGCATCACTAATTGCAGGCAGAACTGTTATTGTTTTGAGCACATCAATACTGTCTAGGATTGTGCTTATTGTGACCTCACTAATATGCAGCTGTGTCATCACTAATGATCACTGATAGATAAATCATCATTTTGATATCACTAATGATACGCAGAACTGTTACTTTTGTGACATCACTAATATTGTCTAGTACTGTCCTAATTGTGACATCACTAAAAAAAATAATGACTCCTCCCTCAGCTTAAATGTGAAAAAGGCTAAAAAACAAAAAGGGGAGGGGTAGTTTGAGAGGGGCACTGGGTGATGTATGGGTTTAGAGGCAGGACAAGAGGGAGAGCTGTCACCTTTATGACACTTAAATCCTGTTTGTATAATAATTTGGAACATGGTGTACTTTAAATGAACACATTTCAGCTATTAATGAAAAAAGTTGGTTTAGTGTTTAGTGGCTCTTTAAGAACGACTTGAACTCTCCTTATTGTGAATTTAATGGTAGACAGAACTATCCTTGCTGTGACATCACTGATATTAGACAGCGCTGTAATCATCAGGACTTTACTAATGATATACAGAACTGTTATCATTGTTACTAATCACTAAAAAGGCTAGAACTGTCCTCACTGTGACATCACTAGTGATCCTCTTGGCGTGCGTTTGATGTGGCGTGTCAGTGACGGCTCGTGGCTCTGTAAATAAGCTGCAGGTTAAGGAGTGTAGGGCTGGATATTGCAGTGTACAGTGTTTATGCTGCTGGATGGAGCCGGGCTGTGCTGAGCTGAATGAGGAGTGATATAGCGGTGCAGCAACAGCAGCAGCAGCAGCCTGCGTTTATTACAGCAGCAGCTCAGGGCTGATTGATGTGGAGTGTGGAGGTGTAGATCTATACTGTTCTCTGCACTCGCTCTGCCTGCCGATCCAGCGCTGTGGAAACTTTTGGCAAGGCTTGGGCCCTGTCCCACGGCTTAATTGTTTGGGGAGGATGGGTGAGGGAAGGGGAAAAAGCAGAAAGACAGACAGAGAGAGAGAGAGAGAGAGTATAAGAGAGAGTGTAAGAGAGAGAAAAAGAGAGAGAGAGAGAGGGATGAACTCACTGACTCTGAGCTTCATGCCCACACAAACGCAGCAGCAGCCAGCGCCCTCCACAAAGTGCCTTTCACATTCTGACCTGTCTATTACCTCTGTCTCTCTCCCTCTCTCCATCTCTCTCTCTCTCTTTCTTTCTCTCTTTCTCTCTAGCCCAGAGTCCCACAGCAGCTGATCCTCTTCAGCAGGCTTATGCAGGAGTCCAGCAGTATGCAGGTCTGTCACTCAGAGAGTTTTAAATATTGTGTGGGGGGTGTGTGGGGGTGTGCGCATGCATGCTGATGCTCGGTTCACGCTTTACCACCGCATTTGGTTTCAAATGTGCTGCAGTATGTCTGAGCCGTGAGTGAGATTTGTACATTGTGACATCACTTATATCAGACAGCGCTGTAATCATTGGGACATCACTAATAATAGATAAAACCTTTCATTATTACATCACTAACGATGGCCAGAACTGCCCTCATTGTGACATCACTGATATTAGACAGCGATGATTGTGACATCACTGATATTAGACAGAGCTTTTCTGATTTTGACATCACTGATATTAGAAAGCGCTGTATTAATTGTTACATTACCAATGAACAGTTATTTTTGAGACATCACTAATGGTGTCTAGAACTGTCCTCATTGTGACATCACTAATAATAGACAAAACGTTTTATTTTTACATCACCAATGATGGCCAGAACTGCCAGTGGTATCACTGATATTAGACAGCTTTGTCATGATTGTGACATCACTGGAAGACAGTGACCTTACTGTGACATCACTAATATGAGACAGAGCTTTTCTGAATGTGAAATCACTGGTAGAAAGAACTGCCCTCATTGTGACATTTCTGATATTAGACAGAGCTGTATTAATTGTGACATTACTAATGATAAACAGAACAGTTATTTTTCTGACATCACTAATAATGTCTAGAACTGTCCTTACTGTGACCTCACAAATAATAAACAGGGCTAAACTCAGTGTGTCATCACTTGTCTAGAACTGTCCTAATTGTGACATCATGAAAATAGACAGTACTGTAATTATTGTGACAACATAAAAGGGGCACTAAACCCACTGATTTTTGTTGACTCCACCCTCAGCTTAAATTTGAAAAAGGCTTAAAAAATGGAAGGGGTAGTTTGATCAGAGGTATCAAGTAAGGAAGTACAATTACTAAGTTACCTTACACATGCTCAAATTTTATCATATACACTTTATTATCTATATATAAAAAATATATTATATTTTATTATATATTTTATTATTAAATTTATATATAGATATTAAAGTGTATATGATAAAATTAGACTATCAAAAATACTGCATATTTTTTAACTACCCATATACCCATTTTATATAGTATTTGCAGAGATCTTTTACTGTACAGAACATGCTGGATGTATTATCATCACTAATGGAAAATACCATACTTAGCTAAAAAAAAATTCCTGACAGTGTATTAAAACAAATTTGTGTATGTGTGTGTGTGTGTGTGTGTGATTGTATTTTCTGACACATTGGCATATGTGTGTGTCTCAGCAGCCTACCCAGCTGCATATGGACAGATCAGCCAGGCCTTTCCACAGCCTCCTCCCATCATCCCCCAGCAGCAGAGAGAAGGTGAGGCTGCTTCTATCGCTTGGTTTACTACTATTGGAGATCATTTAGCGCTAAGAATGCTAATATTGTTAGTGGACATGGCACAGTCTGGTGTTATCAGTTTATAAATAGTCTTACATAAGCTTGTTGTAATATTAAAGTAGTATTGAGTTAAAAGTGATCCCACCAAACAAAAATTGGCCATAATGGTTTAATTACTGGGCATCAGTTGGATTGTTAATGCTACATGATTATTAAGCAAAAAGGGTTTCACCCAGTATAGAGTGCCAATCCATATCTGGGCATCCAGAAATACTCTCATTCCCTCACGCACACACACACACATAGTAACATATAGCTCTGCAGAAAATGAAAAATGGCTGAAATAACAAAAAAGCTTTCAGACCTCAATTGATGCAAAGAAAACAAGTTCATATTTGTGAAGTTCAGAAATCAATATTTGGTGCAATAACCTTGTTTTTGGCACATTCTCCTCCACCAGTCTTACTGGTGGATAACTTTATGCCTGCACTCCTGGTGCAAAAATTCAAGCAGTTCAGTTTGGTTTGATGGCTTGTGATCATCCATCTTCCTCTTGATTATATTCCAGAGGTTTTCAATTTAGTAAAATCAAAGAAACTCAGAGGGAGAACATGGAAACTTCACACAGATAGTGACTTGAATCCAGGCCTCTAGTGCTAGACAAATGTGCAACACAAAGGCTATCTACTAGTTTTTGAAGCACTGCTGTGAGGATTTGATTGCATTTAGTGACAATAGCATTTGTGATGTCAGGATGTTGGCTATTCATCACCCCACCCCAACTCATACCCTCCCCAACTTATCCACAACCTCCCACCTCATCCCCAACTCCATAACTCATCCCTAACTCCCCAACTCATCCCCAACTCCATAACTCACCTCCAACTCATCCTCAACTCCCCAACTCATCCCCAACTCCCCAACACATCCCCACCTCATCCCCATTTCCCCAACTCCATAACTTACCTCCAACTCATCCCCAACTCCCCACCTCATCCCCAACCCATCCCCAACTCATCCCTAACTCCATAACTCACCTCCAACTCATCCCCAACTCCATAACTCACCTCCAACTCTCCAACTCATCCCCAACTCCCCAACCCCATAACTTACCTCCAACTCATCCCTAACTCCATAACTCACCTCCAACTCCCCAACTTCATAACTTACCTCCAACTCATCCCCAACTCCCCACCTCATCCCCAACTCATCACCAACCCATCCGCAACTCCACAACTCATCCCCAACTTATCCCAAAAAGGACTGGAAAGGGCAAATTCATTCTAAAGAAATGCAGTTCCACTGCTTTATAACACTTTAAATCACACCTGACGTCAGGCATGGTGCCAATAGGTCCATGATTATATGCTCTAAAGGGTACTATTTTTTTTTTGGGGGGGGGGGGGAGGGGGTAATGGTTTAATGACCATCAGCCAGATAGTTCATGCTACAGAATTATTAAGCTACTTGTGTACTTGTGCCTTTCTCCCCAGTGGCCCAATGTTGTGGCCCAATTAAATATGACTGTTTTAATGAGAAAAAGTAAAATTTAGATTAACCACACACATAAATAAATATAAAAATATAACACAAAATACCCTGGCTTATCTCACAGAAGGGAAAGTGAAAATAGCCTCTTGATAGGATTATAGAAAATGTGAAATTTATAGAACAGGTTTAGCCCTGCAGTGGAAAGGAGGTCTTTGGTTTTCTTTCTTTCTCACTTTCTGACTTCTTCACTGTGTATTTATGGTAGTGGTCAAGTTTCGCTTGAACTATTGGCTACACTGCCCCCACATTTGCTCTGGTCTGCCCACGTACTGCTCTCTCCCATCCATATCCATAAGCTTTTAGAGAAAATGCACAGTTACAAACAAAATGAATACAGAATATAAACAGAACGCTCCATGTTTCGGAAGCAACTCTTTGGCCTCTTTTCCACTTCAGGGCCAAAAAGACTCCGTGAACTTGCCCCCAATTTGACTTACTGCTTCATTACTCCACGTGGTGGCGCTATGTCAGGTCTAGGTTCAGCAACAGTATGTGCTGAAAGAATGAGGTCACCTGACTACCTGAATATACTGAATATAGACCAGGTTATTCCATCAATGGATATTTTTTTTCTTCCCTGATGGCACGACCATATTTCCATATTGAGAGAGAGAGTTCACCACAGAGTCCAGATCTTAACCTCATTGAGAATCTTTGGGATGTGCTGGATGGAGAAGAGCTGCTTTGTGCAGTGGTCAGACTCTACCATCATCAATGCTGCTGCAAGATCTTGGTGAAAAATTAATGGATTCAACACTGGATTGAAATAAATATTGTTACATTGCAGAAGCTTATCGAAATGATGCCACAATAAATGCGTGCTAAAGGCTAAAGCTAAAGGCGGTCCAATCAAATATTAGAGTGTGTGACCAAGTAAAATAATACCGCTAACCTTCCCAAGTCCTGCAGAGGAAAAGAGGCCTTTGTCTGTCTGTCTTTCTGTCTGTCTCTCTTTCTGTGTCTTTCTTTCATCTCAATTATGATGAGCCACTGTCTAATTTCTGCTTTGATGTCTTTCCTGCCCTCCCTGCCCTTTCATTTCCCTCCGTCTCTCTCTCTCTCTCTCTCTCTCTCTCTCTCGCTCTCTCATTCTCTCTTTCCTGCTGCAGGGCCGGAGGGTTGCAACCTGTTCATCTACCACCTCCCTCAGGAGTTTGGGGATGGCGAGCTGATGCAGATGTTCCTGCCTTTCGGTAATGTCATCTCCTCCAAAGTGTTTGTGGATCGGGCGACAAACCAAAGTAAATGCTTTGGTGGGTAATAATGATAAAACACCTGTAAAGATTACTATCATTCTCTCACTATTAATGTTTTTTACCTCATACCTTTTATTCTCTACCACAGCGAAGCAATCCCAAAATACAAGAGAGGTTCAAGAGGCTAAAAAAAAAAAAAAAAAACCATGAAATTTAACACATAAAAAAAAAAAAAATCCCATGTGAGGACGTAGTGCAGGCAGTGCATTTTGCTGGGTGATCAGTGAGGGACATTAGACTAGACGGGGGGAATTTGCTGAGGGATGCGAAGATGTGTTTGATGTGTCCTACTTGTGACAAAAACGAGGCTCTGTATTCTAATTAATACTATCTCCAGCTCCAGTGGGTTCCTCACTTATCAGAGGCAGGGTATGCATGAATGAACGCAGCGCTGTTTGATTTGAACTTAATATAAAGCTCTATAGTTAGCGGGAAGCAGTTGAAAGGCTTCACTGAGACATGCGGTGCCGAAACGCTGACCTAGCCGAAATGACTGAAGTCACTCAGGACTGGAAGACTGAAGGAAGAACACGCTCCAGCTTTCAGAGCTCTCTGAAGCTTTGCAGTGATACACCAGCAGTGAAGCCGTCATAGCACTTCAATGACAAAACAGATTCAGGTTTCACCTTGAAGGCCAAGCGTGCTTTTTCTTTATTTATTACATTTTCCAATTTTCTGTTCTGCTGAATACACTAATAACAGAAATTACACCATAAAGACAAAGTGTATCTTGTAATTGCATACAAAACCAGAACGTTTGATAGGCAAGAGATGTTGAGTTCTAGTAAATGCACTGGAAATGCAAAGGAAAATGGTTGGTAAACAACTGCAACCTCAACGACCCAACTACTGACTCTCGATGCTAAGTTATAGCCTTAACTCCAAGCCCCAATGCCCAATCTCAAACCCCAACAAAACACTACATAACGCTGTACATAACCCAAATTCCAACTCATAATCCCCAGCTATCACTAAATCCACAGTGCCATGTCAAACCTCATTCCAAATAATAAATCCAAACACCACCACCAGCCTCACCCTAAAACAGTGCTCCAATCCCAATTCCATTACGCCAACCTCTAAATCAACCCATCTCATACCTAAACCTCTCCCACAAACCAAATTAAGTCCACCCTTTCAATCGCAACCCAAATTTCAAGTTTGAATTCCCAGTCCAACTTTAGCTCCAATCATTCAACCAAAAAACCTATGCCATCCCCAACCATAAACCCAATAACAATCCAATGTCCCAATCCCAGCCCTTCTCCAGATCAGTGCCAAAATCTAACTTCAAAACAGGACCTTCAAATATCAAATTTGAAATGGCTAATCCCTAATTTTAATTCAAAGCCTAACCCCAAACTCAGACTCCAGGCACAACACTAACTCCTAATAAAACAGCGAAATATCTTAAAACGTTTTCCCCAATATCAGGGCCAACTCCCTTAAAACAAAATGCAGTTTCTACCCAATCCCCAAATAAGTGCCAAGCTCCAAAACACCAACCTCTAAATCCAGCCCTAAACTCTCAACCTTCAATTCCAAACCTTAACCCCAGTCCTAAAACCGATTCCTCAATGACCAATCTCTAATTAAAATTCCAAGATTAATCCCAATTCCAATCTTAAACGTTCAATCGCTAACTCTAACCCAATTACTAAATCAAAGATCCCACTCCCAATCATAATCCCAAACAAATTACATATTTTAAACCCCAACACCTAAACATAATCCAGTGTCTGCCCAATCCTTTAAATCAGAACCACACTCTCAGAACTCCCAGCTCCAAATGTCCATGTCATCCCTAAACCTCACCCAAGAACCAGATCAACTCCAAACTCCAGTCAGACCAAAACTCTATGTACAAATCCCAACCTGCATTCCAACTTCAGCTCCAAACACTCCAACCTAAATCCCCAACCTCTGTTACCTCCAAACCTTAACACCAACCTTAAATCTCAGACCCTTAAGACCTCAGATCCCCATTCCAGCCCTTCCCTCGCAAATCCAGTCTCTCACCAAGCAACCCCCACTGCTATAATCTAACCTGAGCCTTCTGCAGTGACCTTACCAAAGTGCGAGTGCTTTTATAGAGGCTGAAATCTCTGTAAATGCATCAGTTCTGACTGTGCTGCGACTTTCAGAGCAGAGATGCCATGAACAGCCTTTTTTTTTACCTACCTGTCCTTCAACACACAATTTATTCTACACACAAAGAGTTTCTCTATAAAGCTGTGAGGCTTTCACATTAAAGCTATCAAAAAGGCCATACATAAAACAATACTAATGTCTTTATGTTTGAATCAATCTTGGTACTCTATTCTACTTGAATTTTATATGTTGGGCTTTAGGCCAGGCACAAACTACACGGTTTTTAGCAACTTTCAGGTGAGCTCCCAAAGCTTATCTGTGGTCCTATGATATTTTCAAATGTACAGCTCTGGAAAAAAATAAGAGACCATTTAAAAAATGATGAGTTTCTTTGATTTTACCAAATTGAAAACCTCTGGAATTTAATCAAGAGAAAGATGGATGATCACAAGCCATCAAACCACCAAACTGAACTGCTTGAGTTTTTGCACCAGGAGTAAAGCAGCATAAAGTTATCCAAAAGCAGTGTGTAAGACTGGTGGAGGAGAAGAACATGATGCCAAGATGCTTGAAAACTATGAATATAAACTTGTTTTCTTTGCATTATTTGAGGTCTGAAAGCTCAGCCATTTCTCACTTTCTACAAATAAATGCTTTAAATGACAATATTTTTATTTGTAATTTGGGAGAAATGTTGTCCGTAGTTTATAGAATTAAACAATGTTCATTTTACTCAAACATATATCTATAAATGGCAAAATCAGAGAAACTGATTCAGAAAATGAAGGGGTCTCTTAATTTTCTCCAGAGCTGTGTATCAATGATCAGGAGACCACCGGTTCGAATCCTGTTCATGTAGCTTGCCACCGGATACAGGAGCCCTGAGAGAGCACAATTGGCCTTGCTCTCTCCCAACATTACTCCTAAGAGTGGTGGTGGCTGACTTCTTATGTGTTGGAGGAGGCATGTGCTAGTCTTCACCCTCCTGGTGCTGGGGCATCACTACAGATAGGTGGAGTCCTAATGAGCGGGTTGGGTAATTGGCCAGACTCTACCTCTTTTCCAACTGCCGCTAATGCCACATCACTGGGTTGCCAGAGCATTTGGAGTAAAGCATAGAGACCCAGTTCTGATTTGTCATCAAACAGGGCGCTTTGCTGACTAACATGACAGTAGGAGTGATGAGTGCCATCTAGCACATCTGAGATGTGCTATGAAATGCAACTTTGTCAGGATTTTTGGATTGTGAAAATTCTGTAGCCTGTGCCCCTAGCCCAAGTCTCACTCCTCCTAATACAATAACAGGTATGAAGTTAGTAAAAAATGATATCCTGTGATAAATGAGTGTAGGAATAGGTTGTGTGGGAGCGTCTAATTGACTCTCCTTTCTGAATATCCGGTTTGCAGGGCTGCATGTTGCTGTGTTGTTGGATATTTGATATGATTGTGTATGCTGTTGTGATGTATGGACTGATTTTGTGCACAGCTGTTAAATGTGGACTATGTTGCTCTTGAGGTCATGTGACTGAAGTAACTTTGTGTTTGACGCTCCTCTCTCTCTCTCGCTCACTCCGCTTCACCTTCACCTTCGCCCTCTTGTTTTTGCTGTGTCATGGATGTGTCATGGCTCATCATATCAACTATTCTCTCTCTTTTCATTTACATCATTCATTTCATTCACTGTCCCTCTCTCTTTCTAACATTCTTTTCCTGGTTGTTTTTCCTTCTTTTCATCTTATCAAATCACATCGTCTCAACATCCCTGTGTGTCATTCCATTCTCTCACCCTTTCCACTCGTTCACCCGGCGCTAACCTGTTGTCCTTTCTGTTTCCATAACTCCCTCCATCCCTCGCTCCCTCTCTCCCTCTCCATCTTCAGGCTTTGTGAGCTTCGATAACCCAGGCAGTGCCCAGGCTGCCATCCAGTCCATGAATGGCTTCCAGATCGGCATGAAGAGACTCAAAGTGCAGCTCAAGCGGCCAAAGGATGCCAACCGCCCGTATTAGCCCCGCCCCCACACACCCCTCACCCTGGGGGTGAAGGCCACTGCAGCACACAGGGAATTACAGGTCAGAGAGAAGACCAGCAATACACATACAGTCCAGCTCTGGAAAAAAATTAAGAGACCACTTCACAGTTTCTGAATCAATTTTTCTGATTTTATTTATACGTATATGTTTGAGTAAAATGAACATTGTTGTTTTATTCTATAAACTACAGACAACATTTCTGCCAAATTCCAAATAAAAATATTGCCATTTAGAGCATTTATTTGCAGAAAATGAGAATTAAAAAAAAAAAAATCATATTTGAGAAAGAGTTAAAAAATCATATTTGCTGGAATAACTCTGGTTTTTAATCACAGTTTTCATGCATCTTGGCATCATGTTCTCCTCCACCAGTCTTACACACTGCTTTTGGATTACTTTATGACTTTACTCCTGTTGCAAAAATTCAAGCAGTTCAGTTTGGTTTGATTGGCTTGTGATCATCCATCTTCCTCTTGATTATATTCCAGAGTTTTTTAATTTGGTAAAATCAAGGAAAACCATCATCACTAAGTGGTCTCTTATTTTTTTTCAGAGTTGCAGATACACATTTGCAACAATTTCCAATAATCTTGTCATGCAAAACCTAATAACCATTAATAAAGGATCAATGGAGAAAAAGATGGAGGTTATATAATTAAACACATGCAATTATATATATCTATATCTATATATAATCTTAGAAAACATCAGGACACACCAACATTTTTGACTGGCTATAGCACTAGTGGACTCAAGTCCACTAGTGGACCGTCCAGTGCCACAATTGGGTTCTTCTACAGGTGAAAAAACATTAAGTGCCTGGTTAGTGTCTGGTTCTCTGAAGCTTGGAGGTGAAAATGGAAAAGTCATGGATCCAGTATAATTTCTTTACTATATCAGAGAGCGAATGAGGCAACTGTAAGACCATTTGTCCATGAAACTGAACATACACAGCTGAGTGAATTCTGCATAGAGAAGTAGGAAAAACTTTTTTCCTGTCAACTTTAGGGACTGATTTCCCATGGAAATTCCAAATACTAGTACTGGATTCTAAGCCCTAATGCCCACTTCTGCATTAGAGGTTTTAAATATATATTTTTTTCTTTTTATTTGTATATATTAACCTCCATCTCTCAGCGTTGTTCACATGAAGATCAAACTTCTGTGTTTAAAAGACAATGTTTTCCAAGGGTTGTCCTCACTGCATATAATGATATCTAAAGAAGGAGAACTATTCTGTTATATAAAGTATACAGCATGAAATAAGCTGCTAAAGAGGCGACCATGTGTGAAGTAGCTCTTGGTTTCTTGGAGAAGGTTCTCTCCAGGGCAGGATGATGGGAATAAGATTACTCCTCTCGGCGGTGTACACGTATCCGTCTCTCTCCCGCTCGCCCCGTCTCTCAAAGCCTCATCTAAATGATGATGGAGAATCAATGCTGTGTCATTAATTTACCCTGCTGATGCCTTTAACTGGGCCGAGTTATTACCTACTTACACAGCTAGTGAGGCATCCCAGGCTGTGTTCTGCTGCAGCGCTGCAATAGACCTCACAGTACGGCTCTCTCTCTCTCCGCCGCGCGGGGAAGGCCTGACTTATCAGACAGCCTCAGTCTTCAGTTATCAGTTTCTCATCTCAGTCTGACGCTGAAAGAATACCTGAGCGATTGACGCTGCTTTTATTATTTCTCTTTGTAGGTTTTGTAGAGTTGGAACACATGCGGACAACATGAATAACGTTAACGAAACACAAAAGAAACTCAAAAAGGACACAAAGGGAGGCACGGCTGGATCGGACGAGTGGCGAGAAGTGTGTCGGACATGTGAGGAGGCCGTGGGCGCATGACACACCGCCACTGTGACGCTCAGTGGACCTTTAGGACCTCATTGGACACTCAGGAGAGCAGCCGCCACCGCCGCGTTCCACAACCATATCGAACTATCAGACTATCGGACCACCGGATCGAGTCTCCACAGCCTGCCTGATTATAGGAGCCCTTCTCTCTTCTCTTCTATAGAAGCGTATGGAACTTCGGAGGAACACGGATCATACAGGACTACAAAAAAAAAAAAGACAAGATAATAAAAGACCAACAAGGTATAAACAACTTAAAAGACATAAAGAGCAGTGTAAACCCTTTGGAAGAGCCTCAGAAGAAACTCTCAGACATTAAAAGAAAGAAAACACTTTTGAAACCAAGAACTTTTAAGGGAAGGGGGGGAGGGGTCATGTAATAAGGGACTCGGACTCGTCCTCTTTGAGGAAACTTTTTGAAAAGAACTGTTTTAGAGGAGAACAACAACAACAAAAAAAAAAAGCATACAACAAACTTTTTGGACGAGAGAAACTTTTGAAAGGATGTGACGCTTCAGGACACAAAGCTTGCTGTGGTTGGGTGGGGGGGGGTGGGGTGGGGGGGGGGGGTGGCCATCTTTAACTCGGAGTGCCTGTCCATTTTCGGGGGGACAGCTGCCACAAAGAGCCGCAGCTGCAGTCCCCCTGGGAGGCTTATCTGTCATTCCTTAGTTGTGTAGGGACCAAAGGACCAAACCTTTTTAACGATACTAACAAGAAAAAAAAAAACGAGAGAAAGACTAGCTGTAATATACTCAGACCACTGCTTCTCTTTTGCTGTGCCAACCAGTTTAAAGAGTTGCATTTACAAAAAGAAACAACTGTTAAAAAAAACACAAAAACATAAAAAAATGATAATAATTATCAGAGATATGTATAAGTAGAAAATGAATATATGAATATATATGTATAAATGCATACATATAGATTGCTGATATGCTTTTGAATACAAACTATGGCAAAACTTTAAATTTCCGATGGCCCACCGAGGTTGCTCACTTCGCTAGTTTACAATTATTTGAGATGAGGAAAAAAAAAATGACAAAACGAAAACAAAAAAAAAAACTAAAAAAAAAAAAAGAACAATATCTTTATTTTTTTTCTTCTTCTTCTTTTCGTCTTCTCATTCTGTGCGCGACGGTAGGATGAAGGGTGCATGGGGGGGGGAGGGGAGGGTTGTTCCGTATCACAGCCTTACCTTTTTACCTGATCTCCACATCCTCCTCAGCCGACCTTGTAGTTAAGAAACCACCATGGAAAACCACCATGGGAAATGAGGAAAAGAGGATGGAGCTATACAGACCTGTTTATATTTACCATACATATGATAATATGTATATGTATTGCGAAACTTTCGAGGAACATGTATCCATATATATATGTGCACACACGTCCAGGTGTATACATAGAGACATGGAAACATTCGATATTATAATCCCAAACTCTACATATATGTATTTATATGCATATATTTTATATATGTGTGTATATATAGAACCAGCTATTCAATACGTAGAACTGTCATTTCTTTTGTAGATTTTAGCTGGAGTTTGACCTGCTCTGCTTGGAATTTTTATTTTTGAAGAAGTCTCATATCTGGCAGCTCCCGAACTGCAGGCATTCCTCTTTCTGATGAGAAAAAAAATATATATACAAATACAACAACAACAACATGTATGCCAACAAAACACACACACATATACACACATATACACTCCTACACAAGACCAAGAAAAACACAAATACACACACATACTTAAACGAGTGCAACTTTAATCAACAGATGATGTGTATGTATGTATGTATGTGTGTGTGTGTGTGATATGTATATATGTGCATAATTATGCTGACAAAAAATGCAAAGAGCCTCCTCTCATCCTGTCGGGAGCTTTTTACAAGAAATCAGGCATAAAAGAGAATCAGGACCATTTCCACGGGAGATAAGACAGATAGATCTCTTTGGGTTATCTTTATGACATACCGTACGTATTCGCCTCTCCGCCCTCTGGTGTTCTCTGTAAATACATCTGCGACAGATATACACACACACATATACATATAGTACACACACACACACGAAAATATGCATACATGCGACACGTTATAATTATAATTATAATTATTATTATTATTACTACTACTACTACTATTATTATGTGAGATACTCCAGACCCCACGCCAATAAGCAAAGTATAAGTATATAAAATATATATATATACACCTACCGAATCGACAGTTGACAGGCTTTAACTTGGGCACTTCCCCCGATCCTCGCTGGGGGTTTCGTTGCATGTAGCGCCGGGTCGTCGGCGAGGCTCAGGTGTGCCTCGTCACCTGGCGCCTCCGACATCAGCACTGTGCTCTCTGAACACTGCTAGCCGCCATTCATTTACGATGATGTCAAAACTCGCAGAGGCACTACTACTATTATTACTACTATTCCTACTACTACTACTACTACTACTACTACTCTTCTTCTTCTTCTTCTTCTTTTGAATAATTTTTATTTATTTTTTTTTTTTTACCAAAAACTAGAACAAACCTTCTTCAAACAGCTTCTTACAGCAAGTAAGCCTTCAAAATATCCGTCGACACATATGAGAGACATTTGAGAGACATAAGAGAGACATACGAGACATATATGAGACATATATGAGATATACGATACATCTGTAAAGCTGACCAACGTTCTGTTCCGCTCCGTCCGCTCCGGTGTCCCCGGTTTCTCTCAACCCGAGAAAAAAAAAAAAAGTCGGCTTAGGGTTACGATTAAGTGGGCATTATGTACATGTACATGTTTTTTCGCAAAAGGTATCGTTCGAATCTACATCTACTGCAGTGTGTTTACAAGTGCTGCTCGAAGAGCTCAAATGTATTTTGCTAGGATAGTTTTCGCTTGGTACTAGGGCTAAGGTCGGGGGTTTGAGTTTTGAATTTCTAGATTATTGCTATTTAGAAAGGTTAAAAAAAAAAAGAACGAACGAACGAAACGAATGAAAGAAAGAAAGCAAGAAAGAAAGAAAGAAACAAATAATAAGCCTTTATGATGTTTTTGTTTTTTTTGTTTGTTTTTTTCTAAATCTTAGGTCATGCTTTGCATTGAACTGCTGTACTATACAGATGATATTATTGTATATAGCGATTCCGGTTGAAATTCTGGGTGAAATCACTTTACAACTGCAGTGAAGTGTCTGTACAGTGGCAATAGAGGAAAATCGAAAAATCCAAACGCGCTTCATTTTCCGAAGGACTCCAGATGTAAAGTCTTCAACTGCAGTTTTAACTGCAGTTTAACCTGCAGACAGACAGGCTCCAAGAATGTTGCATTCCGCATTCTGCATTTCCGACCTCTCTCCGATACATATACTACTCTATCCGACCTCTATTCATTCAGGTACGCCAAGAAAGCTCGCTATAGAACTCAGAACACACAGCTTACGTATTACAGACACATATGTATAAGTATACATATATGTATACACACATACCTTACATACTTCCATACATACTCTCTGTCTCTGCACTGCACACTCTTTGCGCCTCATGTTCCTCTATCTCTTCCTCTTTCTCCTCAAACCTGACCACAAATCTAGTCTTTCCCAATTTCCCACATTCCCGATTCCCTATCCACATCCACGCCACGCTCCGCCTCCGCTATCCGCAGCTACAATTGTTTACATGATCTGAAAAATGTATGGATGATAAACTACCAAGAAGCAGAGCAGAACTTTTATTATATATATAAATATATACATAAACTAATGAATATACTGTAAATGTTTTTTTTTTCTTCTTCTTCTTCTTCTTAATTTTTTTCTTTCTCCTTATTTTTGGCTCTGTATATAGGTTTGCATATTTTATAGGACTTTTACTTGTTCTATCTATCTACAAGGACTGGATGATTATTATAAACTTTAAATCTTGCGTTATGATAAAAAAAAAAACATAAAAAAATAGGGTTGAACAATGCAATCTGGTGATGATTTAAACCAGGTGAACTGCAGTAGTCATTATAGCATGGTTTTAGCGAGTGTGGCCCCGCTGGTACGTTGCTGGACGTTTGAGAAGGGCATTGAATTTAATTACAGAGGGGGAAAAAAAAATATCTATAAACATGTATCATAAAACTGAAGTGCTGCCAACATGCTTATTTATTTTGTCTATTTATTTATTATGTCTAATTTATTTATTCGAAAATGTAAAATGTGTTTTTTTTTTTTTTTTTTTTTTTTTGCTTTTCACAGTGTATAAACATGATGTGTTTTTCTTTTTTTTTCTCTTTTCATCTTTCCCTTTCCCGGTATGTATTTCTGGGTCCATGTTTTTATTTTATTTTATTTTTATTATTATTATTTTTGTTCTATTTTTGTTTAAATCACGATCCACTGAGTATCTGTTCGTCATTTCAAATGAAGCCATTTTTAAATATCTATTTTTTTTTACATGTTTTATATTGTGGGACACAATGGAACAATGCTATTGGCAGAGTCAGGGTCTACAACCAATCTCTTCGCGAGAATGTAGAACAACGACGCTCACGACTGATGTTGCATTTCTGCTGTTCGATCCAAAACTCGTCTGCTGTTTTCTGATCATTCTGCTGTTCCACAGGTTTCGCTGATCTGAGACCTGCTTTAGGCTGTTCTCGCTCGCTCTATCTCTCTCTCTCTCTCTTTTTCCCCCCACACACACACACATATATATATATACATATATATATATATATATATATATATATGTATATATATATATATATATATATAACTCCACAGTTCCCACAGAGAAAAAAACGAATGCACTAATCCATCAATCATCTCAGCCGCTCAGACTGCAGAGCCATTCCTCATCAGACTTATTACAACTATTTCCAAACAACGGTCTGAAGTACAAGGGAGTAGCAATGGGAGGCCACAAAGGTGTAAACGCTTTTTAAAAAATGGGGAAAGGGGAAAAAAAAAAAAAACGGAACAATATTTCAGACATTTTGAGCACAGTCGAGGGTGCTGGGTGTCATGTGTGGATTATTGCCAAGTCTATCACAATGAGAGAGAGCTATTTAGCTGCTCCTGCCCTGTACCTCTGAACTGCGCATTTCTCTGCTCCCTGGACTCTCGTTTTGTAATTTTACTGAATGATGCGTCTCAGCTTAGCCCGATAATAAAGCACAGTCTAGAATAAACCAGCGTTATGCCTCCCCGTTTTCCCGCTGTGTTTTTATACAAGCCTTTTTATGTGTTGATGGTTTTTTTTTTATATCTCTTGTTCCTTTTTTAGGGGACGGTGGCTCTACTGATGTAGACAGGAGCTTCTTCAAAATTCAAAATGACTGAACCATACAAGCGCAATTTCCATTTGTCTACATGTACATATATATACACATACACCCACACTAGGGCTGCACGATATATTGTTTAAGCATAGTCATCATCGTGATGTTCACATGCATAATAATCACATCACAGGATGTGCAATGTAATCAAACATGTTGCATGTTGCAGTGTTTTGATTCTTGACACAAGAAGTAGATACACAGCACTGTCTCTGTGTCTGTGTGAGTGACAGGCTGCTGCTGCCTGAGAAGCGTGAGGCGGAAGGGGAGCTTGTGTTGAAGGCTGTGCACCTCAGTCCAGCACAGTTTTGCAGCGCAGATATTTCCAGTTACAGCTGAATTCACACTTTTAATCCCAGGAAAATGCTCTTCTTTACCTTTTAAAAAGCCATTTAAATGCCTGATTAAAAGGGCCGATCACGGTTGTTTTGCTGTTTTCCTCAGGTTTTAAGTGCTCGGCGCTGACTCAGCTCTTGATCAGTCCAGGCACGAGACAGCGCATTGTTTTTATATCGCAATATATATCACCGAAAAAAAGAATATACGCAATGTCAATTTTTTTCAATATCGTGCAGCCCTGACCCACACAGAATACATATAGTTGCTTCTTAATAGGGCTGCAACAACTAATCGATAAACATTTGATGTATTTGATTCAAATAATTGCCACCTAATTTAATAATCAATTATTTGGTTCGTGAGCAAAGATGTCTAATGTATTTACAAATGTATTTACATTCATTACTTAAGTAGAAGTATGGATAGGGTTTTAAATACTTTTTAAATGAGTTGAAGTATCAGCTTAAGATTTTTACTCAAGCTTTTTACTACTTAAAGTATAAAAGTAAAAGTCATATAAGGGGAAAATGTGTCATTAAGTTCATTATGGACCCCCGAAAAACATTGTTCTAAAAGCCATAATGAATATAATGTTATGTTAAAATGGTAATGTTGACAAATTTGGGATGCACTAGCCTCCCTGTTTAAGATGCATATATGCCCATTAAAAATGAATGAATTTAGTGTAAATATAATGTAAACATAATAATCCTTTAATGGCAAACGTATCATATGTGATGCAGGTTAAAAAAAAATAATAACCTAAAATTATTATTCAATTATTAAAACTATTTCAGCCTCTTTACATGCTCGCAGCAATTGCTCAGTCCCATTTCCGCACCCTGGGATGCCAGGTATAGAACACAACTGCTCACAATCAGTACGCTGCTGCCATGGAAACGGACGAGCTGGCTATGTTTCTTCTGAACAGGTAATCACTACGTTTCAGTTAGGTTTGTTAACCATAGAGTAGCAATTTATCACCACCACTAGCGTATAGAGATCTGAACTTTCTACCTTCTCATTGTTCAATGAAACCACTATCCAGATAAATCGCTTCATCCAGATAGAGTGAATCTGACTGTGATTGGATGTAGAGAAGTATAAACATATACAATTTGGACTCCCTATTGGTTTATACTTTCGATCCATCACACCTGCACATGTCATGCCCATTACTTATTTTTACTGGTCCATTAAAGATAATTATCATTCTCACATAAGTATTTTGGTTGTAGTGGGAGGAGTTTTGGTTGTTCTTGGGAGATGCTGGTACTGGTTGATGAAGTAGTTTAAAAGAGATGGAAGCGTTTACACGGATTTAACATGAGTCTCTTTTGTTCTTCATCCAGATGTTTATAATTATCATACTCAAGAGTGATAAAGTGACCAGGTGTAAACAGGGTCTCTGCTGCACTACACCCGTAAATATAAATATAAATATAAAAAAAGTTAATATAATGGCCTTAGAACTTTTTATGAGGCATACGTCTGCATCTTCCCTGGATTACAGGGACTATCAAATTATATATAGTACAGAGAATAAAATTAATAAATACATGTTTATTACATTTAAAAAAAAACATGTAAACCCTACAAAACAAGTAGTAAACTCACAAAAGCCGTGATTACTTTGGCATAAGCTTGAAAATTAAGACACTTACAAAGGCATCATAAAAACCAATTTAAGAGCACCGATAGAAAGAGGCATTAGAAGCACAGGAATGATTAGAAAGCACTGAGGCGTATTCGTGCCCTGTGGCGAGCTGTAAAGCAAGGACTAAGCTGCATGTACAGAATTAACAGCCTTACTGAGCTCTCGTCAAAGTGGCGGTGAGTCACTGGGTTCCTCTTTCAGCATATGAAGAAAATGTCTTCCAGAATCTGACTCTCCTCCAAGTCCTGCCGCGTCGGCTGCGTTCGGCCTGGAGGGGAAAGCAGGGAGCTGTGAGGGGGGCCGACAGCCCCCAGAGGCTTCCGAGGGCCGGTGAAATTCCCATGGACATCAGGGCTGACTCTGCTCCTCTTGGGGTTGGCAACCGGGCTGAAAATGTCCAGCAGCTCAATCAAAGAGGAGTCCAGTCTGAAAGAGAAAAGGAGGAGTGAGGATGAGTCAGCCAAAAAAAAAAAAAAAAAAAAAAGATTTAACCATATACTTCTAACAGCACTTTGAACTACTAAGTTACTTAAATCTGTTTGTTTGTCATTATATGGCATCAACAATGTTTATAACTTCAGCATCACAGACTTAAATCGGTGTCTTCATACGAAGGACTTCCAGAAAATTAAGTATTTTAGCAGGTGGAATCTTTTCAAACAGTTCTTTCACATTTGTAACCCTATAAAAGTTATTTCTGGTGGTTAAAAGTGCAGGACAGTCTACTAACGTGTTTATTACTAGAGAATCACAGAACTGGCAATTTAAATCTATTTTAGATCTAGACTGAATTCTAGAATACCTGTATATACAGTACAAGTACACCTTAAATTCAGTGGCTTTTTATTATTTAAAATGTTCTGCATTGTAGATTAACAATAAAACCATACAAACGATGAAGAAAAACTTATTTAATATTTTAGATTCTTCAAAAGTAGCACCTCTTGCTTAAATGACAGTTTTGCACATCTCTGCTGGATTTCCTCAGTCAGTATTATGAGGTAGAATTACCTGGAATTCAGGCTTTCAGTTAACAGCTGTGCTGAACTCATCACATTATCAAGAGTGAACTACTTGAATTATTTTTGCCTCTTAATGTGTTTGAGAGCATCAGTTGTAAAGTAGTGAAGAGGTAGAGTTACAGGTATACAGTGAATAGCTCTATATTTGAGTAATGTTCTAATCCATATTGTGGCAAGAAATACTCAACTAACTACGGAAAAATATTTTTTAGAAAAAAAGAATGTCAATTAGAAAAATTTCAAGAACTTTGAAAGTATCCACAAGTACAGTCGCAAAGACCAAAATCAAAAAAACTATGATGAAACTGGCTCTCATCAGGACCGCCCCAGGAAAGAAAGACCAAAATATTATAGATTAATGCTAAAGTCATCCAAACTATAAAGAAAAAATATTTAATAAACCAAAATAATTAACACCTCTTGTTTAGATGGCAGTTTTGCACATCTTGGCTGGATTTTCTCAGTCAGTTTTATGAGGTAGAGTCACCTGGAATTCAGGCTTTCAGTTAACAGCTGTGCTGAACTCATCAAGAGTTAATTACTTGAATTTCTTGTCTCTTAATATGTTTGAAAGCATCAGTTAAAGTAAAGTAGTGAAGAGGTAGAGTTACAGGGTTACAGTTACAGAGTTACAGTGAATAGCCCTGTTTGAGTAATGTTCTAATCCAGATTATGACAAGAAATACTTAACTAAGTGAAGAAAAAAATGAAAAAAAAAAAAGGTTTGAACAAGATATTTGAAACTATCCTCAAGTTCAGCCACAAAGCAAAAACGCTATGATGAAACTGGCTCTCATCAGGACTGCCCCAGAAAAGTAAGGCCAAAAGCATTATAGATTAATGCTTAAGTCATCCAAACTATGAAGAAAAAATATTTAGTAAACAAAAAGTTTTAACAACTCTTGTTTAGATGACAGTTTTGAACTTGAATCTTGGCTGGATTTTCTCAGTCAGCTTTATAACAGCTGTGCTGAACTCATCAAGAGTTAGTTACTTGAATTTCTTGTCTCTTAATAAAGTGTTTGAGAGCATCAGTTGTAAAGTAGTGAAGAGGTAGAGTTACAGGTATACGGTAAGTAGCTCTATTTGAGTAATGTTCTTATTCATTTCATGGCAAGAACTACTCAACTAACTAGGGAAATATATATATATATATTTTTTAGAGAATGTCAATAAAAAAAATTCAAGAACTTTGAAAGTATCGACATGATCGATGATGAAACTGGCTTTCATCAGGACTGCTCCAGAAATGGAGGAGCAAGAGTTCCCTCTGTTGTACAGGATAAGTTTTTTAGAGTTTCCACCCTCAGAAACTGCAAGTTATCATCTTCCCAAATAAGAGCACCTAAATGCTTCACAGATTCACACATTTTGAAGTTACTACATGATTCCTCATGTGTTCCATCATAGTCTGAATCACTTCAGTATTTATTTATAATCTATGGAATAGAAAATAAATTAAACACTAAATGAGCAGGTGTGTCCACACTTTTAAATGATAAGCTTATATGGAATATTTCCTTAACAGCCTGCTGTTCTATTAAAGCTGAAAGAACAATAAACAGCCAAGAGGGGAAATAATACCGAATTCAGAACATGAACAGGCCCTTCCGATCCTTAGAAGGAAAAGAGGTCAGATAGAATAGATAAACAAAAGAATAAATACACAAAAGATTAAGCTAACAGAGATTCCACCCCTCAGTCTGGAAACGTGATAAATAATTCAACAAGAGTGAAGTCAGGCGAGTATTTCTGTTGTAAAGCATGAATTCTTCGAGAACGCTCCTCTGATGTTGTTAACATAATGCTCGGTTTGTTTTAAGCAGTATCAATTTGCATCCAGGCATCACTGTGTGTTTCTGTGCGTGTGTGTGTGTATTTTGAACAACGTGAGCTCCTGGGTGCGTTAAAAAGACATATCGTCTCTTCGCATGAAGGATAAAAGGTTTTACAGCATGCAAAACCAATTCAGACACAAACAGCTCTGGAAAAAAATAAGAGACCACCTAAAAATGATGAGTTTCTTTTATTTTACCAAATTAAAAACGTCTAAAATATAATCAAGAGGAAGATGGATGATCACAAGCCATCAAACCACCAAACTGAACTGCTTGAATTGCTGCATCAGGAGTAAAGGCATAAAGTTATCCAAAAGCAGTGTGTAAGACTGGTGGAGGACTGTGTAAGACTGTGATTAAAAAACAGGGTTATTCCACCAAATATTGATTTCTGAACTCTTAAAACTTTACGAGTATGAGTTTGTTTCTTGCCTTATTTGAGGTCTGAAAGCTCTGCATCTTTTTTGCTATTTCAGCCATTTCTCATTTTCTGTACATAAATGCTGTAAATGACAATATTTATATTTGGAATTTGGGAGAAATGCTGTCTGTAGTTTATAGAATAAAACAACAATGTTAATTGTATTCAAACATAAACCTATAAATAGCAAAATCAGAGAAACTAATTCAGAAACTGAGGTGGTCTCTTAATTTTTTCCAGAGCTGTATTTTATTGGTTCTGCTATTGACTATTTTGATCCAAATCCAGTTCAAAATCTTTGTTTTAAACCAGGTTCTCAAAGCACTACCTGGCATCCTCGAGGTGCAATTAACAGACACTACTGCACAGCAGCTGGAGGCAATAAGGAGAGTTCTCAGAAGGAGTTAACTTAAAGGTTAGAGTTTAGTTAGAGTCTGCAGTGTGGAACTACTTTACTGTGGAGCATTAAAACATAATATCTAAACTATAAAAGTACTGTATTTTAAGTTTGCACTATAAGGTGCATTTCAAAGCCTTTAATTTCCCCAAAAAACATCAGCACGCCTTATAATCCGGTGCGCTTTATGTATGAATTTTACCAGTCAGGTTGTAAGGAGCAGTAAAACCACTTTGCTGAAGTGCAGTGTTATAAAGAAGTTTACAGGAGTTAACAGGTGTTAATTAGGTATAATTAGCTTATAGAAGAAGCTCTTTGTATGAGATTCTTTAAATAGAAATCTATGTGTAAGACTTTTTTATATATATATATATATATATATATATATATATATATATATATATTAAAAGGTGCAGGAATGTATGTGTGAAAAGCATTAAGAGTTCCTGACAAATCAGTGTGATTACAATATGAGTCACTTCCAGAAAGATCCTTGGAAAGCGTATGTCAAATGACAATAGCAAATAGCCTTACTGAGGTAAATTTATTAATAGACTAGCACTGCTGAAATACATTTATAAATAGAACTGAACTGATGAGGTAAATGTGTTGTGCTTTAATTGATTTTTTTAATTGATAGTTTTGAAATTGCTATTTATTTAAAAAGCAAGACAATATGCAAGTAAATATTAACATTTTAATTTATTCTATGGTGAAAGATTCAATTAAACCTTTAAACAATGTGTGTTCAGAATTCAACCTTTGGCCAAAAGTTAAAAAAACATATATATTGGTTTATAATTGCATTTCGGAGCATCTCTAATAATTGTATAAATTCACAGAGATATATAAAGAAGAATGACAGGCTGATACATGAGCAAGAGAGCAATATCTATTATTCAATATCCATATTTACCTCTTTTTTTTTTTCTCAGTTTCTATGAATGGATTGCCGAGCTCAAGCTCAATATAAAGCCAGCGCTCTTTCACACGTCAACAGGAACATATAGAGAGAGACTGTACAAGTGAGTGCAGAAAGAGAAGGGGGTGGTTGATAGGGTGGGACTTTGGCCGTGCTCCCTCTCGAAATGTGAGAATTTGCATTTTTATTTGTTGATTTATTTAACGGACAGGCCTCTCAAACAGCCATCCATCAACAGACGACACTGCCGGTATGAATAATGCATCGCTTACCAGCGGTCACAATCTATAACAAGGCGAGGGGGGTATAGTTTGGGCAAGGGGGGGGGGGGGTGCCGAAGTAGGAGGAAATTGCTGGAGAGAATGCTAATGTCTTTCGCAGTCATATCTACCAAACACTTTGCACAAGGTTCACTGCGAAGTGACCAGGAGACATTAATATCACTTAAGGGAAGAAGGCCTGGCCTCGCTAATCCCGATCACGCTCCTCCGCCTGCATCCATTGAAGAGGTCACAGAAACCTGAATAAATAAGTGAAGGTAAATGTGCGCCCATCTAAAAAATCAAGTTTAGAGCAGAAGGAGGGAAAAAAAGAGGTTGTGAGGGAGTCTCAGGCTCTGCTTAAGTAAAGCCATGCTTCAATAAAGCCCTTCCTAAGAGTCCAGTTATTTTACCACTTCGAATCCGGGTCATGCAGCTTGCCATCAGCTGTCGGAGCCTGCCATCAGCTGTCAAACTCTCTCTGGGTGGGTACAGTAGATGGCACTCTTTTTTCCTCATCGCTCCTAGGGCGATGTCGATCAGCACAACGCTGCATCTGTGAGCTGATGTATCGGAACCGAGTCAATGTGCCTTTCTCTAAGCATGCTGTGATGCTACTCAGCAATGCTGCATCAAAGGCAGTTTGAAATCATGTGTCGGATGAGGCATGGGCTAGTCTCCACCCTCCATGTGTTGTGGCATCACCACCAGTGATGGGGGAGATATAAAGATGAGTATATAAAGAGAGTAGCTGAATGGGTGGAACAACTGGCCTAGCTAAATTGGGAGAAAATGGGAAAAAATAAGAACAAAAATAAAAAAAAAAATTGCCATGTCATGTTCTTAAAGAATTGGAAAACAGAGCAACAGATTGTGGCTGCAACATTAAAGGAAATAAAAAATGTATAAAAAAAACCTGACTGTGGCCGAATAAGAGAATTAAATTGAAACTTAACGTGAAGCATTGCTCTTTTGTGCAAGTGTGCCACTTACAAAGTGTGAAATGTTCAAACGGACGTCAGATACAGGTCACATTAGAAAGATTTTGAGGACAAAACAGAAGGCAAAGGTGTGCTCACATTTGAAAGCTCCAGTTCAAAGCAAAAGAAGGAAAGAAAGAGGTTGTGAGGCTCTGCTTCAGTAAATCCATCCTCTTCATCAGAGCCCACTTATTATTTTACCATTCTCATTAAAAATACCACACAGTGTTCCTAAGGCATTGGAAAACACAGCAACCGATTGTTGATGTGCAACATTAAAGGAAATAAAAAATGTATAAAAAACCTGACTGTGGCCGAATAAGAGAATTAAAGTGAAACTTAACGTGAAGCATTGATCTACCTCCATTGGAGGATCACAGAAACATGAAGACAAAAGCGAAGGCAAAGGTGCACCAATCGGTTTAGAGGAAAAGGAGGGAAGAAAGAGATTGTGAGGGAGTCTCAGGCTCTGCTTCACTAAAGCCATGCTTCAGTAAAGCCAAACAAAAGACTGTTTATCAGCTTCCTCTTCCTCAGAGCCCAGTTATTTTACCACTCTCATTAAAAATGTCCGTCACGCTCGAGTGCTCCTTTCATTTGCAGGCCAAACAGTAATATAAAAATCCTAAACTGGCAAATGCTGACAAACCGCATGTCAATTTCTTCCCAATCAATAGCAGGCAAAAGGAAGGAGGGGTGCGAGGAGCCCATCGGCAGGAGAACTCTCATTACTCACTCGCTCCATCAAAACCACACTCAATCTTTTTGCTAAGATACAAAATTACAAATGGCTTTTCTTTTTTTCTCCTCCCCTGTGAAAAGGGCCCACAAGTGGTGGAGTTCACCAGCACGCAAAAGGTTGCTGCTACAGTTCGACAAAAAAAAAAAAACAGGACGGACAGAGCGTTCGATAGACTTACTGTTTTGGCAGCTGCTGTGAATAAAAATAAGGAAGCTGTAGAAATCCGTTCGAACGGTTGCATTATTCATCTCCAACAAAACTTTTATGCTTCTTGGACACAACGGACAACACTGATCCATCCAACTTTCAGTGGCTTTCAGCTCCAGAGGCTGCTACTGCTACAACACACAGCAAAATAATTGAGTCAGCTTTTGAACTGTGTGGACGTGAGAGCGGCCACTGAGACCCAAACGCTAGAGGTGCGGTCAGCCAGGTGTGGCCAAGAAGTCCAGAACAATAAAGAACAATATAAGTAATATAACTACAGTACAGTACAGTACGATATAACTTGGAGGCGAAGACACCCCAGGTAATTCATTGTAATGTATTGAGACTAGGTCTGTCAACTTTAACATATTAATGCATTCAGTTAAGCTGGTATCTTTATTAACATAATATTTTTTGTTCACAAAAATTAATCACGTGACAAAATTTACAGAGCCTGGTGACGCATTAACAGTTAAATTTGGCTAAATAATACAGCAACACCTACCGAGAAGTTGTCAATCATTTAAATTTTTTTTAGAGGATTAATCACAACCAGGGGTGTCCAAACTACGGCCCGCGGGCCATTTGTGGCCCGTTTCCTTTTTTGGAGCGGCCCGCGAGGTTAAGCAGGTTTTTATAATGTGAGCTTTAAAGTTTGGTGTCAGAAACTGGCCAAAGAGTCGAAGAGGGTGCGCATTTCTAGCTCAGAAAAACGGGGCAAAAGAGTCTAAAAGCGGAGAGGGTGCGCATTTCTAGCTCAGAAAAACGGGGCAAAAGAGTCTAAAAGCGGAGAGGGTGCGCATTTATAGCGCAGAAAAACGGGGCAAAAGAGTCTAAAAGCGGAGAGGGTGCGCATTTATAGCGCAGAAAAACGGTCCAAAGAGTCTAAAAGCGGAGAGGGTGCACATTTCTAGCGCAGAAAAACGCGCCAAAGAGTCTAAAAGCGGAGAGGGTGCACATTTCTAGCGCAGAAAAACGCGCCAAAGAGTCTAAAAGCGGAGAGGGTGCACATTTCTAGCGCAGAAAAACGGGCCAAAGAGTCTAAAAGCGGAGAGGGTGCACATTTCTAGCGCAGAAAAACGCGCCAAAGAGTCTAAAAGCGGAGAGGATGCGCATTTCTAGCGCAGAAAAACAGGCCAAAGAGTCTAAAAGTTGCCGTAATTAAGGAGTTTAATATTAAGAGACATCATAAAATTAAACATCAATTTGAAAAATCTTAGTTTACACAATGAAGATTGGTAAGATGAAGGTGGTTTGACATTAGCAGCAGGGCAGTTTTATTGATTGACTGATCTGCATATTGTGATGTGTCTGCGTACCAAAGTTAGGAGGAGGGCCATATCATATTGTACATTAGGCCTGGACAATAATTCGATATCGGTATTTATCGCGATAAGAAATGTTTCAATAACGGTGATATCAGTTTTGTGGTATATCGATATGTATTATTTACAGAGTCTGTCACGGACAGGCGTTTTTTACTGGCGTCAGCTCGCCGCAGAGCTGAACATATTCAGCCCCCGTAGCTGGCCTGCCTCAGTGCGTGATGACGTAACAACACAGGCACGTAGCCAAATAGGCTAGGCTAGGCAAGGCTAGGTTAAAATGGCTAAGCTCTCGCGCTGGAGCCAAACGGAGCCGGGACGAGTGGATCCAAAGCTAAGGTAGACTCGGCCGCGGGTCCGCTCGCTCGGCCACGGGTCCTCGAGGCCGGCCGCGGGTCCGCTCGCTCGGCCACGGGTCCGCTCGCTCGGCCACGGGTCCTCGGGTCCGCTCCCTTGCCGCTTTGCTGCAAATTGTGCCGGAGAGTGCAGCCGACCAGCAGCGGTAATGTTAATACATCTAATCTGTTCCACCACTTCAAGCAACTCCACTACATACAGTATTTTTCTTATACTGACTGAAGCACTTTTATTGCTTATGTTGTAACTAAGTTATTCATAGTTGATAGAGCCTGTAGGTTTGTTTATTTGACAGGAAAATCTTGTTGCTTTTATGTATATAAAGGCTTATTGTATTCTATATCCTAGTTGAAACACTTTTGTTTTAATCTGTTAAATTTGTTCACAAAGAATAAGAAGCTCTGCCTCTGTTGTAATTTATATGCAAATAATATTGAGCATTGATTTATTTTGACTACTTTTATTTCTAAAGTATTAAAGTTTTTGTGAAAGGAGGTTTCAAAGGGTTAAATTAAATTTTCAGACAGTAGTAGGTACAGATTTCAGATAGATAGATAGATAGATAGATAGATAGATAGATAGATAGATAGATAGATAGATAGATAGATAGATAGATAGATAGATAGATAGATAGATAGATAGATAGATAGATAGATAGATAGATAGATAGATAGATAGATAGATAGATAGATAGATAGATAGATAGATAGATAGATAGATAGATAGATAGATAGATAGATGTGCATATAATGAGGGTATCTGATGCCAGCAATACAAAAAGTGCAAATACACAGTTATATAATAATTTAAATTCGCAGTGCTGCAGGGATTGCAGGGCTTCTTAGCAGTTTTCTGAGGCCTTCAAAGTATTTATATCAATATCGAAATTATATCGTATCGACCGAAATTTAAGGAGTATATCGTGATATAAATTGTGGCCATATCGTCCAGCACTATTGTACATAATAATAAAATTTAATGTTCATTTTGTTGTAGTAGTGTATTCTTGAAATAAATGTTTAATTCAGTGTTTTGTCATCAAGAATCACCAAAAATACTGCTACCGCGAAAATACCATAAAATATTGTGATGGTATATTTATTTTTTTGTAAATCAACAAAATTGTTGGTAATATAGACTCATCGTTGCAGCCCTATTACTCAACCACTGTAGGCATAAATGCATATGTCTGGCACTTTTAGTGTTTGTGCCTCCAGTGACATTGGAGCGAAATACAATGTAAAGACGCAAAGTAGTAGCAACTCCCACTTAAGGGAGCTTGCTGACCTGCTTGGATTCCACCAAGGTTCTGCCTCTCAAAAAACAAAAAGCCCTTAAAATGACAGGCTTCATTGATTTTCTTCAAATCAGATTCACCACTGAATAATGCAAAAAAGACCCAGGATAGGAGGACTACAATAAAATATTTGTTGTACAAATTTAAGCTTTAAACTTTTTGGGGGTTTTTTTGTGCAGAGCTTGTCATCTTAAACAGTGTCACAGCAGTGGGCTTTGAGCCCCTTACCAGAATTCCCAACAAACTCCACCCTCTCACCTTTAAATTAGAATTAGAATGGGTTTGGGAGCTTGGCAGAAGGAGAGAAAAAAAACGGTAAAAAATGAAATTATTAGCTACATCCATCTACTAACGCAGGGGTGTCCAAACTGCGGCCCGTTTTCTTTTTTTGGAGCAGCCTGCGAGGTATTTTAGGAATAGAATGAAAGTTGGCCCGCTGTTAAGCAGGTTTTTATAATGTGAGATTCGAAGTTTGAACGCTAGGTGTCAGAAACGAGCCAAAGAGTCTAAAAGCGGCGAGAGTGAAGTTTTAGCGCAGAAAAACGGGTCAAAGGGTCTAAAAGCGGAGAGAGTGTGCATTTCTCGCGTGGAAAAAAACAGCCAAAGAGTCTAAAAGTGGAGAGGGTGCGCATTTTTAGCACAGAAAAACGGGCCAAAGAGTCTAAAAGCGGAGAGAGTGCACAAATTTAGTGCAGAAAAAGGCCAAATGAGTCTAAAAGTTGCCGTGCCGAGTTTAATATTAAGAGACGTCATGAAATGAAACGTCAATTTGAAAAATCTTAGTTTACACAACACTGTCAAAGATAAAGATAGTAAGTCAAGTAAAATGGTGTGTAAATGAAAGTAATCAGGAAAATGTATTATTTAAAGTGGTGTATTTTCTTATTTGTTTTTTTACAGAGTCTTTGGCCCGTGTCTTGTTTCCACACCTAAAACAGTTTTTCTTTAGCTGCTGTTCTTGTTTCTTATTTCTTGTTTCAGTCTCAAGACCCAGAAAGCACTACTCTCCTGCTCAAAAGAGTCTCAGGTACAGGTTTCATTACAATAAAACGAGAATTTACAAGGGAAACAACCTCTCAAAATTCTCTGAAGGATCCTTCTGATCATTAACAAAGGCATCTCTGGCAGGGTAGTCAATAGTACTCTGCATTTCACACTTTTTGAGAGATAAACACGGAGCACAGGCGACAATGAGAAATCCCAGCCCTGTCAGATCTTTCCTTCTCTGGATATACCATCCATATAAATCACGGCCATATGCAAACTAGGCTAATTCGTTTAGCTTCAGTAAAGCCCGGGCTCAGTTATCAAAGCGAAGAGATGGGACTGTATTAATGCAGAATATTCACAATACATTTCGCCCCAAAGAAAAAGGCAATTAGTTTTCGAGACAGTATATTCATGGCGGAATCCTAAAATAGCAAGAATTCTTTACAAATGACTTACAAATATTCCGCATTTTGAAGCGGACAGCATACTAAGCGAGACGTACTCGGGCTCACACAGAGGGGGTGGAAAAAGACATGCTGTCACATTAATTACCTTTCCACGTTAAAGGGAAACGGTAATGAATTTCCTTCCCTTTCTCAGAGTGTGTCTCGCGCTAGCGGTCAGTGATTCATTCTCTGCCTCTCTCTTTCTCATTAAGTGGGGGGAGGCTGTGCGTTCCCGGCCCGGGCTGGAGAACTCTGTTCAATTACACCTGCTGCTGAGGCCTGCTACGCCAGCTAATGGGACTCAGCTTGGCTCCTGTCAGCCTCGGCGCTAGCCGGCAAAAATCTTCATTTAGTTCATCACACAGCTCCTAGCGCCCGCATCAGACTCCAAACCACAGTCTCCTTTCTGGATTTCCTCTCTTTCTTTGACGCCCATACAGTCCATCACTCCCCCAACTTCCTCTGTTCCCTATTCCCCCTCCTTTCACATGCATAAAACACGTCCAGCGCTAAAGCAATATTTCCCAAACTGCAATTAAAACACACGCTTTCTGCTCTGCAGCGAGAGAGGACCCCCGCTGTGTCGTTCGGCTAGAACTGCCGTCTTTCCTGCCCCTCTTTTCACTCACTCCAAAATCGAGCTTGTTAAATTGTATTTATTCGCACGGCCCTTTCATTGGGTTTGTTAAGTACTGCTTCTGTCAAGCACAGGAAATTCGCACATCCAAATAAAATAACAACCTCTCTCTCCACTGCTGAATGGTCCTTGAGTGACCAAACTGTCAAGAGCACAAATTAAATGTATTTCTCACGCAAAGCGCAAAGCTTCCGCTCTTCTCAACCAGCCGCAAATACAGAACAATATGGAAAATTCATTTAATTTAGTCATTTTTAATCAATATTGAGATTTAGAACAAAATAAGGAGGATGTGTAAGAGTGCTGTCAGACTAGACAGAGATCTGTGCTGTGTACCATGCACACACACACATTTACCCTCAATGTCCGATTCATTTAACTGGAGTAAAGGGTCTAGTACTCTGTACTGTTCTACTCTGTTTAACTCCAACACAGTACAGTGATCAAACCGTGCCCAAACCCGATTGAAGAGGTGGGCTCGGATACATTACAAATCTGATGATGTGACTGCTTACAATGCCTGAGCTACTATTGTGTGCTCGCTCAATAGTGTGTGTTTTTTTTCCATTACTTGTGTCCAAAAAATAAGGTATTAATCGAGACCTTTAGAATTTACTGTCCATTTTTTTTGTTAGCATTAGATACTAATATTTACACACAAACAAAAACAACTATTAACTCAGTTAATTTGAATTACAGTTTTCCAAACGAAGTAGTTACCATTTTTCTTTTAATCTAAAATATCTGAAAACGCTACTCATTTCTGAAGTGTTTATCCGTCTTACCCTGGTTACTGATGCCTTCCACAAACCAACACGCATTATTTTCTAAACATTCTGTTCAGGCCGAGGACTTTCAGCACTTTCAACACAAACACCCAGTGGGATAAAGTATATGTTTTGCTAGAAAAAATTCTACCTTTTCTAAAAACTGCAGCGCCATCGTTCTCCATTGTGGATCCATAATCAATTATGAAAAACAATAATAATCCCTTCTTCAAAGTTTCTTCTGTGACTCATTAGTGCATTATTTCTCAATTTGCAGTCACAAACCTGCGTTCTGAAGTATAATCAAGTGTCCAGATTTATTTTAGGCCATAATCGCCCAGCACTACCTGAGAGAGAATCCTGCAACCACTAGATTGGTCATGATAACCTGTTTCGTTTGGTCAATATTATTCCAATGTTATTTACTGACTCTGCTATCTTAGAATGGATTTGTAGAAAACTACGATAACTTTAGCAGCATGCCTGATCTTGTAAAAACAGAAATGAATTTAACATTAATAATAAATGCATAGTAAAAAAAGAAATCAGGAGTAACTTCACATTTTGATAGGGTCTCTTTTATTTCAAGATCATTACAAAATACAAAAAAAGTCTGAGTACGATCAATCATGTCTTCATTATGAACATCCATAAAAAACACGATGTAAACCCTTGTGTTAATGACCTCAAAAAAGCTAATTACATGTGTTCGAATACCTGGAGTCTTCCAAGTTTGGAGGAGGGAACTAGAGCTAATTTTACTGATAAAGACCGCTCAAATATTTTGGGTTTTCTCCTCACAAGAAAGATACACACTTGAGAGCCATGTCATGTAATAATTAGGTCTTTTAGAGAATCAACATATAACAAATTGTTGATTTACATAAACTTGAAAAGGAGTTACAAAGTAATTTTAAAGACTTTAGAAACTTACCAGTCTATAGTAAGGCAAACAATCTACAAACGGAGACTCATCAATGAGATAAAAGAACAACCCCAAATTACAGTTGTTAGCCTGTACTAATGATGTCTTCAAAATATGTCTGTGTTCATTACCCTTAAATAAGCAGGGTGCCTATGGCAGGACACCACAATGAAAGCCTCTGCTTTCTAAAAGAACATTGCTGCACATTGACGCTCCACTTTAGACTTTAGAACAGATTAGATCAGATCAGGAAAGATCCTGAAAATGCCACTATATATATTAGGTATAGTAATAATTTTCTTTATAAAAAAGCTTATGCATTTTAAGCATAATGTGAGCATAGGGGTGTGCCATATCTGACTGATTTAAACCCTGACAACAGTCACATGTACATATCTTATCTCAGCAAATCTAGCTTGCCAACAATAAACAGAATAAATAATAAAATATCATTACTTTTTCCATAAATTACCTGCTGGTGTACCTTCACAGCTTCCTCAGTTTCCTCTATTGAGACATGCAAAGCACTGCGCTGTTAAAATACCAATGCTTAAAGGTAATAAACAGTGAAACGCTGATTGGTTTGTTTCCCATTCTGCACAAAACACACATGTCTTACCTATAGATAACTAAAATAGGGCAATGTGACTTAAAAAAAAATCCATACAGTGAAAATAGAAGCATTCAGTTTGAAAGTTGTTTGAAAGCTATGTTGTATTTGCTTGTATAATTGTATGTCACCCTAAAAGCACTGCTCCATTTGCAACCATTTCCAACAAACAATTGTGTGATATTTAATTAAATTATTAATATTTAATTAAGATATTAAATGGCTGGAGTCTTATTCTCTAATGATATTCTGCTTCGTAAGGCGACTGATTCAGCTTTTCTTTCTGTCTGCATCCTTCCATTATCGTATTCTCTTATTCAACAGCCAACACCAAATTATCAGACAAAGCAAATAATGGTGACTCCGCTGAAGGACAGGAAAAGTCTTGACATTGCAGTTTAGTTCTGCAGATTAAAGATTAGTACTGCAATTTGTTCAGACAATATAATGAAACTCAAGGCCAACAAACTGCAGTATGAATCAGAATCGCAGCAGTCCTAATAAACATGCGAAAACAATGAATAAATCTGTTTAAAACAAAACACAAGCTAATTTGTAATTACTGCCTGCCTTGTAGGCTGGTTATTATTGAGACAAATGCTACAGCACAAGACAAATAGTGCTGTAGTTTCACTTCAACAAATCACTCACTCTATGGGAAGGGCTGCAGTCTCCAATTTAGTCACTCTAAATAATCACTATGTTAAAAGTTCAGACACAGAAAAAGCAGTGTATATCAGGGGTGTAAGAATATACATGGTGGCATACAGTAGTTTATTTAGTGTGCATTAAACAGCAGTGTTTTACTTTGTCATTAGATTCCACTGAAATAACTGAATAAAAAGCAAAAGCTTTTATTTATTCAGATTTTATGAATATGATTTTATAAAAATAGACTTATTTTGTCAAAAATTAAACAAACAATATCTATTACAGGGTCCTTGCACCATTTTAAAATTAAGACCTTAAAAATATAATTTAAGACCCACAAATATAGTCATAATTATTTAGTTCTCTCCATGGTAACTTTAACTAACTTTCCTCTGACGTTAATATGCTAGCTAATTTCGCCGCTTATATTAAATAGCTCTCTGCTAACCTTAGTTTCATCCCTGGTAAGCTAGCTAAAGTTAGTATGTTAGCTAGCATGCTGCTTACTTTGATATGTTAGCTAACGCACCACTAATGTTAGCTAGCTTCCTGCTAACTTTAGTTCTATCCCTGGTAACGTTAGCTAGCTCGCTTTAGCTAGCTAAAGTTACTATGTTATTATGTTATTTAGCTTGCTGCTAAGGTTAAAATGTTAGCTAATTCGCCACTAATGTTAGCAAGCTTTCCGCTAACTTTAGTCCTATCCCTGGTAACACTAGCTAGCTCGCTTCAGCTAGCTAAAGTTAGTATGTTAGCTAGTTTGCTGCTAAGGATAAAATGTTTGCTAACTCGCCACTAATGTTAGCTAGCTCTTTGCTAACTTTAGTTCTCTCCAGGGTTAGATTTTGACGATGGGCCACTGTGTTTTCCCACCGGCATACCTAATAATGTAATCCCTACAGCAAATTTACAGTAAATTTAAGACAACTTAAATTATCCAGATTTTATTTTAAGACATTTTAAGACTTTTAAAGAACCCTGTATTAATACCTGCTTGCCAAAATCACAATATATCTTCAATATATTGAATTGTAACCCATGTATCGTAATGCATATTGTATTGTCAAGTTCCTGCAAATACACAGCTCTAGTGTACAAACAATAAGGAGAATAATAAGCTTATACATAAAAGAGGCGAGGCAATGAATCCTTTTTTTCTTGATTCATTTGTTTTTAGTTTATTTTCTTTTATTGGCTAATGCAGGTGATTGGGTAGAAGAACGTACATGCAAGTCAGAGTGGCCTACTGTATTTTAATTAACTGTATTAGAGCAAGAACTAAATGCTTTCTAGCAAAATTACACATTTAAGATGCTAAAATAATATACAAAAAATGCTCTGTATGATTTAAAGCAACACTACAAAGAAAGCTAATCTTAAAATAAAAAGGACAACTTTCTTTCCACATTTTGAAGCCAGCCCAAATTTTATAAGTATGGACAACCGGAATCCACACGAAAATCAAATGTTTGCTATTCAAATAAATACATTTAAAGGTGGTTTGAAAAGTGATCACAATCATATTTGTAAAGATAAGTCTGTACACTACATATGCTCAAATCAGTCATCAGCATGTCTTTTGCATTACCCACAATGCAATAAACAACCTCATCAAATCCAGAGTGAAGGAAGTGTGTTTTTTTTTTTTTACTGAACACATGTTGATACATTTGTAATGTCTAGAGAAAGAAATTTGGATCTGATCAATGGCAAATAATAGTTTGGACACTGTTATTTGATTTCACACTGATGGTACACTGACTTGTAACACAGTAAATAGAGTCTTTGTAATTCCTGTTGTGAAAAGACATGCTGTTACTACACTACGTAACTTACAGAATTTGATTACCAATTCCTGAGACTATAGATTAAGACTGTGTGACTCAAATTCATTTTTTTGCTTTAACCCTTTTAGACACGTGCAGAGAATTTCTTTCAAAATGTCAGATTTACTGATATAAACAAATTACAATCCATTAAACTAAAGCTGATTTTGGTTTTGACTGTTTAGGTTCAGGATCAAAGGTCATTTTTAAAGTGGTGTTGACTAAATCTCTTGTGTTTTATTTAATAACAGTAGCAGGCTCAACAGTTTTCCTTGCTTGGCTGCCATAGAGGTTGGTGTATGCGCTCAAAATGATCTAATAAGCTTATAAAATATCCACCGGGCTGCAGGTCAAAACATTCCTACTTTAGTCATAATGTCCAGTCCTTTAACAAAAAGATGGCCGATCAGACGTCGCAATACACTGGGGAAGGAGGGTCGATATGTTAGTGTAGAAGCCACTCTTCGAAGTGGAGATCTGGAGCCTGATCCTGTGCGAGTGGAAATAACTGCCTGGCGCTGATACAAAGATGGCCGCCAAGTGAACAGACTTTCCTACAAGAACTTTGGCCTCAATCACCAACAGCACTAAATGCATGAAATCTGATTTGAAAAGACTGGATCACATGTCCACACAGCCATGAAAAATCTATTGTGTGTTGTATTAAAGGTCTCCTTCTGCTAAAATCCACTTTTTCTTGTTGTTTGTGAAATACAATAGGTCTCTCTGAGTAGTATATGCATGCTGCACATGAAACTGTTCTTCAACCCCCATTGACTGCAGTAGCTCATGAGTTCATGATCTCACCTACTTTGGTATGGGTCCGCCCACAGGCAGCTCTGAAACTGGGCTGCAGCAGAGCGGACACTGTCAGCTAAAGAGCTTACAGCTCTGTTTACAGCGCTAGTTAGCGTTAGCTATCTTGTGAATGTAACTGTAAATGTAAAGTTTAAATGTAAATGTAAGGTTTAAATCGGATCTCCGGTTGATTCTGTGTTTCTTTAGAGACTACCAGTTCAGTGAAATAAGGCAGGCTTATACAGAAACACCGGAGCACTTTTTTCAGCCAAAACGTCTTACATGGAATTCATTCATACTAGAGACTACAACTGGACTTTTTAAAATGAATGAAAAAACGGTGGAAAAGGACCTTTAAAGCATATAATTAGATGTACATCAATGTATATATGTGGTCCTAGATTGGATGCATATCTGATTTATGGGCGTGCAGCATGAATGTGAAGGACTGGTATGTTTCATTACTTCAAAGGGACACATTTCACTATTAATGGAAACAATAGGGTTTAGTGTTTAGTGCCTCTTTAAATACACTGACTACAGCCTGGTCCTTTATCAGACCTGCTTATTCAACCTCATCAGTTTCTTTCTGCTTCCTTCATATCAGAACAATGTGAAACTTACCTGGAGGCCTGAGGAGTTTTAGGGATGTTGAGGGGCAATGCCAGGGGTGACTCAGGCTTTTGGAAACTCTGGGAATGCACAGGTGAAGTGGCCATATCCTTCTTGGTACCTGCAGGAAGTTCTACAGAAGAAAACTCATTTTAGTGATTATAAGTATTGAATGAGAATACGTTAATGCAAGTGACTAGTGGAAAAAGAAAGAGCTATTAAAACACATGCATACATCTTACCACGTGATGGTACTGGCACAGGAGGTTGAATATTCCCATTGCACTTCTGCGGATGAGCATCATTTAAAGGCTGTCTGACACTTCCCTGCAAGGCTTGTAGACCTCCCTCGTTTCTTTCACTGTAGGATCAAACAGAGGCAGAGAAAGAAAGATAGAGCTCTGTTTTCAGAAAAGATAGCATAGTGATACACAAGCTCCCTGCTGTACACACATTCCCTGAAATAATTACTGAAGCTGCACCTGAATTTAGTTTTGTCATTTTCCCAGGGTTTATATTAAAGTTAACTTTCATGTTTTTGCACTCTGAAACTTTAGATTACTTTTACACCTACACTGTTTGGCCCAAAACAGCAGGTTTGAAACGAGCCACGAACCACAGTCCAGAACAAAGGACCAAAATTTAATCTGACCAAAAGAAATAGTCTCAATCTGGACACACTAAACAATAGTCTGCTTTGTTTTCAGTGTCAAAACATGGTATGGTTTATACTTTAAGACCAATTACAGTAAGACTATCATAATAAAATAAAATAATAGGTGTTGTGTGGAAATTTGAATCCCCTTAATGTGCACACGAGTCACAAAGCAGCAGAGACACAACAGATTACCCTAGAGATACCGTATTTACTGTAACTGTAGATTAACCCTTATTTATAAACAGAAAAAAAGGAATATACAGGTAATTTGCTTTACTCATACTTCTGCATGATAGCGCATTTACTTCAGAAACTTCAGAGTCAGATTATGGTATGAATAGTCCTGTCATAATAAATTATTTTTGTTTGTTTGTTTGTTTGTTTGACGATATATTGCGAAATTATGTGTTTATTTTTAAGACCTTTGCAAGTCATCCAACATTAAAATATAATGCAATGAAACCCTTTTTAAGAGCTATAAACTTCTAGGTATTACGAATATTCAGACCTGTTTTTTTTTAATGTGCTTAATAAATATAAAAATAAAATAAAAACTCATAATACTAGCTTTTTCACTTTTAAATAAAACATTTGAAATACATAAATTAGCAAAAATGATTTAGGTTGTTCATATGTTTAGTATAATACAGCGATATGCATTTTGTATCAATCATGACAGGACTTGTTGGGAAGGCACAGCAATAAGGAAGGCAATTCAGCATAACACTTGTCAAACTGACAATCGTCTATAAACTAATATACGCTGCCTGGGCCAAAACAATAAATAAATAAATTTCGCCTCCATAAAAAAAAAAAATAAAGGCCACATACTCTAATATTTAATTGGACCGCCTTTATCTTTGATTGTGGCACGCATTCACTGTGGCATTGTTTCGATAAGCTTCTGCAATGTCACATGATTTATTTCAATCCAGTGTTGCTGCATTATTTTTAACTTGTAGCAGTATTGATGATGGTAGAGTCTGACCACTGCACAAAGCAGCTCTTCTCCATCCAGCACATCCAAAAGATTCTCAATGAGGTTAAGATCTGGACTCTGTGGTGAACTCTCTCAATCCATGTGTGAAAATGATGATCTCATGCTCCCTGAACCCTGAACTCTTTCACAATTCCAGCACCATGAATCCTGACATTGTTATCTTGGAATATGGCCGTGTTCAGAAGGGAAGAAAAAAAATCTATTGATGGAATAACCTGGTCTATATTAGACTTTTAGACTTTTTTCTTGGCCAGGCAGTGTACATCAGGTATAGGATACAGCCAAGGTAAGGTTCTGAAGACGACCAAATATCTACAATCTAAGAAATCTAGCAAACTTTTCGTATTTACCTGTGTGGATCTACAGGGGAATTAGATTGAGGGTCTGGATTTAACCGTATTCCATTAAAAGACTGCTCTAATTCTGTTGCAGCTGCTTGTTGGAACCTGAAAATACAGAATGGATGTAGTAAATTACAAAAAAAAAAAGGATTCTCAACAGTCAGGAATATCATAGAAAGCAATACAAGCAATACATTTGTCCTTGTCCAAAATGCATGCTTGTTAAAATGAAAGAAAAAAAAAAAACAAAATCTGCCATACTTGCTGTAGTTGAGACGGGACTGGCGGAGCTCCTGGTTCTGTTTTAGCAATCTCTCCTCTTGTTGAGCAAGCTGAGCCTGCAGTCTCTCTCTTTCCAGCTCCAGCTGCTTCTTCTGATGCAGCAAGCGCTGGCGCTTCTCCGTCCAGTCCTCCCTGCCAAGAGGGGTGACTGTCCCGCTGAGCTCCACACTGGCCCTGTTTCTATTCTCCACTCTCAAACCATGGCACGAGCCTCTAGGCTCTGTAGCACAGCGTGATCCCACAGCAGTGTTTACCAACTGCTCCCTTTTTGAGAGCCTATCAGGTCCAGACTCACTCCATGCAACTTCTGGACACTTGGAGGCACCTACTGTGCCTCCATCGCGGACACTGCAATCTCGCTCACAGCGAGACGAGGGCACGGATGGCGGGTCGCTACAGAACCCTCCTGAAAACGCGTGCACACGACCCGCTGACCCTCCTCTCCCAGCCTTACTTCCAGAAGATGGAAGATCCAAGTAAGAGCCATCCAGAGCAGCCCCCATCCCTCCCCCACTCCTCGGCCTGCTGAGAGCTTTCTCACCGCTGCCCATCTGTGAAAAAAAAAAGGAAAGAGAGAGGAGAGAGGGGAAGAGAGAGAGAGAGAGAGAGAAAGAGAGAGGGAGAGTGACAGTGAAGTGCTGACTATATAATAATGCAGCATGAAAAGACTCAAAAAAGCCGGCTCCACTAAAAGCGGGCCAGTAAGAGTGATGTGGATGGATTCTCTACCAGTAAATGCAATAACCCAAGGTCACCCAAACAAGAGATAAACATTAAGGGCAAAGGGGGAAGTGTCCGCCTCCAAGAGGACTGAAGTGGGCTGCTGACTAATTCAAGGGGAGGTCGTGGAGCATGCAAACATGCATTACTCACAGCCAAGGTTTCAGAAAGGACAAACCAATTTTTTTTACTTCACTACAGCAGCGTAAGAAAGCAAAAGGTGAGGCGGGTCTGCGGCTTAACTAATTCAAACAGCACTGAGCGCAAGAAACCTAGCTCTAGGCTCGCTATTTATACTTTATTTTGTAGTTATGATGATGAGTCACAGTATTTGTATACTGTATTTCCCTATTATTTGGTGAATTCTAATGTGTGCGTACTAATTGTGTACTACACATGTGCAGTACAAATTGTTCATTTTCCAATAAGCATTTTTTTAAATACGACATTATGTAAATCTATAAGCTGTTTGTATTGAGTCCAAATTTAACTCCAAAGTGACCCCAAAGTAAAAAAAAAAAAAAAGATTTTGTTCACTCTAACATCCACTGAAAGAGGACATCGTAATATTTTGTTGATCTGTAATATATTTTGCGATACCGTGTCATTTATTTATAAATGATCACACAACATGGACAATGTCTACAAAAAATAAATAAATAAATAAAATACAGAAATTTCAGTTAGTAAAATGATTTAGTGAAAGTATAGCAGTTGGGAAGAATCTATTTTGAGATTGAAAAAAAAAAAAAAAAAGGATTTTGTTGATTTTCATGACCTATAACATCTTCTAGAAGGAATTTTGTGTGATGTGTGTAATACAATGTATCAATGGATAAGGGGGTGTGGCATGTAATTTTACAATATACAGCAATTTTCACAAGCAGACTTGTAGTACACATAAAAATGTTGAAGCTGAATATATTCATATATTTATGATATAATGCTGAAATAAGATCTCATATCAATATACTGATGACAAATTAACGGCAATGAATTAAAAATATGAATAGGATAAAAGTTTGGACACACCTTCTTATTTAATGTTTTTTTCTGTATTTCTTTATTTAAATTTATTTAATTAATCTACACTACAGGTATATATTTAAGACATGAAAACATTTAAGGGACACCTATGGAATTACATAGCAAAACAGTGAAAACGAGATGGTGATTTGAGGTGATTTAATTGGGACAAGCTGGAGCTTCACTGAGATTAAAGTACTAAGAGTGTTTTAAAGAATAAAAAGTATAGAAAGAATCAAATTTGTAAAACATATTCTGTTTGGTTTAACACGTTTTGTTAAAGAAATTCCACGTGTTCTTGCTTTATATGTTGCCTGAATGTCTTCAATATGAAATTTAAAACACATTATATGAGAAGAGGTGTGTCCAAACGTTTTGACATGTACTGTATGTGCATACTGTTCACATTTACACAAGCATACCGAGCTTACCTTGCTTTGAGAGCGAGACTGATTGAGCTGGGCAATGGACTTGTTGAGTTTCTCCTGCTGCTGGGAGAGGTACTGCTGATAAAGTCCCAGCAGCTCCTGGCACTCCCTGTACTGCTGCTGCAAGCCTGGAGTGGGGGGTCAAGGGGCAGCACACACTGAATAACTCCACTACTGTTTCCACTTAAGACTAAAACCACTCTGCTCTCCAGCCAGACAAACCAATCCGTTTTCCTCCACTGTGGAGTCGCCCACCAAATGCTGAGCAGGCGGGAGAAGCCAGCAGAGCACACAACACAAATACAGAGAAGGGAGCGGTGCAGTGAAATGGAATTTCTGATCTGACCTGAAAACCAATGATCAATAATAATCAATAATTACTGGTCATCAACATTAATGACCAATAATATTTTCAAAGGAAATGCACACTATATTATATATAGGACTGTGTATTGGAAAGAACCTGGCAACACAGCATCCCAATACATGGACTATTATGAATCAGAATAATATAATATATTATAATACAGCAAGGAATTTTAATACTGCTCATTCATTTTGCTGTTATATGTTTATATTTTTTTGAACAATGACAATCCAAAACATTATGGAACAAGAAATTATATCATGTCCCGTGACTTTTGCCATATTCCAAGAAAGTTAAACAATGCTGCATTGACCTGTGAGATGAGGTTGTGATGACCTTTGAGGTATTGTCCCATGACTTTTGGCATGCCAATGTATTTCTATAGGTTTGTAACTGTGGTAACAATTGACAATTGACAGTACTTTTGACAGTTATAAACCATTGTTAAATAATTAAGTAATACCCCAACTAATTATTGATTAACACTAGTTAGGACATCATTAAACATATCTAAATTTTAATACTTAAAGGACCATTGTGTATTTTATTAGGTTTCTGTAGTGACTCATAACATGATCTGGATTTTTCAACAGATTTAAAAAAAAATGGTAAGTTTAAACACTGGCAGCTTGCATCAATAGAGCTTTAGCCAGTATTTCCTTATTTGAACTGTGTGGTATGCTGATCATCATTCCCACCAGTACCATTTCCACACACAGGGTTGCCAGGTATAGACAACATCGTGCAATTACTAAGCTGCAGCCATGGAAAAGGGCAAGCTGGCTATTTTTTTGTTGAACAGGTAATCACTGAGCTTCTGTAAGGTTTGGTAACCATAGCTAGGTAATTTACCACCACTGTTTGCTTTTTATTTTTTTTTACTTTTTTTTATCACTATTGTTCCTTTAAGAATGTAATAATATGAAGCTATATTGAATTTAGACAGTTAAAATATTCTAATTATTATTAAAGTGTTAAGTAGTGTCCATAATTAGTTTAGATATTCTGTTGTTAGTAGTCTTAAAGACCACATTAAAACAGATTATTAAAAATATCAGTTTAAAATGTCAGTCAGCTCTAAATCAATCTGCTCCTTATTGATTATTTAAATTAATATCTGCTTGTATTGACAGAATACTGAGATAATGCATCCTTTATAACAATACTCTTATTTAATTTATGAGCTGCAGCAGATCTACTGTGCACTCTGCTGTCAAATTAAATTTTCCATGAAAGTAGACAGCTCTGGTCTGTCTCATGCAGTCAGAAGAGAAACTATTAGTAACTCTACCTGTTAAACTCAGTTCTCTTTAATAAGCAGCAGCAAAAAAATAAATATAAAATACAGATTACGTGAGACCCCAGCGTGCAGCCAACGTTTTCACACAGACGATGGATGAGAAAAGTTAAGAAAGCTTCCCATGGGGACTCTCCTGCAGCAGTGCCCTGGAGGTATAAAAGCACATCAGTTACACAAGGAGGCCGCGAGTCCAATCAGACACCTATTATGGCTTCTGGCGTCAGACCATCTATGACTGAGTTGGAGCAGTCAGCACCTGAAGTCATGTTTGTGACTTTGTGAAAAGTGCAGACAGTGAGGAAAAAAGAGTAGAGAGACAGAGGCACTGCTGGGGGAAGATAGCGGTTTCTTCAGGGCGAGGGCTTCACAGACTCCTCCATCTGGGTCTGGCTGGCCAGGCCGGGGCACAGTGCCAAGCTCAGAGACAGGGAGCTGGCAAACACACTGCAGAGGCTAGAACAGAACTGATCTGGAGCAGAACCACAGCCACGCCGGGTGGGCCGGCTAATGACAGCATGAGGTAGCCAGCTCAGCGTCTCTTTTTCCCCTCCCTCGCCCGTCCACATGCGCACGCACCAGCAAAGGCAGGACCTCAGCTACTTTTTAGCATAAAAGCTTTTACAGGCTATTAAAAGCTTCGTGCATCCCTTCAGCCAACTTCTTATACATACACACACACACACAAAACCATAAACACAGCTTATTTATTGCTAATTATGCCATGTTTAATGTTTTCATGTAAAAGTAGGGTTTATTGTTGCACCGATATTACTGTTATTGATATCTGTATTGGCAACAACACTGGCATGCTGGACTGAAGCCAGCAGCATATCCACTATAAGTGGGACAAAATATCAATATTGTGATATACTGTATTGTATCGTTTTCATTTGCGATAAATTATAGACATAGATATAGATATAGACACGTAGCGGCAAATATCAATATTTTAAATACAAAAAAAAATAAAAAAATAAAAATACAGTTGGCACTCAACTCCCTAAGCTTCCCCAGATTGATTTACTTAACTTGCTGCTACATAGCACCACATGGTGGCGCTATAATCAAATGAATAGGGTTGAATATGCGATAAAAATATTGGGTGTGAAATTCTGTGAAACTAATGCCAATAAACCAATTTATGTTAATTTATCCTTTTTGGTTACACAGATACTGTGAAGTATCGTATACGGAGTATCGCTGAATTACATTATTTTTATTTTATTCTAATTCTATTCTAATTGTACCCAGCTTTTCATCCCACATTTACCGTATTTTTCGAAATATATGGCACACTTAAAATCCTCTAATTTGCCCAAAAAACAACAGTCAGCCTAATAATCCGATGCGCCTTATGTATGAATTCTACCAGTCAGGTATTAAGGAGCAGTAAAGCTACTCCACTGAAGTACAGCGTTATAAGTGTGAGTTTTCTGTGAAGTTGCTCCAGCACTAAAGCTGGGTGCAGCAGCATTAGCATTAGCCACTAACTACAGTGCTGCGGTCTTTTGTAGTTTCAAGCCGAGTATATTGGACTTTAGTCTGCAGGTTTGCTGTGTTAAAACAAGCTACAAACTAATGAACCGCTAGCTAATAGCGCCCTTGGTTACCAGTCTAGGGCATTTACGTCCTTATTGTAAATAAACAGAAGCGCTTTACTCACCCAAATAAACAGATTTCAGAAGATAAATCTCTGTAGATTATCATCCAATGCTCATTTACCCTTTTTTATTTTTTTTATTTTTTTTTAGAATTACAGTTTTGTTTACTTAGGCGCTTCCCCCAGCTTTCCCATTAGAATTAAAACATGGCACACCCTTGCTCACTTCGATGTAGGCCTCCTTACTAGTGTCGCATAATACTCCTTAAAATCCGGTCTGACAAATACGGTAGCTAAGCCAATTATCCCAACCAATCAGCTGTATTTCACCCATCACTAGCAATTCCCCAACACTAGGAGAAAAGCCCCAGAATCACAACATTCTGATATCGGGTCGTGATAACTTTGTATCGTTTGTAACTTTGTAAGATGACTGAGATGGGAGCAGCTACTCAATATATGCACTGCCATCTAGTTCAAAACCATAACTCACATTTTTGTAATTATAACATTTTTGTTTGAAATTTAACAGCTGAGATTATGGTACTGAATAATAGAGCGCAAGTATAATTTACCAAGGCAGGTGAGGTCAGGAAGTTGATGTGATGATCACCACCACATCACCCCACATCCCATCAACCCAATGTAGTCTCCACTACTGGTCTTATGCATGGTGCCAAAAGGTTCATATATTCAAGTCTTATATTCAAGTCTTACTGCATCAGACAGTCTTTTTTCGAGTAGTAGTGGCAGGACTACTTTACAATGATTAGACAAGCTGTGCGTATGTGTGTATCAGCAATTAGTTTAACTAATTAAAGCAGCTGAATGCACACACAACATTTGGACAGAGTGCAGAGCAGCTCTAAGGTCACGACAGACTCTTCTCAGTTGAAAATGGGTTCGGAGTGTTTGTGAAGCTTTCACAGCCTGGTTCACTGATCCAGCGCGTCACACACAGGCATCTTCCTGCCGGCTGACGAGAAGCGTCTGATACTTCGATAGGCAGGCAGGGCGTAAACACATACATTAATACATTAACAGGAGGACGCGCAGGAAACGCTCAGCAACTGGTAATCTGGAGCGACTGGAGCGCGACTGATAAGATTCTCTCCCGCACCCCACCGTACCGGCACCTCCGCTGGCTGCCCGCCAATCGGAGCCAGCGTCACGGGTCCTCCATCAGGAAAGAAAAGCTGGAGCGATGGCTTCTCCTCCCCCGTCCAAAAATACACAAAATCAGAGTTTGCATTCGATATTTCAGACAGCCGCTGTCAACATGATTCACTCCCCTGTCAGCCTGCACAGAAATGAAATAATGAAATCCTCCTCAAGGTGGAACAAAATCTCGCCGAAGAGAATATCTTATAACAGCCTGTGCTCTATGCCAAGTAGCCCTAGTTGGGAGGGGGAGGGGGTGGAGATGTGTGTGTGTGTGTGTGTGTGTGGGCTGTGATGTGAACCAATAGGAGGACACAGTTCACATACAGGTGCTGGTCAACGAATTAGAATAATTTGAAATAGTGCAATCATGAAATTGTTTGAATGCATTTTTTGTGCAGAAAGCAAATCAGGTGTTCACCGCACCTGTCCTACTCGTTAGACTAATCACAGAACTCGTTACCTGGAAAAAAATTTGCTCAGCTGAGCTTTCCAAAAGGCCCATTTAGGCCATTTAACTGTGACACTGTTGTTTTATTGAATTAGAATAATGGAGAAACCGTTTGATTGAAGTAGAATAAATGCTCGAATTTTTGTTTTCTGTGAAGAGTGTTCACTGTGCAGTATAAAGTCAGTGTTGAGTAGAATTTCTAAGTTGTAAAATCAACCATGGGTAAGCAGCGCGACCTCTCAACCGGAATAGTGGCTCAAATTCAAGCCCTTCGCCAACAAGGCTTGACCCAAACTAAAACTGCTGAGCAGCTCGGCATCAGCCAGTCTTCCGTCTGCAAAGCTCTCAAGAAAAACTGCAGCAAGCGCACCAACTGTTCCGGCGTCCGAAAAACTTCTGCTCGCGACAACAAGCAGCTGAGAAAGATCGCAGTCAGCAACCGGTTCAAGTCCACTTCCGAGCTCACCGACTTGTGGAACAAGCAGACCGGCGCTGACGTCTCCAGATCAACCACTTACCGTCGTCTGCGCGAACTCTGCTTCAAATCTCGCGTTCCAGCAGTAAAACCGATGCTGAACAAGAAACAAATGGAGAAACGGCTGAAGTGGGCCAAAGAACACGGCGAGTGGACTGCTGAAGACTGGCAGAAAGTGGTCTTCAGTGACGAATCACGCTTCTGCATCTCCTTCGGTGACCAAGGTCCTCGTGTCTGGCGTTGTGGTGGCGAAACCTACAACCACGAGTGCGTGAAAAGATCCGTCAAGGTTCCCCAGAGCGTTATGGTCTGGGGATGCATGTCCGCTAAATGGGCCTTTTGGAAAGCTCAGCTGAGCAATTTTTTTTCCAGGTAACGAGTTCTGTGATTAGTCTAACGAGTAGGACAGATGCGGTGAACACCTGATTTGCTTTCTGCACAAAAAATGCATTCAAAGAATTTCATGATTGCACTATTTCAAATTATTCTAATTCGTTGACCAGCACCTGTATAGCTGCACTTTGCATTAAAGAAGACTAAAGAGTTTTTGGGTTTAACAAGCTATCTGCAGGTATGGGGAAATTAACTTTCATTAAATTAATTATTTTTTTAAATACACAATAACAAAAAAAAACCTACAACCCCAAAATTAATCGTATAGACTTTACAGCGGATTTTCTGACAATCTTTTTTTTTTTTTTTACAAACAAAATAGAGCCAACAGAACACTCTATGAAGAAAAAGGGTGAGGGACAAGAATGGGGTTGGCCAAAGACAAGCGGTTGTCCATGCCTTTTGTACTAGAGATGTGCAATATTTGGTATCCAAAATGTAGTATTTCAGTGCACCTTTAAGTAATAAAAACAATAACTTTACACAATGACTAATAAAATACTTTAAAAAATAATGTTATATTGCAGCGCTTCCTCCAATGTGAGATTTTTCAAGCAGCAGTGGTCAGCCCAAGCAGTATATTTATGATTAGAATAGCACTGCTGGGATACTAAAAATGTTAGTATCCAAAAAAAAATAATTTACTCTATAAAGTACCATCTTTGCTTGACAGCTAAAAGCAAGTAACAAACCAACCTGAAAACAAAGCCCTCTGAAGTAATAATATTGTTGCTTCCACTTAATCCTCTTAAACTTGCATATAAACTTAGAAACTGCGAAAAAAAAAAATCTATTTGCAAAAATAAAACAGATTGTATTTACTGTCTGTGACATCTTTTAAGATCTTTAGGAGATGCATTTATGACATTTTAAATGATCTACGATGCACAGTGATATCAGAATTACATCGGTAACGACTAATAACTGCTTCTTTTTTTTAAGAATCATCGGCATTGGCTGATGTAGCCAATATTTCATACCGACACTTTCCGATGTATTTATTTTATGCTAAAAAAAAAAGGACCCTACGCTGCTGGCTGCACCACCACAATTAGAGGACATTGTTCAAGCTACTTTAAAATCCATTGATTTAAGCTAATTTGCTAACTTATTTGTATTTGTATAGAAAACGCACCCAATCGAAACAAAACTTCTTTTTAATTGAGCTAAACTGCTGATAAGATGCAGTTTAACCTGATATATTAGCCAGATAATATATTGCTATGAACAAACACTGTTTCTGCTGCTTCATGCTGTTTACACACGAGAAGCACAGTCTGTGCAACATTCATTGCTCACAGCTGCGACAAATCAGACCAATCAGAGGAGACACTGTGTGGTTTATCTCGTGGTTTATTGGTGCGCATTTTGTTGCGTTTAAGTTTTTGCCTGTGTGAAACCAAATCAAACAGAGAGATAAAACACTCCAAAAAAAGTAACTCATCAACTGATCCGGACCATAGAAACCAACTACAGGTGTGAAAACGAGCTTTAAAGCTATGTTCTCTAACGTTGGCCCCAAGTATATTTGTTTATTAGTATTTTATTTGAAACCATTAATATAAATATAAGTGTATTTTACATTTCTTACATTTATTCTTTTATTTATATTTAAATATCACTATAAGAACTTGCATCTTAAGAAGAACAAATGCGATTAATCACAGTTAATCACAGAATATTGTTGTGATTAATCAGATAAATTTTTTTTAACGATTGACACCACTATATATATATGTATATGTATATATATATATATATATATATATATATATATATATATATAGTCTCACATCAGTGCATCCCTACTATCTGTCTACATATTATTATACGTATATCTCTTGATGTGGAAATGTGTAATGTGTAGCTGCTTTGCAGTAACTTTGTCCAGTTAAAATGTGTAAAAAAGCAATTACTCATGAAAAATGAGAGAATTCAGCGCAGTAAGACCCTGACAGAAAACTAATTCGCAAATTCTTGGCTCACTAAAGAACAAGCTGATCAACAAACTCATAACTAGGCAAACAAACTGTTACAAGAGTGGTTTTACTACTGCCATCCATCAATGCTACTCAAAACGCTGCTAGCCCAACTTGAGGAAGATTAATGATATTGATGAATGCATTCAATTTCCCCTTTGTGTCTTCTATAGTGCTTGATGTAAATTTTTTTTCAGGGGAACAAAGTTAAGCGCCGCGCTCTGTAATGGAATCTACTGCTCGGAGACGTGTGCGCTGAATGCCAAAGAGAGACTTGATAAAATTCTAATTTCATTCTATACATGAGCTTCAAATTTCATCTCGCAGTACAGAATTTAATGATTTTTTTTTTTTCTCCTCTCCCCACACCCTTAGTCTCGCTCCTATCCAAAGCATGGAGATATCCCCCTGATAACTGTGGTCTTGGCAGATGAGATAGAGCTGATTGTTTGGGAGATTATTCTACACAAGTCTCCTTAAGTGAGTTTGCCTTTCCCCTCCCCTTAACCTTTCAGAGCAGTCTGAAAAGCCAGTGTCTCTGCGGCGCCTTTAGAGTGCCAATCTGTTTGGGGAGGGGGTTGGGAAGGGGGCTTTTGCAGAGTTTGTCTTAGAATAAAATCTCTTTTTAATGGAGTTTAGAAGTTTAGCGCAAATGCCAGGACTAGGAGCTCAAGCGCATTTAATTGCGTCGTGCTCTCATAATTCCTCGGCTCTGGTGCCAATTGTGCAATTTAAGACCTAGTGATTACTCTTCATATTCCGTGGCCTTGGGCTAAAACTCAGGGTTCATCCCATTCTTTGACCTGTGTCAAAACACGGAAAGAGAACGCAAAGGTGCCAAATAGTGAACAGCAAGTGTGAACTTTAGGAGGCTTATGGTGTTAAATGAGCTGGCGTACGAGAGGAGCTTGACTGTGTGATCCATGCCAGTGTTTTTTTTTTTTAGTATTATTTAACAGAAATAATAAAAGAATGAACCTAAAAATCACAGTTTAGTCTGCCCTCAAGCACAAATAATCGCAAAGCACAGAAAACAAATTGTGTGAATAAAATTATTCAGCCTACAAAAAAAAAAAAACAAGAACATCACCAGCATCCTAATATATCATTGCCTAAAAACTGGTATTTTTACTGGTATTTACTTTTAGAAACCTACATCCATGTTAGGATAAAAGGTCCGCAGACCCTCTTCATAAAATTAGTTTATAAAATGACTTTCTTTGATTTTACCGAATTGAAAACCTCCGGAATATAATCAAGAGGAAGATGGATGAGCACAAGCCATTAAACCACCAAACTGAACTGCTTGAATTTTTGCACCAGGAGTAAAGCAGCATAAAGTTATCCAAAAGCAGTGTGTAAGACTGGTGGAGGAGGAGAACATGCATGCCGAGATGGATGAAAGCTGTGATTAAAAGCCCCCAGGGTTATTCCACCAAATATTGATTTCTGAACTGATTTCTAAACTTTATGAATATGAACTTGTTTTCTTTGCATTATTTGAAGTCTGAATGCTCTGCTTCTTTTTTTGGCATTTCAGACATTTCTCATTTCCTGCAAATAAACGCTCTAAATAAGAATTTGGGAGAAATGTTGACCGTAGTTTATCGAATAAAACATATATTAATAAGGCCAACAGAAGGTAAATCACTGTCATTTGTGCACGAATAAGGTTCAGCTGGGTTTGCACTGCCATCAGGTGCCTCTAACATACAGGTAGTTCCAGCAAAAGAACAGAACAGATTTTTGTTTTCTTTTTTTTTTCTGTGCTTAAACAACACTGCCCCCTGCAGTCAAGTCATAAGTATTACACCTGTATTACTAATCCAAAACAAGACTGAGAGAATGAGAAAGCAAGAAAACTAATCTAACTAACCCTGCTCCAACAGCATATAAAATAAACACAGACACAAAACACCAAGATCCACCACTGCAGATGCTGCAGACCCTGACCCAGACAAAAACATGCCTACCTGGATTACTCACCTGATCAGAAACAATTAAGCTCGATGCGAATCGTACATTAAGTAGAAACTCAGGGGTCAATTTAATTCCATCCCACTCAAGAGATGAAAATCACAATTCATATTTCATCCGTACACATTTTATGTGCTGCTTTTACCGGAAAATTAAATTCATCCCCTGTATTGGAATTGAACAGACCCCTGTCTGCCAACTGAAATTGTGCCATTGTGATTCAGACAGCTTTCGCTGGCCCTGACCGTAATAGATATCAGTGGAAGTACGCAGGCCGGTGCAGAAAGACCATTAGAATAACGCCCTTCTAGACAAACCTGGTTACAGCCATTCTAATTCAATAGCTGCAATTTAGCAAAACTAATCGAGTTTTTCACCGCAGTCAAATTATCCAAAACACTGTGTTTTGTAGTATGTACTTCAAGCGCGTATGCAAATGCATTCAAACAGCTCTCAAAGAGAAACAAAGGATACTTTCTCTTTCCTGTCCAATGAGTCGGTTCTGCTGCTCTAGCTGTTGGATCTTCTTCTCAAACGTCTCTTGTTCATCTCGGAGTCTCTGCACAGACTCCTCTTTCTCCTCACTCACTCTGCAAAAGAGAGATTAGGACAAACTTACAGCAAATATTAAAGAACTTCACATGTTCAAATAACAGAGTATAAGTATTGTTCACATACAGCTCTGGAAAAAATTAAGAGACCACTGCTGTTTCTGAATCAGTTTCTTGATTTTGCCACATATATATATATGTGTGTGTGTATATATATATATGTGTGTGTGTGTGTATATATATATGTATATATGTATGTGTGTGTGTGTTTTATTCTATAAACTTCAGACAACATTTCTCCTAAATTCCAAATAAAAAATATTGTCATTTAGAGCATTTATTTGCAGAAAATATGAAATGGCTGAAATAACAGAAATAATGCAGAGCTTTATAAGTAATATATATATTACTTGATTAAAACATTTTGAAGAATACACAAAATATAAACATTTTAATGAACTTTGAAGAACTAATTTAGAGAGAGAAAAAATATACCTGGCCAGTTCCTCAATCAAGTTAGCAATGCGCCGCTTGTCCTCTGGGCAGAGGTCCTTAAGGGAAGCCTTGCTTTTGGCTTGAGATGTGTAAGACGGTGCCTGTACACAAAACAAAACAAAATACACTGATACTATTTAAGCAGAAGTAAAATCAAGAGAGGGAAAAAAATATATATTTATTATTTATTTGTATTATTTTTATCCACACACTCGCAGCCAGCTGTTCAGTCTGCATGTTTTAACTGCAGCCCTGTGTCCAGATTGAAGGAATTATTACTATAAATAGTAACAACAGCAGTAAAACTACTTAAACCACTTAAAATGCTTTCATTTTCCAAATATCAACAGTGTGCCCTGTAATCCGGTGCGCCTTAAGTATAAATTTTCCAGTTAGAACGTAAGCAGCAGTAAAGCCACTCCACTAAAGTACAGAGTTTTACAAGAGTTTCAGTGACGTTTCTCCAGCACCAAGGCTGGAGCAGTATCAGAATTAGCTGCTAACCGGAGCTTTTTCAGTTCAGAGGTGAGTATATCTGACTGTAGTGTTTACAGTGTTAACACAAGCTATATGGGATGAACTGCTAGCATTTACTAGCACTAAGCGCTGCTAACCATGGCTAGCACTGCTGCTAATCGTGCTACAATACTGGAAATGTAGATTAACATCCAGCGCTCGTTTGACTTTAAAAGAAAATGTTTTTTTTTTACTGTAATTACGGTTTTGTTTACTGAGGTGCCCCCAGCAGCGAGATCTGCTACATTAGTAGGGAAACATGGTGACACCCTAGTTCCTTACTATTGTCGCTTAAAATGCGTCTTATATTCCAGTGTGCCTTATGTATGAAAATTGATTTTTATTGATAGAGTGCCTTATAATACAATACAGTCTGTTAAATATGGTATACCTCAAGCAGCTACTTCACAACCTTTAACCTCTCATAAATGAACTTTTTTCAATAAAAAAAATAAATAAATAATTAAATACAGATGGGAGTGTGATTTACCTGAGGCCCAGGCAGTTCTGTTAGTATGGCAGGGGTTTTGGGTTTGGCAGAAAAGGCAGTAGATTTCTGTAATAGGTCCGTAGGCACAGTTTTATCTGCAGGGGGACGAGACACTGGCAGGTGTAACTTCGTCCCACTCTTTCTTTCACCATCTAGCACAGCTCGCCCTTTGATCTTTCCTTCATTAGTGCTAACAGTTACAGACTTCAGACCCATCTTTTTGCTCACTCCTAAAACAGAGAAAAGGCAACAAAGCTTTTTATATTTTATTAATTACTTATCAACAATTTTACAGCATTAGCTAATAATTTGTCTGAAGTTGCATATGCAACAGTGGATGTACACATGATCTACTGAAATAATCTACAAAAATGAAAGCATAGATGTATGCACAAGCTATTCGGATACTAAACCTTCAGCTCTGTGAGGAAGTCGTTTTATGAGGTAGTCACCTTTCATGAGTTTCAGTTAACAGCTGTGCCTTGTCATTTCGTTAAATTACAAAATGTTTTTGACCTTTTAATGTGTTTAAGAGAATCAGTTGTTCTATACCTCAATATTATATACAAGAAATTAAGGTCAGTCAATAAAAAAAAAAAAAAACTCTAAAAGTAGAGTATTTTGGTAAGTTTAACACTTTTAAGTCACAGTCTTGATAAATTCACTATTCATTTTTTTATATATATATTTTATATATATTGGTTATAGGTTTTTATATATATTGGTACTGTAAATTTGCACATTCTGCACTTCACAATTTACTCATCTCCTAAATACGTGATTAAGAATTCCAACTGTTAAATTCTTCATTTTTGTAGATTTTTTTTTTTACATACAACTTGCAGTAAAATGCTTTGATGAATCCAAGCAAGATTAAATTGTACTGTGTAAATAAGACTCCATTATTTTTTTTTATTATTATATCTGTACTTATTTAATTATTTCGCTGTAACACCATTTTTTCCATTATGTGTTATATGATGCAGGACATACCTGGAACAAACACCACAGACTGATCTTCATCTGAAGCTTTTCGTGTTAAGTAAAAATAAGCATTCCTGGAACGTACTGAGGATAATATTAGTTTCAAACATATATAGCAAAACATTAACAAGCATTTAACAAATATTTAACAAGCTGTTCTTTTCATTTAATATACATTTCCTTCAATTACCAATCCATTTTACAATGTAATAATCAAGTCTTCAATATAATAAACTATAAATAAGTTTCTTCTGTGAACATATCCTTGATCATGAGACAGGTGAGAGATCAGCCAACAAGGGTTTTCCCACCAAGTATAAAGTCTTGTTTGCCAGAGGGATCAAATACTTATTTCTTTCTGCAAAATGCAATTAAATTTAAATAATTTATATAATATGACTTTCTTGATTTTATTTTTGATATTGTATCTCTAACTGGTAAAATTAACCTACACTTAAATTTATAGACTGTTCATTGTATTTGTCATTGGGCAAACTTACAAAATCAGCTAGAGATGAAATAATTATTTCCTTCATTGTTTAGCTACATGTGTATGTGCCATATCACCCCCATGCTCATTTAATCATGTTTTACTGTATGTTCATGAAATTTAAAGTTCACAAAAATCCACATAAAAATAAATACAAAACCAATAACTAACTAGCATATCCCTACATTCCATTAAAATGGACAAAGCTAGCTTTAGTATTGTAGTGTAGTATAGTAACTTATTGTAGTAAGTTAACGTTATAGTATAGTATTGAAAAATACATTAAAAGAGGAAATACTTTTGTAGCTAAGTAGATATACATTTTCACTTCAAAGTTTTTCTTGCAACACCTAACTAAATCATATTTAAGAGACTAGCCTTAGTATAAAACCTATTTTTCTCTGTGTCTCGTGAAACAGATTAAACAAATCTCGGATAAATATCCTGCCTGTAAACTAGTTAGTTAGCTAACGCTAGCTAATTAGTGAAAACTAACCGAGCTACTTAGCTAAACTAGCTAATGATTTATCTACTAAATACAGACAAACCGAGCTAAACAACCTCTCAGTGAAGCAAGCCCTAACATCTCACACTTTTTAAGAAACAGACAATATGGTTAAACTGTAAATATGAAGAAAGGATACTGTCATTAATCCAGTAAATCCCGGCGCCGTTTCTGCCCTCAGTAACAGCCGCCATACTGAAACAACCGCCACTGCCAGAGCAACAGCCAAAACCCCGCCTCCTTTTCAGTGTTCTCTATTCTGATTTGCCAATCCTCCTCAAGCCAAGCCCCACACATGCGTACTATTGGTCAAGCCCGCCGTCTATCGTTGTTGTTAGCCAATAGAAACTCCATATTCGTTTGTTTTGGTGACGGTGTGGCTGATACAGCCAAAGCCGTGTTATAGAGAGCCTAACCACTTCCATTCGTTCACCGTTTTGTCAGAAAATGAATGGAAATCTATAGAGGAGCCCGCGAGGGAGTCCTCAATAAATAAGAGTGTTATTTACAAATGGAAATAAATGGATAAAAATCTCATTTAAAATAATGTATAACTAATTTTACAGGACTTCCCTTTAATTTAGGACAGTAGAGTAAATAATTTTACTAACAATGCAAAGAAAAAAAACGTATTTGCAGACATAGCACAAATAGGTATAAAAACATTATACAATTTGTGTTTTGTACGCTAGATTGTTTCTTTGTTGTAACAATGCTTTCCAGTGTTCTGTCAAGTTGTGCTAAAAAGATGTTAAAAGTATTCACCTTCATTATTCATATAGGAGTATTGATACTAGGGTTTAAAATACTTTAAAATACTATTTAAATAAAAGTATAAAAGTACTGGTTTCAGAACTACTTAAGGGGAAAATATGCCACTACGGACAAAAGCTTAGGCCTCACCACAGAGTCCTATAGTGCACTTCTTTACATCCAACCACAATCAGATTCACTCTATTTGGATGGAGAGATTTAACCGGATAGAGTTTTTTTTTATTATTATTAGATTTATCAGATTGTTTTTTTTGTTTTTGTTTTTTGATTTAGCAAATTGTTCACAGGTACAGCCCACAAATTAATGTTCCTTACAAAAATGTGGGATCATTAAAAAATAAAAACTACGGACAAAAGCTTAGGCCTCACCACAGAGTCCTATAGTGCACTTCTTTACATCCAACCACAATCAGATTCACTCTATTTGGATGGAGAGATTTAACCGGATAGAGTTTTTTTTTATTATTATTATTATTAGATTTATCAGATTGTTTTTTTTGTTTTTGTTTTTTGATTTAGCAAATTGTTCACAGGTACAGCCCACAAATTAATGTTCCTTACAAACATGTGGGATCATTAAAAAATAATTTAAAGCAATAAAATATTTATTAGCAAAAATGTTTCTATGTTTATATTTCTATTTTTCTACAGTAAACTGATTTTACAAAGACGCTGACGATCCTGCTACTGTGTTCTGACTGGCTGGAGAGCTGATGCTGGAGTTCATAAAATATGTGTAAAAGGCTTATAACTGTTGTTTAAAAGCTTTAAAAATATTGTAAAATATTTATGCACTTGTGAAACAATTGAAACAATTGTTTTGTGTTTAGGAAATTAGTAAAAAAAATACTTTAAAAACGATCAAACGTTTAAAAACTATGATTATGTTCTATGGCTACATATGAATCAATGTATTTTACACTCTCTCTGGAGCGCCCTCTGTCGGAGATCTGAAGAGATCTTTAGAATGGGTGTTCTCCTGTCTATAGGCTCTGTGGTGCAGTCCTGTAGCAGAGTCAGGTTTGGGAATGGAGGATGTGAAGGATGAGAAGACGTTAAAAGGGTTTTCTGAAAGATTAACTTTAGGTGTGACTCGGATTTTAGGTGAGTTAGAATTACTGCTGTTTGATTGAACACTCTTGGACTAAAAAACGTGGGTGTTTTATTGTGAAAATGTGTTTTCATTGAAGCTAGCTCGCTGAGGCACCTGCTATAACGTGAATCAGCCACCTATGAATGTAGATTTAGGCAAGCATTTAACGTTATTAATAATTATAACTAGCTAACGTACTACAGTTAAACTACTGACTGTGTGGTTTTAACCTAATAAACCATAAAAAAGGGGAAATAAACTGTCACAACATGTCCTGAGTTCATTTAATTGGCGCACGTGCTGGTTGACCTGATATCAAACAACATTAAATACCATTAAATAAACTTTGTATTTGTTTTGGTTGAGTTAAGTCATTTAAGGTTGATGATGGGAAAACAACCTTTATATAACATTGCTCCATATGCATTATTAAGTGTTGAAATACTAACATTAAATCAATGTTTATTTAAAGGCTTTGAATAGTTGGAGTGAAAAGGATTTCCCACAATTTAAAATAATATTTATTACACAAGTAATCATCACTATTATTATAGAAATGTCCCTTTCTTTACTGCAAGAGAACAGAAGGGGCTATAAGAATGCAATACATTCAGAGTTTAAAGGGGAAAAATACTATGCATTGAGAACCTCAGACAGTACACAGCAGGAATAGCAAGCAGACTTCGTCTGATGGAGGGATCTGTGGCAAGTCAGGGTGGGTCTGTGGCAAGTCAGCAGATAAGGGAGATAGATGAGTGACGGAACCCTTAACCGGCTCATTCTGAAAAGGACTGAAACTGGCAAGAATAGAGCTGGTGAGATCTCCTTAAATGAGACAGATTTTCTGCAAAGAACGTCATGAATATGTTTGTACAACAGCCTATAGACCTATACATTTAAACCCATAACTTTAATTTAGTGTTGGTCAATTAATTCAGATGTCAGAGATCAAAATTGTTTTCGTGCATCAAACGTGGAAAAATTAACATGGATTCAACATACTTTTGATGTCTGGTCGACCAGCATAACCAACAAGACTGGCATTGACAAGCATGACCAAAATCATATTTTATTCATCCAAATAAATTACCTTTATATAAAAGCTTAGTATACACTAAATTGCCAAAAGTATTCACGCACCCATTTAAATCATTGAATTAAATGGTTTCAAACACTTCCATGACCACAAATTTATATTAAAACCAAGCACCTAGGCATGCAGACAGCTTCTACAAACATTAGTGAAAAATGGGTCTCTCTCAGGAGCTCCAGCATGGATGCAATACAACTATTGTAATAAAAATATTGTCGTTTAGAGCATTTATTTGCAGAAAATGAGAAATGGCTCAAATAAGAAAAAAGATGCAGAGCTTTCAGACCTCACCTGGTTTTTAATCAAAGTTTTCATGCATCTTGGCATCTTCACACTACTTTTGGATAACTTTATGCCTTTACTTGTGGTGCAAAAATTCAAGCAGTTCAGTTTGGTTTGATGGCTTGTGATCATCCATCTTCCTCTTGATTATATTCCAGAGTTTTTAATTGGGTAAAATCAAAGAAACTCTTTATTTTTAAGTGGTCTCTTATTATATATATAAATATACACTATGCTGCTCAAGAACTGGTTAATCAGCCAGCACACCAGGCCAACATATGGTAGTTTCCATCGTATGACCTGCTGTTGACACACCTTGACCATCAAAGGCCTGCATAGACTGTATGAAACCAGCTACAAAGAAAAACTGGATTTTTCAGGAAGAAAATAATACATTCCAAAAATGCTTGATCATTTCTCAGCTCATTTTAATGTTCTTTTTATTACATTCCCAGAGCACCTCCCTGGTGTGCTAGATGTACGATTTGTTGAGCGGGAACCTGCAGAGAAGCGAAGCCTCCTCTCGTGGGAGCAGGTAAGGAGAAGTTACTATTCACACAGAATGTTCTGAGAAAACAGCACAGAATGAGTTGATGAGAATCAGGATTTGTCTCTTGTGTTCCTCAGAAAAACTGCTGTGTTCTTCCTGACGACCTGAGAGACTTCTACCTCACAACAGACGGATTCACTCTCACCTGGAACGCCAAGTTAGAGAGTAGGTTCATTGTTATAATAGTTATATAAGCTTGTTACTAATCACTCTGTTACTTTTAAATAAGAGCATGGAAAGATTAAGGTGCTGGTTTCTGGTCTATTATCATACATAAGGCGCTTAAGTGACACTAGTAAGAATGCATACTTAAGGTGAACAAGGGTGTCGCTAGTGCTGGACGATATGGCCAAAATTTATATCACGAAATACTCCTTAAATTTCGGTCGATACGATATAATTTCGATATTGATATAAATACTTTGAAGGCCTCAGAAAACTGCTAAGAAGCCCTGCAATCCCTGCAGCACTGCGAATTTTAATTATTATATAACTGTGTATTTGCACTTTTTGTATTGCTGGCATCAGATACCCTCATTATATGCACATCTATCTATCTATCTATCTATCTATCTAATGGAAATCTGTACGTACTACTGTCTGAAAATTTTATTTAAGACTTTGAAACCTCCTTTCACAAAAACTTTAATACTTTAGAAATAAAAGTAGTCAAAATAAATGAATGCTCAATATTATTTGCATATAGCAAAATAATAACATGACATCCCTGTCAAACATAAGCCTATATAACTATTACCAATAAAAATAACTTTAAATTACAACAGAGGCAGAGCTTCTTATTCTTTGTGAACAAATTTAACAGATTAAAACAAGTGTTTCAACTAGGATATAGAATACAATAAGCCTTTATATACATAAAAGCAACAAGATTTTCCCGTCAAATAAACAAACCTACAGGCTCTATCAACTATGAATAACTTAGTTACAACATAAGCTATAAAAGTGCTTCAGTCAGTATAAGAAAAAATATTGTATGTAGTGGAGTTGCTTGAAGTGGTGGAACAGATTAGATGTATTAACATTACCGCTGCTGGTCGGCTGCACTCTTCAGCGCGAGACATATGTGCTGCGTAGCGAAGCGGACCCGAGCCTAGCCATTTTAACCTAGCCTTGCGTAGCCTAGCCTATTTGGCTACGTGCCTGTGTGGTTACGTCATCACGCACTGACGTAGCCCAGCTACGGGGGCTGAATGTGTTGAGCTCTGGGGCGAGCTGACGCCAGTAAAAAACGCCTGTCCGTGATTCTAATACATATCGATATACCACAAAACTGATATCACCGTTATTGAAACATTTCTTATCGCGATAAATACCGATATCGAATTATTGTCCAGGCCTAGGTGTCGCCATGTTTTCCTTGTAATTCAGCAGGTCTTGCCACTGGGGGGTGGGGGTGCCTAAGTAAAAAAAAGTGTAATTCTTTTTTTTTTTTTTTTTTTTTTTTTTGGCCTGCCACCACTACTTCTCTTCGGAGGACTATTATTACTTTATTATTTATTTATTAATTTATTTATTTATTTACTTAATTTATATACCGGTAGTTATTTTTTGCCAGATACAGTTGGGATCCTGTTCATCTTGTGTTGGATTATTACGTGTTTTACTGTAATGTTTGAATTAGATATGTCCAAATCGGGTCTGAATCTGTGTTTTTTTGGTGGGTTCTGAGTCTGTCTAGAGCAGGGGTCAATAATAGGCGGACCGCGGTCCGGGTCCCTGTCCGGACCCAGACGTTGTCCAATGCCAATTGCCCAAACCAGAGACTGTAAAAAAGATGGACGTCGTGTCTTCGTTCCCATTCATTCAATGAAAATGAAGCCAAAATCTTCCGCCATGTTGGCGATCCTGAAACCCGAGTCTGTAGGGCTCAGTAGAGACCAGAGGAGGGAGAAAGACTGTGGAGAGACAGCCTACTTATTTAAATAACCCCGCCCCTGAGGGCTGCCTCGAGGTCACAGGCTGCGGAAATTTTCTCTAACGGGACCGTACTGAATTGTAATTGAACACCCCTGGTCTAGAGGGAGATAATCTGTTATTAGGTTTTTCCAGTGATTGATGTTAATGTTATTTTTTGTTGTCCAATCCAGGAGGATGATTTTCTTGGCGATGATTAGCAATATTCTATTGTTTTCTGGTGTTATATTAGTGGTTGGTGTGTTTCCTAGTAGGAAGAGTGATGGTGTTGGGTTTTTATAAATTGTTTAGCCCTATTTTTTCATTTCAACACATATTTTTTATACTCTTGCCTTATTAAGAGTTCTTTAGAGACATAAGGTACACAAATTAGAGCATTGTATTAAGCTGCAGGGTCAAAACAAACACTGGAAACTGACACTGTTCATGAAAGACATTTATTAAGGTTTACTGAGTGAGTAGAAATACAAAACTTTTTAAGGACACTGTAATATATATATTTTTTCAATGTTATTTTTCCTAGCAGTATTACTTAAATTTCCATCAAAGAGAATACATTTCTCTGTTCTTTGCAGGCAAGCCGGCCCCCGTCGGCTGTATGGTAATAAACAGCGTGGCCAAGCTTCGTCTTCTGACAGAATCAAATATCTACTCCCTCCCCAGCGCACCAACCTTAGCTGACCTCGACTTTGAGGATGCGTTCGAAGGTGAGGTTTCAATTAAGAACATATTCAGAGAATAATACAGTAAAAATACAATTTATTATCCATAATCATTCGAGAACATTTTCAGGCACAGCAATTTCACTGAGAACTGCATTCAAATTGAAAACCTGCACCTTAAACCTGTTTTTATGCTGTTTAGGGTCAGAGGGTCATGAAGAGCCCCACTTTGACTCGCGTAGCCGCATCTTTGAGCTCGACCCCTGTGGTGGAAACGGCCGAGCCTGCCTTGTTTACAAAGACTGCTCTCCAGGTGATCAGCTGTTTAAAGCATAGTGTAGTGAGTGTAATAAATGGTGCATACATAAAGTAAGCATAAACCTTACTACCACCTCCTTGTTTCTACACTTATTATTTATTTTTTCAGCATCACTGATACACATATTGGACGTTTTGAAGTTTGAAGTATAATTACAGATTGTAGTCTTGTATCTGTGTCTCTGCATACTTTATTATTATCATCCTTTTATATTCAGTTATTTAATAACATGTCTGTCAAGTTAATCTATCATATTAACATTAATATTTTAAATAAGGGTAGGTTGTATGTGCCTTATACAAACACATGAATTATTTTTTTAAATCTTTCATATCTAAAGAATATCTGGTCAAATATATTAAATAAATTATTAAATCTGATGTCCATAAGTTTGGGGATTTGGGGGATTTAGGGCCCTCTCTGGTGAGAATGGTTAATTGCGCAGAGCATGCGGAAGAATCATCTTAAACTGGCCGGGTGTGATGCGGTCTCCTTTCAAAGCGGATGAATCCGATTCCAGGTTATGTTCGGTCGGAGAGAGAGAGCACGCTCAGTCAGAAACTGCCGAGTGAAATGTCTTCAGAGGATGTAAAAAAAAAAAGGTATTATATATGGTTGCCAGTTTTGTCAGTGTAAATGAATGAGCTTCTGAGCTCTGAGTTTCCCCTTCTGAAGTCTCCATTGCTCCACAACAATTCAGAAATGCTTCTGCTTTCAGTTTAGAAAGAGAATAATACAGACTGCACTTTAATAAATATATTTCCTTTTATCGGCAGATTAATTGAATATCCAAATAATTTGTTGCAACCCTAGCCCTGTGTGGGCCTAAACATTATAGAACAGGTTAAAAGGAGGATAATAATGTATGCAGGGAACATATACAAGACTGCAATCTGCAATTATAAAGTAATTATTAGTCATTTTAAAACTAAGAAACAAGCAGGTTTTCATAATGTTCCGTTGGTCTGTATATATATATATATATATATATATATATATATATATATATATATATATATATATATATATATATATATATATTTAATGTGCATGTTGCAGAAGTGGTTTTATCTTGGTCCTTATTATACATCTTGGTTATGTGTAGGTGAAGTGGCCCAGCAGAGTGAGATTTGGTTCCTGGATCGTTCTCTATACTGGCACTTTCTCACCTCCTCCTTCACAGCGTACTACAGACTCATGCTAACTAATTTAGGCCTCCCAGAATGGCAGTACACCTTCACACCATATGGACCCAGTCCACAGGCCAAGGTAGGATGAATTTCTGCACACAGTAAATCAGTGAGTGTCAGGTAGCATTATTTTAATACATAAAAAACCCTTATCCCAGAATTGCTCAAATAGTGCCATAGCTACCATTTAGTTAAGCTTAAATTAATAAAAGAGTACTGGACATATGCATATGTGCATATGTTTACAATAAACAGCAGACAACAAATAGAAAATATCCTAGAGCTGTTATGTACACCGACATATTTTTAATTGGATATGTAAATGTGAATTCTGTTTGCATGAACAATTCCAGAAAGATGTCACCTGTCACAATCATTACAACCCACTGCACTGTCCACTGTGGGTGGTAATTAATGCCTACTATGGTGTATTACCAGTACACATGGCACACTTTGCATAAAGGAATGTTAAATGTCCACACAGTCATGAAAATTGAATGTCCCATGCATCTAGGACCCTCTCAAATCAGGCCTCACTCAAAGTCACTTGACAATCTGCAATAAGCACGCTGGCCATTGTACAACCTCACTCACAAGATAACACCTCACAACTTTTAAGAGAAAAAATAAGAGAGCACTTAAAAAGGAGGAGTTTCTTTGATTTTGCCAAATTAAAAACCTCTGGAATATAATCAAGAAGAAGATGAATGATCACAAGCCATCAAACCAAACTGAACTACTTGAATTTTTGCACCAGGAGTAAAGCAGCATAAAGTTATCCAAAAGCAGTGTGTAAGACTGGTGGAGGAGAACATGATGCCAAGATGCATGAAAACTGTGATTAAAAACCAGGGTTATTCCACCAAATATTGATCTCTGAACTCTTAAAACTTTATAAATATTAACTTGTTTTCTTTGTATAATTTGAGGTCTGAAAGCTCTGCATCTTCTTTGTTATTTCAGACATTTCTCATTTTCTGCAAATAAATGCTCTAAATGACAACATTTTTATTTGGTATTTGGACAAAATGTTTTCTGAAGTTTATAGAATAAAACAACAATGTTCATCTTACTCTAACATAAACCTATAAATAGCAAAATCAGAGAAACTGATTCAGAAACTGAAGTGGTCTCTTGTTATTTTTTCAGAGCTGTATATATGAGTGTGTTCAAAAGCAGAGCACTCCCCCCTGTGGTAACACTTCACTATCAATTTACATGCTGCTACTGCAAAGTTAAAGCATGAAAAATAATTCATATTCTAACTGCATCAAAACCTGAATGATATTATAGGGGTGATGAGTATAATTATTTATATATATGGATGATATATTGTCCCATACATTAGTGAAATAAATGATATTATTGTCATTTTAAAAGCATGTTGTGCTTTTAAATTTACAGCCTAATACATAATAATACAGTTACACTCTTTAGAAAATGCAATGAACTTTTAATTAAATAAGCATAATCAGACATTGGAATTGGAATATATACTGCATGGCCAAAAAAGGTCCCTAGCAGGATTTAACTAGTCAAATTAGATATTACTGCATGGGTGATTTAAGTTTTTGCTGGCAACAAATTATTTAACTCTTAACTGATGCAGTGAGTAGCTTCTCATTTGTTAAACAACCATGTGGAAAGACCCAAAAAAGATGTAATTTTTTTACAGAAAGGTCAAATTATTGGCCTGAATCAAGATGAAAGCTAAAACAACTACTAAACCCAGGTTAAGAACTGTCCCCACGCAGTGATGGTGACGCGAACTCAAGGATATGTTTAATAGTGAAAGTAAGAGCATTTCCACACCCAAAATGTGAAGGCAACTCAAGGAATTGGGGCTAAACAGCTCTTTAGCCTTAAGAACATATATATCAGTGACACTAACCGGCAAAAACAGCATGAATATTGAACTCTGGCGCAATGGAAGAAGGTCATGTGATGAGTCTGTTGAGTCCAGATTTGAGTCCTGATGGAGCATCAGGATAAGAAGAGAGGAAGCTGATAATAAGTGATGCCACAGAGAATGTGTACTGTGTAAGTGTAAGGTAATTAATGTTACTTATGTACATTATATATTTTTTGTATGATGCGGCAATAATGTAACATAATTATCGGGACAGGCCTTTTATTTTCTTTAAAAACAAACACCACTACCAATGCATTGTTGAAAAAATCCTGAAAAAAATCTAATCCAAGATACAATTTGCAAAAAATTAGAAGTAAAAAAAACAGAATCCAAGCAATTGATAAAGTGAGCTAAACGCCAGAGAGAAGTAAGCTCAAAAAATCACTACAATTCACTGTTATCTCTCTCTAATGTCTCTCTCTCCCTCTCTCGACACAGCAGTGGGCATCTCTTTATCAGCCCCTTACTTTCCACGCTGACCGCCACCTTGATCCAGCTGGGGAACCGTTCGTGAACGTTCTGGACCCGGCCAAGGCTTTCCGCGGCAAAGCCAAACCAGCGGCTCCCAAAAAGAAGCAGCCAGCCCAAACCCCAGCGACCGGCGGAGCGGCTGCCAAAGGGCAGGGGTCCACCGGCAGACAAAGCGTGAATAAACGATGACAACTGCACCACCTGAGGAATGCTGTACTGTAAAACGCTCAGCAGCTGCCTGGCTAAATGTTGTAACACACAGTGAAATGTTTCTCACAGTCTATGTACACTGAATCAGGCTAAAAATTGCAGAGTTGCAGCTTCTTCAGTTAGCATGGTGATGAATGAAGGGGGTGACTGTTGAATGCACTGAGATCACTTCTTTGGCTGCTTATTATGCCCTTTGCACAGGAGCTCCATGTTCATTCATGGCTGTTTTGTTACTGTATTTTTCACACTGTAAGGCGCACTGGGTTATAAGGTGCATAATGCAACAAGGAACAGGGGTGTTGCCATGCTTTCCTTCTAATTCAGCAGGTCTTGTCACTGGGTTGTGGGACCTGTAAAGCTAAGCCAAGCTAATTAAACAAAGTGTAATTCTTTAAAGAAAACATTTTCTTTTAAAGTCAACTGAGCACTGGATTTTAATTTATGCAGATTTATCTCCTGAAAACTGTTTATTTGGGCAAGTAAAGCACTTTTGTTTATTTACAGTAAGCTTAGATTTACTAAGATTTCCTGAGTGCACCAGCATTAGTGGCTAACCGCTAGAGCTAGCCATGGTTAGCGGCTAATGCCGCCCAACAGCGCTACACTGGGAAACTCTGAGCATTTTGGTAAGCCAGGGCGATATCAGCAATATAGTGGTTCGTCCCTCGTAGCTTGTTTTAATACAGTAAACACATAGAGTACAGTCCAATATACTCACCTCTCACAGCGAAAGAGCTGCTCCAGCCATGCTAGCGTGGGTTAGCAACAGGCTACAGTCCAATAATAACCACCTCTGAACAGCAAAAGATCTAGTGCTTAGAGTGGTTAGCGGCTAATGCTAATGCTGCTTCAGTCTCGGTGGTGGAGAACTAAACTAAAACTCCAGTATAACGCTGTAATTCAGCGGAGAGAGCTTAACTGCTTCTTTATATCTGACTGGAAAAAATGTATACATAAGGCGCACCACATTATAGAGGGCACTGACAATTTTTGGGAAAATTAAAGGATTTTAAGTGTGCCTTATATTGCGAAAAATACAGTGCTTAATATGATATATTTAATAAACATAATTTCCAAAGTCATACTGTTATCAGCTTTTAGTTCTTTTATCTATTTATATTCAAAGCAGGGCTTAAACAAGTGTTAAACAAGCTAAAGTACTCTGTAAAGCATTTAGGTGGCCTCTGGTAACTCTGATGAACTTATCCTGTGCAACAGAAGTTACTCTTGCTCTTTCTTTGCTTAGACGGTCCTGATGAGAGCCAGTTTCATCATAACATTTTTGGATACTTTCAAAGTTCTTGATATGTTTTGGATTGGCTGTCCTTAATTTCTCAAAAGTATTTTTTTTCTTTACTTAGTTGAGTAGTTCTGGGCTTAATATAGATTAGAGCATTGCTTAAATATTTACTATTCACTGTATACCTGTAACTCTTCCTCTTTACAACTTTACAACTGATGCTCTCAAACACTTTATTAAGAGGGCAAAAAATTCAAGTAATTAAGTCTTGAACTCTTACAACCAGCACAGCACACACTTTAACACACCAACACCATGTTAGTATGCATTGCTGAGAATTGTGCTTGGTTGAATTATGATTAATCAACGCTAATTCAAAGCATGTAATTACTGTAAAATACACCAAGCTTTTGAAGCTGTTTATGGAAAACAGCTTGTTGCAAATAGCAATTCCTTCCACTGCCATCCTTTCCACTAAGTCTAAAGCGGCTTCAAGCTGTTTTGCGCCCAGTCAGCTTTTTTATTTATCTTTGTTAATTACATCAAGATGTCACTATGGCTGCCAAAATCCTGCAGTGTTTCCATTGTTTTTCCTTCCTCACTCTGGATGTGGCTAATGCCAGTCTTTTCTGAAGAGTGGAATGGACCAGCAGGCAAATCAAGTCTTATGAAAGGAAGCGCCTGGTTTAATTTCTGCTTCATAACAAAAGCAGCTTATCTTAGAGACAGGATGGACCTTGCTGTGAGAAATCCTGTTTTCTATTGGCTCCTTGTCTTCCTTATCTCTCTCTCTTTGGTTACATGGGGTAGTTGTTTAGTGTGTGAGCAGTTCACACGCAGACATCTGCACTTCCTTTCTTGCACTGATCCAGTGGAGCGAGCTCTGATGATCGCTCTCCATGCTCTGGTTCTTTGTTGTTATGAACAGGATGGAACAGCTCCACTAAAGCCTTGTAGATCAAAGCCCCAATCACTCCACCAACTAACGGAGCCAGCACTGGAACCCACCACCAGCCGTTACCTGCCCTGAAAGAAACCATAGAAAAAGAGCATTGAAATGTAACTAAATCCAGGAAATTATCTTTAAATATACTATTTGTTGGTTTCCCAAGTGAGGATTAAGCCTAGTCTTGGACTACAGAGCATTCTGAATGGATATCTTAAAAGGAAAATGTAGTCTAGGACCTGTCTGAAAAACCAACACTACACATCCAAATATTTAAAGACATGCCTTCTTATGTTGCACACAGCTACACACAGCTTGTCTTGTGCTTGTAGTGAAGCCTTGCCAATAATCATCATAAACTTATTGGCACAAGGTGTGAGGTTGTGGAGTATCAAGATCGCCCAGTATTGAGCTGTGGAGCAGTGGAACTGTGTTCTCTGCAATAATGGTGCATCATCCAGTACCTTTGGGATGAAGTGGGGTTGTGATCATCCAACATACTGACCTCAGTAATGGTGAGCATTCTTTTTTATCCACTGAAAATCCATTTTGAGATGATTTTTTTTACATGTGCTACTATTTTTGGGGGTCAGGTGGAACTTCGGCTTAATGGTGTGTTGTGCATCATGTAGTATATGTGGGGTATCGAGAAGAAATTGACACCTCACAACTAGCTCCTGATGAGCAATTATCAGACAGACAGTACAGCCCACGTCATTTCCTTGTCCATACTTATCGCCACCTTTTCTTTTTAGACATTCTTCACGCAGAATGGCACAAATTGCCAAGGCAGCACATTTATCCTTGTCCTTCTCAGGTAAACATCTCATCAGTTAACCAAACCCACTCATTAGGACTCCCCCTATCACTAGTAATGCCCCAACACAAGGAGGGTGAAGACTAGCAAATGCCTCCCCATTGCCAAGCAGCATCACAATGTGCTTGGAGGAAAGCGCAGCGACTCGGTTCTGATACATCAGCTCACAGACGCAGCCTTGTGCTCAGCAACTTCACAATAGGATTGATGAGGGGAAAGAGCGCCATCTACCCACCCAGAGAGAGCAAGGCCAATTGTGCTCTCTCAGGGCTCTGCCAGCTGATGGCAAGCTACATGAGTGGGATTCGAACTGGCAATCTCCTGATAATAGTGGCAGTGCGTTCACAATGGAATGCAACGAGTCGCTTGTGTCGCACCGCGTTTGTCGCTTGTGGTCGTGTCAAGCTCAACGAGCGCATGTATCATGGTCCGGCCCCTGACAAGAAAAAAGTTATTCTAAAGCTATAACTTCCCCCCGAGCTTGCTAGACTCTGTGATTTCTGCCGTTTCTGTGATTTACCTGCGCTGGAAACGCAGCCGTTCCTGCAGATCGACGTGGGTCCACCCCATTCAACAGAATGAACAGCGAAAGAAACCAAAAGTTCAGAGAGCAGAAGCTTGAGGACCTCAGACCGCCTTGTTTGTGATAGGGCCAAAGAAAAGCTAGAAGCCAATCGGGTTAGAATGTCGCTTCACTGCGTCATAGTTCATTTGCAAAAAGTTAAGAAAATTTCAACTCCGTGTCGCTTGTCGCTCTGCCGCTTTGTCGCTTGTCGCCTCTCGCGTGTCACAGCGACAAATCACGCCCTGCCATAGAAAATGAATGGTCGCCTGTCGCGTTGTCACTTTCCAGTGTGAACGCAGGGTTAGTCCACTAGACCACAGTCCAAAAGTATTAAACAAAACATCAACCATCATTCCAGAGAACACAGTTCCCCTGCTCCACAGCTCATTACTGGAAGGCTTGATACCCATCCAGCCCAAGCCTGGCATTAGACAAAATAGTTCCTGAAGGATCATGCTTATCTGCTGCAGAGAATCCTATTCTATTGGTAATTGTTTTTTCTCTTTTTCTGTACATTTGAACATCTGTGTCAGCAATAAGTGCAACCGAATGTCTTTAATGCATTCATTAGAAGTGGTGTCCACAACATTTTAGCACACTGTATAGTAACCCTTTCTCGCAGTAAAGACAATCTTTTTACCTGAATACCTCTGATCCCCAGCCTGCCAGGGCTGTAAAGATTCTTGGCCCCAGGTCTCGTGTGGGGTTGATGGCATAGCCGCTGTTGCTCCCCATGGAAATCCCAATCAGCAGTACAAGAGCCCCCACAGCCACGGGCTCTCCACCAGATGGGGCAGGCTGGTTCTTCTGGTCTGCCAGAGCTGTTACACACAGCAACAGCATGGCAGTGCCAAGCACCTGAGTCAGGCAGATGGGAATATGTAAGAGTGGCATGTTGGCCTTAGGACCAAAGAATAAATCAGAGACACTGGAAAAAAACGTGACAGTTCCAAAAGCTTTCCTCATATTCAGTGCAGTTAAGTGTTATCCTGGAGTGCTACAGAAGACCTACACGGGGCATCACATATTATGTCAACATGACATTTACTGTATTTTGAAGCTATCTGGTGGGAATGTGTAATTGCACAGAGAGGAGTACTTTTAACAGTACTTTTTAGATGATTTGAACTTTCTAACTAGTTACAGGAAGTTGATGGAAGGCTATCATCAGCCTTTAAACAATACAGAAGAAAACAGAAACTGTTGTGCTGAAATCCGTGATTTCTGGTGAATTCTGGTGATTTCTGTATCTACTGTAACTGTAGATTAACTCTTATTCACTAACAGATACAAAACTAATCCAAGATGAGTCTGTTACGATCATTCTGCTGTATGAAAGCAGCGTTATGTTCCTGCAAACAGGAATTGAATTCTGGCAGAGAGGTAGAATTTAGCGTGACACCTGGCAAGACAACTTGTTGAAATAACAGAAATCTATCCACCAATTTAACTGTATATTTTTACACTATAAGGCACACCCGATTATAAGGCGCACTATCAATGAACACCTGTTTTCTGGTTTATTTTCATACAGAAGGCACACTGGATTATAAGGCACATTATCTGACACTAGTAAGGAATGGGAGTGTTTCGCCTTGTTTTCCTTGTATATCAGCAGGAAAACAAAATTGTAATACTTAAAAAATACATTCCCTTTTACGGTCAGACAAGCAATGGATGTTAATCTGCAGAGATTTCTGTCCTGAAAACTGTTGATTTGGGTAAGTAAAGTGCTTTCGTTTATTTACAGTAAGCTCTGATTTCCAGATCTCCACTAAGGCTGGGTGCAGCAGAGTGTTCCTGTTTATTACTTCTTACTGGTAACCTGACTGGTAAAATTCACACATAAGCCGCACTGATGATTTTTTGGAAATTTAAAAGATTTTAGATGCACCTAAAAGTGCAAAAAATGTGAGGTATGTACACAGCCCATGTAGGTGATGATGAAAGAACCTAGGAAAGTCCTTTAGTGCGACTAGACACTGGTTTTAGCCACTGGTCTAAAGTTTCAAACTTGAAAATGCTTTATTATATCCTATTAGATGAGTGCATGGAGTATGTTTTCTCACCTGGTCCAGAAATCCAGCTGGTATTGAGAGGTATGGTGCTGGATAAGTGGCAAAGATGCCAGCTGTTGCTTTGGGACCAGACACTGTGAAATTACCATCACAGTAGTGGTGAATGGCATCTGAAAAAAAAACAGAAAAAGGAAAATCCTTCAGTTATACAGCATTACTTTACAGTATTTACAGATTTATTAATTGATTTATAAAACTAGAAAGGTTCCCGTTAGAAAACACAGACAAATTGCAACCAATGCATAATTCACTTTTAAGCAGTTGCTAGGCTACTGCTATATGCTTTCTATTGTATTCCCAGTGGTTTCCACAAAGTTGCTTGCTGGTTGATATGGTATCTCATAGAAAGTTGCTATGATGTTGTTCAGGTGGTTGCTATGGTTTAGCTAGCTGTTGCTAGGCTAGGTTATGTTATGTTGTTTCTAGACGATTGCTGTGATTTAACACCTGGTTGATATAGTGTTGCTATGATGTTTCAAGGTGGTTGCTTTGGAATTTGGGTATCTGCAGGTATGGGGAAATTCATGCCAAAATTTAAAAATTTCTGAATTTACTTTTTTAATGAAATTAAATCAAATTTAAGATCTCTTGCTCAATCACTATAGTTTTATAAAAAAACAAACATACATATTAAGTTTACAAATTTTACAATAAGCCCTTGATTCCTGTATTTTCTCACAAACCAGTATTTTAAACAAACAAACATTTTTAAACAGTTTTGCACGCATAAAATTGCATAGCATATCATTGCACACGCAAAGAAATCACTGTTTTTACAAAATATGTAGGATAAGGGAACAGATTGCAAAATTTATTCAGTCTAAATGCATTACTATTACCTCCAGCCCAAAACTAATGTGAGTATTCATGTGACTTATCAGCTGTTGTTTTGTTTGTGCTTGTCAGTCGACTTATCATTACTTATTTTCAAGATAGTGGCCAGGAAATACACATGTTTACAAGGTTTCTGACCCTGGGTGACACACAGTTATCTGTAAAACGGACAAACTACAGACAAGGGTATTTTTATCTGTTTTTAGATAACATGTGTCCTAGAGTTTCAGAAATCACATAGCTAAGCAAGTCTGATAAAAGTGAGGTTACTGACTCATTCTACTGTGTTTAAGTTGTGTGCAGTCATGTAGACATGAAGTTTGCACACTGCTAGCAAAATACATTAGCAGACATTAGTAGCAGATAGTTCACTTAGCAGTGCAAAACTTCATAAACCACCAATCTTGAATATTTAATTGTAATAGTAGTAGTAGCAGTAGTGTGGTGGTAGTAGTAGTAGTAGTAGTGGTAGTAGTAGCAGCAGCAGAGGTTGTAGTAAAGATGACGTAGTAGAGGATGTGGTAATGTGGTGGTAGTAGTAGTAAGGGTTTAAAGTAATGTGGTGGTGTTGGTGGAGGTAATAATTGAGTAGTAGTAGCAGAGGTTATGTTAATGTTGTGGTGGTGGTGGTAGTTGTAGTAAAGTAGTAGTAGTAGCCGTATTAGAGGTTGTAGTAATGTGGTGGTGGTAGTAGTAGTAGAGATTGTAGTAATGTGGTGGTATTAGTAGTAGTAGAGGATGTAGTAATGTTATGGTAGTAGTAGAGTAGTAGTACTAGCCGTAGTAGAGATTGTAGTAATGTGGTGGTAGTAGATGCAGAAGTAGAGGTTGAAGTAATGTGGTGGTGGTATTAGTAGTAGTAGTAGAGGATGTAGTAATGTGGTGGTGGTAGTAGTAGAGTAGTAGTAGTAGTCGTAGTAGAGGTTGTAGTAATGTGCTGGTTGTAAAGTAGTAGTAGTAGCCGTAGTAACGGTTGTAGTAATGTGGTGGTGGTATTAGTAGTAGTCGTAGTAGAGGTTGAAGTAATGTGGTGGTGGTGGTGGTATTAGTAGTAGTAGTAGTAGTAGCTGTAGTAGAGGTTGTAGTAATGTGGTGGTAGTAGTTGCAGAAATAGAGGTTGAAGTAATGTGGTGGTGGTATTAGTAGTAGTAGTAGCTGTAGTAGGGGTTGTAGTAATGTGGTGGTAGTAGAGCCATAGTGGAGGTTGTTGTACTGATGGTAGTAATAGTAGTAGTTGTATTAATATTAATGGGTGTAGCAGTAGAAGTAGTAGTAGTGGTGGTAGTAGTTGGAGTTAAAGTTGCATTAGTATTGGTGTTAATGGCAATGGTGGCTGTAATAATAATAGTCGTTGTAGCATTATTATTAGTGGGTGTAATAGCAGTAGTAGCAGTATTATGTGTTGTTGTAACAGTATTAGTGGGTGTAGAAGTAGCAGTAGAAGTGGTGGTAGTTTTTTATGAGTTGAAGTCGTATTAGTACTGGTGGTAGTAATAGTAATAGTAATAGTAGTATCACATTAATACATTAGAACATTTCATTTCTTACCATAGTAAAGTGTAAAAACTGTTCCAGCTGCAAGAAAAGAGCCCAGAAGCTGAGCAACTACATATAGAGGCAGCATCTTCCAGCTCAGCCGGCCGAGCACACACATGGTGAAGGACACTGCTGCGTTCATGTGAGCACCTAAACAGGAAGAACAAGATACACACATTCTTACACAGATCATAAAAGAGAGAATATTCAGAATTAAGCTAGAAAACACACTGCAAAAAAAAAAACAGCTTACCTGATACCTTCCCTCCAACATGGACCCCCATTGCCACCGCCAGACCAAAACCTAGATTTATGCTTAAATAATCTCCAAAATGTCCCCCTCCTGTGACCACCTGAGCTACAGAGCCTAGTCCAAACACCTGCAAGTCAAACACACAGACATACACACACACATATATAGATTTAAATGGGATACATTATGCTAAATTCACTTTTTGCATGCTTTTGTATCTCCACAAAGTCATGGGTCTCGACTGCCCCTAAAAACACTTCAGAAATTATGGGTTTCTATGGGCCATTTATATTTTATGGATATTATGCTGAAAATATTGTCTCAACTTCTTTGGTTGACCCAGGTGAGGCCTGTTCCAAGTGGAACCTGTCCTCAAAACCGTTGTGGACCTCCTCCACTGTATTTTAGCTCAGTTTCAAGATGATAGAAAACGTCTTATTGCCAAGGACAATTTTTTGTGGAAAGAAATTGTTCGATTTTTCTCATCCTCAGAGAGTTCTTTGCCATGAGGTGCAATGATGAATATCCAGTGGTCAGTTTGAGAGAACTGTACTCAGAACATCAAATTTAACATCCCTGTTCCCAACTGACATTCAAAACAACTGGACACCATTGGACAGCCTCAGTATACCATACTTTAACATGGGGTGACAAAGCTGTGCTGTATTCCACAGCCTTACATGCAGCAACCACCAGGTGTGCCTGTTTGGTTCCAAATCCCCTTTGGAATTCTGGGATCTTGAGTTTCTTTTGCTGGCAGTACAGAATGACCACTTCCAAGAATTAAATGAATGTCCTTTAGGCTGAAGCAGTCTTTCATCACTGCCTGAGTACTAACATGTGTGAATGTTCCTGTGATTATGACGTCTGTGGGAGTTACTGTGGGTCATTTGTTTCTAAGAATATGTTTTTTAAACAGGTGACTTGCGTGTGATAAACTCAGGGCTGTGGGTGATGATAATTGATTTAGATTATGACAGATCATGGTCAACTCATGGTAATAGCTCGAAGAACACTTTGGACACCCATTCTAATGATTACTTTTGTGCTATTTTAAGTGCACACTTTGTTGACACAGATGTGCAAAGGCACACACAGCTTGTCTAATCCTTAGATCCGTAGATAAGTACTGTCACTGGGCTGTAAAGAATTGTGGAACTGATGCTCCATCTACTTGTAGAACGAGTAGTAGTAGTAGTACTAGTAGTAGTAGAGGTAGTAATAGTAGAAATAATCAGTAATAGTTCTAGTTGCAGTACTAGTAGTTGTAGCTGTCATAGCAGTAGTAGTAGGGGGTAGTTGTATAATATTGGTCGTAACAATTGTAATTGTAGTTATAAAAGTAGTAGTTATAGTATGTGTAGCAGTAGTAGTAACAAAAGTAGATTATACAGTACAAGTACAGTACACAGTGGTGGTAGAAGTAGTAGTATAAATAGTAGTATTAGTGGTAGTGGAGAACCAGCAGTAATGGTAGTAGTAGTACTAGTAGTAGTAGTAGTAATAGTAGTAGTAGTAGTGATAGTGGTAGTCAAGGTAATAGTAGTAGTAATTGTAGTAATAATAGTATTAATAGTAGTGATAATGTTAGTGTAGTGGTAGTTGTAATAGTAGTAGTAGTAACAGTAATAGTAGTAGCAATAATAGTAGTAATAGTGGTAGTGGTAATAGTAGTAGTAGCAATAATAGTAGTAATAGTGGTAGTGGTAATAGGAGTTGTAGTAATAGTAATAGTAGTGGTATTAGTGATAGTAGAGGTAGTAGTAAAAGTAGTAGTAATAGTAATAGTGGTAGTGGTAATAGGAGTTGTAGTAATAGTAGTGGTATTAGTGATAGTAGAGGTAGTAGTAATAGTAGTAATAGTAGTAGTGATAGTAGTAGCAATATTAGTAGTAATAGTGGTAGTGGTAATAGGAGTTGTAGTAATAGTAATAGTAGTGGTATTAGTGATAGTAGAGGTAGTACTAGTAGTAGTAGTAGTAGTAGGAGTAGCAATAATAGTAGTTATAGTGGTAGTGGTAATAGGAGTTGTAGTAATAGTAGTGGTATTAGTGATAGTAGAAGTAGTAGTAATAGTAGTAGTAGTAGTAGTAATAGTAGTAGCAATAATAGTAGTAATAGTGGTAGTGGTAATAAGAGTTGTAGTAATAGTAATAGTAGTGGTATTAGCGATAGTAGAGGTAGTAGTAATAGTAGTAGTAGTAGTAATAGTAGTAGCAATAATAGTAGTTATAGTGGTAGTAGTAATAGTAGTAGTAGTAGTAGTAGTAGTAATAATAATAGTAGTAATAGTGGTAGTGGTAATAGTAGTAGTAGCAATAATAGTAGTAATAGTGGTAGTGGTAATAGGAGTTGTAGTAATAGTAATAGTAGTGGTATTAGTGAAAGTAGAGGTAGTAGAAATAGTAGAGTTAGTAATAGTACCCAAGACATTGTAGTAGTAGCAGCAGTAAAAGTAGTGGGCTGGTAGTAGTAGTAGTAGTAGTAGTAGTAGTAGTAGTAGTAGTAGTAGTAGTGCTAGTAGTAACGCTAGTAGTTGTAGTGGTTATAAGAGTGGCTCTACACTGTAAAAAATGATTTTTTGACTTTGTAAATACAACAAGGACAATTAAAGTAATTTCTACATGAAAACATCAATTCTGAGAATTACTCAAAAATGTAATGTATAATTCAGTGTAATACTTGGAGTTTCTGCGTAATTGTGTGTCTTCCCATTTAGTTAAATACATTCAGTAAATTTAACTGTAGTAACTGTAGTAAAAATTACTGAAATGTTGTCATCATTACATTAACTAAAGAAATTCAAGTAAAATGTTGCCAAAAGAACGCTCGTGTGACGTCAGACGTTAGACACGCCCCAACTTAATGCGGGGCGCTAGAGTGTGGCTCTGGGATAACAGGTACTGCCTGTCAGATGATTGCTGAACGCGTCTTTCTTCATCCTTTTATCCAGGTGGGAAATAAGTAAATGTTGAAGTGTATAATGTGATATGGGTATAAGAGTGTTGATATGGGTATAAGTGTGTTGTGTGTAATATGAGCCGCCCCGGTATCGTGTTAGCGTTAGCTACCGCGGCTAATTAACTCGGCGCCTGGCCACCGCTATTGTTTGCTAATTTCTCCGGATAGCATTTAGCTAACCCCCCAGCTTTATGACAAAGTGCCCTAGTCTATTCTCCCGCTAGCATTAGCTACCTCCTCTCAGTTACCATGAGGCTAGCCATGTTTACTGTGTATTATATGACTCCCGTTAGCATTTGCTAACTCCTCAGTTACCACGAGGCTAGCCGAGCTTACTGTGTAGTCTATGGCCCTCACTAGCATTAACTGCTTGCCTCAGTTACCACGAGGCTAGCCGAGCTTACTGTGTAGTCTATGGCCCTCACTAGAATTAGCTACTTGGCTCAGTTACCACGAGGCTAGCCGAGCTAGTATATGGCCCTCACTAGCATTAGCTACTTGGCTCAGTTACCACGAGGCTAGCCGAGCTTACTGTGTAGTATATGGCCCTCACTAGCATTAACTGCTTGCCTCAGTTACCACGAGGCTAGCCGAGCTTACTGTGTAGTATATGGCCCTCACTAGCATTAACTGCTTGCCCCAGTTACCACGAGGCTAGCCGAGCTTACTGTGTAGTATATGGCCCTCACTAGCATTAACTGCTTGCCCCAGTTACCACGAGGCTAGCCGAGCTTACTGTGTAGTATATGGCCCTCACTAGCATTAACTGCTTGCCTCAGTTACCACGAGGCTAGCCGAGCTTACTGTGTAGTCTATGGCCCTCACTAGAATTAACTACTTGGCTCAGTTACCACGAGGCTAGCCGAGCTTACTGTGTAGTATATGGCCCTCACTAGCATTAGCTACTTGCCTCAGTAACTATGCCCTTGGCCAGCGCACACACGAGCAGATTCTTTGACATAAATTGACCCAAAAAATGATTCTGAATCTCTGGTCTGAAGAAAGCAGTGTTCCTCATATGTGGTTGAATATTGTCTCGTGAGATGTTTGAGTTCATTTTATATCATTCTGTGATCAATTGTTTCTGGATTACTTCTCTTAATTGTATAGAGCAAGAGCTAAGCTAAATTGGGATAGAAGATAAAACTAAGACAGGTCAAGTGGACATTTGTTAAGCAGTTAACCAGTTAAGCAGTACTCTTACAAAATGCCCATAATTTTTCTGTGTGTTTTGTGTTTAAAAATAAAATTATATTTTGTGGATATTGTGTGTCTTCATTTTTCAGGGAGGTGTTTTAAGCAGTGCCCATTATTAACAAAATACTTGGAGTTTTTAGTGTAATATGTGTACTAGTTTTTTACCAGAAATTTTAATCAAAATGTAACTAAGTAAAAAAATACTTGCTTTCAGTGGTAAATATTACTTTGGTATTACTAATAAAAACTGTAAGGAGATGCAAGTAAATTTTACTTAAAAAAATGCTATGTTAAATTTACTTAGTATTTCTGTGTGTAAAACGTGTACAAGGTTTTTACTAGTAATTTTTAATCAAAATATAACTAAGTAAAAAATACTTGCTTTCAGTAGTAAATTTTACTTTGGTATTACTAATAAAAACTGTAAGGAGATGCAAGTAAATTTTACTTCAAAAAATGCTATGTTAAATTTACTTAGTATTTCTGTGTGTAAAACGTGTACAAGGTTTTTTTAAGTAAATCCTACTCCACATTTTTTTCAGTGTACTTGTCAGTAATTATTACTAGTATTACTAGTGTGAGCAGTAATAGTTACACATTTTTAGGAATAAATTATAATATAATATAATATAATATAATGTTGATAATGTTTTATGTACAATACATTTGCAGTCTTTGTAAATGTTCTATTTGAACAGGATGGGGGTTAAATATACAGTAGCTTTATCTCAAAATATATATAATTATCTGACCAAGTTTGTTTTCTTTAAGTTTGATTATTCATGATTAAAAACTACAACATCTTATAGATTATTATTATTCTGATCAACAAGTCATCTCACCATCATGACAAATGTGCTGAGAGCTTCTGCCAGGCCGACTCGAACATGCTCCCTCCCTCCCCAGCACACAGAGCGTCCTCTGGCCCCTGACACTTCTCCAGCTCTGCCCTCTCCCAGCATGCTCTTCTGCTCTTTCATTCTCTATTCTCTCTCTCTTTCTTCTGTTTTAATTGTCCTTCCTTTTCCTCTCAGAGCCTCTCAGTTGGATTCACTCTGCATCAGCTCGGCTGAATGAAGGACTTAGCTTAGCCACTAAGCAAGAGAGAAAAGTCAAGTCATGTGTTTAGTTATCTACTTCTCTTTTTCTCACTCCTGCTTTCTTTCTCTTTATCTCTCTGCACGTGGTCGCGTGTGTAGAGTGTCCTCTTACTGGTCCCTCCCCAGTACACACCCCCATTACAGCCCTATAGCTCTCCGGATAGGAAAGAGTGAGGCCGGGTGTGAGCAGAAGGCAGTGGGCTTTGATCCAACACACCTGCTCAAATAAAACAGAAAATTGTGATCTTAATTTAGTTTGACACATTTCCATTTCATCAGACGACTCAGTATAAATAGACTTTATTACCTCAACATGAAATTCAGTTGTTGATGGGAGGGAAAAAAGTAGAAATGGCTGCTGCTTAATGAAAAATAACCATCTGTAAATACTTGATTTTACAGGAGAAGGCAAAAATGTTCTTAATTTTGAATGAAAGTTCATGTAAAATAAGTTTTTCCAAGTAATTCCAAGAAAATTTTTATTGGTTCTTACCTTTGATGAATGGCACACCTCCGCTCTCCCACAGCATTCCAAGATCCAACAAACACCCTTTAGACTGGGTGACACGGGGCATAATTTGTCCCGATAAATCGCTTTTTTCACCGTTATCCAGCTCAAAGCAGCTCCACACCTCCTTGCTAGTATCCGGAGAGCCCTGACATTTAAAAAAAAGCATTAGTAACTTAAAAAGTGCACAAGAAGCGTATTAAACACCACTGCTAGCATTATGGTATGTAAACAGTGACTTTTAATTAGCTTCTTGTGCACTTTTTAAGTTATTAATTTCTTGTTTTAAATAAAACACAATTACAGTAAAACAAAAAACAATGGTCAAAACCATAGAAACAGACAACAATGCACAAACAAATCACTCAGTAACGACTAATAAGTGTGTCAATACTTTGCAAAATCACACAGGAGCAGCAAATCAGTACTCAGGGGAAACTGAGCCAGTAGTCAGCCTATAATTGGAAGTGTCAACACCTGTGTTAGTGTTATTATGGTGTGGATTATTCTAGGAAATATAGTAAAAGACCTTAACAGAGGCACTAATAAAATTATTACTGCAGGTTATATTACAAATATATATTAATGTACAATTAAACCTACATATTTAGAGCATGAAACTATTCACCGTTATACAGTTAGAGCATATTATTGGTCTGTTTTCTATCAGGAAGCTGCATGTGTTCGTTTTGTATCTGCAGTGCTGATATACTCTCTCTGCACAGACACACTCTAAACATATTTTAAACAGGCTACACAGGGGTGGTCTTTAAGTTTTTTAATTCTAACATTAATTTAATATATCTAGAATAATTTGCTGTCAAAAAATCTCACTGGGTCACAAGTACATTACACCTTTTATTTATCACTCTTTTTTTATTCTGGTACATTTTTCTTGTTTTCTATGTGTGTGTGTGTGTGGTGTGTTCTGAGACGATAAGAAAAATAAGACATTGCACCACACACCCAAATAGCAAGACCTGAGGAGCAGGGAGAGGAAATTGTTGCAAAATATCGATATAGCAAAAATGATGGTTACATGGTATCAAATATCAATATTTTAATAAAACATAAACACTCTAAACTCCTTAAGATTTGTCCCCCAGTTTAAAGTCATAAAGTTAAGAATATTGGTTCTCTAGTTCTGTAAAAACCTACAGCAATAAATACATAATTCCTGTTTTGTTTTGTTTTTTTGCTTAATTATTATATGAGTATAATTATTTAGGAGTATTTTATCCTATATTCAGTAACAAAGATGACGTTAAGTATCGCAGGGAATAGTTTTCCTTTTCTGGGGCAGTCCTGATGAGAGCCAGTTTCATCAAAACATTGCAATATACTGTATTAAGTATCACATAATCATAATATTGTGATATCGTTTTTATCGTGGGCACCATGTTGTGATAATATCGTATCGTGAGATGCCCTGTGATTCCCACCACTAGTGACAAATGGTCCAAAATATCCCTCTCATTTTAAGCATTTACTAGAAAGATGATCCAGACTGGAGAATCTGAACCAATGGGATGTAGTTTAAATGGGTGGGGCTAAGCTGCTGTAGGCTGAATATGTGAATATACAGTAGATCTATAGTATAATGTGTATTATTTTGTTGTTGTTGTGTAGCATCTGCCTCAGCTAATGGGGATCCAGTAAACAAACAAATAAACAAATCTATGTAAATGCAGTATTTTTTGTGATATTACCAAAAGTGTTGAAGCTATGGAACAATGTTTTATGTACTGACGACAGCAAAATGTATCTTTTGGTTTAAAGGAACCATTATTTCTGTAGGAAAAAAAAAAGTAAAACACTGCATTACAGCATAAAAACAACATTATCCCAGCTGTAAAACATGGTGGTGGTAGTGTCGCAGTTTGAGCCTCTTTTGGTGCACCTGGGCCAGGAGAGCTTGCCATGATTGATGGAACAATAAATTATGAAGTTTACCAGCAATTTCTAAAGTAAAATAGGCAAGGATATATTATATATGTAGAGTTTTTATTTTAGTTGGACAATACAATAAAAAATAGCTCCATTTTAATACATATGTGTCATTTAAAGGTTTAACAATGTTTATTACAGCAATCCTATTTTAAGGACATTTATGTTTTTAAAAAAATAAACAGAACAAAAATGTGACAAAAATAAAAAAAAAATCTAATGGGGAGAAAATATATTAAATAAAAGGGAAAAAAACAATTTGTGGAAAATTACATTTAATTTAGTCCAATTTTAAAAGTGCAAAGCATCCCACAGACAGCTGTAACAACACAGTTCAACCACTGGATGCCATTATCATGCAAGATTATTATCAGAAAATACACTGTAGATCTGTTGCAAATCAAGTGTGGACACATGCAGGGCTAAACTTGGACTTCTGTTCAGGCCAAGAATCACTTCAGGACTCAGCTACTGTATCTGCCTGAATAAGTGTTTAGTATCATTTTTATGTTAAGTTTAATTTAAAAAAAATAGCTATATACCTGCCTAATCATTTATTGCCAGCTCATTTGCCTGCTGTTCAGACATGTGTCTTAAATAGACTGAATTAATTGATGTGACAAGGATGTTTTTTGCCATTTTTTTTTGCAAGATTTCTTTTTAAAAAGACTTAAATCAAGCAAAAATCAATTTTTTTGGCTTAAATTTGGACACAAGTATCAAAATAACTTGACTTGACGTTGTGTTTGTTTTGAGTTAACAAACGTTGAAAATTCTAGGTAGGACTGGTTATGATTATTATTCCTAAAATATGCAATAATTTTACTCTTAGGCAATGCTTAATAAGATAAAAATTCTTCCACTCAAAAAAAAAAAAAATATCCAGAAATTTGATAATTTCACTTGGTACGAGAATTCGAACAGTAAGAGAGGACAACTTAGCAGTTTCCTCTTGCCTACTATAACTGAACAACCGATTTTCTAAACAAATAATTATTTAAGAGACCTGCATCAATGTATTAAAAATATTACATCTCATACAAAGCTTTCTTTATGGTCTAATAAGTAGTTTACCAAACAGTGTCCCATTTAAGCTGATTCCACTCTAAATTAAATAGATGATCTATTCCCTTCCACAGTAAGCTAAATATGCATGTTTTAGATGCACTTGCACAGAATGTACTTTATTAATTACAGCCACATTAAAGTTCAACCATTAAGGAGCGTAAAATCAGCAAAACAAGATGACTGTAATTAGAAATTAAGTACAATAGTAAATGTTTGATTTTTAGCCACAGTATTGTCATTTTTTGATCAGAGCTTTCAGACCTCAAATAATGCAAAGAAAACACGTTCATATTCATAAAGTTTTAAGAGTTCAGAAATCAATATTTGGAGGAATAACCCTGTTTTTTGGCATGTTCTCCTCCACCAGTCTTACACACTGCTTTTGGATAACTTTATGCTTTATACTCCTAGTGCAAAAATTCAAGCAGTTCAGTTTGGTGGTTTGATGGCTTGTGATCATCCATCTTCCTCTTGATTATATTCCAGAGGTTTTCAATTTGGTCACATCAAAGAAACTCATCATTTTCAAGTGGTCTTTTAATTTTTTCCAGAGCTGTATTTCTGTTAAATACATGTTAAATACACATGGAATAAACCTATGTATCATGCACATTTGGATAGTCTTGGAACTGAGTGATTTTAATTTAAGCATTACATAATCACAATAACAGTTGTTTATTATTGGTTATGTAACAGTCACAGACATGTCATTTAATGACTGTTTCTTTTTATTTTATAAATGTAGAATGTCCAGTAAAATACCTGAAGTAGAATGATCTCATACAAAGCTTGTTTGATGGTCTTTAAAAAAGTTATTTACCAAAAAGTGTCCCAAGTTAGCTGACCCCACTCTTAATTTAAATAGATGATCTATTCTCTGCTATAATAGGCAAATAGGCGTTTTAGATGCACTTGAACAGACACTGTCTGTGGTTAAAGTGTCTTTTATTAATTAATTGGTAAATAGTGGCATTAAAGTTTAACCATCCAGAAAAGTAAAACCAGCAAAAAAGATAACTGTAATTAGAACAATTAGTACAATAGTAAATGTTTGATTTTTAGATCTGGTATTTTATTGGGCAGAAATATGTTCAGAGATGCAAAAATATTTTTTGTATTTAATTGCAACTTATTCAATGTTCTGGACTCAGGCATAGTAGTCCGGTGGGGTTTTGAATGACCTAAAGCAAAGACCTTTATGAATTGTGCGTTATAGAATCGGCGAACATCTCATATTTCTTGTTTTACTGGTTTTTTAACGGTTTTACTTTCAAATGAACTTCATGCGCTTTATTTGACCTGAATGATAACGCTCGCTAACAGGTTTGGCTGAAAGTTTTTTCATCTGTAACCTTAACCAAACCTAAACTTTACCATTAAACAAGACTCTAACTATAGTGAAACATAACATTCGGAACCACTTTAAAATAAGACTACCTTTATAAAGGGTTTATAAAGGGTTTACAATTAGTTAATAATGGTAATTAGGTTGTAAACGCCTTAAAAATCATTAATAATCAGTTATAACACATAAATAGAAAGGGCAAGAATGACCTGTTGTTAATATAGTGAACCCACAACCATCTATATTGCTGCCCTTTCTATGTATATGTTATAACTGATTATTAATTATTTTAAGGTATTTACAACCTAATTAGTAACCATCAATAAACTAATTGTAAACCATTTATAAACCCTTTATAACGGTAGTCTTATTTTAAAGTTGTATCCAACATTCTTATGGGTTTAGAATCATATGAAAAAGTAAATTGTTTTTTTGTTTAAATTAAATTAAATGCAGCCCAACCTCAGCTGTTTTACTGTCGCCTCCGTCATCCGAAAATGTAGATATAATGTAAATATATCTGCGGTAAATTTGTTGCACTGCTCTGTTTGGTAAAAAAAATAATTTAAAAAAAGGTTATGGCAGTGTGTGTTTATATTTGTATCTGCAAATATATTTCTGTGCATGTGAAAAATCTTAAGACATTTCTACAATTTGAACTACTTTAGAATTATGGTAAAGTGTGTGTGTTTATTTGGAGTAAAAGTTTGATTTTTGATGATTCGATTTGATGTAGTTTTGGTTTCAATGCTTCATTATGCAGGATATATGCAGGTATTGTGCAGTTTGGGTGTTGTGTGGTTTAGTGAGTTGTGTACAATATTTTGATAAAACCAGCCTAGTTTGCAAAATTGTGTTTTAGCAATTGGACAAAACTGTATTATATTATTATTTTTTTAAAGGGTGCTGCTGAGATAAAGTATTCTTACTTTTCACAAGGGTTCAAACAAAAAGATTTACTGTAGTGAATAAAATTCTGTTCCATCAAAAAGAAGAGTAACAAGAAACAGGCTCTAATAAAGTGAAGCTGTTGAAGCAGCTGTTTGTCTTTCATATGAGATCTGAAGAGGGGGTAGAGAGAGAGAGAGAGAGAGAGAGAGAGAGAGAGAGAGAGAGAGAGAGAGAGAGAGAGAGAGAGAGAGAGAGAGAGAGAGAGAGAGAGAGAGAGAGAGAGAGAGAGAGAGAGAGAGAGAGAGAGAGAGAGAGAGAGAGAGAGAGAGAGAGAGAGAGAGAGAGAGAGCCCTGCCCACAACAATCAGTCTCAGAGCGCTGGCCTATTTAGTGTCAATAGTGCTGGGATTCCTGTATTTCAGGGGGCAGGACTTTTTTGGATATCCCTGTGTTTAGGTGCTGAACTTGGACTTTGCTGTCATTAATTCTGGACTTGGATTTGCTGTTTTTAAATACTTAACTTGGACTTGGCTCTGTTCAAGTAATGAACTTCTACTCAGCTGTGTTTCAGTGCTGAACTTGGACTTGGTTATTAATTGTGAACTTGGAATTTGCTTTGTCTTTGTATACTGGATTCGGATTTGGCTGTGTTTATGTACTGAACTTGGATTTAGCTGTGTTTATTTATTGATTTTAGCTCCGTTTATGTAATGAACTTGTATTTAGTTGTGTTTATGTACTGAACTTGGATTTGGCTGTGTTTAAGTGCTGAATTGTTTTGTGTTTATGTACTGAACTTAAAATTTCAGTGCTGACTTCAACTGTGTTAAAGTACTGAACTTGGAGCACAGTATTTCAGTGCTGAATTTAGCTGTGTTAAAGAACTGAACATGGGTTTGGCTGTGTTTAAGTGCTGAATTCATCTCAGTTTATGTACTGAACTTGGGTTTGGCTGTGTTTAAGTGCAGAATTGACCTCTGTTAAAGTACTTGGACTTGGACTTGGACTTGGCTGTTGGTGTACTGAACCTGGGCTTTTGCAGTATTTCAGTGCTGGTTTTAACTGTGTTTATATACTGAACTTGGACTTTAACATATTTCAGTATTGAATTTAGCTGTTGTTAAGTTCTAAACTTGGATTTAGCTGTGTTTAAGCAACATTTTTCTGTGTTTATGTACTGAACTTGGATTTGGTCGTGTTTATGTACTAAACTTGAACTTTTCAGTATTTCAGTGCTGTATTTAACTGTGTTAAATTACTAAACATGGACTTTGCTGTATTCAGTGCTGGATTTAGTCTTAAATAGTTTTTAACAACTGGACTAGGACTTGGCTGTGTTTTGGAACAGAATTTGGACTTGTGTTGTTAAGTGCTGGGTTTAGCAGTGTTTGGACCTGGATTTTGGACTTGGACTTTGCAGCTTTAGGAGAGTTGGACTTTGGGTTGGGAGGGAGGGCACTGGCTGTCCTTCATTGCTACACTCCGGGACTGTTTAAGAGACAGACTGTGTAAAGCTGTGCGGGATCTCTCTCTATCCCTCTCTCTCTAAATGTCGTGGCAGTACACAGACCTCCTCTCCCACCCGCTGTGGTTCGCCTGCACCGTGCTTCTGGCTGCGGTGACCCGCGCCCAGCGAAGAGGCCGGTGGAACCCTGGGGCGTGTGCAGTTAAGCTCAATGGCAAAACAGCGATAGTGACCGGAGCAAACACAGGTAGGCTGAATTCTTCACACCACAGTGCACTGATAGTGTGTGTGGATCTGTTCCGTAAATGCATTTATGACCTTATAAAGCGATACTTTACATACTTTATATACTTTATTGGCTTTTAATATTTTGATCAATGACAAAACAGGGCAATTTTAAAGCTATAAAAATAAGAGTAACTTTTGAAGTTCAAAAGAATGTTATGTAGACTTATTCATATTACAAAGTATGTATAAATAATCATCCAGACAAATTAGCTACGTCTGTACAAAATGTCATGTGGTGTGACCATGATTTATCTTGAAATAAACTCATTTCCTCAACCTTACCTTACAAAAGTGTTCACTCCTGCATTACAGGGGTTATACAAGGACACACAGAGTTATAACACTTGTTATAACTGTATAACTTGTATATTTGCTTAAAGGTTTTTTTGGGTTAAATTAACCAAGTAAATCAAAATGTTAAGACTTTATTAGTTATTCTAGTGTACAATAAGTATGTGACGCACATTCAGTTTTCAAGTTAATTAAACTTATGTGGGCGTACAGTGCATAGCAATATCAGTATTTGTAGATAAACATACAGCTCTTGAAAAAAATTAAGAGAACACTTGAGTTTCTGAATCAGTTTCTCGGATTTTGCAATTTATAAGTATATTTTTGAGTAAAATGAACATTATTGTTTTATTCTATAAACTACGCACAACACTTCTCCTGAATTTTGAGTAAAAATATATTCATTTAGGGCATTATTTTTTTTAGAAAATGAGAATGGCTGAAATAAAAGACCTCAAATAATGCAAAGAAAAGAAGTTAATATTTAATATTTGGTGGAATAGCTCTGGTTTTCATAGTTTTATGCATATTGGCATGTTCTCCTCCACCAGTCTTACACACTGCTTTTGGGTAACTTTATGCTGCTTTACTCCTGGTGCAAAAATTCAAACAGTTCAGCTTGGTTTAATACACCTCAGTCCACATGCTTCTTTTACGTTCAGTAATAGTTCTGTATCACTCAGCTTGTCCAGAAATGCATGTGTAAAGAGTCTCCTTTATTTGGGGCTCAAACAGCGAATTACACTTTTCTATTTTTTGCTTAATGCTGCTGGGAAAACAGATACTTTATATAGAGAAGACCATCATCGTTTAAAATATGGGTAAAAACTAAAAAAAATGTGGCCAAATGTACATTTAAATAGAGTTAAATCAATGTTTAATAATTTGAATTCTTCTTTTCTACTGGCTTTTGGCACAGTCTGTTTGTATAATGGGTGTGTTCCTGACAGTTCCTGACACTCGCCATCAATGAGTACTCACTCCCCAGGCAACCTCCCAGCTAACAATTTTTGGTTAGTAAAACTAACCAGAAAACAAGTATTTTAAAATTTAAAATGTTGCTAAATGTTTTTTTAATGTTCTTTGTTAACTGGGCTTAAGCAAACATGTAGCTCATATTATATATATATATATATATATATATATATATATATATATATATATATATATTATATCATAGATTAATTGTCTGGTCTCTAACTTTGAATTGACTTTATGCTATACTGTTTACTAGTATATAGATTTTTTTTTGCACCATATAATTTTCTATGATAATTTTAAGTCTGTATTTTACTTGAAATAAAATAGACTAAATGCAAATCTGTTGTATTATCTAACAGTAGAATAAGTTTAAAGTGGGATTATTTTGAAAAGTAGTTGATGTAAAAAATATATATTAAATTATCTTATAATTTAGGTAAAAAAACTAAAAGTGTTAAATCTAATTAACTCAATTCTGAGTAAATATTACTTGAGTCAACAAATTACGTCAACGTACCCAGGATTCCAGTGTAGTTTGGCAGCCTAGCCCGTGTTTAGTTGCTGAATCTACTTTGGACCCACAATGTTCTTGTAATTCAAGCTTCCCTAAAGAATCTTAAACAGAAATTTGTCAGAGAGTTGGTATTTCGTCCAGAGTTCAGCTTATTAGAGCAGTCTGGTTAATTTCACTGCTCAGACCAGTCCGTTTTAACGGCGTTAAAAATGCGTGACTCAAATGGAAACAAAAATAAAGGGTTAAAAAAATTAAACGAACGAATGAAATGGAATTCAAACAAGTTCTACTACTCAGATGCCAGTGGTAAAAAGACACAAAAAGGAACATGCCGTTCAAGAGAAGCAAGTCACGCAGATCCTGAGAACTGGCACAGGGAAATGCACAGGAAATGATATTATCACTGTAAAAATATTTCAAGAATCCAAAGGCAGTTAATGTGCTACTGCTTACCAAATTATTCCAGCAAACCTGGAAAATCACTTAATAGCCAGAAGATGAATACCGTATGCCAAATATACAAGACCAGACAGAGTGTGTACTCTATAGCACAATTTTTCAGTAAATATTAATACATCATAATGAAAAAAAACTCCCAGCTGTAAAGTATGCTTACCTGGCCACCTTACAATCATTAAGGGGAAGATGAATTGCCAAGTATAAAAATTTATACAACAGGATAATGTAAAATTACTGTATGTCAGCTGAAACTAAGTAGAAGTTGGGTAATGCAACAGGACAATGATCCAAAACTAAAAATTAAAGCAAGTCCACACCAGAATTGCTTAATAAAAAAAATGCACCCAGGTCAAAGAGGGATGACTCAAGATCTCAGATGCAATAGACTGACTTGAAGAGAGACATATACTTCAGGCATAAAAAAAAAGAGAGGGACACCAGAGAAACTCTTGCTGAGTGTGGGTGAGCATTATCCTGCTGAAAAATGCCAGTTGGAAGGATTTCCATACTTGAACTTGACCATCATCTGATCCCAAACAGAACCCAGATTTGATGCTAAAGACAAAATGGATGGGAGCTTCTTGTTTATGACATTACTGCAAATGAAGGCAACAATAGGTAACTGACAAACGGTCTAGATCAGGGGTGTTCAAACTACGGCCCGCGGGCCATTTGCGGCCTTTTTCCTTTTTTGGAGCGGCCCGCGAGGTCTATTAGAAATAGAATGAAAGTTTGCCCGCTGTTAAACAGATTTTTATACTATGAGATTCAAAGTTTGAACGCTAGGTGTCAGAAACGGGCCAAAGAGTCTAAATGCGGAGAGGGTGTGCATTTTTTGCGCAGAAAAACGGGCCAAAGAGTCTAAAAGCGGAGAGGGTGTGCATTTTTTGCGCAGAAAAACGGGCCAAAGAGTCTAAAAGCGGAGAGAGTGCGCATTTCTAGCGCAGAAAAACAGAGTCTAAAAGTTGCCGTAATTAGGGAGTTTTATATTAAGAGACATCATGAAATTAAACATCAATTTGAAAGATCTTAGTTTACACAACACTGTCAAAGATAAAGATAGTAAGTCAAGTAAAATGGTGTGTAAATGAAATAATCAGGAAAAAAGTATTATTTAAAGTGATATATTCCATTATTTGTTTTATTACAGAGTCTGTGGCCCGTGACTTCAAATATATTTCGCCTATATATTTAATGTTTGGACACCCCTGGTCTAGATAGCAGGCAATTTATTAAAATTCATCGACTATCCTGCTGCTCTCAGCCACATGATGCAATCCCTCTCAAAGTCTGTCAACTGCAAAAGTATCAAATGTATTCACATTCATAACTCACGTAGACTTATAGATACTAGGGTTTAATAAAATACTTCTGTAGAAGTTAAAGTATCAACTCAATATTTTTACTCTTTAAATAAAAGTGTAAAAGTACTGGTTTAAAAACTACTTATATAAAGTATAAAAGTATTAATGACAAAAGCTTAGGCTGCGTCACAGAGTCCTATAGTTCACCACCTCACCGCCCTCCTCCCCAAAACACATTTTTCTAAAAGCCATAATGACTCAAATGTTATATTAAATGTTAATGTTGATAATATAATTTGGGATGCACTAGGCTTCCTGTTTTGATTGCATATATGCTCATTGAAAATGAATGTTTTTTAATAGAATCTAAATATATTAAAGAAGCTTAGTTGGACGTATGTCTGGAGTTCTCTTGAGTCTCTGTGCGGATCATCTTGTGTGGGGGGGCAGGACGTGTGCAGGTGTGATGGATCACAGTATAAACCAATAGGGTGTCAGAATGGTATATGTTTATACTTCTCTGACTACATCCAATCACAATCAGATTCACGCTCTCCAGTAGAAGTAAAAAGTTATCTGTTAATTATACATAATCAAAATGCATTGTAGAGGCAAGTTTAGCAGTCAACAGTCTCTCACCAAAGGGTGCTTTATTTAAAATTTGACAGGTGTCACCTGTAATCATTTATATCTGCCTAAGACAGATATTAAGAGACTTTTTTTTACTTCATTTCCCTTTTACAGCTCAGATAACACTATTATATAAGCTCTTATTTTAGATAAATATGAGAAAAAATATCCACACATTTTAAAAGTAAGCAGTTATTTGATATTTGGAAATATTATTTCAGCTCGTTGTTCACACCCTTCTGTTCCTACCTCTCTTCCCTCTATCTTCCTGTTTATATCTCCTTCACAGGGATAGGAAAGTTCATCGCCCTGGACCTTGCTCGGCGTGGAGCACGGGTCATTCTGGCCTGCAGAAGCAAGGACCGTGGAACAGGAGCTCTGAACGAGATTCGAAAGCTTAGCGGCAACCAGGACGTTCACCTGCGGCTGGTGGACACGTCCTCCCTTGAATCGGTCCGCAAGTTTGCTGCCCAGATCCTAGAGGAGGAGAAGGAGCTTCATATACTGGTCAATAATGCTGGGGCTTCAGGTACTGTGTGGTTGGTTGGCCAATAAAATGAGTCGTTATACAGTAGTGTGCAAATGTTTCAGGCAACAAAGCAAATTACACTAATCCATTTATCTCAGCAATATTAGTGTTTGTACCTAAAAAAAGCACCACATATCAGGTATGTTAAGGTACATTTCTGGCGTATTGCTATCTTGGCAATAGAAAACACAGATGCACCACTGACCCAACACAACCTAGACAGATGTCAACAGTAAAACATAAATTGTCAGCAGTGCACAAACCCATGCAAACCTACGCAAAAGTTTCATCAACAGGTCAGTTTTCTCTTCGTTGGACACATCCAGGTAGCTGCTTCCCTGAAATAGCAAACTGCCAAAGTCAGAGCACACCTGACTCTAAAAGGGAATGGCAAGCTGATTGAATTATTTTACCTTTTGCCCAAAACAAAGCCATGATTAATTAAAAGAATACATCTTTGTAACAAACAAACTATCCTGGTTCAGAAGATATTGGCCAAAACTACCTCTTTTGGTCAGACCAAAGACATAAGGATATCGCTGGTCTGAATCCCGGGCATGCAGTTTGCCATCAGCTGAGAGAGCCACCCTGAGAGAGCACAATTGGCCTTGCTCTCTCTGGGTGGATAGATTATGTTCTTTTCCCTCATCACTCCCAAGGCTGCGTCTGTGAGCTGATGTATCAGAATCGAGTCGCTGTGCTTTTCTTCCGAGTGTGCTGTGATGCTATTCGGCAATGCTGCATCAGGAGCAGTTTGAAAAGAGGCGGCGGCTGACTTCACATGTATCGGAGGAGGCGTGTGCTAGTCTTCACCCTCCTTGTGTTGTGGCATCACCAGTGATGGGGGATATACAGCTAAGTAGCAGCTGAATGGGACAATTCAAAAACAAATTTACCTTCTTTTAGAATAGCATTGAAACCTGACGCTATATTTAAAACACTTTTTTGATGATGAGGGTTTAAATGAAAAGCCTAGAAAAGTTGTGTACATTTGTATGGTTTACTATGCACAGTTAACTTATTTAAAGACTACTGAACATTTTAATAGGGCAGATTTTTATAAGAAAAGAACATATAAGAAAAGGTTGTATGACTGTATAAAAGGCTAAGAACTTAAAGCCCTTGAGCTTGAGTTCTGGTTGTCTTCTGCTTTAAACTAGAAGCTAAATGACCGGATGTCTATTGTGTGCAGGCCTCCCCAAGGGAATGACCGCAGACGGACTGGACATAACCTTCGCCACCAATCACGTGGGGCCTTTCCTGCTCACTAATCTGCTGCTAGGTCAGACTTTACCTCTCTTTCACCTTCACTATAACTGAACCCCCTTAAATAAAAGTAAAAAAAAACTTTTGATTAGAAAACTGCATCATATTTCACAATTTCACTGTAGTGTTTTTGATAGGGTGTGCCGTTTCCCTTTGCTCTTATCAGACCTCTTGAAGAAATCAGCTCCGGCTCGCATTGTGAACGTTTCCTCAGCAAATCACTGGAGAGGAAAAGTGGACTTCTCTCATTTCCGCGGGGAAAACTTGGTCTATACGATGGACGCTGTGTACAATCACACCAAGCTCCACAATATCATCTGGACTAATGAGCTGGCACGCAGGCTTAAGGGAACAGGTAAGGGACAACAGTGCACATCAACCACAAAAAAAAAACTCAAATCAGAAAAAGTTGGGACATTATAGAAAATGCAAAAAATATATTTTTTTTCTTACGTTTACTTAACTTTTATTTGATTGCAGGCAGAATTAACCCAAGATTTTTCAGGGTTTTTTTTTTTCTGGTAAACTTCATTTCAGACCAGATACACATTCCTTTACCATTTTGTAATATTCCCATTCATTCTCTCAAAAATTAAATAAAACCTTGGCATTCTGTATTCAGGACAGGTCCGAACAGGTCAGAACCCTTTTCATCCACAGCTTTTCATCCATGCCTTTGTAATGTGTGCAGCATGCGGTTTAGCATAGTCTTGCCGAAAAATCCATGGACTACTTTAGAAAAGACGTCGTCTTGAAGACAGTATATGATGCTCTAAGTTTTCCGTGCATCAATGCTGCATCACTGAAGTGTACTAACATAACCCCATACCATGACAGACCCTGGCTTTTGGACTTGTTTTTGAGAACAGTCCAGATGGTCCTTTTTATCTCTGGTGCAGAACACACAGTGTCCATTTCTTAAAAAAAAAAAGATCTGGAATACTGATTTTTCTGACCACAGTTTTAACTGTATAATGATGGTTTGGAGCGACATGTCTGTCATCTGCTGGTGTTGATCCACTGTGTTTTATTATCAAGTCTAAAGTCAGTGCAGTTTTGTTTTCCCACAAAATCTTACAGCACTTCATACTTCCCTCTGCTGCTGACAACTTTTATGAAGATGCGGATTTCATTTTCCAGCAGGACTTGGCACACTGCCCACACTGCCAAAAGTACCAATAGGTCTTATATCATATTGAAATTTTCTGAGGCACTGATTTTTGGGTTTTCATTGGCTGTAAGCCATAATCATCAAAGATACAAGAAATAAACGCTTAAAATAGATCACTCTGTGTTTTTAATACATCTATATAATATATGAGTAATTTCACATTTTGAACTGAATTACTTAAATTAAGAACAATTTAAAATCTTTTTTTAATAATATTCTAAATTTCTAATTTTTTTAAAGTTCATTGGCTGTATTAGTCCTGATCACTTGCAAATCAAGTCATTACTGTCCACTGCCAGTAAACCGATCATCTAGAATTTTGTTAAAGTATCTATGTACGTGTGTTTATATAAAGCATACAGCATTATGTAACTATATAATCTACAGGTTTAATGACCCTAAACTCCTTGTTTTCTCTGCAGTGTAATGAATATCATATCAACAGAAAAGCTAGTTTTTTCTTGTGTACATATGAGACCTCTGACTGTGTGTAAAATGTCAGTCCTTAGTGTGAAAGACAGATAATAAAAGTAGTTCTCAGCCATAAATTAATTATTTACTTAAATTTGACTTTTCTCTGTTGACTTTTGTAGTTACTCAACTCTTCACCTGACTTTTAAACGTTGTAAATGTGTAAACTTTATTGCTAGTTTAGGGCAATGCTTCTAATTCTACAAATCGTTCATTTTGACCCTGTAATGTTATACGTAATAAAACACGGCAGATCATTTCCTTTATTGTTTATGTCCATTAGGAGTTGCCCTTGTGCTGCATTTAGTTTAATAGTAAAACGTGAGCTTGTACAATGTATATATTTAATATATTAATATATTTATAAAATATAAATAAAAATTAGAATGTGCAGTGATTTATTTTAAGGGTGTATTTATTTTATTGTGGATGATTATATGTCTTACAGCCAATGAAAACCCAAAAATCAGTGTCTCAGAAAGTTAGAATATTATATAAGACCAGTTGGTACTTTTGGAAGTGTGGGCAGTGCACCAAGTCCTGCTGGAAAATGAAATCCACATCTCCATAAAAGTTGTCAGTAGCAGAGGGAAGCATGAAGTGCTGTAAGATTTTGTGGGGAAAACAAAACTGCACTGACTTTAGACTTGATAATAAAACACATAGTGGATCAACACCAGCAGATGACATGTCTCTCCAAACAAACCATCACTGATCATCAGTAAATTTTACATTTCATATCAATATTTCTAAAATATAAATAAAAATTAGAAGATGAGTATGCAGGAACTTTTGTGACTTTCTGGAGGTCTTGTTGAATTACTGCAAGTGTATAATCATACATTATTTTTTAATCAACTTTTGATTCAGTCACACACAAATTCAGATTTAGGTTTACTTAGTTTACAAGAGTTTTTAGCCTTTAGCAGCATCTAACAATGTATTTACAGTATTGTGGTTCTTGTACTGAGAGTAGAGGTGGAACAAGAACAAGGGGGAAGAAGTGTGCTTTATTTTTATTTACGTTCTACTGATAAAGTGGTTAATTGATTTATGTTCTTGCATGGAGATAAAGTGATAATAGTGCACTTAACTATTTATATATTTATAAAAAATAAAGTGATAAAGAATTCCAACCCAAACCTAATATTGAAACTCAATTCTAGTGTACTCCCTAGATCTGTGCTTTTGTGGGGTTTTTTTATTTTATATTTTTGTACTGAAACAATTTTTGTTTGTGTGTGTGTGTGTGTTTGTGTGTATGTGTGGTTTCAGATGTGACTGCAAACTCCCTGCATCCAGGAATAGTGATGACAGAAGTTATGAGGCACTATAACTTTGTTGTTCGACTGATCTTCAACATGGTTGGATTTTTCTTCTTCAAGGTAACTTCTTAATTCACTTCAGTTGAAATCTAAGACTGTCTTTAACACATATTTTGAATTTAATGTACATTACAGTGGAAATTTGTGACACACCTTCTAATTGAATGTTTTTATTTCTTTTTTTTTTCTTACATTGTAAATTAATAGTGAAGTGTTCCAGACTATGAAGGAACACATAAGGAATCATGTAGTAACTTAAAAATGTAAAAAAAAAAAAAAAAAAAACTAAAATACTCTGTGAAGCAGCATTTAGATGCTCTTATCTGGTGAGCTGTTGACTTGTGGTTTGTGAGGCTGGTAACTCTGATGAACTTATCCCATACAACAGAGGGAACTCTTGCTCTTCGTTACTTTGGACAGTCCTGATGAGAGCCAGTTTCATCATAATTGTGTTTTTGATGGTCTTTGTCACTGCACTTGAGGATACTTTCTTAAAAAGTTCTTTAAATGTTCTAGATGAACTGATCTTCATTCCTAAAGTCATTTTTCTTTACTTAATTGAATAGTTCTTTACATAATCTGGATTAGAACATTACTCAAATATTCACTATTCACTGTATACCTGTAACTCTACCTCTTCACTACTTTACTTTAACTGATGCTCTCAAACACTTTATTAAGAAACAAGAAATTCAAGTAATTAACTCTTGATGAGTTCAGCACAGCATTTAAAACACTCCTGTTCAAGCTAAATGATCTGTTTATCATTACTGTGGGTTTAAACTCTATCAGTGGTCCACCAAAGTAAACAAACATGGCTCCCTCCTGCAGAATGTAGTGGATAGTGGAAGATCAGTAGCTTAAGAAAGTGACTAAAACTGCAATAGCTTCACAAATTGTGTGGTTTTTACATTGGAGCAATTACAGCATGTGTTTAGGAGAAAACATGTGGCCATGGACTGTCCAGGTTCAGAAAGTGACATCATGTTACACAGTTACTGGAAACACATGCACATGCAGAGGTTTTCCAAGAAACCAGTACGGCTGCGTCTGTTGGCCAATGAGAAAACGCTCATATAAACTCGGAAGGAAAATCTGATATGAGGAACAGATGGGGCAAGACCACCACACTCAGTCTTTCATACCACATACAGTCTTTCATTAACGTGAAAAAAAAAGGCTGAGGCCAAAAACTGTGGGATCTGAAGCAACCAAAAACATTCTTGAGTAAATTACAAAGCATTTACAAAGCAGTTATGTTGTTTTACATAACAGTACATATTAGTTTTATGGTGCTGACAGCATCTAATTCTATAATTTATAGTACCAATACACACAAAACAACAAGCCTTGTAATATGTAATCCTCAGACGTTCCTAATGCTTTGTGTTCATGTATTTCAGTCTTCAGAGGAAGGCGCAGTCAGTACGATATACTGCGCTGTATCAGAAGACACTGAGGGGATCACAGGGAAGTATTTTGACAGCGACTGCTCCCTTGTCCTCCCAGCTCCACTGGCCAGAGACCCTGCTTTAGGAGCCAAGGCCTTCGAGCACTGCGAGAGACTGACTGCTAAGCTCTAAAGCACTGAGAGAACAGCAGATCTCCTGCCCTATCACAATACAGCATTACAGAACTGCTCTGAAAAGTTGGAATATCTAATGGCTTGTAAACACACTATTAAAAATACTATATAAAGCCAAATTCTTTTTTTCTCTATTTTTTTAAATACCAAAATAAGTTATGGGGTACATATAGTAAAAACGAAAAGAAGTTCATAAAGCAATGTATGTTAATTAAAGACATTTTAAAGGCATTTGCAGTTGTGATTCCAATTTCCATATTATTATACTCAGAAACCGGGTTGTTGGTGTCAGGGTGCAGCAAGGAATGGCGAGCAGAGCGGACGCAAATGCGAATATATTTATTTAACAATAAACAAAAGACAAAAATAAACATATAAACAACTGAAACTAAACTGAAAACAGGAAACACTGGAAACAGAGCCGCAACCATAACAGACTTAAAAATAAATAATACAAGGACCGACACAAGAGAAAGGGAACACGGACTATAAATAGTGGTGGACACACACGGGAAACAGGAAACACCTGGGACTAAGGGGCGGAGCTACAAAGGAACACAGGTGAGTGGAAAACTACTGAGACAGGAGACACCGAGGAGCACAGGTCACGTGGGGATATAACACAGACATGAGACAGGGCCAGAAAAAAAGGTAAATAAACACAGAAGCATGAGAACAGACAGGGACCATGTGACAGTTGGCACATGTGGCACTGACTGACTGCTGTATCATACCTGCCATGCAATTGTTGCCACATGCACGAACTGAGCATTTGGGACAGAATCGGGCCTATATTTAATCTGGGCCGATGCAACTTAGACTCTTTTCTGATTGGCTGCTCTGTTCTTTTTTCACAGTTTTTCTCAGTCGATTTGGTGCATTTTTCAGATCAGAATTGAAATTCTCAAAACAGTTCATTCAGTCTCCACATCTCTGTGTCACTTCATAAGTGCATTTCTCATTGTGTTTCACATTTTGCAAATGCGTGTCATGTTCAATTATCAGCTGTTGTTTTTGCATTATCCATTGCTTATGTCGTGCCCATCAAAATGTGATGAGCTGATTATCTGTTTAATTGTCTTACCCTCCAAAACGTTTAGGCTGTCGGTCACTGCCTGGGTCATTACATGCAAAAGTGCTGAACAGGTTGTCATAATCTCTTATGCATAATTTATACATTTCTATGAAACTTTTTTGGTACATTTTGGTAATTTATTCTAAATTGTCCTCAGGTGAATCTTGGAGAGAAGCATCATAATGCATAAAAAAGAAAGCACTATCATTCCTCAAGTTGTTGTCTTAGGTTGTTTTGAATGTTTAGAGTAAGTTTCTAATTGACTTTAATTGTCTTTCCTAAATTTCTGTCAGTAAAAAGAATATTACTCAGAATTTTTTATTACAGTCCAGTTTCTTGCTGTCAGTCTCCCATATACAGTCATGATAAATTGTGTTTTGTGTAAGTTTGTATTTTGTGTGTAAAACATGCAGTTTTAGTTGATTTGATTTGAATCAAAATCTTGTTTCCAAGATCAAAGACCAGGGGTCTTGGTGTTTGTCTGTTGGTACCATGCAGTGCACTATGGAGTGAGCTATAAACACTGTGAGACCTTGAATACTTCAGACATCTGGTTTCCATCAGCAACAATGCGTACAATGTTTCTCTCCAGCAAGCAGCACTGGCACACTCTGCACTCAGTGTATCCTGATCACTCAGTACCTGAGTTACTGCTGCTCTGTGACACTTAAAAGATTTAAAAGTAACTTTTTTAACCTAGTTTTAGAAAGTTTTATGAATGTGTACAGTTGGGAACTAACTGTTCTGTTATCAAAAGTTGTTTGTCAAAATGTTATAACTTATGACATTTCACATGCAACTGCCTTCTACCCTACTGCAGTGATTTTAAAATTATTAATATAACTATGTTTATATATTAGATGGATTTTTACTTAACTTTACTTTACTTTTTAAACACAAAACAAAAAAAACACTTTTGTACAACTCTTTTTTTCTGTTTTGCAAGGTACAATTATTTCTAATATATACAAATAAATATTATAACAAACACAATTTAAGGTGTGAAAGATATTATACAAATTATTATCCAAACTAAAACATTATATTCAGGTTAAGCTCATTGATCTTCCTGGAAAAGTACAGTCACATATGACATCACAATGGGGTTCCCTTGCAATCGCCATTATGACATCACAATTGGGTTCTATCATTCTTCTGTTTATTAAGTTCTGTAACTAATTTAGATAAGCTATAAAACAGCTCTTTAAGCCACTCACTGAGCTGCAGCATAAAACCAAAATTCACTGGAACAAATGAAATGAGTCTATAAAGGAAGTCACAAGGGAAGCAGTTATGAATCACATTGCCACTGAAGGAGAGTCACCTTGGAAACTGAAAATACTTTAAACTTCTTTATAAGTAATTAGTGAAGAAGAAAGTGGTGGAGAGGAAGTAAAGGGGTAGAGAAACGGGTGGAGAAAGGAGCCATTTGGGCGCTCTAAGCACAAATGCTTTGTGTTGTGCCTCTCACCAAACCCCCCTACACACATGTAAAATGTAAATACTAGTCCAACAACTAAATCTAATAGTTGTTTCTTTTTGTGTTAAAGCAGTAGAGGCTATGATGATATATTCCCAGCAGAGGGCGCACCGGTGCAGTTTAACGCGGAACAACTGACAAAAATATATAATAAATATATATAATAAATATATAGAAATTAAATTTCATTAAATGATCTATATGTCAAAATGTGAAATATAAAAATATATATATAATTTAAAAAATAATAAAATAAAAACATATTTTAAATGTATATTAAATTAAATATAAATAATAACAATAATTATCAGGCATTTAATAAATAATTCATCATTATATTAATAAATAATGTGTGTAAAAATGGCTGAAAACATACGTCCAACAAAAAGAAAAAAAATAATCTATATATTTTTTGTACTCTGCCTAGACTCGAAAAAATGTAGTATTTTTTACATTTTGAAATAAAAATTAAATAAAAAGCTTTTGTTTGTTAAGTGCTGTTAAAAGCAATGCATGTATAAATTCAAGATATATAAAAATCATATGTGCAAACTAATAGTATTGTATTATTATATTTACGCTTGTTTATATTAATATTGTTTATCGGAATTACTGATATTATTATTATTTTTGTTGTGATTGTTATAAATGAGCAAAATGCTCATTTTTAATGTATATTTTTATTAATAAATACTACAATTTAAACATGAGGTAGGCCAAGTAGATTGGAAAATGAATATTGAATGGTTTTGATATAATATATATATTTCCTCACATGTAAATAATACACAGTACTCAGGGTTTATAATTTAAAAATTATCCTAATAAATGTTATTCTAGCTAAATATCCATGCAATTTAATGCTATAATATCAGAGGAAGTTCTAACTTTATTGTTTTTATAAGAGAAACACCGCGAGATCTGTTGTACCAGCACGGATCTGAAATCTCGCGAGAGTGGTAACATAAAGCTCCACATGGCCTCCCCTCGGCAGCACATGCAGCCTCTTCTTTCTGCAGCAGCTTCAGTAGAGGGAGGCACGCGGAAATCAGAGCAGGATGGTAGCTACCACTTTTAAACACTTTATTTACCTGGAAATACTATTTAATACTCGTTTATTAGCGCATTATTCTAAAAGTTAAAGCTTTAATTACGCTGGTTGTGATAATAACTTTTGGCATTTTCTGATAAATAAGCTTAAAATCGACTAGAATTTGGGGCATATTTGTGTAACTTAGCTGAATTTGTATGAGTTTGGCATTACCTTAAATTGTGAATTAGTGAATTATGCTTATTTTTAAACATTTTATGAAAATTATAAAGTGAGCTTGGGGTCTAATTTAAGCCAGAATGTCTAAAAATAGCTGTTGAAATGTTTGTTAGCTAATAATCACGTTGCGTAGCTGCTGCTGCTGCTGTTAGGCCCTGGCCTAGTTTTCCTATGGCGTTTTTCCCTTTAACGCAGCGCAGCATAAAACATTCTTGCAATATACGTTATTTATTTTATTTAAAGCTATATTTTTCTTTTATTTTATATGAATCCGTTTTATTAAATGTATAATTTGAGTGGATATGGTCTGCAGGAGGAACACGTGGGGCACTCGCCTTCAACATGTGTTCAAAACCAGTTAGCGTTAGCTAGGTTAAGCTACATAGCTAGCGTTAGCGTTTGGAAGAAACTGAACATTTTATTTGGTTATAGCCAAGTTTCTCCATTAAAAAGACTCCCATGTGAGCTTTATCTGCTCTAATGTATCCTCCGTGTTCATTAACGTTTATTAAATAAGTTATAAGTAATATTTTTACTGTTTCTAGAGGTCAGGGCTGCAGGAGCGGTTCACGCGCAAACCACGTGTCTGCATTTCTGCAGCGTTTTTGAGCGACTTCAGCTAAACTAAACTAGCTAACAGTTAGTTACAGGCATTTAAATAGATAAAGCTATGCTTTAGCCATCACTCTAAAAACATGTTAATATTACTGTAATCTTTTTCTTTTATTTTCTAGAATGTGTGTTAATATCTTAATATAACCGTAAAATTAAGTTTTGAGTCCTGTGAACCTAAACGCGGGCTAGCTAAATATTACTTCTATGTTTTAGGATTTTAATATTTAATTTTTTAAAGAAAAAAATAATGTTTAAGATCTTAAATAACCCTTTTTAAAATAAGCTATTGGTCCCTGTGAGCCTAAGTTTACTTTTTTAACATTTAATTTAAAATCTTTTTTTGAGCATAAGTTTTATGATAAATCTTTAAAAAAAATAAATAAATAAATTGGCCCCTGTGAGCTTAAACGTTGACTAGTTTAAGTGGAAGTACCTGAACTAAAAAATAATCTATATCATTATTTACCTTGAGAAATAACTTAGATTGTTAGTTTTGCTGTAGTTTAACTGCTTTTATTGTACGTTTAATAACATGGGACCCTATTAGTGTAACAAGGGCTCTGTGATATTAGCAAACATTTTAATCTCATATCCCTATAATTCTGCACAGTGTAAAAAAAAAAAAGTTTTTTATAAAATAACCGTGTTAAAAAGCCACGTGTATTACACTCAACAACTAATTATTGTTTTATTGCGAAATCTTTTACTCAACATTTTTTAAACACAGTAAAATTGTTAAAACGCGGCTTTAAATGAAGCCGGAAGATAATTCAGAGACCCCTAAATCGAAAGCCTCAAATACCAAATTTGGTACAAACCCGTTTTAAATCATTTTGCCTAATTAGGAGTTATTTTAATCTAGAGCTTACATACATCAATGTTTTATCATATTGTGTGTTATTGTATCAACAGTAAGCATATTCAGGATATCAGTATCAGTCAATCTTTTATTTTTTGCTTAGTCGATGACTGACACTACTGATGCATTTTTGGCTGCCTGTTAAAATGAAATTCTGTATATTTTAAATATTTAAAATTGATATCTTTAACGTTTCGCTTAGCTGACAAGTCTGTAGTTTTAAGTGTGTTCTTAAGGTACTAAAGTGGGAATAATTATAATAATAATAAAAAACAAATTTAGAATTCATACAATATGGTAGTGATGGGTAATTTCAGAGATTTTATAGCTGGACAAATTTTTTAAATTCACTTATTTATTCCCCTCCAGGTGCTCTTACACGTGCTGTTTGAGCATGCGTCAGGCTATGCCCTGTTCGCCGTCAAAGAAGTTGAAGAGATCGGCATGCTTTTACCTCAGGTGCGTTTTTATTTTATTAAATCTTCAGGACATTTTCTTAGTGTCTTTTTGTGCTGAGCTAATTTTATGTGCAGCATCTGATTAGATTTTTTTGCTCTTTTTGTATTCAGGTGGAGGAAAGTGTTTTGAATATTGGGAAATTCAACACTGTTGTAAAACTGGCAGCTTTTTTCCCCTTTAAATCTGCACAGGCTGCACTTGAGAACATAAATGCCATTTCAGAAGGTAAGTAAAACCAGGCTTTGAGCTCTGATAGTGTAGCTCAGATAGTGATGTGATTATAGTCTGTCAATCCACTGAATGATTGTGCTGACAACATAAAATACCTAACTGAATCTGAGTGAAAACTGAAACTACATGTTAATAAAACTTCTTAAAGACACAAGTGAATGATCAATAACTGATAAGTGGTTGAATCTCTTGTTAGGAGTCGTCCATGCAGACCTTAAACTGTTTTTGGAAACAAACCTGCCTTCTGGAGGCAAGAAGAAGGCTATGCTTGGTGTGGCCGATGGCAAGATTGGAGCAGCACTGCAAGAAGAGTTGGGCCTGTCCATTCAGACTGGAGGAGTGGTGGCAGAAATTATCAGAGGTTTGAGGAAGTTTTGATCTTTAGTAGTAGCTGGGTTTCCATTCAGCGGTCATATTATCTCCCCCCTATTTCTATTACTATTAGATGTCTCTAAAGTTATGTTTACACTAAAGAGAAAACTGGCTCATATCTAATTTTCTGACCAAATGCAAGATTTATTTTATGCTTTACGCAATTTTTTAATCTGACCTGTATCAGACATATGTCCAAATTGTGTTTGTTTTGTGAGTGAAGCTTGTGTGACAGAGCAATGCATTATGCTTCTAATCCAGTGTGTTGCTGTTTATACTGCCACACAAATGGCACAGCTGTGTTACTAGTCACATTTAAAACATGTGTTTAGCCTACTTTTTCTGCAGTGTAAATAGTTTTATCAAATCAGATTCAAGTGGTCACTATTTACTGAAGTCTTTATATCTTTAATATCATGTCAAGAAAAAAAATACAACTTTTCTTAGTTAACCATTTTGTTTGTGCCAAAATATGCTTAATAAATCAATGGAAGCCCAGCTGCTGTGTACAGAAGAGGCCTCCACTGTAATGATGTGACTTTTATCCACTGATGTCTGATGGTTTATACTGAAAAGCTGAGCAGTCGAGCCTCTGTTATTATAAAAGTCTTGCTCTAACCACTCCTTGGTCCTTTATTAACATGCTTTCTCTGTTCTCTCTCTCTCTCAGGTGTGCGTCTGCATTTTCACTCCCTGGTGAAGGGTCTGACTGCACAGGCTGCCTCTAAAGCCCAGCTCGGTCTGGGTCACAGTTACTCCAGGGCCAAGGTCAAATTCAACGTGAACAGAGCTGATAACATGATCATCCAGTCCATCGCCCTCCTGGATCAGCTGGACAAGGACATCAACACGTTCTCCATGCGTGTGCGGTATGCTGCTCGTTTTGAGTGGAGTAGTTGTGCTGATAAACTGATCTCAGGCTCGGCTGGCTGTCTTTGTGTGGTGTGTAAAAGCCTGAGTACTAACAGTTATGAAGCAAGGTTTGCCCACTAATCTTAACACCGTTCCCTGTGTGACAATTCATATATAGTAAAATCTGAGTCATATGGCAAACTTAAAAATGTGACAGACCGCTACTGTAGAAAATTAGCTATGTACTGCTGGAGATGTATTGACCAATCTGGTCTGATGTTTGCAGGGCTGTTCAGTTAATTAAATTGTAGCCTACATAATCGATCACTTAAAAATAATATACATGTTTTGTCTTAAAAATATAGATATTTTGTAAAAAAAAAAAAAAATACATAAATAAATATTAAAAAATAAATAAATAAACATTTACAAACCTCTTTTGGAAATGTGAAGGATTTCCAACTGTGATTAGGGGTTGAGTCTCATGTTTCTTTTTGTAAACATGAATTTAAAAGTGATTTAAAAGCTATTGTTTCTTTTGCTTTTAAGTTCAGTCTCTAATAAGCAGCATTTAAAAGTGTAAAATATAAAAATCACTGGTTGGAGTTCTTTTATAAGTATGACAGAAGCAAATGTTGATCTACTGAGATGCGAATTGGCTTTTATATGTAAAGAGGCAATCTCAATTATCCCATTTTCAAAATTGCATTAAAACAGTAATTTGATGACAATTTACCTCTTAGTCATTTTGAAAACGACTTTTTGCGATTTAATTACTAAGGTTTGGCATCACACTGTTAGAAGGTGATCTAAACTCCACCAGACTGTCCCTTACATTAGTTTTAAAGTTACTGATTTCTAAATAGAAGAATAGGGTAAACCTCTGGTGAAGAATATTGCAATAAACAGCAAAAAGTCCATAAATTCCTTGTATTTGCTGATTTAGGAGTGTGTTACTAATGCTACAGCCCTACCTTCATCATATATTGACCGCTCATTGGGCATTATCCTTTCCAGTTCAAATTATCTAGTTCTGACAACGCTAAGATTTGTAATTGTTGCCATATTACTGGGGTGTGTCTGCTTGTGTGTGCATTGAGGTGTTGTGTGTCAGTGCTGTTTTGCATTCTTTTGCCTCTTTCCAGTGGGGGGTTTTCTTTAAACCCTCTGCTGGCTGAGAGTCTCTATGAATGTCAACATGCACTCTGCAGCCTCCCAGTGCTTACCACAGCCAGCGCCCCCTACTGCGCTGACTGTACAGAGAAAGGAGGGACACTAAAGTACGTTCTTGGGAATGCTCAGTCTGTCCGATTGGCAGGCCACCACCTGAGGCGAAGACAGCCAGCCTGGTTTGGATTAGCGTAATCAGCAACCACACTTTGGTTTGAGATTTCTTACTAATAATTCCCTTACTGTAGCTGGCCTTTATTTTAATGCTCTCCTTTTTTTGTTTCCTGTCTTTAGTGAGTGGTATGGCTACCACTTCCCAGAGCTGATTAAAATAGTCAGCGATAATGCGACATACTGCAGGCTGGCCAAGCTGATCGGGAACCGAAAGGAGCTGAGTGAGGAAAGCCTGGAGTCTCTGGAGGAGGTCACTATGGATGGCGCTAAAGCACAGGCCATTCTTGAGGCGTCTCGAAGCTCCATGGGTAAGATGGCTGCTTGTTTAGGCTTTTAAATGGTCAGATTCAGATGTTATGATGTTTATTGTCTGTCAATCCACTGAATGCATGTGCTGACAACATATATTACCTAACTGAACATCTGAGCTACTTAAGGGTGAAGTAACAGCCAGATTTAAAATGTAATAAATCTGTGACCCAAGTTTTTATAACTTCTGAATCTGTATTTTCTCTTTAGGTATGGACATCTCTCCCATTGATCTGATCAACATCGAGAGCTTCTCCAGCAGGGTTGTGTCCCTCAGTGCGTACAGGCAGGAGCTGCAGGAGTACCTACGCTCCAAGATGGGCCAGGTGGCCCCCAATCTAGCTGCACTTATTGGAGAAGTGGTATGTAGTATTTTGTGCAGTGTAGAGGTGCTCTATATCCATCTACATTTAGTGCTAAAAATGGGACATTTGATCTACAAAGGCCAGATCAGAGTTTGTCTAAACCTTTAGAACTGTAGACTCCCTTGTTGGACTGTAAGATCAAATGTTTTTGCAATATGGGTTTTCACAAAACGGACAAGTGATTTTCAAAATACACTGCTGCAACAAAATGAAAAATTGTGTACTATGTTGTATGGCACACCCCTAACTGACATGAAAAAAATACAAGAATTTGATCAGGTTTGTAACAGAAGTCAATGATATCTCCATATCTCCACATATCCAGGATTTACGTAAACGATACTGGAAAGATATTTCTCTGGTAGAAATGAAATTATCAGAGGGGGGAAAAAATCTTGGCCTAATTGTTCAGCCAAACCAGCTAACACTACTTTTGCTTTTTTTTTTTAGGTTGGCGCTCGTCTCATCTCCCACGCTGGCAGCTTGACCAACCTGGCCAAATACCCGGCCTCCACGGTGCAGATCCTGGGAGCGGAGAAGGCCCTGTTCAGGTACTGGGGCTCCCCTTCCCTGCTGGGGTTTCAGGCGGCTGTGGTGATGGCAGGGCCGGGGTGAAGTCGCAGTGGGTGATTTGGGTGTGGTTTTTATATAAAGCACATGTACACCAAAAGTGATCCCACTCTTTCACGCTCCTCCCAAGTCTGAACAGCCGCCCAGGGCTCTAAGAGGTAGCTGCAGTACAGTTTAGCACTAATCTAGCCTGGGCCTGTGCTTTTGTTTAACTCAGCAGACTAATACTGTGTAGTTTTTGTAGGCTGCTGTAACTTGTTCCATGAATTTAGGGCACTGAAGACCAGGGGAAACACACCGAAGTATGGCCTCATCTTCCATTCCACCTTCATCGGCCGAGCGGCTGCCAAGAACAAGGGTCGCATCTCGCGTTACCTCGCAAACAAGTGCACCATCGCCTCTCGGATTGACTGCTTCTCCGGTGAGCCTTTTAGAGCTTTTTTTAACAGAGCTGAAGTATGGATCAATTTGGCTTACTTGCAGTGATGTTTATATTTTTCGTCATCAGTAATTCCACGCCTTTTCAGGAGTGGGTGTTGAAGAAATTAACCTGAGCAAGGCCAACAAATCCATACTACTACTACTTGTCCTTTTTTTTTTCAATGTTTAAATGTTTGCATCACTGACTTTTCTTAATGTTTCTCAGAGCTTCCTACCAGTGTGTTTGGAGATAAACTGCGTGACCAGGTGGAGGAGCGCTTGTCCTTCTACGAGACGGGCGAGACGCCCAGAAAGAACCTGGACGTCATGAAAGAAGCCGTAGCAGAGGTGAGTACTGATATCTATATTGACAGACCTCTGCAATCCTGTGAGTGATGATTCTCTTATTCCCTGACTCCAACATGGAGGCAAAAACTGATTTAATGAGCCTGACACAGAACTTGCACCTGAACCAAACCAGATACAAATTTCTGAAGTCATTCGTGGAATGAGTGATATGCTTTTTCTCCAAAGGCAACTGAGGTGGCAGCAGAGATGAAGCGCAAACTTGAAAAGAAGGAGAAAAAGAAAAAGAAGCGCGAGAAGAGAAGACTGGAAGCTCTGTCCACGGCTGAGGGAGAAGAGGAGGAGGAAGAGGAGAAAGTTGAGGTCAAGAAGATGAAATCTAATGGAGATATTGAAGCCCAGGTGAGAAATTATAGAAATGTTGCTTTTGGTTATTTGACAGACTATGTGAAATATATATTTTTGGTTTTACTGGGTTTTTTTTTTGTTTCCCCACACGATAAGGTGTGACAGATAATAAAAGGCACATTATGTGACCCTAGTAAGGACCATGGGTGTTGCCATGTTTTCCTTTGAATTCAGCAGATCTTAACTAACTTAAGTAAAGCAAAGTAAAATATACTTATTTTTAAGAGCTAGTTTAAAGTCAAACACGTGTTGGATGTTAATCTAAACAGATTTCCCTCGTAAACCGCTTTTCTTTTTTTTGTGGGGGGGGGGGGGTGTGTGAGTAAAGCTCTTCTCTTCAGTAAGGCTGTGTGCAGCAGCATTAGCAGCTAACCTCTAGTGCTAGTAAATGCCATCCAACGGTGCTACGGTGAACAACCTTGTGTTTCAGTAAGCCAGGGTAATATTAGCTAGAGGTTTGTCCCACGTAGCTTGTTTTAACACTAAACATGCAGGCTATAATCAGACATTCAACAAAAGAGCTAGCGCTTAGCGTGGTTAGACGCTAATGCTAATACTGCTCCAGCCTTAGTGCTGCAGGAAGTTCACTAACGCTGTACTTCAGCGGAGTGACTTTACTGCTTAATACATAAAACGCACCAAATTAAGGCTCACTTGTGATGTTCGGGGAAATTAAAGGATTTTAACTCTTGCAGTTCAAAAATCTGGTATGAAGGATTATGCTTGAGAAGGACAAGCTAGCTCCTACTTGCTGTAAACTAGCCTATGATTGTACTTGAGCACAGCTGGTGCAACCAATCCAGCTCCAGGTCATGCAGTCAAGCTCTTTCCAGTATCAAACATCTGCTCTGTTCTCTAAACCCCTGCATGACTCTAGACTAGAGCCGGGACCCTCTCATGGCCCCGTCTCTCTTAAAGCCATGCTAGAGAAAAGCTCCTCCGAACCATTGACCATCTCTTCTCAGTGGGTTTGGTCACTGAAGTGAGCACGACAGCTTTTAGTGTTACAGTTCCTTTTCAATGTATTCCTTATTCTTATTTCTAATATGTACTTAATTTTGTGTATTAAAGGAGAACGGTGAAGCTGAGGTGACTTCTGTGAAGAAGAAAAAGAAAAAGAAGGCAGCGGCTGAGGAGGAAGAAGGGGCCGCAACAAACGGTGTGGAGGAGGCAACTCCCGCAAAAAAGAAAAAGAGGAAGTCTGAGGCAGTGGAGCCTGAACCTGAGGTGAAAGAAGAGGAGGAGGCTGAACAGACGGAAAAGAAAAAGAAGAAAAAGAAAAAGAAGGCTGAAGATGAATGAATAACTATCCGTCCTTCAATCCTGAACTTTTTTTAGTGCTGTAAATATTTTCTGTTTTTCATTTTGTTGGACTCAGAATGTTCTGAGGAGTCTGAGTGATGTATGGAAAGAGTGTGTGATGGAAGCTTTGGCTTCTGTGTCCAGAATTAAGCATTTATCTTATGTAAAATGTGAAACTGCTTTTTTTTTTTTTTTTTTTTTTTTTGCCCCTTTCCCCAATGTAGATTATCTAAAGACTGGACACCTATGATTTATAATACTGTTAACTCTACTGTGTGCCTTGAGTTCAAATTAAACAATCTGCCTGTTCGATATCAATGATCAGATTTTTGATATAAATGTTCCAACCATCTGGGCTGATAAATAAATACTCATAATAAAGCTAGTGTTCATCATTATGCGTTTCTGAAACTGTATAAATTTGATTTACGTGCTGAAAGAGTTGGACCCTGTTTACACCTGATCACGTCATGTGCCCTGTATCATCTGGACTGTGATTACACAATTGCACAGTTGAGTAAATTAAGTCTACTGTGGTTAGTTAGACCTGAACTCCAAATGCTATGTGAGCATGGCATTTAATGAGCAGTACAAATCATTAGCTGTAATGGGAGGTTTGTGTGACAAGGTTTTTTTTTTTTTTTTTTTTTGAGAGAAAAAGGCTGTATTCAGGCCCAAATCCAGTGTTTGTTTAGTTGTGAATAAATCCAGAATGGACTTTAAATAGTCTGGTCAGCAAAAAATAAAAATAAAAAAGATCTGATTTTGTAGGTGGTCTTTAGGTGTCTAAAGGATACTAAAAATGTCTGGTCACAGTATGTTTCACAACCACATCAAATCCAAAGTGCTTCCTATGCTGTTTCCAGAGCAGCTTATGTTGATTAGATTTGTGATGTCCAAATGTGAATCTGGTCTCTTTCATATAACATTGGTGGACATTGGTCATCCCAACATGTCCGATGTGAATCTGATTTTTGCCTGACCAGGTGTAAACAGGGTCCTGCATGTTGTTTTAGCAACTTTTGCTATATAATCTGGCTTAATTCCAACATTTATAATTGGAAATGACTCCGTATTTGGTGACTGAAGGTTATTATTCATTGGTCACTTCAAATGACTGACAGCTTGTGATCTGTGTAATAATTTGCACAAGTATATATAGGTGTTCTAAACTGTAATTGCTAAATACATTTTTAATAAAATATATAAAATATTACATTTTTGTGAGAGGATGTGCTGTTTTAACACACAATTAAAGAGACAAAAATAACTGCTCAACAGTGCTTAAAGCTGTTATATATTTCAGCTAATATTTCACAGGGTAAAGAGGGGTTCACAAATGAGTCAAACACTAAATTAAAGCTCCCTTAATAAAAACAATACCAAGACATATCTGACAAGTTGGGCTTTATGAGCTATCATATAAATTATGCATAATATCTAATCCATCACTGATCATCAGTAAATTTTACATTTCATTTAAAGTAAATCAAGGGATCAGAGTCTGGAGGAAGAGTGGAGAGACACACAGTCCAAACTGCTCGAGGTCTAGTGTGAAGTTTCCACCAATCAGTGATGGTTTGGAGAGACATGTCTGTCATCTGCTGGTGTTGATCCACTGTGTTTTATTATCAAGTATAAAGTCAGTGCAGTTTTGTTTTCCTACAAAATCTTACAGCACTTCATGCTTCCCTCTGCTACTGACAACTTTTATGGAGATGCGGATTTCATTTTCCAGCAGGACACTACCCACACTGCCAAAAGTACCAATTAGATCTTATATAATTTTAACATTTTCTGAGACACTGATTTTTGGGTTTTCATTGGCTTTAAGCCATAATCATCAACGATAAAATAAACGCATAAAATAGATCACTCTGTTTGTAAAACACATATATAATGAGTTTCACATTTTGAGCTTTTGAATGACATTCTCTTTTTTTTTTTTAAGATGCACTAGTATACATCAAGAGTAGCAGCATAAAAAAGGTTGTAATATAGAGACATGACACTGTACTGTACTACACTGGTTTAAGTGAATACTGGTCCATATGAACCCTGCAAAAGAGCAAAACACCACAGAGAACTCAGTCTAACTGAACCTGGGAGAATACAAATTAAATGTTGTGGATTTTCAATGTAAGAAAAAGATGGTGTTTCAATTTCACTTCAATAAGGTTCTTATGTTTTATGTTCTGTGTATATTTTAATGATTGGTCACTTCAAATGACATATTTGTGCAAATCATACCACGAGCGATTTAAGTTATATAGTACGTAATTGCTAAATACATTTAAATATGTAAAATATGTAAGAATACTTTCTCATTTTTGTGAATGTATATGTTCTCTTTCACGCCGCTAATAAGGGACAGAAATGACAAGGAACTGGTCAGATGTTTTATTTGGACAACAAGGGTAAAACCAATGTTAAAATGAATCAGATTCAAAACTGCTACGTTTCAGCCAATTAACAGGATAAAGAGGGGTTCACAAACGAGGGGGGTGGGAAATAAAGTCAAGCACTGAACTAAAACTCCCCCCATTAAAAAAAAAAAAAAAAAAAAAGTTCACGGGTCAATGAGGTGCAGGGGAAACATACAAAAACATTTTAAAAAAGGCTTCACCATCAAATGATGCTTAGCAATAATGTACACCATTATTAGGTTTATGTATGTATACAAAAAAAATATCTCCCACATTATGATGCTGGGTCTGGTTCAAGTATATTCACCTTCTATTTAGTACTTTAGTTCTCATCCTCTTTGTTTTTAATCATATCCATTTTGAAATTAACAGAAACATCCTTCAAAACAAAATGCAGTAAACCACATTTTTTATCCTACCAATACATATATACTGTATAAATACATACATAAATATATTTTACATACAACAGCCAAAACTTTGAAAAGGAGGGGATGAGAACTAGGGGAGGGGGAGATGGTAGTGTGTGTGTGTGCATATGTACGTATGTATGTACGTATGTATGTATGTGTGTGTATATATGTGTGTGTCTAGCATGGTGCTGTTTGTTTGTGTTTGTGTGTGTGTGTGTGTGTGTGTGTGTGTGTGTTTGTGTGGTTGTCCCCCTGCTCTGCTCAGATGGTGGCCGTGGTGTTGCATGGTAACGTGGCGTCCATAGGAGGAGCATGGGGCTCTTTGCACTTCTCAGTTGCCCCAGTAGGGGGAGCTGCCATAGCTGGACTTGTTGACCTGGGTCTTCTGCTGCATGCTGCTGGTCTGGCTCCTCTGGCTCGGACCACCCTGTGCGAACAAACACGATGAATCAAACGATGTATTTCATATATAAAAATACATTTAAAAATAATCCAGATTTTAGTTTAATTAATAGATTACTGATTCTGATTTATTCACCATGTACCATCATCAATTCATCCTGGTGCAGCTCTCATACAAATCATACAGCTCTCATACTTCTTTGAACGTTAGAGACAGTTACTCCAATAAAGATGGACTAAACTCATTAATTCCCTTGTTTTCAGAAGAAGCAATGAATAAACAGGTGTCCCAATACTTCTGTTCATATAGTATGCAGGGTCAAAAAGAGTCAAAAGTCACAGGACACCCTTTTATTTCAGAAACAAAAGGAAAAACAAAGCGAAAGAGAATATAAAATCTGAATACCCAAGCAAGTAATTATTGAGGATGGCCCATTAGGCTTTTTGTAGGCCATGTCTGGCTAAGTGTGGACCATATCTTATTATATGCAATAATACCGCAAAAAAATGAACAATTAAAAAAAAAACATCATAATGTGCTGATATTTTTGCAAACTACCGATTTTGCACATATTTTAGTCTTTACTGTATTTACTGTAAATTGTTTGTTTGCAGTTTGCATGCATTAAACATGCTGTACTATGCTACACAGTTTTGAGGTAGATTTTTGTTGTTAAAAAAGTATCAATACATCCAAATACAGTACAGTACAGTACCCCATTTATTTCTTACTATTTATCACAGTTCTTTAAAGCGTCCAAACACCAAACATATCACATGATATTTCAGGAAAGATCAGCAGAGTTTAAAATTTAAATGTCTTTAAAAGCTTTTAAATACTTTAGTTTTTGGTTTCCTCAGCTTTTCGGTGACAGGAATCAAAGTAAAAAAAAAACAACAACAAAAAAAAAGCGAGTAATTGTTCCCTGTTATGTTTCACTTAAAGTTTCACTTATTGGTAATCTTTTGTTTTTGAATCTTCTCTTTTATTATTAATAGAAAAAATCGTATAATTTTAGTTCCATGTTCGATCTTCTATTATTACTTTAATTTCTTATGTTTTAGGTTTTTGCCATGGTATTTGCCATTTCAGTGTTAGTATTAAGATATTTAGGCAGATACTGTATTAAAAGTCATTTTTATATTGTGATTACACTAAATAAAATCATACATTTTTATGTAATACGGTAAGTCCACTGAAGCTGTGCTGCCTTGTTGTAGTCTGCACCGTTATAAGCATATTTAGCACAGGTTTAACCCTGATATATTTAGCACTCAGGGTTTAACCCTGATATTCAATTATTTCTGCCAATGAGAGTCAAGCTTAGACCCAGAGCGCCAAAAATGCTCGCAAGAATTCTGCACTACTTCTTTTACTACTATTACTACTGAGACATGATGGGCTTCATTTTTCTGTCGGCACGACTGACCTGTCCATCCTGGGTCAGATGGTGGTGCAGCAGCTGAGAGTGGGGCTGCTGGTGGGCAGGCAGGATGTGGAGGAAAGGAGCTGGGGCGTATCCAGGGGCGCCACCAGGGGTCAGCGGTCCAGTTCCCCCCAGAGCTGAGGGGAGGTTAAATGGAGGAGGAGTGCCAGCATGGAAACCCTGTTTATCAAAGGACTGTAACCATAGAAAAGGGGATAAAACATGTTACTGAGTGTACTATACAAATCCCTTAAAAAAAAAAAACACAGCATGTGAATGATGTTACAGAGAGACAGTCTTCCATCTTTACCGGAGTCTTGTTGTAAACAGTTCCACTGATATCTGGCACGCCAGAGTTACTGGACGTCACAGAAACACCTATGAGGATACAACAGGATAAGATGTTAATTGTTTGAATTTGGTTTATCTTCTTATGGAGTTAAAGCACAGAACAAATGTTTGGACACACCTACTCATTCATTGCTTTTTCTTTATTTTCATGATTATTTACATTGTAGATTCTCACTGAAGGCATAAAAACTATGAATGAACACATGTGGAGTTTTATGTACTTAACAAAAAATGAGCTGAACCTCCACAGTCACCGGACCTGAACCCAATCCAGATGGTTTGGGGTGAGCTGGAGCACAGAGTGAAGAAGGCAAAGAGCCAACTAGTGCTAATAAACACCTCTGGGAACTCCCTTCTTCAAGACTGATGGAAAACCATTTCAGGTGACCACCTCTTGAAGCTCATTGAGAGAATAGTGTGAAGTGTGCGCAATATATATATATATATATATATATATATATATATATATATATATATATATATATATATATATATATATATATATATTCTTAGTTTTGATGCCTCCAGTGAGAATCTACAATGTAAATAGTCATGAAAACAAAGAAAACTCATTGAAAAAGAGAAGGTGTGTCCAAATTTTGGCCTGTACTGTATGTATTTCATGCCACATCTCATTATTGTCATTGATGTAAAAACAGAAATAAGTTACAGTACCTTTCCCTGGACCAGAGGCAGCAGATTTGGCCTGTGTCTGAGAGGAGTTGCTGTACCCTTTACTGTATTCTGCTCCCGCAGGGCCTTGTGTCAGGTCATCATACCCTGAGCAGAGAGACACAAATTAATAAAGCATTAATTGTTAAGCATTTTTACACTCCACTCACATTAGTAAAATTAAATAAAGCATAACTCGGCATCAATTTTATCATGCTTATTATCAATTTACTTATTTGATACTTTTTTGAAACAGCAGCAGCAATACCTTATACTTTAAAATAGGCAACAATACAACTTCCTAGACATTGCCCTAGGTGTGGGCAATTTGAATTATTTGATTTATCATCGTATTTGCCACAATTTGCCTTTCAGAGCATCAGTTCCATTCAGTTCAATTATACATTACTTATACCTAAAGCTGGATAATTAATCAATAATTTATTGCATCGTGATTCATTTTCTTATCAAATCAAAGATATCATCATTGCTTAAATAACACTGACCCAACTTTACAGTTCATTACAGAGATTGTAAAAAAAAATCCTGGTACAAGGTTCTTGCACTATTTTAAAAGTCAAATTTAATGCTTTTGAAGACCTTAATAAACTTGATTTAAGACCCAAAAATGTAGTCATAATTTCTTTGGTTAAAAACTTAGCTAGCTCTCCACTAACCTTAGTTCTCTCCCCGGTATCGTTAGCAAGCTCTCTGTGGTAACATTCTGGTAACTGTCTGCTAAAGTTAGCATGTTAGCTAACTTGTCTCTAACGTTAGCTAGCGCTCCTTTAAACTTAGTTCTCTCCCCTGTAATGTTAGCTAGTTCGCTGCTAACATTAGTATGTTAGCTAGATTAGATGTTTACGGGTGCCACTGTGTTTTTCCACTGGGATTAAATGCACTGTCTGAAAATGTAATACCTACAGGACATTTACAGTACATTTAGGACAATTTACGGACTTAATTAGCCGGATTTTAATTTAAGACATCTTACGTTTTTTAAGGACCCGCAGGAACCCTGTGGGCAACAAGGCATTTATATAAAATCACTGTTCTATGCATGTGAGAGTATTTGACTAGGAATTTTGAGGAATCTGCCACTACTGTTGCATTTTGTTTGCAAGTATATAGGCCATAACTATTACATATTTGTGGCTGTTAAAATGTTACAATATTAACTGTTTTCTGCCTTTTTAATTAATAGTTTAGGATTAGGATTGTTTCTGGTTCGTTCTACTGCTCGACTGAATGATAAACTATTGTTTTTAACCTCTGTTCATTTTGTTTAAATCCATAATAACATGTTTTTGTGCATTTTATGAAAAGTGTAATGCCAGTTACGTGCTATTTTTCTGGTATTTTTCCGTTTTAACCCATTAAATGTTGATTAATTAGTTTTATTAAGTTTTATTTACTGCCCAATATCTCTTATCTAAATGCACTGAAACACTGAATACTGTGTGTGTACATGACCTACCTGAGCTAAAGGTGTGTTGGCCGTAGCCGCTGGGCTGTTGGAATGGTGTGGAGGGGTTGCCCAGGCCCATGCCGTGCTGCTTGGCCGAGGCCGGGGGCATGAACATGGTCGGGCCGTACTGGAACGCGCTGGGGACTCCAGGCACTCCGGGGTAGTAGGGCAGGCCTGTATAGCTGTAGCCAGGAGGCAAAGCTGGGTTGAGGAAGGCCTGCTGAGTGCTGTGGTGGCCCTGTGGCTGCGGCTGGCTCTGGCCTTGGCTCTGGGCCTGCGGGGGCTGCGCTGTCTGGGGAGCGTGGGCAGCCGACAGGCTTGTAGGAGGCGCCGGAGACGTGGAGTCACCCCTGCCAAATTTTGTCACTTCACCTTTATGAGGAGGAGAGAGAACTTTGCTGTGAGGATTTGATTGCTTTCAGTGATAAGAGATATTGTGAGTGAGGTCAGGATGTTGGATGTTAGTCTTTATACCCTCTATAACCCACACCAGGGATTAAGCATGGTGTCAACAGGTTCAGGTTTGTTCTTCTGCTCCATAGAGACTTTACTGTACTGGGTGTGTGCATTTTATTGCACATGGGTGCAACTTACAGTGGTTGTTGAGTACTTATCTTATACTGTTTGGATAAATAAAAATTATGGAATGCAATGTCTTTAAAAAAGCATAATGACCATCTACTAGTGCACCTCAAAAATAGAATATCATTGAAAAGTTAATTTATTTCAGGAATTCAGAAAAAAAAAAGAGAAACTCATATATTATGTAGATGCATTAAAAACAGAGTGATCTATTTTAAGAGTTTATTTAGTTTATTAGTGTATTAGTGTTTATTAATGTCTCAGAAAATTAGAATATTATAGAAGACTAACTGGTACTTTTGGCAGTGTGGTCAGTGTGCCAAGTCCTGCTGGAAAATGAAATGTCATCTGCTGGTGTTGGTCCGCTGTGTAATATCTAGTCCAAAGTTAGTGTAGTGCACTTCATGCTTCCCTCTGCTGACAACTTTTATGGAGATGCAGATTTCATTTTCTAGCAGGACTTTTCTAGCACACTATACAATATTAACTAACACAATATTAAAATTGTGTCAATAAAAGAAATAAATGCTTAAAATAGATCAGTTTGTGTAATTCAACAGTCCTAAATAAATAAATAAATATTTAATTAGGAGTAGTAAGTAGTAGTAAAATGGTTTCAAATTTTACACAATTTTCTCAGTATCAGATAAACAATAATAACAATGCAAATCCAATACAATAAATGTCAGACACCTTCTGAAACACACTCTTAAAACCAGGCAGAGTAAAAAACACTGTTTGAACCACTAAGGTGGCACTGATCTAAAACAGGCACGGGCTTACCTGAGTAAGGATTATTGGCTAGGCTCCCATCTCTACTAGACAACGTTGCTGTTGGCCCCGGGAATGTGATTCCGTAATAATCCTGCAGGATGAAACGGATTGGTAGTAGCCATTTTTTTACTGAAAATAACTCCCTCGCTATTATAACTATACTGATGATAGATACGATTAACATATACATATAATCCACACTGAAAAATAAAATTGAGAGGGAAAAAAAAACAGAGATATACACACATTTACTCTTTAAACTTTTTAAAAGTCAAATGTTGAACATAATGAAGAAATAAAAAAAAAAAGCAAAATAGCTGCCTGTGGACTCACCATTGGTAGTCTGGACTGCAGCATGTGGAGGTCTTCATAGCCATAGATTTGCTGTAAGATGCAACAGAGTATTTAATTCTCACAGTTCTCATATCTCTTATCTTTATATATGTGCATATTAACTTAATAAGCTTCTAGAGGAAATATCAGTAAATAGGCATGTGCTTCTGCCAGAAACCTGTAAAGAAGCAGTAAGATTTGCATGCAGTTTATTCTCTTAATTCCCACCCAAAACCTTATTTTTCAGGTCTAGCAGTACATTTTAGATCATTTCTTTGTTAGGTACTGCACTGCACTGCACTGTTATTAAACCCACTGAGAGCTAAATCAGGAGGATTTTGGATCCATTGTTGGGGAAAAAAACAATGATATAAAGCAGTCTTTTATCACTTTTCCTTAACCAAAATATTTATTATATATAAATACAATTTTGGCAAATCTACAAATAAAACACCTGAATAAAACTTTTTTTTTTTTCATCTTTTGGTCAAATTTAAAGCGAGAATCAATCTCTCGCCAGCTGTTCTGATGAGCATATCTGTCATTATGCAGCAGAAAGGACACACTATACAGCTGCTCCTTAAAACTTCAGGTTGATGCTGCTAATTGCTGCACTGCATCTCACGTACGTGTTCATTTTGTGAAGGACCAAAATCATATGCGACACAGATGGGTCAGAACATACGATGAAATTAAATGTGACATTTTCAATAGTGATTTGGGCCACCTGAATATGTGGTTTGTTTGTTTGGGTTTTGTGCCATATCAGCAACATGTTGGCTATTTTATGGCATCAACAGTGTTCATAGCTTGAGCATCAGAGACTTAAATCAGTGTCTTTACATGAAGGACTTCCAGAAAATTAAGTATTTTAGCTGGTGGAATTTTTTCAAACAGTTCTTTCACATTTGTAATCCTATAAAAGTAATTTCTGATGGTTAAAAGTGCAGGGCAGTCTACTAAGATATGTTTAATAGTTTAAGGAGTATCACAGAACTGGCAGGCTGGAGTCTGTTTGCCAACCAGAAGGTGGCGGTGGGTAAGAGCAGTATGTCCAATTCAGCACCTTGTCATGATTGTCTGATCTTGTCTATTAAGGAAGTCCACATTGCATTTAATATAAATGATTGGGGATATTTCATACAGTTTATTTTGTGGATTGCTGGACCATTCATCTTGCCATTTTCTTCTACAGTGAACTCCGACCTGATAGTAGGCATCCGTAATTAAGACATAGTTCCAAGTGAGTTCCTGGTGTCTTGCTTCCCTTGCTAAAATCTGAATTTGTGGTACTGAAAGTATGTTTACCGGGTATGCAGGCAGCAGCCCTCCAGGGCCCATGATATACTGGTTGGGCAGCAGCGGAGGAACCCCCTGAGACAAGTTAGGGGGAGCTTTTCCTGTAGAGCAGAAGAGTGAAAGCTTAGTTAGCAAAGAAATAATAAAAAAAAAAAAAAAAATCCAAATCCAAATAAGGATGGACAGCATTAAAACATTTGCATTTTGAACAAAAATGCTGCCAGTATACAATTGTAGTTGTTTTAGAAGCATTATTAGAAGAAGATAGTATGAAATTATTAAATATATAACTTCATTATATAGAATTCATTATGGGAGATTTTTAGTGTACGCAGATCAGGTATCCACCCGGCCACATTGCGTATATTGATGTTGTAAGTGTGTTCAGGCACAATGTGAACACAGGCCAGTGGAGGAGTAGGGGGAGGGCCAACAGACCATATAAGGCATCCAGGCCTTTTGTGAAGATACCTTAGTGGTAAAAGTACTGTAACATCTGTTCAAAATGTTTAAAAGCAAGCACTAAGTTCTACTGCAATTTGAAGTATAAGGATTTTATTTAATTTACTCTGAAATGGTCAATAATCAGTACTAACTCGTTAAATAATCAAATAATGTTCTTATACTAGGGGTTAAAAGCTGGTAAAATGCAGGTTGTGCCTCACCAGTAGAGGAGGAGAGCAGAGGTGCGGTCCTGATGGCGGAAGGTGTGTTTGTGCCGTTGCCAGTGAGCCCCAGAGCTGTGGAGTGCAGGCTGCTGTTTCCGCTACCCACACTGCTCACACTGCTGCTGGGCAGAGCAGACACCGAGACAGAGGAGAACGCTACAGATGATGGAGCCAGAGAACTCACGCTGTCCACACTGGTGTACTGCAGATATGAATGGAGAGAGAAGTTATACAGTTATATAGGGAGAGAGTTAACACACGATTGATCTGGCAACCTTTTTAAAATATGTAATAAAGTTTACTCAGCCTGGTGACACATTACCTGCTTTATTTAGTGATGCAACACAGCATCTCTACTTTTGAGTTCAGAAAATCAGTATTACGTTTATATACTTAAAATTCAAATATACAGAATAAATACCAAATCAACAGTTATTATGCCAATCTAACACTGATTCTTTTATTTACATTTAAATACACATTAGGGGTGTGCCATATCGTATCGTACGTGATAATATCGTCAAAACATTTTAATATCGTGAACGATATTATACCCTAAAATATTGTGCCATATCACCCACCCCTAATTATCACATCAGGGTTCTACTTTTTTGCCGTTTTTAGCAAAAGAAACATTCACACTGTTCTAATTTCCCATATATCTATTATATATCTACTAGAGACAGATCATATCTGTCCAGTATCATTTATTTTACTTGAATCCTGGATATATGGAGATATTTGGAGTGCATTAGTGCACTAGTATCATGATATTCTGGATCATTGACTTCGGTTACAAATCTGATATATATATATATATTAGGGTTGCAGCGGTAACCGGTTTCACGGTATACCGTGGTATTAAAATGCACGGTTATCATACCGTGTGTGTTTGCTTATTACCGGTAAAACGCAAGCCAGCGGTGAAACTCACCCGCGCATGCGCAACTCTGCTCCGCTTCAGCTACTCAGCACACAGCGGTGAGAACGGCAGAAAGTGCTAGACTAGAGCTTCATTAACAATTATTATTGTTAATGAAAACGAACCAAATAACGAAAACTGAAAGTGAAACTTAACTAACTTATTTATAAGCGCTGTTTTCAGTCCCGCAGTTCTACAGCGGGAGGTGTTGTGCTGATTCTGTCCGCGAAGCGGGAGTCGGATTGAGCAGGGAGTCGGATTCGGCATAACAGCGGCAGCGCGGCTGCACCTCGCGGTCCGCGGTGTTAGTTGTAAGCGCTCGCGCTAGCCGCAAAATACGACAGAAAACACTGAGAAACTGCAGAATTATGAATTGGACTAAAATGAGCACGAGGAGATAAAAGAGAACCTTTACCTGTGAGTAGATCACATCAGAACACGCAAATCTCTCTCTCTCTCTGTCTCTCTCTCTCTGTGTCTCTCTCTCTCGCACGTGAACTTCTCCGCACTGTCTTTAGCTGTTCTTAAAAATCATTTTAATTAAATAATAGTTCTATGCTTCTATGTTAGTGTTAATTAACATAATTCTGATCATATTTCGCTCATTCAAACAGCCTGAAAACAGACTTGTAATCTTGTAATCAACAAGCTTGTAATCAATGTGGCCGTAAAGTCACAGCTAAAGGAGGAAATACATCAAACCTGTTCTCCCATCTTCGAAAACACCACCCCGCTGTGCAGCGGAAAGTATGTGTTCAGTTTATAATTTTAATCTGAACATAAATAAAACCTCTTTGTAGTCGTGCACAACCCATGCGGTAAGCGCCCGCAAAAGCGCTGAGTTATCCGAAATTTGGGCACGCAGGTACAGGCGTGAAGTGCGTGCTACGATGGATTCACGTGTCCGTGTAAAGGTCCTAGCCGGACTGGATGTGAAAGACGCCATTCATTTACATGCGTTTATTTTCAAATTCTGACGTGCCTGTTTTTCATATGTTGAAGGTTTTAAGGTATGAACGCCTTAAAATAGAAATCTCTATTGTGAGGATCATGTCAGAAATAAATCCCCTCTTTCTGCAGTATCTGGTTATATACCAACTTTTTTATATATATATACACTCTTAATGCCCTTAAGAGTAGTGGAAAAACATGGTTTCCTTCACCTGATGTTGTAGTTTCTACAATAAATAGTTAATTGAACAAAAAACCTTTGTTGTAATTTCTTTAAGGGTCAGTTTAATAATATATGTAACAAACTGTGATACCGTGATAACCGTGATACCGCGGTATTTTCCGAGACGGTTATCATACCGTGAAAATCTCATACCGTTGCAACCCTAATATATATATATATATATATATATATATATATATATATATATATATATATATATATCAGTTAGCCATATCATATTGAATGCAATAATAAAATTCTAAATAATTTTTTAATTCAGTGTTTTGTCATATCGCCAAAAGTATCGTTATCGTGAAAATACCATAAAATATCGTGATATTATTTTAGAGCCATATCGCCCACCCCTAATACACATTATTAAAAGCTAGGTCTTAAAAAGAAAATTAGAAGTGTAATTAATCCCAATTAATGACATACATTTTTTAAATTGATTGACTTCACCAAATAAAAAAAACATCTTTTTCAATTGTATAAAATCAATTTGCAGTCTGATTTTATGTACAGACATTACTGAAAGAATAGGTGTTTCTAAACAGCTCACTGAACTCCAGCATGGTACACTTTTGAGATAAAAGTTTTTTTTTTTGTTTTTTTTTATAAAAGTTTATATTATATGTTTGCAGAGATGGGTAAGATTAAATGGAGTTGTTTTCCATTCTCAAAAAAAGCTAAATTACACTGTTATATACTGTTTATACAGTGTTATAAGTTTGCATATTTGATAGCTCTAAACTGTAAAGTTTGTTACTAATTCGGCAACAAATCTCCAAGTAAAAATCTAAAAAAAAAAAAAAAAAGGTTTACTATATATTTGAAGAATATAGAGAAATATATACAATGTTGCCCAGCTCTAGTTACAGACATTTAATCAACACTCACCGTTAGCGAAGAGCTGGTGCAAAGTGCTGATACTGACGAGTGGCCACTGCTCACATGGCTACTGGGAGAAATGGAGAAAGATGCAGAACAGAAAGCATTAGTGACTTCCTCACGCACCCCAAACTGACTTGTAGGGACTGAGAGGAAAGGCTGAACGGGCCAAACAGGCTCACCTGCTAAGGGGTGGCAGACTGGCGGAGGGCAGCTCAGGGGCCAGGCTGGATAGAGCTGAGCTGTGGGGGGTAACAGAGGGGGGCAGCAGAGACGAGGGGACAGAGGGGGCAACACTGGTGCTGCTGCTGCCCAAGGAGGGAGACTCTGGCTTTGGAGTGGAGGAACTCGATGTGGCTACAATTAAAAGAGGAATGATGGAGAAAAGGATTATGTCATGCTAATTTAGAAAGTGCAAACACGGCCATCTTTAAATCAGCATATAGATATATTATATATGAGAGCAGATCGCCAATAATAAATAAAATTCACTTACAATCTAAAGCAGCAGAGGTCCTCACACCATTAAAACCATTCTGTTTAAAGAGAAAACAATAAATAAAGGTTTATACTGAGTTAAAAAAATACAAACAAAACCATTATTTTTTTTAGCTTTTAAATGCCGGGCTTAACTGTCTAAATAAATAAAAAATAAGAAACATAAATAACAAGAACGTTGTTAGTCCAGCAATATTATGGCTGTATAATAGTGAAAATGGTATTTCAACAACTATATCGATTTTTTTTAATCTGATGATGTTTTAAGTCATATCTATGCAGAAATATAGACATTTTAAAGTGTTAACAAACTTCAAAGCACCACTGTATGCCACTGTTTTGTGTGCTGCTGGTTGTGCTCCACTCACTGTCACGGGTCCAGAGGGCTCCTTGTTCTGAGAGAAGGTCAGTCGTGAGTGTGGAGTCACTCCACAGTCGAAACTGTTTCCAGCTGATGAGGCCGCTGAGGAAGATGAGGAGGAAGAGGAAGAGGAGGGCACCGTGGCAGCGCTGGGAGTCGACAGAGAAGGAGCTAGGCTGGGCAGAGCCACAGAGGGAGATGGGTAGATGCTGTCAGAGGAGGCCAAAGGAGGCAGCAGCAGTGGGACGGGACTGGCCAAAGATTCACTGTGGGAACAGATATAAAATAAATATAATTTATTATTAGTTGTTGGGACATTACCAGATGGGTATAGCCCTACAATACACAGAAATAAGTACTGCTTGTCTATAACAAAAAAATAAATGTTATAAGTTGTACAATACCAGTTAAAAGTTTTGACAATGTTTTTCTATATTTTATTATTTTCTACATTGTAGATTAATATTAACGACATTAAATTAATTAAGGGACATATTTGGAAGTAGTATTATGTGGTAAACAGTAAAAAAAAAAGGTGTTTGTCCGCCACAATTCCGTGATTTAAACCTGATAAACAGAGAAGAGGATTTGAGATGGGCTATGGACACATTAAAGGATAAAAAAATATATATATATATTACTGCAACTGTATTGGGTTAATTCTTCATGTTCATATAAAACTTTAATTTCTACTGATCAAAACCATCAATCATCAGCTTGTTCCAGATATCCACATCTTCGGACTAACCTGATTGGTTTGGAGTAAAGGCTGCTCTGAGACTGAGGAACAGGCGCAGGCTCTCTCGTAGCTTCACTGTTGCAGTTCTCCGTCTGGCTGAAGTCCGGCAGTGCCGACTCCGAGCCGAAATCCAGAGCGCCAAACTGCACATTGAGCCCGGATACATCCGCCGAGCCAGGCATCTCCACCGCGGAGGAAGGAATCTACACACAGAAAAAAAGGATTTTTAAACTACATGCCAACAGCAGTCGATCTACAGTGTGTCCTATAAAGAGCACAGACCAGCATTATTTAATTTCCCAGGTGGAAACACACCTGGTTCAACACAACTAATTAACAAGCTCAGTCATATCGGCAGAAAGAAAGTCCAGAACTGTGGAGTGCTGTGGGTCTCCAGGGGACTTGTGCAGAACAGACACGGCTTGTCTCATCACTAAATTGCACAAGATACATGTCTGAGCCATTTTTCTGTCTTACAACACATCTTTTAGAATGCCTGCCAGCCATCTCCATATAGATCAGGGATCCACCGAAATTAAACCAACAGAGATAATGAACACGTTATTTTAACCACTGCATGATCATATCTTATCCTGAAAAAGAAGGCAATGTTTTAAGTTTAATATTGTGATTTTTTCTTTTGCAGAACTAGTGTCAGAACTCATTAAAGCATTGAATTGTTAAAATGTAGAAGCAAAAAAATAAATAAATAAAAAAAATACACTTTTAAAAGGAGCTAGTTGGCTCCGAGTGGTCCAGCGGGCTAAGCGCTGCCACTATGACCAGGAGATCGCCGGTTCGAATCCTGATCATGAAGCCCGCCAGCACAATTGGCCTTGCTCTCTCTGGGTGGGTAGATGGCACTCTCTCCCCACATCACACCAAAGGGTGATGTCAATCAGCACAAGGCGTCTGTGAGCTGATGTATCAGAACCAAGTCGCTGCGCTTTTCTCCGAGCGTTAGCGCTGTGATGCTACTCAGTAATGCTGTCACAGCAGCAGCTCGAAAAGAGGTGGAGTCTGACTTCACATGTATCGGAGGAGGCATGTGCTATCCTTCACCCTCCTGGTGTTGGGGCATCACTAGTGATAAGGGGAGTCCTAAAGAGTGGGTTGGGTAATTGGTCGTGTAAATTGGGGAAAAAATGGGAAAGCAAAAAAAAAAAAAAAATTGACACAAAGAACCTATGATGAAAAAAAGGAGATGAAAGAAGAGAAATTGGTAGATTAATCTAGCTAATGTAGGTTTTGCAACTGAAAAGAATATTCAGAACATTATGTTAAGCCCTTCTTAATGTGGGCCTGCAAACGTTTAAAAAAAAACAAAACACAATGCTTTAAAATAAAGTAATTGTTCAGTATAAATTATCCAGTTCATTTTGGCAGAGTAATTTTGGTTGCCGAATATTCAGTGCATAGCTAATTTAGATATACTAGACAGGTGATAAAAGCACAAAGCCCCGAAAAAAGCTCTCCAACCTTGGAGGTGGGAGGTATCCTTCGTTTCTGTGTCTTCATCTGGCGGTGCTGTGAGCTGCTGGCCTGAGGGTCTGCAGCCTGCGAGGTGGCCATGGTGGTCTGAGATGGCTCTGGTGCTTTGGAGAAGGCCTCCAGCGGACCCTGTGTAGGTGAGGGCCCACTCAGTGGGGGTGGGCTGGGCTGCCTGGCCAGAGGCAGGGGCCCTGTGTGGCTCAGAGAGCTCTGCTGCCGCTGGCTCAGCTGGCTTAGCACCAAGGAGGGCTCTGGTTGCATCTTGAACTCCCCTACAGGGCACAGAGCAGAGAGAAGAGATAGCAAATTACTCATCAGTGTGTTTTTATTAGAGTTGTTAATCAACAACAACAACAAAAAAAACTAAAATCAGATACATCACAGAACAGAATTCTTCGATTAATTAATAAAATAAGTGCATGCATCACAAAATTATTCTGTGAAAAATAGGTGTGACAAGATGAGATTTTAACAATACATATTTTTTATTTCCAAGCTAATATATATAAAATAATGTTAAATATTTAAATTGCAAAAAAATTATATATATTTTTGTAGATTATCATCATTAGGTAATGGATTTCAATCATAAAATATGTATAATTTATCTTACGCAGTAAAATACAGAAATACAGCTGGTTTTACAAAAAAAAAAAACAACCTCAAATGAGTCTCTTTAGACCTTAGAACTACTGTCAAAATCCCCCAGTGAGGGTTCTGTATTCAATTCAATTCAAGAGTTTTATATAGACCTGGCAACCTATGACTGAATCTCTATGGTTTATACAACGGCGCGTGTGTCTGCGCACACACAGTGGCTCACTCAAGCAGACCAGTGCTGCTGTTTGCCACCATAATGAACAAACATTTGTTTTGGTTACCTGTGCAAAAATCTGGCAAGACACATTTAATACCCAACGGGAAATATTGCAACACTTTAATCTTGCATGGTTTAATTTCATTTTATTATAGTGTCTCATTTTTGTTTTAAAGCTTTTAATGTTCTAAGTTACTGAGTTTAATTGAGAGATTTAATGGAGAAAATAAACACTGGTGTAGCTCCATATTCCACACTAAACTAAAACAATCATGACAGAATACAAATGTGTAGAACAGACCAGTACTTACGACTGAATTGGGAGGGCAGTGAGGCAGAGCTCTGTGTTCCAGGAGGTTTGATGTCCCAGGAGGAAGAGGGGACCGATATCCCCGTCCCCGGCAGCCCCCCTACAGGGGTGCAGTTGGCCCCTGTGCTGGGAGGCTGGGAGGTAAGCTGCCCAAGACCTGGTCCCTTCAGTTGCTCCAGTATCTGTTGTCCAGCAGTCTGCCCAAGCTTAGGACCACCCAGTTCCCCAAATCCAGAACCAAGGACTGAAGACTGGAACACATGAAAGAGATTTTCAATCAGGACTATTCCTAGACAGCATGCAAGCTTCTCGTTACAGAGAATTACGTCTAAAATACCAGATTTAATGATATGGATAAATTATAAATGAATAAACTAAAGCAAACTGGTATGTGATTTTATAGGGTTACCACTGTGCATTAAGTGATTTTACTATTATTTTTAGAGTAAAAATGCACAGAAATTAAACTTTTAAAAATTCGAAGCTGAACAAAATTAAACATTTGGTCAAATTCCAAACACCTTTTTCACAGGTTTTGAAGAATTTTTCAAAAAGTGCAATTTGACATCAAAAGTGCTTTTTTTTTTGCTATTTTTGGCCAAATTATGTAAGTACATTTAAATCTAAAATATAACAATTATTGTGACAGGTCTAGTATTTTTTTATTTAATTAAAGTTCAATGGGCTTTGACTAGCTTTCCAAACTTTTTTATAAAAACATTTGTAACTGCCCCTAAAAAGCATTCAAAATGAGAAAAAAATGGCTATTTCTCATAGTGTCCACTGTGCATTAAAATAAAGGGTCAAATATAAAGCCCTTCCATGCTAAATGGTGGTTCATCATTTAACATTACTTGGCCTAATGCAGGCCTAGAAAAACTAAAGATTTCAGTTGCAGTTTGAGAGCAGAACCTTTAAAAAAAAAAAACACTAAGAGTCTCACCAGGGTGGCATGTGCATAGCTGGCAGTGCCAGTGGTGGTGCCTCCATTGCGGGTTGGCTGGTGGTGGGAGTTGGTGAAGACCAGGCTATGGCCAAGCCCCTGTGAGGAGGCCGGCTTCATATTCCCCAACTCCTCCCTGCCAGCGGGCTTCTGCAGCAGAGACGCCAGGTCCAGACTGAACGGGACATAATCAGACAAACACATCAGAGGTCTCATCACAGCAGAAAACACATTTCCACTGCTCCACAGCTCAACACTGGGAGCTTTACCCCCCCCCCCCCCCTCTAATCCATATCTGGCAATGGGCATGGTGCCAAAAAGACTCATGTTTCCAGTTTCAGACAGTCCTTTTACACAGAACTCATCCTATAGCCTTATTGTTACTGTTGTAATGTGTTTTGCACTAAGACTATATGTTTAAAATAAGTGTTTTTTATTCTGAAACATTATTCTTAGACACTGTTAATTATATTTAAGTAGACAGGGAGATCGGTTCTTAATAAACATTTTTCTTAAATAATAAGTCTATGCTTCTTTAGTGTTGCAATGTTAATTAACAGATTTTACTCATTTAAAAAGCCCAAAAATGATTTTAAAAAGCTCCGTTTTAATACTCTACTTACTAAAAAAATAGTTTGTGGTATTTTGTGCTTGTGCACTCATTCATACACTAAATGATCATTCTCACTAGTAAAAAAAGCATCAGATTTATGTAGCACAATAGCACAAATTAGCATAGTTTAGCATATCCAAAATATTCTGTTGAGTTTTACTGTTGCAAACAGACAACACTGTAGTCACTAGGTGTACTACCTTTGGCCAGGTGTGATGTGGTTCTCAGGTGGAGGTGCACATGAGGAGGTGAACACTTTGGTCTCAGAGAGCTGTAAAGACAATCCCTGATCATAAGACACAAGACAAAAAATAGCCTGATAAATGTCCATCAATGTCAAAAAAATGTAGAACAACTAATTAACTGCTCGACTTACACTGACATCCTCACTCCAGTCTTCAGCTGCCCAGTCTTCTAGAGTGTTCCGCCATGTCACTGTACAGGCAAGATGTAGACAGACAGACAGACAAGCATGAAATCAATGCAAACAGTACGGTAATTCTTTGGTTCTAAAAACCTGTAAACACCTGGTCATTTGGTGTGAGCAGTATCTGTGCCTAGTTGCATAAAACACTTATACTTAAGATATTGCTTTTCCTAAGGGAATCACTTGAGTGTATTACATAAAACCTCACAGACGATTCTCTTAACTAAAAGGAAACAGTAAGGGATTTACTGTAATAACTAAGGGTTTTTGGCCTCACAAGTTCCACTGTAACCATGAAAACGACCCCTCAATAAAAATAAGAATTAACAGCTGTTAGAGAGCCAGTGCTGAAACATATTTGTTGCAATTTGTTGCCTTATTAATGAAAAAATAGAGGCTAAAAAAAGTTAATATCAAAAACAATTGTCAATATTTTTAGAATAGTTTTTCAGGCTTGTATGCAACCTATCAAATATAGCTTTGGTCAGCCAGGTTGAAATCCAGTTGAGTCTTTTTAAACTGTAAATTTCATTAAAAAGTGTAAAAATGACTGTTTAATTGGATGATGTGCAGCGAAAATTGAACAAAAATGAGTACTATATATTGTGATATAACTGCTGCCCACATCATCCAGCTCAACTTGGCCTTATCCAGATATAATGCGGATACTCAAGCTTCACGAAGTGAGCAAGTATAAACAGGTTAAGTAAGCTTACGTTTCTCACCTGTTCCATCTGTGGTGTCGTTGGCCCCTGTTTCCCATACGTCAGCATGCGAGTTGGTCGTGCCACTGTCCGTAGTGTAGTCAGCCGGGTTAAAAGTCCTGCAGACAGAAAGTAAAACAATTAAAGATGTTCTGATTCAGTTTTGTTTTGTATCTGATCCATTTAGGATCATTTATTATTTTCTGCTATGGCCCCCAGATCACCAAAGCAGCAGATTGGGCAGTAGGACGTACCACAGAGAAACAGATATACAACGGCCTAGATTTCGGTTAATACGTTGCTGTGAACATTATTAATATCATGACATTCTGGATCATTGACTAAAAATCAGTTAGTGGTGTGCCGTATCATATCGTATGCAATAATACAACCTTTTTTCATTTTATTGCAGTATTCTTGAATTATTTTTTTGTTTGTAATATTGCCATGAGTATTGCTATCGCGAAAATACCTCATACACACTGTGTAATTAGACCACACCTGTAAATTATTTACATACAGTACAGGTCAAAAGTTTGGACACGTGCTAAGTGTTTTTTGTTCTGTTTTACTTTTTAAATGTTCTGCATTGTAGATTAATACTAAAGTCATCCAAACTATGAAGAAAAACATACAATTATTATTAAGCCAACCAAAAAGTTCCTTAGTCAGATTTATGAGGTAGAGTCACCTGGAACTGCTTTCAGTTAACAGCTGTGCTGAACTTTTTTGCCTCTTAATAATGTGTTTGAGAGCATCAGTTGTAAAGTAGTGAAGAGGTAGAGTTACAGGTATACAGTGAATAGCTCTATTTGAGTAATGTTATAATCTATATTAAGGCAAGAACTACTCAGGTAAGTACATAAAAAATGCATCAGAAAATGAGTGCCAGTCAATCTGAAACAATACAAGAACTGAAAGGACTGAAAACTGAAGATTGAAGACTTGAGAACTGAAAAAAATCCTAAATTATCCTTCAACTGGCTTTCATCAGGACCACCCCAAGAAAGAAAGAGCAAGAGTTCCCTCTGTTGCACAGTATAAGTTCATCAGAGTTACCACCCTCAGAAACCGCAAGTTAACCAAAGGTATTTTTGTTTGTTTAATTCTTAAAAGTTACTACATGATTCCTTATTTGTTTCTTCACAGTCTGGATGATTTCAGTATTTATTTATAATGTAGCGGAAAAAAAACAGAAAAATTAAGGAGGTGTGTCCAAGACATAACTGCATGCAGAGTTTTGAAGCGTCCCTGGAGCATCATTTCTCGTTGTCAGGGAGTGTATTAAAACAAACATAGATTTATAAACAGAGCAGCTTAATCTAGAGCAGCTTCAGTCAGCAAAGCATACTGGATAACATACTTTGGGAAGCAACAAAATGCAAAAGGTTTGAGAGCTGTGCATGTAAATTCAGGCCGTTCCCTTCTTACCCCATTCCCTGTGCTGTAAACCTGCTGGCCCCCGGCGCACGGCCCCTTCCCCTGCCTCCAGACACTGCACACACACATACAAACAAACGTAGCAACACTAACAAACTACCCAAAAGAGGAGAACTAGCACACAGTGAGTGTGTAAGACTGTGATATGTGCACGTACCTTTCCCTCTTCCCCTGCGACCACGGTCAGCTCCTCTTTCCACAGGTGCAGACTCCACCCCATTCTCCTCTGCCCTCGCTGACGACCACAAATGTATGCAAAAAAAAAAAAAAAAAAACACACAGAGGGAGAAAAATATAAGCTCTGCATGTGTACATTTACATAAGCAAAATAAAAGCAAAACTTATACACCTGTACTGTATAAAAACTGATGACTAACAGTGGAAGAGTCGGAAGTGATGACTGCATGTTTACACAACTACTGAGGATAAATGCTGATTTTTTTTTTTTTTTTTTTTTTTTTTTTTTTTTACAGGATCCTCAAACTAAGTGAGGTTGCTTTCTCACCTCTGTTGTTTATTCTTAAATTTATTGGACTATTATGACTGGTCCTGACTAAAGGCAAATTTATATGTCTGTGTCGAATCCATGGCTACGTTTAGAGTACGAGTAGGTTCGACTGAAGTTTTAATTGGCCTTAAGGGTGTTTTTACACCTGTAGTTCATTTCTCTGGTCTAAATAATTGAATGAGTTGGTTAAGCTTTACTGAAGGGGAATAGCAAGCGCAGCAAAACAGGGAACAACTAACAAAATGAGCACACTGTTTATGCATTTTGGTCAGAGCTAGGGTTGCACAATATACCATTTAAGCATAGTCATCACGATGTGAGCATGCACAATAGTCAAATCGCAGGACATGTGATGTAACTTAAGGTAATTAAATCAAACGCTTCATGTTGCAATGGTTTGATTCTTGAAACAAGAAGTAGTTACACAGCGTTGTCTCTGTGTCTGTGTGAGTGACAGGCTGCTGCTGCCTGAGAAGCAAGAGGGGGAGGGGAGCGCGAGGGGGCTGTGCACCTCAGTCCAGCACTGTTTTGCAGTGCAGATATTTCCAATTTATGCTTTTAATCCTAGATAAATGCTTTTATTTACCTTTTAAAAAGTCATATAAATGCCTGATTAAAGGCCCTTTTACTGTTGTTTTGCTGTTTTCCTCAGGTTTTGAGCGCTTGGCGCTGACTCAGCTCCTTATCGGTTCAGACGCGAGAGGGTGCATGGGTGAGGAGGGTGGTCCTAAGTTGAGTTGATCCTAAGTAAGTGTCCACACTGAGAGACCACCATGCAAACTAAAGGACGCATGGCTTTTCTTACCCGGCCGATTGCGACTGGCCCCTCTGCCTCTGCGGTTTGCTCCTCCACGAGCTTTGCTGCCCTCTTTCTCGCCCCTCTTCTCCCGATTCTCCTTGTTCTCCTTGCTCTCTGAGGAAACGCCGTCCTTTCCTAAGCTTTTCTTCTTCCCCACTGTTTCCCAAGAGGTCTAGAAAGAGGAGGCAGAGACAAACAACCATCAGGTTACAGTCAATGAGTTTCCTGTGCATGTCTGCATGAGTTAGACCATGAATAAATGAAGTGTGGTGCAACTACATGCCAGAAAGTACTTCATTCATGTGTTCACCAGTACTGGATATGGTTATGTTATTTACTAAGACTATTTATTTATTGCTCATTCTTAGATCATCTATTAGATTAAATATATACTATGGACAAAACCACCAGATAGAAGTTAGAATTGAGGAGACCGATCAATGTTAAAATATATTATTTTCTTCTAAAACTCAACATGGCATCTGTTTACAAATATTGGGTCCAATATAGTAGCCAGAACATGTAGAAAATAATTTTGTGCATTACTGAGATATTTTTCAGCCAAGCACTTCAAACTACAAATTACCATATCTTGGTATAAGGCACACTTAACATCCCTTTTTTCCACAAAAAAAATCAAAAGTGCACCTTATAAACCAGTGTGTCTTATGTATGAATTTTACCAGTCAGGTTATAAAGAGCAGTAAAGCTAGTTTTTTCCAGCAACAAGGCTGAGTGCAGTGGCATTAGCATTAGCCGCTAACTGCAGCGCTACCTCTTACGCAGTTCAGGGGTGAGTATATTGGATTGTAGTCTCAGCGTTTACTGTGTTAAAGCAAGCTACATGGGACGAATCGCTACCTAATAACGCCCTGGGTTACCGGAACACTCAGTATTCCTCAGTCTAGCGCTATCGGGTGGCATTTACTGGCATTAACTAGGACTGGAGAGCACTGCTAACAGCGGCTGGCTAGCGCTGCTAACAGCGGCTGCTAACCGGGGCTTGCTAAGTGCTTGCTGGCTAGCTCTGGTAAACACAGCTGTCTAGCGCTGCTATCGGGGCTGGCTAAGCGCTTGCTAACCATGGCTAGCACTTAACCTTAAAATCTAAGCTTACTGTAAATAAACGAAAGAGCCTAACTAACCAAAATAAACAATATCCAGGAGAGAAATCTGTGTAGATTAACATTTGGCGCTCGTTTGACTTTGTTTTAATAATTTAAATAATTGCAGTTTTATTTACTTAGCTGCCCCCTCCCCCACATTTTTGAATCATAAAGAAAACATAGCTAATATAGCATGTTTGGTAATACAACTCTACAACTCTACAACTCCTTACACTACATGTCCCACCTCCGTACCACGACTCAAATGTAAATGGCTCTAGATAAGCTACATACTGTGATGCAAATGTAAATATATCCTGAGAAGAAAACTGTAAACAGGAATCACGTAACAGTTTATCTATATACATATCCATGTAGACATAAATAACTCTGAAGGACATTAAACAGATCAGAACATGCTTTAAGAGCACGCTGCAGGACAGAGGCCTGTTATAACACAGGATTATCTAGCATTATCACAGACATGACCCACTTTCTACGTTTGAGTTTTCCTAGAAATCGCACACTAAAGCACAGATCACTAATATTCATGTCCAACATATAATAGCTGGCGATGAAACAGATTAGAGACAATCAAATAAGTTGCAAATTAGCTATTTGGGTAAACAGTACAGAGGATACAATGCTTTTTAGTGTTACCAGTATCATCAGTATTTATTAGTGCTGTTAATTGAAAAAAATAACCTGATTAAATCACAACGAAATTGTAAAGGAAACGTGCCAGTAACTGTGTGTGTGTGTGCATAAGACAGAGAGGGAGAGAGTATAATCCATATATCAGCATAAATAAAAAGGAACCTACTTTGTGAACTCAGCGTAATAACCAACATTGTGTTCGCGTCACTATATTGCGCAAAAAAAAAAAAAAAAAAAAAAAACATATAAAATGCCACCAGGCTTTGTGAAATTAGCGAATTACAGAAGCAGGTAACGCCCAAACATGGTGATGTGACTAATCTGCATAAAAAAAGGCTATAGAATCTAAAACATTTAATTAAAACATTTGAACTGTTACATTCATGAAACAGAACAAAACAGTGCTGCAGAAACAAAAGGTACATCTTTAAAATAAGCAAGTTTTATCTCCAGCACTAACCCAGCACATATCTGTAAATAAGGTCACATGGTCACACATACATAAAATGTCATGTGATGCACTCAGGATGTTCAGTATATGTAACTTAAAGCTGATGTCCTTAAGTTTTAAATTTAGGGCCCTTTCTGGTGAGAATGGGTAATTGCACCGAGCATGTGGAAGAATCATTTTAAACTGGGCGGGTGTGATGCGGTCTCCTTTCAGAATGGATAAATCCGATTCCAGGTTATGTTCAGTCCAAGAGAGAGAAAGAGACAGCTCAGAGCGCTCAGTCAGAAACTTCACTTCTTTGTTTCTTTAGTTTTACTCTGGGTGAATGAGCTACTGAGCTCTGAGTTTCCCCTTCTGAAGTCTACATTGCTCCACCAGTCGCTTTCGTTCAGTAAAACTGAGGCGGATCCTCTTTTAGAGGCTGTATATGTGACGTAAGTACGTAAATAACGAATGAAGTGGCCAAAAGAATTCCTGCAAAAAGTGACCCGACACCCCAGTTTTTAGAATGATTATAATAAGGCTTAGCAGGGATGGTCGTTCAGCACACTGGTACCATTAAAAACTATATTTTATCACTTTTCCACTTAGAAAAGCTTATTCTTTTAGTTTAGAAACAAAATAATACAGACTGTCAGAGTTAAAGTGAAGGACAGAGTGCTCTAAGGAATTTTACACAGCTTTTAAAGAGCCTGTGACAGACACACATAACTTTGGGTTATTTTGTGTTACCGAGTTAATGTTTCCAGAATAATATTGTGTTAACAAATTAACATTGACAGAACAACTGGGTGAATAAAGGATATTAATTGAAGCTTTAGCCTTTATTTCTCTCTGCAAATTCTCAGATTCTTTCCTTAAATTAAATCTGTGTCTTACTGTGTCAGAGGTCCCCTCCAGCAGGAAGTTGATGGCTCTGTTGACGTCCTCATTGCAGTCATGAAGAGCAACCATGCACTCATCCTGGTTCTTTCCCGTCACCTCCATTAGCTGCAAAAACAAAACAGACACACAACGCACGTCACAACACTGTACTACAGGTCCATTAATTGCCCGAAAAGGATAAAGTGCTGACTGTGTAAATGTGTAAAAGCTGCTACTACTGTACACTACTCTGCAGAACTATGGAGAACTATGGATAAAAGCCATTCTTCACTTAAAATGTCTCACCTGGTGGACTTTGTCTTCAAAATCCGCATCATTCTTGTCATAGATCATCTGAGCGAGTCGAATCTGTTCGGCTGTAGCCTGCAGAAGAGGAACAAGAAGGATGAGAAAGGAGTACAAAAATCTAATAATAATAAAAACAGAAAGACAATTAAAATTGAGAGATAGTAGAGGTTTTATTTCACATTTGTGCTTTAAACGTGCCTGTAGCTGTGTGAAAGAGAATTAAATCCAAATATTTGCATACAATTTAAAAAGATTTTTTATATTTTTAGGTGCTATACTATTAGTGCTGTCAATCAATTAAAAAAATATTCTGAATAACAACAACAATATTCTGTAAATAACAGAATAAATATAAGTGTAAAGCCCTTAAAATGTCCTGGATATTTTGTATATATATTTTTTTTAGCTGATTTCTATGTTAAGTGTAACAGAACTCAATTTGTTTTTGTGCCATTTATCTGTTAGTTTCCTGTTCAGCGCAACCAATGGGATGGGTGGGAGGCCTGATTGCCATATTACTAGCCAATCAGTATTAAGAAGGGGCGGGCCTAGAAGTCAGTTTTGTCCTGCCTGTGGTGTGTGTGTGTGTGAGTGTGTGAGAGAGAGAGAGAGAGAGAGAGAGAGAGAGAAGTTCTGGAGTGTGTGTGTGTGTGTGTGTGTTTATACAGAGCTGTTTTCTTAGCATTTCTCCGTTCCAAAGCTAATTTTGCTCCTGTCTGATAAACTCCAGTAAGATTCGCACATCAGTCAGACGCAAGCACATCCTAAAGTGTGCAGTTTCTCTGTTGGAAGCGACAAGACTGTTTGAGGCAGATTAAGGTGAGAACTGGGGTCAAACTTGGTGGCGTAATTAATTTGCCTTAACAAAAAAAAAAATAATACCTAACTGATTCCAACTTAATCGCATGCGCTATTGCTTTAATGTTGACAGCTCTATACGTTATATATTGGACTGTAATTTCTACGGAATAAGCTCCAAAATGTAGTAGACCTGTGGCTCTATCCCAACTTACACTATGTCTTTTAAAGAACTGTCCTTAAAACCCCTTAACAGGCCAGGATTTTGTCAATTTTCCACCTGACATTACACCTATACATCTTGAGGGTTTCTATTCAAGCCTTACATAAAAAAACGTTCATGGAATGTTGGTAGAAATCATAATTATAATTTTAATAGAAAGTACAGAAAAATAATCAAGTAAATCTGCAACTGCCAAAATATAATAAATAAAATCATAAAATTGGCTCTTTCCTGAACTTCATTTTAAAATCTATGTTTTCCTGAATACAATTAAAACAGTTCAGGTCCTCCAAACCTTTAGTTTCCTTATGGTTGTCTAGTTCTTACGTCTATTTTCAAACATGCAAACTTTGGGTTGATTCCTGTTACTGATCTGAAGTTATAAAGTGGAGTAGAGAGAAAACAGGCAGCTTCTCCAAATTTCCTGTAGGAGTGTAAATAACTAATTTTACTGCAGAGAATAAGTGTTTTGTATCACCCATATACAGGTCAAGGCATGTTAAAAGGTTAAAATAGACCTACACAGTTTATAGGCTGTTTATGTGGGGTGTATGTCTGTGTGTGTGTCTGTGTGTCTTTTTGCTGTTACCTGAAGCTGTTTCTGTGGCTGTGTGGTCTGTGTGGTTGTGGGCAGCACCTTGTCCCGAGTGCCCCGGGCTCGATCGCCGCCCAGCGAGGTCATCATATACAGTATATACAAAACAATGTATGTACAAAATAGAAAAATCTGAAACATAAAACACAAAGAGAATTACTTGTTACTAGAGTTACTTGTCTGAACAGGCAATTAGTAGAACAAGTGTTGAGGTATTTTCCCTGTACATAAGGGTATAAGAACCCACACTAATTGGGGTCTTTATTGTTAATGTACATTTAGAATAGCTGCAATTTTGAATAGCTGCAAATTTTGGCTGGAGAGTTTGTTCCGTTTTCACCTTTTATAACTAAACTAAATTGCACCTATATAGTGCATGCAGTCTACATTTTAAACGGTTTTCTAACTCACTGTCTCAAGTACCCATTCCCACCACATCCGTCTCTTTGTGCACAACATCTACAATACAGGCTCTGCAGGGTTAAAAGTTTTGTAACTGCCAAGCAAACACACAAGGGCCGTATCAGATTCCTTCCCTCCTAAATCCAGTTGGGCAGGATTGAGCAATCCTTTGACCACCAGGAACACTACAGGACACACACACACAGACATCCACACACCACTCATCTGGTCTAAACTAAAGCCAAGCAAGACTGAACCAGTGTCCACTTACACATCACAACTGTAGATCTCACTATCCTAATAAAACACACACACGCATACACACATACAGTGAAAGTAGATCTGAGAGACTGTGAGCAGAGACGAGATAAAAAGCTATGAAAAATCTACTGAAACATGATGTGTTGTTAATCATGTCAGTGCAAGTCAGCACTTCATAATAATCCTGAATAATACAATGTAATATTGTCTAATACCGATATCGCAATATATATCATACAGTTTTTGTTTGAGATACCTAATCAATATGTGGCTTCAAATATCTGTATTTATACTGAAACATATGTGCTCTAAACTTCCTAAGACTCACCCCCGAATATGATTTATTTTTAAGTTACTGCTTTGTAGGGGTGTAAGAAAATATCGATACACTTGAATATCGCGATATTACGTTTCGCAATACTGTATTGATTCTCAAAAACGCTGTATCGTTTTTTTTATTATGTATGTTTTTGTTAAACTCCCGGCAGCTAGATGGCAGACAGTAGTTACTTTGGTGTTGTTTATTCACCCAGCCGCGAGGTGGGAGTGCTGTGATCTATCTTGATCCATTCGGTGCCTCCAGTACACTGCAAGTAAGTACAGCGCAGCATTAGCATTAGCACCCCGCTGGCGAGGCAGAATCTTAACGCGTTATGCCGGGTCCTGGGGTGTACAGAGCTGAAGTGTGGGCTCATTTTTGCTTCCACAATAAAGAAGGCAGAGTGTTTAAAACTGTTGAAAAAAGTGGCATGATATAGGCTGCCACCACAGCCCTACTGCTTTGTTACATACTAGAGAAAACGTGCAGTGAAGACTATTTATTGTGCAATTCTGTGTAACTGACAACAATAATATAATTTATTATATTTGTTTGTTAAAGAGTATTTTATCCTCTTTTGTTATAAAAATAAGATGCCGTGAAGTATCGTAGAGAATTGTCCTGCGATATATGGAATATCGCAGAATCACAGTATTATGACAACATTGTGATATATTGTGGGATGCCCGGTATCCCTAATAATTATCACGTAATAAAACTTGTAACACACTAACGTGCAACTAGTATTGAGTCCCACGATTTTTGGCATGACTCATGAAAGCTAAAGAATCCATATCAGCCACCAATTTGCAGGAAATCTGTGGTGAATATGAGGAAATATGATTTCTGTCAGAGTTGCTTGTCTCATTGCACGGGTGCCAGACACAATCATTACCACTCACTGTGCTCTCCACTGTGGGTGGACTGTGCTGTCCGATACTCATGCGACACTCTGTGTGTTCGAGGAATGTTAAATGCCCACACAACTTCAGAAATGGAAAGCTCCATTCATCTGCACCCACTATTAGACCTCACTCCAACTCCCATAATTCATATCACCTTGCCAGGAGCATGCTGGCCAGTGTTCAGTCTCACTCACAAGATAATACCTCACAACTTATACAGGTGTGGGTGTCCCAAGCTGTTCCCTGTGGTAATAAATTTTGATGATCAATTTTCATACTGCTATCCAGGGGTGGGCAATATGGCCCTAAAATAATATCAGGATATTTTATGGTATTTACACAATAACGATACTCCTGGCGATGTGACAATTAAAAAAAATAATTCAAGAATACACTACTGCAACAAAGTGAACATTTTATTTTATTATTGCATACGATATGATATGGCACACCCCTAAATGAGATATTAACAAATACAATAATTTTATCAGATTTGTAACAGAAGTCAATGATCCAGAATATCATTATACTAATAATTATTTTGCTAAAAACAAGTAGTACCCTGACGTAATAAATAGGGGTGGGTGATATGGCACAATATGTCAAGGTATAATATCAGTCACAATTTTTAAAAATGCGTACGATATAAAAATTATTGCGTACGATATAATATGGCACACCCTTTCTGTTATCTCATTTTTTTTTTTATGTCAGTGCAATACACATGTACATTAAAGTTAATTTAATTAAACAATGCAACAGAGCCGGATTCCAATTTTGCCCAATTTATTGGCGTAAATTCATTGCAAAGATAGAAACAATGTAACCAGAGAAGTTTAATGTTGTCTTACTTAGAATCCACCAGAGTTTATAGGTTTGTAGACCAGACCTGTTCACAGTGGTGCTAATAAAATGGGTAGATGGGCAAAGAATTTAATGCCTCAAACAGCCTGATGCCTGAAACATTATTAAGGTTGTGCACAGCTTTTCTACTGCAGGGCCAAATGGTTTAAAGTTTTTTTTTAGCAGGTGTAGAGTTTGATCCAACCAGTAGAGGTGGTCTTGGTCCAGATCTACTGAACCATGCTTTAGTTCATCTGCTGTGTGAAAGCACTTTTATACATGGTTACGATTTCAGACCAATTACAGGAATTTGAAGCAGCCACAGGAAAAAAAAAAAAGAATGGAAGGGAAGATTAACCCTTATTTATAAGAGCTAGAATTCAGCACAACATTTGGCAACGCAACTCAAAGCCAAACTCATAACTAACATTCCACACACCAACTTTTAATATGAAGTATAGAGAGACTCTATACTTATAGTATAGTATAGAGAGACTGCAGTATGAAATCAAAAACTAACTGGATCAAACACACACAGTGTAACAAAACACAAACCCTGGTGTGGACTATGGTCCGGCAGCAGCCTTTCAGTTACGATTTAGCCTGGTTGCGATTTCTGTTTCAATTTGCAGCATTGCTTAATCAAGATCAGGACTTGCACAAAAAAATTAGAAACACATGTTACATTTATTTGCCTTACATTTTAGCTTTTAACCAACTGTATGCAAACAATATTTCACATTTATTTGTGGATTGGGTCTTTAAACCCTCTTTTTTGCATTAACAGATTAAATAAAACAACATACCTAGTGAAACGAATACAAAATAAATTAAATATAGCTTAATTCATCGCTTGGTCCTTTTCCGGCATAAAATAAATACGCCAGTAAACGTCGATTTGAAATATCTGCCAAATCAAGGGCATTAGCCAAATTCTGATAATTGAAAAAGAAGAAAAAAGCAATAATTAGCCAACCAATATATTTCCGGTGTCATAGTGCATCCCTAAAATACAGAACTGTGTTTCTATACAGCTACCAGCCTCATCCCATATTACTACCGGCATCGTCCAACGTCACTAACGCCAAATACTGTACACGTCCAATATAGTCACCACCACATAAGCAATGACAGGGACCGGCCTCATCTAATGTTGCTATGGCATCAGCCCGGCCAGCCCTCCCTCAAATGGCTTTGCGGCCCCAAGTATGGTTAACTAAAAGTGTTGAGAAAAACACTTCCAGCCTGATTTGTAAGCACCCTGTAACGAACCGTGTACGTATTCAAAAACCCTGCAGTAGAAAAGCAGATATGGATTCAGATTTTCATTACGTTTTTAGAATAAAGGCATAGAAAGAGCTACAATAACACTGAGTAACAAAATATCTGCCCAGTATTATTTGTTTTATGCCAATCTTCGATATATATGTATATAGTGCATTAATAACAATATTATGACATGTTAGACGATTAACATCTGTAGAAATCTGGTCAACATTCCTGTTTTCATTTCATTACATATGTCGACAATGTTTTAAACTAGTGATTTCTTTTAATGATTCATTCATTTAGGATATTTTGACTGTTTTTATCATTAAATACCAATTCATAAATATTCTGTAGCAATTGGTTGACGATCAATTATAAAAATGCGTCGACTCCAAATTGAAACTTCACCACACCACACCACACAAAGTGCTGGGTAGGAATGGGAATCTCAAGATCTTCAGATACAATTCTCAAGATACAATTTTATCACAATATGTTTCCCATGATACTGTGATTGTGATAATCGATATATAGCAAAACAATTCTCTACGCTACTTCACAGCATCTCTGTTTTTGAGAATAAAATACTTCTAAATTAGCAAATAACAGGAATTACTGATTTATTGGTGTCAGTTTTACAGAATTTTACAACCAATATTCATCACCACGGGTTCACCCTATTCATTTGATTATTGCCACCAAGTGGAGTAATGAAACATTTAAACACTGTCTGGGCATTTAAATCTGACATTCTCACACTGTTTTTGCAGTTTTGAAGCAATAGAGAAAGCTAAAAAGAGAAGCCACACCCATAGAAAGCAGAGATGGAGGACAAGAAAAAAAAATCGTGACTAATCGAATAATCGGATAAATAATCAACAGATTAGTCTACTACCAAAATTTGTATGTAAATTTATTTAACACAATTATTTCTGTGACAATATATGTTGCAAATAAAATAGCTATATTTAATTATATTTAGTTATATTTAGGTGAGCTCCTACATCTGATTCTTATCACCATTACAAAGAAGCAAATCTGACCGATGGAATTTTTTGCTAATTTGAAAAACCTGCTAGGTCAGTACCAGCATGATCCAACGTGGTCATAATAAAAACACAGACACACACCTCTAATGCTGGTAATAACAAAGGATTTGTATACAATTCGAGTACAACACTGGCTTTGCTAAAAGCTCATTCATAAAACATGAGGCTTAAAGAGGGTAACTACTGATAACAAGTACTGATTTACTGCGTGTGTCAGGCAAAGCAGATGGGCCTGTCCAGAACAACACTGTATCCGGCCTAGAAAAACACTACCCACCTTAAATTAGAGCAGAACAACTCAATGTGTTATTTACACAACTGTCTAAAACAAGGCTAAACTTGTAGACAGCTCAGAAACCCCCCACATGGAGCACAGGTGATGTTTTCTATTGTGTGCTGAGGACTATCTGACTATCCAAAAACACTACTTTAAAAGCAGGACATGTTAATTAGGCCTGGACGAAATGGCAAAAATTTATATGGCAATGTATTGCAAAATATATTTCTTAGTTTTGGTCAATACGATGTAGCTGATATAGTCATTGATATGAACAATATAAAAGCAATCGCAGTGTTGTACATAATTATGCATTGATTTGGTACAAATTGTATATCCCTATATTTAATGTTTTACATGCAGACAAAATGCATCAACAGTAGCAAATTAATTTATGTACATAGTTTTATTTTTCATTTTTAATCCATTTTTGCAGCACATCATCTAATTTAATAGGGTTTTTCTACATTCTGTAATAAAATGTACCTTTGGGTCAGTGTTCTTCAAGAACTGATGGTATTAACAATAACGTGCATACATCGTATCGCCCACCTCTAGTGCTTATATTTGTTTTATTTTATTGAAAAATATTGAATAATTCAAATTTCTGTGAAATGTCTCTATTGTACGACTTCAGTTATCCCTTTATGGTTGCCTCCTATAATTAGTTTCTGCTAAAAATTTACAAAAAACAGGTCATCCACATCAGGAAACTCTCCACAAACTGATAACCTGTCAGGTTCTCCTATGATGTACGAAGAGAGCTCTTTATGCTAGAGAGAGAGAGCACAGATCTATAAAGAGGAATTCCTTCAATGCTTTGTTTTTCACTAAACTCTGTGGTCCTCTGGTAATTTTAGTCCCGTCCAGACACAAATGGTCACCCTTTTTTTCAATTGCAGTCTGGATGCAAGAGTTTTATCACTGAGTAGAAGTGTGAAATATTTAAATATTTAATATATAAACTAATCCTGTCTAGATAGGGCTACATCTGTCGTCAACTACATCATGTTGTCATCAGCTACATGGGCAGAATGTTAGGTATGAGTTCGGTGAGTTGCTTTGCCAGGTGTTGTGACGAATTCTAGCTCTCTGTCAGGATCCAACTCCCCCCATGCTGCTGCAATGATGCGCCTGCACACCAAGGGGGGTCGTATTCTGGCACAACACTAATTGTTTTTTTCTGGGTTGTTTTGAGACTGCCTAAAATTTCATTAGATGGTCTGCAAGTCAGAGAATAGCTCTTTCGGTTAGACCAAATTCTGGTGCTTTGCTTTAGACCGTGGTTCGCAGCCCATTTCACATTTCACTACTATGGTTTGGACCCAAACTTAAAAGTCTAAAAGTTCAAAATTCCTGACCAAACAAGGCAGGTGTGTAAGCACCCTGAGATAGGAAGCAGTAGATTTACAATCTGAACACTGTTCAACTGTGGTGATTTTTCTTCTATAAACAAAAACAATCAGTGAACCTCCGTTGAGCTTCAGAGTAATTGAACAAAGAAGATAAAATACAAAAAATACTAAATAGGCTATAGGCTTCCCCAACACCAAATCTACCCTACTGACAATTATGTATTTCGCAATAGACTGCTAGAACCTTTGTTTACAGAAATTACCAAAATCCCCTTTCTTCTAGACAGCTGACATTGACTGGCATGCCTCTGTGTCTGCAAAATTACTTCTGCAAATTAATTATGAAATACAGAAGAGATTCCAATAGCTGGTGAACGTGGCCATTCCAGAAAGTAATTATTGTGACAGGCCTAGTAATAAACTTAATCAATTCAAATAACAATTTGCTTTAAACTTCATAAAACATTTCCTCAAATAAATGTATTTTTCCTCAACTTGATTAGGAATACTTTTACACCAGTAGCTAAATTTCTTTAGCATCCGTTAAAAACATTTACAAAATGCCTCAAACAAAATCAACAAACCATTCCCTCAAAACAATCTGTTCCTCAATTTAGATTATGCATCCGAGCATCACTTTACACTTTACTGAACACACCTTTTCTAAATCTAACTTTTTCTTTTGTTTCATGATTTTTTTACATTGTAAATTTAATATCGGCTATAACATTACCAAAACTATACTGGAACACATGTAGAACTATTCTGTAAACAAAAAGTGTTAAACACACTAGAATATATGTTTTATCTTTTATATTCTTCTAAGTAGCACATTTAGCTTTGATGACAGATCTGCAAACATGGTATTTTAATCTGTGTCTTTTTTTTTGTTGTTATTTCAGGCATTTTTCATTTTCTGCAAATAAATGCTCTAAATGACAATATTTGTATTTGGAGTACAGGAGAAATCTTGTCCGTAGTTTATATAATAAAATAACAATGTTTATTTTACGCAAACATATATCTATAAATAGCAAAATCCGAGAAACTAATATATAAACAGAAGTGTGCTCCATTTGTTCCAGAGCTGTATAGATTAGCCACCCTCGGTCTGTGTACCTGTGTAACTTATTTATTATCTGATATAAAAGCTAAATAGTTATTATTTTTTCTGTCTGTTCCTTTAATAACATCAAGTTCTGTTAAAGTGTCGAGGTATACACAACATTTTGTAGGTTGTGAACACTGTATTTAGCTAGCTACTTAGCTCAATAATACGTTTAAAAAACGAAATTAAATTAAATAACGTTACTACCAAATAACAGTTCGCTGGCTAGTAAGGGTAAAAAGAAGCGACTGTGTTCGTGAACTAGTTATTTATCTAGGTTAGTTAGAATTAGGACGAAGACAGCCCGAGTTTAAACAATAGCTATAGCTGGGATGCAGGGGATGTTGTTGTGGCTGCGTTACATTTAAAGGCATCTAGGTTAGCTAGCTAGCTTAGCAAGCTCGCTAACTAACTTAATCACAAACAGACAGTCGTTTCCTGTTTAAAATTAAATTCCTGACTTTTTAACTCACAGATTATTCAGGTGCTACTTAATATAGTTGCAAAAAGATTACATTTATTAGCGAATTTCCAACATAATAAACTGAATAATCAACTGAAAGAAGATCGGAGCCGTTAGAGGTTAGCCAAAGCTAGCTAGCAACAGAGCAACCTAGCTGGATCTCAGGACCCTCTCTTTGTCCTAACAGGCTATCTAACTAGCTAACTTGCTACTTGATGGAAAAATCCAGCTCCAGCACGTAAAACGCCACCCCAGGATTTCGCTCCAACCGCTGACAAGCCTCCACGTAACCAAGCTGCAGAAGAGCCGCCTAGCCGGACGGAGCAAAATCCCGGAGTACGTTTTAACATCACGGATCTGGATTTTCCATCTCTACCAACACAGCTAGCAGCCCGAGCCGGGAAACATGCTTATAAAAGCCCTACAGACCAGAGATTCCCCCGCTTTCGGTTCGATACCACCGGGTTAACCGGGCGCTCGCGCCTCTCGGTCTGGTTTGAACCGTATAATCCTCTCTGAGCGGGGAGAGACGGAGCGGATGAGTATTTAGATGTTTTTTTTATTACCTGCTAACACGCTTCACACTCAGCCAGCAGCAGCAGCAGCAGACTCCGTCACGTGACCCGCAGCGCGCCGCCGAACCAGAACAACAGCGCAGGGCGCGCGCGCTCGCTCGCGTCGGGCACGCGCACAGTGTACACACAAACAATGAGCGTGGTTAGCGCGTGCGCGTCCACGACACGCTGCCCTTCGGTTTTATAACGTTAGTTAGCCAGTGGCGGATTAAGGTGAGAGGGGCCCCTAGACTACAGTTTGAATGCCTCTCCTCATCCCAAACACTTCTTCACACACAACAAATTATTATATTTATATTAATAGTGTCAATGTTTCCTGTTCCTATTTTATATTTTATATAAAAAAATATTTCTAATTTGTATCCCATTTCATATTACCCAACCCACTAATGAGACTTCTTCTATCACAAGTAATGCCCCAACACAAGAAGAGTGAAGACTAGCGCATGCCTCCTCTGATACATGTGAAGTCAGACTCCGCCTCTTTTTGAACTGCTGCTGATGCAGCATTGTCTAGTAGCATCACAGTGCACACGGAGGAAAGAGCAGCGACTCGATTTCAATACATCAGCTCACAGACGCCTTGTGCTGTTCCACATCACCCTTTGAAGTGATGAGGGGAAAGAGCGCCAGAGAGAGCAAGGCCAATTGTGCCCTCTCAGGGCTCTGGTAGCCGATGACAAGCTGCATGAGCAGGATTCGAACAGCAATCTCCTGATCAGTGGCGCAAAAAGGGGGTATGCAGCCTATGCGACGCATAGGGGCGCTGCACAAGAGGGGGCACCAATTTAAAGACACATAAAAATAATGAAATTCATATGTTATAGAGATGTATTACACACATAGTAATCTATTTTAAGCATTTCTTACTTTTTTATTGTAGATGATTATGGCTTACAGCCAATGAAGACCTTTTGGCAATATAGTGTATTTATTATTTAAACCTGTATATGTATAGTTATATGTGCATATATATTTTTAAATATGTATATAATGAGTATCATGTCAAGGTATGCACCTGGATTTTGTTGTTGGTAACCATACAAAGAAAATAAAAGCAATATTGATCTTATTATTAATCTTTAACAACCACATTACCTTTGAGGCTCTGTACCGATCAGACAAAATCAAGGTAAGCCATAAAAAGAAGTTCCATTCTGCTCAGAACAAATTTGGCTGTAACCCAAACACTAAAATGTGCAGATCAGGTTTTAAAGTCAAATTAAAAAGTACTCAAGGACTAGCGTTCCGAAACTGCAGAGGATAAAGTGACAAAATAAAGCTTTTAAATTGACAGATGAGCGCTGGCACCAACTACAGATATTTGAGTAGAGGAATGTGGGGCATAAACTAACCAAGCTCTTAAGCTTTAAAACATGCCAAATGTGAATTTCAGTACTTTGCTGAAAATAATAAGCATCTTAAAATAAGCCATCATGCTCTTAACTACTGTCCCACAGGAAATAACACACAGCTGATTTCACCCAGTGTGAGTGTGAGCTGTTTTAGGCTACATTTGTTACAGGATTAGATCAGTAACCACTTAGGCCTTTTGCAATAAATTCTGCACCGTAGATTAATACTAAACTCAAACTATGAAGCAAACATTTAGAATGAAAAAGTGTTAAACAAACCAGAATATGCTTTATATTTTACATTCTTCAAATTAGGCACCTCTTGCTTAGATGACCGCTTTGCACATCTTTTTCAGTCAGCTTTATGAGGCAGAGTCACCTGGAATTCAGGATTTCAGTTAACAGCTGTGCTGAACTCGTCAAGAGTTCATTACTTGAATTTCTTGCCTCTTAAGTGTTTGAGAGCATCAGTTAAAGTAAAGTAGTGAAGAGGTAGAGTTACAGGTATACAGTGAATAGTGAATATTTGAGTAATGTTCTAATCCAGATTATTGCAAGAACTACTCTACTAAATAAAGAAAAAAAAATACTCTAATAAATGAAGGTCAGTTGCAAAGACAATCAAAAACATTATGATGAAACTGACTCCCATCAGAACTGCCTCTTGAAAGGAAGAGCAAGAGTTTCCTCTGCTGCACAGGATGAGCTCATCAGAGTTACCAGCCACAAGTTAACAGCTCCCCAGATAAGAGCAGCTAAATGTGTATTTTGTATTTTGGGTTGTTTAACACTTTTAAGTTACTACATTATTCCTTATGTGTTCCTTTAAAGTCTGGGGGACTTCAGAATTAATTTACAATGTACAATAAAAAAAAAACCTTTTGTGTGTTTTTAATAATTCAATGTTTACTGCATTTTTCAATAATGTAATGATATTATATCAAATGCCAATATCCTTTACAAAAATAGATATTGTGAAAGGTCTATAACCGGGTCAACATTTTCATTGCTACTGGCTCAATCCAGATGCCTACTAAATCCAATATGATGTAAATTATTTATAATAATTTCAGACACAGAAATTATCAAGAAAAGTTCAAAAAAAGAGGCAAGATGCAAGATGAGAACTGGAAGAAAAATACATCAATAGACTTTTATTCATTATTTTCTCTTTAAACAACTTCTTGGGTTTGTTTGTGTCGCTTGTTTTTGTTGTTTCTGAAAATGTATGTTTTCAGACTTCAGTAATCTGTAAAAACATTCATGTAGTGTGTATAAAAAAAGAGGGCACCACCGAAATAATGACGGTTAGTCCACACACACACGCACGCACGCACACGCACGCACACACATCCTCAAACATGTACATAAAATGTATTAACCCTCTATAAGATTTCAAATACGTATACACACATTTATATATAAAATACGTTTTAAAAGTGATGGGTATTTGTCTAATATATGGTCGTTATCACATCTGCTGTTGTTCTAGCTTTTTACCTTTTTTTTGCAAACGAATTTATGAAGGTTTTATGTTTTAAAAAAACAAAACAAAACCAAAAAAAAACATCAACCTGCAAACAGTCTTTCACAGAAAGACTCAGGAAAGGCAACAAAGTCACTCACTACGACCCTGCTTCTGCTGAAAAGGAGGAAGTATAGATGAAGAATCTTCCACTGGTAGACGTTCAGAAGCAACACACTGCTAACAAAAATGATTGTACCTGAACACCATGAGTGCTAGTGACTTACAAGGGGAGAAAATAAATTAGTCAACTCTGGGGGGGGGGAAAGAAAACAAAAATTAATATTATTTCCAACGTTATGTATATACTCAAGTCTCACTTACAAAGTAGAGACAGTCAAATTAAAGTTGTTCTTCATCACATATCAAAAAACAGAGAGGACCCTCAAATTAATTCAAATCGAATTAAAAATCACGAATCAATTCGCACAGGGCCACGTTCTGAATCGGTCATCATTTCCTCTCACCAGCAGGTGAAATAAAAGCAACAAAACAACAAGAACTAGTCTCCTTTGACTGCTGTCTGAGCTCATGCTCCAGAGGTTTTCTGTGGACCCATCATATACGTTCATCACAGTCTTGTGGATCCCAATCTGTCTGTGACCACCAGGGCATATTATGGCACAGTAAAAGGTGGTACTCAGACGGTTCTCTCGCTCTTCTCTCCCAAACAGAGTCAAATTTCACATCCAATCAGTCTCTCCTATCGTTCCATCTTCTTCGCACTTCAGTCCATTGCTAGCCAAAGATGAACAAAAACACAGGGCCACCAAATAGCTTCATCAGCTGCATTATCGTCCTCAGGACACAGAGAAACGAAATAACAAAAAAACCCGAAACGAAACAAAGAACAAGAACATCATCCACCCATCCTGGCTGTTAAATATTTTAATATCTTATTTAATACTTCGTCAAAGTTCTCAGAGGCAACTCCAAACAGAGCACCTCGCTGATGCCACTCCCAGCTTTGCATCGTCTTTACAGACATAAAACAAACAAGGAGCCGAGGAGGACAAAAAAACGGGTGAAGAAAAAAAAAAAAGAGAGAAAAATCTGAGGCAGAGGACACAACAGGTCACAGACTTTAAAGAATTGAGAAGATGATTCATGTTTCACTCTCCTGAGCTCACTGAGAATAGAGAAGAAGAAAACAAAAAAGACAGAAAAGTGCTGCAGATGCGGAGTGAGCACAGTGGAGCAATAACGACGAGGGTGAGGGTGTGTGAGAGTGAGGGTGAGAGAATGCTGTTGGAATGGATTAATGGATGGATGGATGGATGGGTGGATGGATGGATGGATGGATGGGTGAAGGCTAGCTCCAAAGGCCGGCGTAGTTCCCGTGCAGCCCAGAGCAGAGAGGTCCTCCAGCCACAAACAGCTTGGTGCCCGTGTCATCGTAGCAATGTGTGTAGACGGCGTTGGGGAAGGAGCTGATATCTGAGAAGTAGCTTCTCCACGTCTCGTCATGGTTCTAAAACACAAAGAGGGACTTGTCAGACTTCATCGTGATTTTTAAAAAAATATCTTGTCTAAATCTAAGTACACATGAGAAATATGATGATCAATTATAATCAATTATGCCACATTATACCATAGTTAGTTCCGACCCGGCAATGTGATTGGCTGAGAGGCGTTTTAAGAGTGCCATTATCAGCTGCTAATGCACTGTAACCAAAGCTAATACCAATCTATACATGTAAACTATTAATTAAAAAACTAATTTGTGTTTTGATAATCAATACAGTAATAAAAAACATAATACCACAATACTTGGATATATTGAGGGTTTCTACTATGTGTTCCTGGTACACATGACACTGTAAATTGAGCAAAGTTAAATATCTACAAAGCTTCAATAATGGAATGTTCCATTCATTTGTCTGGCACCCACTATCAGGCCTCGATCAAACTTCATAACTCCTGTCTCCTTGCTGTGAGAATGCTGGCCCTGTGTTCAACCTCACTCACAAGATAGCACCTCACAGTGTATACAGGTGTGGACATTCCCAAGCATCCCTTGAGGTAACACTTTAGCAGTATGTCATGCTAGTGGTCGGGGTTTAAGCTCAACACAAATTAAACCAATGCTACCAATCTTTACATTTAAATTATAAATGAAAATACAATCAATCAATTCAGCATTGCAAAAATCAATTAAAAAAAATCAATACAAAACTTTAATAAAAAACATAGTGATGTACCAGCCAGCCTCTCCCTGTTGTGAGTTTAAGGATGCCATCTGCAGTGCGCTTCTGGTAGCCGCCGGATGAACAGGATGGACTGTCAAGGAACCTCTGGGCCCTGATGTCATAGAAGAGCAGGGAGCCTTGGCCTGTACCCACCGTCACTATGTGCTCATAGAAGCTGACAGAGCGGATCCCTGTTCAAACATTACACACAGCACAGTGCGTTACACCACAACAGATCGGAAAAGATTATTGGAGCATTAGTGTGGGCAGTAGGTTAGTGGAACATACCACTGCCGCGCTCCCTGGAGCTCACAGACTTGATGTTCTGAGAGGACTGCCGAGGGTCAAGGAAAGACACGTGTGCCTGGGAACCGACAGCATACACTGACCAGTCCAGTCCGTATGCCAGGCACACATTCTCCTTGCAGTAAGGAAGCTTGGTAGACAGCTCCTAAAAAACACAAAATGCACGAATAAGTATATTTATCGGAATAAATAACACAAAAATATCACAATGTGGTTTCTTCTTTTTTTTTTTTAAGTTTTTTTTTTTAAAACATTTTACAAACAAAAACACAAACACAATTTTTCAGTCATGTTTCTCCACAGCATATTTTTGTTACATACAATAAAAATGAAAGTAAAACAAACATGTTACATTAACAATCGTTTTTTTATATAAGATTCAAGACATTTAAAATAAAACTGGAGACAAGAGCTTTTTTTAAAACACAATGGCCTGAAATTATGCAATTATCCATAGCGATTTTGCAACGTGTTTTCCACATTTTATGTTAAATTATGCATATTCATAGCCACACAAAATCTGTCTGAGATCTCTTGAGACCTCTTTACAAATTCCGAATTTTATGACTTTTAGACTTTTAAAAGGTTATTTTAAAATAAAAAATCTTTTCAGAAAAATCCCAGATTAGTTTGATCGGTACCACTTTAAAATAAGACTACCTTTCTAAAGGGTTTATAAATGGTTTACAATTAGTTTATTAATTGTTACTAATTAGGTTGTAAATACCTTAAAAATCATTAATAATCAGTTATTAATAATCAGTTATAACACATACGTAGAAAGGGCAATAATATAGATGGCTGTGGGTTCACTATTTGGCAAACAACAGGTCATTGTTGCCCTTTCTACATATGTGTTATAACTGATTATTAATGATTTTTAAGTAATTTACAACCTAATTAGTAACCATTAATAAATTAATTGTAAACCCATTTATAAACCCTTTATAATGGTAGTCTTATTTTAAAGTGGTACTGTTTGATCTATTGCATTATAGATGTGGTTTCTGGCTACTTTACCTTACACAGGTTGTCCTCAGCCTTCCATAAGTGAAAATACCCATCTAGAGACACAGCACCCAGCTCCTGATTGAACAGATGAAACAAATATGCATTAAAAATATGCACATAAAAAAACACATCTAAATGTAATCTGACATAGAGTTCTATTCATATTTGGACACAGACAAAGTTTTTTTTTATTTTGTTTCTGTATATTACTAAAGTGAATTTTAAATTGAACAATTCGGATGCAATTTAAGCCCAGAATTACAGCTTTAATTCATTTTATTTCAGAAGCTCAAAAGTAACTGAACAAATGAAATAACCGGAAATTAAATGTTATTTCCTTTTATTTAGTTGAAAACCCTTTGCTGGCAATGACTGAAATCTTGATCTCATTGACATAACCAGATGCTGGGATTCTTACTTTAAGAAATAGCATTAGAGTCAAATGTCTTCGGTTCCTTTTAAAAAAGGGTGGCACAAAGGGTTAAGGAGAAGAAACCAATTCACTATATTCCAGGTAACAAAAACAAAACTTGTGTCGGTGTCCAAATATATACAGACATAAATGTATGCTATGTAGAAAGAGGGAAAAAAGAGGCAGACCTTATGGCTGTTATTGAAGGCTAGGGCGCGCACTTTGCAGTTATAGGGGTGAGTGTATTCCTTGGGGATGTCTTTAAGGGCACGGTGGGAGATATGGGCATAGCAGGGGACTCCCTCCTCAGCCTGCTGTTTCTCAGCCTGGTCCAGTACCTCCTCAGACACCTCCCACAGACCCATAGAGCCATCCCGAGAACCTGAAACAATACAGGACATATAAACAGTAAGGTCACAATATTATTACCAATTCCTTGTTTCTACACTTACAGGCCATACCTGCACCACACACACTAACACACAATCTCCACCATGTCAGTGTCAATGCTGAGAATGGCCCACATAAACCCAAATACAATCTGCAATGTAGTGGAAGGATATTGAAGTTGGCATGGTTTTCCAATATTTTAGAACAGTTAGCAGTAGCACTAGCTGAGGTTAGCATCGTTTATTGCTAGTAAATGCTGTAAACCAGGGCGCCATCAGCTAGCGGTTCATCCCATGTAGCTTGTTTTAACATGGTGAACGCACAGACTACAGTCCAATATACTCGCCTCTGAATGGCGAAAGATCTAGCGCTGCGGTTAGCGGCTAATGTTAACACTGCTCCAGTGTTGGTGCTGGAGATCTATACTTAAACTCCTTCATAGCGCTGTACTTCAGCGGAGTGGCTTTACTGCTCCTTATTACCTGACTGGTAAAATTCATACATTATAAGGCGAACTGTTGATTTTTGGGAAAATGTAAGGATTTTAAATGTGCTATATAGTGCGAAAAACATAGTAATTTGATAAACACCACAACATAGAGTAATGAAGCAGTAACTTTATTAAGTCAGATTGGGGCGTTAGATTGGTATGACAATTAAAATAGAACTGGGAAATGTATCAATATTTGATAGTATCATGATGAATTTTCTTATCATATCAACAAAGTGCTTTAATAAGCATACAGAAAATTTAAATCAATGCTTAAAGAAGCACAGGTCCATCTGTAGATTTCACTACAGGGAGTGTAAAAAATTAATTAATTGAATTATATTAAATTGGATGATGTGCAGCAAAAACTAAAACATGCATTGCATTTGTATTTGAATATTTGGGTAACAGTTATTGAAATGCATTTTGTCTGCATGGCAAAGCATTGCAATACATACTGTGCATAATGAAAATGTTTCTAAATGTTGTGGTATATTTTTACCATTTCGCCCAGCCCGGTCAGTGTGTGATTGCATAAACCACAGGTGGTGGCTTTTATACTTTTTAATAGATATTGATATTATACTGTATTGCTTGGAAAGAAAAAAAATTGGAATATTAATTTTGCTCATATCGTCCAGCACTAAGCTGTAAAGATCATTAGAAATTCTAGATAGAACATTTTTTTGTATATAATGGTTCTAATGGATGCACAGAAGACGATATATATGATTTTGAGCTTTATTATCTGCGCCTCAAGATCCATGTCAAGCACAGATATGGACAGTGACAGTCACTTCATTTACAATTGGATTTTTTGTTTTTGTATGTACATTTTTTTTGAATAAATGAGACTTGTTCACTTTAAGTAGCAATACATTTTACTGCACAAAACCAAAAATCACACACAATTCAAGTATCTTACCCGATACAGCCATTGTGTCACTGATCCAGGCAATGGAGAAAATCCAATCATTGTGGCCGTCCTGCAAACAAATAAATAAAAAAATACAAATAGTTTGAGCCACACAAAACTATATCAAGTTATCACTATATCAACTATATCAACTATATAATTTCATATTCCCTTTTACAAGACTGCGCTTGAATTTATTTAGGTAAGAAAACGCATTAAATAATTAAGAAGTCAAACATCACTGGTTTTTAAACCGACAGACTCACATCCCCCACGCAGACTGGGTCTAGGGTGGGCAGTCGGTAGACAGCCAGACTGTTTGGGTTATCTCCTCCAGTGGCTAGCAGGGTGCGGGAAGGGTTAAGCTCGATGGCATGGATGCCACAGCCCTGCTGGGCATCCAGTCCAGCGGCTGAGCCCGGGGCATGAAACAGTGGGCCGCCCATCACTCCCATGCCCAGGGAGCCCCCTCCCCTTCCCTCGCGGTCCTTCAGCATGGGAATGCGGGTGATCTGTCCTGTGAGGACGTCCGCCACAAACAGCTGGGCAAGAAACAGGAATAAAGCAGAAGACCTTCATCACTCGTCTGACCCAGAAAAGACAATATAAACCAATAACACATATAAAACAAATACGTATGTACAGATATCACAATCTCACCGTATTGCACTTGGTCCCACACACCACCTGGCGGTGATTGAGCCACTGAGAGGCGAACACTTTGTTGAGGCAGCCCAGGGAGAACTCTCGCTCTCTGAGAATACCTGGGATGCGTCCGGCAGCAAAGCCACGCAAGCTGCGCTGGAACCTCCACTCATGCTGCTGCTGCGGGCGGAACTCCCGTCCCCGGATAGCACAAACCACGGACTGACGACCCTGCCACCACTGCTGGGCATGCCGCGACAGTGACGACACACGAGCACGCTTATATACAGACTGGCACCAATCAAGCTGTGGAAAGAGAGAGAGAGAGAGCACATACATACAGAGTTAATGTCTGTTTCATGTCTGGAAAAAAACAGTTTCTTTTTATCTATGAAAATCAGGCCCGTCACAATAATTACATAACTATCGACAACATATCGTCACTGTCCAATGAAAAACACTAATCTCCATTTTTGTCCATTTTTAGTTTACTCCATAATTTGAACAGACCAACTGTCCCTTACACTGTGCCAAAATTCCTTGATAAATGGACCAATAGAAACTCTTCAAAATTACCTGAAATAAACTCTTTTTACATTGACTTCCATTAAAGGTTACAATGTTTTTTTTTGTCTTATAAATGTGCTGTTTTGGACACAAGTGTTTTTCATTGCACAGCGACGATATGAACAATAACACAATCATTTTTGCTGACCTCAATTAACAATTTTTTAAAGCAAACAGCTCCCATTAACGTGAACCAGCTGGCGTGTCGACTTTAAAAAAAAAAAAACTTAACAAATATTTTATCTTAACCCTCCTGTTATGTTCATTTGTCAAGAACATCTTCCTGGGTCAGTTTGACCCAGTGCATGTTTAAGTATCCAAAAAAAAGATGTCTGAAACCAAAAAAATCCTTTCATTACTAACTCCATTACTTATTATTCTAGCAATATTTAGTGCAATGATGTTCCTTACCTTTAACAGGTAATGGTTCGATTAGGATAATTCACTCATGTTTTTATGTTTCACTACTTTATTGCTTTTGAAAGACAAACATATAAAACACAATAGTTTTACATATCATTGAAACATAACATTGCAATTTTGTTTTAGTTTTTAATTTAGCAGGGGGTGGTTTCAAATATGTGAGATAAGCCGTTTTCATATTACATATTGATTACACTAATTAAGGCAAGCAGAAGTTTCATACTGAAAATAAGAAATACTTTTAACTAATTTTCCTAGATCTTAAACTGTAACAAACTCTAAAACGGGTCAGTCTGAGCTGTAACATAACAGGAGGGTTAATTACTAGTGATATTTAAACCTTTTTTTTACATTATAATTCCAATATGTGACTATTCTTATTACTTGAAAGTTTAATGTCCTTCAACACGTTAAACTCCTTAGGACTGCTTAAACTATGTTAGAATAAGGTAAAGCATAAGGGGTTAAAATGTGTACATGCATAATTATGCTACTATATTATTATGACAAAAATGTGCCTTCTAGGTATTAACTTCTATGCATTCTATGAAACAAGAAATCTTACAAGGAAAGTAGATTGGAAGACTGGAAGTAATCAAAATCTCTGTAATCATTAATACAAAGACAACAAAAAATATTTCTGATCTCCCTCTTGAATCACATCAATCAATGTTAATAATTAATAAGGCAAAGATTACTGAAGTTGTCATATAAGTATTTGGGGGTATAAATAGATGCAGCACCATCCTGAAGTAGTCCTGTGGACTTTGTTTGTAATTAGACACGGCAACAGTTTTATTTTCTTTGGAGGTTGAAATCATATGGTGCAAACAATATGATTTTAATATTGTTCTATATTTCAGTGATTGAAAGCGTGATTAAATACTGTATGAATTTATGGCTTTGTCACCCAGTGAAGTTAAAGACTAGTTGTTCAGTTGTATCAGACTGATACAAATTTGCTCCAAAATTGTAGGTCAGTCCCTAGAGGATCACTGTCTGATCCAACATGTGTTTTGCCCAAAGAATATGTTCTGTTACCTTCATATAGATGATTTGGAGTACCAAAGATAAGGTTGAACAGATTTAGGAATTTTTTTATTCCAGAGTCAGTTCTGCTGCTTAATCAAGAGTGTAAGATGATTGATAGAACACATGGTGTGGCTGATTAATTTGGGTGTGAGGATATAAGAGGAATATGATTTGGGTTTATGCTCAATCACTCTGGAAAAGGGTACATTTGGACTCCTCAGACCACATGACCTTCTGTTGCTCTAGAGTCTAATCCTTATGTTCCCTATTAAATGTTTTATTTTTTTGTTTAATTAAGGCTACAAAGCTTTTTAGTACCAATCCCTTGAGTTTCCTTGACTTCTGAAACATCTGCTAGGCCGCAATAATCTGTCAATCAATATAAATTGAACGGACCCTAGTCTGTTATTAACATACAGGAATAAATTAAGTACCAGTACCAGGAACAAATTAAATGACCAGATTCAACAGACTAATTATTAGAACAATCATTCTTTACACAAACAATTGCATAACCTGACCAGCAGGACTGATTACGCTGATATGTGTGTTTTGTATTTTTAAACTAGTGATGTGAAATTGCATTATCTTTCAAAACGCCTGCAACTAACACAAACTCCCTCGTCATACATGTGTCCACTTCCTGCCATCCCGAGGCCTGTGGACATTGTCCCTATATTACTGGCCTAGATCCTAGTAGCCAACTAGGTCAGGAGAGGATCTTAGCCCACACACAGACACACACAGACACACACAGACACACACAGACACACACAGACACACACAGACACACACAGACACACACAGACACACACAGACACACACAGACACACCTTGGAGGGCTCAGCCACAAGCACAACTAATTTAACATATAAACTTGTGTCTTAAATAGAGTTCTTTGGATTAAGGCTTCACGATATTGAGAAAAAAATTGCAATATATTGTTGTTCTGCAATATTTAATGCAGAAATGCCATCAGTTGTCAATCGTCCACCATGTCGTCATATAAATAATGCCCTCTTTGTATCATGATTAGAGTAAAAACAATGGTACTTGGGTATATACAATCATTAATCTGGTACATAATGTCATGTAAAATGGAAATATTAAAAAGGAATTTGATATCGTACAAAGCATTGTACTTCCTGCTATTAGACAATTGCAGCCCTATGACACCATGACATTAGTATTTATTAATTAAATGACATTGTGGGATTTTATGAGCTCAGGCTCATAAACGGCGCAACTGATGTATCAGAAAAACTAACCCTAAATCTGAAAAAGTTGTGAAAGTATTTAATATCTTGAGTTCATACAATCTGCAATTAGATAAATGTCAGTGGAAATGTAAGAATCACCGAGTTTACTGTTCTTGCATTTTCTACACTGTCCCAAGCCTTTATGTGTTCTGCCCTTTGTGCTCAGCTTGAATGCAGTGAACTGTCAGCAGCGCACCATAATAAACATTGGTCTGAAAAATTAAACACAGCCCAGATATTCTGCAGTTTTTGGACCAAAAAACTATCCAGAGCAAATGTGTCCAACATTCTTTCATTCTTTCTTTGAAATGTAGTAAAGAAGTGTTTTTTTTTAGCAATCACTGACTTAAATAGTGCTAATACAAGTATTTCACACAAGCACTTTTATCTTGATGAGTAATAGGCATTTATTAAGAGGTTAAATGTAAATACAAGTCAAAGAAAAAGAAAAAGAAAAAGGTGTTGATACGGTAACACCAGGAAATGACAAATTACAGAGGAGCACGCTGAACCTAGATCTGAGGGATGCACGTGTGAACGCCACAAAGATCAAACACTACCCAGAAGTGTCCTAGGACACTGCTCTTCCCCTCCTGCTAGGCCCATCATCCCAACTATTACACAACCACCTGCTCAATAAATTTTATCAGGTTGTAATTAATTAAGCTGACTACAAATATCAGAGCCAGAGACTTGCACAGCTTGCTTACTTCTTGGATCTGAAGTCACCCTGACAATTAACAGGTGAGCAGAAACAGGTGTGCTTGAGTGGAAAAGCACAAAACTATGCAGGAATCCAGCCCTTCAGGACCAGTTTAATCCAGTTTAATTATTTTTAAAAAATTCTGTGGTTTGTGTAAATGTGTGATTTATTAGATTGTATTATAATTTTAGGTAAATATTACGTACACAAATTTTGCAAAATTTGGTAAAAAGGTACTCATTCCAAACATTTGTTTATTTTGACAAATAAATAATAAAAAAATTACATAAATGCATTGATATTTTATAGCTTTTTTATTTTATTTAAATCACTTTTGTCTGTGTTTGTTTGTTTAGGATTGTGTTTGTTTTTGTCTTGACATATTTGTAATGTTGGTTGTATGCACTGTGGCATAGGTATTTGGCCTAATATTGTGTCTATTTCATGTTGTTGGGTTGTATTAAGCAGCTCTTGAAAAAAATAAGAGACAACTTAATGATAATGTTTTCTCCTTGAGTTTACCGAAATAAAAAATACCGTAATATAATCAGGAGGAATGTGGATGATCACAAGCCATCAAACCAAGCTGAACTGCTTGAATTTTTGCACCTGGATTGGCATAAAGTTACCCAAAAGCAGTGTGTAAGACTGGTGGAGGAGAACATGCCAAGGCGCATGAAAACTGTGATTAAAAACTAGGGTTATTCCACCATGTATTGATTTATGAACTTTTTTATGAATATGAACTTGTTTTCTCTGCATTATTTGAGGTCTAAAGGCTCTGCATATTTTTGTTATTTCAGCCATTTCTCATTTTCTGCAAAAAAAAATTACATTTTATTTATATTTTGGAGAAATGTTGTCCGTAGGTTATAGAATAAAACAACAATGTTCATTTCACTCAAACATAAACCTATAAATGGCAAAATCAGAGAAACTGATTCAGAAATCGAAGAGGACTCCAGAGCTGTAACTTACACAAAAATTATTTATAAAAAAAAGGGAAGTGTTTATGTAGCTGTAGGTTAGCTGAGCTAGGTTAGCTAGCTAACTAAATGTTTTGGCAGGTCATATTACCTGTCAAATGCTTTTGTCACTCATTTGAATGAGTGAAACTGCCTAAAATATCCGTGACATTTAACTATTTTTAATAAACAACCACACAGTCACCACAGGGTCGCTAATGTTAGCGCAATGACAGCTAGCCTAGCCTAGCTAACCTAACTAGGTTACATACCCTAAACTGAGGCCTATTTAGCCACAGCTAGAGCTAGCTAGCCTTTACTGTACTGCCAGCCACTGTTAACAGCTTGTTAGCCAGCTAGCGCGCTAACCAAGCTAATGCTTACAGCGAACAGCTGTGATCTTACCCAGCTAACTACTACCAGACTCCGCGGTATATCCCAGCTAACTATCGAGGACATATCGATTATTACACGCTTAAAATCCTCTTTGATTTGGCAGCATTAACCGACATTAGTGATCTGGTTTGAATTGAGTCTAAGGTCGTTACGCTAGTTATGTTATGCTATCTCATTAGTTAAGCAAGCTAACGTTAGCTGCCCTAGCGTTAGCAAGCTAGGCTAAGCTAAGCTAACAGTGGCTGTTGCTAACCAAACAAAACAGCAGCGTTAGGCGGAACTCAGCACCTACCTGTTGTTCCTTGAGCTCCCCTGCCTTCCTTTTCCTGCTAACTGTTTTTCTCGCCATAATCCGACACACAGAGGTCCCTCACCCACATGGAGGGCAGTAACACTCGCAGTGCCGCTGGGAGGTGGATCATATAACGGCGCTGCGCTGAGTTCAGCCGGCTGATCTGAAGCTAGCCGCTCGGTCAGCCGGACTGCGGGCACGGCTCTCGGTCAGCGCTGAAGCCTCCCCTCCTGAGATAAGCTGCTCTAGCGGCCGGAGAGCTGTTCCGTGTGGAGGAGTTGCGGTTGTAGTACTCCTCCCCTCCCGGTGTGGTCGGACTGCTGCTGTTTTTCACCTTCCTCCAGTCCTCCGCTCTCGATCTGTCCCCCTCTTCTCGGGCAGACGTCATAAACGGCGAGCGCAGCCGCACTCAACTCAAACCACAACAAGTAGTTACGTAAAAAAACACATACAGTAGAGAAGGACGATTCGGATCACTTTACCGAATCGACTCTTTCGAGCTGAGGTTTGTTTATCAGCTCGTTCATCCTTAAGCAGTGTTTTAGCAGAGCGGATCCACTGCTTTGGTTCAGTTGATCGAACCGATTCTTTTCTAAATCAAGTGTGGTTCAGTTGGCACTGTTCATTTCAAGAATAAGTTTGATCAAAGCCGATTTGTTTCTAATTGAATTTTCAATTGGTTCAGTTGATCAGATTGATTATTCCTAAACTAATTTTTATTCGCTGTACCTAACCGATTATTTTGTAAATGAAATTTGGATCAGTTGATCAAAATAAAATTCATATACATTATTTGATTAATTTCACTGAACTGATTTGTTTCTTAAATGAAGTTTAATGTGTGATAAAGGACCACCAGTTGAAGACCCTTAAAAAAACTTTAACAGTCACGCTTTTATTTTGTTGTGTTATTTCCGGTTAAATGTTGCTGATAGAGGCCAGTTTAGTTGTAAAAATGGGGTTGAATGAAGCTAAACGGCTTAAAATGCAACTTAAAAGTGGTACCCACTAATCATTCAATATCGGTATGTAGAATAAAGCATTTCGCAAAAAGCCCAAAGAAAACACACTTGTGTGCTTATGTTTTTTTCTACTGAAAATGAGTTTTAGATAGTAAAGACATTACTACTACCGTGTGCTGACTGCTTGGGGAACAGACATGTAACGTTATAAGTAAATGTACAGTACTGTGTTATTAATGTAGTTATTACAGAAATCAGTAGAACGTTTTCAGAGTGAAAGGGTTTGGAATGATTCCTAACATTTTTATAGTGGTAACGAGTAACAATGCACATAAAAATGTATCAGAGTAAAAGTATTAAGCTAATCCAAAATATGTAGTGAAGTAAAAGTAACAGGAGGAGAAAAAAATAATACTCCAGTAGATACAGATACAGCATTTTGGTACTTTAATACAGCAGTGAAATAAAAATAATACTCCAGTAGATACAGATACAGCATTTAAGTAGTTATGTACATTAGTGAAGTAGTTCTACTTCACTACTATACATCTCTGCTGGTGAGCTGATGCTAGAGATACAGCCAGAGCATGATTAAAAGGCTTGTAAATGAAGATTAAAAGTTCAAAGAAAGGACATGTTCTGTACTGGAACATTTGTGTGGAAGCTCACTTGAAAACATCTAGAGCATAGTTTTTATTTTGAGATCTTATTATTTTTAAATACTATCTTGTTATTTTGAGATGCTAAGCCATTGTTTTTTTAGAAAATTATTATGTTGAGAACAATCTCAATGTTTGCATCTCAAAATAAAGAAATAACAAATTATTTAATAATTAGACAAACATATGCGTTGGATTTTTTTTGTTGTGGTGGTGGTGGTGGAAATTGGCTTCCATACATTTTATATTGGTCTGTGTTGATGATATAAGGACATTTTTTTCATAAAATTGAACAAATATTTATAAACTCAATTGTGCTCAATTGCTCAATGGCTCCATATGAACCCATTCACTTTGGTCTGAATCCGAAGCGCCCTCTGATGGCCTCACAATCCTGGAGGAGATTCTTGAGTGTAAATTCTCTTCTCTACAGTCTCTCTGGCTAATATTGGCTTCGATTGTTATTATTTTATTTTAATGTATTTATTTTAATGTGGTTATTTATTGTATATGTAACGTTTTAAGATATCACATTATGTGTTTAGTATAAATTATTGTGTAAAAAAATTAAACCATCTATGTGAAAATACTATTCGTTTTTTCCCTTCATGTCCCGCCCACAGAATCGTCGACCAATCAGACGAGGTAAAATATTGAATCCGGTTTTGTCATGCGAGGGAATCTCACTCAGCCAATCGGAAACGGGCGGCGAGAAGGAATCGACCAATCAGACGCAGGGAAACGTTAAACGCGTTTAAAAGGGGGAGATTTGAAATTAAACAGGTTGTGTTAGTCAGAGCGGCGGTCGGTGTGGAGGTCAGTGATTATAGCTAGAAAAGAAGCTGAAAGGGTTTTAAAGTCAGATTTTGTTTCCTTTATTTGTTTAAATATAATTTCAAGTTTTATTCGGAGCTGTTTGCCGCGAGAAGGCGCTTTGAGTTTATTTTCAGCTCTGTGTGGATGTTAAACCTCTGCTGAGAGAGGGAGAGAGACTGCGGTGGAGCTTTTAAATAGTGAGTGAGTTTCAGGATTTTGTGTTACTTTGAGCTTTTTACATTAAAATGAACCCTTCTAGCTATATATTATTACTTATTTAATGTTTTACTTCTGGTTAGTTGTTAAATTAAGTTATTCTTCAATTCTCGAATAAAACTGGAGCCGTTATAGCTAACGTTAAAGCAGCGTTAGCTTTCCGGCTAAAATTGTGGCTCACGTTAGCTAACCTACCGAGCTAGCTAGCTAACGCTTGTGGTATAGGTACTACCTATTTAGCTTAGTTTACATAGCTAACGTTAGATAACTAGCTAGGTTAGCAGTTTGCTTGTTTTTTTAAGGTTAGGTTAACGTATTACTGTTTTAATATTGCTTTTCTGATATCTAAATGTGGGTCAAAACATGGGTGTTTAAGTTTAAATAAAATACTTTTTGGTATGATTTAACTTTAAGCCTAACGCTAGGTTAGCTAACAATGTAACTGGCAATGATTCATAGCTATTCATCAAAAAATATATGGTTCGATCTAAAGCTGAACAATATGTCGCTAAATTTGTCGTATTTATCAGCAATACGTATAATAAGTATTATCAGTACTTAACCTATAAGTGCCCAAACCAATTTTTAACATTAATACAAAAGTAAATCAGATAAATTCAAGAACTTTAACCCAACTGTACCTTTTAATTACAGTGTATAATGTCCAGTTTAATTGGATGATAATCACTGTATTAGGGTCGAAGGTTTCATCATGCTTATTCTGCTTGTTCTTGCTCTAGGACATGGACACTGCTGCCAGAATCAGATCCTCTAAAGACCTGGCCGTTCGAAAGGCAGACAGTGAAAAGGTAAATTACTTGCCTGTAATGCTTAGTTTTAGGAAGCTGTACAATACCACCACCATTTTGGCAACCAAACAATTTCTACACATACCAACCCAGGCATGTTTGAGTTCAAAACCCTCATCCATGGCTGTGTGAGATTCCCTCACAAAACAAAACTGTATTTAATTCAATTTTACCTTGTCTGATTGGTTGTAATAAAATAAAAACACCTGTCCAAATAGATGGTATGGAGTAATATTTTTTTTACCCTCAATTTATACTAAAATAACACACCTAGATGTTAAGTATGTACTGTACATGTACAGGTTGGTTGCATTTTTTTCTCAACAAAATTTTCCTCTCTTTTCCAGGGTTTAAGTGATGGACCAAAGCGGATTCCTGTAACTCAGAGCTGCCATAAACCAGTGCCTACTCCAAGTCACACACATGTTCTTGGGGTGTCACAGGGGCCACAGCGTGTGCAGCGGCCAAAAAGTCAGAATAAACCAGCGGTCAACGTGCCTTCTGTGAAAACTCTGACTAGTGCAGATCAAAACATACGCCCAACTCAGCCTCAGCCAGCCCCTGCACCTCAAGCTCAGCCAAAACAACTACAGCAGCAGAGCCAGCCAAAACCCACAGCTAACGTTAAACCTGTCAATGCTGCTGCTGCTGAACCTAGCAAACCAGACAAGCCTAGCCGTAAGCGTCTTCCTAATACTGATTGACTTCACGGAAAAGCATAGTAACAATTCAATTCAAACAAATATCTGCATACAGCCAAAGTGCACCGGAAGGCTTTCTTACCTACTGCTATTGGTGTCTTAAGACCCCATTTTTACACATTGTCCCTGCATGCATTTTGAGTATCAGAATTATATATAGATAAGGCCAGGTCATATTAAACTGCAAGTGTAAAGCCAACCAAGATTTATTTAGGACTGATACAGTTTAGTTTACTCAGCACATCAGGGGATGATTTCAGATGAATTTGAGCCACATGTTATAGCAGCGTAAACAACTGGATTTCAGTTTAACTAACCAGAGATTAATGACTTGTGACTAAAATCTTGTCTTTTTTTTTTTTTTTTTTAATATACTTTATTTTTATTGGTACTTTAAAAGAACAAGCAGGCAAGCTCTACAACAGATTATTCCAAAAAGAGAGAGGTTACATAACATCTACCTTCAGTCCTCATAATCTACATTATTAAGAAAAAGATTCCATTTCCTCCAGAGTCTGTACATTCTTACTTTCTGCAGTCTCAAACTTAGGGTCATACATAATCTTCAGTCAGTTTTAATACAAACCAGATATACTGCCTGATTTTATGTGATGTACCTAAATGCAGCCACCTGGAACTAAAAGTACTTTTTAATTATTTCGTTTTTTTCTTTACAGGCGATTTTCCAAGAAAACTTATCTGCTTTTTGTTCATAGTTTCTCTGTCTAACTTGTTGAATGTACTTGAGTGTTTATGCTTTTCAAATTAATTTTTTCCTCAGAAAAGCCTGCTAGTGGAATTGCCATTCAGTCCAGTTCAAAGTAAGTAAATGTATGATTGATATGTTTAAGTCATTAATGCATGGAGTTGTAGAACAACGATATCTTGACCCTAAATGCAAATCCTTATTTTAGATAAACAAAATCTACATTGTAAGCACAGCACTGTTTTGAGTGAATGTTTTTATAAGTCCAAGCTTCTGAGATTGATCATTTTTGCCAATTTTGCATCAGGATGCCATGGAGCTTGGAGAACTTTGATATTGGCAGGGCACTGGGGAAGGGCAAATTTGGGAGTGTGTACCTCGCCAGGGAGCGACAAACCAAATTCATCCTTGCCCTGAAGGTGCTGTTTAAAAAGCAGCTGGAAAAGGCCGGTGTGGAGCACCAACTGCGGAGAGAAGTGGAGATCCAGTCTCATTTAAGGTGTGTTAACTTGTGCATTAGATATTCTGCAGCTGGTTTCACTTGTACAATGTTCTACAATGCTCCATACAATGCCTGTATTAGCAAAAGGCAGGCCAGAACATTTTTATGGTTCTCGTTTTTGTACCTCGTCATGGGATCACAGGATTACGCGTAAATTTGCAAGATCTCGTGGGCTGAGCCATGTTTTAAATCTCCATGGAATAACCTTTGACTGACGTGTTTGCTTAGCAACTTATACAAACAAATATTGTTGGTTTTGTTCTTCCATTCCACTGTCTGTTGCTTAGTGACCAGGACTTGCATTTTGGTCTACATTCAGCTCATGTAGGGAGTTGTACCTTTATTTGAAATTAATGGCTTGTGTGAGTGTAGTGCCCTTAGCAATCTATTTCCCCCATCCCCCCACTATTAAGGTGTCTGTTGAAATGGTGTAAAGTGTTCAGAAACAGCATCATGCTACACTATTGCATAGAATTTACTTTTTTTAATAGAAAACTCTGTGTAAAATTGACTTTGGGTAAAGTAAAACATGATCTCAACTCTTACCTTTGTCGAAAAGCACACCTCCGCTCTCCTACAGCTTCCTGAGATACAGTAATTTTATGCTTTTTGCCCAGCACTCTGTACAACGGCCGTGTCGGGGCATATTTTGCTTTTTATACTGTAGCTCCACACCTCCTTGGTAAAATCTGGAGAGCCTGACATTTAAATCGAGGCATAATTTTTTTTTTTTTTTAAGCATTGTCTTCTTGTTTCCCCACACAGGCATCCCAACATCCTGCGTTTGTATGGCTACTTCCATGACTCTGCACGTGTATATCTCATACTGGAGTTTGCTCCCAAAGGAGAATTGTATGGAGAGCTGCAACGCTGTGGGATGTTTGATGACCAGCGCAGTGCCACAGTAAGGAAACCTTTTTAAAGGCTCCTGAATGCACCGAATAGAATAGGATGTTGTTAAGGAAGTTTTCCCCAGTTGTCTCAAATAAATCCACACCAGGACCACCAGAATTTTATTGACTCAAATCAGTCCAAGACAAGCATTTAACACCATGCTGGCAGTACCTGCCCTTACTTCACAAAGCTTATCTTATTACAGGAATCTCTCTTTAGTCCTATCACAGTGTGTATTAGGATACACTGATGGATGTGAAGCACACAACAGCTTGCACATCACTTTAAATGGTGCTGTTTATGTAAGTTATGGTATAACTAAATTGTAAAACTGAAAATCAGGAATCACTTTACTGTTTTTATAAATATAAATTATTGCCCGTTGAAGAAGCAGTGTGACCACAAAATGCTTTTAAATTATTCTCAGTAGTCAATGTCTGTAGTTTCTGTCCTGTTTCAATATAAAGTACCCCAAAGTTAGTTTTATGAAATCTTATCAAAAAACTCTTTGCCTGAAAAGTTACTTTGTTCTTTTTTGCAGTATATAATGGAGCTGGCTGATGCGCTGCACTATTGCCATTCAAAGAAAGTGATCCACAGAGACATTAAACCAGAGAATCTATTACTGGGGGCCAACGGAGAGCTAAAGATTGCTGATTTTGGGTGGTCGGTCCACACACCTTCTTCCAGGTAGAACTTTATCCCAACATTTAAGATATTTTCTCTATAAAAGACATCTGTGTTCATTTCCTTAGACATTCTTTGAAACCAACTAATGCCTGAGCAACTCGACTGGATGAAAGGGCACAATTTATATATTCTGAAATGTCAAGTTATCTTCTGGCATTAAGTCTTAATAATAATAATAATAATAATTTAATATTTGACCAATTTCTGTATTGCGGGAAAATTAAATGTGTGTTTTTTTTTTATTATTTTTTTATTATTATTATTATTATTATTATTATTATTATTATTTATTGTTGAATTAAGTGTTATGACCTTTTACAGATAAAAAGAATAATGCGGATTATCTAATAGCATTGCTGTATATCCAAATCTGAGATTTGCTAGATGTGAAGCAAATAGAAGAAAAAGGATTTTTGAGAATTGAGTTTTTGGATTTTGCGAGACAGCATGGGTTAATTAGAATGTCTTTTGTTAACTAGGCAAATTTGGCATTATGTATGAGGGTTATTTACACTAGTCAAGATTAGTAAAATCCTGCTGAAATAAATAAATGTTTGCCTGCTTTCTTATTTGCTCGATCTCACTTGCACCTATAACAGGAGGTCGACTTTGTGTGGCACCCTGGACTACCTTCCTCCAGAGATGATCGAGGGAAAGACTCATGATGAGAAAGTGGATCTCTGGAGTTTAGGGGTGCTCTGCTATGAGTTTCTGGTTGGACGTCCACCCTTTGAAACTAAGAGCCATGAGGAAACCTATCGTAAGATCTCCAGAGTAAGTAAATAACTGATTGTAAATTTAGTTTACCTCAACAAGGTGCTTCATATTGGTAACTGCTCCTTAAATCCTAAAAACTACAGTTTTTCTTTCTACCAGGTGTTTGTGAATTCAAAAAATCCACCAAAAATAACTGAATGGAAGGTGGAGTTGGTTTATAATAGACTGAGGGAATGTTTGAACTATCACTAAAGCCAAATAGCAAAAGCTGAAGGGTTCAGCTGAGCTGAGCTGTTTTTAGTCACTGGCATCCAGTGCCAATTGATAAGAACAACCAACGATCACGGGTCTGGTTATCACAGCTTTTCCAAGATTGGGGTGTTTCAAGTCCAAAGTTAGTTTTAAGACTTTTATATGTTTACTCGAACTAAATCTACAGTAGGCTGTGTTATTCCTTTAAATGTTTTTAAACGGGAGTCCGGCCTGTTGGTATTTCCAATCTGGCCACCTTTTGAAGAAGGCATTCTGTAGACATTCTGTATGCTGTTCTTACGATTTAAGCTCTTTCATTATGTGGGCATACTGAGTTGCATATACATATTGTATCATTCTACACCCCCTTACCTGCATTAGCCAATTAGCACAAAAGAAAATGGACAGAAAAACAACTGAATCAGGAAAAGCCCCTGGTCTGATCCATGGATTCGTGGCCAAGCTTGCCTTGGCTTTCAACTGCCCACTGCAGAGCTGTGGAGGGAGTGTCACAGTGCTGTTAGCCAATCGGTGGCAAGACATTTGCATCTCATCATTATTCACAAGTAATAAACAAAATCCTGTCGTTCTTTCCGCCCACTCCTCCAATGAACTAAAACGACCTGAAACAAGAGCACAAACACCGGCTCACTGGGCATTCATTCATATCGCCGCAACATAATGGGGAAATTGGTTAGATTTAAAATCAGTTGATTTCAGTGCAGCACAGTAGAATAGTAGAATAGTAAAATAGCTACTGCATAATTAGGTATTGATTCTGCTGAAATTTGAGTATTGCCTCTATTATAGTTTTAATATGATGTTTCCTATCCTTGTGCAGGTCGAGTTTACCTATCCGGCCCATGTAAGCGAAGGAAGCAGAAATTTGATCAATGGGCTTTTGAAACACAACCCCATGCACAGGCTTCCCATCCAAGGAGTCCTGACTCACTACTGGGTTGTGGAAAACTCCACCAAAAAGCCCACTAGTTTCACACCAGATGCCGCACCCGGACAGTGAGGAGGGTGCATGTTCTTTGGCTGCTGGGAAGAAACCAACTCTGTGGAATATTCGTGCTTTTGACCGGAAGCTTGAGACTGACTACATCCTCAGAACTTTCAAAATACTATGTGTTTGTCACTGTGCTAATTGTTCCACTCTTGTTCTGCTCTCTTCTTCTTTTGTAAATATTTATCTGTTTACGAATTATGAAATGTAATTTTACCTGCTACTACTTGAAACAATAAACATATTTTTAGTGTTGCTGGCTACAGTGAGGGAGATCATTTCAACACTTTTGGCTATGTTGGTCAATTCTTTGCAAGCTTAATTGGAATGGAAATTAAGGGCAGATTGCAGACTTATGTGAAAATATATTTATACACCAGAAAAGTGTTGAGTCCCCAGATAAGTGCAATATGTGAATATGGTCTGTTTAGGGCCAGGTGCTTTTTGCTTTAATTATTTGGGGTCTGTGTTTGCGCGCGTGTAAGGTCTCCCCCCCTCCTCTCCATATTAATCAGTTTTCTTTACCACTCTTAAATAAATAAAATACACTGAAATAAGTCATTGATTGCTTTTGTGGTTTTATATATTGACCTGCTGACTTTCGCAGAAACTTATAAGCATATTATGAGCACATCTTATTTAAATATATATAAATGTTTTTTTTTTTTTTATCTATTGTTTTAGAATTAGGCTTTTTTTATTAGGATTTTATTATAGTAATTTCCAACTCTAAAACTTATCCCCGAATTCCCCAATCTTCAGTTCCCCTGCTTCATGGCTCTGGACTGGGTGGTTTATACCCCAATATAGTCCGTGCCTTGCTTTAGGCATGATTAATAATTTGGTTGTATTTATCTGCACCAGACCGTGTGTGTGTTTTTTTTCTATATATATATATATATATATATATATATATATATATATATATATATATATATATATATATATATATATATATATATATATAAAATATTTTTTTTTTTTTTTGGCAATGCTTCTCAGAACTATGGAACATTTTAAAGGATTTAAATATGAGTTTTGGGTCAGTTATTTCCGATATATTGCAGCCCTAATGCAAATCTAAATAAGCGGTTATCGGAAAGGAACTTATGGTTTTGTCTCAGTTGGAACAAATGTTCAACTCAAGGAGGACTAAACCGTATCCAGTGAACATTAACTTTATTTATTTTGGCATGAAAATAAAATGTATGTAAAAAGTGGTACAAAAAACATATTCTCCTTGGAAAGCTTGAGAATACTTGGATTATTTCCTTTGGGGAAATATGGCTACGTTCACATTACAAGCCTAATTAGTCAATTCAGATTTTCAGCTCAGATGGTCGGATTTAGTGGTTAGAATTTGGATCTTTGCGTTTTGCGTTCATAAATGTATGTGACGAGTTTCTGTCTGTTATCTTTTCTGATTAGCAGCAACTGAGCTCTGCGATTTTATTTTTAATCTCAAGGCCTGCCCCCTTCTCTGTGCCTTGGTCACATTTCCTAGCAACAGCCAACTTTCCACTTCTTAATTGGAAAAAAAGACTGTTTCAGGACCAACAAGAACATCTTGTAATTACAGTTCAAACCATTTTCAAATGTGGTTTAGATCTGATTAGCAAAAATCAGATTTTTGACCAGTCAGACAATCAAAAATCAATCCGGATATATCAACAGTGACTCAAATATCAAATTCAGGAAGTTATGTCACACTACCTCAGAAGACTCTACAAGGCCTCAGGCTCTAGAGGGTTAATGCAAAAAATTGGATTTAAAATCATTTTATTTAATGCCTGATAATGTGAACGTAGCCTTAGTGTTTGTCTTCTAAATCAGTTTATTCCATAATGCATTTATGTATGTAGCCTTTCCATTGTCCTTCTTTTCATTGGTCGATATAAACCAGCACCGTATCCTCATTTGTCCTTAATCTTGTTTTCTGTATCTGAGACCGTTTCTGTGTCCATCACTTTAAGGTTCACATCAATGGCTGGAAGAAATGCGTGTTCTGTAGCTTCCTCCACACTGTCAGAGTCATAATCAGGTTCCTGGGCTTCCTCGTAACTGGCTTCCTGTCCATCATCCACATAACTCAGCTCCTGGACTGAGTCTAAACCTGAACTTGAGGTCAGCTGATTTGTATCGGTGCTTGTTGTGCAATCTGAGAGGTGAAAAAAAATGTGATGGAATAAATAAACATGCATTAGTTGTGTAAAAAATTGTGCAATACTGAATCGATGTTCAGAAACACAGTAAAGATTTTTAAATATTAGTTAACATGTTAAGAAAAAGTAAAAAGTATGGTCTTAGTGCTTTATACAGTGTTGTGTTTAAACCCCACCCACTATCTGTAATGCTGTAATTTGTATTAAGATCCCACTGTTCTAATTGAATAAAAAATAAAAGTTCTATTTAATATCAGATTTTAATATACGATATATATATGATTTAATATATACGATGTGTTTCTTAATACTATGGCTTTTTTTATTCCAATATTTGATTTAAATATATTGTCTTGCTTACAGTGACAATGACACTATATTACGTTATCTTGAATTGTAACCTCTGTATTGTTGTATAGACAGTTTTTGCCAGTATGCAGCACTAGTACATTCTAAAATATATACATATTGTTACAACATATTTTTGAAAAAAATCACTTGAGCAACATATAGTAATTTTACGCTTTTTTTTTTTCCTTTTTTTTTGTACTGTCAATTTAATATTAAGAAATTGACTACATTTTCAAGTGTAAAAGTAAAAGTCCTCATTTAAAAAGACTGAAGAACAGGGTGAAAGAAGGATGACAATAAAGTATACAGAGAAAAAGATACAGGACCACAGTCTGCAATTATACTGTAGAACAACAAAAGACTTCTAGATAATAACTGGAGATAAAACAAGGAAGTGGTCATCATGTTCTTAAGACAGCTGTACAGTGGATGTGTATATGGACCGTAAATAAAATTCCCATTGAGTGAAAGTATGAACTAGGAGTTTATAATGAGGATTCAGATATCAATAATTAAAATTACCTGTGTCCTCAAGTTCATCACCAACATCTTCAGACCCCAGCTTTTCGAAACTGTCTGTGGAAATGTGACGGGTTTTGAGCTCAGCTGTGTGCCATTCTGCTGGTTCACAATCCAACTCCTCTGTTTCACTCTCTTCCTCCGCTGATTCGTCTTTACTTTCAACTTCTTCCATCTCTTTAGCTTCTTCACAGGCCTCGTCCACTGAGGAGTCCTCGATTTCTCTGCTGTTTTCAGAAGGAGATGCTGGAAACGTTTGCTCAAAGACTGTTGCTTCAGTAACTGATGATTCAATGGATGTAGCCAGGGACTCGAGAATGGTTGCGACCAAGTTTTCAGCTAAAACTGAAGGCAGGGAATCTGGTTGGTCGTCTGAAACAGATAAGTTTGACTCAACCTCAATGGTCAAACACTTTCCAATTGGTAAGTTCTCACTCTGCATAGGATTTTCAGCAGATTCTTGAGCAGTCTGTAAGTGACCACATGGGCTTGTATGCTCTGCTATCTCTTCAAGTTTTTCTGAAACATCAGTTTGTGCAACTTTGTCATTCTGTTCCCCAGGTTCTCTTTTATTCACTGTATCGTCCTTAAGAATCTCAACAGTCTTTACTTCGTCCCTGTGCTGTTGTCCACTTGCTGTAGCTTCTTGATTCATCTCTGGTTCAGAACTTTTCTCAAATTCTTCAAATTCTCTTGCATTCTTGTTATTTTCCCAATTGTCAAATGGTTCTGACTTTCTTTTGCTTTCTACTTTGTTCTCAATCCTTTCTGCTTCCTCGCCTTCATCAAGTGACTCTTTGGCTTCGACCATCTGTCCATCTTCATTTGTGTCTCTTTCGCTCCTTTCCTCTTCAGTAGGCTCAGTGTTCTTGACCTCATACACCACTTTTTCAAGTTCTGCATCCACTCTTTCAATGTTTTTCTCTCTCCAGTCCATATCTGATGTTTGTCCATTTATATCATCTTCTCCCTTCACATTTTCTGCCTCTTTCTCTTCATTCTTTATCTCATTTTCAATCTCATCTTTTGCTGTAACCTCCACATCTGTTTCCGCATCTTTCCCAACCTCTGTCACTCTGTCTATTAAACCCTCACCCATGGTTCCATCTTCTTCTTCCTCATTCACTTTTTCTGCATCTGCCACTCTCTCATCCACCAGTTTTTCTTGATCCCACAAGCTTTCTGTCTTCTCTTCTTGTTCCTTTCCTTCTTCTAGTCCTTTCACTGCTTCTTCATGTCTCTTCCTACCTGCTTCATTCTCCTTTGGGTCCTTGTTCTCATCCTTTGCCTGTCCATCACCTGACTCCTCCTTTGGTATGGATATCAAAGAAACTTGTGCGGCAATCCAGTTTTCAGGGTCGTTTTCTGTCTTTTCCAGTTTCTCTTCCTCCTCTTTCATTCCTTCATTCCTCTCTTCTACAATTTTACTGTCAAGGTTTTCACCTTCCATGCTTTTTCTTGTCTCCTCCAAAGGCAGAAGAATCTGCTCATCCTTCTCTCTATGCACCTTTTCTTGGGTTTTCTCCTCCTGTTCCATCACTTCCGCTTGTTCTTCGCCTACTTTCCCATCATCCTTCTTTTCTATCTTTAGTATGTTGCTGTCCTCCTTCTTAAGTCCTGCTTCATTCTCTTTTCGTTCCTTATTTTCATCTGTTGACTCTCCATCAACTGACTCCTGCATTGGAATAGATATCAAAGAAACTTGTGCGGCAATCCAGTTTTCAGGGTCGTTTTCTTTCTTCTCCAGTTTCTCTTCCTCCCCTTTCATTCCTTCATTCCTCTCTTCTACAATTTTACTGTCAAGGTTCTCACCTTCCATGCTTTTGCTTGTCTCCTCCCAAGGCAGAAGAATCTGCTCATCCTTCTCTCCATGCACCTTTTCTTGGGTTTTCTTCTCCGGTTCCATCACTTCCGCTTGTTCTTCACCTACTTTCCTATCATCTTTCTTTTCTATCTTTAGTAATTTGCTGTCCTTCTTTTCAGGTCCCACTTCATTGTCCTTTGGAACCTTGTTTTCATCCTTTGCCTGTCCATCAATTGATTCCTCCTTTGGAATGGATATCATACATGCTTGTGCAGCAGTCCCGTACTTAGGGTCATTTTCTATCTTCTCCAGTTTCTCTTCCTCCTCTTTTATTCCTTCATCCCTCTCTCCTACCATTTTACTCTCAAGGTTCTCACATTCCATGCTTTTGCTTGTCTCCTCCAATGGCCGTAGAATCTGCTCATCCTTCTCTCCATGCACCTTTTCTTGGGTTTTCTCCTCCTGTTCCATCATTCCCTTTTGTTCTTTGCTTACTTTCGCATCATCTGTTTTTTCTGTTAGTTCTCTTCCCTCCTGTGGTGCTTCCTCATCTCTTTCTTTTCTTTCATTCCGTATGTCACTGTCCTTCTTCTTCCTTACCACTTCATCTTTTTTCAGGTCTTCATTCTCAAACTTTGCCTCTCCATCGACTGACTTCTCCTTTGGAATGGATATTATAGAAGATTGTGAGGCAATCCAGTGCTCAGGGTTGTTTTTTGTCATCTCCAATTTTTCCTCTTCCTCTTTCATTCCTTCATTCCTCTCTTCTTCCGCTTTACTCTCAACATTGTTGGCTTCCGTGTCTTCATTTTCTGCCTCAGAAGAGGGAACCATCTCCTTGTCCTTCTCACTTTGCACCATTACCTGTTTTACTTCCTTCGTTTCCATCACTTCCATTTGTACTTCGCCTACTTTCCCATCATCCTTCTTTTCTGTTGGTTCTTTGGCATCCTCTGGTGTGTCTTCATCTCTCCCTTTTCTCTCATTCTGTATTTCACTGTCTTTATTCTCTTTTCCAGCTTTATTCTCCTTTAAGTCCTTGTTTTCATTCTTTGCCTGTCCACCAACTGACTCCTCCTTTGGAGACGATATCATAGAAGGTTGTGTGGCGAACCATTGCTCAGGGTTAGTTTTTGTGATCTCCAGATTTTGTTCTTCCTCTTTTATTCCTTCATCCCTTTCTCCTACCAATTTACTCTCAAGGTTCTCGGCATTTACCATGTCTTTGTTTTTCTCCTTGCATGGTGAAAGTATCTCCCCATCTTTCTCTCTATGCACCTCTTCCAGTTTTTCTTCCTCCTGTCCCATCATTCCCTCTTGCCCTTTTTCTACTTTCCCATCATCATTGTTTTCTGTCAGTTCTCTTCCCTCTTGTGGTACTTCTTTATCTCTGTCTTTTTTCTCATTAAAGATATCGCTATCCTTCTTCTCAATTTCTACTTTATCCTTCACTGAGGCTTCATTCTCTTCCTTTGGCTTACCATCCACTGATTCCTCTTTTGGAATGGATATCATAGACACTTGTGTGGCAATCCCGTCCTCAGGGTTGTGTTCTCTCTTCCCCAGGTTTTCTTCCTCCACCACTGTAATTCCTTCATCCCTCTCTTCTACCATTTGACTCTCAACATTTTCAGCTTTAAAACCTACATTTTTCTGCTCAGCTAAGGAAAACATCTCTTCATCCTTTTCTTTATGCATCTTTTCCTGTTTTTCCTCCTCCTGTTCCATCACTACCTCTTTTTTTCTCACATCTCTATCCTTCCCAACTTTCAGTTGTTTCTCTTCCTCCAGTCCTCTCTTATCTACATAATCATCCTCTTCCTCTGGAATGGATATCATAGAAGCCTGAGCAGTTACCCAAGGTTCCTTCTCCCCAGTCACTTCTCCATCATTTCTCTCTGCCTCTTCATCTGTGGGAATCATTGAATCCAGACTGCAGAACTCTCTCACTGGCAGTGCGGGTAAAGGCCGCGATGGAGGTCTGGGTACAGGCTGAGCAGAGGAGATCATGGGAAATGAAACAGTAGCACTTGGCATATCAGGCTGGACTTGATCTGGACTTGAGCCCTGGGTGTTGGTAAGGACCAGATCACAAACAGAATTCTGGGCAGCAGGACCTGTTGGTTGGACCTGAGGGGGTGCCAAATTTTCAGTTTCTGGTTGGACCAGACTTTGAGTGGTGATGTCTGCAGCAGATGGAGGAGGGTAAAAGGTCAAGCCTTCCACTAATTCCGTTAAAGAGATGTTTGGGTTTTCTGGAGAACATGGCTGGAGAGAGGTGGATGAAGCTGTAGAAGGTGCAGCAAGAGTGGAAACTGTTTGATTACTAATGGGTGATTTAAATACTTCCATTGGACCACTATCGTGTAATAAAGATACCACTTTCTGACCTTGAGGGGGAGACAGAGAGCCCACTGTTAGATCACCTGGGTGTGGTCGAAAGAATTCTATTGGATTACTGGGGGATGTATACATGGCTGTTTGACCACTAGGGGGTAATGGTGATATCACTTTCTGACCTCTAGGGGGTGATGAAATTGCTTCTCTTGGACTACTAGAAGGTGGTGGAAAAACCTCTTTTGGACCACTAGGGGGTAGTGGAAAGACCTCTCTTGGACCGCTAGGAGGTGGTGGAAAGACATCTTTTGGACCACTGGTAGGTGGTGGAAAGACATCTTTTGGACCACTAGGAGGGGGTAGTGGAAAGACATCTCTTGGACCACTAGGAGGTGGTGGAAAGACATCTCTTGGACCACTAGGAGGTGGTGGAAAGACCTCTCTTGGACCACTAGGGGGTAATAGAAGTACTTTTATTGGACCACTACAAGGTGGTGGAAAGACCTCTCTTGGACCACTAGGAGGTGCTGGAAAGACATCTCTTGGACCACTAGAAGTTGCTAAAAAGACATCTCTTGGACCACTAGAAGTGGCTAAAAAGACATCTTTTGGACCACTAGAAGGTGCTGGAAAGACATCTCTTAGACCACTAGGAGGTGGTGGAAAGACCTCTCTTGGACCACTAGGAGGTGTTGGAAAGACCTCTCTTGGAACACTAGGAGGTGTTGGAAAGACCTCTCTTGGAACACTAGATGTTGATGAAAATACCTCTCTTGGACCAATAGGGGGTAATGGAGATACCATTTTTAGATCTCTAGGGGGTGGTGGAAAGACTTCCATTGGATCACAAGGGTCTGACGTAAACACACCTGTGTGTCTACTAGTGGGTGATGGAGAATCCACTGCTGGACTTTTGGTTGGGCTATATGCAGGAATGTAGGGAGGAATTGTGGTGAGGGATGAGTGTGTGTGTTGGGGTTGTGAGAGAGGTGTGGGGCTGTGCGATGTTGGAGATGAAGGGAAAAATGGAGAGAGTGGTTTAGGGCTGCCGGGGGATGAAGGAGAGGAGGAAGATGATTTAGTGAAGAGGATGACATCAGTCAGACTGCGATGAATCCTCCGGTTAGAACTCCTGACTGTAAAAAACAAAAGAAAAACGTGTATATGCATTAGAAACCCACACATTCTTTCATTCTCTTTCCACGCTCTTATCCTTTTCTCTCTCTTATCATCTTTCTTTTAGTGATGTTTCTTTTGAGTGATGAGCTGGGTGTTTTTGAGTGGGTTACATGTGGGTGATGGGCTGCATATTTTTGAGCGGGTTACCTGTGGGTGATGGGCTGGGTGCTTTTGAGTGGGTTACCTTAGGTTGATGGGCTAAGTGTTTTTGAGTGTGTTACCTGTGGGTGATGAGCTGGGTGTGTATGGGTGGGTTTACCTGTGGGTGATGGGCTGGGTGTTTTTGCCTGGATTACCTGTGGGTGATGGGCTGGGTGTGTTTGGGTGGGTTACCTGTGGGTGATGGGCTGGGTGTTTTTAGGTGTGTTACCAATGGGCGATGGGCTGGGTATTTTTGGGTGGGTTACTTGTGGGTGATGGGCTGGATGTGTTTGAGTGGGTTACTTGTGGGTGATGGGCTGGATGTGTTTGAGTGGGTTACCTGTGGGTGATGGGCTGGGTGTGTTTGGGTGGGTTACCTGTGGGTGATGGGCTGGGTGTTTTTAGGTGTGTTACCAATGGGCGATGGGCTGGGTATTTTTGGGTGGGTTACCTGTGGGTGATGGGCTGGGTGGGGTTGGGTGATGGGCGGGGTTGGATGGTAGGCTTTCCTGTTGGTGATGGGCTAAATGGGTTTGGGTGGGTTACCTGTGGGTGATAAGCTGAGTGGGTTTTGGTGGGTTACCTGTGGGTGATGGGCTGGGTGGGTTTGGTTGGGGGTCATTGGAGGACAGTGAGAGTTGTCTGAAAAACTCTCTCGGATTCTGTTTCCGCTGAGACACGAGAACTGCTGCCTCCTGCAGAGCATAAACAGTATTACACCACCACAAAGTACACTTTACTGTAAGCTTCTCTATTACCTTCCTTCTTATAATAATATTTTTTATAATATTTAATCAGAAATACGGTTGTTGCAGAAAAGTTATCTGGCATTTGTTAAAATTTCATGATAAATGTACCAATTGAAATACAATACAATATACTGTAAATACCAGGGCCATCAATCGAACATTGGGTAGATTAAACCATTATTTTAATGAACTAATACAGTATAATTAACACATGCAATGTATTCATGTTATTTGAAGACAGCCTTAAAAAATTTAACCCAGTCTGCATCCTGCTCTGTTTATATTCAGATATTATTTTAAATAGTGATATACTACATATATCTCTATGTATCATATTTACATTTTTACTGAATATCTGAATATTGGAGGGGACCTGTCTCCTCAATATATATATATATATTGGGATTACGGTCTTGATGAATAATAATAATAATAATAAAAAAGTAAATTAAGTGTGAGAGCAATGAAAGTCTAGACAGCAACAATATGAAATATATTTTAAAAATGCTTGCATTTTTTTTTTGCAATCCTTGCATCTCCAAATGGTAACTTTTCATGAGAAGAATACAACCTTCTAAACTGTTAATGTAATTCTAAGCCACTCTAAGGATTTCTATTGGTCCATTCATTATGATAATTTTGACACAATGTAAAGAGCAAATGTCTGATTCACAATAAATAAAATTTGGAGATACAAGGTTTTACAAGGCTGACTGTGGCGATATGTAGGTATATATATTCCTGCAAAAACTCACAACTGCTTTTTCCACTGATTCAGAGTGTGAGAACCGAGATTTCATCTCATCCTCAAACTCCTTCTGCTGCTCAGCCTGCCAGCACACACACACACACACACACATACCCCATACACATCCATACACACACAAAGAAACAAATACATACTGATATTTATTTATTCAGTACAGCTTTCAAGTCTTGAATTTTCTCCCCAAACCGAGTTAATATCCCGTGTTCTGTGTAATCGAGTTACCCATTTGAGTTGTTCCTGTTTGAGTTTTTCTGCATCAGCTTCGGCCTGGAGTCGCCTGAAATCAAACAGGGTTCAAATAATGTCAGATAGATTTTACTGATTTATCAGTTCCTTTAATAATAAAGCGACTGAAGTGAGTTTTATATGATAAACAGTGATGAGAACCTCTGCTCCTGAATCTTCTTCAGTTTCTCATTCATCCTCCTCTCCCTCTCCTCCGCCTCCCTCCTTTCCTGCTGCACTCTCTCCCTCTCCCTCCGCCTCCTGTCCTCCGCCACTCTCCTTCGCTCTTCCTCTTTGCGTGCCTCTTCCTCTCTCTGACAGAATTGTACAAAACAGAGATTTAAATGAGCGTAAAATGTATTTATTACTCCAATAAATACTAATGTTTTAATAAAAAAAGAATCCACCCCAATTCACATCACTCAAATGCAATGTAATTACTGTGATGTTTCACTACTTTACATTTACAGGGACACATAACAATTAGGGTAATATAATAGTCAAGGTGTGATATATTCCAGAGGTTAAATTCGTACATAAGCATTAATATTTGCATAAAAGCAAATTTTAGTTTTATTACATTCATGCATTTAGTTAGTAGCCATTACTAATACAGATTCAGACAGTTTTATGCAGCTATTCATTTCTTTCAGTTTTTTGTATGAGTATTACTGTATCGTATGTGACATATACAGCTCTCGAAAAAAATAAGAGTCCGCTTAAAAATTATGAGTTTCTTTGATTTTACCAAATTAAAAACCTCTGGAATATAATTAGGAGGAAGATGGATGATCACAAGCCATCAAACCAAACTGAACTGCTTGATTTTTTGCACCAGAAGTGAAGTCATAAAATTATCCAAAAGCAGTGTGTAAGACTGGTGGAGGAAAACATGCCAAGATTCAAAAACTGTGATTAATAACCAGGGTTATTCCATCAAATATTGATTTCTGAACTTTTAAAACCTTATGGATATAAACTTGCTTTCTTTGCATTATTTGAGGTCTGAAAGCTCTGCATCTTTTTTGTTATTTCAGCCATTTCGCATTTTCTGCAAATAAATGCTCTAAATGACAATATTTTTATTTGAAAATTGGGAAAAATGTTGTCCATAGTTTATAGAATAACAAAACAATGTTCATTTTACTCAAATATAAAGCTATAAATAGCAAAATCTGAAAAACTGAGGTTGTCTCTTGTTTATATTGGATCTGAATGAATGCTCACCTCTGCTTGAGCCCAGAAGTTCTCTCTGATGGTTTTGTGGATTTCTGCTGCTGCTATCGTCCGTTTATAATTAGTTCCCTGCCAGAACAGTAGAATTCTGTCAACAAGACTGCAGCATGAAGATGTTTTACATACCTGTCGCCCATATATAACATAACCAACACATTACCATTGTTCCAGCTAACAGAAAACATTATAAGAATGTTTAGAAATGTTTTGGAAAGGTTTCAGGAAGGTTAGCCTGTAATGTTGTAAAAACATATGATAACATAATGGTTTGCATTATAAAATTATTAGAACACTTCTCACATAATGTTCCCAGCTAGACGAATACTAACATTATGGAAACATCAGAAGTAACATACTATTATAAATTAAAACACTGACAAAGTGACACTGCAGTGACATTAGTAAAAAGTTTTAAATCATTCAATAACAACGCCCTAACAACAACCAGAAAATTTGACAGATTGAACTGTAACTGTAACATTTAGAAATGTTATTTTCCATTAACTGATTCATTAAAACATGTCCATTGGAGATCACATCAAACTGATCAGAGATCTCGCACCACTTTCTCCTCTCTGTCCTCCTTCCGTATGACCCGTCTGGCTTTATCTCTCTCTGTCATCGCTGTAACTGTAGAGGCCACTGAGAAAATCCTCTCCTCTGTAACGTCTTCCAGAGAAGAGGCAGGGAGAAAGAAATGTGCCTCCTGCAAGATGGAGAGAGAAACAGTTCAATGCATTACATTACATTACATTTCATTTCATTTGGCAGACGCTTTTGTCCAAAGCGACTTACAATAATGAAGTACAAAGTAATAGGAATTTAGATAACCCATTTTTAGATAGGGCTTAAAGGAGGTCGAAGGGAAATAAAGGGATAGAGAAGTGAAGGAGGGGAAGAAGGAAATGGGGTTAGAAGTAGTTAGTGTGTTAGAGGTGTTAGGAGAGTAAGTGCTCTTTGAAGAGCTCTGTCTTCAGGAGTCTCTTAAAGATAGCGAGAGATTCTCCTGATGCCCATTGCCCATTCATAGGTGTTATTATTTGATCAGGCTTTCATACTGAAATGTGTTCTTCAGACAGAATGTGTATCTTACCTTAAAGAATGATTTAATAGCAGGAACATGAGCAACACACTGAGCTCTGCGGTAATCATCCACGTCCTTTCCCACCTAAAGAGAGAGAGAGTAATCATTGTCTTCATGTATATAGTATAGTGTTGCAGTGTGTTATATATGGAAGCCCATTCCTGCCAAAATGAAATAAATAATCATCCTGTAAATTGCTATCTTGTTGTTTTGAGATACTAAGGCCTTTTTATTTGAGATACCAGGTGGTTACTTTGAGATACTATCTCATTATGTTTAGAAACTACGTCATTATTTTGAGATACCATGTCGTTACTTTGAGATACTACCTCATTCTTTTGAAATACTATCTCACCATTTTAAGATGTTCTTTTGTTCTTTGGTACTGTCCAGATTCATTCTCCCAGTGTGGTACTTGAGAACACAGCTCTTTTGTAAATAAATACTTTTATTAAAAATCTTCCAGTTATTATAAATTGGGATTGTAGTTGCTGCTGCTACAATCTTGCTAAGGTTGGGCAGAGTAGGGTGAATAGATAGACTGATGAATGGATGGATGGATGGATGGAAGGATGGATGGGTAAATGGATGGATGGATGGATGGATCAGTGAATGGATAGATGGATGGATTGATGGATGGATGGATGATTGGGTGAATGACTGCAGTAAGTTACCCAGATGATCATGGCAATGTGTGTCCTGGTCGTCTTCGGCTGGTCCACCCTGCAGAGCCCGTAGAGGGGCCGTCTAGGGTGGAGCTTGTCAACAATTTCAGAGACGCCACCCGCTAAAAAGCAAAAACTTAAGGCATAAGTGTGTACATGTCATATAAACACAGTGTAAGACTGTTTTTCAAGATTTACTTTGACAACTTTTAACTACTAACAATAAGCAGTAAGTATTGACCAATAAGGTATCACAAACAAAAGTGATAAAATATATTGTGACAAAATTTAATTTCACTCCTAATTATTAAATATATAATTGTATTCATACACGACTAGATTAGACAATTGAATAGAGGTGTAGTACCCCCCAGCATTATTTTAGAGTGCTGCCGTTTACAAACACACATACAGTATACTCATTTATACGCACTTGCACTACATTCATTCACTTACCACCAGAGTCAGCCAGCTTGAGTCGATTTGTTACGCCATCATATGCAAACAGAGCCCTGTAATCAGAGACACATAAGAAAGAGAGAGAGGCAATTAAAGCAACAGTATATGATCATCTGCATTTTTCTGCCCCTAGGCTCCCCCTACATTCTGAGATTAAATTCACATTATGGGCAACCACTGAGGGACGTGCAGTACACATGGATTTCTTGACACGCTGAGAGATACAGAAATGTCACTTCAGGTAAGAGAAGCAGTGGAGTAGAGTAATATTACAGGATTTTACTCAGATATGATTCAAGTGTTGCATAGTTCTCACAAATGTTCCTGAGGAAAAAAAAGTAGATTCCAATATGCTTAACGCTATTATGCTACAATGCACTAAAGTGCACAAAACTGTATAAAAGTCATACCTGTTTGTTAAGTGTGCTTAACTGTATTAAAATGGACACTTTAAACACACTACTACCTGTTATTAAACCCATATTTTATATATGCTTGAAATTAAAATTAGAGAACAAGCATTAAGCATTTCATAACTTTTTAAAAGATTGTTTTACCTAAATATGTTTATCATGGCAATGCATAGGTTACTTGCAAGCATTTGACAAAAGTGTAATATTTAAATATATTTTAAATAAGAAAATGTATTTAGTTTATTAACAACGTAGTACAGTACATTCATACTAGTATTCTACAACATAATATAGTATAGTATATTTACGATATACTTAGACATTTCTCAGTATTTGTTAAATACAATTAAGCGTCTTTTTCACCATGGTTGTCCTGCCTGCATCACCAGAGACATATGGTGCAGTTAGCCCCGTGCTGAATGTGGAGTGTAAATGTGAATGTGTATTTTAGAGGTCAGAGAAGCATCACAATATTTTTGTACAAGTAGATAAACCACCTTTAGAAATTTTAAAAAGTCTGTATTTATCCAGCATTCACTTTTGACAATGTATGAAAATACGTGTGTGTGTTTTGTGTGTGTGTGTATGTGTGTGTGCATACAAACACGTATTGCACTGCTCTATCCTCCTGGGGCTCCTGTAATCTGCTCACACCCCAAACAAAAGGACCATTCTGTAAACTACTACGACCTATTCAGCAGTCAGAATAGACCCTCTACAAAGTTCATCAAGATTAGACAAAAGTCCCAGACGGACATTTAGCTGACATAACCTCGGGAACACACTGAACTCATTAACTCAAATATGCATGTTATGGGAATCAGTTAAGAAAAAAATGCTTTAGATGCTGTAGTCCCACAGATCTTTAATCCTTAGAGTTTAAAGAAGGATTGGGGGCCAAAAAGACATGGTATTTATTTTCAAGAATATACCAAGTGTGAACCAGAACCTTTTGTCAATGGGTTCCATGTCATGCCCCATGCCCCATACTATAGATGGATGTCCATCATTATTAATAATAATAATAAAAATAGCAGGAGGGGATAAACATGGGAATCATCTGGGTTGTACACTGTGTATAAGGCCTAAATGGGACCCATGTAAAATTAGGGTGAGCTGTAATGATGTGACCGCTTTAGGAAACCCGTCTGGGTCCCTGGAAAAACATGTACAAACCCACCCCTTTCAATTTAAAAGAAGGCATTTTAAGGACTGCTGCTTTAGGCAAGTTGCATCAGACAAGTGCATTAAATCAAATAAATCATATATTATAAAAAATACTTATTAAATCATATAAAAATATTTTTTTTATCTTACATACAGTACCAATCATGTCAGGAGACACTATAAAGGAACACATAAGACATCTTGTAGTAAAATTTAAAGTGTTAAACAAACAAAAAAATAAAGTATTTAAGTGGCTCTCATCTGGGATGCTGTTAACTTGCGGTTTCTGAGGCTGGTAACTCTGATGAACTTATCCTTTCTTTTCTGGGAAAGTCCTGATGAGTGTCAGTTTCACCATAAGGTTTTTGATGGTCTTTGCAACCAGACTTTGAATACATTTAAAGTTCTTTTACATATATTTAATTTTGACTTAATTGATGACCTTCATTTTTTAAAGTAATTTTGTTCTTTATTTCGTTGAGTATTTTGTTCCATAATATGGATTAAATATGACCCAAATACACTATATACACATTACCCTATACACTGTATACCAACTCTACCCAGGGCCATTTCAAGACATTTGGTGGCCCAAAGCAAATCTGACTCCACAATATAAAAGATAGGTTAAGGTTTTGGTGTGTTGTTTTTATGATTTTCATGATTTGGTACAGTATGTTTCCAACATTGAAAGTAAGGCTTTCAGTAGAGTTAAATGTAGGGTAATATGAGTACAGTGTGGTTTTATAATAGTAAAAGCTGAAGATGTTTAGGGACAGACAGTCATACTTTGCACAAAAGTCATAGATGTCTGAGGTGGGGCAAATTACACCACTTAGGACCATTTCCTGTCCCCTCTCTACACACAGACCAAACAAGGAAACACACACACACACACACACACAAACACACACATACAGGGATTTTTGTTGACATGCAACGACATTCTTTCTTTTTGAATGTGCTTCCGTTTGAGACATTCCCCCTTTTCAATGTGTTTTCTCCAACAATCAACAATACACTGCGGTACAAACAGGAAACCCTCAGACTAATGCTGTTTGTCCACTTCAGTCGTGTCTCTTGATTTAATGTGACTTTAGCTTTAAATTTAGCAGAAAGTTTCTGTGTATAAAACAACCAGAAAAATAATAACAGCAACACTTGTTGACTGGAGGTTTGCTGTTTTTTATTAAATATATAAAATTGTACCACGTGTTTCACACAAATTATTTTTCGATCACTTAATTTTTATGACAATGCATCTTGTTGTACAGTAAACCTAAGATTTTTGATGTAAGAATGCTGTTTTCTGTCTGTAATGCACAGAAAAAAAGAAGACTATAAGAAGATATAACAAATAAATCCAATTAATTAATTTCTATTTCTGTTTTTTTTTTCATTGCATTGGTACCCTGTGTATAATATTTCATATTCATGCTTTTTATACTTTTTATTTGATAAATCATCTATAAACAGTTAAAATCACGATTAAAAAGTGTTCTAAATCACATTAAATTAGTAAAAACGAGCTGTTACTTTGCCTCATTGGCTCCCTCTAATACCACTGTTTTTCCAGTGTTTTTCCAGTGAAAGGGAGCAAGCTTCTGTTTCACTGGTTTATAAAACTTGTTCATTGGCTGGTTCATGGTATATTCTACTGGAGAACAAATAGACCTCAAATGAATTAAACATTAAAAAATACATAATGTCCATTGCAATGGATCCAGGGTCTGAAAGGGTTAAAACAACCAGAAACCCAGATTAAATACAATAATCATTATTAACGATAAATGCTCCTGCCGAATATCCAATGGCCAGATTTTGCTAGGTTTTGGATGGTCTAAGCTGGTCTTTAATGGTCAAGGTGGTTGACAGGCTGGTCATCCAGGCAAAAACTTACTGTACATTGGTAAGTTAGCTGGTTCACCATCTCTTCAACAGCATAGTCATGCTTGGCCATGCTGGTCATGCTGGTTGACCAGCGTGGTCCTGCTAATCATGGTGGCTGGCACAGAGAGCAAAAGTATACTAAATATTTGAAATCTCTTAATACATTATAAGGTTTCTTATATTCTTTATATAATTACACCCATCTGCTGCTAAAAGCTTTAGTTTGAAACTAACAAAGATAGCTTTTTAACGTTAAAATGCATGTATTGCAATTTTGCAATAAATCTATGTGTAAAAAGTCAACAGTAGTCAGGTAACTAGCTTAAAAGAACAGTTAACTGAGCTGTTATGAATGTAAGCAGCCTAGCTTAGTTAAGTTAACCAAAATGCTAGGCTAGCTAAGCTAAGCTAACTGTGTGATCCAGTATCAAACTAGCTAGCCAGCACTTAATTACTATTTATAAATTATACATATATTGTCCTAACCAACCACATACCAACTAAAATATAACAAACCAAAAGAAAATTGCACTACTGTGTAGAATATTTAGTACAAAACTGCTCTCACTAAACTAATATAGCTAGTTATAAAACTCTATACCGGACAGTGCATGGGCTTATATGGTTAAATATTAAAAAACTGCACTATTGCGACATTGAGCAGAGTGGCGCAGCGGAAGCGTGCTGGGCCCATAACCCAGAGGTCGATGGATCGAAACCATCCTCTGCTAACAGTTTTTAACATCGCTTAAAATTTACATTTAAATGAATAATAATTATATTTAATGTTTGTAAGCTGTACCTTATATGCTATAGATATTTTTCAAAATTTTATTTATACTGTGTTTATCTTTTTTAAAGTGTACGTTAAAAATATATTTTAATGTTTGTAAGCTGAATGTGTTATGGCATAGAATACAAGAAAAAAATCCCACACTTAGAAACAGGTTAAATATAGATTTTATCTCTTTTAAAATGTACAAAAAAATATATGATTTAATGTTTCTAAGCTGTACGTTTTATTCTGAAGAAGACTAAAAAAGAAAAAATATAATTATACACATGATAATTACGCTACAAATAAATAAATAAATAAATAAAATTAACAAGTGAAATTCAAATCAAGGATTAGAAGAATTGCTTATTTTGATATTTGATTATATTAACAAATCAAACAAATTAAGAAAAAGACAAATTTGTGCACACAGTTGGCAGATTGTTTTGCTTAATATAAGCATATACATCTCAACTTTATGTATGGGACTAGTCAAAAGTTTGGACACTCCCCTTTTCATTTAACGTATTTTTTTCTTCATGAGGTAGAACCTGGAATGGTTCTCCAACTGCCTTAAATTAATTATTTTTTAATTAAGCTTTGTAAAGAACAAATATTAATGATAATATGTGTCCAAACTTCACTGGTACTGTATATGATGTACATGCATATAATCATTAATTAAGTGTAATTATTAATTAAAGTTAAAGACACATAACGTTTTTTTTTAAGCTGAATCAAATAAATGAAAAAAAAAGAAACACTCTTCAGTTTCCTTTTGTCAAGCATTATCAACTTCACTACAACATGATCAACTTTAGACAACAAATATGACCAAGCATGACCAAAAGCAGATGTAATATAAACAATATGCTGGTCAACAGCTGGTTAACCAGCTTAGTTAACCAGTATACAGTATATATACCTCTGGATGACCAGCTTTCCAACCACATTAACCATCAAATACCTGAGAGCACTACTTGTTCTAATACACTAATACACTACTTGTCTAACTATTATCTATTATAAACATATTTTAAGCATTCCTAATCATGTTTACATTAATACAGCAATCATACAACTTCTTAAAATACATTATAGTAGATCTAATAAACACACATATTGTTTATGTAAATAGTAAACTTTCTGGTCTATTATTATATATAAAAAAAAGATAAATTCTGTTTTTATTACCAGTTTGTGGAGGTTCTAGGGTTCAGCACGTCCTCTTTTGCTGTTATCAGAGATAAATTATAAGTGTCCAGATTGATATCCTTACTCGACTTCATAGTGATGCAGATCTCCCTCTGCTTACTGTACTCCTCTATTAGGAAAAATGCTGGAAAAAAACTTTAAAGAGTTTTATAGCAGCCTGGCGTGGCCTCCTGGAGCGAATGCTAGCCTGCAAAGTCGTTTACCCAGACATGAATAAAGCAAAGCTCCAGTCTTCCTGTGGTTAAAATAGCAGGCGTTTGTGAATTCAGAGGAAGCTGAGGGAAAAAAGGGTCTTATTAAGCCACTCCCACTGATTTGGGATAAAAATTGCTCTCTGGAGGTTAAAAAAGGTCAGCTTCCGATCCCACCTCCTTCCTTTTTGTGTAAAAATGTTGTTGCTTCAGATGGTAATCTTGGCTTGAAAATTAAATATTACACGAAAAAGAAGCTGGGCTTCATTTTTTGTTGTGTTATGATTGGATGTAGGTAGTAATTTTAAGAAGCTGATTCAGTTCAGTTTGAACAGATTTGTTTTTCTGAAACAGGAATATATATTAAATGATTTATGAAAGACCATGAACATGAAAGAAATGGCTTGCCCACATCTTCTAATACTAGATACCCATTATAGTCCATAAAATTAATTAGCTTGAATTGCCCTCAGAATGTTTAATTTCTGTTTTTAATGATCTATCTATTTATCTGTATCTGTCTGTCTGTCTCTATGTCTATATTGGAAGTATTTTTTAAACAGGGAAAATAACATTATATTTTGCCTAATGGCATCCTAGCAGTTTTACTGTGACCCAATGGAGGTCACACACAGTCTGAAACAGGCTGTAAACCACTGGTCTGGATCATCACTGCTGGATAAAAAAAACTTTTTAATTCTTGCCATCGGTCAAGTTCGTGTACTGCTTGGATCAGTATAAAAGGCCCAAAAATATTTGCCAAATAAATGTAAAAACAAACCAGGCCTACAGCCCTGCAGAGATTTGCAGAAAATTGAACTGAAGGAGCCTCACAGACAGGACTGCAGTCTGAAACCGTAGTACAGATACTTATTTTGAAACGGGGAATGCTTACACTTGGATTTAGTAATTCGTTTTTTAACTTTTTAAATCCTACCTCTGGTGAAATATATCATTTTCTGTGGTAATACAGCTAATCACCTTTTGTACAGAGTTTTCCCAAAGCACAATACACTGAGCTAAGTGTGAACTAAGTGAGTTTACCCTGAACTTATTTCTTTCCCACTGCGTTTCTCTCCCCAGCACTTTGTGTAGAGCATTGAAATGACAAATTAATGACAAGTCGACATTGAAATTTGGAGTGAAGCAAAGATGCATCACCAGTCAAAAGTTTGACACCTCTTATCATTCAATGTGTTTTTTTTCCGTTTATGATCTTTTACATTGTGCATTTAAATGATAAATTGTTAAACCAGAATATGTTTTATACTTTACATTCTTGTAAGTATCACATTTATTTTTGAGGACAGATCTGCACACTCTTGGTATTTTAATCTCAGATTATTCACTGTGTTGTTGACTTTGACAATGGGAAGTCATCAACCCAACTCAATAAAGCCCTTTTGGGGGTTAGAACAAGGGTGCTAGAACAGGAAATAACTCTAATATACAGATTATAAGGATATGAACTGTTTGCATTGCTGTGTGTTTCAGCTACAGAACGCACTGTTGTAAGTGCGGTATCGTGTGAAAGCTGGAGGCTCCTGTGTCCCATACTCCTCCTGACCCTGGTTAATATTGTGTTTATATGCTGACGCTGTGCCAGTGTTTGTTTGTAACCCAGTATTGTTTATTTATAGATTCATTCACAAAATGAACATTCAGTATTCGGTTTCCACATGATATCTGCATGCTAATGTTAACCCTAATGTGGGGCACTGCAACACTCAATCTGCTGCACTAGCTGCAAAAATGTTAATCAACACAAATAAAATGAACTCAAGGAGAGAAAAAAAGCTTTTAAGCAAAGAATTGTTTTTCCCAGTTGATAAATAAAAATAATCACAAACAGAGATAATACAATTGATACAATTGATCTTATCTGATTCCACCGCTCTAAGAAGTGTATTTAGTGTACACTAATTGTACAAATGTTTGTGGATATCTCTTTTAATGCATGCCTTCAGTTACTTAAAGTGGCACCCATTGCTGACACACATATGTTCAAAAATACACACACACACAGCCTGTCTTGTCACTTGTCATTAATATAAATACATATACATATAATTTTACATGGTTTTACAATGGCAATAGAAACGTTCCAAAATTTCTGAAGAAAATTTATATTTGATGTGTATTTAAAGCTATTAAAAGCAATCTATTTTCTTTTTGTTTCATTTATTTCGTCCTTTTTTATACATTTTTTAAACGTATTTAAATACATTTTTCAGTCCCTTTAATCTGGTAAATGCTTGGATGCATTGAAACTGAGGGTTACTCTCAGTGTATTACCGAGTGGAAAGTTCATTGATTGATTGATAGAAAGCCCCCTCACACACATGACGCTTTTTAAATTATAATATAAATCTCTCTTCAACTAAATAATGCGTATTATAATGATTTTGTGACAATGTTTGTGTCATCTGTCATTTCCTTAATGTAAAGCACTAAATGTCCTTTTGTATTTTATTTCATATTAACTATATTAACTTTTTCTCTCTAAATTCTTTGTAAAAATGTTGTTTTGCTGTTTTAAAAACGGCAAAGAATAAAGCTTGTTAATTATTATTATTATTATTATTATTATTATTATTATTATTATTATTATTATTATTATTATTAAGAACAATGCTGTTTTCTGTCTGCAATGCACACAAAGGAAGACTCTAATATTATAATATAAAATCTATATTAACATTAAATCCAATTAACTCAAATAAGTAACTGTTTTTTATGTCTAATGGATTGGAGGCCTGTGCTTAACATTTTTCTTTTAGATTTGATATTGACCTTCATGTTCACAAGCCATCCCTAAACACAAAATTAAACATGATATAAAGTGTTCTAAATCAGATTAGTAATTATTAGTAAAAAAAATGCTATTTTAATTTCCAGGGCAGCAGGCAGGCCTAAGCTATTGTTTCATTGGCTTATAAACGTTTTCTTTGGCTCGTTTATAGTCTATTCTGATTAAACAGGTCTTAATTAGTGTTATGTGCAACAAAATATTTGAAAAAAATAAGAAAATACATGATGTCCATTGAAATTGACGCAGGGTCTGAAAGAGTTAACGTGCGAAGTCCAGTGAGCGGACAGTCAATCAGAGCGGAGCTGCCAGTGACGTCAGTTTCAGGCGTCAGCAGCACGTTGTTGCGGAGCGCGGGTAGCTAGTAGCTGAAGAGCGGGTTAAATAGTGAGATAATATTAATAAATATTATATTATTACTGCGGCGGACCCTCCCGGGGGGAAGATATGGAACCCGGGCTGCTGTATTTGTATATCAGAGCGCGGTGTGAGCGGTGTAACAGGCAGGAGAAGGCTGTGGAGTGGAAATGCTAACAGGCTAACCGGTGTGTTAGTGTGTGTTAGTCAGGCTGTAGCTGTGCTGGTTTAACTGTAGTTGCAGGTACACAGCGTGTCTGTATCTCACAGCTCTCTGTAGTTATCTGTATTGCTCTGGTTTGGTTTGGGGTATCAGTATCAGTTAGACTCTGAGTCCTTCAGTAGGAGAAGCTGTGCAGGATGAAGTGCCATTACGAGGTGTTGGGAGTCCAGAGGGAAGCGACTGATGACGATGTTAAAAAAGCCTACAGGAAACTGGCCCTCAAATGGCATCCAGGTAGGTAATCTAATTTAACAAGATTATATAGATAAACTAACGTTACCAGTCAAAACACACCTCTTGTCCGTTAATGTGTTTTTTTCCCTATTTTTTACATTATTTTCTACATAGTAAATTTCATATTGAAGAAAGCTATATTAAAGCTCTACAGGAACATATGCTGAGTTATTTTAAATAAACAAGAATATGTTTTTATATTTTAGGTTCTTCTAAGTATCACATTTATCTTTGAGGACAGATCTGCACACACTTGGTATTTTCATCTCAGTTTCTTCATGAGGAAGAGTCACCTGGAATAGTTTTCTCAGGGGTGCTAGGGGTGCTGAACAATAGTTGCTGCTTTTCATCCACGCTGTGACGCTCCAGCTCATCCCAATTAAATCACTCATCTCAGTTCATCAGGTTTAGATCAGGGAATTGTGAAGGACATACTTTTACTTTTATTTATTGCATAATTTCATATGTGTCCCTTAATTATTTTTATGTCTGTTAATATTGATCTACAATATAAATTAAAATAAATTAAAATCAACAAAAGCAAGGTGGTTGTTATGCACTTGATATAACTGGTTATTAGGTGATTACTATGTGGTTGCTGTGGTGTCTCTGGTATTTACTGAGGTGTTAGAAAGTATTTGCTGGGGTAACCAATGTGGTTGATAAAGTACTACATCATGGAAGATTGGTGCACAAACAACATCGTAGTAAGTAAAGTCTATGTGTACATATGTAGAAGAACATAAGAAGAACAGAAAGATAGTATGTGTATTGTGTAAAGTTAAAATAAATAAATAAAGTGTCATCAAGTCAGACTGTAGCTGGAACTAATGGTTAATTTAGTGTGGTAATTGACTTATTTTTTTGATTAGCTGATTAGTAAGGGATTAATTTTGCCAAAACCTCTATCGCTTTAAAATGAATAAAAAAAAGACTGTAAGTGGGAGTTTAGAAAGTGTCAGCCACTCTAAAGAGCACCCTTTATGCAAAGAGAGTTGGGTAAGGACCCAGCAGTATCACAAGTATTACCTTTTGTTCTAACCAGTGAACTGCCACTGACCTATTTATTCAGATGCTGAGTATTAAAATATCTTTATATCTATATAGATATTTATATCTGTATCTTCCTATATTTCAAAACCTTGTCATTAATGACCAATATGTAAATTGTTGTTTTCAGATAAGAACCTGGAGAATGCAGAGGAAGCTGCAGAGCAGTTCAAACTGATTCAGGCAGCTTATGATGTTATTAGTGATCCACAGGAGAGAGCCTGGTAAGCACTGGTTCAGCCTTTACATTTTATTCTTTATATGTTGTTGAACACTTTGTATAACATTTTTATGTTTTATTTTATCTTTGTTTAGTTGTTCAGGGTGTTTTTTTTTATAGAGGGGTCTTATTTTAATAGACATTACTGGGAGTGCATCATATTCCATATACCGTACAGCTTTATACAACCATCGCTTTTTACAAATATCGGCAGCTTGGTGAGCTCAGGTATCAAACCTACAGTACTGTAATCCAGTAATAACCCAGTGCTTATGCCACCATTGCCCAATAACCAGCCCCAAGATTTAATAGTTAGCAGAGATGGTATTAATCAAGAGACCATCCACTGATTTAAATATAAAGCTCAACCCAATGTCCATTCAAGGATAAAGACCTGCCCTTTAACGAAATGTGCCAAGCTTACGCTGCGAGTAAAGGAGGATTCTTTCCTAAATTAAAAAGTAATGATACAAATAACATGTACAAATATCTACTTCAATGTAAAAAGACCAGACAGATTGATTTAGTTCTGAAAACATAATAAATGGTGTCTCTCCTCTTGCTACAGGTACGATAACCACCGGGATGCGCTGCTGAAGGGTGGAGTAAGTGGAGAGTACCAGGATGACAGTATTGATCTGGTGCAGTACTTCACTGTGACCTGTTACTCAGGTTATGGAGATGATGAGAAGGTGAGTGACGGAATGAGGGGAAAGTAGAGATGTTTTTGCTTAAAATAGCTGATTAAACTCTGCAGCTTTTAAATAACCTGTAGGAGAACCTATGCAATGTTTAATAGGCATGTCAGAAAATATTAATATTTCAAAGCAATACAAATTCAGACCTGCCAACATTTACAGCATATTTCTTTTTGTTCAGCATTTTAACAGGTGTACATTGTGACCTACAAATGCATATTTTTACTATATTTTTGTATAGTTCTATGTTTTAAAGTCACTGAAGTTAATTTTGCTATTTTATTAGTTATTTTATTTTGGAACAGTTCTATCTGCTAAATCTGTAAAAAATGAGTAATAGTTAAGGCTGCAGCTAAGTCTATATAATATTTTAAGCCATTGCTGTTCCACTTTTGACCACTAGAATTCAGTATAACCTTGTAAATGACTTCCATATCATCTTCATTCAGTGCAGCTTTCATATCTTTTTTTTTCCCTCTTTTGGAACAAAAAAAACATTTTATTTGTTGTTATGTGGTGAGTAATAATAGTATGAAATGAAATGTTTTTATTATTTTATTAGAGATAAAATAGAATAGCACTTTTTATCCTACCCCAATTATAGTCTAGCCTTCAAAACATACAGTATTTGGTGATTGAAGTTATTCTTTTTAAGTTTTGCTCTGTGAAAAACTGTGAAAATGGTGTAGCTTAATGAGAAATGGAAGATTAAATACACAAGGTTATGTTGTTTTGCTGACACTCTGACAGACTGGTGTCCATGAACATGAACAAAAGTGCTTTACATGGCTTAAAAAATATATATCTATATATATATATATATATATATATATATATATATATATATATATATATATATATATATATATATATATTTTTTTTTTTTCCCTAAATTACAACCCACTATTAAAGAGCGTTAGATTTTACTCTGCACAATGGCTGGAGTATAAAAGTAAAATAGTATACGTGTATACCTTCAGTGTAAAGTATAAGGGGAAGAAATGTAAGTTTGCATTATCTCTTTCACATATGTTAGTAATATAATGTCTGTACAGGTCTCTTATATTAAAATGAATATATATTTCTTGTTAGGGTTTCTACACTGTGTACAGGAACCTTTTTGAGTCCATTGCAAAGGAAGAAATGGAGCACAGTAAAGAGGAAGATGATGAGTGTGACGACTTCCCCACATTTGGAGACTCTGAGAGTGACTATGATACGGTAATCAATCTCACACCATAACACAAATATACAGATAATAGTGATTGGCTACCCACAGCGATGAATAGTAACACAGTAGAAATACATTACTACTGTAATTAAGTACTAAAATACTGTGTCTGTATCTACTGGAGTGTTATTTTTTTTTATCCTATTTCTAGTTTTACTTTACTACATTTTCAATTAATTTAGTATTTTTACTCTGGCATTATTTTACATTCTGCATCGTTACTTGTTAAAATTTAAAAATGTTACAAATCATTTCAAACCCATATGATCACTAAAGGCAGAGCAGTAGATGGTCTGCACTGACAAAAAAAAATGGGAAAGTGACCATTGGTAGGCAGGAAAATGGACAGCACCAGTGATTTGAGGACTTAAGGGTGAAAAATAATATAAAGATAACAGATCTAAAGAAAAAGAAAAATGAGGAAAATTAAAACCTGACCGTGGCCTAATAACGTGTTTTTTCAGTGAGCTAGAGTGAAATCTCTGTGCTGATCTCAGCTGCAGTCTCATCTCATTCATAGCACTTCAGATTGCTTACTTGCACATTTGTGCCACTTTTGAAGTGCAACCCATTCATACAGATCTCAGATAAAGGTCACTTTAAATATATTGTGAAAAACAGCCTAAAATAAATATTGGATTTGGTCACAAAATTGGATTTAAGCCACTTTTACCTGCTTTGTGATTGTAGCCCAATTGTCTTGCTTGTTTCTGCACTAAAATATCTCCAAATAAACAACTTATTAGTCAATGCAATGGTAAGTTATTTGAGACTGGAGCTGTGGCACCCTCATGGTAAGATGTGGAACTGAAATCCTGCTCAATAATGTCTTAAGTTAAATAGATTTGTTGAAATATGGATTGGTAAGAACATAGGCCTTGTTTGTCTGATATGCCATATGTTTTTTACTCACTAATTCCTAGTTTATTAGGAAGACCTGTGCCTACTCATTCGTTCAGTTATTTAATAAGCCAATCACATCGCATCAGCGAAATACAGGATTTATAAGCCAGATGCTTAATGAAGCTGCTTTACAAAGCATTTGAATAATCTTGTCTGCTTGTTCTCCTCTGCTTTAGGTTGTGCACTTGTTCTATGGCTGCTGGCAAAGTTTCTGCACGAGGAAAAACTTTGCCTGGAAGGAGGAGTACGATACCCGGCAGGCCTCGAACCGCTGGGAGAGAAGAGCCATGGAGAAGGAGAACAAGAAGACCCGGGACAAGGCCAGGAAAGAGCGCAGTGAGCTGGTGCGCCAACTCGTGGCCTTCGTGCGTAAACGCGACCGACGCGTTCAGGCCCACAAAAAGCTGGTGGAGGAGCAGAACGCAGAAAAAGCCAAAAGGGTGGAGGAGATGAGGAGGAAACAGAAGGTAGAGCAGGCTAAGTGAGTGGCTCTCTCATATGATCTATGTTAACCCTGTACAACATTTAGTAAAGGGATAATGATACATTATTAATGAATTGATTAGTGTAAAGCATTTACACGGATGACTAATCAGGAAGCTTTATCTCGTAAATTTTTTAAAATACCTTTTGAAATTTGAGCAGTTTTTCTAAAGAAAGTTTAAAACATCTCGTTAATCTTTACATGTTAACAGGTGCCTGGTGACATTATAAGATTTATGTAGCAATGTAAACATCGACTACAGAAGTTAGGTTGATTTACTTTTTATTTTTGATAAAATCTCAGATCTTAGTAATTGCTTAGGTTTTAACAACTTGTATGATCTCTGTACAATGTGTCTCAGGTAGGGCAGATAAAAACACGAACTTTTTGGCACCATTATGTCAAAAGCATCGAACTGGGGAAGAGTGGACCTCTGTTTTCTGGAAGGATGGTGTCCCATCAAATATTTTTGGGTTGAGTTAGAGTTTTGGGGATAAGTGAGGTGCTTCAAAATCTAGTAGAAAGCCTTCTCTGGACAATAAGAGCATGTAGTCCAATAAAAGCAGTATTAAAACGTATTTTTAAGATTAAAACAATGGAAAACCTTCTAGATATTGTGTGTGACACGTCGGCGATGGCTTAGTCGAGTGTCTTTCAACAGTGCACACTACACGATTGAGAAAGTAAGTAAAGCACTTCCTTTTTTTTTTTTTTTTTATATACACACAGTAAGCTTAGATTTTCAATACTTTTTCTAAGGATGAGTTTTTAGTTAAGTTTTTCCAGCACTAAGGCTGGGTGCAGCAGCATTAGCATTATCAGCTAACCACAGCGCTAGCGGGATGTAAATGCTGCCTGACAGCGCTAGACTGAGGAACCCTGAGTGTTCCGGTAACCCAGGGTGCAATCGGCTGGCTATTGGTTTGTCTCATGTAGCTAGTTTATTTAACATGGCAAACCTGCAGACCTCAGTCCAATGTACTGGCCTCCGAATAGCAAAAGCTAATGCTAGTGCTTGTAGCGCTGCACTTCAGCGGAGTGGCTTTATTGCTTTTTAATACCAGACTGGTAGAATTCATACATAAGGTGCATTCGATTTTTGGAAGAATGAAAGGATTTTAAATGTGCCTTAAAGTCCAAAAACTGCAGTTAAAAATTAATGCAGAAATTATGGTTACTTTAATTACACATTCAGTTGGTTAGTGTTTTAGGCATGCTGGTGAACTACTTATTGTGATGTATTTTATCTCGATAATGATAAAGGTTTTGTAGATATAGATAATATAATATAGATCTGAATTGTATTTTCCTCTGTGCTCTCATTTTTAGACTGGCAGAGAATTACAAAGAGCAGAGTTGGGCGGCCATGTCTGAACTGGAGAAGGAGCTGCAGCAGATGGAGGCTCAGTATGGACAGCAGTTTGGGGACGCTTCGGACACTGAGGAGGAGCTTGATGACATACAGGACAGAGTGGACACAGGTGGGCATGTTCAGAAAAAACACATACAGCACACACATGAGAGATACGAACATATACACGCAAGAAATCTTGTTAAAAAATGCAAATTTGAAAGTTTAGTGCAAATGTAACTATTTGTAATTACGGTTGCGATTGGTAATTTGGTAATTTGAGGATGTTTTAAATGCCAGATGTCATTTTCTGTCATTCAGCTTTGCCTCCTGCTTTGAATGTGGATGTCATTTCTGATAGAGTTGATTCTAGCCAGACACGTCACTTGATATGAGCATACTTGTCAAGGTTCAAACACACTCACAAGATAACACCTCACAACTTCACAGGTGTAGGCAATTTCTTAGCTGTCCTCTAACACTTTGTAATCAGATTACATGCTGCTGTCCAGTACTGGGCAATAATATATAATGCAAAAAAATGTTTTAAAAAAAATTAGTTTTTTTTTTTTTTTTAGATGTTATAATATATGTTATGAGTGTTTTTTTTTATTACAGGACACATTGCATAAATTGGCAAATACATTTTTAAGTACAGGCAGTAATTTTGGCTGTTATTGGCTATTTTTTTTTATTTAATTTTATGTTGTATATATTAGAATTGTTTTGTTTTGACCGAAAGCAGGAAATAAATTATGTTGCCAATAGGGGTGGACAATATGGCCCTAAAATAATATCACGATTTTTCATGTGACAAAACACTTAATTAAAACAAATATTTCAAGAATACACTACTGTAACAAAAACAAAAATAACATTTTATTATTGCACATCCCTAAATGAGATATAAAAAAAAATACAAGAATTTTTATCAGATTTTTAACAGAAGTCAGTGATCCAGAATGTCATGATCCTATAATGCACTCCTAATATCTCCATATATCCAGGATTAAAGTAAAATAAATGATACTGGACAGATATAATCTGTCTCTAGTAGATATATAATGGGTAATGAGAAAAGTGTGAATTTGTCTTTTGCTAAAAACTGCAAAAAAAGTTGCACCCTGATGTGATAATTAGGGGTGGGTGATATGGCACAATATTTCAGGGTGTAATATCGTTCATAATATTCAAAAATGTTGACAATCTTCCTTTCACGCTGAGAATTTTTTTGTAATAACTACACTAATAAAACAGTACTGTAGTTTTACTTTCAGAACTTCAGTATTACCTTTTACAATAAACTACTTACAATAAATAAGTACGAAATAAGTTGAATATTTAAGTACTTCTTAAAGCTTAAAGAACTCTTCAAATTCTACTTAATTCCCTTTTTTGACAAAGCACTTGTAAAATATCAATATTTTTATTGAAACAAAAGTCCTCTAAACTCAAAGGTGCAAAGACTTGCCCCTCAATGTGACTTGTTACTGCCTCATTACTCCACATGGTGGCGCTATAATCAAATGAATGGGGTAAAAATGAGGTGAAGAATATTGGTTGTAAAATTCTGTGAATCTGACACCAATATATCCATAATTCCTGGTTTTTGCCTTTTTTTAGGAATATCTTATTCTCTTCAGGAACACAGATTCTATGAAGTATTGTAGAGAATTGTCTTGCGATAAATCGGGAATCACAGAATCACAGTATTGTGATCATATTGTATTATTTATTATGAGATGTCCAGTTCTTCACACCCATATTCCTTTATATTTTGACTCAGCAAATTTAAACATACCTTTAGTAATATGCACACTGGAACACTTGATGTTAATTTAAAAAAATCATCAACAAAACAAACAAAAAAAAATTAATACAAAATGTTATTTCAAAATGTGACTCACAGTTTAGGCATGTCCAGTTCTGGGGCGTACACTGTTTGTATAATCACAGAAGCATTGTTTAGAGGTAACGTTTGAGGGAAGTCAAATTCTGTGGACAAGCCGTATTTCCACGAAAAATTTTGGTAAGGAAAATCTTATGCTCACGTTGAGACCAAATACAAACAGCAAAGGAACACGAGGAAGTGGGATCAGTGTGTAATATAACAAAAACAAACAAACACACACACACACACTTACAACGTGTCTCCAAACCTTTGATTGGTACTGTGTCATTTCACAGTTTTTGATACATTGGTTCTTGTTTGACTAGAGTATTGATAAATTACATTCATGAATAAACAAATATACAAGTAAACACAATTATTGATGTCATATCTATATATTCGACGACAGTTTTATCTTGTAAGACTCGTGAAAGACCTATTTGTAGGTAAAACAAAAAAAACTTTTTTTTTTATGTATATTTTTTAAACATCTGTCATTTCTGAGCATTTATCATGAAACGTTACTTATATTTTAGTAATTGACTGTTCCAGAAAATTGACTTTGGACTTAATATAACACAGTGGACCAACACCAGCAGATGACATGTCTCTCCAAACCATCACTGACTGTGAAAACGTGGAGACTTCACACTAGACCTCGAGCAGTTTGGACTGTGTGTCTCTCCACTCTTCCTCCAGACTCTGATCCCTTGATTTACAAATAAAATGTAAAATTAACTGATGGACAGTGACGGTTTGGAGAGACATGTCATCTGCTGGTGTTGATCCACTGTGTGTCAGTGCAGTGTTTTCCCGGAAAGTCGTACAGCACTTCATGCTTCTCTCTGCTGACAACTTTCATGGAAATGTGAATTTCATTTTCCAGCAGGATTTGGCACACTGCCCACACTGCCAAAAGTACCAATTGGTCTTATATAATATTAAAATTTTCTGAAACAATGATTTTTGGGGTTTTATTGGCTGTGAACCATAATTATCAACATTAAAAGAAATAAATGCTTAAAATAGATCACTCTGTGTGTAATACCTATATAATATGATTTTCACGGTTTCTTCTGAATTAAAGTAACCTTTCAATGAGATGCACTAGTATATTGTATATTGTATGTATTTACGTTCAGTATATTATTAAGGTCTTTAAAAATTGTTTTAAATTATATGTTATTGTGGTCCTTATATGTTATGATTTTTGTTGTGTTTTTGACACCTCAGTGTTTTTAATAGGGGAGGGGGTTGAAGCCACGATGGGAAACTTTAACCCCTATCTTCAAATCTTGTTTTTATCAAAACAGCAAAGTCAATAACAAAAACACAGAGGGGTGAAAAATACAAAATACTTCCCCCTCAAAAATAGCTGAAAGCGTACACAGAGCATGCAAATATTTGTTTTTGTTTTTAAAAAAATATGTGCCCGGGGCGTTTGTTGAATATCTGCAGGCCATTGTTGAGTTAACCCAGCTGTGGGTATCAGCTCTGTTTAGGGTTTAGTTAAGAGGCCTCTGGGCTCTGCTGGATTTGAGGAGGAACAAGAGTTTAGCAGGTAATGGAGACAAGCTGCTTTTTATTTTCTCCTCTGTGCAATGACTTTATTACTGCAGTCCAGTTGTGTTAAGCTGAGCTAAAGGTGTTGCCATGTGGGTCAGCCAGACGTCTTTCTGTACAAGAGTCTTTTGAAAGCGTAGGAAACAGTACTCTCAGTACACTCTCGCTCTTTAGCTTCATCTGTAATTTCTCTAACAAAAAAGGCTGGATTCTTCAACAAGACAACGACCCTAAACACTGCTAAAAATCTACTAAGACATTCATTCATAGGTACAAGTACAACATTCTGGAATAATCATCTCAGTCCCCAGATCTGAATATTATTATAAATCTGTGGTGTGATTTAAAGCGGGCTGTTCATGCTCAGAAACCATCAAACCGGACTGAACTAGAGATGTTTTGAATGTTTAGTAAAGAAGAATAGTCCAAAATACTGTCAACCAGAAGCCAGACTCTCATTGGAAGCTATAGGATACATTTAGAGGCCAGTATTCCGGCAGAAGGAGGATCTACAAAATATTGTTGTAATGTTTCTGTTGGGGTGCCCAAATTTATGTACCTGCCTAATTTAGTTTTACAGAATCATTGCACACTTTCTGTAAATCCTATTAACTTCATTTCACTTCACAAACATCACTGTGCTCGTCTGCTATAATATATATATATATATATATATATATATATATATATATATATATATATATATATATATTTAACTGAAATTGTAATGATTTATAAAAAATAATAAAAAAAAGAAAATAATGAACATGATCAGAGGTGCCCAAACCTTTTCATACCACTGTGTACCCCATGGGCGTGGCTTTTATACTGTTCATATTCATCTCAGTTTAATATAATGTTGGCGATATCTTCCCGCCCTAGATGAAACTGAAACTTCTTGTGAAGCAGTTTAGCTATTTTGTGCATATTTGTCTGTTTTGCAGCACAGACTGTTCAGACAGATGTGCGATATGAGTCACATGAAAAATAGTAAACATGCAAAAAATCGGATTTGGTCCACCTCTGCTGAATATTCTTCTAACATTAAAATGAATGAAATTTAATTAATTAGTCCATGCTTAAATAAACAGACATTTCTAATTGAATATAACCAGTTACTTAACATAACTGCGTCACGCCCACATTTTCAAACCTATAGAGTTGAATTCTTGTTAAACTGGTGCAGCACAGTCTGAATTCTGTGAAATTCTGCACACAACAGCAGTTCCAGTGTTTTGCAGAACCTAGGAAATTGAAATGCTACAGTTGAGACGGCACACAAACAGCAGGTGGACATGGCATGATGGGTCAGTGTGAGCTGTGAAAACAAATAAACACACGACAGAACTGACCAGGCCTGCTGTTACCACACACAAACAGAGCCGGGCAGAAGTGTGAGGTGTGTGAGGCTGGGATGCAGATGTTTAGCTTGGAGCCTGAGGGTTTAACTGATATGCTAAATCCTTCACACACAGGCTCACCATCTCCAAAGGTTTGTCTGACTGAGATGAAAATGAATTTGCATCCCAAACACATGGACAGGTTTGTCATAAAGACCAAATTGTGCTTGGAGGTTAATCAAATGAATTAGATTTCATTTAATTTTTGTTTTATTACCAATCAAAAAATGAACTCCTCCTGTGCAACAAAGGTAACCCTTGCTCTTCCTTTCTTTGGGTGGTCCTGATGAGAGCCAGTTTCATCATAGCATTTTTGATTGTCTTTGCGAATGCATAATTCTTGAAATTTTCCATATTGACTGACCTTCTTTATTCAGTTAAGTAGTTCTTTCCATATTATGAATTAGAACATTACTCAAACAGGGCTATTCACTGTATACCTGTAACTCTACCTCTTCACTACTTTACAACTGATGCTCTCAAACACATTAAGAGACAAGACATTCAAGTAATTAACTCTTGATGAGTTCAGCACAGCTGTTAACTGAAAGCCTGAATTCCAGGTGACTCTACCTCATAAAACTGACTGAGAAAATCCAGCCAAGATGTGCAAGAGTAAGCAAGAATAATTACTTTGAAGGAGTTTTTTTTTGTTTATAGCTTTTCTTTATAGTTTGGATGACTTTATCAGTAATCTACAATGCAGCAAAAAATAAATAGTGGCAAACCACTGCATTTAAGGTGTCTCCAAACTTTTGACTGGTGCTGTATAACTTGTCAGAGTGAATCTCAGTAGAAAGACTTGTGCTTCTGCCAGAAACTTTTAAAGAACTATTTTACACCTTCACTAAATTGAAATATAAGGATATAGTTTTTGCACCTTAAAAAAACCTTATAAAAAAGCTGCTTGTGAGGTAAAAAGGAGCTGATATTATTAACCTTAAAATAGCTAAGCAAAGTTTTTTTTTGTACAGTATTAGTTCTTAAGAAAGTTTCTTTTCTTTTAAATTGAGTGAGAACAGGGCCAAATACTATAATAAATGGCATCACTGTGCTTCTTTAACCGTTCCTGCAATGCCACACACTGTGTATTTATTCTAAAAACAGGGTGCCTGCTATTGTGATAAGAGTGTGAGTTACTAGTTTAGCACGGCTACAAATAACTAAACTAAACATGGTCTTGATCTAATATGGTAGTATAAAACTTTTCACTATAAAACAAGGTATTTTAGTTCTTCGTTAGTAATTAATTTGTTGATTTGTGTTTTATGACAGATGCTGTGGATGTGGATGGTGCTGATGAGGGAGAGGAGTTTTATGATGATCTTTACTGTCCTGCCTGTGACAAGTCCTTCAAATCCGACAAAGCGTATGTATCTAGATGCACACAAACACACACTTTTTAAATATATTTTTAAACATCTAAAAAAGAAATATATATATATATGATATTTATAATTGCAAATACAGTGAAATAAATAAAATATACATTTTAGCAAAGTTGGCCAGAATCATCTAAACATTTTGACCTTTCCTCTTATTTTTTATTATTTATTATATCATAATTTTACATGATTGCTCCATGTTTGGTCGTGTATGATTTACGATTAACTCCATATTGCTGTTACTATTTCCTCAGCATGAAGAACCACGAGAAGTCCAAGAAGCACAGAGAAATGGTGGCGTTGCTGCGACAACAGCTGGAGGAGGAAGATGAATGTCTGAATCTGAATACAGCAGAGAAAGATGAAGAGGAAGAAGAGGCTGAGGAAGATGATGAAGAGGAGGAGAGGGATGGTGCACCTAGACAGAAGTATGATGTCCACCTAGGCCTTATTAAACTGCGCAGTATTAACAAAATAGTGTTGTGGTTGCTAAGCTGTTATTAGGTGGTTGCTGTGGTGCTGCTAAGGTATTGGTTTGGTTGCTAGGTGTTGCTAGTGCATTGTTTTCTTTTACTAAGGTGTTGATATGTGGTTGATAAGTGTTGTTAATTGCTGCCTACTCTGATCTCACTAATAAATAGATATGGTACTGATATCGGTATCTGGGCCGATATTGACGTAGATTAAAATATCAGATGTCATGTGAACAGGGCAGATCCACTTACCAATCCAAATTTCCAAAAAGTTGTTTGTTTGGAGATTTTAGTATAAAAAACATCAAAGAGCAAGAAAGTTACACGTAGTTACTTGAAAATTAATGTTTAAAAAGGCCGACTGACCCCAGCAAGCTTTTCTTGTAGTAAATTCAGCTCACTGTTGCACAGTAGCTAAAAGTTTGATAGTAGAAGTGTGAAGGTAGACTAGCATTTTCTGTATTACCTGAAGAAGCAAACATCATATAGCAAACCTGTCTTCCCTGATTATCAGCATTATAAGCATTATCTTGTTAATTAGTTTTTATTATTTTACCTATTTCTGTGTATTTTTTGTAAATAATGGGGATTTATTTATTCTTTTTTTTTTTTTTTTTTTCTATTTAGTTTTTAAATAATTATTGACATGTAAAATAAGACATTTTTAAGACTGGTAAGACCAGGCATGAGCTGGAATTGTAAGTGATCTGATTCAGCTCATTAACTGACTGTGTTGTGATTTTCAGGTTGTCCAAAAAACAGAAGAAGAAAAAGCGTCAGCAGAAAAATACAAATGTAAGTTTACAATTTTTTTTTCTTCAGCATCCTGGACTGTAAAATGTAAACTTTTTTTTTGGAACTTTTATTTTTCCCCATATTTCACAATGTACTCTAAAATAAATATCCAGCCCAAAGCTTAAATTACCCCAATCTAAGGCTGCCACAGATATTCACAACAAAGTAAATTTATATTTTGATGGGTTTGTAGTGAAGGCTTTTTGGCAGCTGTGGTAAATATTAAAAATAAAAATCCTGTTCACAATAGAAGAGATGAATAAAAATTGGTTATTTAAAGTAATATATACATTTTGGTGATATTTACATTTAAGACATATATTTACATTTTGTAGAATTTAATAAAATAACATCTGGCCTGAATTTCTACTATAATTTTCTTTGTAATGTTTAGATTAATATAGATATCAAAGTATAAACTATCAAAATATCCAATAAATTTAGTCTAGGGCGCTAAAGGTTTAGCTGTAAAGGTGCTTTAAAACATGCATTGGATCATAACCCTCACCAATAAAAAGGACAAATGGAGGACATGACAAAAATATTTGTGACTAATAGAAAAAATAATTGGCAGATTAGTTTACTACTAAAATAGTGATTAGTTGCAGCACTAGTATTTTCTTTCAGGAGTTTGGATAAGAGTAATTAGAATCATAGTAAAATTAAGGATGTTCTAAAGTGTTTAAAAAAACCTAAGGATTAATAATCTGTTTAATTACTGACAGTTTTTATCCATTCTAATTCTGATTTAAATATTACCCAGAATGCTTCAGAAGAGCCAAAGCCTGAGAGTCCAGTTCCAGATTCCACTGAGGATGCCACTGAACCAGCCCAAACGGGCAGTTATGAGGACGCCCCTGCCTCTGAGGACCTCACAGCAGAGGAGAGCAAAAAGGACAAACCTGAACCTAACAAAAGGTGGGAGCCTCAGCCTTAATCAAAATTCCAGTTTCTATTACACTTAATTACTCTTCATGTAATTTTTTTTTTAATAGTTTTGTTGTACCAATTCTTATCATTATTATTTTAAAGCTCTTCAAAGACTAAAAGCAAAAAAGGTGGAAAAGACACAAAGAAAAACAGCAGCAAGCCTCAGGGAAGTGGAGAAACAATCCAAGAGGTATGTTTTTTTTTTTATGTATTTATGCATGTATGCTATGTATATTTGTGTATATTTGCATTATGGGTAAGCAATTTGACAAAATGTCATACTATAGTTATGTTGTGATTAGGAGTGAGCAGTATTAGCCTAAAATATTTTCATGATGTTTCAGGGTATTTTTGTGATTTGTGTTCTTGGCAATATAAATAAACATTAGACAAATATTTTATTAATGTTAAGAATATATTACTGCAACAAAATGAATTTAAAGGTTTTTTTTATAGTATGAGAGAATGGATAATTACAAGCCATCAAACCAAGCTTAACTGCTTGAATTTTTGAACCAGGGGTAAGGCATGAAGATATCCAAAAGCAATGTGTAAGACTGGTGGAGGAGAACATGCCAAAATGCATGAAAACTGTGATAAAAAACAGGGTTATTCCACCAAATATCTACAAGCTTATTTCTTGCACTTGTACCTTGTGAAAGGATACATTTAAGTGAAACCAAATTAAAGGCAAACCTAGTTTTCAACCATTTCTGTGTCATCTGCAGTTAGATTTTTAGTATGTGGAAAAATGAAATTTGTATGTAAAACATGCATTCCAGTTATATACTGCATTCTGTAGATTTTTTCAGTCCCGTTTTCTCTTCTTTTTGTGCAGAAGGAGCTGAATCTGCGCTGTGTGACCTGCCAGTATGAATTCACCTCCAGAAACAAACTGTTTGATCACCTGAAAACCACAGGCCATGCCACGGCCGTGCAGTCCAGCTCAGCCGCAAACACGACAAAGAGTAAGAAGGACAAGAGGAAGAACAGATGACCGCAGCCGTGACCAGCAGTTAATACTACTCTTATTAAGAACAATAAAGACTGAATCAGTGGAGAAGCTTTACACAGAGACCCTCAGACACTCCGGGCTGCACACTTTTGATTTCCTGATATTCATTTGTGAGTGTGTGTGTGTGTGTGTGTGTGAGTGTGTGTGTGCGTGCATACAGTTTCTACAACTTATTAATAGATATTGGAAAATCCACTGCATGCTCACAATACTATGAATTGCTGAAGGTGTGCAGAAAATGACCAGAACTTCAGCTACATCTAACATTAATGAACTGAAGACGTTCTCTAGGTGAGTGCTTTCTCCTGGGCATGCGATATGAAATGTGTTGTATGGAACATGCATTTCATTCACCCTCCTTGTTGTGTGGAGAAACTGAGAATAAATCTGTCTGTGATGCTGCTGTTCATGACTGACAAAACAGCTAATCCTTTTGAAATCCACTCTCTTTTAATTTTCCTAGAAAGTTGACTTTCTCTATATAGACAATTAGCAATGGATGCCCCTTAAAGTACCATGCAGCATTCATGAAATGCGGTCTTCACTAACATTTGGGCATACAGTGTACGTCATACAAACTTTGCCCATCTTTACCTAGCATTCCTTCAGAATGCAAAAAAAAAAAAACAACTCATTTATTATTCACTTGTTTAAATGGAAGCTTCGTACTCTACTTTTTATCACTGTTCATGGCCGAAACACTGATGCACCCCGAGCCTGCAGGACAGTTTAAATATATTTAAACCTTGATTAGAGCTGCACATCCACCATCCGGACTATCCTACATTGCAACTAATGCTGTGCGATTTTCACAATTAATTTTCACAATTTATTTGGACGATCGTTTTAATGTGATTTTCAAAATGAAATAATCGCGATTTTACATACAGATCATTTTATCTTTTTAGTCTAAAATATCTGAAAATGCTACTGTTTATCCATCTTACCTTGGTTACCGGCACCTCCCACAGACTAAAGCATAAATTTAACCAGAATTAAATCCTACTGTTTCTAAAACCTGCAGCATCATCGCTCTCCGGTGAGGATCCGTAATCAAATGTGGAAAATGTTTTTTTGTTTTTTTTCATGGCGGTAAACCTAGTTTTGAACCATTTCTTGTCATCTGTAGTTAACTTCGATTATAATCGAAAATCAGATTTTTTTTTTTTTTTTTTTGTGAAAAAAATCAAACATTATTTTATAGGCCATAATCACCTAGCACTAGTTGCAGCCTTGTATCAAAATTTCTCTTCAGTCCACGTCCCTGGAGTCTTGCTACATTAGAGCCATGGGATGTTAACTTCTTGATTGAAACACCACAGGTGAGTTTAAGCAAGCACCCCAACCCACACACAATTTTGGAGTTTTGCGTGAAATAATATACATTTAGTTTTTCTTTCTCTGCTTTTTTTGTGTTGTCCCAATAAAGAAAGAAAAAAAAAACACCCTGTTTATTAGGTCATTCATTAGAACTGAAGTTAATGACTGTAATTAAAGCCATAAGCTTTTATTGTTCATTTGCTTTATTTGGATGAGTGTGTATGATGTATAATACAATTCTGATTCACAGGTACAGATTAAGACAACAATCCAATGTAATTCTGTATATATACTCACATGCTGTCAAAAGTCATGGGACAGCAGTTTATAAGTTGATCATGAAGTGAATTACATAGGGGACAGCTTGGGAATGCCAACACCTGTATATGTTGTGAGGTGTTATCTTGTCAGTGTAGTTGAACACCGTCCACTGTGCTCATGACAAGGGAGCATGATGTATCAAAGTTGGCATAAAGCATTTAGATGATCTTAACTTGAAACAGCTTGATTTTTTGCACCTGGAGTAAAGGCATAAAGTTATCCAAAAGCAGTGTGTAAGACTGGAGGAGAAGAACATGATGCCAAGATGCATGAAAACTGTGATTAAAAACCAGGCTTATACCACTAAATATTGATGTATGGACTCTTAAAACTGTATGACTATGAACTTTGTTTTTCTACAAATCAATTCTCTAAATGACAGTATTTGTATTTGGAATTTGGGAGAAATATGTCTGTAGTTTATATAGAACAAAACAACAATGTTCATTTTACTCAAACATAAACCTATAAAAAGCTAAATCAGAGAAACTGATTCAGAAACTGAAATGGTCTCTTCATTTTTTTTTCAGAGCTGTATTATCCTTTTGTAACCCTGTTTTTCAGTGGTAAAAAAAAAACACAAGACCACCAGAGAGCAGCTTTATTTTAGTTGTGGGTCATTATTCTCAAAGGATCAGATACAGCAGCAGTTGTTTACTCACGGTCCTCAATTCTATTACACACTCGTACCTACAGCTAGCTATTCTCAGTCCAGCAGTGACATTAAGGTGTTTAAAAACTCCAGCAGCACTGCTGTATCTGATCCACTCACTCATACTGTCAGCACACTAACACCTCATACACCACCACCATGCTCCTCAGTGCTAATCACTGCAGTGCTAAGAATAATAATGACCCACCACCTAAATATTAATATCTGCTCTTACTGTTCTATCCTATGGGGTCTTGACCACTGAAGAAGAGAAACAGACACAGGACTACAATCTGTAATTATTATATAACTAAATAACGGAAAACATGGGTAACGGTTGGTCATAATGTCATGCTTAATCTGTGTATAATAGGCTATGTTCAGACTTCAGGCAAGTCAGATTTGTTTCTCAAATCAGATCTGTTTTGATGAATGCCTAAACTTAGCCTTAGTACATACAATACTGTGGAATGTAAGAGCAGCAAAAATCAAAATAAAAAAAAAAAATTTCCCATTAGTTTCCATATTCTGGAAAACACAAAAGTAACACTATAAACAAGTTAATGTTAAATTATTTATGTTTTAAATGAGCTTTTTTTGTGGATTTGACAATCTATTAAAGTTGAATTTTGTTACTGCCCAATATCTACTTGTCAGAACTTCTTATATTCTCATCTTCTTGTCTCGTAGTTTTGCAGGGCCTGGTCGAACACCGCCAGGAAGAAATCCACATCCTCCTTGGTGATGCACATGGGTGGCTTAATCCGGAATGTCTGAGAGGAATAGATGAAGAGTTCAGAAGAACAGGAAGTGTGGAACTTTTGAAGAAAGATGACATGTTCTGAATATAGAGGTACAGCTTAGAACAGAAAAAAAAATCTGAGATGAACTAAGTAAATATAATTTCCAATATTCATCACAGACATTTAGTGAGAGCTATAGTAGCTCCATGTTCCACACAAATGATGATTATAACCCATGTTTGGATCTGTCTGTCAGTGATGTAACAGTGGTTCTGTATGACTAGCTTGTCCAGAAATGCATGTGTACAGATGCTCAACCGTTGAAGGAAAAAAGTAAATTACACTTCCCAACTGTAGGGGGAGCCCAGGAGCAACAAAACACCAATTTTCACATAATGTTGTTCTAAACACTATTAGACATAACTATTAAATCTTAAAAAATAAGAAAATAAAAATACATTAATTTATTTTAGTAATTCAGTTACAAATGTGATGTATTACATGCAGAGTGATCTATTTTAAGTGTTTATTATTTTATTGTTGATGATTATGGCTTACAGCCAATGAAAACCCAAAAATCTGTGTCTCAGAAAAGTAGAATATTATATATAAGACCAATTGGTACTTTGGACAATGTGCCAAATCCTGCTGAAAATTTAAATCTGCATCTCCATAAAAGTTGTCAGCAGAGGGAAATGCTGTAAGATTTTGTGGGAAAACACAGATGACGCAGAAAACACAGATTTCATTTTCCAGCATGACTATTACAGAATATTATATAGAACCAATTGGTACTTTTGGCAGTGTGGACAGTGTGCCAAGTCCTGCTGGAAAATTATTTTCTATGATTTGATTTCACTGGTCCATTTAATAATGTGTTGGACAAATGAGAAGCTACTTACTGCATCAGTTAGGGTTATATAACTTGTTGCCAGATGAACCATTATCACCCATGAATTTATTATCCAATGGGTGGCTCTTACCTATTGCTTAGTTAAATCCAGGTGGGACCTTTTTTGGCCAGGCAGTGAATCTAATTTATTCTAGTGTGCATGAGAGTAAACCATTAAAAATAGAAAGGAGAAACTGAAGTAGTTGTTAATTAATGTTTTTACTGACGTGCTCCCTAAGTCGTAAGTTTGTTTGTGGGCAGATTGCCAGCTTACCTGCCCGTAAAGTCCTCCAGTCCCGATCAGCACCCCCATATCCTTAACGTCTTCAAAAATCTCAGCCATGGCCTCTTTAGGGAGGGGAACACGACTCACCTGGAAAAGTAGAAAGACAGTTTTAGAAATTCTGTTCCATTCAGTCACTGATATACATGTTAGATACACAGATTGACACTGATTGTTTTTGAATCAGTTTCTCTGATTTTGCTATTTATAGGATTTATGTTTGAGTAAAATGAACATTGTTGTTTTATTCTATATGGACTATAACTACGGACAACATTTCTCTGAAATTTCAAATAAAAATATTGTCATTTAGGGCATTTATTTGCAGAAAATAAGAAATGGCTAAAATAACAAAAACAATTGCAGAGCGTTTGGACCTCAAATAATGCAAAGAAAACAAGTTCATATTCATAAAGTTTTAAGAGTTCAAAAATCAATATTTGGTGGAATAACTCTGGTTTTTAATCATAGATTTCATACATCTTGGCAATGGCATCATTCTCTCCACCAGTCTTACACACTGCTTTTGGATAACTTTATGCTGCTTTACTCCTGGTGAAAACATTCAAGCAGTTCAGTTTGGTTTGATGGCTTGTGATCATCCATCTTCCTCTTGATTATATTCCAGAGGTTCTCAATTTGGTAAAATCTGAGAAACTCATAATTTTTAAGTCTCTTTTTTAATCCAGAGCTTTATATTGATTAAGGGAAGGAATTCCCTCTGCCCTACAATACTGCAAATAAAACAAACTGTAAAAATAAAGGTGCTTTAAATGGTTATTTGAGTGATATCAGAAAAGAACTGGCTTTAATAGAGATACAGTACCAGTCAAAAGTTTGGACACAGAGACTTGATATAAGACTTAAGTTTGAAGACTTGGGACTTGTTACATGTTACTTGAGCTTAGTGACTTATTCGGACCTCTGCTCATTAATCACACAGAAGCACAGTCACCGCATGCTAGTGTCCCGATTTAGAGATAGCGTCACACTCCACTCAGCTGAAACCCATACAGCCTTCATAATCATTAACTCTTTAGACTAATGAAGGATAAGAAGTGCACTGCTGTCTGCTGCATTCCTCCAAACCAACCAACCAACCAACCAGCCCATATTCAGCATTTACTCATTACTTAACTGTTGCTTTTGTACTTTAAAATTACATAAAAAAATATTTAAAAAACTTGCATCATAACCAATTCAGTGTTTCATCTGGTGTTTATTATATGGACAAAAGTATTGGGACACCAGCTCATTCACTATTTCTTCCTAAATCAAGTCTATTAAAAAGACTTTTATTCTGCTTTTGTTGACCTGTCACAATAATTACATCATCAACCTATCATACTATATATGGACATTCCCTCAATCATTTTTGCTGACCATATGATATATAAATATATATATATATATTTGTTTTTACTAAGCCTATTTACATGAATACATTTTTTAAGACATTTAAACTTTATATAGTTCAAATCTACGTCTATTGTTATCAATCTTTGCCTCATTATATTATTTTTACTATATTCGTTACATGAATATCAGTGGCATAAAATGCTCTTTCTGGGACAGTATACAAGTGCATCTCAAACAAATAGATATTTTATATAAAAATGTACTTTATTTTTGTAATTCAGTTAAAAATGTGAAACTAATATATTATATAAATGTATTACAAGCAGAGTGATCTATTTTAAGCGTTTATTTCTTTTTATATTAATGATTATGGCTTACAGCCAATGAAAACCCAAAAATCTCAGAAAATTTGAATATTATATGAGAACAATTTGTACTTTTGGCAGTGTGTGCAGTTTATCCTGCTGGAAAATGAAATCTGCATCTCCATAACTTGGGTTTTCATTGGCTGTAAGCCATCATCATCAACAATAAAATAAATAAATCAATCTGTGTGTAATTCTATATAAGTTTAACATTTTGAGTTGAATAACTGAAATAAAGTAACTTTTTAATAAAATTCTAATTTTTGAGATGCACCAGTATCATCAAAAAAAAAGTTATGGTGACCAAGTGTCTCTACTGTCCAGGAAAATCTTCCTACTAGATTATGGAGCATTGCTGTGATGATTTAATTGCATTACATTCAGCCATGAGAACTTTACTGAGAGGTGGGTTTGTTTGGTCTGTGATCTCAGAAGAACCATAAACACCTTTCTGAAAATTACACCTTTCTGGAATGAGATTAACCGGCTGAGGGCAGACTTCCTAAAATGCACGTCATCTTAAATTTCTATGAATCTCGTCCCATAACTTATTAATACAATACAAGTTGTCGTGTTTTATACTGCTGTATCCAGGCACTATGTATAATAAAATCTGCAGCATCATACAGAAGAACACAGATGAACTCAGTGCCAGATGGCTTTGTTTACCAAGTGCATTACCTTACAACAGGCTCAAACACACACACACACACACACACACACACACACACACAAATACGTAAGCAGATGGAGTGGAAAGGCATTCTCCAGCTGACTGGATTTGGAATGGAATAATAACCATGCTACAGTGCAGAACATCTGCCTTATTTCAGCAGTTTGTTCAGTATAGCAGATAGCTGACGTACTATATACAGCTCTAAAATATTTTGAGACCACTTAACCCTTGTGTGGTGTTCATATTTTTGTTACTCGTTTACTTTGTTACTTGTATTTAATTCAGCAAAATTAAGCAATTTTACATTAAAATGCTTTACACATGCTTGCTTCACCTAAATTGCAAGCAATATAAACAGCTTACATGGTTAATATTTGCCCTTTACCTTTCTTATGTTACATTTCTTTTCTTTTTATTCGTATTTTATTCGTTTTTTAATAAAATATAAAAGAAAATGAATTAAACTCAAGATATGAGTAGAAAATTTGTTTAGTTTCAAATTTACAAATGAAGCAATATTTATTAGCCCTTGGCCAAACATACTGTATGTATTATAAATGTGTAGGGGGGGGGTGTACAGTGTGTGTTTATCAAAAATGTGTTTTGATATATGTTTTTCACAAAAAATGAGCCAATGCCAATGAGTTTGAGTTAGAAAAAAAATTTTTTTAGTATCATTTCATGAAAAATGAAAACGGGTCCCACAGACCCGAACACCACACAAGGGTTAAAAATGATCAGTTTCTTTTTTTTTTATATTTCTAATTTTTCCCCATTTTTCTCCCAATATAGCTAAACCAATGGTCCCACACATTCAGCTGCTGCTCACCTGCACATTCCCCTACCACTAGTGATGCCACAACACACAGAGGGTGAAGACTAGCATAGGGTGAAGACTAGCACATGCCTCCTCCGACACAAGTGAAGTCAGACTCCGCCTCTTTTCCAACTGCTACCATAGTGTTCCTCCACAACATTAACACAGGTGTTGATTTAACGTTTGCATACATGTACTGTGCACAAACAAGACAAAGCCTGAGAGTCTCTCACTTTATCTGTAACCATCTCCACACCGATCATCAGGCCTTTTCCCCGAACATCTCCGACGATCTCGTGTTTGTCCCTCAGCTTGGCCAGTTCAGTCAGGAGGTACGTTCCCACCACAGCACAGTTCTCCTGGAGCCCGTCCTCTGCAATCGTCTGAAACACACACACACACTCTTTAATATTTCTTTACTTCTCTTTATTTACAACAATATTCATGTAATATTGTTGTCATATAAAAACCCTGTATATCTAAAAGCATTGTATCTTCCAAAACCCTGTAACTTCAAAAACCTCATATTTCTAGAACCTTGAATCCACCAAAAGGGAAATCCCTTACAACTAAATTTAAGTCCATAGAAAAAGATTTTATTCCAAGTAATTTTGGAGCATTTCTATTAGTCTGTTCATTATGACATCATACCATGACGATCATATTTGCAAGCCACATATTAGTATATCTTCTCTTACTCTGACATCCTATAAATACAATCTTTTTTAAGTTCACACATATATATGTGAATTTAAAAAAAGATCGTATTATATATATGCCTCCTCCGTTTTAACTCTGATATCGCGTCTTCCTGGCTAGTGAGGAGTAAACTACACTGCAAAAACTAAATCTTCTAGATTTTTCTAAATTTAAGGCAATAAATTTTATTTTCTTCTCTGATAAGACTTTTTGTCTTACTAAGCATTGTGTAAGTGTTAGATTATTTTGCTTATTTTAGGGATAATTCTCTTAATTATTCTTACTTAGGATTTGTACTTTGTTTTAAGTAATTTGAACTCAAAATAAGCACAATCAAGCAGCAATCAAGTTATTTTGATTCTTATGTCCGAATTGATTTAGGTGTTTCTTCACTCATTTTGAGACTTTGCTATTGCTATTTTTTAAAAATCTTACTAAGAAAATTTTGCTTACCCCATTGGCAGATTTTGTTTGCTTAATATACATATATTTGTCTTAATTGCATATATTTTGTCTAGTTTTTGCCAATGGATTTTTTGCAGTGTAGCCTCCTAAAACAAATGGAAGTCACCTGACCGCCATACCCTTTCTTCAGTCTCCTCCAAATTAAATTACCACATGCTAAAGGTATGGTCAGAACCTGCAAACTAGTCTAATATTTACTTATTACATTAATACAATACATTTATATCAATGACCCAGCGGTGACACCAGCGGCAGCACCATGCCTGTTATAATAAACCTTAAATGAAATAGATCTGTTCACATGAATTTTCACATGTATTTCCAAATGTATCACACAACGTGTTGTTTTAAATTGTGTAAAGTGTCAAACATAAACAACAGGATACAACAGCAATGATTTAACACACATTAGAAAAAGCCACTAAATAAAGTGAGACCTAAAGTGATTAGTCTCTACTCACGTCCAGCACAGAGGAGCCAATGGCACAGGCCACCGGGTTTCCACCGAATGTGTTGAAGTGAACTCCCTTAGCGAATGACCCGGCAATCTCTGTAAAAACATCATTGCACACATGATAAACACTTAAAGTGTTTAGATTCAGTTCACCAGGGCAGGATTTAATCATATCAAATAGACCAAATAAACAGTATTGTCCCCATAGATATTTAGGTCCAAATAGAAAAGCTAATGTATCATAGTCTCGGGTAAGATTATTTAGATTATTATTATTATTATTATTATTATTAATAATAATATTAATAAAAAAACAACAGCAGTAGTATTTACCAACTTGCACAGTCAGAGCAGTCAATTCTAATTACCTAAGAATGCCTAAAAGGGTAAACACAATTTAAAACAGCAGTCCCCATTTTTTTTAACTAATATTCTGGTCGTCTGGTAGGTTTGTTAGATATAATTTCTCTCAACATTACAAAAGAATTTCATAAATTAAAAAAATGAATAAAACAATATTCTCAGAAAAACACAGAACTTCACAAAGCAACATATTTACAGCAACTTTTATTAAAAGTACTCTTCTTTATGCTCTGTGCAATTACAAATTCTCACCAGAGAGGTCGCTAAATCCCCAAATCCCCAACATTTACAGACTGTTGCTTTAAATTAATACAAATAATTGTGGTCAGAGCAGTCAATTCTAATTAACTGAGAAAGCATGGAAATGTAATCACAAATTAAAGCACCAGTTTCTATATTTTAGAATTAATAGTCTGGTCATCTGCTAGATTTGTTAGATGTAATTCCTATCAACATTACAAAATAATTTTTATAAATTAACAAAATAAACAAAATACTCTATAGTCAAAAACACATAATTTCACACAGCAACATATTAACATCAACCCTTTATTAAAAGTACTCTTCTTCAGGCTCTGTGCAGTTATACATTCTCACCAGAGATGTCGCTAAATCCCCAAATCCCCCAAACTTACAGACTGTTGCTTTAAATAAATATTAATCATTGTGGTGAAAATTCACTGACCTTCTGTAGTGACCACAGCCCCCATAGGAAACCCATTACCAATGCCTTTGGCCATGGTCACGATGTCTGGCATGACATCATGTGCCTGAAAGCCCCAAAAGTGACTTCCTGTGCGTCCAAAGCCAGTCTGAACCTGATAAAGCCAAAAAATACACATTATCATCATTAGCATTGTGCCTGTGTCTTGGTAAAAAAAAAAAAAAAAACGTAATAACGTTATATTAAATAACATTGGATCAAGTATAGTTCAAATAAAAAAGCAATGATATGAAACACTATAATTCAGTTAAATAAACATGAGATGAGTAAGGACATGTAAAGTTAATCAAATATTGTCAAATATAAATGATAGCTAAGTTGAGGTTTTGGTGTGTTGTTTCCATGATTTAAAAGTAAAACTAATGTTAGTTAGTCAGTAATTTTTATCTGTTTTAGTGTTAAAGAGAGTGAACAGCTGGTGTGCATAGTAGATACTGCTGAACATGTTCCAGTCTGGTTATGTTGTACTTAAATTCATTTTATAACCTGCCGTTGTCTGGGGGCCCCAGGCCAGCTCGTTTATTTAAATAGTAATTATTAATGTATGATATATATTTATATACCTCGTCTGCAATACAGATTCCACCTTTTTCCCGCACAAGCTTGTAGGTGTCTTTGAGGAAGCTCTTGGGGTACTGGACAGCTCCTCCCACACCCTGAGGAAAGACAGTGGTGAAAACATGGAGGTCTTATCAGAAGAACACTGAGGAACATCACAATAGTCTCTATTAACCCTGCCAGGCCCTTCTATAAAGAACCTTTGCTCTTCTTTTATAAAGACACTGGCCTCTGATCCCCCCCAGCACTGAAAAAAAAGATGTTTTAAAACGTTTACAGGTTTAAAGTGTAAAAGGGTGAAAAGTCTATATAGATTACACCTACAGTGATAATCTATCAGTGATAAACATGTAGAATGAGTTGTATAATGTTCTCAGTCAGATATAGTCACAGTAATTGGAGAAGGAGAACATACACTAAAAGATCACAGTTTTGAGGAGATCCATATAACTTACCGTATTTTTCGGACTATAAGGCGCATCGGATTATAAGGTGCATTATCAATAAATGTATATTTTCTGGTCTAAGCGACACGAGTAAGGAGGCCTACTTCAAAGTGAGCAAGGGTGTTGCCATGTTTCCCTTCTAATGTTGCCATGTTTCCCTTCTAAGTAAACAAAATTGTAATTCTTAAAAAAAAAACAGACAAATGAGGTGGATGTTAATCTACACAGATTTCTCTCCTGAAAACTGTTTATTTGAGTGATTAAAGCGCTTTATTTACAGTGCGCTTAGATTTTTTTGTTAGCGGCTAATGCTAATGCTGCTGCACCTAGCCTTATCGCTGAAGAAACTTCACTGAAAAATCACCCTTATAATGCTGTACTTCAGCAGTGTGGCTTTACTGCTCCTCAATACCTGACTGGTAGAATTAATGCATAAGGCGCACTGGATTATAAAGCACGCTGTAGATTTTTCGGGGAAATTATAGGATTTTAAATGGGCTTTATAGTTGGAAAAATACGCTAAAAAAGGAGCCCCGCGTCTGTGGTTGAAGGAGTTACATTCAGAATGCCCAATTAAACGTCCATACGCCCCTCCATAACTGAGTGTACAAATTAAGAAGTAAACTACCAGGGCCTTTAAGAAAAACAAATAAACTAAACACTAAAAAATATATATTTAATGTTGTAATATATAATATTGATTAAAATAGAGGGGGTGATTTATAGCAAACTAATTATTGGTTAACAGCTTACTGCTGTTATTTTATTTATTTTTTTACAAAACCTGTCTGTACTAAAGCAGATAATATTACTGCAGCATTTACACACTTTCAGCACAATCAGACATTTATCACAATAACTAGAAAAAGACACAGAAACACAGAGAACTCTGTAACTATTAAAAGAAGTATTTTTTTTCTTTACAGAAATTACAGATGAAGCCAGAGAGCGGTGAGTACTGTTTCCTACACCTTCAAATAAAGACTCTTGGAAACTGGAGAAAACTGCTACAGGAAGAGTCACGTCCGGCTGACCCACATGGCTACAGCTTTAGTCTTTAGCTCAGATTAACATGATTAAGGACCAAGTCTCAGTTTCAGCAGTGGAGAGTTGTAATAAAGGTAAAGTTCACTAATAAAGTAATTGATAAGATGAGACAGTAAATACAGCACTGCTTCTGGATTACTAAATAAGGTCATTTCAAAGATTCAGAGAAAAGCTTTGACGTCTTTTTAACAATGTAGTGGGGGTGTGGTTTAAGTGTTAGCATGCTTGATTAGTTATGCCCTGAACTTTGCTAACCTGAATGGGCTCCCCAAAGAATGCAGCGATGCGGTTGGGCACCGTCGTGGCAAACATTTCCTTCATCTGCTCAATGTACCGGCCATTGGCTTGGCAGTGCCCTGCGGCAAGGAGAAAATGATTCACTATTAACATAACACACACATCTATTACAGGGCATGTACACTGTGTATAATCTTTACAAACTTTAATCAAAATTCTTCTGCGACTTATTCTGGTGCTCTATGTATACTTTCCATTTTTCCAACACACTTAACTCAATGTCCCTGTTATTATAAACAGCATGTTTAACCCTTGTTTGGTGTTCGGGTCTGTGGGACCTGTTTTCATTTTTCATTTAATGATACTAAAAAATATTTTTTCTAACTCAAACTCATTGGAATTAGCTCATTTTTTTTTTCATTTGTAAATTTGAAACTAAACAAATTTTCTACTCATATCTTGAGTTTAATTCATTTTCTTTTACATTTTATTAAAAAACGAATAAAAAAAAGAGTAGCACTTTTTGAAAGAAATGTAACATAAGAAAGGTAAAGGGCAAATATTAACCATGTAAGCTGTTTTTTATATTGCTTGCAATTTAGGTGAAGCAAGCATGTGTAAAGCATTTTAATGTAAAATTGCTTAATTTTGCTGAATTAAATACAAATAACAAAGTAAACGAGTAACAAAAATATGAACACCACACAAGGGTTAAATTATGAGTTGTGATATTTTAATTAATATCGTATATAGTATAAGTGGATGGATGATCTTGGTCTTGGTGTTCTTGGTGCAGCTTTCTAAATCCTTCTATAATCATCTACAGCTCTGTACAGCATTCTGGACTGTGTAGTACGGGGTCAGCAGGGGCTGCAGTGTGTGATGACGCACTGAGCTGAGGTTAATGTTAAACTGGAAGCAAGTGTTTAACTGAGGCTTAAAAATCATTAAACCTCAGGTGCAGCTTCAGAGGGCCCACTGCACAGATCACTGTGTGAGTGTGAGTGTGTGTGTGTGTTTGAATGAGTGTATTTGCACTCTTTGGGGAGATTATTTTCCCATGTGTTCCTTTCCCCCCCACCCAATTTTCTAAAAATAAAAGTCTGAGAATGTTAGAAAATGTATAAAGACCAAGATTAGCCTTCTGATTTTGTGTTATCACTCAGAGATTTATAGATACTCTGCTTTTCACTTTTTGACTTATTTTGATTCAGGCAGTTAAAATAATTGTAAAATATTTTTACATTGAATTGTATTAAAAGGCTTTTCCTTCTTGTTTAAAGTTGCCGATTTGGAGACACAAGGTTTTTGCAGAGTGAGTGGTATAAATCTAGGACATAATATAGTTATGATCCTACGTTCTGCATTCTGAAAGTATAAAAGCAAATTAGTGGATAAGAGTGTCTGGTATGTGTGTGTGTATGTGTTTGTACCTGTGTTTGTGTACCTGTGTGTGTGTGTGTGTGTGTGTGTGTGTGTGTGTGTGTGTGTGAGTGTGTGTACCTGGTGAGCAGCTGCACTCTCTGATTGTCTGAACAGGAGAATCTCTGCATTGGTTCCCTCCCCACACACCCCGGAACACATCAGGACACATGGTCTACACACACATACACACACACACACAGACACAGAGCATGAATGTATTTTTCCCAGTACATTGTCGCTCTCCAATTAAAAACATGAATCTGCAAAACGGCAACTTTACAGGAGAGAGATCAAATCCAATGTCAAAAGAGTTTATTTTAGGTCATTTTGAAGATTTTTTGTTGGTGCATTCATCAGTTTGTGTGTTCAAATTATCTAGTAAACTAAGAATCCACAAAAATAGAGATACTTGTTTTTCATTGGACAGTAACAATATACACTGCAAAACTGTGAAATGTTCAGAAAGTGATTGATATGTTAAAAAACTTTGTAAACATATGAATTTATATTGCAAAAGTTCTTTTTTCGACAATATAGATCGCAAAATTAAACAATGCAGGGCCCATGGCGTCACCAGCCCCGCCCCCACCTGCACTGTCTTGCGTCTGGACCAATCAAGAGTTGAGTCAGTGATGAGCACTCAAAACCCGAGGAAAACAGCAAAACAACACGGAGGAACCCTTTAATAAGGTTTTTAAAAGCTAATTAGGCTTTTTTAAAAGGTAAATAAGATCATTTTTTCTGGGATTAAAAGCATAATTTCTGTGTTTTGTCATATCGCCAAGAGTATCGTTATTGCAAAAATACCATAAAATATTGCGATATTATTGTAGGGCCATATCGCCCACCCCTAGTGTGGATAGTTTTGAGTTAACTGAGTTACATGCTAGCATTACCATGTATCACCTGCGTACACACAGCAACACCTGTGCCCAGAGAATGATGAGTGATGTACAGAGAGAACACAGCCTCTGATGAAGGTTCAGACACTATAATGAGTGACAGTGCTCTTTTTCATGCTGGGTTTTCTTAAAAGTCGCTCAGTGGAGAAAATGACATTACAGCAGGAGGCTGACAGCAGTATTGATATTGTGTACTGAGGTGTACGTACGTTATGGCAGCCGAATCCAGAGGCCACGGGGTATTTATACGCTGCGTTTGACGTCAGGCCGATCGCCAGCGGACTGCCACCATGATACGAGCCTCTGCACATCAACAAACATCATCTCACATCGATAAACAACACACAACACATTTCTACTAAGATACACAGTCAAAAGTCGTTCCATTTTTTTTCCTACATTGTAAATTAATACTGAATACAAACCAAAATACTCTTGCCTCTTATCTGGGGAGCTGTTAACTTGTAGTTCCTGAGGCTGGTATCTCTGATGAACTCCTGATGAGAGCCAGTTTCATCATAACGTTTTTGATGGTCTTTGTAACTACACTTCAGGATAGAGCTGGGCGATTAATCGATTTGATCGATTTTATCGATTAATTTGAATTTACAGTAAAGGACGATGTGTTTGTGTTTTTTTTAGTTTTAATTTTCACCACCGACGATCCCCTGAGCTTAGCCCCGCCCCTCTCTCCCACGCGCAGCCCCCCTCACACACACACACAACATGACAGCATGATTTAGCGACTTCTTGTGACTTTTAGGAGATTTTAGTAGGGAAAAAAAAAAACGATTTAAATCGAAAATCTGATTTTTTTTTTTTTTAAATCGAAGATTTTTTTTTGGGCCATATTGCCAAGCTCTACTTCAGGATACTTTCAAAGGTCACACATTTTTTTTGATTGACTGACCTTCATTTCGCTAAGTCTTTTTTTCCTTTACATATTTTTTGTAGTATAAGTCGCACTTAAAATCCTTTTTTTTTTTTCAAAAAGTGATTTTTTTCAAAAGTGCCTTATAATCCGCTGCGCCTTATATATATATATATATATATATATATATATATATATATATATATATATATGAATTTTACCAGTAAGGTATTAAGAAGTACAGCATTATACGTTTAGTGAGTTTTAGTGAAGTTTCTTCAGCACTGAGGCTGAAGCAGTATTAGCATTAGCTGCTAACCGCAGCGCTAGCTCTTTTGCCGCTAAGAGGCGAGTGTATCTTGACTGTAGTTTGCGTGTTTACTGCGTTAAAACAAGCTATGTGGGACAAACCACTAGCACCCTGGGTTACCAGAACGCTCAGGGGTTCCTAGGTCTAGTGCTCTCAGGCAGTGTTTACTAGCGCTAATCACTGCTAACTACGGCTAGCTCTGCTTTTAACTGCCCTGTTGAAAATATTGTTGGAAATCTAACCTTACTGTAAATAAATGGTAGTGCTTTATTCACCCAAATAAACAGTTTTCCTGAGAGAAATCTGTGTAGATTATTGTGCAACACCCTTGTTCCTTACTATTGTAGCTTAAAATTCGTCTTATAATCCTTATAAATCCTTATCGTCTGGAAAATACAGTACAGTTTACTTTAATTTAACTGTGCCTGTGCATCTGTGAATGTTTTATTGTTTGTGTGTTACAAATGTGTTTTACTTTAGATGCCTTTTAAAAGGTCCATTTGGGGAAAAACCTTGCTGACCTTAGTGTGATAACGTCGTGGTTGCCCGTGTGTACTCGTGCCATCAGCATAGCCAGGTCATTAGCCTCAGATCCACTGTTAGTGAGGTAAACTACCTGGAAAGAAAAAGAAACACACCTAAAAACACAGTAAAATAACATCCAAGCACATTTACATTTACAGTTTAATCAGTCAGAGGAATCTTAGGATATAGAGAAAACTGTAAAATAAAGGTCACAAATAACAGTACCTACAACATGTAATAAACATTAATAAAGGGTTACGTAGTGTCTCAAACTGGGGCGATTTTATAATCAGAGTTTTATGGATGCTGGGCACCCAGTGAACCCCGCCCCAGCCCCCCGCCCCCATAAAAAAAAAAAAACTATGGACTATATATTCTTAAATAAAGTGAAGGTATCATATCAGAATATAATCCTTTTTACACACAGGTAACAGGTGTGTTAATTATATATTAAACATCTTTTCAGCAGCTATAAAAAAATAAGAATAATATAAAAGATAAAATAAAACTGTTGGCCACACATACACATTTTTACATATTAAAAAAAATCGAACACAGGTGCATTCTACAATAGTCTGCCTAATTTGTTACCAACATACAGGTCGACCAATGGCTCAACAGCTATAGCTTTTTCTCACTCCACTACACTGTTTGGCCAATGGCTAATAAACATTGCTTCATTTGTAAATTTGAAACTAAATAAATGTTCTACTCATATCTTGAGTTTAATTCATTTTCTTTTACATTTTATTAAAAAACTAATAAAAAAAGAGTAGCACTTTTTGAAAGAAATGTAACATAAGAAAGGTAAAGGGCAAATATTAACCATGTAAGCTGTTTTTTATATTGCTTGCAATTTAGGTGAAGTAAACATGTGTAAAGCATTTTAATGTAAATTTGCTTAATTTTGCTGAATTAAATACAAGTAACAAAGGAAACAAGTAACAAAAATATGAACACCACACAAGGGTTAATAAATAAATAAAAAGTGTCAGACAGTTACAGCATAAACATAATGTTGCTTAAGAATGTTGTAATAAATAATTAATCAAAACATTTTTTAAGTTTTGAAATATAATGATTAGCAACATTTTAACTATTAATCTGCTGTTAATTAATGTACCCTCATTGTAAAGTGTGATCAGGAAACGTACTGATATAAGATACCTTCAGCGGTTCAGGCAGGAGGGAGGCGAGTTTCTCTGCATATTCCTGAATCTGAGGGTGGATGTAGATGGCTGTGGTGTGCCACAGATGCTCCAGCTGCTTCACTGCAGCTTCAGTTACTCTCCTGCAAGACAGAAACACAACAAACATTGAACTATATATACATCTCTGGAAAAAAAATAAGAGACCCCTTAAAAATGATGAGGTTCGTTGATTTTTCCTAATTGAAAACCTCTGGAATATGATCAAGAGGAAGATGGATGATCACAAGCCATCAAACCAAACTGAACTGCTTGAATTTTTCCACCAGGAGTAAAGCAGCATAAAGTTATCCAAAAGCAGTGTGTAAGACTGGTGGAGGAGAACATGATGCCAAGATGCATGAAAACCGTGATTAAAAACCAGGATTACTCCACCAAATATTGATTTCTGAACTCGTTAAACTTTATGAATATGAACTTGTTTTCTTTGAATTATTTGAGGTCTGAAAGCTCTGCATCTTTTTTTGTTATTTCAGCCATTTCAGCAAATAAATGCTCTAAATAACAATATTTTTATTTGGAATTTGGGAGAAATGTTTTCTGTGGTTTATAGAGTAAAAGAACAATGTTCATTTTAATCAAACATAAACATATAAATAGCAAAATCAGAGAAACTGATTCAGAAAATGAAGTGCTCTGCATCAATTAACCAACATGTAATTTTACATGAAAAAACATCTGAAAAAAGATTATTGAAAATTTCATTTATGAAATCAAATGTTTTTTTTATATCATATGACCAAAATTGTCTCCAAATTAGGCCCCCTTCAGAAAGACAATACATAAGTATTATATACAGTATATGATCCAAACTGTTATATAGTGAATACTGCTTCAAAAATCAGCTTTGATTAAGAAGTCAACCAGCTGGTTGAGTTACCTAGTAATTGTCATTCTAGGCAAAACCTATGACAGAACAGTCACTATAATATAATATGTATAATTTGTATTGCGGTGTAATTACACATGAAATAAAACCTAAAGACAGATTAATGAAAATTGTATCAATAAAATCAAACATGTTTAAAGATTTGATCCAAACTGTCATTGTAAACACTTATTGACTTGTGTGCCTTTTTAAAACATATAAAACCATATAAAATAAGCTATCATAACTACTTTTTTCCTGCATTCTTATTCAACAAATTGTACAGAAATATTTTCTATTTAGAGGACCCAATCATAAAGACGATACAGCAAGTTGACTTGCCCAGTATGCTTCATTCTAGGCATTCGGTAATAAATATGAAAGAATATTAACTGTAATATAGTAGAACTAGGATTACGGGTTGCAGTGTCCGACGCTGACGGTGGCCACCCCGGCGAACAGGTCGAGATAACGCTTCCCATCCATATCCCACAACCACTGCATGTGTCCCTGATGAATAAACACTGGCTCCTTGTAGTACGTCACCTTCATAGTCATGGGGTTACAGATCTGCTTCCTGATCTCCAGCAGACGCTGCTTAGACATTGCCTAGGCAGAAACAGAATTATTTATTATTTATGTATTTTTTTTTTTTTATAGTATTTGTCCCCTACAGATTCCTTTCGTTTCTGCTTTTTATTACATTGCAAATGTTCTTTTTTCAACTATATATCGCAACATTAAACAATGCAGGGTCCATGAAATCACCAGCCCTGCTCCCACGGGTCCGGACTGATCGAGAGCTGAGTCAGTGTGGAGCACTCAAAACCCGAGGAAAACAGTAATCAGCCCTTTAATCGGGCATCTAAATGACTTTTAAAAAGGTAAATAAGAGAGTTTTCCTGGGATTAAAAGCGTAAATTCAGCTGTAACTGGAAATATCTGCGCTGCAAAACTGTGCTGGTCCACAGCTTTCAACACGAGGCCATGTGATTATCTCGTGTTTACTCCTATTTCCCCGCTCCCTTCGCGCCCCCCCCCCCCCCATGCTTCTCAAACAGCAGCAGCCTGTCACTCACACAGACACTGAGACAGTGCTGTGTATCTACTTCTTGTGTTAATAATCAGGATTGAAGACGTTTTAGGTTCTTTGATTTTTTTTATTTAACGTCTTCAGCTTTTAAGGTGGAACAGATAATTCAAATAAGAATCTAGATGTAGTTTTATGTGGACTGTCTGTAATTTCAGCACAACATAAGCAGAACATGACACTAAAAACTACATACTCTGATGGCTGTAGTTAATAGTGAGGAATGAGTTACTCATATAGGAGTAGTTCTGCAGTGAACACAAATATTCATGCAGGGAAACAACACTTTGATGTTTGAAAACTTTGTTTACGCATTTAACTTGATACACTATAATATAGTTTATAGGCTGTAAATGGTAAAAGTAATATTCTAAAAACTTAAACTTTTAAAGCACAGGTAAAATTGGTATTATTAATTCTCAAATAAACACTGTTCTCAAATATAACACTGTTGTTTGCTTTATAAAAGTGTTTATTTGAGTTGAATAAACCCAGTGCAATTGTTTGTTGCTTAAGTAATTGAGTTGGTTAAATACTTTTTAGAATGGCTTATTATAATTAGTTATGTCATTTTATTTAATACACTTCACCTTTATTAGATACAGTATATTTCATAGGTTACACTGATACTACTTCTTCTATTAATACAGTAGTTGTTATTGGCTCAGACTGCTGCCCACCCATTGCCTTACCTGGTATGAATCAGGTTTAAAATCACATGGGGGAATCTGTGGGGTTGAGTGTTTTACTGCTGCCTTCTGACACACTGCACCTGATTAGAAACAGATTTATATTAAACAATGATATTATAATCCAAAAGCACTAGCAAAGCATCTGTATCTGTGCAAATATAATCAGCTTAGTGATCTGCTATTCTGTTCCCTGACCTTTATTTTAGATAAATCCAATATTTCTGTAATTCTCTACTGTTTGAAAACATAGTCATAAAATATTAAAAATATGGATATGTGACCCTAATTTAAACTGTAGTGAAAGATGGAACTTATAACTAAACAAATAAAACTAAACTTTAAAGAAATCAAAGTTGAATGTACATTTATTAAGTTATGAAAGCTCTGACTCTTTTTACTGTTTAAATGATGACTGCTTAAATTGTAAACCATCATAAATACAAAAGCATCTAAGGATTTATTTAGTCCAAAAGCTTTTATGTCATCTGATATAATTTTATCAGTGACAGTCTGTGAAATGCAAAGGAAGCATTGGAATGCTCTCCAGCAGGACCTTAAGGAGAACTCCCCCTTCCAGAGCCTCACACAGCACTGAGAAAATAAAACCATACATTCCAGCCAGCAGCAGATCTGTCCTCAAATATAAATGTGATACTTAGAAGAATCTAAACTGGTTTGTTTAACACTTTTTGTTTTCAAAATAATAATTCCAAGTGTTCTTTTATTGTTCACTTTAAGGGAAAGTCATGCTGCACAGTGTATTATTGCAACAACATTTAACATTTAAACTCAAAATACTACTGGTTCCTAGTATGCATTGTAGATTTTTGAGTTTACTCAACACCAGCAGATGACGTGTCTCTCCAAACCATCACTGATTGGTGGAAACTTCACACTAGACCTCGAGCAGTTTGGACTGTGTGTCTCTCCACTCTTCCTCCAGACTCTGGTCACTTGATTTCCAAACAAAATGCAACATTTGCTGATGATCAGTGATGGTTTGTTTGGAGAGACATGTCATCTGCTGGTGTTGATCCACTGTGTTTTATTATCAAGTCTAAAGTCAGTGCAGTTTTGTTTTCCCACAAAATCTTACAGCACTTTATGCTTCCCTCTGCTACTGACAACTTTTATAGAGATGCGGATTTCATTTTCCAGCAGGACTTGGCACACTGCCAAAAATACCAATTGGTCTACTTTTCTGAAAAACTGATTTTTTAATCATCAACAAAAAAAGAAACAATCTCTCTCTGTGTGTAATACAGATATATAATATGTGTTTCACATTTTGAACTGAATTACTGAAATAAAATAACTTTTCAATGATATTAAATGTTTTGAGATGCACCTGTAGGTGTTTATTCAGTACAGGGAGGGAGGGGCTTTGTTGTTTGCATATCTGCTTTCTAGCTTAAATATCACTGCAATCTAGGATTTGTGATTGGCCTCCTGCTGGCAGATTAATCGCTCCATCTAAACCACACATGCAAATTTATCATGATAAGAGAAGCAGCTGCAAATCGTGGGAAAATCTCAGTTTAAATCAGACTAAAGGGACTTTTACACTCACCACTCTGCAGATGGACTCTGGAAACACACTCCACCGCTTTTCCCAACAACCGTGCACGCGTCATTGGTGAAAACATGGCTTTATGTCGTTATTTTATCGTTGCTTTCTGCAGCTTTTACTTTCTGCAGAAGAGAAAACAGTGAACGTACTGTATATGGGCTGTGAAGCAAAGAAAGTGTGACGTAGCTTCTACTCAAGTTGTGTTTCTTTTCCCACCTGTTTTCAGGCAGGTCTCACATTTCCAGCTCTCTGATTGGCTGCTCGGACTCCGCCTCGTACGCTGTGAATGGCTCGCAGTTTATGCTCATAAACAGTGCAGGTTAACAGTACAGGAGGAGGATTTCTTTTAGCCAATCAGGACGCAGGAAACTATGTGGGGGCGGCATTAGAAGTGGGGCTAACACCTAAACTTCAGCCCCTCAAGAATTTGCTGAATCCTGTTTCTGCATGTTTTCTAATAATTAATCTTCTACAGGTTACAGGTTTATGATCTACACTGTGAACCAATCCCATTCCTCTATTGTATGGAGGACGACATATGTATAAAAAACGCACATATAAAAAATAAATAAAGATGCAGATAAATAAATACACGCATAAATTATTGTATAACATTTATACAATTGTATTTATTTAGTTATTTTTTATTTATTTTATTTCTGTTTTTATTATTTTATTTTGCTTCACTTTTACTTTACTTAGCTCATAGAATTATCTAAAACTATTTTTTTATTGATACCTATATTTTAAGTTGTCTTATTGTTTCTAGTATTTCTAGTATAAAGTGCTCTATAAATAAAGTTGAGTTGAGTTTATTGATTCATGTATTTTTATATTTTTTATTCATATATTTATTCATTTATTTATTTCAACATTTATTTATTCATATATTATTTCACCATTTCAAAAAATATATATATTTCCACATTTCTTCTTTTACTTACTTCTGTATTCCTGCATTTGTATGTTAATTAGGTAGGCGGTCCTTTCCTCACTCTGAAGCAGGATTGGTCAACTGATGACTCGAGGTTGCCAGTTGTAGGAATCACGAACCAGGCTGGCTGGTTACTGTCAGCAACTAAAGGTGTTAACTAGTCAGTTAACTAGTTATCTTTAGATAATAATAATGTAAGAGCCAAAAAGGAGTTATTTTATTTGAAGAATAATTTAGTTAAACATGTTAAATATGTTGAAAATTGTTTATTAGGCATTTATAATGATTGTATTTTCTAAAATGCATAATTCAGTAATATAAAAACTTTAAAGAACATTTCTGCTATTTTATTGACTTCCGGCAGTAACACGTCATTTCCACTCCATGCACGTGAGTAGCCAGATTGCTGTTAGATACGGTAGAAGCAACACAGTTTTTTGACCGAGCTGTATGAGTTCAGTCTAATGTTTGCCTTTGTTTTTTATAAGTAAACCTTTGAAAAGAAGATTCGGACTCTCTCGCGTTTTTTCAAATAGTGGCACTCCGTTTCTTGCAACTCCTTTTGTACCACCTTTCGCTGTCAGTCTAACAACCAGTATTTGAAAAAACGCGATATATTGTCCATATAGTGTATCTGAATGACATTGCATTGTAATTTTCATTCACAGTATTATAACTCAGTATTATAATATCAGTAGTGTAACTCCTAATTATTACTGTAATTCACTGAAAGCCTCAAACAAGAACATTTTTTATGGTTTGTATTTTGTTTATTTTTTACCGTCATTCATTAAGTGTAGGATACAGGTTACATTAAATGATAAGGAGGTATCACACAGAATATAACATGACAGGATCCGCTGCACCCACTTAAGTGCCTATAAATGGACTAAAAAATATATTACATCACAAACAGTGCAATACAGAAAGAGTGCGACCAACATAACATTCACCAGAAGTGTGAGGTTAAAGCAAAATATTAATCATAATAACAATCAGAATAAAAATGCTCATCTTGAAGGTGAGAATAGACGAACAGAGAGTTTTCAATCTCAGATAAAAAAGTCACTTCCAAAACTGTCTGTGAATGAATGAATTTGACGCTTTCCTTTGATTACGTTTAAATAAGATCATGTGGAGTCCAAACTCTATTTTAGAGTCTCTAGGCTTATTAAACACAGATTACATACAGTAGATTCTTCATTCTAAGATCCACTTTATATAGATCATCATGTTGGCAGTGTACAGAAATGAAAAATACATCCACGAGCCCAGTCTTTACCAGTGAGTAACATAAATATATAATTGCCTGTGCACAATTACCATAGATGTTGTTAAATATAAATAAAGATCTGAGGAAGTCCCAGGCTGTGTCCCAATTGCATATGACACACTAATACTGTAAGGTTTATAACACGTATTATTCTAATAGTGCTATTTCTCCAAAGCTTAGGCTGCAGTCAGCTTAGGGCGGGTCCTTGCTATGCCTGTTCTATGAACATTCCTTCTCAAAATGCTATAAGGTAATAAGCCACATGTTTTCCTTCTAAAATGAACCATATTAAATGTTGCTGAAAGAATATCAGTTGGAATAATGTTAAAAGTTAATTTGTTGTGAATAGGTATTAAAAATACTTCAAATAAATCAATGTTGAAATGTTAACTTCAAATTACGTCTTTGTCTTATAAATATGGTAATTTCAGTATTTTTTTCTTATTTGACTGTATTAATCTGTAATAAATACTAAATAAGCTGAAACTGAATAGTATTAGTAGGTAGTACGCAATTGGGACACACCCATAGGCTTGATTTAATTCAATAAAAAAAAACACAACTGAGAGGTTTTTAGACATACTAGTGCATCCTTAAAATATTGAATATCATTGGAAAGTTACCTTTTTTCAGTAATTCAGTTAAAAATGTCAAACTCATATATTCTATAAATGTAATGTTGATGATTATAGATGACTACAGGCAATGGAAACCCAAAAATCACTGCTGGAAAATGAAATCCACATCTCCATAAAAGTTGTCAGCAGAGGGAAGCTTTTTTTTTTGAGATGCACTAGTATAGTGTATTAGTGTATTAGTGTTGCAAATCAACATCAGTGTTATACTGTATATTAGCTTGTAATACATTGATTTATTTCACCAGTCAGTACATGCAGTATATAGTGTAATTCCTCTAGCCTGTTCTAAATCACCATCAACAATGAATGACCTGGTCGGTAATGTTGGCTATAGCTAAATATACATATAAAGATGACTGCAGTAAATATCTCTTTTAGAAAAATATCTTAAATGTAATCTTTACTCAGAAACATTATACACACAGTAAGGCATTTATCATCATAGTTGGTCAAAGAAATCAATAAGCACTACAGTTATAGTGTAATATTTTAAAGGATCTGAACAACCAGAATTTGTGCAAAAAGGTGAGGGTAAAAAATAATTTCCACCAGACTGATAATCTCACCCAGAATGATTATCTCAAAAACATTGACCAGATTGATCCTCTTAACCAGATTAACCATCTGCATCTCCATCTCCATCTCAACCGGATTGATTTTTAACAAGGTTAACCAGACTGATCATCTCTTCCATCTCAACAAGAACCACCATCTCAACCAGACTGACCAGATTGATAATCTCGATCAGATTGACCAGATTGATAATCTCCACCAGACTGATAATCTCAACCAGATTTATCATCTTGAAAAGATTGACCAGATTGACCATCTTGTCTAACTAGACAAGATTAACCATCTTAACCAGATTAACCATTTGGACCAGATTGACCATTTTAACAAGACTGACCATCTCGTCCATCTTAACTAGACTGACCATCTCATCCATTTGAACTAGACTGACCATCTCGACCAGATTGACTATCTCAACAAGATCGACCACCTTGACTAAAATGACCATATTGACCATCTCGACCAGACTGACCAGATTAAGCAGGCTATTTTTTCAGCAGGTAAATCATCTCAACCAGACTGACCACATTGACCATTTCAACCAAATTGACCAATCTTGACCAGGTTGAGCAGATTGATCATCTCCACCAGACTAATAATCTCAACCAGAAAGTCTCAAAAAGATTAACCAGAGTGACCATCTCAATAAGATTGACCACCTCAAATAAATTGACCATCTTGACCAGATTGACCAGATTAAGCAGGCTGTTTTTTCAGCAGGTAAGTCATTTAAGCTTTAGGCCACCGCCTTTCTAAAATGGTTTTAACACAGTAGAGTTGGAATGATGTTTTGATAGGACAGTGACGATGCACAGTACGGTCTTTAAAAGCGCTACGCTGAATACGACTGAATGGAGTGTTCATAAAATCACACAGGTTTTATTTTACTTGGTTTGTTTGTCACAGTGCCAACAATCAGTGCTCCCTCAGGAGTTTAGCTGCAGTATTTACAGTATATACATACATTCAGAGCGAGCATCAAAGTCTCCACCTGAGAGTCGTGTCTTCAAGGCAATTTTTTTTTATTCAGGACAATATTTTAATCCCAATTTCCTGAATGTTTCACATTCTTAGACCCAAAATGTACACTAAACACTACTTCCATCCATCCATTGAACTGTTTTTAAAGTATATATTAGCCTATATAAGTTAGTTTTAAAGGTTGAGGCAGATCTTAACCCTTTCAGAGCCTGAGGCCATTGCAATGAACAACATCTGTTTCATTTAATATGCATTTAACACAGATTGAGGCCTGCCTTGTTGTCCAACAGAATTGGCATTTTTCAGCCAATCAAAGAGCAGCTTAGCCCCGCCCACTGCATTGGACAAAATAGAAAATTCATATTACGAGTTATGCTAAGTTATTTTTACTGCTTAGGGATGATTTGTGAAATAAAAAAGTTATATAAAAGTTATAAAATTTAATAAAAATACCAATGTTAAATATACGAATACACTACAATTAGCATAAAAATACAAATAATATGCATATATATTTTTGGAGTGCATTACAGACAGAAAACAGCATTTTTCTTATTTTTTTTTCATCACAGGAACATAAATCAGTTCTGAAAGGGTTAAACTGAATATTAAGCTAAAATGTACATGCAAGTCTTTTCTGGAGTGTCTTTAAGGTCTTTAAGCTTAAATATCTAAAATTTCTCATTTTGCTGTATTGTAATAAGAATTGAATAAGAATATTTAACTTATTTTCAATGTAGTTTTCCTTGTTTTAAGTAATTTAACCTATGGAATGTATTTGTTCTTTCCTAAACTAAGCCGTTCATTCATGTAGGACAATTTTTTTTAGAAATAATTCTAATCATTTTATGTAAATCATACGTAAAGTTAGAAATATTGCTTATATTTACTACATTTCACAGGATTTCACTCGCTAAGATATACTTTCTATGATTTTTGGAGTGTATTTGTAGTGACTGTAGTGTTCAGTATACGATTGGGACACAGGATTGGGTGCAGGGGTACTCAGTAGTGCTAAAGTAGTTCTAGTGTTCGGCTTAAACCCACCATTCAGTTCCTATAGCTATATATATTTTCCTATTCATTAGGAGCTGTTTAAACATGGCACTACAGGTCCGCACATGTCCAAACACTAACATTAGTGCTGCACAACAACTGTAAAGAATGTGAGAGTTGTGAGATTAGACAGTGGTTAAATTATTAAAAAAATATACAGTTAATCATATTTTCCTCTTCTATATTGAAAAAGAAATGTTTTGGTTAAGAGTCTTAAACGTATGGACACACCCATATAAAATGATACACCCATATAAAACGATTTAAAAGGTGAAACTTGTAAGGTCATGTTTCCTATAGTCTAAAATATATTCAACGACTGCCAACCTGTTTTATTCCTTTAATATTTGTGTTTCCTTACTTTTGAGACACCCTGTATAAACCGGTATTAACCAATCAGTCATAACATTAAAACCATGTGCTTAAACTTGTGTAGGTCCATTTACTACACAAAATCCAATGGCAAAAACTAAAATAATAAATTTTTTATACACAAAAATTGAGCATATGCTTAAAAAATTGCCAATTGAAAAACACATTTTTAAAATTAAGACTTCCTAAAATAAGGTCATTCTTAAAATGTTAAAACCCTTAAAGTAAGACTTAAACCAAGTAAAAATCCTTGATTTGACATTTTAAAATTGGCTTTACTTGACTGTTAAAAAAAAGGTGAAAATTCTAATTGAGACTAATCTTACACTTAAAATTCTACTAAAAAAACAAAAATTAAAAATCAAATAAATGAAATACTTTTACTTGCTGAAATTTTAGATTTTGTTATTTTTGGAGGGTAGGGCTCGGACTTCTCCACAAGACCTCTGAAGGTGTTGTTTTGCAATATATGGCAACAAGATATGAGTAGACTGGTTAGCAGATGCCTTGTGCTAATCGACATCACCCTAGGAGTGATGAGGGGAAAGAGAGCAAGGCCAATTGTGCTCTCTCGGGGCTCCGGCAGCTGATGGCAACCTGCATGAACTGGCTTGTTTGGTAGGTACCACTGAATTATGGGAAAACACCATACTCTGACCCTGTTATCTAGCACCATCACAGTTTTACAGTTTGGTTCATCTCGTCATCTCAACATTTAGCAGCAGTTTTAATGTTATGGCTGATTTGTAAAAAAATATACTTAAGTCCTTAATATGTACTTTGTAGGGTTTGTAGTACTACATCTCCTATTTTTTGATGAAGAATTGATTAAGAGTAATAGTAATACAAAATATCAGTTAATTATATGAACTGTAGCCATGCTATGAATACATACTATAGATTCTTAGATCTTTAACCATTTAACATGGTGAATATAGTGCATTGTGCTATGATTTAACTATAGAATAACTGTAGAGGTATAAAAGGAAATGACTGACCATTAGATTGTGAGCTGTAATTTCACTTGTGTGCAGTGTAATCCAGACTGTAATCCAGATTAAAGCAGAAATTTAAGAATAGATGTAAAAGATATGTCCCCTATCCTATAATTGTTTGGTGTTCAATACATTTACACAGCATACAGTATAATACGGCAGTGATCCAGTGCATCAGAACAATAATAATGTCTGGGTTCAAACTGGGTTAAGTGCCACAGTGAAGTTCTACCTTTTTTGATCCTCAGAATGTTTCCCATAATAAATGCAAAACAAAAAAAATTCACTTCAATTGAATTTTAAAATGAATTTTAGACCAGGCTTTAGGGATTAAATCCATACCTCAATGAGATACGAAGCGTTCTATCTGATACCAAAGAGGTTTGCCCTATAAACAAAAGGCAGATGGTACCAAAGGTGGTTCTACTTGGTGCTTAGTTACTTTCTGTCCTACATCAAAAACACAATTTTTGAGATGTTCCTCAAATGAGCAGCTTAATTCTGTAGCTTTAATGTATCTCTTCAGCTCCTAATTGAACCACCATGGAACACCACTGAACCATCAAGGAGTGTGTCAAGGGTTCAGTTCACATACAAAGACTTCTTGTACTTACTAATCCCAGTAGAGATTCAATGGTGTGAATAATCAAGAAATCAAGAGTCAGATTCAGAGTGAGATCCAAGTGCCACCAAATCAGGTTTCAGAGGAACCAGAACAGAACTTCTTGGTAAAGCTTGGTACAACTTGTGAAGGGATAAATCCCTGGTTACTTCCAGGCAAAAAACAACTCTGCGCTAAACAGAACCTGGGTTTGGGTTGTAGGATGTCCTATTTTGTCCCCCTGTTTTTTGTCTTTCCCAACCCTTCCTTCGATTGATCTTCTAGAACTGCTGTCCCACATATTTTTCCATACTCATGACTCATCTGATCCACTAAAGACAAGCCCTTCATGAGGTGATATTGGTTGACACTCAATTGCGCAAGACTGTACTCTAGGGTACGGTACTCTAGGACCAAGAGTTTAAGGAACCAAGAGTCCAAGGGACCAGGGGACCAGCCAAAGGTACTCTGGGCTATATAGCAACAATCCAACAGTTGCTATTAAGCTGTCTGAGGTTAGGACATCATCATAGTTGTATCTACATAACCATTCCCAGCCAACCTCATGTCTTCCTGTAGCGCGGAAGCGGGGTGATGGAGATGGGCGTTGAGTTTACAGGTTTGTTCCTGCTGTTGCTGCTGCAAGAAACAAGGGTCAACCTGCCCAATTTGATCCTGGCAGTAATCCCCCACAAACTGCGACACGCTCAGATCCCTCTGCAGTAGCAAGACGTTATCGGAGGTCACATCCCGGACTTTGCTGTAGTCCTCACCGCTGAAGTCTGAGAGCTCTGGGTTTGGTCCTTCAGGGTTAGAGAGGGGCGTGACGAGTAGGACATTCTCTTGGTTGACCGTTTGTACCTCTACGTATTCTGCAGACTGGGATTGAGATTGGGATTGGGACTGGGGTTCTTGAGCTACATGCTTGCACTCGATGGTGTCCATGCTGTACATCTGAGCGTACCGATATAACCCAGGCTTGCTGAACTGAAAGCCTTCCAACTGGTCCTGCTGACCGCAACAAGTCTGGACTTGTGGAGATACACATGAAATCTCTGGTACGCTGTGATGAGATGCTCTCAAGCCTCCTGGATGCTGCTGTTGGAAGTTGTGTGACTGTGGAGAAGAGAAAACAGAAGGCCACATCTGGACCTTACCGTCCTCCAGCCCTGGAGAAGCAGGATTGTCCCTGCCCTCACTGTCAGAAGAAGCCCAGCTTGCTTCTCCATACTGGCTGAGCTCCTGCTCTGTTCCGCTCTCGTCCACACACTTCTCCATCAACAGAGTGCGGCTGTCGCAGCTGCCCCGGCCGGAGTCGTTGTCTGACGACGTGCTCTTGGACTTCATCGAACCCTCAATAAGGTTCTTCTCGTTCAGAACCAGCTCCCGCTTTTCATCGTCATAAACCTCCAGATATTCCACCAGCAGGTCTTCATAGGTGCTGGTTGGAGGGAAACCTGGGATGACCAGGGCATTAAACATCTCTTCTGACTTCCCATTCTGTGGATAAGACACGAGAATAAGGAGTAAATAACCCAAAAATTGCTGCCAAAAAAAACGACTGGTCTGTATTGATTTATAATACATTATAATAGCCCACCTTGAGCAGTTGTTGGTCAAAACCTTGGATCTTTGGTCCGGGAACAGGAGGCAGCAGGCAGTGTTTCACACTATAAACACAAATATGTAAAATATAATTAAGTTTCCAATATATATATATATATATATATATATATATATATATATATATATATATATATATATATATATATATAGTAAATATAATGTAAAATGGCCATCAGGGTGCATACACTGTTTCCAAGGTCAAATTTAAGCATTTTTCTATCATTAGTTTTTATGTTTCACTACAAAAAATAAAAAATAAAATCTTAGCAAGTGAAATTATCTTATTTCAAGTCTTTGATATTTTGTCCTAATAAGCACTTTAAGGGAAAGATTATTTTGCCTATTATAAGAATAGTGATCTTAATCAGTCTTCATGTTTTAGGTCATTTTAACTTAAAAAAAAAAAAAAACATAGATAACAGATTCAGAAATCTTACTAAGACAAATGTGCTTACTCCATTGGCATCATTTTTTGCGTATTGTAAGCATATACTCTCAAGTTTTCAATTTACACATATATATATATATGTGTGTGTGTGTGTAAATTGAAAAAAATACATATATATATGTATTTTTTTTTTGTTATACATTTATTTTTATCCCCTTTTATCCCTAATTTACAGAGCCAAATACCCAACCCTCTCATTAGGACTCCCCCTATCACTAGTGATGCCCCAACACCAGGAGGGTGAAGACTAGCACAGGCCAGTTGTGCTCTCTCAGGGCTCCCGTATCTGATGGCAACCAGCATGAACAGAATATATGGTGGTTCTTCTGTGGCACTGCATGAAGAACCCTTTGTAGCACATTGATTCTGAAAGTGAGGAGGTATGCTAGCTCAGGTATACAGACTACTGTTTCTACTGAGAAACATCTAGGAATCTTTCAGCCAGGATGATTCAAAGAAGAGATAAAATCTCGCACGCAGAGAGTTTTTTTTTTCAACACACCTGTTTTGCTTAACGTTCATCGTCCAGGCGAAGAGGAGGATGAGGAAGGCTGAGATAACTGCCACCATTATCCACATGGATCGCACCTTGGGCATGTCTATATAGAAACAAGAACAAAACAAGAAACATCATCAACAACCAGTAAGTGCAGTATGTAAAGTGTTACTGGTATTGTACTCTTAACATGAAATTATCCACCCTTTCTACCTCACACCCAACCTAGTTAAAAAATGAAAACTAACCTTAACTTTCTGAATAGAATGTTTTTTGTATATTTTCATATTTTGTTGTTTTTATTAAAAACTTTCATGCTGCTGTTGAAAAATTGAGAATTAGGGACTGATTAATGACGATTAGGTTAGTGTGGTGGCTCATTTTCAATGTAGTTTTTAGTTTTAAGTAATGATTAAGTAAATTCTATTTTTTTTTTCATTTTAACATAATGTTTATAGTATTAAATATACAGTACCAGTCTAGACACACAATGAAGAAAATGTTATTATTTGAAACTTTAAAGAAAAACTATGAAACTCTTTAATACACAAAAAAAGTGTTTTATATTTTAGATTTTTCAATGTAGCACCCTTTGCTTAGATGACAACTTTGCACATCTTGGCTGGATTTTCTAAGTTTTATTTTCTCATTTTTATGAGTTAGAGTCACCTGGAAAGGCTTTCAGTTAACAGCTGTGCTCAACTCGTCAAGAGTTAATGAAAAAAAGTGTTTGAGAGCATCAGTTGTAAAGTTAAATAGGTATACAGGTATATAGTGAATAGTGAATATTTGAGTAATGTTCTAATCCACAGCCCCCTGGTTGAGAAACCCTGCTCTGGATGATTCAGTGTTTCGGTTATGCAGATGTTGACAGCTGGTTTTCAGTTGCCGTGTAGCTGTAGAGAATGCATGGTTTCCAACCAGCCGTAATAAAGGAGCCTTATCAGACATCCTGTTTGTTATCAGCTCATCTACTGTATCCTCCTCTGTCCATCACTCGCTATATGATTCACTGTTAGCCGTACAGCTTATGTTATTTTGTTCAGTAAAAGAAATCTGAAACGTTGCACTGGGTGTGTGTGAAACGTTGGTTGTGTGGACCGTTTGGATGTCAGTTAAATCTCCCGCATTCATTTGGCAAAACAAGTCTAAGTCATTTGTTAAGGTGTCAAGCAATAACGTAATGTAATGTAAGTAACAATATGTAGGTAATTCTCAATAAATACAATACTAACAATGAAAAAATGATATACAGCTCTGCAAAAACAAGAGACCACTTAAAAATTATGAGTTTATTTGATTTAAACCTCCGGAATATTATCAAGAAGAAGATCACAAGCCATCAAACCAAGCTGAACTGCGGTGTGGTGGTCTGGAAGTGAGATGTGTTCAGGTACATTTCTGGTGTGTTGCTATTTTGGGAGTTTTGTTAATGGTGTAAAAATAGTGATTTATTTCCATGGGCAACGCAATGCCCCTATCACTAGCATTATAAGCCTGTTGGGAGCATCGGCTAAAAACGATTTATTTGGGGATGCTGGAGGCATCCCATTCAGCTCTGTATAAAATTGAGACCAATTCATTTTCTGAATCAGTTTCTCTGATTTTGCTATTTATAGGTTTATGTTTGAGTAAAATGAACATTGTTGTTTTATTCTAAACTAAACTACGGGCAACATTTAGAGGTGGGCTATTTGAAAAAAGTTTGTACTCATTATTATGTTACACTACAACCCCAAGCCTATTTCACACTGGATTTCTCCTTTAACGCTCTTTGTGTTGTTATAAGAAGTTTAAGTTTATTTGAGTTTGATATTAATGATGTAATTGTGGAAGACAGTGGTGAAGAGTGTGGTTAGGCTTACAGTCGGGCATCTGGATGTAGACCGGAGTGGTCCATTCACTCCAGAAGCCGTGGTCCGGTTTACAGCGAACCTGCACCATGTACTCTTTACCGGAGTGCGGACTGAAGACATTGTAGTACTTCTGCATGCCGGCATCATACTCCTACACAAACACACACAAAATGTTTTAAAATTAATGATGGACAACTGGTTTAGCTTCACTGATTGGTGAAAACTCTCTCTTTTTTGTGGTTTGAGTTCATTAGAAAAAAGAGATGACGCTTTTTATCACTCCTCACCTCCCAGGTCTCGTCTTTGGCCTGTTTGACTCGTAGTTGGTAGACGAGAGTGATCCAGCCGGAGCGAGTGTCTGCTGACTGAGGTTTCTCCCAGTCCACTCGCAGGTAAGGACCATGATTATCCTCCAGCACTGAAACCATCACACTCTCTGGAGTGTTGGGCTGAACTGCGGGCCAAGAGGAGAGAAAAGTGACTGTTATTCATGAGAACTCAGCAGCTAATGCACCCAAACCTCTAAAATATATATGAAAAAGATTTATAAAACATTTTGGTAAATTTCTATTGGTCCATTTATTATGAAATTTGAATACAACATGAATAACAATGGCCAATGATTCAAATGATGTCAAAAATAGAAAAGAAATTAAGATAAAAGGCTTGTATGGGGAACATTCCCACATAACAGTACTAATGACATTAGGAATAAACACAGTTATATATTGTTTAGTATTGTTTAGTCTCAACTATTTATTAATTAACACTAGATAAGACGTTATTAAACCTTAAAATAACTTTAATGCTTAAGAATGTTCATAGTAAATAGTAATTGAGACATTAAAAATGTGTATTTATTTATTACTGATGTTTTAATTAGCATGATAATGATAATTAATGTAAACTCTCATTGGAAGGTGTTAATCTTCTTGTCTGACAGTAGCATTAATTTTTCTAGTCTAATATAATAAATCTGCAGAGTGAGAGGAAAGAAAAGTGAGTGTTATTCTCGTGTTATGAGAACTCAGAAGCCACTTAATTACAAGCCAATCCTTTTAGTGTGGTCACGGATTTTATGAATCTTTGTGTATAGGAAAGAATGTTTTATTTGATTTTTGATCAAATTATTTTAATATATCATAATATATTGCGATACTGAAATAGTGAAATAGTTAAGAGTATAAAAAAACACACTGTCATGTTTATTAAAACGTAGAAAAAGCTGAGGTTTTCAGATTAATAATGTCAGTATAGCTGTCTCTATCTCTTTTTTCCTTTCTTTTGTTATTGGTTTTCAGTTTCTTTTGTGTATGTAATTTTTTGTATAATTGAAAATGGAATAAAACCATCAGTGCAAAAAAAAAAAAAAACTAAATGCAATACTGTCTGACACCAATCTTTACATATAAACTTAAACATATAAAATTAAAAATCCTTTTGTTTGTGACAGTGCCATTAATTGGATTCAGATATAATAAATCTAAATCAAAGTTTCAGGAAGCGGACAACCCCTTAAGTGCTGAACACACTGCTGCATGTCTCTGTACAGCAGAGTCAACACGTGACGAGAAAAAAGCAGCACCGGAAAGCAGGTCAGGAATGAGACATCTAGATCATCTGTCTGATTTCTGTTAGAAATTCTAAAAAACAGCCTGAAGAAAAGCAGAGAACTTCTGGGAAAACCCAGAAACGCTGATATATAGCCTGTACCAACAACATGATTTGCATAAAGAGGCAGTTAAGTGCTGCTAGAGCCAGATTAAACCAGATAACACACACACACGCACGCACACAAAAACACACACAACACACACACACACAAATGTACAAAAGCTAAAGGAAAAACAGTGACAGTGATTGAACACTGATGAGTTGACCTTTCAGCAAAGGCCAAACTGAGACACTTAAACTTTAGTCTGAAACGTATCTAAACTCAGATGAGCTATTAACTACAGTGTAGTTATTCAACATTAAATGTGGATACTCTTTCTCTCTTTCTCTCTCTCTTTCTCTCTCTTTCTGCGTTTTTCATACAAATGTGTCACAGTTTCCAATAAATGTTGAAGAGTACACTGTCTTGCCAAATGTTACAAACATTACAATTCCTGGACCTATTTATGGACCTCGACTGACACTATGGACTGCATTACCCAGAATACCACTTCCTCTCACATGCCCCTCTTTAAACAAACCCGGACAGTTTCCACGCTCATCGTCACCTGAATTCTGATCGTCTTCACCTGTTACTGGTTAGTGATTCCCTTCACATGTGCCTGATTGTCTGTATTTAAAGCCTGGTGGACACGGTGTGATTTTAGCCCAATTTTAAGGCGTCGTTTGACATGCAGTGTGAGAGGGAGGGGAAGCGATGTTCGGTTAACTGCCCAAAAGAGCTGCGAAAGAGCAGTCGGACGCGAGAAGGGACATGCCAGATGAGCCGATTTCTTAACGTTACAACCAGTTTTGCCAAAATTCACTGCAAATATGCCCATAAAAAATCCTTTCTTGTGAAGTGATGGTCTTTTTCATATGCGTATCTTGCTTCTGGATATGTGGAGAAACATTTTCGAGGAGAAAATTTTGAGCTGAATGATGTGCAAAAACCAGTATTGTATAGTGCAACGACCGCTACGTACTGATACTGGTGTTTAACCTAATTAACCAGCAGACCAATTTCAAGTCACTGAATAACCATAGCGAATGTGAACTCTGAACAATGCACCTGATTTTAAAAAATCGCACAGTGTCTGCCTGGCTTAAGGCCTGTTTGTTTGTACTTGCCTTTTGCGAGTTATTGCCAAACTTTGTGTAAGCATACTAAGCAGTAATCTATTTTTTTTCTTTTGTGTATTTTGGATATGTTCTTTTGCAATTGTTCTCTTGCTGTGTTTGCTGAATTTCTGCTTGTTTGTTTTTGTTGTTAGTTTTTTTTTTCTCTTTTTTGGCATGATTTTTAACATTGTCCCTGCTTTATTCTTATTCTTACCCTCTTCAGGGTTGCCAGTTTCGCGGATTTCCTGCCAAATATTTTGGCAGATTTTAGAATGACTTTGGGCTGAATATTTTTGTTGGACCTGGCAACCCTGTTTGGCTTGCTTTCAGGCTACCCTTTTGGATTAGCCGTTCCAATATTCCACAAAAAACCTGTTTTCTGGTTTTAAATCTGCGAGCGTCTGGTTTCTTTAAGCATTGTGACACCAAATTCCAATATCTGCTTGGTTAGTGCATCTTTTTGACTGTTTGATAGTAGTGAGAGTCTGGAAGGTATAAGCAAGCAAATCAATACACTTTAAAATACTGTACGTTTGTTCAGTGAGATATATATCAGCGATATATAGCTTAGTACTGTGGGTAGGTACTAAAGCTGTTGTGTTTGTGTACTGTGTGGTGATCAGGGGAAATTAGCTGATTTAAATTCATCTCCTCTCCCGCTGTGAGAGCGGACAGGTGGTTCAGAGCTTTAATCACTGCATCAGTCACTCAGTCATCGCTGACCCTCAGCACCGCGGACATCATCCACCCCTCACAGCGGGAGGAGAGAGAGAGGGATGTAGTAATAAATGAGTGTACGTGGGTGGGAATTGTTTTTTCCTCATTACACGGACATCAGAGAGCGGCACACGCAGCTCAGACCAATTGACCTGTCCGTTCTCCGCCTACAGACCCTGTAAATGTGTTTTATAGCAACTGTTGCAAGAATGAACAAACATTTAGCCCTGTTGAACCCTGAGAGCTTGTTGCTATCTTACACCCCGTCAACAGTTTATTTTCAGGCCTTGCGCCCACACTGTTAACATAGGTACATCACTGACCGATTTAAACCCTGACAACAGTCAATAGTCACTTGTCCATACCTCTCTTATCTTTTCTTAGCGTGAACATGCAGGCAAGTTTCCTCTGTAAAGATGGAAAAGCGCAGCTCTGTTAAGACATTAACGTGCCAAATTCAGAGCACACCTGGCTCTTAAAGGGAATGACAACTGAAACGCTGATTGGTTTATTTCACATTACGCCCAAAACACACCCATGATTAATTAAGAGAATTGGTACAATAATTTTTGTGCATTTTGAACTGTGGAAGGAGTTGTTTTTTACATCCTGAAGATACTATAGACACACCAACACACCCTAAATCCAGCTGTGCAGTGCGCAATTGACGTCTCGCCTATAGATTGCTATAACAGGGCTCGTAATGAGAGTTTAATGCCTCTAAAAGCTGATCTGCCTGGCCAAATAAAAACTACCTGGATTTAAGTAAGTAAATGATGTGGGGTTGATGCTGCAGTTGGTCTGCAGGTTTAGGTTCAGCAACTGTATGTGCTGAAAGAATGAGGTCAGCTGACTACCTGAATATACTGAATATAGACCAGGTTATTCCATCAATGGATTTTTTTCTTCCCTGATGACAAGGCCATATTCCAAGATGACAATGCCAGGATTCATGGAGCTTGAATTGTGAAAGAGTTCAGGGTTCAGGGAGCATGAGATCATCATTTTCACACATGGATTGAGAGAGAGTTCACCACAGAGTCCAGACCATAACCTCATTGAGAATCTTTGGGATGTGCTGGATGGAGAAGAGCTGCTTTGTGCAGCAACCAAAGCTAAAGGTGTTCCAACCAAATATTAGGGTGTGTAACCTTGACTTTTGATATATGGTTAAAAAAGTATTGGCTTTCCAGCTCACCTATATAAACCACATCCACCTCCACTGGCTCCGACACGCTCTTGCCCATGTCGTTACTGGCCACCACTGAGATGTTGTAGTCGACCCACAGTGACGTGTCGTTCTTACTGAAGAAACAGGAGTTTTCTCCTGCTGTTTTATAATCTGGGCATTCATATATCGTCTCTGAGCTGTAAGAAAAGCACAAAAACAAAACACAACACAGTGTTAAAACTACACTAAACAGTACAGCTACGCAAGATAGAAATGAAAATATATATTGCATTAGCCTTTTCCTTTAATATATATATATATATATATATATATATATATATATATATATATATATATATAGCATTATAACTCTGTGTATCCCAGATTGGGGTAAAATAAACAATACTGTGCTGATATACATTGTCACAAAATCATTTTTATCTAACCATTTTTAGACAGCCTGTGCCTGAGTTTTTCTTTTAGCTTTTCATTTTATTTATTTTATTAATTTCATCCTTTTATTTGTTTGATAACTGCTTTTACTTTTGGACTTTTACCTTTTTATTTCATTCATTTCTTCCTTCCATTCCTTCTTCCATTTTTTAAATATTTTTTTTAACTTATTATTTATTTTAGTTCTATCATTTACTTTTTTATAATTGTGGTTGTTTGAGTCCTTTATTTCTTTAATTGTGTTTATATTTTATTATTCTACTTATTTATTTCTTTTTATTGCTTTACATTTTAGCCCGTCTGCATATCCTTTTATTTTGAAATATTTTTCTCGTACAGCCCTACTGAACAGTATCAGTGTCATTACCACTTACTGATACTATCAGTTGCTGTGACTGACTAGTTACATTAAAGTAAGTTAAGTTATTTTCAAATCTAAGATGTCTTTTTATTTAATGTGTAAATCTGATATGATCTGTTTTGATTCACTGAATCAATCACTTTTGCCACAGGAGCTTAGAATACATTCACACAGCAGGTAAATGTGGCTCAAATCCGATTTGATTCTATTACATCATATGTGACACAGATGTTTAACTTGTGTGGAAGTATAATTAGCAAGAATCACTGAGGGCCCTGTTTCAGCGATCTATAGGTAAGCAGTCAATTGCACACCGTACAACTTGATGTAGGATGTATAAATAAATCAATCAGTGTATTACTCGTCATTCCCTTTAAGAGCCAGGTGGGCTCAGACTTTGGCGAATTGGTATTTTAACAGCGCAGCGCTTCTGTGCTTTTGTGCTTCTCAGAAGAAAAAAAATGGGAACAGCTATGTTATTTTTGTGTGAACAGCTTGAAATAAACATTTTTTGTAAGAATTTTGTAAGTTTATCAGTGAAAAGAATAAAAAAAAAATGAAAGCAATGACTCCTCACCCCTCTAGGCGGTAATAGAGGGCGTAGGTGGTGGGAAGACCACCGTCATCTCCTGGCTCCCACCAGCAGGTGAACGTTTCCTTCTCAGGTGAGCGGCAGTTGATGACCCTTGGTCGGCCTGGAGCACTGAAACCTGGAGAGGAGGAGCATCAGAGACGGGAGGAGGGGCAGAGGGAGGGGCAAGAGAAGTCAGAGGATGTAAAGACTTGTAAAAAGTGATGCATTTAATTAAGAATAATATAGGGTGTCTCAAATAAAACTATAACAGTAATTTAAACCATTTTAAAACCACACAAAATCACACTTGCTAAATATAATACTGAATAAAAAGTATGTATAATAAATACTGAATAATTGCCCCTGCTGGTGTCTTTGCTTACCTGTTGCTGGTGACAGTAAGATGAAGAGGACGCCGACTGTGAGAAATGGCTTTGGTCCAGAGGAGATCCCCATGCTGGCTGACTCCTGACAAAAATCTCCTGCAGAAAGAAAGAGAGAATAGACAGAAAAAGAGAGTGAATACAACACACTCATTATTAAGTTTACATTAAGATTATGGTCAGATGGCAGGAAAAAAAGTAGGTTTATGATTTAGTGCCTCTTTAATTGCCTTAATAACGTGTTGTTTTTGTTTTATCTGATTCTCATTGATTTCCATAAAGATGCTTTAAGACTTCAGTTGTGAAAAGTGGTATACACCTTTGGAAAAAAAAATTAAAGAGACCTTTTAAAAATGTTGAGAACAAGCCATCAAACCAAGCTGAACTGCTTGAGTTTTTGCTCCAGAAGTAAGGGCATAAAGTTATCCAAAAGCAGTGTGTAAGACTGGTGGAGGAGAACATGCCAAAATGCATGAACACTGTGATTAAAAACCAGGCATATTCCACCAAATATTGAAATCTTTCAGAAATCTTCAAACTTTTTTAGAGGTAGTTTAAAGAATAAAACAACAATGTTCCTTTTAATTAAATATATACCTATAAATATCAAAATCAGAGAAACTGATTCAGAAACTGAATGGGATTGAATGGGACATTTCAGTAACAGAGCTTTTGCAGTAAAGCTCTTTAATTAGGATTAGCATAACTTTCCACTTTTGTCTTGGGAATTTAAACATTGATAAATTCAACTCTAATGAAACTTTAGTGACTGCACACTGCTAAATCCAGTGTGTATGGTAAATTATACTACTGATTCTGTATAAAAACAGAAATGTGTATAATTTCTGACAGATGAATCTGTAAAAGTGTAAATATAAGGACAAACACAGCACACTGCATTTATTACATGTTTATAACAGACTACAGTGTAAATACTGTTGTGACAGGGGAACAAGTCATTTCCTCTTTCAGTTAGACTTTCTCTAAGATCCGTGAAATCTGTGATATTTGGATATTCATTCAGTGCGCACTCGTGATTGGTCAATCATTAATCTGACGTTTGGCAGCGGCAGTGATGCGGTTTCTCAAGCTGCCCTGGGTCAACAGGCAAAGCTTATTATGAGGATTTGAATGAAGTGCTTTATCTAAACGAACTGATTGAACTTTTGCTCTGCTTACAACTTTGGGTTTGGCTGTACAGCCTCATATCAGACTGTACAGACTCTTACATACATCTCTTACATAATATCACAGAGCCTCAGCTCAGTAAAACAATGCAGATTTTAATAAAAAATACAGTTCACTATGATGGTTACTACAATCTATCTATCTATCTATCTATCTATCTATCTATCTATATATCTATCTATCTATCTATCTATCTATCTATCTATCTATCTATCTATCTATCTATCTATCTTATCATTAGTGTGTAGCTATTCCCCTAATTGTCTAATTGGTAGTTGTCTTCTATTGTAACAAGATATAACATGAGTTATAGGAACAACTAAACCCTTTCTCTGCTGCTAAATATGGATTTAAATATTTTAGTTATTAAAGCTGGCCCTAACTCTGTTGAATATATAAGCCCAAACCCATTTCACCCCTTGACCCTTCAAACAGAGATTTTTTTTAAAGGCACACTCAAAACAGAGGGTCAAGCAACCAAAGAAACCCACAAAGTTTAGTATTTTCATTTTTAAAAGTTACGATAAACACAATATGTAACCATAATTTCATTTGTAGTTTTGATGGTTTACGGCCATTTTCTTCAAAACAAGCATAAAAAACAGTTCGTAGTTCATCTCAGTAGCTAGCTAGCCTTCTAATAATCCAGTTCCACCTTAAATCGTGCAACAGATGGCAAAGTCTGTAAAATTTAAGGTGGAATGTTGAAATTAAATATCTAATAACAGATCATTTCAGCTCCCCAATCACAGAGGAATTAAGGAACAATTAAGGACAACAATAGTTGATTGCTGCACCACCTGTCAGCCTTTTTAAGACATATGATAAAGCCCTAAATTAGCTAGTTAATCAGCAGCAGATAGGTTGCTGAACTTTAGCGCTACACTTCTATATCTATAGCTATATCTGTATCAGGTGTTTGAAGGTTTGTCCCAATTCTTATTGGGAGGATTTCAGATACACTCAAAAACAAGGGGTAGAGGTCCAAAAAAAGAAATGTGATTGGGTCATAGACTACTGTCAGTTTATTTAACATTAGTAGTGTTGATTAGTAACACTGCAGTGTAGAACAGTGTACAGGTTTATTACAGTAAGCTGTAGCTGTACAGGCTTTATTAGCCTATATGAAAATGAAGGGGTTATTTACCCTCTCTTATCTGACCCCGCTGTGTTTTTACCACACTATTGCTACAGTCTAATTGCTACAGTCTGCCCTCATCGCCCTCATCTGACTCACTGTGCAGTTCTACAATTACACTCGGAGCTGCTGAAGGAGACTGGAGATCCTGAGCTTACTGTCTCTCATCACTTCGGTTTAAAGCCTTTAAAGTGGCTCATTATTTTCAGTCTGTCTGGATAATCTTTTCTAATGCTCGATCTGTTGCAGTTACACCAGCCAATAACCATCTAATTTACTCTAATTCGTGAGAGCTTCATGACCTCAGAACTAAAGTGATAAAGAGATAGATACAAAGAAAGATATAACTAGGGAGACGTAAGACAAAAAGAAGTGAAAGGAACAGTTGAGAGAGAAAAATATAAAGAGATATGAAGAAATATATACAGACAAAGAAAGAATGGGAGAAAGGGGGGAGAGAAAGAAAGAGGTAGAGAGAGGGAGAAACAAAAGAGTAAGGTAAGAAAAACATGAGATGAGAGAGAGAAACGAGAGAGAAAGAGAGAGAGAGAAACGAAGATGAGAGAGAGACAAATGGGAGAAAGCGAGAGATAGAAATATAAGAGAGAGATGAGAGAGAGAAAAACAAGAAAGAGAAATAAGAGAGAGAGAGAGAAATAGAAGAGAGCAAGAGATAGAGATACGAGAAAAAGAGACAAGAAAGAGAAACGAGAGAGAGAGAGAGAGACGAGAGAAACGAGAGACAAGAAAGAGAGATGAGAGAGAGAGAGAGAGAGAGAGAGAGAGAGAGAGACAGAGATAATTATTATAGAGTAAACTTAAAATGAGCAATAAATAAGATACTTGTTTTTTATTTATAGCATCGATATACAGAAATAGAGAAAGAGAAAGAGAGACATAAAGAAAGATATACAGAGTAATAAATACAGAGAGACAGATAGAGAGAAAATAAACAGAGAGAGAGGGAAAGAGAGAGAGAAAGAGAGAGATCACTGATTAAAAATCTAAAGAAGGCCCAGCTGTGTATTTGGTTGCATAAGAGATTATATCATCAGCTCGGCCGAACTGGACCCAGCCCCCATTTACATCAGCTGGCATTTTGGTATGATACAGATGTTTGGTTAATTTCTCTCTCTCTCTCTCAGTCTGTCTGTCTGTCTCTCTCTCTCTCTCTCTCTCTCTCTCTCTCTCTCTCTCAGTCTCTCTCTCCCTCTATTTCTCTCTCTCTGTATCTCTCTCTTTCAGTCTGTTGAGTAAATGTGGTAAATCTGCTAAAAGGAACTGCGGGGGTTGATAGGGAGACATCTGGCAGGTGCCATTCGTTTGTGTGTGTGTGTGTGTGAGTAGTTGTGTGTGTAATTATGTGTTGTCTAAAATATTTTTTTAATACATCCAAAGTTTCTTGAGCCTGACCTGACCCGAGTTCGGGTTCGGGCAGAGAATCTAAGCTCTAATTACAGCTCAGTCCTTCAGTGGGCTGTGGCAAAAGTCATGGGACATGATACTAGTTGCTGTAATTCCACATTCACTTAACCCTTGTGTGGTGTTCATATTCTTGTTACTCGTTTACTTTGTTACTTGTATTCAATTCAGCAAAATTAAGCAATTTTACATTAAAATGCTTTACACATGCTTGCTTCACCTAAATTGCAAGCAATATAAACAGCTTACATGGTTAATATTTGCCCTTTACCTTTCTTATGTTACATTTCTTTCAAAAAGTGCTACTCTTTCTTTTATTAGTTTTTTAATAAAATGTAAAAGAAAATGAATTAAACTCAAGATATGAGTAGAAAATTTGTTTAGTTTCAAATTTACAAATGAAGCAATGTTTATTAGCCCTTGCCCAAACATACTGTATGTAATATAAATGTGTAGGGGGGGGGGTGTACAGTGTGTGTTTTGATATATATTTTTCACAAAAAATGAGCCAATGCCAATGAGTTTGAGTTAGAAAAAATATTTTTTTAGTATCATTTGATGAAAAATGAAAACGGGTCCCACAGACCCCGAACACCACACAAGGGTTAATAAACAGCCAAAAGTGCAAAAGTGGTCTCGTGTCCTCAAGCCACGCAGAAAAAGTGAAATAGCCAGGGCACCTTAGAGGAGCCTCATCAGTTCGTCTCATTACAGTCATTTGGACGAGAGCCTACAGCTCAGATCACAATCAGCTCATTATATTTGAGCAAATCAGACAGATCAGTGCTGTAATCTCAGCTGTAACACAGTAAACATGCAACAGAGCTGTTCCTAGCTTTAGCGCGTTGGCTAATGGCCGCTCTCGCCCCCAGTGTGTCTCTGCCCTGAGGGTTTTATCTCCGCCTTGGTGCTTTGATTTCCAGTCCGGTGCAGAGGTCTGATTATTGGCATTAGAGGCCTGGCCTGCTGCTGCTGCATATAGCTATCTTACATAACCTCGAGAGGAGTAATCCGCTTAATAGGGCAAACAGTGGCAAACAAAACGCAATCTGCCAAACAAATCCGAGCCGAGCTAAAGATACCAAAGCTATTCTCCTTACTGTCCCTTTCCCTCCCACGCTGAAAACTGCTCTGACTGCTGCACACCGACCATTCATTCAGCATCATTCATCCCCACACATCTCTACACATCCCCACACATCCCCACTCATCACTGTCCCACAGAAAACTTCTATTTCTACATAAAAAAACTTTTTAACAACAGAAAAATCCACAAGAAAAACCCTAAACCTTCCATAAAATTCTATGCTAACAGAAAGCATTTTACAGCACTTCTATTGGTCCATTTATCAAGACATTTAGCACAATGTAAAGAACAGCTGACAGTAAAAAAATGTTTTTGGAAAAGCAATGTTTTTTTTACAGCATCCATATACAGTACAAGTCATTTCAAAACATTGATTTTATTTTATTTGAATTACATTGAGTTTTTTTTTTACAAATAATATAATCCTTAATTTCAATTCTTATTTTATATTGTTTTATCATCTTCTACTATATTTTTTATTATTCTACTGTTCGTCTTTGTCTTAAATTGTTAGTTGTAATTCTTATTTGTAAATATTATATATTATTATATATATATTATATTTATATCTCTTATATTATTATATATATATGTTTTTTTGTTTTTTCTTAATATTTAGTAGCACTTAATCCTTTTAAATATAATTATTTTTAATTGCTGGACAGTTAAGTGAATGTCACACTGCCTGCGTTCGTGGTTAGATCTGGTAAAGTATTTAACATCTGATATTTAACATCAGATAGATACTGATGCTTTTGTGAATTAGGCTAAATAAATAAATACATTTGTATATTTTTTAATTCTCAACATTAAATAATGTAAAGGTACATGATTATCAAAAGTAAGCTTGAGTGACTGAGTGGGACAGAAGAAAACATGAACAATACAGTAAATCAGTACATTTTGACATGTTAATATTATAAATATCATATAACAGATTCAATGTAGTCAAAAAGTAAATACAATATTTTAGAATGTTATTTATATATACAAAATTGATTTACTGTTCATAATTTAGTTTAAACAGGATGAAAGATTCAACATGCAACATTATGTTTGAGATGTGTCTGTACTTTATCTGTCAAACAGCTTATTTGTCTGATATATTGTGGCCTAATACTAAATTATATAACCTAATTATAAATTGCATAATATTATGAATTAAAAGTTGTGTAATAAAAGCACATTCATTTACTATTAATCAATCAATCACTAATCAATTTAAAAGCAAACTAAATGTATTTGTTTTTGTTGTTGTAAATGTTTACACATGCAGGGCAGTTCTGAATCAGCAGTGTTCTGTTCAGTAATAAAGAGTCTTTAATCTGGACTCGTCTGTATTGTTTGACGTGCTGTCGGCTCTCGTTAGCTCATGATTGAGATTCATTATCGGATTGACGTCAAGAAAAGACGAGCTTGTTTGTACAGTGAAGTTCAACAGCAGGGTGTTTGATGACTGTGGGAACTGCAGTATGTTGTATTTATGATTAATCTGCAAACAGAACTGCATGATTAATCTTTATTACTGGTTTAGTAAAAGCAACAAGCACCACAAACCACAGTTATGCAGTATCTTTAGTCCCGGATCAGATTTCCACAGGTTCTCACTTTACACAGATGCGGACATGTCTGGTGTTTGTGGTAATATTGCTTATATAGTTCTGTACTGGATCTAATGATGGGCATCTGTTTTTGGACTCCCCGGTCCCTTATTTCAAGTATCATACATATTTTGGCTTATTTGTAAACTATTTCATTATTTTCCATTCCAAAATCAACCATTCCAAAACTGACTTTAGATCATTTATGATATTTCCATAGTTATTGTGATATTTTGTTTGCGATACGTTATCGATATGTGGTGTCAAATATGGATGGTATTATTGAAAGGTAGAATCTCTAAACTCTCTTAGACCTCACAATCTGACTTACGAAAGTTGCTGCTTCATTCCTCCACATGGTGGCGATAATCAAACGAATAGGATACACGTGGTAAAGAATATTGGTTGTCAAATTCTGTAAAACTTCTGTAAAACTAATAAATATATTATTCCTGGTACTTACTTGAGTATTCTCTTAAGTAACGTAGACGATGTGAAATATCATGAGATGCCCTTTGATTACATTACACAACATTTAGTGGATATTTTTATCCAATGCGACCTACAAACAATGATGTATATTAGCAATAGAGGACATAAAAGTTCAAGGAAAAGTTGGTATACAGTGATTAGCCCTATTTAAGTAATGTTCTAATTCATATTTTTGCAAGAAAGAAAAATACTTAAGGTCAGTCAATCCAAAAAAATGTAAGAACTTTGAAAGTATCCTTATGATGAAACTGTCTCTCATCAGGACAGCCATAGTAAAGGAAGAGCAAGAGTTTCCTCTTTTGCACAGGATAAGTTCATCAGTAACCAGCCTCAGAAACCACAAGTTAACAGCACCACAAATAAGAGAACCTAAATGCTTCACATAGTATTTTGGTTTGTTTAACACTTTTAAGTTTCTACATGATTCCTTATGTGTTTCTTCATAGTCTGGATCACTCCAGTATTCATTTACTATGTAGGATATACTTGATGTGTTTTTAAAATAAAACAAACTATTGCAATGTTTTATTAACACTTCTGGTCTAAACCTGTTTCAATGATATGCAACAATAAATATAAAATTCCAACCTGCCTTTGGTATTATTGGAAAAAGCTTGTTTGAAATATTGGCATTCATATTCTGAGTCAACAGAAAGTCATTGTGGTTTTGGTGAGTGATTCTGGATGACTCAGATTTAATTTAAGATTTATGAAGGAGCATGTCTGCACATTAGGAACATCTCACTCATAAATGCTTTCACAGAGTCCATTCAGGATATCGTCATCAACTGTATTCCCTCAAGACCATCCATTTACTCATGCTGGCTCTCTCTCACTGTGTGTGTGTAAGGGTGAGGATTGAAATCCAGCGCACTATGAGCTCCATTATAACACAAAATCACTCTTCACAGATGCCGGCTTGAACACATTAGAAAAAAAAAAAAAGGCCAGAGAACAGTGCGTGGATTAACGATGAAAGCCACTCCACAGCTGTCAGTTATCATAAAAAATAATATGGAAAATAATCATTTGCTTTCAACATGTCTAATCATAGCTTCATTTTAGCAGTATAGAATGTAAATGATTATGTTCACCATTTTCTGCACAGCTTGATCACCAGGCAGAGGAGCTTATTCAGACTCAGTCCTGCTCCACAGACAGATTCAGAAAGTCTTTTGTCCCTCAGGCCAACTCCTCCACTTTTTCATTATGGTCACTCCAATATGCCCATCTCTGCAAACACACCCTCCTAGATGCCCTATTTTACCCAATTCTGCACTATTAGATTTTCTTATTTATTTATTGTCCACTGTTTGCATTTTTGCAATTTTGCACTGCTACATTATTATATAACTGTGTACTTGCACTGTCTATATGGCTAACCTTAGTCATCTTCTCAATATATACTGCAACTCGTGTACATTGTTGTTTTACTGTGTTTAACTGCATTACCTCCATTACACAAACACAAAGGTCTCTAGTTTTATAATTTACTGTACTTTTGTGTATCTTTTTCTGTATTTCTTTTGTAACTTCTGTGTTTCTATCTTGTGTATATATGCAACTGAAACTTTAGAATGTCCCTCAGGGACAATCCATCCATCCATCCATCCATCCATCCATGATGTGTTGCCATAAGTCTTGGATACACTACACAACTTTTAAAGTTTCCCACAGTCAGCTCTACCTGTGATCTCCTATCTCCAGACTACACTACCTGGAACGCACCACAACCGTTCACAATTATGTCACTGCACACGGCACCACCAGGAAGTCAATCACCGGAATATTGAACACACCTGCTCTCACCCATATAAATACACAGTGACAACAAGCTAGCTGGTTCAGGTTGTTCAGACTCAAAGAGATGGGCGGAGTTACAATATGTTAGCCTTGTGATTGGTCAGGGTTCTGCTGACACACTTTTAGACCCACCCATTCTACACCATGGAAAGAGCGATAGTGATGGTATACAGTATAGATAGTATATTAGCTTTAGGATGATATTCAAAATAAATATTTTGTACATTTTTTTACATTTACATGGGGGAACCAGAGAAGCCAAATTAAACTAAAGCCAACTAAAAAAAACCCCAGATGTAGATTTACAAGGACTTTAAGAAGAATATAAAATATGTTCAGTACAAGTGGCCACAGGCCTCTTATCTCCCACAGCTTCACCCACACCCACACCCACAGATTCAGAGCTGGAATTTCTTTGCATGTCTTGCTAAACAGAAACCATCCTGTTAACCTTTCACTGTTTAACAACTGAAGTATTTAGGCTGTAATTTTCCCTGCTGAATATTTAAACTCCATAACTTTAGATGATTAGTTACAGTGATTAGTTACAGTAAACGGACTGTAAAGACTCTTCTACATTATGTTATTATCACAGTGCTCGTATTCCCCGCATTCTGGAAAATAACGACAGAGAAGTTCAGATAACATCAGCCTGGAGGTGTCTTTCCAGGAATATGGTTTAACATAAACATAGCTGAACATAACTGGAGAGCGGCGGACCTGTCCGACTCGTTCCTGGATTTGGTTTGGCTGTTCTGGGTACGGGTCAAAGTTCTGTTGTAGGTGTTAACATGACCATGACTATTAGCGTGTTTACCAGCTCTGACTGGCTTCTGCTTTATTTATTTAGCTAAATATTTTTATACGGTGGAACTGTGCATGTAAACTAAATGGCAAAAGTAATGGGACATCTGTTTAGTCATTAGTTCTTCTAAAATCGAGGATATAAAAAAAAAACATAATCCTCACATTGTTCTAGTAACAGGTTCTACTGTCTTGAGAAAACTATTTTACTAGATTTTGGAGCATTGCTGTAAGAATTTGATTGTATTCAGCAGTTACAAGGTCATTCATGAGGTCAGGATGTTAGATGATCACCAATTCACCTACTTTATTACCCCAAATTCTCCAAAAAGTTAATAATAAGTCCTATTCTACTGGCAATACTTCTCTACAAGCATGCGTTGTAAATGCATTTGTTACATTTGTACATATAGGGCTTTGTCTTACATCCTGTGAAAGGGGCATTGCGATGTTCATTGCTATCTTACACCCTCACAACAGTCTTTTTTCATGCCTTGCACCCACACTGTTGAAATAGCATCAGAGTTTAAGAATATATCTATAACTGATGGTTGATCTGGAGGTGAGGTGTGTTCAGGTAAATTTCTGGTGTGTTCTATTTTGTATTTTGGCGATGGAAAAACACAGGTGCGCCACTGACTGAAATGAACCTAGACAACAGTCAATCGTCAGAGTCCATTCTTATAGGTGCTCCCAGTGTTCCCGCTTGTTAATCTTGAGTTTTAACTCAACCATAAACACAATAAAGAATAGAATAATATTGCTGTTTCCTTGAATGAGCTGCTGGAGTACATTCACAGTGTGAACACACAAGTCAGAATCCTCTGCTGAGATGCAAAAAAATGTCGCACTGTTAAGATACCAATGTGCCAAAGTCAGAGCACACCTGGCTCTTAAAGAGAATGGCAACTGAAACACTGATTGGTTTATTTCACGTCATGCCTAAAAAACATCCATGCTTAATTAAGAATTAGAGAATTATTACATGCCTTTTGCTTGTTTTAAGCTGCGCAAGGCATATTTTTTTGCACCCTCAAGACACACGACACACCCTAAATTAAGCTGCACAATCTGAAATTGACCGGTGCGCTATACAATGCTAAAATAGGGCCCCAAACGTTTTTCTTAATAGTTTGAATACTATAACAATAAAAAACACTGAACTTGAGGTGTTTCTAAATGGCTGTAACAGTTAAATGTAAGTGTAAGTGTGTAACTGTATGAATGCTTACAGAAACTCAGCCTATCACTAATTCACACTGTGTGCGCTATCTGACACGGTCGCTGTGCCTTCTGGCTGCTTCAGACACTAACTCATAATTAAGCTGCTCACCCGCGGCCTCAATAATGCAACGGCTCTAAACCCCGCCCCCCACCACCCGCCTCCAGGTACAGCTCCTGTGCAGGTGAGTCTACAGTGATCAGCTTTCAGTTCTGTCACCTCCTGCTGTAACACTATACTCAAATTCACACCTCTCTCACACACACACGTACACACACACACACACAGACACACACACACAGACATGCTGCAGTGGGTTGGCTGTGCAAGAATACCAGATAAAAGATACACTAGTGGCTCTGATCATTAAAATCATTGCTGTCAATGGTAAATGAGTTTCTCCAGGTGGATGGTTGGCTGAAAGTGTGATGTGCGTGATTGGCTGTCGCTTCTTACTAATGTGTGTGTGGATGAGTTTTAATTAATTAATCTTAATCATTTTTAGTTCTAAATATTTGGGTGTTTGCAGCAGCCATTTCAGTTTGATATATCTAATAACTGATGGACACAGTAATATTTCAGGATTGAAATGAGGTTTATTGTACTAACAGAAAATGTGCAATATGCATTAAACCAAAATTTGACTGGTGCAAAAGTATGGGCACCCTTATCATTTTATTGATTTGAATACTCCTAACTACTTTTTACTGACTTACTGAAGCACAAAATTGGTTTGGTAACCTCATTGAGCTTTGAACTTCATAGCCAGGTGTATCCAATCACGAGAAAAGGTATTTAAGGTGGCCAATTGCAGGTTGTTCTCCTATTTGAATCTCCTCTGAAGAGAGGCATCATGGGCTCATCAAAACAACTCTCAAATGATCTAAAAACAAAGATTGTTCAACATAGTTGTTCAGGGGAGGGATACAAAAAGGTGTAATTGAAACTTCTCAAACTGAATTATCATCGAGTGTATAAACGCTTAAAAGTCACAGTTATCGCCAGACCTTGATAGCAAGGAATTGAATAAATTACATTTTTTTAATAAATAAATAAATAACCTTTATTTAACATTTAAAGGTTTTAAATGGTTGGGGTCTGAATCTACACTCACATTGCTTTTAGGTGAAAGGTGCTTTCAACAAATACCCAAGACCCCAGTGCTGGGAGACGGACGTTCTAACCACTAAACCACCCAATAAGGTACACAGATTTATGAGTAAAGTTTAACCCTTGTGTGGTGTTCATATTTTGTTACTCATTTACTTTGTTATTTGTATTTAATTCAGCCAAATTAAGCAATTTTACATTAAAATGCTTTACACATGCTTGCTTCACCTAAATTGCAAGCAATATAAAAAACAGCTTACATGGTTAATATTTTCCCTTTACCTTTCTTATGTTGCATTTCTTTCAAAAAGTGCTACACTTTTTTTATACGTTTTTTAATAAAATGTAAAAGAAAATGAATTAAACTCAAGATATGAGTAGAAAATTTGTTTAGTTTCAAATTTACAAATGAAGCAATGTTTATTAGCCCTTGGCCAAACATACTGTATGTAATATAAATGTCTGTGTGGGGGGGGGGGGGGGGGGTGTACAGTGTGTGTTTATCGAAAATGTGTTTTGATATATGCTTTTCACAAAAAATGAGCCAATGCCCATGAGTTTGAGTTAGAAAAAATATTTTTTAGTATCATTTGATGAAAAATGAAAACGGGTCCCACAGACCCGAACACAACACAAGGGTTAATACAAACCCTACATATATTTTTATTAATGAGCTTTATATGATATTTAGTAGACTAAGTGGACTCTTTATTCCCTGTAGATGATTAAGAGAAGCAGAGGCTTGAAGAAAGGAAGTGGTTTTGTAACATCTCTCAGTGTGAGTGGGTGGAAACAGTATTCAGTACTAGAACAGAGAGCCAGGTGTGTTTATATATGAGAGGATGTTCAGTGAGGGCGGCTTCAGACACGTTTCTTCAAAAGCTCAGGTATTGTTTAACACAGGGTACAATGCAAATAATGTTTGAATAATGTTATAGTAATGATGCGTCACTGTAAAGTCACTTAAAGATGAATTTTTTCATAAAACATTTTTTACCCACTTAATAGATAGGGGTTACACTGCAAAAAATCAACCAAAAACCAAAAACCAAAACTAGATAAAATAAATGTACATTTTAAGCTCATATTAAGCAGAAACATGCTTACAAAACAATAAAAATCAGTAAAATCAGTGACCTTTTTGTGCTTATTTTAAAATCAAACTAGTTAGAACAAGGTGGCATTACTAGGCAAGTCTAATTCTAATAATATAATTATTCCTAAAATAAGCAAAATAATCTTACACTTATAGTGCTTATTATGAAAAAATAATATATTAAATATATTTAAATAATTTATAAAAAATAACATGTATTGCCTTAAAATGCATTCATTTCAATTGCTAAGATTTAGTTTTTTTTGCAGTGTATAAATGTAATACTACCACTGTTGGTGATACTGTAAAAAAACAATCTCCATATATTTTTTTTCCTTTTAGTTTTTTCTTTTTTTTTTCTTTGTAAAATATACAAAAACAAACAGTGCCATTTGGCCCTATCGCTATTTTTTAATAGCAAGCAGCTCTCTTCCACTTGCTTACCAGTACAAATATATCTATAAAGATGGCATATTGCTATCTTGGCAATGCAAAACACAGGTGCGCCACTGGCTGAATTCAACCTAGACAAACATCAAAAGCCAGCTGTTCATTGCTATATTGGCAACATTCAACACTTGTTACACACAAAAGGACACACAGCAGTGCACAAACCCAACTTTTACATCAGAAGTAAGCTGAATACTAAGTAAAATAATGTTGCTGTTCCCGTAAGCGATCTGCTCATGCACCCTCACAGCGTGAATGAGAAGGTCAGTTGAATGGAATGACAAGTGACAGGCTGATTGGTTTATTTCACGCTGCACCCAAAAACACACCCATAATTAATTAAGAGAATGAGTACATGCCTTTTGCAAGTTTCAAGTCAGGCAAAGTGTACTTTTCCCATCGTTATGATAGCAAAGACACACTGACACACCCTAAATTAAGCTGCACGGTTGACAGCTCATGTACAGATAACTAAAACACAGTTTTACTAAATATAAGAAGCTGTGTGATGCCATAACATACTTTCTACACTACAAACTAGATTAAAAAACAACGTATATGCTGACAGCTTAATGTCACTTTCTATTTTCAGTCCTCACACACACACACACACCTACACACTTAGTAAAACACACACTCACAGTCCCTCATTTGTTCTAGTGAGTCCAGTAGAAAGACTAGCAGTGACGAGATTAAAGGGCAGTGGGTAAACACGCCATAAATCCCTCTCTATCAGCCTGCGACTTCATTTACCGTCATTACAGCGTGTTCCTGCACACAGCTGTAACAGTGGTGAGTGTGACGAGGTTGATGGTGCTCAGATTGTGTTTAATCTTACTAAATACACACTGGGATTACCAGAGTCATTACTGTTATGGATACTGGTTTCTGTATGTGTGTGTGTGTGTGTGTGTGTGAGTGCGTGTTTAACAGCAGATCAGTACATGAATATCAAAACTCAGCCATTTCTGGGTCAAATATCGAACACTGAGACTGAACTGCATTGCCCTGACTTTGGTTCAATTCTGGACCAAATGCTCAGCTCACACCTGGGCTGAGGGCTGCATGTGATAACACGCCAGTTGCTGAGTATAGTATGGCAATTAGCCCTTCTTTTGCCAAGTATAATAAGGCCAAGTATGATGAGTATAGCAATTAGCCCAAGCAGCTTCTGCTTCTGAGAACAATATGCCAATTGGCCTGAGCCACTTGTACCAATACCCCACTTATGCCAAGCCTTATATGGCAATTGGCCCCTGTTGCTTGTGCCAACTCGCCGTTTGCCAAGTATAATATGGCAACTGGTCCGAGCCAGTGGCTGAGTATAGTATGGAAGTTGGCCCAAGCCACTTTTGCCAACTTTTGCTGAGTGTAATAAGGGAATTAAGGGAGTGGGGTGATAATACCCCAGTTGCTGAGTATAATATGGCAATTAGCCCTTCTTTTGACGAGTATAATAAGGGAATTGGCCTGATCCTCTTGTGCCAAGACCCCAGTTGCTGAGCATAGTATGGCAATTGGCCCGAGCCATTACTGCCAACACCCCTCTTTGACCAAGTATAATAAAGCAACCAATCTGAGCCATTTGTGTCAACACCCTGTTTGCAGAGTATAATATGACAATTGGCCCAAGCCAATTGTGCCAATACCTTACTTTGCAAAGTGTTATACAACAATTGGTCTAAGCTGCTTGTGCCAACACCCTATTTGCTCAGCATATTATGGCAATTAATCGAGTATAATATGGCAACCGTTCCAAGCCACCCCGTTTGCCGAGTATAATATGGCAATCGGCTCAAGCCACTTTCCCAATACCCTAATTTTGCCAAGTGTTATATACCAATTGATCCAAGATGCTTGAGCAAACACTCCATTTGCTGAGTATACTATGGCAATCGGCTCAAGCCACTTCTGCCTACAACCCCCTTTTACCAAGTATAATTCAACAACTGGTCTGAGCTATTTTTTTTTTCACGTCAATTGTTGATAATATTTTTGGGAATTCCCCATATAATATGGGAGACTCTTGTGCCAACACCCAGTGAGCTGAGCATGATATGGCAATCAGCTCAAAATGATGGTGGCAACACCCCCATTTTCTACACAAAATACAGCAATTGGCCCTTTGCTTTGAGACACTTTTGCCAACTCCCACCTTTTACAGAGTATATTATGGTAATTGTCTCAAGCCACTTAAGTTACTGTTACAAAATTAAGTTACTGTTTACAAAGTAGACAAATGTTTGCAGATTATTTTAGTTTGTTTCTACTGAATGTTTGAAACATTTATGCTATATAAAATTTTAACATTTATTTTTTTGCAGTAGTATATTCTTGAAATGACTCAAATATTTAAATTTTTTTGTCATATCACAGAGAATATCGTTATCGCACAAAAACTCTGAAATCTAGATGTGATATTATTTTAGGGCCATATTGTCCACCCATAAGAACTACAACAACAGCACCATATATATTCACACACATCCACATGCTTAACAGTACAAATATATCTATAAAGATGGTGTATTGCTATCTTGGCAATGCAAAACACAGGTGCGCCACTGGCTTCAATCTGAATTCAACCTAGACAAACATCAAAAGCCTCTATATTGGCAAAATACAACACACACATACAACACACACACACACACACACACACAGAACAACATTATGGTGCTTAACTATCTTCACAGTATGAACAGTCCTCGCAGTACTGCACATTTCCCCTCAGTCTGAATACACAGGTTGTTTATTTCTGTACACAATACAAAGAAGCTTCTTGACTCACCAGATTCTCCACAAGTTTACAGTCTTCTAAAAGTTATGCTCTAAACCTCGCCATCATACACCCACACAAGTTTCCAGGAAGTCTTGTTACGTGGATTTACTTCATTGTCACACTTTAACAAGCCACCGGTCACTGAAACCAATGAAACTGCCTAGTTTTTATTATCTGTCCAACCAAAGATTTAAAGTTTAAAGATGCAACTAATAAAAAGACGGCAGTCTTACAACTTTCCCATTGCTAAAGACTTCCATGGAGGAGTCGAGCTTAATGAGAGCTGAAGTAGCTGCTCTATTTCCCACTAATCTCACTGAGGTAACTGTCAGAGCTTTTCTCCAGTCTTAACACTGCTGAACCCTCGCCAACTGAGAGAGGGCACTTTACAGTTCTTCTACTTATTAAACAACATGAAGAGACTAATAAAAGTTAGTTCTAGACAATTAATAGAATATAGTACATTGCTATCATCACTCCAAAATATACATCTTAACTCTTCTCTTTTTGGACAACTTCCATGATGACAGGACCAATAAAAACGCTAAAAAATGACTGACAAGCCCTAAATCCAGTTGGACGATGCATGGTTAATGGCTTGCCTATAGATTGCTAAAATAGGGCCCTATTGGTACTTTAATAGTCTGTAGATACTTCAATACTTGGATAGAGAATCTTTAAATAGGCCTAGACTAGATCTATAGATCATCTGAACGAAGTTTAGAGTTATAGATACTTTAACATAGAGTAAACTATTGAAACTATAGAAAATCTATAGGAACCTTAGTAGAAAGTCCATAGATCATTTATAAAAAGTACACAGATGCTTCTATAGACCTTGGTAGATTATTTTATCATATAGTTAATTAATGTAAGTACTGATAATAATTTTACAATGTTAATGCATTATTATCTATGTTTTCTTTTTCACAGGTATCCTGAGGACACCCCTTGGTCTCTACCCAGACCTTAAGGACCCGGGTGGCTCGCGCGCCACCATTTTCACAGGATCCAGGTTAGTACTGTGTTAATGTGTGCTCATAATGTGCTTAATAAAATGTACATGGGGCTCTTGGTAGATGGTGATGTGCTCAGGGGCCTGAGATCATCACAAGAAGTCTGTCGATTTTTTGATATAAAGTTTATAGATCTTCTGATAGACAAACTAATGATACTTGATAATAAAATGTCTATTGGTGCCTACATTGGTAGAAGATTTACAAAAACTCTCTATAAACTTCTACTGAAGGTCTGTGGAAACAAGCTTTTTTGTTGGTTAAGTGAGCAGTGAGCCGTTAACCCTTGCTGCCCATGCATCAACATCTGTGTGTTCCTGTTGACAGGTAACATATTTTTCCATGACTGGGCGTTTCCCAAGAATCTGTATTAATACTGTATGTGCATGTTTACATGTAGACACTCCTTATTCTTATAAACTGGACTTCTTCATAAGTCATTAAAAGAACAGCTGTTAGACATTGCAATGCTGTAATGCTTCCAGAAAACTGATGCTACAATGGTAAATGGTGCTTCGATTGACCTGAATTGACCTTGTTTGATTTAAATGTGTTATGAATTTGCATTATGCAAATTTTTACAGTACTGGACAAACATATGCTGGCCACATACATACTGTATTACGATGGCAGAGTCACTGCTGTGCTGAGAGTGAACCACATCCAATAATAATCTAAACTAATCTCATTTATTTCACTCCAATATTGGATATACAGAGTGCTATATTATATGTATATATTATTATATGTTTAATTGTTGACCATCACTGATTGGTGGAAACTTCACACTAGACCTCAAGCAGTTTGGACTGTGTGTCTCTCCACTCTTCCTCCAGACTCTGCTCCCTTGATTTATTAATTAAATGTAAAATTTACTGATGATCAGTGATGGTTTGGAGAGACATGTCTGTCATCTGCTGGTGTTGATCCACTGTGTTTTATTATCAAGTCTAAAGTCAGTGCAGTTTTGTTTTCCCACAAAATCTTACAGCACTTCATGCTTCTCTCTGCTACTGACAACTTTTATAAAGATGCAGATTTCATTTCCCAGCAGGAATTGACACACTGCCCACACTGCCAGAAGTACCAATTGGCTTATATAATATTCAGATTTTCTGAGACACTGATTTTTGGGATTTCATTGACCGTAAGCCATAATCATTAATAATAAAATAAATAAACACTTTTAAAATAGATTATTCTGTGTGTAAATCATCTATGTAATATAAGAGTTTCACATTTTAAACTGAGTTACTGAAATAAATGAACTTTTTAAAAATATTCTAATTATTTGAGATGCATCAGTATATCATAGTACCACACTTGATTTCTCTGAGCTCCTGAGAGCGACATATTTATTTACTTAAAATTTTTATAAAAGCAGTCTGCATGCCTAGGTGCTCAATTCTATACACCTGTGGAAATTAAAATGATTGGAACACCTGAATTCAATACAATACTTGGATTAGTGAGCAAATACTTTTGGCAATATCATATACATATATATATATTTTTCCATTTTTTCTCAATATCATGAATTTTTAATTTGAGTTATGTATAAATTCATGTAATAAAGAATGCCACAATGAAGCAGGCCAGTGTAAGTAAGTAGCTCATTTTCATTCACGCTGCCAAGCACCTGACGCAACTTCAGCCAAGCCCAGGCCGAGTCACACGCAGGATTACGGCTGGAAAAGCTCATTACATAATCCGCCACCATATCAGCACTTTCCTGCGCGCCGATATAATTAGACAGTAAAGCTCTTCTCTGGTGGGCTCTTCTTCTCTTCTTTACGTTTAAGTGCAGTTTAAGAGCATTACTTATACACATTGACCTGAAGACTTTTCCTTAACCTTTAACCTCAAGTTTTCTATTGGACGTGACACACAAATGTACTGCATTTCACCATGTTCTTCCACAAAGTGCAAAATATCACTAACTAACATACCTTAAAGAAAATACACATTAACCCGGATGACCCTTAACTCTGTCCTTAAATTCCTCTCTTACTCTGTAAGAGTTAAAACTCTTTTATAAGCATTTATCATTTAATAACATGACGTGTTTGTGTCAGCAGCATTGATGTGCCATTTTTAATTGGACAAAATAATATTGCCAATAATATGTTTGAATATCATTATCGCAAAAATACCTTGAATAATGGTGATATTATTTTAAGGGTCATATGGTTAATCTGGGTTCAACTGGGTTTTGCTGTTTATAGTAAAAAGAAGAAGAAATCACACTGTTCTAATTTCCCATAAATAATATGTACTAGAGGGAGATTATATCTGTCTAGTACCATTTATTTTTTATTTTAGTCCTGGATATACTAGTGCATTGTTGAGTGCATTATTAGTTTCATGAGTTTTTGAATCATTGACTTCTGTAACAATCTGGTGAAAATCATAAGCTCGTAAAAGTCACAGCAATCCTGTGTAAGTTTAGAAATATATTTAACCCTTGTGTGGTGTTCATATTTTTGTTACTCGTTTATTTTGTTACTTGTATTTAATTCAGCCAAATTAAGCAATTTTACATTAAAATGCTTTACACATGCTTGCTTCACCTAAATTGCAAGCAATATAAACAGCTTACATGGTTAATATTTGCCCTTTACCTTTCTTATGTTGCATTTCTTTCAAAAAGTGCTACACTTTTTTTATTAGTTTTTTAATAAAATGTAAAAGAAAAGGAATTAAACTCAAGATATGAGTAGAAAATTTGTTTAGTTTCAAATTTACAAATGAAGCAATGTTTATTAGCCCTTGGCCAAACATACTGTACGTAATATAAATGTGTGTGTGTTGAGGGGGGGTGTAAAGTGTGTGTTTATTAAAAATGTGTTTTGATATATGTTTTTCACAAAAAATGAGCCAATGCCAAAGAGTTTGAGTTAGAAAAAATATATTTTTAGTATCATTTGATGAAAAATGAAAACGGGTCCCACAGACCCCGAACACCACACAAGGGTTAATTGTAAGACTCTGCATATAATGTATTGTTCGCGTACACTTTCGTATATATATCATACTGTTTGGAAGTGTGGGGTTCTGCATATAAAACAGCAATAAATGCTGAATGTGTGTAGTTCACTTTCGACTTTTAACAAATGGTATGTAGGGCAATTTTTGAAGGTTACAAGTGTAAATATACAGTATATAGATATTTCTTCTTTTTCTTCTTTTCTCTTCTTTTGATCTTTTAATACTGTAAGAATGTTAAAAGGGATATTATTTTTTTTATGAAGGACAGGCATAATTATAAGCAGTATGCTTCTGTCTGTGCATCTTCAGTCATTATTTTTGCTGACAATGTTTGTAGTGTTGAGTTATTGTATCATCATCATCATCATCATCATCATCAGATCCCAATTAGGGGTGTGCCAAATAATATTGTATGCAATAATATTACCAAATAAAATGTAATATTCTGTTGCAGTAGTGTATTCTAATTTTTTTGTATTAAATGGTTTGTCATATCGCCAAAAATATTGTTATTACAAAAATACCCTAAAATATCACAGTAATTAAAAAATATAAAAAAAACTAAATGTATCTCTGAAACAGAACAAAACAGTTTCCATAACAAAAGTCAACATGTTTGCAACTTCTAGCTTAATCATGTTTTTATTAATTGCCCCCTTTTCACTAAAATTGTCCACCCTGTTGTGCATCTTGTTATGACAGGGTGGACGCATGCATGCAAGTGATAATAAAAAGTTTTTTATTTTCTGTGTAGTCTGAAGTTTATTAAGTATCATAAACTATTTCTCAGAAATTTCTGAGGGTCAAAAGGCACATTTACATGTTTTGTTATCCAAAACAATAAGTAAGGCACATGCACGCAGTTATTAAAGTCTAATTAACCTGCAGAGTTCACATTTATCTCACCCAGATCTGTTTGGACAAACATAGACGACAGTAAAGCCGGCTGAACAGCATTACTTAACAGAGAGGCCAACTCTCAGGTAAGCGTCTATATCAGGGTTTCTGCGGCTATATAACCACATATAACTGTATAAACACACACCACAGCGAAACAAACATTTACATTACACCGCAACACCCAGGGCCTATTCTTCATCTTACACCCATCTACTCTCATCTCTCCGCTGCTGGTCCTCTATTGAATTTTCCTATAATTATACCCAGCAATATCCGGTCCTGGTTAGCGCCCAGCTTTCCATGAATCACACTTGTAGAGGAAGATACTTTCTAATAATTATGCAAATACAGCAACAGTCACACTGCAGTTACACTGTGCTGTTTAAAAAACATGTTGTTTAACCAGAACTCAAGTCATCTATATCTGATTAAATGTACCTGGGGAAAATATGCACACTGCAATTTTTTTCATACAGTGTCAGTTCATTTCAGTTCAACATTATTATGCCAATATAGAGTATTATGTAGACAGTATAGAATAGTTATATAGACAGTATAGAATATGATCATATAGACAGTATAGAATATTATCATATAGACAGTATAGAATATTGTTATGTAGACAGTATATAAGGTCCTTATATAGGCGATATAAAATATTGTTATATAGATAGTATATTATATTGTTATAAAGGCAGTATAGAATGTTATAATACATAGAGTATATGATATTTTGTAAAGACTGTATATAGTATTCTTATACAGGCAGTGGAGAGTATTATTTTATAGGTGGAACACAGTATTATATTATATTATATATATTATATAAACTATAGAACCAAGTACTATTATATAGGTAGTGGAGTGTATTATTTTATAATATAGATATATTGATTCTATATATAGACAATATAGAATATTATTATAAAGGAAGTATCGATTGGTATGAATATTAAGTACAGAATATTATTCAGGCAGTATATATTTTAGCAGTATATATTTCAGCATATATTATTTCATAGGCCCAATTTGTTTTTTATTTTTTCAGGTACAGGGCTTATATGCAGTATAAGGTATTATTATAAAAGATAATTATTATGCAGGCATACACAAGTTTTATACAGACAGCACAAAATATTATATAGGCAGCATAGAATATTATTATATATTGTAGGTTGTTTATAGTGTTATTCCATAGACAATATACAATATTGTTAAGAAAGTAAGTATTATAATAAAGGTAGTGTAAAATATTACAATATTTACTGTAAATAATATTATTGTAAAAAAAAAAAATAATAAAAAAAAATATATATACGTATATATATATATATATATTTTTAAAACAGCATAGTGCATTACAATATGAACAAGTAGAATAAGACAAACTTATATGTTGCCTTATGCTGGGCTAGTACATTATTAATATACAGTCTTATTATAAGACATAGTATAAAATATAGAGTATAAGTCAAGGCCAAGGATCATAGACAGATTATATAACCCAATAATGACCAAATAAACAGCAGAATTATAAAACAGTATACAGTATAGTATAGTACAGCATCAGTATCTGTACAGGAGGGTCTTACCTGCCCCCTCTATGATCTCCTCTCCTCTCAGGTGCAGAGCTGCATTTACCCCGCTGAGAGAGTAATCAGCCCCGGTTCATCCGCACTGAAACCCCGCCGGAGCTCCACAGCTCAGCTCCTGTACTCTCACACACTCTCACACACCCTTACACACACACACACACTGCCCAACAGCAGAGCTCCTCCTGCACAACCGGTCTGAAAAGGAGGGGCTTTGCTATGACAACGGTCACTGCTTACTCTCTATTGGCTGTGTCCCATCCTAGACTCCTCCCATTTCCAATCTACTCTCCCATCTCCTCTCACACGTTTCTAGAAAGACTGCTTGTTCTGTGATCATGTGTGATAAAAGCAGTGCACACTGATACAATTAAATAAGAACTCTGTAAAATAGATTTTTGTTGTAGTAAAACATGATAAAAAGTTCTTACCTTCGATGAACAGCACACCTCTGTTCTCCCACAACTTTCTGAGATCCAGAAATTCTAACAGTTTGTCTAAAAAACTTTAAGACTGGGTGACACATGCATTATTTGGACACATCTTCTCATTCAATGCGTTTTCTTTATTTTCATGATTATTTACATTGTAGATTCTCACTAAAGCATCAAAACTGTTTCTACTCTCCATGGGAAGGGTTTCTATTTCATGGTCACGTATCAGCAAAGCACACACAGATCATCAGACTACCACCACCTGTCATGTTTCACTTTTAGTATGATGTTCTTTTTCTAAAATGATGTGTTATTTTACACCAGATGTTAATGCCAGTGTCCGTCAGCTTTGGGATTTCCTTTCAGAGAAGATGAATGTGATTCCAGGTTATGTTCAGTCAGAGAAAGAGAGAGAGAGAGAGAGAGAGAGAGAGAGAGAGAGCATGCTTTTACTCTGGGTGAATGAGTTTCTGAGCTCTGAGTTTCCCCTTCTGAAGTCTCCATTGTTTTAACAGCTGCTCGCTTTCAGTAAAACTGAGCCGGATCCTCTTTTAGAGGCTGTACGTGTGACGTAAAGTACGTAAAGACGCGTGACGTGGCCAGAAGAAGAACTCCCGCGAAGTTAGACTTAGCAGGGATGGTAACTCCTGCAAAATATTTAGTCCCTTCTCCACTCAGAAATGCTGTATTCTGTGTATTTTGTATATTCTGTATTTTTTTAGGTTTACATGATTGCATGTTGGCTAAGTACGCCTTCCTGACAAATCCTGCACCATCGCTTTCATTCTACTGACTGACTCAGAGAATATGCTGCCCCAGGTGTAGCATGACTGGCTAATAATTTATGGGCCCTCAGTAATGGCCTAAACTACCTGTGCTTACTATTCAAACACATGACTTAGCTTAGTCTCTCTCTCTGCTCAAACAAAGCAAAGCCTGCTGAGATAAAGTCTACTTTATTGTGCTATCAGGAGCTTTGTGTACAGCCGGTTCCCATCCGTCCGGTTATAAATCGAGGCATCTCTTGGATACTCTGGCACTTCCTCTTTGTAGGACTCCATCACGGAAAAACACAAATTCAGAATAAAGTATTCCTTAGTCAGAACAGAACCATACAATCTTTTCTAGGTTTTAGCTTTCCTCCAGAAAGCCGGGATGTTCTGTATCTTTTGACTTCTTTTGGCTGCACATTTTGTCCCATTCTCTGTCTTTCTCGCTTTCTCAGAACTGAGGATGGGTGCCCAGCTTTTGCCAGTGAGCTGGCATTACCCCTCCTCTTTTTGAGCAGGATTAGATAAATGTTCCTCTCTTTTTAAGCTGCCCAAGTGCTTTTAGCATGAATGATTAACAACTTGAATGCTAGGCTAATTATTATCTTATTATCTTACTAATCTTAAAGAGAGAGAGAGAATACTACCATATCTGGGTGCAGAGAAAACTCAAAATTTCCAGGCGACTTACTGCAATAAAATTTGGGATTTTGCGACCAACTCAAACTCCTAGGCCCAAAAGTTGTGTAATAATCAAGTTTAGCTAATTTATCTTTCATGCACTGTTAAAAAAACACTTCGTTAAGTTTAAATAAGAAGCAAAAATACGTTTCGTCAATTGAGTCAGCAAGAAAATACAAAGGAAAAAGAAAAACAATTTATAAAAATAAATTAAGCTGAAAAAGTTTGGTGTCAGGAATCATATGCTTTTATGAGCCAGTTGGATGGCTTCCTTATTATGACATCACAGTAAGGAAACATGCATAGAATCACCCTGGCCTCACCCCTCTCACGTCAACCCCCACCAGAGTCCCACCCACTAGATCAGAACCTCAGACAGTACAAAAGGTCTGCAGGGTTACCCAGCAGACTTCATCTGAGGGAGGAATCTGTACCTAATGTCCGTGTCTATCAAATTCAGCAGATGAGGGAGATGTAGTTAATGAGTTTTGTGCTTCTATCCCAGTTAATTATAAGGATGTTTTGCCATTTAACACAAACGAACACTAACGTGATGTAAAAGATCAGTGTATATGTTGTATGGCAAGCAACAGCTTATTTGCATTCAAGTGACAGAGCCCTTAAACGGCACATTCTGAAAGAGCTGGTGAGATCTCTTTATGTGAGAGTAATTTTTTTGCAATTAAATTCATGAGCATGTTTTGCACTTTACCCCAAAAAAAGTACTTGTTGTTGGGGCTGCTAAATGATTCAATTTTTCAATTATATAATTTACAGCTTATTGTGCAAAATCTAGGAGGAAAGAAATTTTACCTACTAAACTGTTGTAGTGATGCCATTCTATTGCATTGTATTAAACAACACTGAAGAAAGAGCTCTTTACAACCACCACTAATTTTTTGACTTATGATTGTGAAATTGTGGCTCTTAATATTACAATGTCTCATTTCTTGCAATTGTCCAGGCCGTAATCATGATTTTAGGACACATATGGCACTAACCCCGCCTTAAGGACACATATGGATCCTGCAATTTTGTTGTGTAGTATATTGATCTGCATCAGTCTGTGATCATTTCCTAAATAATGATTTAATGTTCTCTATCTATGAATGCATGTACTCATCAATAGTGTTAAGTGAGGCTATCCACATTTTGATTTAGATGGTTTATGAAACTAAGAAAACATACTTAATGTGGGAACAAAAAAAATAACTTTTTTTAATATTAAAATAAATAAAGAAAGAAAGAAATCCTTTGTATTAAACAATGTTTTTTTTTATTTATTTTTTCTGCACTAGATTTGTAGATCTGTAGATTAATACTGAAGTAGCTTAAACTATGTAAAAGAACATATAAAATTATTTAGTAAACAGAAGTGTTAAACAAACCAGAACATATTTTATATTATAGATTCTTCAAAGTAGCACCTCTTGCTTAAATGTTAGCTTTTCCATTTCTGTCTGGATTTTCTCAGTCAGCTTTATGATGACGAGTCACTTGGAATTCAGGCTTTCAGTTAACAGCTGTGCTGAACTCATCAAGAGTTAATTACTTGAATTTCTTGCCTCTTAATGTGCTTGAGAGCATCAGTTGTAAAGTTGTGAAGAGGTAGAGTTAATCTGCAGATCTTTGTCACTTTAATTGGTTCTGGAGTTTCATCCAGGCACCTGTAGCTGCTTCACTGTTTAAAGAGCCACTAAATTTAAACCCTATTTTTTCCATTAATAGCTTAAAATTTGTTTCTTAAAAGTAATTAAACATGGTGCCGAGTGGTCCAGCGATCTCACAGCCACTATGAGCAGGAGGTCGCAGGTTCAAACTCCCACTTATGCAGCTTTGCCATCAACCTGACGGCGCTCAGAGGGAGCAAAATTGGCCCTGCTCCCTCCGGGTGGGTAGATGGCGCTCTCTCCCCACATCACTAAAGGGTGATCTCCACAACACAGGGTGTCTGTGAGCGCGCTGTGATGCTCGGCAATGCTGCATCAGCAGCAGCTCGTTTCAGAGGAAGCATGTGCTAGTCTTCACCCTCCTGGTGCGTTGGGGCATCACTAGTGATAGAGGGAGTCCTAATGAGTGGGTTGGATAATTGGCCGGGTAAATTGGGGAGAAAATGAAAAAAAAAATGTAATTAAACATTAAATAAAAAAAAAAACATTTCCTAACCTATGCCAATGTGATTGTGGAACTGAAACATTAAAGAGCTACGATACCTAAAAGTAACTAAAAATGAACCTTTTAAAATGAAATGGAAGATTTAACCCTTGTGTGGTGTTCGGGTCTGTGGGCCCCTTTTCATTTTTCATCAAATGATACTAAAAAAATTTTTTTTTTAACTCAAACACATTGGCATTGGCTCATTTTTTGTGAAAAACATATATATAAAAAAAGTGTAGCACTTTTTGAAAGAAATGTAACATAAGAAAGGTAAAGGGCAAATATTAACCATGTAAGCTGTTTATATTGCTTGCAATTTAGGTGAAGCGAGCATGTGTAAAGCGTTTTAATGTAAAATTGCTTAATTTTGCTGAATTAAATACAAGTAACAAAGTAAACGAGTAACAAAAATATGAACACCACACAAGGGTTAAAAAGGGAAGATGTGTGCCTTCATTCATATGCGGGGCCCTGTGCAGGACTCTGGGTGCAGCCATCAGGGGTTCTAAACCCAAAGCTGATGAGGCTCTTCTGATTTTTGATTGCAAAATTGAACCAGTTCCAAATTTAACATTCCAACATTCAAGTTGAAATGAAATCTAGTATAATTTTCCACAATTTAAGAAAACATGAAAACACCCTTTTTCATAAGACTGTATTGTTATTTTGCCCTTCAAGTTATTTTCCCCCTCAGTTTGAAGGGCGAAAGAAACTTTTTTACTTTGACCCGAGTATTCATATTCTTGCAGCTGACTGGTCTCATGTGACCTCGGCTGTCTGGCTTTTTTTCTTCAGCACTTAATATTCATTAATACGCATTAATATCCTGAGGGGACGAAAGTGAGCCAGCGAGGGGTCCGTGCAGTGATGTGAGAAACCCCACAGCCAGCTCGCGTACAACCATCGACCTGCTGAACCCACTGAAGGTCACACTCTCACTCTCTGCCCTCTGCTTTAACAATCAATGGAAAGGTCATTTATGTTTCAAGCACATTACGATCAAAGTACCAGTCAAAAGTTGGAACACACCTTAAATTCAGTATCTGAAGGTCTCATTTCATCGTTTTTTTCATTTGTTTTAAAATGTCCAGTTGTGGTCTCTAGTATGAATCAATGCCATGTGAGCTGTTTTTGTGAAAAAAAAAAAGAGCTCCGGTGTTTCTGTATAACCCTGATTTAGATCACTAAATGAGAGGTCTCTGAAGAAAGACAGGATTTGGGCTCTTGCTCATGAATATTCATACATGCAAACATATCCTGAAAACTCTGATTGGCTAACAAACAGCACTGAAGCAGAGAACGCCTACCTGCCTCCCCCCCACAGTCAATTTTACAGCTCTAAATCTCAAAGGACAAAATGTTTTCAGAGATACAGCCTTATTTATAAAGATATAAAGATATAGCACTGAGTGTTAGGTAAAGTTAATATAAAGTTAAAGAAAAGTTTTCAATTCAGTGCGATTGCAAAGTTAAAAAAAGATCAAAAACTTTATGATGAAACTGGCTCTCATCAGGACCGCCCCAGACCGTCAGAGTTACCAGCCTCAGAAACTGCAAGTTAACAGCTCCCCAGATAAGAGCACCTATAAATGCTTCACAGAGTATTTCGGTTTGTTTAACACTTTTAAGCTACTATAAAAGTGCACTTTTAAGTTGCATATGTTTTTGCATATGTTTTTAGTATTAATCTACAATGCAGAACCTTTTAAAACAATAAAAACACACTGAATTTATGTTTGTCTGAACTTTTGACTGCTACTGTATGTCCATCAGGATGGCTGTTGGTGTTAGTTGATGGCTCTAGGACGCTGTTCCTGACACTTTCCCTATAATAACAGTTCACTGAGGACAATTGTCTCATTTGTTCCCAGTGTTAATGAGACGTATTGAGTGATAGAGCTTTCTCCTGTGTTTGTTGCTGTGCTGTCAGGTTGTGTGGGTGTGTGATCTGCTTTTACAAAGCAATCATTTTCTGACTGTGATTAATATGAATGATAAACGTCAGCCTGATGTGTGATCAGAGAGTAATGGCACAAATCTGTAGACCCTACAGAAATATAAATAAGGAAAACATATATCTCTCTCTGTGTCTCTGAGTGTTTTCTTTGTCTGTCACACTAAAAATACATAATGTGCACAAAAGGCTTTAAAAACTTTATTCATTTAAATTGTACTATAACAATAAGTTATCCTGCTTTGTTAGAGTAACATCTGCCAACAGGTTCATGTTATCTGCTCCAGAGAGTCCTCCTCTATTGGCAGTTCTGCTCTACATAAACAGTTTTATTTTCTGCAGTTGCATCCTCGAAATTAGCCCTTAGACCTTGGCAGCAGGTGCTGCTTTTTTGGGATGCAAATTCTGTCATTTGCAGAGGTGGAAAGTAATGAATTACATTTACTCAAGTTACTGTAATTGAGTAGATTTTATGAGTAATTTGTAATTTTTAAGTAGTTTTTAAAATAGGTAATTTTACTTTTACTCAAGTACATTTTGACACAATTAATTTAGTTCGCTACATTGGAAAACTCCCCGTTACTGAGTAAAAAATGAAATGCTTGAGGAAAAAAAACGAATTGTCTAAATAAAAAAAAAAAGAGTTTTCCCATCAATATGTGCTTCTTCACGGCACTGCACATGCATGGACCAACTTTTTTTTTTAAATAATTAAAAGTAACTATGTAACTTTTACTCAAAGTACATTTTAAATTGAGTACTGTTTTAGTTTTATTCAAGTAGATTTTAGATGGGTACTTTTACTTTTACTTGAGTAACATTTTAGCAAAGTAAAGGTACTTTTACTTAATTACAATTTTCAGTACTTTTTCCACCTTTGAAAAATGTAAGCAATGCAATTCCAGATGTTCCTGAAAATATGTCTTTAATATCAATGCATTTCTACAGAATGCATTGGGCTGTCTGTAATAAACTACCAGTGCACTTTTAAAGTTCGCAGAAACTTTGTTTTGGTGTGATTTTTTTTGTATGGGCAACTCTATGCCCCTATCACTTGCACTGAAAGCCTGTTGGGAGCTTCAGCTAAAAGTGCTGTTTTCTGGAATGTTGGAGGTGAATCTTGGTGAGATAATAAACAAAAGTTGTTACAAGTTATCATATTTAACTACAGCCTAAGTCCATTTTATACCAAACTTCTCCTTTAATGATCTGATTATTTGAATCAGGCATGTTGGGAAAAGGGGAAGACATAACCTGCAGCGCAGGAGGGACACCAGGACCAAAGAATTCATCAAATAATTCATTTCAATACAATTAAACTCTACTTTATAGTAAAATAACATCTGAAAGTCAAACTGCAGGCAAATCTGACCTTCTCTGATCTTATTAAGCACGATTCACTCTCTCATAACATTTTAAACACTCTTGTTGGCTTTTTAATATTTAATCATAATATACTGACCTTTGTCCACCTCTAAAATGACTTGTTTTGATTACTTGGCCGTGAACCGGCGGGCAGGGCGAAGTAAGGTTAACTAGTAATGTCATGGTTTACTTTCACCTCCCACCACACCACACATCCCTGATTTCCCATCACAGTTTGTAAGTAAAATGAGTTGATTTTTAATCCTGTATAAGCTTGTTTTGGTTGCGCTGTTTTTGTTCTGTTCTGCTTATTGGAAGCTTCCACAGTATTGTAAAGTTTAATATTAAACTGCTCTATTATAGCTACCAGAATATACAGCTCTAAAATATAGAATACATTTTGTTTTGTGGATATCCTACATTTTACTCGGCATTAAAGGTTGAAAAGGTTGGAAAAGATTTTGGTGAGCAGCCCCAGCTGTGACTGCGCTGTTACATAAGGCCACAACAAGGTGAATCATTAGCGCTGGACAGAGAGAGCTTAAAAAGAGCAAAATCAACACAGCTGGTGTGTGTGTGAGAGAGAGAGAGAGAGAGAAGAATATCATAGGCCAGATAAAGGGGATCTAGGATACACAAAACCACTTCATCCTAATCCAATTAAAAACTGAACTGTTCTTACTGAACCTAACACAGAAACCAGCTTTGCAATGATACCTTACTAAACAACGTATATATTACAGAACACAAAATAACATAAAATGCTTAATTTACATACAGTTTTTTTTTGTTTTTACCAAAAAATGTCGTCCTAAGATCCACTTACACAGTTTTTACAATGACAGACATCCCAAGTTGCAAAAGTTGATTTCAGGGAGGTTACCCCCCCGCCCGGCAACAAAAATGACCAAAAAAAATTGCACACACACCGAAAGATAACGAAACTTTACTTTTATTTTAATTAATTTTAATTTAATTTAATTATTATTTTTTTTTTATTAAATTTAGAGTATTCAGAGGTGAAATGAGTTTTATATTTTTTCTTTTTGGAAGGCCCTGCCTCTGCTTTCCCTGCCTCCGCCATGATCTGCTTTCTCTCACTCACTGAACAATTCCCGTCCGGGAGGGCGTAAAAACACTGCCGCCCACACTAAAAACTGATTGGCTGTCTCACAGACTCTTTGCAGAGAACAGGCCAATCAGAACCCTCTCTGTTTTCTCTCTCTCCTTCCCACACACGATTAGAGAAAAAAAGTCTGTGGCCTGTGTGTGCGTTTGTGTGCAGTGCGCTCTTGGGGCACTCGTTCTGAATTGCGGGAGATTATATGTGACTCACGGGCATCAGGGAGCCACTACCGAAATGCGGGAGACTCCGGGAGCTTCAGGGAGACTTGGTTTGTCTGCAATGATCATTGTATTCAGCAAAATTTTCGTATTTTTGATTTCTCTGTTCCACTGAGGAACATCTAACTAAAAGCATGGGCAGCACAACATCTCTCGGAATGGAAGTCGGCACAGGTCTAGAGCGTCTGATGTTTGATTGCAGTGTGATGTTTGCATGGGTTTAATCAGGGAGTTCAGCTTTGCGATGCTCATTGCTGTCTTACACCTTGCAAACAGTCTCCTGTATATTCACGCCTTGTGCCCTGCGCTGTTAAAATAGCGATAGTGCGTTTAAATAAATTTGGGCTTTATGGGTGTTCTGGAAGCAAGGCAATACTGAAGTAACCACATAGCTACACCATAGCAACCACCTAGCAGCAAACATCTATACCATAGCAACATCATAGCAACGGCCTAGCAACCTTCAAGGATATGAGAATTCTCCACTGCTATGGATGTGTCTTCTTTGGTCATCAGGCTTCTGTTGACTCACCTGGGCGAGTCTGAGGTGAGGTATGAATCAGCTGACCAAGAGCTCAGTCTGTGGTGACGTTTAGGACGTGGTGTACCTTTGGTTTATATTTGTGTATGTGTGTGTGTGTGTGTGTGTGTGTGGACAGTTTTACAGTGACAACCTGACCTGTAAATTCACAAGTGATGTGTTTTTCTGCTAAACTGGCTCAGACAGCTGGACCCTGATTACATGCTATGATACACACACACACACACACACACACACACACACACACATACACACACATACATCTCTTTTGCTGTCTGACTGTCTGTCTTTCTCTTTCTTAGGCAGTCTGTATGTCAGATTGTCTCTCACTCTCGCTGTCTGTGTGTCTCTGTCACTCTTACTTTCTCTCTAGTCTCTCTCTTTGTCTGTATGTCTGCCTGTCTGTCTTTGTATATTCTGTCTATATGTCTGTGTATTTGCTGTCTGTCTGTCTGTCTGTCTCTGATATTTTGCTTAGTTTGTCTGTCTGTCTCTGTGTTCTGTCTGTCTCTCTACACATTTTCTCTTTCTCACTTTCTGTCTATTTTTCTTGCTGTCTGTCTCTCTTTCTCGCTGTTCGTCTATCTCTGACTGTCTGTCCTTCTCTTTCTTAGGCTGTCTGTATGTCAGATTGTCTCTCACTCTCGCTGTCTTTGTGTCTCTGTCACTCTTACTTTCTCTCTAGTCTCTCTGTCTGTATGTCTGTCTGTATCCACTCTCTCTCTCTCTCTGAATGTCTGTCTGCCTCTGTGCTCACTCTGTCGGTCTGTCTGTCTGTCTCTGTTATCTTGCTTAGTTTGTCTGTCTGTCTCTCTACACATTTTCTCTTTCAAACTATCTGTCTGTCTCTCTTGCTGTCTGACTGTCTGTCTTTTTTCTTTCTCAGGCTTTCTGTGTGTCAGACTGTCTCTCACTATCACTGTCTGTCTGTATATGTTATCTTGCTTAGTTTGTCTGTCTGTCTCTGTGTTCTGTCTGTCTCTCTACACATTTTCTCTTTCTCACTGTCTTTCTGTCTCTCTTGCTGTCTGACTGTCTGTCTTTTTTCTTTCTTAGGCTGTCTGTATGTCAGACTGTCTCTCACTTTCGCTGTCTGTGTGTCTCTGTCGACCTCACTTTCTCTCTAGTTTCTCTCTTTGTCTGTCTGTGTATGCTATTACTCTCTCTCAGGCTCTGTGTTTGTCTCACTTTTACTGTCTCTCTCTCTCTGTCTCTGTGACTTTCTCTTTGCTTGTCTGTCTCTCTTTGCTCTTTCTCATGGTCTGTGCTCTCTGTCTGTTTCTCTGCTGGTCTCTCTCTCTCTCTCTGTCTATCTCTCTACTCTCTCTTTCTTTCTGTCTATCTATCTTTCTCTCTTCCTGTCTATCTGTACCTGTCTATCTCACTTTTTCTGTTGTTCTACTGCTCTCTGTTACTCTGTATTCTTTATTATCATCTTCTTTTCACCCTGTTCTTCAATACTTAGAACCCCACAGGAGACAAAACCACTACAGAGCAGCTATTATTATTATTATTATTATTATTATTATTATTATTATTATTATTATTATTATTATTATTATTATTATTACTATTATTATTATTAATAATAATAATATCTGTCTGAGACATAACGTTAATCAAGTATTGTTTTATTTCTTTATTGTTTTTTTATTTAAATGCTTTTTTTGTACTGACAATTTTAATACTAACAGAATGTTACAATGTATAGAAGGCTGCAATATACAAATGATGAATACTTTTCAACCATTCACAATCTTTTCATTGTATATGGTGCAGTTTCAGTTCTATAAGTGCTCTAGTGTGTGAAATGTGTACATAAATAAGATGGGGACTGTTCAGTAACTCAGCAGCTATAAATCTGCTCGTCCCGTGGTCAGATGGTGCCCTGTGAGTGGACGGCTTGCAAAATCTCTCTGCTTTCAGCCCACTTAAAGCATTACGTAACACTTCCATCTGGAGCTGATTTTATAGTAAAATACTCACAGTGTGTGGCATTTACACTCAAACTCACTGTAGAGTGTTTTTGTGTACAGTATGAGAAATCACAGTACTCATCACAATATCCATATCCTGTGTTATTGTAACATTTTGCAATTATTTTATAGCATCTTGAGATGATTCAACTAAATGTATAAAACAATTGCATTTTTATATTAAAAATGGATACAGGAATGAGCTCCATCATTTCATACAGAACTCTAACCCTATTAGATTAATTTGCAGCAGCAGATCAATTCTACTCTATTGAATTCTCTGCTGTTTTCTCTGGTGTGAATTACTACTGTATATTGTTTATCAGACCATATTATACATTATATGAGCTGTCAGCCTGTGTGTGAATTTGACCTACATGACAGCAGACACTGTGTGTAGAGTGGTGGTTTGGACATCTAGTGGTCACATACAGAACTGCAGAAATATTTAAAAAACGCTTACATCAGAGTTGATGTTTGAAATTTTCTCTGTTGTCATTTTATCAAGTGGTTTGTATGGTGTTGCTAAGTGGTTGCTATGGTGTTACTTAATGATTTTAGTGGTGTTGTTATGTGGTTTCTATGGTATTGTTAAGTGGTTGCTATGATGATGCTCTGTGGTTGCTATAGTTTGCAAGGTGATTAGTATGGTATTGCTAAGTGGTTGCTGTGGTGTTACTTACAGTAATAATTTAAATGAGATGTTGCTATGTGGTTCCTATGATATTATTAGGTGGTTGTTATGGTGTTACTTAGTGGCTTTTAGAGTGCTGCTAGTTTGTAGCTATGCTGTTTCTTATTTCCTGCAATAGCCATTTTATTAACCATCTAGTGATGCTTAAGTTATGCTTGGTGGTTGCTTAGTGACTGATAGGGTGTTGCTAGGTGGTTAATAAGGTGGGGCTCTAGCAGTAACAAATCTCCACTAACAGCCACTAATAAATTGCTAGGAGGTTGCTAGAGCTTTCAAGGTGGTTATTATGGTGTTGCTAGGTGATTGCTACAGTATTGTTAGTTGATTGTTATGGTGTTTCTTGGTGCATGCAATTGTTCTCTAAGTTATTGTTTGGTTTTGATCATAGGTTTTTATGGAGGTGCTTAGTGGTTACTATGGTGTTGCTTGGAGCTTGCAATAGGTTACTAGGTGGTTGCCATGGTGTTGCTCAGGGGTTGCTATGGTGCTAGTTGCAATAGTTTACTATATAGCTGCTAGGGTGCTGCTAGGTGATTGTTATTGTGTTGCTTAGTGGTTGCTAGATAAGCAAGCAGGCAGGCATGCAGATAGACAGTTAGATAGACAGACAGACAGACAGACAGACAGACAGACAGACAGACAGACAGATAGATAGATAGATAGATAGATAGATAGATAGATAGATAGATAGATAGATAGATAGATAGATAAATAGATAGATAGATAGATAGATAGATAGATAGATAGATGGGCAGACAGACAGACAAACAAAGATAGATAGACAGACAGACAGACAGAGAGTGGGTAAAATCTGAGGCATGTAGTAACACCCAGTGACCACTGGAGGACGACAAAGCGCTGCGATAAGAATTATAGTAGTATTTACTCCAGTGAAATTTCCTCTCTATCTCTCTCACACTCACACACACACACACACACACACACACACATTCCACTGCGATCAGGAGGGAAGTATCCCTGCTCTCCCTCCCTTCCACAAATACGGTTGGTCACTTCGTCTGACCAGCGCGCGTTCTGATTGGCCACGCGAAGTGTCAATCAGTGCAGAAGGGCGTGTCTGGGAGAGGAAGTGCTTTCTGCGTTGAACAGAAGGAAAATCAGAGCGTTCAGAGGTTCAGAGCTCACAGAGTTCGGCTGTAAATGAGCGACAGTGATCATTAAGCGTGTATTTTTTTATATCAGCTCGGGGTTTTAAATGAGGAGGAGAGAACAGGCGCGAGCCCGGAGAGCCGCGAGGACTGGCTGAAGTCACGCTATCGGTTCAGGTTCAAGTGTGGAGGAGCTGGAGGGGGCACTATTGTTCTGGCTGCTTTCTGGCAACACACTAAAACTCCATTCTCGCCTTTATGGCTACGAATTACGAACCCATTTATGGACTTTCAGAAGACGAAGTAAGTCGATATTGTTGTTAATTTGCTTGTGTTTTTGGGGGGAGGCAGCGGGAGCCCGTGGAGGCTGTGGGTTGTGGACGTGGTGGCGGTATGTTTGTTTGTTTTTTGTTTGTTTGTTAATAGAGAGGTTAGTTGGCTACTTCATGTGGTTTATTATGTTTTTGTAGAGCACAGCTGTAGCTAGAAAGCTTGTGTTTTGGTTTTCTAATCTTCAAAAGTTCCAAATTCGGTACCATGTGTTCTCTGCATGGTTTGGTAGCCAGGAAGGTTTGCTGTGGATCCAATACACCCTTCCATATGCGTTCTGTAGTAGTAGTGTTTAGAGGTATATGGGTTGGAAGCTAATGTTTTGGTTTTTATTCTGTTTGGAAGCTTCATATCCTGCATTACTTCATTGGTACACTGCATATTTTGGTGGAAAGGCTTGATATAACTCCATGTATACACAGCATGGTTTGGTGGAAAGGCTTGGCGTGGATTCCTTCCACCTTCCATCACATACACCCTTCCATATGCCTTCTATAGTGTGCTGGATATGGTGGATACTTTTGTACATCTCAAAATCCAGCATTACTTCATTGGTACACTGCATGATTTAGTGGAAAGGGTTGGTGTTCTATAGTGCTGAATATAGTGGTAATATGGTGATGGTTGGGAGCTGATGTAATGTTTTTGTACATTTGCTTGGAAGCTCCAAACCCTGCATTACTTCATCTGTACACTTGTACATAGTTTGGTAGAAAAGCTTGGTGTGGACATGCCAATCCATACACCATTTTATTTACTTGCAATATGGGTAAGATGTTAATGAGTTTTGACGCTCTACATCCAGCATTTTAGGTGGAAAGGCTTAGTATAACTCCATGTATACACTTCATGGTTTGATGGGAAGGCTCCTTCCATCTTCTAACACGTTCACCCTATCATATGTCTTCTATAGTGCTGGATATTTAGATTCACAACCATGGCATTTAGCAGACACTCTTATCCAGAGCCACTTAAATGGTTTTCCTGTTACAGAGTTTGGCCAATGTAGTGTTAGGAGTCTTTCCCAAGGACTTGGTATATTGCTGTATCACAGTATAGTCACCCAGACTGGAAATTGAACCCCAGTCTCCCTTATGATGTGCTAGCTCACAAGCAGGTGGTGTTGTTATCCACTGCGCCACACCAACCATACCATGTTGGAGACGGTGGAGACATGGTGCAATCTACAAACCCAGCATTACTTCATCTGAACACTTGTACATAGTTTGGTAGAAAAGCTTGGTGTGGACATCCCAACCCATGCATTCTTTTATACTTGCAATAGTGGTGAGATGCTCATGGGTTTGGAGTTGATGTACCGGTAATGTGTTTGTACAGCTCTTTGGAAGCTCCAAATCCAGCATTAATCCATTAGTACACTTCATGGTTTGGTAGAAAGGCTTGTTGTGGACTCCTTCCACCTTCCAACCCATACACCCTTTCATATATGCCTATTATAGTGGACAGGCTTGGTGTGGACTTCTTCCACTTTTCATGTTTGTTGGAGCTAATGTTCTGTACAGCTCTTTAGAAGCTCCAAACCCAGCATTACTTCGTCTGTACACTTCATATTTTGGTGTACAGGCCTGGTATTGATTCCTAACAGTTGTCATGTGCCTGATATAGCAGCAAAGGTAGTGCTAAATATGCTGGTGATATGTTGATGGTTGGGATCTAATGTTATGTTTTTGTACAGCCGTTGGGAAGCTCAAAATCCAGCACTATTTTACTTTGTGCACTTCATAGTTTGGTAGAAAAGCTTGGTGTGGACTCCTTCCACCTTCCAAACCATACACCTTCCATATATGCCTTCTATAGTGCTGCATATGCTGGAGATAGGTGTGTCAGTTTGTTGGAGCTAATGTTCTGATTTTGTACAGCTCTTTAGAAGCTCTAAATCCAGCATTACTTCATCTGTACACTTCATATTTTGGACAGGCTTGGTATTGATTCCTTACAGTTGCCATGTGCCTACTATAGCAGCACAGGTAGTGCTGAACATGGTGGTGATAGGTTGATTGTTGGGAGCTGATGTAATGTTTTTGTATAGCTGTTTGGAAGCTCCAGCATTACTTTTGTATGTTCTTACACGTAATAGTTTGGAAGAAATGCTTGGTATATCTCCATATAAATCCATATTTACACTGCACAGTTTAAATGGTGGAAAGGCTTGGTGTTTGGTGACTCCTTTCACTTTCTAACACATTTTAACAAAAGACCACACCACTCTGGCCTTCTAAACCTGTGAACTGGAGCTGTGTGCCTGGACCTGGTTCATTTCAACCAAATGGACCACTTGGGGTGTTTCACAATGTAGGCTATGTCGCATAATGTAATAAAGATAGTAGAAGCTATCAGGATCGTTTTGACTTTGGTTACCCTTCTTTTGGCTATTACAGATTACTGTTTAAATATTTATGATGGGGACAGCTGTTTAGTGTTTAGAGACCAATAGGTGTTTATTTCAGTATCTGTTCCCATTCCTATTCTTAAAAAAAAAAAAAAAAACTCCTGCATATGGTTGTTTGGAGTAAAATATAATGCTTTCCTAGAAATAAACGATGAAATCTTGAGTTGTTGGCGCTTTTTAAGTGTTCCTTATGCTCCTAGAGAGATTCTTTTTCTTTTTCTCCCCTGTATAACTCCATCTGGACCAATGGATCGTTCTTGACCTGATCTGCTGACATATGAAGGGTCATGGGACAGGAACTGGTGTCATCTCCCATGGCTTTTTTCATGTTCTGTGGAAGCTAAAGAATGTTGCAATGACCTGTGTTTGGGATGTGTGTTTGGGACCTTCTGCATTGAATGTGGATCTGTCTGTTCTTGTGGACAATTCTAGCCAGATGCCGCCGCTCACAATCATTATCAATCATTGGTGGTCATGACTGGATTGTAAAATGTTGAATGCCTGCACAATTTCAGAACTTCAATGTTCCATCCATCTTACTCCAACTCCTATAATTCACATTGCCTTGCCATGAGCACAATGGCCAGTATTCAAGCTCACTCACAAAAAAATATCTTGCAATGTATACAGGTGTTCCGTGGCTATCCAATGGGGTAACATTTCATGCTACCTCATGATTTGTGATATGCCAGTGTGGAGTGTATATAGTGGCGTGCAAAAGTATTCATACCCCTTGGATATTTAATATTTTATTTTATTGAAACTTTATTGGGGAGTGATAGACCAACACAAACTGGCACATAATTGTGAAGTGAATGGGCATGGTTTACAAAATGTTAATGAAATAGTGAGTAGTATTCAGCCCCCCCTTGGTCTTAATGATGCTGTTTGTTCACTAGTGTTCTCTAACAAACCACTGAGGCCTTGAAAAAACAGGTGTATTCATACTGACACTAAATTACACATAGCTGCAGGACTTCTGAAGCCAATTTATAGCACTGGATTTTTTTTTTAGGTGTTTCAGAGTATATTTTTATTTGATTAAAATTTTGGAAAGCATGTATCATTTTCAGTCCACTTCACAATTATCTTCTACTTTTTACTCAATAAAAGACATTTAAATGAATTTATATTTATATGTACATGGATCTGATTAATTGCCCATGGTAGCTAGAAAATGGCTCACTGTATTGTTTAAATCAAAGCTGAATCCCTCTGTCTGTTCATCTGTTCATCTGTTCATCCACATTGTCTTCTGTTGTATTGATGGGGTCCTGGTCTCCGTTTGCAGTGTGAGAAAGCCTTATTGATGATCTGTACAGCTTGAGCTGCAGCATTGTGTCTTCTTTCATTGCCAGTGCCCTGCTGTGCCAGAGATTTGGCATCAGTGAGTGGTTACAGCCTCTGAAAAACAGGGGTATACCCGTTTTGATTGGCTCCACTGTTTCACTGGTGTACTTCAGCTTTTTATTGCTCTTTGCAGCATGTTTCTGCTGAAAGCTCTCGTGGTGGATATTCGAGCACTTTATACTGTTTTATGCTGTTGAAATGCTCATTATAATGGTTTATTGTCAGCCTAGAAGATTAATGCCAGTGTATTTATATATGCCATGGAGCTTTGCTAGTGACTTAATATCCAAGCTGGGTTTCATAACTGAGCTTCTTTTATCACAGACCGTCTCTACAACATAACAGATCCTTGGTTAATAAGTAATTTTTCACAGTTTGACCTGTGATGGTTTTTCACTAATACTTAAGCTATACAGGGAAATCAGTAGCATGTGGAATGTAGCGTTATTTCCAGGCTTGTCATGATAATTATGATAAATCATGATTAAATAAACATGACCATGGTCACTTTTACCGCCTGTATTGCCTATTATGTTTACGTCTTATAGTAAACTTAGTAGAGGTGTTGATTTTAGCCTGTTCGTCTGTTTCGTCTGCTCTGCTCAGCTCCTGATAAAGTGCTGTACTCATATCAGATGATTTTTCTCCAGGCAGAATGACTTGAGATTAGCGTTTAACTCTACAGAGCTGAGCTAAAGTGTCCTCACTCCGGTCCAGTTTGTGTTAGCTTGTTATGCAAACTGGAAAGTATTAGTATCTGTGAAAAAATATTTTACACTTCTACTCAATGATAAAACTCTTGCATTCAGACTGCAATTAAAAAAAAAAACAGAAGGACCAGTGAGTTTTTATTTTTTTGGCTTTTACTGTCATGTGACATCACGTTCAGTAGCTTCTCCATTTCCACTCACTGTTATGTTTACGTAAACCTCTGTGGAAACGCGCCCAAAGTGTAATTATGGTGCGTGACAGTAAAAAAAAAAAAAAAAAAAAAAAAAATTATTAAATGCGAAGTGACGAAACTCAGAGGTGTCTATCTGGACGGGACTAAAATTACCGGAGGACCAGCGAAAAACAGTATTTAATTCAGCCTGTAGTTTTCTCAGAGGACGTCTGAGGAAAAACATGTACATGTTTGTTCCGGATGGGTATAAAATCACACATGACCCCCCATAAAAAAGAGAAAATATCCCAAGACCCCCTGAGAAACTAGACACATCTGGAAAGAGATTCATACATACATTAAAATTTACGTTTGAGAATGATGTATTTTTATGAAAATTGGATGAATTGGAATACTGCCAAGTATCAGTTCCCAGTAAAACTGTATATGCTGGAAATGTTTTGACACACTATCACTGTATGAAAAATGTGAATACTGCCCAACCCTAACCCACACTCAACCACATTCACTCATATTTATCAGTTTAAATGCACTTTCAAAGTGATGCCATGCCCACAGGAAGTAGAGATGGAAAGCATCAATCATTGACTAATGAGAGAAACAACCATCAGATCCAGTCCACTACCAAAATATTCATTATTTGCAGCCCTACCCAGAACTCCCTGGCGTGATCCATGGAGCTCCCACCCACACAACTTACAGGATGTAAAAGGATCGTGGTGCCAGATACCACAGGGCTGATTTGGTGGCGCAAGTGCTATCTTCTTAATATTAGATTGGTGGTTTTAATGTTGTGGCTGTCAGCGTATTGCAAAATTGATATGCCTTGACTAAGGCACTTAAGAGTCAACTGTGTGACATGGTTTAAGACTAGCCTGCATCATTATTTGTATATGTTGGATTTTTAATATCAAATCACACAGGCCACGCTATTCCTTACCTATGCCCTGCCCTGTAGGCAGAGTGCCAGAGCTTTGAGTATGGTATTATTATTTTGCATTTTTGCCCTTAGAAAATGGCTTACATGAGGGGCTAAGTGCTGCTGAATGGAGGTGAGCAGGAGGTTATGTTTTGCTGACTAACACCTTCCATCGCCGCGAGTCGACAGGGTTGTAATTTAGAGAATAAGAGAGAGAGTATTTGCTTAAAACGGCTCCACGCCTGTAGAGTTCTGAGCTGCTGTTAAATACGCCTCCTGTGTATGTATATACAGCTCTGTAAAAAAAAAATAAGAGACCACTTAAAAATGAAGAGTTTCTTTGATTTTACCCAATTGCCAAACCTTTGGAATATAATCAAGAGGAAGATGGATGATCACAAACCATCAGACCAAGCTGAACTGCTTGAATGTTTGCACCAGGAGTAAAGCAGCATCAAGTTATCTAAAAGCAGTGTGTAAGACTGGTGGAGGAGCACATGCCAAGATGCATAATAACGGTGATTAAAAACCAGGGTTATTCCACCAAATATTGATTTCTGAACTTCTAAAACTTTATGAATATGAACTTGTTTTTCTTTGCATTATTTGAGGTCTGAAAGCTCTGCATCTTTTTTGTTATTTCGGCCATTTCTAGTTTTCTGCAAATAAATGCTCTAAATGACCATTTTTATTTGAAATTTGGTTTACAGAATAAAACTGTATTCAGTATCATTCATTTTACTTCAGTCCTGGATATATGGAGATATTTGGAGTTCATTATTAGTATGATGACATTCTGGATCATTGACTTTTTTTTTACACATCTGATAAAATTCTTATATTTTTTATTATCTCAGTTAGGGGTGTGCCATATCATATCGAATGCAAAAATAAAATTTAATTTCTATTTTGTTGCAGTAGTGTATTCTTGAAATTCTTGAAAGTTTATTAAGTCAGTGTTTTGTCATATCGCCAATAGCAAGAAATATTGTGATAATATTTAAGGGCCATATCGCCCACCCCATTTCATGATCTTGTTCTGTCCAGCTGTTGTTGTAGATTCAGTGTTCCCTGACCTCCTGTGGTTCTCCAGGGCCTCAGTCTTTAGTCTCTAAAACCCTCGTTCTTCTCCAGTATCTGGGTTTGCAGTGAGGCCTGAGTGAGATTTTTATGCTAACTGAGCTTCTTTGGAACTCATGTCCTGCAACATGGAAGATTTCATGCTGTGGGTCTTCTGAGAGATGTTTTGGCACAGCATGGCAGACAAATGCTCTGATGATGCTTTTTTCATGCTTATCTGTCACTGTTTTTTCAAGGAACTTCCTCAAATGTAAGTCTAGCTGTTTTTTTTTTTTTTAATCTTCCCAGTGTTCTCAGCAGATGCTGTCTGGGTATTTTTACAGAATCAGAAACGTCAGTAAGATGTGCTGAAATGAAGGCAGCAGGTATTGACAAAAGTGCTGTTTGGTAAGAGAATCAGTACTTGATAATGTAGGTGCTGTATAACCCCATCATGTTTGACTGATAAGCTGAAATGTTTTAGATCATAAACTGATACTTACTTTCTTCGCACATTATGGCCTATCTGTCATCTTGGTAGTGATTAATCCCTAGTCCACACAGCTTTGTTCTAGAATGTTCTGGCTGATCCTTGCATCATCATGTTCAGGTACCTTGTCCTTTTGCATCATCTCATACCTTTGCAAACTTAAAACTTGATCTGAAGAGTCATGTTATAAACAGTCTGAACATGTTCAGTTCACTGCAGTTCAGCAGTGTAAACTCTGAATTATTGTAAGTTGTAATTTCGTGTAAGCAGTATGAACCTGATCTACAGCTCCCAGATCAAACAGGCCATGGGAGTTTTCTTTGTTTATGCAAATTAACTCGCACTGTACACATTAAACTGAACTGACAAAACTCTACAGTCAGAGTGGGTCAGACATGGGACTATATTAAATAAACGGTATGTCTTTAAAACCTTAGTAAAGGGTTCAGTATTATATCAGATTTTTTTCTCTAAACAGCAGAAATCTTTTAAGAGCAGTATAGAAAAAATATTTAATTAGCCACCCAATGATGCATACAAAGCTAGAAAAAATATCCAAGCTCTTTCACACTGATGAGATTAAAGATGTGATTGTTAGACAGCTGTATCAGAACTCAGAATCTCCAAAACATCAGACAAGATGCCGAACATGTGGTTGGAAATTGGGGCTGATTATTTAAATTTAAAGGATCGGAATCGAGTGGAAATTATCCAGAACTGATTTATGAAACATATAATGTTACGTTTTTACTCCACGAGTTCACTATAGACTCAACTGCACAAGGTGCATATGTAAATGGAAATCATTTAGATCTATTTAGTCTATATAGTACTTGTTTATTTTGTACAAAAAATGGCTGCTTTCATTCTGATGTTTTAATAATCAAAAAAAAAAAAAAAAAAAAAAACCTTTAGCGTTTTCTCTCTCTCTCTTTTTTATATATATCAGATATATCAGATCAGGACGCTGTATCGGCAAATAATCAAAATAAAATGACTGACAAAAAAAATTGTGTTTGGGACATCACTAATGTCCAGTAGAGCTAAATATTATGGGTGTGCCATATCATATTGAACACGACAATATCGTCAACATTTTTGAATATCGTGAATGATATTAAACCCTGAAATATCGTGATATATCACGCGCACCTAATTAACACATCAGGGTACGGCCTTTTTGCTGTTTTTAGCAAAAGAAAAAATTCACACTGTTCTCCTTTCTCATTATATATATACTAGAGATAGATTATATCTATACATTATCATTAATTTTACTGCAGAACTGGATATATAGAGATATATGGAGTGCATTATTAGTGTTGTGCAGTAGTGTATTCTTTAAGAAAAAAAAAAGACTGTGTTTTGTTATATCGCCAAGCGTATCGTTATCGCAAAAATTTCATGAAATATTGTGATATTATTTAAGGGCCATATCACTCACCCCTACTGTATATTGGTAAGATCCATCCATCAGCACTGCTTCATTCATCAAAACACTCCAGAACCATTCATCTGAAACTTTTGCCAAGATGCTCAGAGTGCACAGTTAAAAGCACTGTGATTAGTCTTCTTATGCATTCTTGCCTTCTGTCAAATCAGCGTTACGAAGATCCCTTACCTGAGAATAGATTCACCTTCTATATTGTACAGTTCTATAGTCAGTTCTCCCTGATCTCCTATCTCTTTCTTTCTTCCTCCCTCTTCCTTTCTCCCACACTCCTCCACACTCCTCCACACTTTCTCTCTCTCTCTCTCTCTCTCTCTCTCTCTCTCCTGCCCCCGCTATGATGACAGTGGTGGAATGTGATATTGCTGTAATGCTACATGCTGTCACATGTTCTCCATTAATAATACATGAGCAGTGCTTAAAGCTGCAGTGTAATCTGGGTTGTGTACCAGTGTTGCCCACGACAAAGACGACAGATCTGCGATGCACCGCCATCCATTAAAATGTCTGTCTGCTTCGTCTCTGACATGCGCAAACGCACACATTCTCTCACACACATGCACGCACTGTATGCAGCTGCCTAAGGCCCTAATGAAAAATTAAATTTGATATTCATATACACTATATGTTCAAATATTTGTAGACACCCCTTCTAATAAATGCATTTAGCAGCTGTTGTTGCAGGCTGTTGACACCATTGTGCAAATAAACGTAGACAGCTTGTCTGGTCCTTGTAGAGGAGTACTGCCAATGGAATAGGACCCTGGAGCAGATATGCATCAAAAATTTGGACGGAGGGGTATAAAGTCCCCCCAGCATTGCCTCACTAACACCCGTAACTAAATTCAGTCAGATCCTCACAGCAATGTTTGGTCCTAAAGGTCTGGTAGAAAGCCTTCCCTTGACTGTTGAGACATTTGTGCTTATACAATTGGGATATATATTTTTTTATTTTAGGCATTGTAGCATTTAGTCTTGCCTAAGGACTTATTTTGGGTGTGGTGTTCTCCAAAAACCAGATTGAAGGACAAACACTCTTAATATCCTTGACTTTGTTTTGGTTTCTGTTTAGATCACTAACAATTTCTTAAACCTTCCTAAACTGTGCTGTACTGTTTATAAGCACAAAAGATCGAATAGGATAATTAGATAATCTGATCAAATTGAGGAGCAGGAGAAATAAAACAAAAACAAAATGTGATGATGATAGAATATTGACATTTTTCACCTTTGCTTTTAACATTTCATCAGCACAGCGGCACAAACAAAGAATAAGTAGATTGTAAATACATGGTTTAGAACTGCACAGTATATCATTTTAGTAATGATCTGGCAGTGTACATGTGCAATATGTTCATTGTTTTGTACAAAATTCACACTGTTCCCCTTAAACATGACAATGTCTACCAGAGTATTTATTACATCTACTTTATATTTTCTACTATTCATACAGATACGTACAGATTCTGTCGGATTCTGACAAAGGTCTGGAATTCATCACAACACCCGGCAAAGCAATTCAAAACCGAATTCATAACTAACATAAACACCTCTTAGTAGACTGCCCTGCACTTTTATCCACCAGAAATAACTTTTATAGGGTTAAAAAATATAAAAGAACAGTTTGAAAAGATTCCACCAGCTAGAATACCTAATTTTAGTATTCCTTTATATGAAGAAACTGATTTTAGTCTGTGATGCTCAAGTCACAAACATTGTCGATGCCATAAAATAGCTAATGCCAATATGTTGCTGATTTGGCTCAAAACATTAAACAAACATACATAACTTGGATTCTACACAACAATTATTGATATGAAGTATAGAGAGACTCTGCCCACCTATCTGATGATGACTAAACTTCAGTGTAAAACCAAAACTAACCCAACCAAATGTTCATTATAGACATGAACCCTGGTGAGGGCTCTGGTCCACATTTCTGGTGTGAAAACACCCTGAGACATCTGTACTTGTATCCAATCAAAACATAATTTAAAATAATCTTATTTTAATAATTTAAATAATCTTAATTAAATTAATCTTAATTACCTTATTTAAATTTGACTATTAGTGCCTAATGTGGTGTATTACAGATCACTTGTGTCACTTTACATCACTTATATCAAGCCCACCTTTTGAAATAAGACATTATAAATTTGATGAATCAAACCAATGACTGACCATAGACTAATCTAAAACTGGCATAGGCCTCTCTGCTGTAAAAAAAAAAAAAAAAAAAAAAGAAAATCGAGAATCGAATCGAATCGTGACCCTAAAATCGGAAATAAAATTGAATCGAGGATTTAGAGAATCGTGACACCCCTATTGTCAGGTATTGTACATTTAGGTCTGTAGACACCAGAGTAAACATGTTTTAACCTCAAAGTTTACATGTTTAACCTCCTCTAATGCCTTGTGACGGCGAGGCTTCGGGGCCTTTAAGTTTAGACTGCAGATACATTATTGCATTATTTATGAATGAATCGGCCTAAACCCTGCTTGCCTCGCTCAGCATCTGTGGCTCTACGGGACTGCGCTCCCGTGCTGCTGCTTAGCCCTAGCCTTCTGTCTCAGAGCTCAGCTCACTTATTCCACTTCACTGTGTGTTATATAACGGCCTATCGGCGTGACTTCATCAGTATTGAATAAAAAAAGGAGCAGATACCTTTTTCACGCTCAATAATTCAGGGTGTCGATAGCAAACTTTAAACCACTGTTATACTTATTGATAAATGTTTTTATGTGCAGCAGGCGTTTCGAGGGGATAAATGCTCCCGAAAGATATTCAGTGTCAGGGTCTCCGAGTGCTTCGCTCGATTCAAAATTAGAAGCAGAATCGTATTAACAGAGCAGCATGGTAGCAAGAAGAATCCTGATGATGCAGCGAGTCCAAGAATCTGGGACTTGAGGAGGATAAATGTGTTTTTTAATATTAGATTTTTTTTTCTACTTGTGGGACTTCAGTAGTTTTAGCTCTACTTATTTTTCAGCTATTAGCTTACAGTAGGGATGGGCGATATGGCTCGTAAAATAGAATTGCGATATATCATGGTATTCCTATGATTACAAATAAATATTTTAAGAATACACTACTGCAACAAAATTAAAATAAAAATGTTATTATTGCATATATGATTTGATATGGCACACCCCGATCTGAGAGATTAAATAATACAAGCATTTTATCAGATTGGTAACAGAAGTCAATGTTCCAGAATGTCATGATATTAAGAATGCACTCCAAATATCTCCATATATCCAGGATAAAAGTAAAATAAATTATACTGGACAAATATAATCTGTCTCTAGTAGATATATATAATATGAAATGAGAACAGTGTGATGTTTTTTGGCTAAAAACAGCAAAAATTTGTACCCTGATGCGATAATTAGATGTGGGTGATATGGCCCGATCTTTCAGTGTATAATAGCATTCATGATATAAAAAATTGTTGGCAATATTATTGTGTAGGATACGATATGACACACCCCCTTTTTTTTTTTTTATAAAGTATACTATGTTTTGACTACCTCTTCAGGAATCCCACTGGAGAGAAAATCAACACAGAGCAGCTATTATTTTCTCAGCACTTTAGTTAGTGTTCTTTACTGAGAATAATCCACCAACAGCATCCTGTGGGCAATGTCTTGTGGGCACTGATAAAGAACTAGGGTATGGCCAACACAAATTTTAAGTTATTTGAGGTATGAACAGCAGGTAGGTGACTTTGGTAGGGGTTAAATTGCTCAGGTGTGGTTTTATGAGCCTATTTACAACTCTGTTATCTTGGCTAAGAATAAAAAAACACTCAGGTTTCTTTTTTTATAGAGGGAGATAAAGATAAGCTCAGAATTATTTATTGACTGGTTTACGTCACTTATTTAAACACTCAGTGTAAGTAAAGCTGTTCTTAGCAGGCGCAACTCATTCTGTGTTTGACTTGTCATGTCTCATTGGATTTCACTGTTTTCAAAGTTCTGAAGTTCTACCGCCATAAATACGGTGCTTAAACTAGTCATTGTTCATCTAAACATTGGCTGTGTCCCAGTTTTGTGTACTACACACTAATACTGTAGTGTATATAATATATACTAATATACTAGTGCATAAAATATATATATATATATATATTTACTAACCATTTTTGTACAAGCAGGTGGTGATTACTGCAAGCTCTGCTGCTAACATTACTGATGCTCTTGCATCATTTCCTGTGTTTTTTTTTTCTCTAATATAGTATATTTTAATACAAAAAGGTTCTTTCCACATACCATTATACTCATGAACAGTTGAACACTACAACACTGACTTTAGACTTGATACAACACAGGGGATTATAGGATAGGAATAGGAAGACAGATCTCCAAACCATCACTAATGTCTAAGTATTGGGATGTTTTTGGCATTTTGCCCACTTCCACTCCAGATAAAGGGAAAGTGTGCTGATTGGCCTGCAGTCCACGCTGCTCATGTAGCTGCTGTGTCTTTATGCCTGTCGAAATGTGCTAGTTATAACAGTAAGTGTACAGCTGCACATAGGCTCATTTTCCTGTCATCTCCTGTCAAAATAGCAGCGTTTAGTTATTCTTGGTTATTCCTGTGCTGTCAAGTACTTTTCTCACTCTGTAGAGGCCTGCGTACAGTGTACTGTAAAAATCTCTTTAAATATAAAGTACAAAGTCCAGTCCTGGGGCCAAATTGCATCTGGCAGACAGATATTAATTTAATGCATTTATCACTTTATCATATTTATAGATTATTAAGTGTCCCACCAGCACAATTCAGTTTTTTTCTTTCACCTAGAGGCTAACTGTCAGGATAACTGTCTTCCTCTGGACGATATAGATTATCCTAGAACTAATAGTGATAAACGATATGGTAATTGTAAGTGTGAATGGAGTCAAAGCTGAAGCTGTTCTCTCTCTGGAGGCTGGTCAGTTAATTTGCTGAAGCTGAGGGTCGTTTAGTTTAGTCAGCATCTTGAAGCTCTGTGTCTGTCTTTTTTTTTTTTATTATGAGAAAGGCCTTTACCGCAGTTCAGCCTCTGCTGCTGTCTGTGGGTAAAATGGTGAAATGGACTCAAAGAGGGCTTTACCAGGGCTCCACAGCATCAACACTACTTACAACGGCTCTGTGCACACAGATGTTTGCTGGTTACCAATTTCTACAAATGCTAGTAATCTGCACAATTATTTGGCCAGCCAATATATCAGTCGACCACTACTAGTGGTGTTGGTGTGTTTTTCTGGTTTGAGTAGATCAGGCACAGCAGTGCTGCTTGAGTTTTTAAACACCATTGGCAAAGCAGATAAACCCAATGAAAAAAAGGAAAAAACAAATAAATAAACATAAAAATCCTCAGACGGGATCAAACCCTTTTGTCAGGGTCGCTGTCCAATATACTACTGCTGCCCCAGCTAGTGAATTGGGACACAGCAGGGGAAAAACGCCCTTATTTTGCCCAAGAACGGGCGAAAAAACGAGGCAGAAACTAAAGTCACATTATTGTTTTTCATTATAGTTTAAAGGCCCTGTCCCACTGCGATTGCGTCTAAATATCCACTAAAGTGCGTCCAAATTTCAGTGGATATTTAGTGGATATTTAGACACAATATGGACGTAGTTTAGTGGATATTTGGACTGCACCGTCCAAGTGGACGTAGTTTAGACGTTGCCGTCCACTTTAGACGCAAAAGTGGTTTTGGTACCTCCCAAAATTTTCGGAATAGACGGCGACTAATATGGACGTAATTTAGTGGATATTTAGACGCAGTACGGACGTATTTTAGTGGATATTTGGACGGCACGTACAGGTGGACGTCGACGTCCATAAAAATATTTTTTGCCGCCTCCTCCTCCTCCCGGTCTGGTCCAGCACATGGAGGAGTATGTTCTGCTGCTGCACCATCACTGCAAGGAATCTGTGGTCCATGGTTGTGTAGAAGAGAATAGATAGCTCAAGAAGAAATGATGATTCACTAGAAAAAACAACCATATATAGTTGGAAGTCGACTTCCAAAAAGTGGACGTCGACTTCCAAAAAGTGGACGTCGACTTCCAAAAAGTGGACGTCGACTTCCAAAAAGTGGACGTCGACTTTCAAAAAGTGGAAGTCGGCATCCAACTTCAATTTAGACGCAGTGCGTCTATATTTTGGACGCAGCGCGTTCACTCAGTGGACGCAGTGTTTTCTGATAAATTTGGACGTACTTTAGTGGATATTTAGAAGCAATCGCAGTGGGACAGGGCCTTAAACAACCTCACAGGCCAGATGTTTCATGCTTGCAGGCCAAATCTGGCCCACGGAGTGCCTATTGCTGACCCCTGCCATACAACATTTTAGGTTTATTCTAAAGTCAGTTCAATTTAAATCAAATATGCAAAATGCTATATTATACAATATACAATAACTATGTTTATGAATAGTATTTGCAGCAGTTGATTGTTTCGTCTTCAGTCTTTTATTTTTTGTGCTTTCTGTGCTGCTGTCCCAACTTTTCTGTATGAAACCACTCCGATATCATAACACACAAGATCTGGAAGTTAACCACATGAGCCCTTTTAGTCCTTTCTTATTCCTCTAAATCTCTCAGATTGGAGCACTCAGGCTGCACTGGCTAACCTAATGAAGTCTGTTCAGAAGAAGGAAGAGAGAGAGAGAGTAAGAGAGAGAGGGAGAGATGGATAGAGTCAGGCAGTAGAATTGCTCTTCAGCTGCAGTTTTCTCTCTGACCGGCTGTCGTTGTGCTCCAGTGGTGAAGTGGACAGGAGCCACCACCTCACTTAAGCTTATTAGCGGATGGATGGATTGAAGGAGGGAGGGAAGGAGGAAGGGAGGGAGAGAGGCTGACGGGCTGTAATTAGCGGAGAGCAGGGAGGCCGATACGGCTTAGCTGGGAACTTTCAGTGTGGGCTGTTGTAGCTGTTCAGGGATTTTTTTTTTCTCTCACTGCAGTATGTGGATTTAGCAACTTTTTCCCCAGTGTTTTGGGCTGCACTGGGCTGCACTGGGCTGCACTGGGCTGCACTGGGCTGCACTGGGCTGCACTGGGGGCTAGATTCATGGTAAGAAAGGCAGACTCTCTGTACTGGGTGTATTTGTGAAATACTCAATGCTACAGTATTACAGTACAACTTGCTCTACTTCACTGTACCTCGATTCACTTCACGCTACCTGACTCCACTACCTCCACTATACCTCTCTCTGCCTGACTCTACCTCCACTCTACCCCACTCCACTTCCCTCTACCTGACCCTACCTCCACTATACCTCTCTCTACTTCACATTCCCTCTCTCTACCTCACTCTACCTCGCTCTATTTCACTCTACCCCTCTTAACCTGACTCTACCTCCACTGTACCTCTCTCTTCTTCACTCTACCTGTCTCTGCCTGACTGTACCTCCACTGTACCTCACTTTTTTCAGTCTGTCCCTCTCTGCCTAACTCTACCTCCACTGTACCTCACTCTACTTGACTCATACCTCACTTTACCTTGCTCTACCTAACTCACCTTACCTTGCCCGACTCTACATCCACTGTAGCTTGCTATACTTCACTCTACCTCTCGCTACTCTGGTTTTAACTGCACTCTACCTTGCTTTACCTCACTTTACCAAACTCTACTTTACCCTACCTCCGCTGTACCGCCGCTCTACTGAACGCTACCTGGCTCTACCTCCACTTTACCATGCTCTGCCTCACTCTACTTTAATCTACCTCACTCTACCTCCAGAAATGAGCACAATCTGTTGTGTAAAGAGCTTCCTCAGTTTGAGTTCTCTGTTATGTTTACTGTGAACACTTATATGAGGATAACAATATAAATACTATTTACAAATGCAGCCTGCATTGGTAATCAGTGGATGTTTTGTTTGTATTTGTAGGAGTTAATTAATTTCATAAAGAAAAGATCGAATGAAGGTGAAGAAATAATGTTTTTTTTAATTTGTTTATCACCAGTGCTTTTTAATATTTCAAACCGTATCCTAATCTGTAGCACTGTACTTCACCCACAGCGAAGCAGCATAGTGTATCATAAGGTCCAGATTGTGTGAGCACTGAGAGAACGTGCTGAAAATGAAAAGCTGTGTGGTATGAAAGTGGGAGTCTGTGAAGCTGAAAAGGAATGAGAGATACTATCTTTTTTTTTTTTTTTTTTTTTAGCAGCTGTAGAAACGGCCACCATGTACAGCATGTTTACGTAATTTGGCAGATGCTCTTATGCAGAGCGACTTGCGGTTTATTTATAGTCTACTACAAATGAAGGAGAGCGTAGCCTTAACGCTTTTGCTTTGGGCTGCAACTGACCAACACCTGAACTCGCAGTTCAGATTTTATCTTTGTTTTTAGTTACGGATGGAATAGTTTTTCAAATCAGCAAAAAAAGAAAATAAAGAAGAATATGTGGGTGTTCTTTAGGGCTGACAATATATATTTTTTTCTTACAGTATGTATAGTATTTTCTGTGACACATCATGTGTTGTGATATTAATAATGTGCTCTGTGTGTCTTACAATAAGAGGAAAATAAATCGGGCTAAAACATGGCCTCCACATGGCTGGGCACGTGCTAGTAAACGCAGTGGTCGAAAACTGTGCACCTCAGTTTGGCACAGTTTTGCGCAGGTATTTCCAGTTACAGCTGAAATCATGCTTTTAATCCCAGTAAGCTCTTATTTACCTTTTTTAAAAGGTCGTTTAAATGCCCGGTTATTTGTTTTACAGTTTTCCTCTTCTTGAGTTTTGAGTACTTGGCTGACTCTATAGCACTGACTCAGCTCTCAGCCATTCTGAATCTCTGATGCAAGACAGCATGTGGGTGCGGGCGAGGCTGATGACGTCAAGGGTCCTGAATTGTTTAATATTGCGATATATATTGCAGCCCTATACTAGATCTATGTCCAATTATATTTGAGTTTGTTTTAATCTTAGTCTTTTGACCAAAATGTATAATTGTTTTATTTGTTTAAGGAATATAAGTCCCATGTTTAGCTGTTTCTGTTGTTCTGAAGCTAGAAGAAGGAGCTTTACCCACAGGGAGCAGAGATAGAGGGTGTGGCAGAAATAGTTATCGATAGATCAACTAAATGACGAAATGATAAGTAGTTGCAGCCCTAATAAAAGTTCAAACCTGTCCTTTGTTATCTTGCTGGCTGCTTAGCTAAATCATCACACACTTGTTTCAGTCTGTGTGGAGTTGGTGAATAATCCCATGTAGAGATCCAGGTGAGTGGTGGAAGTTCACTGCAGTAAAGCCTCCTGGAATGCTGGTAAATAGATAATGACTCCATAAACGCTGTGTTAACCTGCTGAGCTGTTCAGGCCTTTTACTGAGATTTGTTGGTGTGAATCGATATCCTGTGGATTTCGCACAGTAACTGTGGTGCAGTTTGTACACGCCTTAAAATCAGTGTTTTTTCGCTAAAATGTTCTGTATTGTGAATTAATACTAAAGTCATCCAAACTGTGAGGAAAAACATATGGAATTGTTTCATACTTAAGCGTTTTCTAAATAACACCTCTTGTTCAGATGACAGCTTTGCACATCTTTCCATTTTCTCAGTCAGCTTTGAGGTAGAATCACCTGGAATTCAGGCTTTCAGTTAACAGCTGTGCTGAGCTCGTCAAGAGTTAGTTACTTTATTTAAATTTCTTGCATCTTAATGTGTTTGAGAGCATCAGTTGTGAAGAGGTAGAGTTACAGGTATACAGTGAATAGCTCTATTTGAGTAATGTTCTAATCCAGATTATGGTATAGAACTACTCAACTATGTTAAGGAAAAAAATATTTAAAATAAGGAAGGTCAATCAATTTGCAGTTGCAAAGACCATCTGAAACATTATGATGAAACTGGCTCTCATCAGCACCACCCCAGGAAAGGAGGACCCAAGACTTTTCAAAGCTTAGTTTATATCCATTGCTATTTACCAGCTGCAAGCTCTTAGCCAGTTAATTGTTTGCTAAAAAAATCATATTCTCACTTTCTAACAGTATATTTATTTATACAATAAACTGCTCTGTGGTAGCTCTAGTGCATGCTGTGTTTAATGCTAATGCTCTCCCTGAAAACTGTACTCCTGTACCTGATTAAGAAATTCTAATTTAAAAATCATTGAAAATACACTGATATATTATAAAAATAAATACTTACTATTTACAGTTATTTACAACAGGAATAATTACACTCTTTGTAGAACAATGTACAGTTATTACATATTTTTTTAAGGAATGAATATATCCCAGATTTATTGTGCATCACAATACAGAAATGTATCACAATGTAATATATTATTGTCATATTGCCCAACTCTACATGTGGGCTAATCTCCTTCAGATAGAGAGGTATTAAGGCCAGATGCAGGCCTGCTTCTTCACAACAGCCTTATTCATTCACTCTGACTTCATATCAGCTGGGAGGACTGATAACACACTGTGTGTGTGTAGACTAAAATAACCACATGCCAGTTGGAGGAAGAGAGAGAGAGAGAGAGAGAGAGAGAGAGATGGGGAAAGAAAAAGAGGTAGAAGAGACACAGTTTGGAGAGTAATCGAGGGGAGTGAAATGATGGTAGATGTAGTGATAAATAGGAGGAGAGAATGAGACAATTGATCTACCATAGGCCTAATATAGGCAGACTTTACATACAATAAAAAATACAAATTATATGTAGCATTACTGTGTACTGGCGATAACTTGGCGATACAATACATATCATGAAACAGGAGTTAACTATGGTTTATTATACCACAGTTAGCTCCAACCCTGCAATGTGATTGGCTGAGAGGCATTTTATGAGTGCCGTTATCAGCCGGTAATGCACTGTAACCGAAGCTCTCCATGTATTACTCCGCCACATACAGGTAACCTAGCAGTGACCCCCTGAGAAACTAATCCCGTCCAGATAGGGCTTGTTGGATAACCAAAATATCACATTGGACCCTATTTCCAGTGTGCAAACAGTTTTTCCATTTTTGTGTGCGCAAATTGTTTATTTATGTGAGCTTTCAAAATATTGGTTTGTCGGAAAATACAGAAATCAGAAGTATACTGTAAAATCTGTAAACAGATTTTGCAATTTTGTTGCAATTTTGTTAATGTAAAATATCTTAATTCTATATTATTAAATTATTATTCCTATTCTAATAATTATTATTATTTAGTACTATTAAAACACATTTTAGCTTTTATTTCCAGGTATTTACATCTGGATCTGATGCACAGTTCTTCTGTGCATCAGATACCTTCAGATATCTATCTGAACCTGCTCATTTTTCTTGTGAGAAAAGGTATTGGAACATATGACTGTCAAGTGTGTTTTGTTGCCCAGGTGTGTCTTAATACAGTGATTATTTAAACAATAAATAGTTGAATGAATCAGTTTCAGATTTGAAATTTGCCTGTGCAGACTGGGCCTTCATAGTTAGAGGATTAACCAACATGAAAACCAGAGAGCTGTCTATGAGTGAAAAAATTGTGCAATTGTCATCCTGAAAGAATCAGAGCCATAACTGTTTGGATTGTATTGAAGAAGAAAGTCATCACTGGTGTACTGAGTAACATATGTTGAACAGGTAGATCAAGGAAAACAACAGCTGTTGATGACACAAACATTGTGAGTGCTGTAAAAAAAAAAAACTAAAAAAAAAACTGTTAGTGACTATTAGTCAACAAGAATCTCCAGAGGGAAGGAGTGAAGGTATAATAATCTAATGTATGCAACCATTTTTATGAACAAAACTACAGAGGTTTAAGTTGAAGATGAAAAACCACTGTTAAGAAGAAGAATAGAAAGGCCAGTCTGGAAAGCACAAAGGCAAGCATATGGAGAAAAAACAGATCTGCTTATGATACCAACTTATGTTACTCTCCAAAAACTTACGGTTCTGACTGTACGTGTATGTGGAGAAAGCAGGGAAGGAAAGGCCAAGAACAGGGGTGTCCAAACTACGGCCCGCGGGCCATTTGCGCCCCGTTTCCTTTTTTGGAGCGAGGTATTTTAGAAATAGAATGAAAGTTGGCCCGCTGTTAAGCAGGATTTTATAATTTGAGATTCAAAGTTTGAACGCTAGGTGTCAGAAACGGGCCAAAAAGTCGGAGAGGGTGCGCATTTCTAGCGCAGAAAAAGGGGGCAAAAGAGTCTAAAAGCAGAGAGGGTGTGCATTTCTAGCACAAAAAAACGGAACAAAGAGTCTAAAAGTTGCCGTAATTAAGGAGTTTTATATTAAGAGACATTGTTAAATTAAACATCAATTTGTCAAGTAAGTCAAGTAAAATGGTGTGTAAATGAAATAATCATGAAAAAAGTATTATTTAAAGTGGTATATTTCATTATTTGTTTTATTATAGAGTCTGTGGCCCGTGACTTCAAATATATTTCTCCTTCTGGCCCCCAACAAAAAAAAGTTTGGACACCCCTGGCCTAGAGGGGAGGTGTTGTGCAGTGTGTGTGCAGGGGCGTAGCAGCAAATTCGGGGCCCTGTACACTCTCAGTGACAGTGGGCCCCTATCCATGCCAGTACACAAGGAACGTGAGCAAAAATTTTCATGGGCCCCTCTCTCTACTTGGGCCCTGGGTGGTCAGGTCCACTTTTCCCCCCACTACCACGCCCATGTGTGTGTGTGATGGAGCAGCTCTGCTTGATTGAGCAGTACAGGATTCATACATGCCTGAAATGAAGTTCCAGCAGCGTGGAAACACACCGAGCAGGAGTACAATCACACACTGATTTTTCGATTGATTAGGCAGCGATATGCTGGAATCAGAGCAGTGTGACGTTCTATGGGCTGAACTGTAAAATGGACTTGGAATCGACAGGCCAGTGTGAGAGTAGGCAGCGGGAGAAATGTCTCCTCATCAGCAGAAAACAGAATCACCACCCAGCCTCAGACTGACTGTAAAGGTCTCGGAGCTCTCCTGCCAACGGCCATAAACATCAAGAGCATTCTCACGGTGTCCTTTCTGCTGGAGTGGCTTTTAAGATCAAAAAAGTGATAGTTTGGCAGAAAAGATGTTCTCTACTATTTCAAATGCAGTCAGTCAACTAACCTGCTAAAATCTGCCTTTTTGGGGTTTTTTTTATCTTGAGATATGGCGCTAATGTAGCTAATAACTAATGGAAGCTAATGCCCCAGCTATTAGCATCCAGCTAACTGCATGTGTAATTTAGCTTAGCTTGTGTTGAATATTAAAATAATGTGAAATAGGCCAGTCATCATGATAATGGTTACTTTTTATTGACTTATAATATAACATATGGACATGCCCATTGTATTTTTGAGACCATTAACATGAATAAACGTGTATGTTGACTTGGGGTGTAATGTTTATTTTTAATACATTATTGATTTTCAAACATACACCATATATTTTTAATTAGTAGGCTAGTTTGTAAAGATGTAAAGATTGGTGTTAGACAGTGTTTCATGTAGTATTGTGTTTAATCCCCTCCCACTCGATTGCAGTGTTGTAGATCCCACTGTTTTGCGGTCAATTAGGTTCATCCATCATGGCTAACTGGGCATCAGCGTGTCTGTGTGACCAGGCTTTACAACATCGCTAATGTACAGTTAGCATGTCAGCGAACAGGCTCATCCAACACACCTATGGTGGTAGTCTGTATCTGTTCTTTTTGTGGTCCAAATGTTATGCAGCTGTCTATAGTAAAAGGGCTGAGAAAGCCAATGCACTGCAAATTGAAAATGGCTGCAAAAGCACAAAATGCATCCATCAAAATGACAACACAAATACTGCAAATACAGAAATGCTCTGCATTTGCAGCCACAACGCAACAGAAGTGTTGTGTGTACAGAGAAATATTAAACTTCTGAATCGTAAGTTATATGCATATTAAAAATGCTGCTTTACTGAATTTTAATGAGGACTTAGCTTAGGTGAAAATTCCATTGTGTTGTGATTGTATTTGCAGCGCGTTTCTGCATTTGGACTGCTTTTCTGTATCTGCAGTGTGTTTCTGTAGCTCGTTTCTCCATTTGTAGCATTTCTCTATTTGCAGGACGTTTCTGTATTTTGCAATGCATTTCTCTATTTGCAGTGCGGTTCTGCATTTGCAGCGCGTTTCTCTATATGCAGTGCAGTTCTGCATTTGCAGCACGTTTCTGCATTTGCAGCACGTTTCTCTATATGCAGTGCAGTTATGCATTTGCAGTGTGTTTCTGTAGCTTGTTTCTCTTATTTGTAGTGTTTCTCTATTTGCAGTACATTTCTGTATTTGCAATGCGGTTCTCTATATGCAGCGCAATTCTGCACTTGCAGCACATTTCTGTATTTGCAGTGTGTTTCTGTAGCTCGTTTCTCTGTCTGTAGCAATTCTCTATTTGCAGCATGATTCTTTATTTGCAGCGTGTTTTTGCATTTGCAGCATGTTTCTGTATTTGCAGCGCGTTTCTGCATTTGCTGTGCGTTTCTGCATTTGCAGCTTATTTCTGCATTTGCAGCATCTGTGTTGTCATTTTGATGGATGTGTTTTGTGCTTTTGCAGCTCTTTTCAATTTGCAATGCATTGTGCTTTTTTTGCCCACCGTAACAAAGAAATACCATAGCAACCACCTGGAAATCACCTGCAACAGGATATCGTTAACCTGGGATACATGGCAACTGCTGAGCAACCAATAGGAGACTGTATAAACTGCGGAAATCAGATTTTCTGTGCCTGAACATTCGTTTTAAATGAGGAAGGCTGTGGCCTGAAGCTCACTCCATGCTTGTTGGTTATGTTTTATTGATGAATGTTTTTTTTTTTCTTTGTCTTTTTCTGCAGAATGAATCCCGTATCCTTCGCGTCAAGGTCATTGCAGGCATTGATCTGGCCAAGAAGGACATCATTGGTGCCAGGTAAGAATGTGCCGAGGAAATACCTACAGGGAGCACACACACTCTCTCACATACACACACACACTCTGTCTCTAATGCACCTGCTGCACCTGCTGCCTTACCAGTAATCTCAGAGCCAGCTGGAGGGGTGTGTGATATGTGTGTGTGTCTATTAGAGATATCACAGTGTTACTTTTGATCAAATACTGATGGTCAAACCATGAATTTGGAATAAAAAAAAATAATGTTTACGACTTTTAAAGGGGCACTGGGTAATATTGATATAATTTTCTCACGGGCTCCACCTACAGTTGCAGAGTGTATTTCACCTTTACAGCACTGTCCTGAAGTCAAGTTTGAGCCTCTACCCTACCCCTCCTCTCCCGGCACAAATCTGCTAGCACGTCTGTTTACTGTTTACTAGTGGAAGAGCCATCAGATCTCCAACACAAAAGAGAGCCGTCTTATCTATCTGAACTTGTCCCTTTTTGCATACTGATATGTTTTCTTTATGATTAAAACAAAACAACTAAACTTGAACAAAGACATTTCTTCAGAGTTCAGACCTTTAAAATAGTGTGTGTTTATACAGTAGTACTGTTAGCCCTCACCATAAACCATAAACAAGCCGAACATGAGGTTATTACTAAAACAAAAACACAATTATTAAAAATCCAAAGCTTTTACAAGCCCCCTACTAAAATGTATATTTAGATCAGAGCTTGGAGCCCATGTAATGATACAGACTGAAGTAAGACACTTGTGGTAAAAAGTTGATGAGGCGTTGATACTAGGGACAAAAGAAAAGTAGAGCGTAATCATAATGCAGGCGATGGCCAAAACCAGAAAGAGATTAAGTTGATGCATCAGAGCCAAAGCACAGGACAAAAGGGAAAACCTGAGCCAAAAATACAACACGAAAAAACAGAATATATGAAAAACACAGAATAAAATCAAAGTGAAACGAGAGAAGAAAGGGTCAATACATAATGCACATGTGTCTGTGTGTGCATGTGTGTGTGTGTACTAACAGGCTGTAAATGTGTGTAAACAGCAGTGTCAGAGTTAAGCTTCTTATAGTTGCTGCTGCTGCCGGCTGGCTGCCGGCCTTACACTGAGTAACTGTAACTATTTCAGAGATTTATTTAATTGTAAAAACTGTGCAGAATAAGGAATACACTAATAAATACAATAAATGCCCTAGTGTATATTTAAACATACCGCTATATGAGAGGATTTGGCTACTTTATTGACTGAATGGACTGGACTGGATTGGATGATATTACTAATACTGGAGTGTTGCTTTTATGTTGTATTGATATCCTCAGCATTATTTCGAATAGATGATGTGTTAGCACATAGAAATAGATGTCCTGTTTTTTCTGTCTGCTAATTTCTCCTGCAGTTTTGTATTTTTTTTTTTTTGTTTTAATAAACCCTAATTGCTCATCTGACTGAATGGCTCAGACTTGCATGCAGCTTATCATATTTTTATAGGAATTACCTGGGTAAAAAAAAAAAAAGTGTACATCCTGTTCCAGATAGAATGATATAAGTACTCTAGCAACACCCAATCAACCACTTGGGCTACCACAGCAACCACTTATATGCACAAATATTAAAAACTCTAACCATCAGGGGTGGGCAATATGGCTCTAAAATAGTATTACACTATTTAGGGGGATTTTTTGTGTTATTATTTGGCAATATGACAAAACACTTCCAAATCAAACTCAACTATATTTACTTGAATATTTGTGGCCACATTCAACATTCAAATGGAGATCTTTGAGTGAACTTAATAATAACTTAAGTTGATTCCCATTAACCATATATATATTTTTTTTATTGGATATTGGTACCATCTATTTAAATACTGGATATGTCCCCTTAGTTTCTGACACCACAAGACTTCCTTAGATAAACTTGTAGATCATATGTTATGATTAACTGCCTGTTCTCTACGTTGTAGGCTGTAAGAACAAGCATTATATTATGAGCTGCTAACTCTGTGTTGGCTGTATGCTATACTGTTCAGTATTTAGGCTTTTCTTACTCCATCTAATTTTCTCAGGCATCTTTTACTTGAATGAAATGGAAAAAAAAAACAATACCAAATACAAGTAGTGCAAAATAGTGGTGCAAAAAAACCCTAAATCAATTAAATTAACTTTCAATTAAGGCATAATGACAAATAATTCTTAACTGCGGATTTGCATATCACTGCGGTCTTTATCCAGTCTGTAGCATACTGGTAAAATGTGTGCATACACACTTGACTGATTCTGGTAGGCCATAAATATTGGATCAGATTAAAAGTCTGAATATCTGGAGCATGAAACCAGCTTTTAATCCTGTCCACTTCACTTAATATTAGAAGCTGTTGGCTCAAGGTCGCTGGGTCCGAGAGAACCGGAGGGTTCACTTCCAGTAGCGCCTCAGCAGACACATGCTGGCCTTTGGGCAGACTGTGAAACTGCCGGCTTCCTAATGTGCAGCGGTTATTCTGCTGCAGGTCAGGGGAAGTTTCAGCTGGAGATGTCGTGACGTCTAGACAGAATTCTGCTGAAACCAGATGAGTGGAAAACAGTCTGATGCCTTTAGAAGAACAATAGAAGCTATATCAGTCCCTACACTTCCTGTCAGTATTGTCAGAATGACTGTGTGAACATTGTACAGCATTTTATTTCAACAATGGAAATGCATGCTGGATGATGTAGCGTGGTGGCCTCTATTTTTGGCCATGTAAAAAAAATGTGGATTTCTAAGCTTACTGTAAATAAACGTAAGAGCTTTACCCATCGAAATAAACAGTTTTCAGGAGAAAAATGCAGCATTACCGAGTAGCATCACAGCGTGCTCTAAGAAAAGTGCAGCGACTTGGTTCTAATACAGCAGCTCACAGACGCCTTGTGCTGATCGACATCACCCTAGAAGTAATGAGAGGAGAGAGCGCCTTCTACCCACCCAGAGAGAGCAAGGCCAATTGTGCTCTCTCGGGGCTCCGGCATCTAATGGCCAGCTACTGTTAAAATAAGATAATATAAGATTTAAAAATATATAGAATAAAAATAGAATAACATAAAACAGATATCAAGATAAATACAGGTTCGCTATGTATAGCTATAGTAGCATAGATACATAGCACGTAATCGACATATCCACCAAGGGTAGCTTGAATCCCTCTGTAAATGGTCCAGTACGAGTAAAGTGTTGAATGTGCAGCACTGATCCAGCACTGTTCTCTCTGTTCATCGGTCAGTTGGTTTTTAGCCTCACAGGTTGTGTAATTTGTTAAAATGTAGTGAAATAACTTGCATGTTAAATACCTTCCCTGAGGGAGGCCCGTTTGGTCAAAGCCTTGATTTTCTAATGCCAAACTTCAAAAATGTTGCTGTTGGGCCTCACTGGGATTTACAATGTTCTGCGCTTAGTAATTAACCCTGATTTGAGCTCACTGCAGTCTTTCACAATCTGGCCTGTTGACTTTGGACACCATTCTAGTACTTTGCCCTTTAACCTCGTTGGAACGTTTGCAACCAAAACATCACAGCTGTTGATAACGTAGGAGTGGTAATTGATTACCTTCTCTCTTATTAATGTGCCTTTTTGTGTTTGAGTGTGAGGAGAGGGTCGGGTTTGGTATTAGAAGAAACTTGCAGAAAAGCCTTTCTACAAAAAACAAAAGCTTAACAATTAACAAACCTGTCGCAGAGGCTGGATCTGATGGTTACACTTCAACTCAAGTGGGCCTGTGCTTGTGTTTGCCGTTGGCTAAAAGCTGTTGTTGTTGATTTTCTTTTGTGTTTTTGTTCTGGTCCAGGTTAACCTCATTGTTTTAATAATTATATAATATATGAATATATGAACGTAATTAGGTCGTAGGCTTGTTTTCTTGATGCCTTGAAAATCACAGTGAGGATGAGGTCCTAGAACAAACATGGTTGTGGTTAAGACAGTTCACAGTTATGACAGGGGGTTGGGACAGGTCTTAGAACATTGCTATTGGTGATTAGAACCAATCACAGGCAGTTTTACTGTGTGTTGTTTACATTTTGAGCCAAATCTCAAAGTTGTCCTATGGTGTGACTGTCACAAGAATGGCTCAATAAATGTGAAATTCTATAAGGACAAAAGAAAACATTGAAATGTGTCTTTACTAACTGATAAGTAGAGTTTAGCTCAGAATGGCATGGTCATTAACTGACACAAAAGGCTAAACATAATTTTGGTTGACAGATGACACCACCAGACACAGGTGGTTGTGTGTTATGCCTGGTTCAAACTACACAACTTTGAGTCGTGAGGTCATTGTGCTGGTTGTGCTATAATCCTGAGTCCTTCAGCTGTTGTGACTTTCATATTAGATGACCGATCGGCGACTTAGGGTCACAAATTACACAATTTTCACCATGGAAAATTACAGACTCACCTGGCTGCTCTCCAAAAGCACATTTTGTACGCACTGCACGACTGCATGAGCACCGATTTGATCCCTGATTTATCTACTAGGTAAACTGAGGTAAAATACTGTAGTGTGAACCTGGTAGGGGTGTGACAAGACACTAGTATATTGAGACGAGACGAGGGACAATACTGGGATCACAAGGACGAGACAAGATTTAAAAAATAAAATTTTAAAGAAAACGTCAGAAATGAAAAATGGCTTGAAAACTAGAGTTTTATTTGACAAAATGCAGCCAGACATACAACTTAAAAGTAGCAGAAGCATCTTCTATACAAATGCTCGAATTTTCCTCATCTGCTGAGAGCTGCTCTCGCTGCTCAGCCATCATATTCTATTGCTATCGCTACTGGGTTGCCAGATCCCTCTTAAAGTCCACACTTAACTGTTTTTTTGCCCCGCGAGACAGGTTTAAACCTGACGAGAAATATAGAGATCTCGTCACACCCCTGGTAAACAGTGTTTTAAAAACTTCAGCAGCACTGCTGTATCTGATTCTCTTGTACCAGCACAATTCACACACACACATCCTACACGACCATAACAGTGCAGTCACTGCAGTGCTGAGAATTCTCCAGCACCCAAAGGAGGATTTAGATTCCAGTGCATGTTTAATTTCTATTATACGTTAACTATCTTTCTGTTCAATTCTATTAATTGTGGTGTTCACAGTGAATATGGCTGATATGAGTCCTGTGTTGTGCAGCTGATTTAGAAGGTTTTGAATCTGTGTCTAACCCCGTCTGTAAATAAAGTGGGACAGTGTTTGTCTGCTCCAGTCCCTGAGGAGTGCTCCATGGCACAGTTCTGAGTTTTCTCCTGATGTAACATGCCTGCTTCAGTTTGTAAAGGCCTTGAACACGGATTTGTTAAATTAGATTGGATGGGTTGGGGGTAAAAGAAGATAGACTTTGCCTGTTGGTGTAGCCTGGGCTTCTAGAGGCCTGTAACTGAGATGGTGCTTCCAAATACAGAAATCAAGGATTCTAACATCCTTCCACTTGTCTATTGGACAAAAGAAAAAAAACTCTACAATCCATTAGAGTTGACCTGGGGTACAAATGATTCCACCTCTAATCAGGCACAAGGTTATGAGAGCAACATAACAACAAAGTGGCAGATTGTGACTGTAGATATCTCAAATGACTTTTCTGAGAATGTCAAACAGTGTTTGCTTTGTATTACTTTGAGTAATAAGTGTTTGGTACATGAAAGGGGCAAGTTATGCACAGTACCCCAACCATAAAAGGAAAATCTAGCGTGACTTTGATATGAGACTTATATATAAAAACAGGTCAATTCCAGATCAGTTTTTCACCTCCAGACCCTGCTAGTTACGGGAATACAGGAAGGTACAGGGAAACAGGACTCATGACCAAGGCCCAATCTCATTTCTCTTTTGTACCCCTTCCCCTTGTTTTCGAGTGTAACAGAGTTACAAGGGGGAGGGGCATAAAATCCTCCCACTAAGAATTGGGACAACCCTTTAAACCCTTCAAACCCTTTATTTTTCTGTTTCACCTTAAAATTTGCAGCTTTGGCCACCTGTTAAGCCATTTAAGGTGGAATGGGAATGTTAGCTTACAAACTAGCGACTGAGACAAACTAGTAGTGAATTATTTTAAAATAATAAAACTACACATTCAACTATGGTAATATAGTGGTTACCAATTGTGTGTGTTTTTTTTTTTTGTTTGTTTTTTTTACTTTTACACACAAGGTTTCATTTCCAACTTTTCAAATTTGTAAAAGAAAATATTAAATATATTTAAAATATGCTTGGATACTTTATTATTCTTTGCAGGTATTTAATATATGCATAAAAATATATATTTTTTTATTTGCCTATGAAGTCCTTGCTTTCATTTTTGAGTTTTTGTGGATTTTTGTGCTTCTGGAATCCCTTGTTTGCTGCTGTTTAATTTTCTGCTTCTATATGTATATAAATGCAGCATTTTATCCGTTTTTAAAACCTTTTTACTTTTTTACAAATACTGTCAGTTCTCTTCTACATGAGCTTTAATTATGCTTGATATACCTATTTGGCTCATTAGTGCCACTAGTGTTTGGGCATGGAATTACATCTTTCTATAATCTCATCATCACTCTGGGCAAAGGACAGATGAGGAACAGGACAGGGGCACCTCAGGGGCCAATTAGGTTTCAGCAGGGACCAATGCCCCTTTGGTACCGCCCCTTGAACCGGCAGTGGTTGGGAACATTAATTCAAAGCATTGTATTTCAGAATGCTGGGGGTGAACAGAGGTTGGCTATTCTATTAGTTTGTACTCGTTATCTTGTTTCACTAAACCCCAAGTTTATATCTCACCTGAGAGAAACCACTGAATAGATACAACTAAATGGTATTAAACTGTAATAAGATATTAAGGGATATCTCCTCTGATAGAAGAGCTACCCAGAGCTGGGTGGATGATGCAATACAGTGATGCCATAGTAAATCTTACAGCAGATCTGCAGAGCTGTTTCCTGCCTGGCCAATCCCCTTACTGTTACTCACGCTCCAAAAGGACTTTTTGGTGGCTCAGGAATTGTTCCGGCCAATTCTCACACCAGAGCATTTTGCAGAACCAGGAGAAATCTGCTTTAGGTCCATTATTTGATGGTGCACAGCATGAAATTGAATTTTGGCTGGTTTCAGTCCGAGCTCCTGGAGATGTAGGCCTGAGTGCAGCTTTTGTTAGTGTAATCAGAGTGGTCTCAGAGGAGGGGAAATGGGCAGATCATGTTTAGATCCCACTCTTCCTTTCAGAGCGATTACACATCTGATGAACAAGACCGATAGCCGAAGCTAATGAGAATATTGACTCATTAGGGTGTCCCACCACTGGCTGCTGGCTTTTTACACTGCTTAGAATAAAACAATTTCTGGTGACCAATTTTTACTTATACTTTTACTTTTACTTATACTTATACTTAGTATAATATCATTATTCTCGATACTAAAACAGTACTTTGGCCAAAAAAAGTTGTTTCTTTTGTCTGAAGATAAAGTATATATTAAAATACTTTAAAACAGCTCTCATATAGAGGATGATAATTATTTGTATTAAGTATTTTACACTGGAAATGCATAGGTTTTGCAGTGATTAGTTATTAGTAATATATTTACGGTAGTAAACAGTTGTTTATGAAGTTGTAGTATTGAAAAAGCATTGAACTTCATTGAAAATCATTGTGACAATTCGTTCACTTGTAACAAGGAGAAAATCATCGCTATCCTTGCCTCTCCTGGCTCAGCATGCTGCTAACGGCACTATGTAACTTTGTTATAGGGAGCAGGACAACACTTGTGAAAACTGTGTAACTTTGCAAAACCTCAGTTATATTAGTAAATAGTAAAATTCTGTAATGTTACTCTACTGTGTCAGTCCACATGTTTCTTTTTACCTTTAGTGATGGTTCTTTATCTGTCTGCTTGTCCAGAAACGCATTTAAAAAGTGTACAATTTAGAGGAGCGTCTACCTACTGACTTTAGGAGGAGCCCAGGAGTAAGAAATACCAATTTTCTTATAATTCATATAATAATGTTGAACTGTTCAACTGCTAACATGTACATTTAATTACACAGTTTAATTAGATGTATTGCAGTATAGAAAAAGTTACTACACCATTATGGGAGAGAATTAAAATTTTCTTTCTTTTTTTTAAATGATCAGTCCTGTTCCTGAAGACCCTCTGCCCTGCACATTTTAGTGGTTTCCCATCTTTCTCACAATCCCTTACACTCTGAAGGGGCTCTGTTCCACTCTGTTAATAAGCTGATGAATAAATAAAAACATTGTATGAGAAGTTATCTCTAACATTTTGACTGGTACAGTTTCTTTGTTGGCCAATAAAGGTGTGCATTGGTAAATTGATCAGTAATTAAAAGTGTCGTTAAAGTGGAACAAGGTGAAGTTATTGACAGTACTGAATTTTCTAAAGTATTGAATGTTCTGTACTTTGTGTTGGATGTGGTTCAGGCAGTAGTTGAGTTGTTGGTTGGGTTAATATTAAAGCTCAGATCAGGGCACAGTTTACAGTTTTCTCTCTGCTCTGATTCACCCGCCTGATTCAGCTCGTTTAGAGTTTGATAATTAGCTAATGAGCCCAGCGAGCTGTGTGTGTGAGTGAGTTTGTGCTCAGTCATTTGCAGTAATCATTAAAGTGATTGTGAAATCATTGTGTGCCTGTGCACAAGCAAGCGTGAGTGTGTGTGCACAGTAGAGGGCAGATGAGGACAGTGGTATTGTTGAGATCCTGAGTTCAGCTCGTTTTTCTTTTCTATTCTTTTCCTCCTCATGTACTCCTAACTAAAATAATATACAGTTTCAAGTTTTTTTTTTTTTTTTTTTTTTTGCATTAATGGGATTCTTGGCAATATGTAAAAACAATGAATGTTTTTTTTTTTCAAAACAATGAAAATTGATTTTGATTGACAAAATAATGTAACAAAAAAACTTTACCATAACAATAAAATGCAGATTTATTGAATGCATATAAACTACACATAACAATAATTCCACAAAAAATACCCTTAAAGCTTGACAGTAAATATCAAAACAAACATACCGAATAATTTAGTTTTTTTTTTTTTACAGAAAACCACTATTATCTCTATATTGTCTTCATGGTATTGTGTGACATGGTCTTTATGACAGGAAAGTATTTTTAATCATCATAATATGATTGTAAGAACTGTAATATCATGAACTATAACAATCTTCAAGCTGCAGAGCACTTTACAGCATGGAAGAGTGAGGAAGAACAAGCCTGCTTGAGGAAGAACGAGGCAGCGTGAGGAACAACAAGGCGGGGCAAGGAATAATTAAGTAGAACAAAGAAAAAGGAGCTTGCAAGAGCAAAGAATAAAGCATAGCAATGTAGATCAAGTAAAAATGAGGCAGAGTAAGGTAAACTAAAGGCAGAGTGAGAAGAATGAGGTGCAAAAAAGCAGCAAGAGCAAGGAAGTAGAATGAGCAAGGTAGAGTGAGGAAGGAAGAACAATGAAGAGAGCGAAGAACAAGGCAGAACAATGTAGCGCAAGGAAGAATGAGGTAGAGTAAGGTAAACAGAAGGCAGAGCGAGGAAGGACGAGGCAGAACAAGGAAAATGAACGTGGAAGAGCAAAGTAGAGCAAGGAAGACTGAGGTAAAGAGGTAAACTGGAGGCAGAACGAGGCAAAGCAAGTAAGAATGAGGAAGGAAGAGCAGTGATGTAGCGCAAGGAAGAACAAGGTAGAGGCAGGTAAACAGGAGGCAGAGCAAGGTAGAATGAGGAAGGAAGAACAAGGAAAAGCAGTGAGGAATAAGGCGGAGCAACGTAGAGCAAGAAAAGATAAGGAAAAGCGAGGCAGAGCAAAGAAAAGTGAAGTAGAACAAGGAAAATGAGCATAGAAGCGTGAGGGAGGAAGTGTCAAGTGCCAAAAAAACTTTTGAGGAACTAATTTATATTCATTTATTTATTGTTTCACATCAATATCAGGAAATCCAACAGCGTTATCACACATCACATTTTTAGTTCATATCGTAAACCCCTAGTCTGCACGCCGTATTTCCTGTCCTCTGCGTGAGCAAAGGGGAAGTCTGGGAAATGCCAGAGCGAGAGGTCTATATTTACAGGGTCAGACTGAAATCGGAGGATGGGGTTTTGGTTGTTGTTTTGTTTAGAAAACGATGAGCGCATCAGTCATCAGTGTTTTGCTTTTCTCTTGTCTTCTGATTATGTAACAGTGCTGGAGAGACTCCCCTGCTGAGACCCAGAGAGAGAGAGAGAGAGGGAAGAGAAAGAGGAAGGAGAGAATGAAAGAAAAGGAGGAGGAGAAAGAGAATAACAGCACTGCAGGCTCTCAGTAGTCCATTAGGTTGGATTGGCTTAATCAAAAGATCTCAGGCCTTTTGTAAACAGCCAATTACCAGCAGAGGGGTGGATGAAGATTGTAATTATTCACTGAGGCTCTTTAGCTACTGTCCTCCGTTGCACCGAGAAAGTGTGAGAGTGCGTGAGAACTTTTACAAACCGGCCCTAGTCATATTGGTTGTCTAGCTCTGCTGAAAATTAGTGCTTGTGAAATCTGGGCTAGTGAAAGCTGGGCTGCTGAATGTTAGTGCTGGTAAAAGCTGGGCTGCTAAATGTGAAGTCTAGTAAATGCTGGGCTGCTGAATGTTAGTGCTAGTAAAAGCTGTACTGCTGAATGTTAGTGATAGTAAATGCTGGGCTGCTGAATGTTAATGCTGGTAAAAGCTGGGCTGCTGAATGTTAGTGCAATTAAAAGCTGGGCTGCTGAATGTTAGTGCTAGTAAAAGCTGTGCTGCTGAATGTTAGTGCTGGTAAAAGCTGGGCTGCTGAATGTTAGTGCAATTAAAAGCTGGGCTGCTGAATGTTAGTGCTAGTAAAAGCTGTGCTGCTGAATGTTAGTGCTACTAAAAGGTTGGGCTACTGAAAGTTAGTGCTAGTGAAAGATGCTAAATGTTGTTGCTAGTGAAAATTGTGCTGCTGAATATTAGTGCTAGTAAAAGCTGTGCTGCTGAATGTTAGTGCTAGTAAAAGCTGGGCTGCTGAAAGTTTGGGCTAGTAAAAGCTGGGCTGCTAAATGTTAGTGCTAGTAAATGCTGGGCTGCTGAAAGTTAGTGCTAGTGAAAGATGCTAAATGTTGTTGCTAGTGAAAATTGGGCTGCTGAATATAAGTTTTACTGAAATCTGGTCTGCTGAAGGTTAGCACTGATAAAAGCTGGGCAGAATATTAGTGCTGTGCTGCTGAATGTTAGTGCTACGGAAACCTGGGCTGCTGAATGTTAGTGCTAGTGAAAGCTAGGCTACTGACTATTAGTGCTATTGGAAGATGGAATAGATGGTGAAATTTGGGCTGATGAATGTTGGCACTGGTGTAATCTGGGCTGCAGAATATTAGTGCTAGTGAAAGTTGGGCTGCAGAATACCACTGGTTGTAAAATCTGGACTGGAAAGTTTGGGCTAAGGAAAGCTAGGCTGCTAAATGTCAGGGCTTGAAAATTGATGCTGGGCTGCTGAATGTTGAAATATGAGAATTTCAATGTAAAATTTGTGCGTGATAGTCTGGATTAGATGCTCACCTTGATGGATGCATGTGTTTTTAAGTAGTTATATGTTGATATTTACCAATATTGATCCATTTTAACATCAACAGCATAAAGCAATAAAGTAATATCCTGGTTCTGTAACTTTTAAGAGACACTGAGACTGAGACTGAGAGTGTCTCAGTATGACACTGTGATGCCTGTGGGATTTTTTTTGCTCATAGGAAAACACTGGGCCCTCATGGAGGGAATGCGCAAGCTGGAATTCAGTTAAATCAGCATTTCCTCTGACCCCTGACCCCGGCCTGCCATCTTTAGGAACAAACCAAACTTTTTTGTTTGCTTGTTTGACTCAAACCCTTCTTTTTTTTTTTTTTTTTTTTTTTTTTTTAACAAGTGTGTGACGCATCAGTGTTTCATATGAGAAGAAACTTTAAAGGATATCTGTTTCTATTTTCAGTTTGAAACTGCTGGATAAGGGCAGAGTCAGCTTCTGGTTGATTGAAATAGACAGATATGGCCAATAAAGAATATTACAGTAGTTCTCCCTTAGGCCTGGGAGGACTGGAGATTCTCCATGCTGCTTCACTACTGTTGCAGTGCATTGATGCTGTTTTTTTTTTTTAACCTCCTGTTCCTTTAAATTACATCCCAGAAGTCCTGAATGGGGTATAATGTAATACCAGAGAATATAGTTACTTTTCATTTATTCCTTTCTGGTTAAGGGGAGGGGTCAAAAAGATGGTTCAATGGGGCGGGGGGTTTAACCCTAAACTAGGTGATGCTAGTTTTAACCCTTGACTAACACATAACCAAATAGCCAATGTCCAAATACCCATAGCTGTCAAGTTTTAGATTTAAAAATAAGCCGTCCCACCAGCCCAACGAAGGTTCAGTATCCCTTACATTTTAAGACAGGTTTACAAAAAATCTAAAATAACCACATGTAAACCACTTACACACTACAATTAGATTATCAGAATCTGAAATGTTGTGGACATTCCTACATATGTAATTCTTTTAATACAGCCAAATTAAAAACCCTTTTCTAGATATTAAAAAAAAGTTAAGATTTCATGTCTTTTTTGCCATAAATGCACTCTTTTATATAATATATTTAGTTATTTATTTAATAGATTTAAAAATGAACAAAGGGTGCACAAATTATGCAAAATGACTGTAGGTGATCTAAAAATAGTATTATGGGCTTTTACTAAAAGGACATGGACCACATATATTCCATCAGTAAAAAGTAGTCCTAAGGGGTCTACACAATTAATAATTTTTAATTAATACTTCTTTCTTTTGATCACTCCACCCCTGATCAGTTCAGTTAATTTCGGTCCTCTCCACATTTCTAGTTAAACTGAGTCACAAGCTACCATGATGCTACCACCACCATGCTCGACTGTACAGGGACAGCTGTCTTTATACATCCCACCAGGGAACATCTTGATCTCTTTTCTGTTTGGTCGATTGATTTATTAATAAATTAATTAATTAGACCAAAAAGTAAAACAATTGTCATAATATTATTTTTTTTATTATATTTTAGAGCAAAATTAAAAGCATTTACGATTGCTTGGCAGTTAAAAACAACACTTTCAATGCTCAAATTTTTTTTTCCCCATTCCCCCCCCCAAACATTTTTGTCCACCCTAGTCATACAAACTCACAATAGAGCAAAATTAAATGAGATAATGAATAAAAATAAAAATACACACTCACAAAAAAACCCCAAATAAATACTAATAATACTACTACTACTACTACTACTACTAATAATAATAATAATAATAATAATAATAATAATAATAATAATAATAATAAAATTATAAAAATAATTATATTAATCATCTTTGTAAAAGCACAGCATAATCCATGCCTGCATCGCAATTAACACACTTCTGTATTTTACTCTAGCTTCTTATTTTGGTGCACTATTGTATGCAAACTGTCTAGTGTTGTTAAGTATCCATGTTTTCGTGGACATGACCTTCTTTGTGATGGGTCGAAACATGTTATGTTACAGCCCAAAGCTCTACAGGAATTATACAAGCTGTGTATTTCAGCTGTCTGTGCACATCTGTGTCAGCAATGGGTGCAACTCAATGTAGCTGAATGCATTCATTAGTGGGGGTTCCCACACACATTTAGACATATTGAACATGTGTAAATACCATAGGACTATTTGTGCAGTAGTTATATAGTGCATGTCCAGCATACGGTGCACAGCAATAGTGCTTAGTGTAGGAACCTGAGCTGATGGTGATAATGACGGTGCAGTGTATAAGCGATGCTGCTCTGAGTCAGCGTTAGCACGCTGCGCCTGACTGTTGGATTAGTAATTAGAGAAACTGCCAAAGCAGCCGTCATGGCAGAGAGCTGTTCTTGTTGATAATGACAGGAAACGTCTTCTTAACTGTAGCGTTTGGAATGGGCTTCTGTAAGCAAGTTAGTGTAAGTATGTTAGTGTAAATTTGCACTGTTGCTCAATGATTATAGTATATCTGTGAGATTTAGATCACCTTAACTGATTGTTAAGTGTGCCAGGTACGCAAATAATCCCATTTTGATTACTTCAATCTGATTTTGTGAAACAAGATAAAGGTACTTGGGTTCTAGCTCAGTGGTCAGGGACTACTTTTTTGTTAATATGGTATTTCTGGCTTTTTAGAACCTTCACATGTGTACAAATATAACCTGTATGTAGGTGTGGGACCATTTCATTCCAGTATCGGTATCGTGTCTGATATTATCTTGACAATCCACTTAGCAATTCATATTTCAGTAACTCTAATGTGCCATTACTGATCCTGTGACTTTATAATAATATCTAATATGATAATTGAGTGTAGGAACAGTTGTGTGAGTTTAACCAATTTAATCAAGCACCTGCAGAGATTTTCTGTGAGTGATTACCAGAATTTAGCTCATTAGCTAATGATGCCTCAGCAACTCCAGCCTGTAACTGAGCGAGGCAGGGGAATTGAGGGTGTTCTGAGTGAAATGCAAAAAGACCCTGAATTTGAAAATAGAGAATTGTCTGTAAAATCTTAATTATGCTTTCAGCCATTTTTCATTAAATTTTTCTCATTTTCATTTCAAATTTTAGTTTTTTTCATCTTGTAAAAGACATGGATTGGATGAAACCATTAGATATTTGTTAGAATAAGCAAAAATGGAAAAATCAGAAAACTGGAAAAAAAAAAATTCAATTCCTAATGTGAGGGGCAATGAACATTGGAAAAATGGATAAAAACATATTTCTTCTTTACTCTACTAAATGGAAAAAATAATACATTTTACAACTACTTTTTTTTTTTAGTGGAGTTCATATATTTGCACATTGACAGTTATGACATCTCTTTGCCAAGAAGAAGGTATTTGACAATACTGAGATCAGCTCAATTTATTTATTTATTTCATTATTTATTAGTTTATTTTCATATATTGTACAATAAGGAAATGAATAACACATTATCGTGACTGGTCTGCTTGGGGGAGTACTGTGTCTGTTGACTGTATACTTAAGGCGTGTCATTAGAGACTGTTAATGCTTCCTAATGACTCCTGATCCTCTGTTTCATCAGCCTTTTCACGCAGGGCTGTGTGAATTATCCCTCTGCTCTTTAACTGCTTCCTGCTATTGTCCCACACTCTTCCGGACCAGGCCTCAGATATGACCTCATTGTTGGGAATTTCTCTCTGAAATGCAGTTCACATGAAAAAGCTGAGTAATACATGCTGGATATGAGAGGCTTCCTCCTTTTTTCCTCCTTTTTCTGTCGTGAAGCTCAACTGTTCAGCCTCGTTAGTTGAGATGTAGGGTGCTATGATTACGGAAATGTGGAAATCACAGATGGAATCTTGGGATTGAAGTATTTACTCCACACCTTCAACTCATTCAGTTAGTAGATCCTGTTGCCTGTGTGGCAATCCTTACAATCATACTGAGATGTTTACAATAAAGTTAAAAACGTTTCCTCTATCCAACTTATCATGCATTCTTAATTCCAGCATTCTTAATTAATCAGGTGTTATACAACAATGTTATCGCCAGAGACTGTAAAAAAGATGGACGCCGTGTCTCCGTTCCCATTCATTCAATGAAAATGAAGCCAAAATCTTCCGCCATGTTGGCGATCCTGCCACCTGATTCTGCGCAGTAGAGACCAGAGGAGGGAGAAAGACTGTGGAGAGCAACCTACTCATTTAAATAACCCCGCCCCTGAGGGCTGCCTCGCGGTCACAGACTGCAGAGCGGGGCGGAGCGGAGCTGACGGTCTGTTATTGGTCCCGCCCATAAGCAGCCATTTTACCATAACCACACCTTTTTTGAATAGAGCCGAATAACGTTTTAAAAACCGAATTCTGTGGGGATATACAAATTTAACAATATAAGCAGAGGTTACACTAGCTGCTGCATTTTAATAATGGAGGTAGAATTACAGTATATTAGAAAAAAACGTGATTGAATGTTGTCTGTTTTGCCATTGAAACCTATGGGAATGGGTGGAGTTACACAGCTTTCTACAGCCGAACAGCAGGGGGCGACCGACCTGTGGTGGCTTCACTTTTAAGAGACGATGCTCTGTCCAGCTATATACAGTCTCTGGTTATCACAGATAACATTAATTATCCATATTTTGCACCCTTACTATTTATTATAATTCAGTAAAATCAGTACTGTGTTTTTAAGAATTGAAGCGGTGGTGCAGAACATAATACCGATATATATGGTACATCAGTATATTGATAATTTCCACTTATTTATCTGAATTGAGCAAATGAAGCACGTTTTAAAACTGTTTGTATTGCATGGAGTATAATTTAAAAATAATTATAAGCAACTAAACCCGCAATTCCTTCTATAAATGTATATCTGGCTCTTTTTTTCCCCCTCAAAACAAGTATACAAATTGAAAAGCACAATCCTGATATTGATGCTTAGCTATTGTGTGTGTTATGTGGGTGTGTGTGTGTGTGTCTGTGTTAGCTTGTAGTTAACATGCAGTAATTTACAATGTGTTGCTTTAAGACTTGGATAATTTTGTGTGTGTGTGTGTGGAGCATATGTGTGAGCCTTAATGATACACTCAGGCATGACCGTGGAGAGTGTAATTGGTTATTATAAGTGAGATTAATGATGTTTAGCTGTGCTGGGGCGAGAGTGAAGGCTGTTGAGAGAGGGGGTGAGAACAATGCTCTGAAATCATTCTGTTGTAATTTGGACAGTGAAGCTGAGTCATCTGCACTGTGTATTTATGCAATTTTTTTTCTCTTTTTCTCTTGCTTTCTCCTTTCTCAGTGATCCCTACGTCAAACTGTCCCTGTACGTCGCTGACGAGAACCGCGAGCTTGCCTTAGTCCAGACTAAAACCATCAAAAAGGTACAAATTTTACGTTTCTTTATTAAGTTTGTAGTGAAGTGTAGTAGAGATGGCACTGTAATCAGTAATCAAGAAATCATGTGACTGGTACAAGCATTGTGTCCCATGACTTTTGTCATGTCTCATGGAAGCTAAAGCATACTGCAATGAGCTGTGAGATATGTCTCTAGGGACTCCTGCATTCAATGTGGGTGTGATTTCTGTTTACACTGATCATTTTAACCACATGCTGCCGGTCACAATAATTATTAGGGATGAATGATTACCATGCTAATGTACGCGTACTCGCTAACGAGGCCCTGATACCAACATCTGATATCTAGTGCACATTTCTGTTCTAAAGAGAAGACGACTCTTGTTTCCGACAACTTTATCAGTTGGAGATGGCATGAGTGAGCGAGTAGAGAGAAGGGAGATAGGGTTGTGATAGGGATATCATCGTCCATCGTCATTTATGACCCAACATCGGCCCCCTTACATGCCACGCCCACTTTTTTGTTTTTCCAGAAAAGTGCACATACTTTTGTTACTGGCCCCTTAAAAAATGTACAAAAGAAAAAAAAAATGTAATTCCTATTATTATTAGAAAAAGAACAAATGAAAATAAACCCAAAATGTTGACAAAAATATAATCTAACGAATTTTAAAACATAGAAACGAAAAACTTTAAAATGGTATTAATATAACATAATATATTGTAACGATCAGTTAATACACCAATGATGGCGATGTTATTCCATGACTATTGGCAGGAATCTTTTAAACAGATTTTACTCTACGGTATATGGCTGAATGTGTTCTGCTGGCTGTATTTTTTACGCTAATGGATATGAGTAAAATATAAAATGCGCATTATCATCAGGGAAACTGGCCGGTCCTGCTCGCTGATTCAGCAAGTAGGTACATCTAAATCACTGTCATTTTAGAACGACTTTCAACTTTAATTGATTCATTGATTAATTGTGACAGCCCTGCACTCTATCTGCCATTAGCCATATATTCTCTCACTGCTTTAACCCAGTATAATTAAACAGGAAGCGTTCGAGCTGTTCAGTATGCACAGTGAGTGAGTTTCTGACCATGAAGTAGTAGACGGTGGTCTGCATGTACAGATCATATCATCATAAATGTACCAACTCAATGATGCCCTGTATAATATTGGAAAGAACATTGTTTGTTTAAATGTCAATATGTAGTACCAGTAAAATGTTTTAATGTTTATTTCTTTATTTTATTATATATATGTATATATATATATATATATATATATATATATATATATATATATATATATATATATATATATATATATATATATATATATATATTTAGATTTTTCAAAGTAGAACCTTTTGCCTTAATTCTTTTGCCCACTCTTGGCGTTATTCTCTCAGTCGGCTTCATGAGGTAGAACCTGAAATGGTTCTCCAACTGTATTAAAGAAGTTCTAGAGGTGCTGAGCTCTACTTAATTAATTTCCCTTTACTCTGAACTCCAACTTGTCCCAAAATACCTGGATGTGGTTTTTATGTTGGGTGTTTTTGGTCCACAACCTAATTAAATATGTGTTCCTTCATAGTTTTTATATCCTCAATATTAATCTACAAAATAGTAAATAATACATACAAACAGACCATTTAAATGGCCTGGGAGAAATATGTAGTGGCCAGTATTTTTAGTATTTATGTGCACACTGTCCCTTTAAAAGACTGTTACGCTAAGTGTGCAGATGTCCACGTTGTAAATGGAGTAAATGCTGCACATACCGCACTTAGTACATAAACAGCATGGAGCAGACCGGCTCCAGAGCATTACAGATGGGGGACGAAAAGATTGCGATGGAAGTTGGGGTGAAACTTGGGAGCGTAATTAAATTTATTCACGTTAAAAAAATGTATGTAACTCGTTACTAATTCCAAATTATTCCTGTGTGTTAGCACTTTAACGTTGAAAGCCCTAGCTATATCATAATAGTGCACCATCTTTTCAGGTTAACATCTATGTGTAATATAATTTCAAAAATAAATGTGCATAGGTGCATAAGTCACGGGCCACACTCTGTAATAAAACAAATAATGAAATATACCACTTTAAATAATATTTTTTTCCTGATTATTTCATTTACACACCATTTTACTTGACTTACTATCTTTATCTTTGACAGTGTTGTGTAAACTAAGATTTTTCAAATTGATGTTTAATTTCATGATGTCTCTTAATATTAAACTCCTTAATTACGGCAACTTTTAGACTCTTTGGCCTGTTTTTCTGCGCTAGAAATGCGCACTCTCTCCGCTTTTAGACTCTTTGGCCATTTTTCTGAGCTAGAAATGCGCACCCTCTCCGCTTTTAGACTCTTTGGCCCGTTTTTCTGCGCTAGAAATGCGCACTCTCTCCGCTTTTAGACTCTTAACCTCGTTTTTCTGCGCTAGAAATGCGCACCCTCTCCGCTTTTACAATCTTTGGCCCCTTTTTCTGCGCTAGAAATGCGCACCCTCTCCGCTTTTAGACTCTTTTGCCCGTTTTTCTGCGCTAGAAATGCGCACTCTCTCCGCTTTTAGACTCTTTACCTCGTTTTTCTGCGCTAGAAATGCGCTATCTCTCCGCTTTTAGACTCTTTGGCCCGTTTCTGACACCTAGCGTTCAAACTTTGAATCTCACATTATAAAAACCTGCTTAACACCGGGCCAACTTTGCAGCCTGATGACTTTATTTGACCATCTCAAAAAACAATCCTGTGCAGTTCTCAGTTAGCTGGGTCTGTAAAACACTATGAGGAGTGCAGTTGTCTTATGTCCTATTATTTGAGTATATATTTTCCTTATATATTTACAGTAAATACAGATTTAAATCAGTTTATTCTACATCCTGAGTCCTCAGTAATGCTTGAATATTGTCTCTAAATGCGATCAGATACTCATTAATGCTTTAAAATCTAATACATCATTTCATCCCTTGACAGTAGAGACAGTTACTTCAACAAAAGCACAGAATAGAAGTGCAATAAATGAGCAGCTGTGCCAATACATTTGTGTATATATTGTAATTTAGTCCTAATTAATTATATTAGACTGAGTAAACCGGCCTGGTTACTCTCCACCCTGACCTGTTTTAATGACAGGACAAAGATCACCAGCAGGGGGTGCAGTGTCACAGACTGATCCAGGCTCAGGCACTGTAATGTTTTAGGACCAACTGTTCATAGTGCATCTGTATATCATGCCAGTTGTATGTCATTATAAAGAGAAATTAATTATATACAGTACCGGTCAAAAGTATAGAGACACCTAAATTCAGTAGTTGTTCATTATTTTAAAATGTTCTGCATTGTAGATTAATACTAAAGTCAAGGTAAGAAGAAAAACATATATGGAATGATTTAGTAAACAAAAAGGGTTAATCAAAGCAGAATATGTACTTAGTCAGGCTTATGAGGTAGAGTCACCTGGAATTCAGGATTTCAGTTAACAGCTGTGCTGAACTCATCAAGAGTTAATTACTTGAATTTTTTGCCTCTGAATGTTAGTTTGAGAGCATCAGTTGTAAAGTAAATTAGTGAAGAGGTAGAGTTACAGGTATACAGTGAATAGTGAATATTTGAGTAATGTTCTAATCCAGATTATGACACTAACTACTCAACTAAAGACAGAAAAAAATGACTTTAAGAAATGAAGGTCAGTCTGTCTGAAAAAAAATCACGGACTCTGAAAGTATCCTCAAGTGCAGTCAAAAATACAATCAAAAACATTATGATGAAACTTTTCCAGTTGTGCAATCATTTCCAATCCAATTGTTTGGATCAGGGTTCGTACGACTATGAAAAATCTAGAAAAGTCGTGGAATTTGGAAATAACAATTTCCAGGCCTAGATTATTATTATTATTATTATTTTTTTAAATAGCCAGAAAGTTTTGAAAAAGTCATGGAAATTTGGTCTACAAATTTTTGTGTTTCTGTTTATCGATGAAGAAAATCTATTTTGAGCTAACAAATATGTCAGCTCAGAGTTAATTCAGTAATTTAGCCATGCACAATGGAGCTCTCAGAATCTGACACACATTTTATTGGTGTTATTTTATTGGCAGATTGTGTGTCAACATTTTATCCAATTCATTTTAGACCTACTATAGTCAATTTTAAATAAAGTTTTTTGATTTTTAGTTTTATTGTACGTCTGCTCTGATGTTTCATGGAAATTTGTTGGTTAAAAGAGTGTATTAACCCTGTTGGATATATGTAAATGAGTCGTTCATTGCATACATTTCCCACGCAATACATTTCAGCTGTGTATATTTCTGATTTATAGAGCCAGTTGAAGGCCATCAGTGAGAGGAATTGCGCTTGTTTTTCAGGGTGTCATTGAGGAATCGAGGGAGGCAATAAAAAGCCCATCTAAAAGCCTGAGGCAGATCAGTGGAGGCCAGTCACTGCTGTTTTTATCTGCTTGGCCTTGAAGCCCCGTGGGCAGCATGTCCGTCAGTTAGAGTGATGTCACTGTTTTACTTTCAACAATTTCAGGCCTTTTTGGATCGGATTAGAAATGTTAAAGCCTGTTGTTGAAACTTTTTTTTTTTATTTACAGATTAAACCTCTGATTTATGGAAAATGAAACTGAACCAAGTAACTAAAGCAATAGTTTAGCAGATAATCAAATTTGCAATTCTCCCTGCTGAGGCCAGATGCAATCGATCAGCTGAAATTTAAGCTTGGTTTGTTTTGCCCTGGAGCTCCAACTGCAAAAGGAAAAGAAGTCTTGATCTCAGCTCTGTCTTATATCTTTGGGATAAACTGGAATGCAGTATTTCCTGAATTTAATACTGTGATTCCTTGCAGCCATGTTCCATAGTGTAGTGAACAGTAGGAGCTGATACTGTAGAAGTTATGAGTATCAGAAAACTCCCTATTAAATCCCTGACATCACAGAGCTGGTGGATGTTGGAGTCCACCTTCTGATTGAGGATGCTCAAAAGGGTTTAGGTCCAATTGTCTCAAGGTACCTTATCTTCGAGATCTGCTTTGGGTTGTTATTAATTGGGTAACTGCTATGTGACCCAGTTTCTAGAGATAGGGGGTCATGCTCTGCTTCAGGATGTCACAGTAATTGTTTGATTTCAGTGTTCCAGTTGTAGAAGCACTCGTATGGTCCCAGAACATGACGCAACCACTTCTACTTACTTTAGCAAAAACGTGTACGCTTATATTTAAATGTAATTAAGCACACTTCGATACTTTGCAGATTGCACCATCTACTATCTTTACCATTTTGTGTATACCCTTTTTATGTCTGTCTAGTCTTCTGTATGTTCTGTGAATGTCTTTATCGAAGCATCCATCCAACCATACATCCATCCAGTCAGCCAGCGCTGCGCATTTTTCACAATTAAACCAGTATTTTTAATCACCGTTTTCATTTTTTTTTAAATGCAGTAATCAAGATTGTATGTATATGCATGTATGTGAAGTGAAATGTGTTTGTGTCAAGAATCCTGTGACGATTACTCTTATGTGGCAGGGATTTTCACCTTTTTGCACTTTTCCTAAACTGGGATATAAGGAGTTTATGCTTGTAAGATTTAAGAAAAGTAAAGATAATGAGATAAAAGTTTGTTAAACTTTTTATATTTGGTTTCATCTGCTTATGTGGTTTTGACTCCTTTAAATGAAATGTAAAAGAAGCTTTAAATGGTGCTCATTTTGCTGCATGAGTCAGAATTCAACACCACACATCTTTTTCTTCTGTTATTGTTTAAATGGCTGAAGATAGCCTGAATTACCTTGATGTAATTGATCTGAATCTATGAACAAACGTACACCTGCTGTGTAAACATCAGATAAACATCAACCCATTGGCATTGTGCCTAATGCTAGACAAGAGTTTAAACTGTTATAAATCCCCAGAGTTAAGGTGTGGAGCAGTGGGACTGTGTTCTCTGCAATGATGGTGCTCCATCCAATGTTTTTGAGAAAGTTTAAGGAATTGAAGAGATGAGGTAAAATGGTGATAATCCTGGTGAACACTCTGACCTTAATGTCATTCTTTTTACTGAATACAATCAAATGCTCTCAGCGGTGAAGTGTACAGGAAGGCAGCTGCAGTGAATATAAAGCAGTGAGGGGTGAAGTTGATATTGAGCAGCATCGACTGGGTGAAGTGGGCGGTGATGATGCAGTGATTGCCTTTTTGTTTTAAACGCTCACTGCACGCTTGTATTGATTCTTAGAGGGAAAGCACAAGTGCACACAGTCAGTCACATGGAGTATTTATACACACTCGGAACACATAGCCTTGAAGATGGCTGTATCAGTCTGATAGCTACATGCTAAAACTTGTTAAAATTCCAGCAGTAATTAAAAGAAAACCACTTCGCCTGTCTGTTAATGAAGCACTGCTTTCACAACTCAGTCAGGCACAGTTAATGGAGCTCTTATTGCATGCATTATAAAATTCCTGAATTTATAAATATAAAAGTGGATTTCAGATATAAACACTAGAAAACTGAGAATGACTCCACCCTCAGCTCAAAAATAAAAAATAAAAAAGAAGGGGTCATTTGGGAGGGACACTGGGTGATGTATGGGTTTAGAGGCAGGGCAGGAGGGAGAGCTGATTGGCTGAGCTGCAGCAGTGTGCCTCTAATAGCGGTGAAACGCTGATGGTTGGACGTCAGCAGAGGGGACGGTATTATTGATTGACAGATCTGCATATTGCAAAGCATACCAAAATACACTGATACATCATCCACGCCTATAGCACAGGTGAACCTGAGAGGACACTGCAGAGGCAGAAATCACCACAATTAAAAGCGTTTTTTTAAGGTTAGGTTCCAAAGGAACACATTTCAGCTAATAATGGAAAAAATAAGGTTTAGGCTTTCTCAAAACACTGTTTATAGACACACAGTGCCTTCAGATAGTTCCCCAGGAGTCACCATCTTGAAATTAAGTCATGATAAGTCGACTGACGAGCACAAATGAATTGCTACCTCTGCATCTACATCTTAGTGCCCCTTTATAAATGGGGTTACCAATGATTTTTTTTTTTCTAGCTCTCCGAATTATGTTTATCTTGTTTTGTGGCTGACCCAAACCAAATGGTGATGGATGTGCAGATGATTGATTCAATGGCAGCAGTGTAGAAAATGGTCACACACTCCTGTAGTAGGTCATACTTCCACAGTTTCTTCTTGGAAAGTTAAGAGTTAAGATTCTTGGAAAATGATCCAAAAAAACGTGACCCTGAGCTGTAAGATATTGTGAGGGAATTCAGCACAGTATCACAATGTATTGTAACTTTTGTGTTGCGTTGTATATCATATTGGCTGGTAATACACAGTAGGGCTGCACGATATTGGAAAAATTTTACATTGCAAATGTTCTTTTTTCGCCAATATATTACAATATTAAACAATGCATGGCCCATGACATCACCAGCTCCGCCCCCACCCACGGACTTTCTTGCGTCCGGGCCAATCAAGAGCTGAGTCAGTGCCGAGCACTCAAAACCCGAGGAAAACAGGCTTTTAAATGGCTTTTTAACGGTGAATAATGGCGTTTTTCTTGGGATTAAAAGCAATAATTCAGCCTTAACGTGAAAAGCTGTGCACAGCTTACAACAATTGCGTTTACAAGCACGTGCCCAACCATGTGAATGGAGGACGGTTACAGTTAACTCGTGTTACCTCCAGCCGCCACATGCACACATCGCAATGACGATGCTTAAACGATATATCTTGCAGCCCTATTGCACAGCTCTACTCGAGACTGACTCTACTGAAGGCCATCTTCTAACTACACCGTCTGCGTTTATTCCTCTGTAAAATGAACAGTAAACGTGTCTGAACTAACGCCATGTTCTCTTTTATTGCAGACGCTCAATCCCAAATGGAACGAGGAGTTCTATTTCAGAGTAAGTCTCCTTCCTCCTCTCTCACTTCGCTTCCACACAGTTTCTCAAGCAGTATTTTCCATTCCCCTGAGCAGCAGCTCTTCTCACTACACAATAAATGTCAAATCTCTCTCTTTCTTTCTCTCTTTCTCGTTTTCTCTCTCTCTCTCTCTCTCTCTCTACACACCATACAGGTGAAAATAACCTCTCTGCTGTTGTCATTTTTGAAGATGCAAGTGCATATGCAGCTTTTCTAAAGGCGTTATGTAAAAAAAAGCTTATTAAACTGCTATAGCCAAAATTTCACTTCGCTAGTCATTGTGAAACGGGAAACAGTATTGTACTGAATGAAATGTGAAGGCATGAAATGCATCACTTTTCTACATCACAAATACTACAGCTACCCCCTCAAACTGCTGCTGTTACTGACACCTAAGGGCTAAGTAACTATTGCACTTTGTATCTTTGGTGAAGCAGACAGGACAATGCTCACAAGAACCGTGTGACATTGTGTGGCTGTATATATGGTGCATATATACAGTGGCATAAAAAGTATGTGAACTATTGGAAATGTCATGGGTTTCTGCATAAATTTGTTATTAAAAAGTGTCTTATCTTTATTCAAGTCACAGGAATTTACAAATATGATGTGGCTAAAATAATAACACTGAAATATATATATGATCGATCATGTCTTCATTAAGAACAACCATAAAAAACTTCACAGTGCTAGTGGAAACAGTATGTAAACCATAGTCAAGTGTTCGCACACTTGGAGTCTTGCTACTTCCAAGGTGAGGACTAGAGCTAATCGAACTGATAAACAACAAAAAAATTCAGTTTGCTCCACACAAAAAGGATAAATGTATGCGAGACATGCCGCAAAAATTGTTAATATACATAAAGCTAGCAAGGATTACAAAGTGACTTCAAAGAGTTTTAATAATTTACTAGTCTATAGTAAGGCAAACAATCTACACATCATTAAGTGCAAGAAAAATTACCATCTTGATCAATCAGTGTCTGTGTGTCAGCTGAAACTCTATAGAAGTTTGGTGATGCAACAGGACAATGACCCACAACACCAGAGCAAGTCCACAAACAGAATGGCTTAAAAAAACTAGAAAATAGAAACAAACAAAGCAGTTCTACCAGGAAGAATGGGCTAAAACTATTGTTTAGAATGAGCTGAATGATATGCAGGTCTGATCCAGAGCTACAGGAAGTGCCTGGATGAGGTTATTGCTGTGAAGAAGGGTCAACCTGCAATGGATTCCAAGGGTTCGCTTGGTTTTCCACTACCACTTTAAGTGTTTAATTAGTGTTTAATTAAAAAAAACTGTAATATCATATAATGTGCCTAAATTACAAACACAAAAAACATATTTGTCAATACCCTCGACTTGGATGAAGATCAGATAACATTTGGTATATAAAATTCCAAAAGGTTCACCTACTTTTTTTTGCCAATGTACATATTACATGTACTTCTAATATTACACGCTTCTCTCACTTATGGCAAAAGTTCTGTGTCTCTCAGCTTGTCCAGAAATGCATGTGTAAAACGTGTTCATTAGAAGTGGCCCAGAGTGTGAATTACACTTCCCTGTAGAAGGAGCCTAAGCATAAGACATACCAATTCCTGCCTAATGCTGATATAAACACAATCATTTATAGCACTCAGATACACACAGATAGACACATCAAAATATTGATGACCCAGAATTGCATGTGTGTGTGTCTGTGCTTAAAGCAGTTTCCAGAGCAGTGGATGGGAATGCTGGCTGTGTTATAATGTGGTTAGTTACATAAACCACAGCTGTGACTAAAAAAAAATGAATGGCCAAGCAAATGTGAGCAAGAAAGAGAGAGACCGAGAAAGACCGAGAGAGAGAGAGAGAGAGAGAGAGAGGGAGAAAGAGAGGGAGAGAGAGGGAGAGGAAGAATGTTCCAGTCCTCATGTGCGATCCGAGTGGCTGTGTGATTATGACTCTGTTCACACGTGTGTGATTTATAAGAGCTATTTCTGGCTCTGAGGACGAACCCTGCGTTCATTATAGTGTGTGTTAACTTACACTCTGAGCAGAACTGCGCTTGGCACCTGCCTTCCAGAAATGTGAAGCCAGCTGTGGACTGTTGATATTGAGCTGTGTTGGAGCTGATGCGCGTGTGTTGGAGTTGATGCGTGGCCTGTATTTGTTAATTTTACGTAAAGTTTCAATGCAAAAATGTCCTGATTTCGTAGAATACAGAAATAATGCTATTCAACAAAAACTGCAAAAAAAAAAAAAAAAAATCAGAAAGACCTAAAACCTAACATTTGACTCTTTGGTCCACATTCCCAGATAGAGACTAGACCTTGTCTTGTACGTGAGATTACATTGTGAAAGAAGTTCTTAACTAAAAGGAAAAGTTAGTCTAAGACTAGGCTTAAACCTTGTCTAAGAAACAAGCCAAAAGGAACAGGTTCCTAGACAAGGATAAAGGATTTAAATGTTCTACATTAAAAGGAAAAGTTAGTCTGAGACTAGGTATAAAACCTGCACAAAGCACTTTGAGCTGCCTCATATACAGCTCTGGAAAAAAAAGAGAGACAACTTAAACATGATGAGTTTCTTTGATTTTACCAAATTACAAATTACTGCTTGAATTTCTGCACCAGGAGTAAAGGCAGAAAGTTATCCAAAAGCAGTGTGTAAGACTGGTGGAGGAGAACATGTTGCCAAGATGCATGAAAACTGTGATTAAACAAAACAGGGTTATTCCACCAAATATTGATTTCTGAAATTCTTAAAAGTTTATGAATATGCATCTTTTTTGTTTATTTCAGCCAGAATTTGGGAGAAATGTTTATGGAATAAAACAACAATGTTCATTTTACTCAAGCACAAAACTATAAATAGCAAAATTGGAGAAACTGATTCAGAAACTGAAGTGGTCTCTTTCAGAGCTGTATAAAGGTGTTCTATAAATGACGTTGCTTCTTTTTTGTTAAGTACCAGTGAAAAGTTTGGGCACATCTTAACTTATGTGGTTTTTCAGAACTTTGAAACCATCATTAAGTGTTGTAGCAAAGACTATCAACTATCAAAGACTTTCATCAGTACCACTCCTGGAAAGGAAGACAAAGAGACATTTCACTATACAATTCTAGCCAGACACCTTTAGTCACGATCACTACCGTTGAGGTAATATTAGCCTTCTATGATGTATTCCTGGTATGCACAGGACACTGTGGATAAAGGAATGTACAAAAATGCTGATTAATAACTGCTATAGACTTAAAAGCTAGTGATCAGTCAGTAACAGATGCTGTAAATACTGTGTGTGTGTGTATATATATATATATATATATATATATATATATATATATATATATATATATATATATATATATATATATATATATATATATACGTATATATATATATCTTACAGTCCTAAACCAATTTATTATAGCTGCACATTTATTCACCCAAAATTTAAAAAACAATTATAGAAGACCATCACACATACCAGAGATTATGTTTAGGAGATTCTTAAAGAGTAACTAATCTCTAATACATTTTTTACATTAATGGCTGAAATATGCTGCCCTAATTTAGATATTTCACCATTTTTTGTTTAAAGGTTTTCTTAGTGAGGTACAAATAAAATAAAATTGTTCAAAAAAAAAAATGGATATTCTGTTACTTTTGTCAATTCAGTCATTGATTTCAGTAGGCACCTTTTCATTTAGATTATCTGAGCTTTATTATGAAGCCCAGAATGTTAAATTAGCTAATGGCTACATGGAGATATTAACTTGTTTTTTTAGTAGGTTTTATATAAGTAGGTTTTGTGGGTTCATATAATATGTGGGGGATGATTAATCTGTTTTTATGCATATTTTGTAATTAATTAATCTAAATGAACACATTAATGTGGCAGCCCTGGAAAAAGTAAATTGCATGTTTTTATGTCAGTAAGACCCAGACACATTTTGCTTCTTCTTTTACAGCTCCCTCTTTCTCTCAGTTTCTTGCTTGTTTGGATATGTTTATAATGGATAATGTTTCTCTTTGTCTCTCTTTGTCTCTCTTTGTCTCTCTCTGTCTCTCTCTGTCTCTCTCTCAGGTCTGTCCTCAGAACCACAGGCTCCTGTTTGAAGTGTTTGATGAGAACAGACTGGTAAGAAACTTTAGCTTATCACTGCATGACATTCATACACAATAAAGTACACTATATGGTAGGGCTGCACGATATTACAAATGTTTTTTTTTTTTTTTTTTCCTTCTCTCGACGATACATATCGCGATATTGAACAATGCAGGACCCATGCAGAGTTAGCGCCGACCATTTAAAACCGAAGGAAAACAACAGTAATTGGCTCTTTAATCAGGCATTTAAATGGTAAATTAGAGTGTTTTTCTGGGATTAAAAGCGTGAATTCAGCTGTAACTGAAAATATCGGCGCAAAACTGTGAGGTGCACAGCTTTCAACATGTGCCTTTTCAAGCACGTGCCCAACCATGTGGATGGAGGCCATGCAGTTACCTCATGTTTGCAGTTACCTCGCACTTCTCAGGCAGCAGCAGACTGTCACTCGCACAGACACAGAGACAGTGCTGTGTATCTACTTCTTGTGTCAAGAATCAAACATTGCAACATGAGGTGTTTGATTTAATTGCCTTAGGTGACAATGAATGTCCTGCGATGTGACTATTGCACCAGCGCACATCGCAATGACGATGCTTAAATGATATATCGTGCAGCCCTACTTTATGGGCAAAGGTATTGGGACACCTGCTCATTCTTTGTGTCTATTAAACTCATTAAAATGGTTCATTTAAAGGTTTTAAAAGAGTTTATTCTGCTTTTGTAGGAGTAACTGTCTCTACTGTCTGTGAAAGACTTTTTTACTAGATTTTGGAGCATTGCTGTGAGGATTTGATTTCATTCGTTTATAAGATTCTAGTGTAATCCTCCCTCATCCTAACCTATCCCAGAAGTATTGTGTTTAGCACCATCATTCCAGAGACCCACAGCTTAATGCTGGGGGCTTTTTTTCCCCATTTTTACTGTCCATGCCTGACATTGGGCACAGTTCCAAAAGGTTCATGAAGTTATTCTGCTCCAGAGGGCCTTTTTATTGGCGGTGCTTCTCTATGGGGACTAGACAAACTGTGTGTGTGTCAACAGTAAGTGCAGCCAGTGTAAGGCCACTGAATGCATTCATTATAGAAGGGGGTGTCCACAAACATTTGAACACATAGTGTACATATAATGTCTTATATGTCAAATATTGTCTATAGTGTGTGTGAACGCTTGTATAGCGTGCAGTCCACTCTGTCCACATGGCGGGTCACAAATCAAGTGATAAATGGTGTCTTGTGTGGTCAGTGCAGCCATTCTGAGGTTTTAAATGTCAAAAAATGTGTTGGGTGTTCATTAGAATTTAGCTAAAAGGCTAAATAAACAATACAACATAACATATAATGCATTTCAGATGTTTTTCATGAAATAGTTAAGTCGTACTTACAACCTTATGAAAACTCAACTACACAAAACCTTAAAAAGCAAGTGTAACTACCAGAAAAACTCAAGAATAGGTATAAAAATAATTCAGAAAATATTCTAATTGTGATATTTGGATATCCCACCATTTAGAGAATCTGGAGAAATACCTGCATGTAATGGACAAGTCTGATGGTCAATATTGGATGCTGATGATCTTCAAGCCCTTAGGTGGCACTGCATAAAAAAAAGTAAAATAAAAAGGCGTGGCTCTGTGCTGGAAATAGCTGCACTGACTTGATGTGCGTTTTCTTATTTTTCCTAGCTTTTTGGGATTAGTACGACCCAGAAAGAAAACAAACTACACTTTTTTTCTTTGTACAGGACGTTGTTTTGTTACTGTCCTCATACAGTTTGGGACCAGAAAGATCCAATTTGAACAAAAACAAAAAATTAGCATTTTACAAATAAATAAACTAGTTTCAAGCTTAAAATTGGATGAGAAATTTTACCTGACCCATGTTTCTGTCTGTTGTACTGGCTGTAGAAACTTTTGATTGGGATTCCCTCCATCTTGTTTTCAATCAGTTGAATGTAATGTTCTCATGTTACCACTAGATGGTATGGGCATTATCTCCATATGAGGCTAAAGTATTTTGCAGAGAATCAGAAATGTAATGTCCGTCTATGAGAACACAGGATCTCAAGAGGTTAAAACTGTATCATGCAAAGAAGTTTAACATTTTGATTAATTTTACCAAAGAGCATTTAACCCTAGTGTAAACCTTTTGTATTTTGTAATTTTTTTTGGTGTCACAGTTGTTTCATTTATTAATGCAAAGGTTCCTCATTAGCAATTTATTTCTAATAAGATGCTCAGAAAAATGAAGATAAAATTTATGGATGCATTGAAGAAATGAAGGAAAGGGGCAGCACAAAGGTGTTACTTTTTTATCCATTGTTGCTTAGACTGGGTTATTAGACATGTCATGATTTTTAAGACATTGCTTAAGCTAATTATCATAACAAAGTCCATTTTGGAATAGGGCCGTAGTTAATCACTATATCTGTATGTTAATCACTATATCTCACTTTATCTAATCACTTCACTGTACTGTACTATGACTGTGAAAAATAATCATTATAAAATAGTCATTATTAAGAGGGTTTACCTACAGTGTGTTTCATTTTTGCACAGACCTGGTTGCAATATGACAGTTTTATTCAAACCCAACTGTAGCTCAATAAAATTCTGTCTGAATCTGACTGTAGCCCAGCAGAATTGTGTCTGAATCTGATTGTAGTCTGACACAAATCTATTCAAACTAACAACATAATTGTGGCAAAATCCATCTATAATCCGATAAAATTCAGAGAGAATTGTGTCAGATTGGAACAGAATTGGCTTTGGGTGGGTTTGTGTTGGGCTACAGTTGGGTTTGAATAAATAATCAGACTGCAGTTGGGTTCAGGCAGAAATGTATCAGGCTACAGTTGGGTTAATCCAGAATAGTTCCGGGCTACAGTCGGGTCAGACACATTTTTGTCCTACTCCAATTGGGTTTGATAGAACTGTGTCAGACTACAGTCCGACTGGAGGCTACAGAATCTGCTGTAGTGAGTTTGAGTGAATGTTTTCGCAGTAAAGCGGACAGTGTTCCCGGGCTGTGTTCATGTTGGTTGTGTGTTTGGAGGGAGAAGGTTAGGCTTGTCTTTGTGTGACTGCTGTTGGCAGTGTTTCAGTGTTGCTGCTCTTCAGGCCCTGAGTGTTGCCCTTATAAGTCTGAGACAAGGCTGCACACTCAGCCCTGCTGACTACTCTCTCTGTCATCAATGAGCGATTGTTTCTTTCTCTCTGTGTGCTGCTGTTTCCTTACCTCCCCCTCTTCTTTTACTTCTGTTGCTTTTCGTCGAGTTCCTTCTCGCGTTTTCCTCAGTTTCGCTCAATTTCCACTCATCAGGTTTTCGCCAACTGTCTGTCAGTTGTCTTTCCTTTTTCCTGCTGTTTTTTTGTTCTTTATTACTTTCTCCCATAGCCTCTCTTTCTGTCGCTCTCTCTCTCTACCGTCAAGAGTCTTATCATATTTAAAATACCTGCTGTGAATTTTAATGTTGTTCGACCTCAGCGTGGCTTTAACATCAGGTGATCTGTACGTGACTTTAGCCTGATCCAGACAGATGATGTGATGCTTTCTTTTTATGGTCTACTAGATTTGGGTCGCCCACAGGAATCTTTAAGAATTTTTGCAGATTTCCCTTCCTCTCTAAAAGCAGCCTCCACATCTGTCATGATTTAATAAGCAGTGATATGAAACTGGAGAATCGGATAGGAGACTGCAACTCTGCGGTACAGCAGTAATGCTAAAAAAAAAGTGGTGTAAAGTGCTTTGTGTAGGGCCCTATAAATTTCATTTGATTTATATATATGTTATATGTATATATATATATATATATATATATATATATATATATATATATATATATATATATATATATATATATGTATATGTTGTTATATATATATATATATATATATGTTTTGTATGATTTCTTTCCCATTTAGATTCTAAGGAATATGTGCAGTACCACACGGACTGTTTTTTCATTATATATTGATATTAATGATTAATACTAAAATCATCCAAACTATGAAGAAAAAAAAATTATAATTTAGTTAACAAAAAGTATTAAACAAACAAGAATATGTTTTCGATTCTAGGCTGGATTTTCTCAGTATGATTTATAAGGTAGAGTCACTTTGAATTGCTTTCAGTTAACAGCTGTGCTGAACTCATCAAGAGTTAATTAATAGAAAAGTTGGAGTTCAGCAAAAAAGCAGTGTGTTTATTAAGTTATAAACTCTGTTTTGCGGAAAATTGATAACTAAAGCTAAATACAGACTGGTAGAAATGCATCAGAGTCATCTTCAAAAATCCCCAGACGTGACCATTCAGACTGGATTTTTTTATTTATTTATTTATTTATTTTTAAATTGAGGTCAGATCATTATTTCGGTCAGGTAAAAAAAATGTGACACTATTAGGATACAATTAGAAATAAAACAAAGTGAGACTAATACCTTTTTAGCTATCACGTTTATTTTGACATTATTTAAAACTGAACAGTTACTATTCCAATATCAGTTGAGGTAGAGTTATGAGTGCAGCATAACTGAATTTTCAACCACTAGCCAGTTTTAGACCAGCAAAAATATAATTTATCAGCACGAAACACGTATTTTAACTAAATGCTACAAGAACTATGTATGTGAAAGTTGTTTTTAGTAGATTGCTGAACTACCAGGGTTGGGTTCACTGGATTCAGTGTATGGATTCAGCTCTATAACTGTGCAAATTATCAGCACACAATAAAGTACAGGAGTGTAATGGCAGACTACAACATGTTTGGGGGAAAAAAAACACCCAATATTATAAATAAATGTGAAAACAAAAGGCCTGAAATCTTTTGTTCCACCTGCCTGGTGGTCTTTATCAGTCTTTGACAAAGCCCAGTTGATTGGATTTGCTTGTCGCCTGTTTGTGAATGGGCTAGCGGCATGCCAAAACATTGTTGTAAACATGTTTGTTTATTAATCACTGTCAGAATTGCAATTTCTGAAGAAGAAAATGAAGAATGCGTCCACGATACTGTCCACAGTAAGAAATAGCACTTTTCTGACAAAGCGTCTGCCGACTACGCCAATAAACTGAAAGCTGTGGAAAGAGGAAAAAGAATGTAAAAATAAAAGGAAAGACATGAGGGTGGAAAAAATGCTTGGAGGGATGGAGGGACTGCCTCAGCAAATAAGTGAGCAAACAGGCTGATGGGAAATAGCAGTATGTTCTCTCAATAAACCTTGATTTCTGTTTTCTCAGTGCTCAGCCCCACTGTGTTTGGCACTGCGAGTTTAATGCTTATGCCATGCTGTCTGCCATATTCTTTTTTCGCTGGCCTCTTCTGGCTAAGACTGACCTTCTAAACAATAGGCTTCTCATACAGAGCCCTCTCACTCTCATTCTTTAAAGAATCTCCAGTAGGTCAGCAATGCTTAAGGTGCTGTTTAACTGGGACTCACTGTCAGTGAACACTGCCAAGTTAAAAAAGAAGTTCGTTTTGAGTTGGTTAAACAGAACCAGCTAAAGGCCAGAGACCTAAATGGGCTTATAAACAATGGGTAATCTCAGCTCTAGACTTTTACCACAGGCTGGAGTGTGGTAGCACAGACTGTGCTAAGAATAATCAAGGAGTAGCAAACACATTCGCTTTTTCCATGGGAGGATTGAGATGTTGTGGAAAGATGAATAAAGAGGAGCAGATGGAAGAATTCTGCCGTTTTGGAGGGTCTTATGTGTCCAGAAGCTTCTCTGATGAATTAGGCAGGCAGCTTTCCTGATTTTTTATAGGGTTTAAGCTTTCACAACTTATTGGTTCTACATGTTAGCATTGTAGCATTAGCATTGTGTCAAACGTAGGAAGCACATTTTGATCACCAGTCATTCTATCCCCATTAGAGCTGGGGCGACTTGTCGATACACAGCTCTGAAAATAATTAAGAGACCCCTTCAGTTTCTGAATCAGTTTCTCTGATTTTGCTATTTATAGCTATAGAAATGATTGAAATAACCAAAAAAAGATGCAGAGCTTTCAGACCTCAAATAATGCAAATAAAACAAGTTCATATTTATAAAGTTTTGAGTTCAGAAATCCGTTTTCATGCATCTTGGCATGTTCTCCTCCACCAGTCTTACACACTGATTTTGGATAACTTTATGCCTTTACTTCTGGTACAAAATATTTAAGCAGTTCAGTTTGGTTTGATGGCTTGTGATCATCCATCTTCCTCTTGATTATGTTCCAGAGGTTTTCAATTTGGTAAAATAAAAAAAAAAATCTTTTTTTAAATGTTATTTTTTTTTCCCCAGAGCTGTTAATGACGACATAAATTATGGAAGTAAATGAATTGATATAAAATGCATTAATGCTTTCAGTAATGTAAGTAAAGTATGTGGATTAAATATGTAAACATTAACACGATAACACATGCGATTACACTGGAAAGTTTAATAAGGGCTGTAATACTTGGTTCGCCTCTCGCTGCATCTGATTGGTGCCATTGTATATCGGTCTCTATCTCCTCTATATCTGTTATTGGTGGATTCCGTCTATGTTTTCTGAGAAACTGGCCAATGGACAATCAAAAAAATCACTAAGGACACACCCACATCACCTCAGAAAGCAGCAGGAAAGCTCACTAATATAAATGTAATTTCTTCTTGTCAATCTAACATTAATTCTTGTTTTTTTATTTAAATATCCACTATTAAAATTTGGTATTAAGCAAAACAAAAAGTGAGATTAATTGTGATAAATCTATTTTAACTTTTAACTAAGACAATAGCTTTACCATAGCCTGTTACTACATCCTGTACATTTTCAATTATTTATTTTTTTGCTCTAAATTGCCCCAAGTGAGGAAATAATTCCAAATTATAATCATTTGAATTTTTATATCTAGGTTTTAAGTAAAAAAAAAAAAAAAAAAAAAAATATATATATATATATATATATATATATATATATATATATATATATATATATATATATATATATATATATATATATATATATATAGGATAAAGGATAAAGGATTTTATGACATAAAACATGAAGTTATCAGTTGAAACCAAGATAGTTTTACTGTGGAAAAAAACTCCCTGAAGTGCAGAATGTGTTGCAAGTATTAAAATGTTGTTTTTTTTTTGTTGTTGTTCTTGTTTTTTTTTTTAGATTAATTGATAAAAATAAACCTTAAGTGCTGACCTATTTCCCATTTGCTATAACAGATGTATACCCATTAGAATCATAAACAGCTAAGTTGATGCTAAAAAATAACCTGTTCTCTTCTTCACCACTGATGATAAAAAAGGAAACCCTGTGAGAGCTGTGGATTCCAACCCTGTGGACTCCTGCTTGGTCTACACATCTGTCTTGGACTGCTTTACTGTGCTGCAAAGTCCGCTCAGATGCTTTAATACTTAGGCTTCAGTCCGCTGCTCCAGGCTTGGATATACTCGGAAAAACCTGGGAATGTTCAGTTTATACACAGTCAGCCCATTTACAATTTACTCCCAGCACACAATGGAAATTGGTGTGGTTTGTCGCAGTGTTTGTTCAGAAGATGACGAGTCATGTCATTTTGAGGAGCACTGTGGTAAAGGCCTTTTTTACCCAAAGTTCAACCATAGGCAACCATTCCTGGCAGTGCCAGTAATGACCGTGAATAATATTGAAAGTATGTCAGTAAGTCAAATTTGATTGGTCTCTAAGATTGCTCGGAAATGTTAAACCACAAGGAACATCCAGTCTTAACGTAAAGCAGCTGCATCTGTTTTTGGGTGCTTTTATTTCTACAGTGGTCAAGGTTGTGGTTTTATTTGTTGACCTTCTGTAAAACGAACTGTGTTTAAGTCCTGAGTCAGTGTTATTACACTCAGAAAGGAAGAGTGGGTGAATAACTGGTCTGAGAGTACTTTTACCTGGATTTAGTTAACACATAACAGAGGCTGTTTATACCTGGTATTAAAATGTCTTTTTGGTAATCAGATTATTTTTCAAATTTTGTCCAATTTAATTGGTGGTCATGGATACAGCTCAAGAACATTTAATGCAAGTGTAAATTAGATGAGCTTTCTGTTACTTGAGTAAAAGAGTTGAACCTGTTTACATCTGGTCACTTGATGCATCTTGAGTATCTGGATTAAATCCACTCAAAAACACAAATGTAAACTGATCCAAGACCCATTTAAAGCAGATACAAATCCAATCACTAAAACCACTTCCAAGGAAATGGTCCAACACCCATTTAAGGGTTTTTATTGCCAAAGATGTATGGTAATGAAGTAGAACTACTTCACTGCTCCACTTAAGTGCTAAAATACTGTATCTGTATCTAGTGGAGTATTATTTTTACTTCACTACTGTACTTAGGTGATAAAATGCTGTATCTGTATCTACTGGAGTATTATTTTTACTTCACTACTGTACTTAAGTGCTAAAATACTGTATCTGTATCTATTTGAGTATTATTTTTACTTTATTACTGTACTTAAGTACTAAAATGCTGTATCTGTATCTACTTAAGTATTATTTTTACTTCACTACTGTACTTAAGTACTAAAATACGATATCTGTATCTACTGGAGTATTATTTTTACTTCACTACTGTACTTAAGTACTAAAATACTGTATCTGTATCTACATCATTTCAAACCCACATTATCACTATTTTTATAGAGCACTTGTACTTTTTCTTAAGTCTGGGACTGTAGTACTTTAAACATATCAGTGGCAAAAGTGGGCCAGTATCAGCTGTATCAGCAACTGTTTTGATGTTTTTTTTTGCTGTGAATTGACTCATCTGAAAGCCACTGAGATTGGGTTTCTGGCGCCACCTGCTACTTCCTGAATGGCGTGGTCATGTGTGCTTTGTTTTTGTGTTGATATCTTTGTTATTTTTGTCTTTGTTAAGGGGGGAGATCTTTTTAACCATGTATTGTAGGAGCAGGATTTCAGTTCAGGGGTCTTTGAGATAATGAAATGCATGATGGGGGTATTAGCCCACGTCCCAGCTTGGCTTGGCCCAGTGTCCTCAGTGTGTGGGACAAGCGAGATGACACAGATTTATGCTTTTGTGGAGAGTGTTCTTCCTGACTCAGCTGCGATCTCTCTGCGATTTCTCTCTGGATGTCCCACTCTCGGGGGCCTACTTCACCCTGACAGATCAGCAGCAGCTGAGAGAGGGCTGTTTGGGTCTTGCTGGATGGTGAAGTTGGCCGGGGGTGTGTTTAAAAAGTGGAGTGGCCTTTTGAGTTTGAGTTGAGGCTACCCTACCCTCACCTCGGCTTGGCCTGAGTGCCAGGCGCCCTTATCCAATCATGCCTGGAATGTTGCTTGTCACTCTGGCTATTTCTGCTGTCTGTCACTATCGAGAAGCAGCACTAACAGTTTGGTAAATGAGAGAGGGCTTTTTTTTCTGCTCCCTCCCCCCATTTCTCTCTCTCTCTCTTTTTCCTGCTCTCTCATGTTCATTCACTTCTCGGCTTTGTTGAGAGCTCTTGTGGGCTGAAGTTTGCTGCCTGTTGCAGTACCTCTATTGTAACTGTGTCTAGTGAGCGAGCGATCGAGTGAACTGCTGCTGCTTTCTCTCTCGCGCTTTCTAGCTCTCTCGCTCTCTCCTGTGCACTCTTGCACGCACAAGTGAGGGAAAGGCAGAAGAGAGGGGGAAATTGTGTGGGTGAGCGAGAGCAGAAGCGATCAGACACACTTTTATAGGGGTGAGCGCGACTGAGCCGGCAGGAGCCAGAGCCAAAGCCAGACCCAGACAGAGCGGGACACGACGTGAGAATTGGGAGTTGACTTTTTTTTAATTTGTAGAGCACCTTTTACTGAAGACGCTGTCCACAAGCAGCTACCCAGAATTCAGCTCCAAACCCATGACAGCCACTTCAAGTGGAACAGTGGCAGGAAAGACTTCAAAGAACATGAGGAAGAAACCCTAAGAGGAACCAACACCACAGAGGGCTACATTTCCTCGTCCAACGGTCTACAACGGTCAATAGAATGGCTCATCGTCTACGTCTGTACTTCGGTTCTGGTCGGAGCAACACGGCTCCTGAATTTCAGGAGCTGGATGAAGATGAGAATGGAAGTCCTGATGGTAATGGAAGATTCTGTAGTAGCTCTGGAGCAGGCACCATGCTGTTGCGCATGGGTCAGAGGAATATACCGCTAGACGAGGCAAATGCTCCCGGATTGCCTGGAGGTTCTGATACTTTCCTGAAACGCAGCTCCTCCATGTTCATACCGCAGCTCCAAAACCAACCAGAATCTAGAACTACCAAGAGCTCATCCATGCAGATATCCCTCCAGCGGTCAGCTATCTCTCAAGAAGATGTACGACACATGGATTCACCTCCTGAATATCCGGATGATCCAGCTCCAGCCTACACGGAGCCTGGAGAAGGGTGGTCCAACCCTCCCAGTTACTACAGAAGAGATAGTCCACCTAGCCTATTAGTGGACCAGACTACCTATGGCACAGAACCTAGCCATCCCACACGGAGAATCTTCTGTGTCAGGCCTTATGTCCAGAATACTCAATCTTCTATTGGGATTTCCAACGGAGGTCCTCCAGGAAACACAATTGGTGGATTTTGTATCCAGCAAAAGGCCTTTACAGGTGGCCCAGATGTTCAACAGTTTACAATAGTGCCCTACGCTACAGATGGCCAAGACAGTGCATGTCGCTGGTCTGTCCAGCCAACCACAAACGGGACATCTGGTACCCGAAGACTTGTCTTCCAGCTGCAGCAAGACCGGGGAATGTCCATTAATACAAACGGCCAGAGAGAAGCACCCAGTCCCAGCTATAGTGGTTCCAAAAGCTGCCGCGATGCCCGTTACCCCCGAATCAGGCTGGAGAGAAGCACATCTCAGCCTGTACAGCCCAGAACAGTTCCTTCACGCCCTGGATCCATGCCAAACCTCCATGCCCCTATATCCGAAATGGATACAGAAAGCGAGGAAGTGATCGAGGATGGATCCCGAGGCTGCACATTCAAGATCAGAAAGGAGCAGAACCAGAAGCATCCCAAGTTTAAGATCTATTTCAGCCAAGGAGGCGACCGAAGGTCTAACTCTGTGCAGGATATTAGCTTTGGAAAGGTGCCTAACTGGAACAACCCACAGGTAATTAGGACTCAGAATCTAAAGTTCAGCATGCTGTGCAGTTATCAGTTCTTCTTTCATTTATTGACCCAAAAATGGTTGTGTTATTTCTTTTGGAACAGCACCTTGACTTACTATGACTTGTTTTCATAAGAAATATATAACTTGATTTCTTTTTTGTGTCTGGCGAGACCTAGAATGTAGTACTGGGTGTATTCAGTCTTATAGTTTTCGTAGTCAATTATTCACAACATTAATAGTTAATAAGTGGATGGCAAATGGGAAAAGCAGAGAAGATGAGGTAGCGAGTTTGGGACTCTTGAGTAGGGGAGGGGAGATTAGGTTGTATAGGAAGGTCTTAGCCACATTCTGGGAAGTGAGAATGCTAAGAAAATGCAAGCCAGGAGCAAGGCTTAACCACATGGTCTTTGGTTTCCCAACCACAGGCATGAAAATGCTACCAGAAATTTTGGTGGCTTTTCTTTACAAAGAGGAAAAGTACAATAGGGCTGTACTGAGTACTGAGATTTTTTAGATGTATCTGTCTAAAGTCTCAGGGCTACTGTGCTGCTGGCCTTTGTGTCTCTTTAAGAGGTTGCTGTGCTATCTTTAGACCTGCATCAAGTGCTGTTGTTGGTTTTCAGATCTTCTTTCTTGACCAGGGTAACTGTCCACCTCAGCTGCTCTGTGGTCATTAAGGTCTAGGATATCATTACGGCTGAAATAACTGTGAAGATGTTTAAGGTATCTGAGGCAGTGCCTTAAGAGGGTCACAAACTGCTAGTGAGGTTGAATTTGTACAACTTCATTATAGAGAAAATACAGAAGTTGCCTCTAGTTATTAGGAGTGTAGGAAAAGATCGATCAATATTGTATCGTATTGCAATATTTTGTGGTGCAATACAGTATTGATTTTTAAAAACAAAGTAACAGTGTTTAATTATCAGTTCAGATGTAAAGATTGGGTTCCAGTACCAGTGTTCTACTCTGTATCCAGGTCCCACTGTTCTGATTGGATAAATTGTAAACTTTTCTCATAGTATGTAAACTTTTGTAACATTTTGTTTAAAATTGTGAAGCTAAGCTTGGTTGGCTAGAAATTATTTTAGATAAGTAGCTTAGCAAAGCTTACAAATTAGCACCCATTCCACCAGTAGAAAACTTTTTGGTTTCAACATCCATCTTTTTATTGCATCTTTTATTCCCAAGTCCCTTCAGTTTTTTTTTTTTTTTGCTTTTAGTCAGAATTATGAGACTGATTTTACTTTCAGTCTTCAAACTCAAGGTATTTGGGGTACGTATTTTATTAACATTTTTCTTAAATATTTACTAAAATTAGCTGCTAATTTTATCCATCTTTCACCACTTAAAGATACATTGGCAAGGACAGAAATAAGGTTCCAAATATGGTGGGCAGAACAACAAAAATGAGACTTTTGCAATATATACAGCTCTGTTAAAAAATTTAAAATTAAGAGACCACTTCAGTTTCTGAATCAGTTCCTCTGATTTTGTTATTTATAAATATATGTTTGAGTAAAATGAACATTGTTGTTTCACTCAAAATTTTGGGCAACGTTTCTCCCAAATTTCAAATAAAAATATTGTAATTTGGAGCATGTATTTGCAGACAATAAGAAATGGCTAAAATAACAAAAAAAGACCTCAAATAGTGCAAAGAAAACAAGTTCATATTTATAAAGTTTTAAGAGCTCAGAATGGATATTTGGTGGAATAGAATTTAAACACAGTTTTCATACGTCTTGACATGTTCCCCTCCACCAGTCTTACACACTGCTTTTGGATAACTTTATGCCTTTACTCCTGGTGCAAAATTTAAGCAGTTCAGCTTGGTTTGATGGCTTGTGATCATCCATCTTCCTCTTGATTATATTCCAGAGGCTGGTGTTTGAATGACTTGTAGGAAATGCTTCATGTTCATATTTTTGACCCAGAATTTTTGTCCCTGAAGTGTAAAAAGAGATTGTTGTTTTCACAGCTTGGTAGATTGTAAATGATAGGCCTAGAAGTCATAACTGTGGTGATGTCATTCACATTGTGGCAGTCTGAGGAAGTGTTGGTGAGTGTTTCCATTACCTGCTGGAAGGACTTTACTGGAAGTGAAGCGTCCAGGAAGTTTAGTGTTGAGTTCATCAGCTGAAGCAAATGCTTCTACTGATCTAGTTTCCTTTTCTGGTTTACACATCGACAACAGCTGTGTCATCACTCGTATTATCTTCAGAGATTAACGAGGCCTGAATCAAGTGGTGGTGCCAGCACGTGTTGAGTTGTGGGAGTGAAAGATGGTGCTTTTTAAGAAGTACTCTGACCTTCTTCCTTGTTTTCTTCTGTTTATAATCAGTTTATAATCAGTCTTTAAAAAAAATGTTTGTGGATCTATATCAGGGGTTTTCAGCTACACTCAGCCTGGGACCCACATTTTCCTAATGGTCTTGACCCAGTTTTAAAGAATACAAATCAAACCATTTTCTTTTTTGAAAAATATTTCTTAAAGAAACTGAGGAGGAACATGACAACTACATGTATAAATTGTCTGCATAAAATAAATAAGGCCATAAAATTAGATATTTCACTTGTCTGCATTTAAAATACATTAGAAAGAAACTCTCTGCTACTTTTTTATTTTATTTTATTTTATTTTTTTTTTTTTGTCTGCTATTTGCCCTGAATGTGTCCTCGACCCATTTTTGGGTCCTGACCCACCAGTTGCGAATTGCTAGTCTAGATGAGATTTGTAACTACCAATGGGCCAATACACATTTGTTCAGTTCCGTTTCAATTCTGTTCTGCAAAAGCCGATTTGATACACATTCAGTTTTTTTTTTATTTTTTTTTTTACATATTTAACAGAATGTTTTTTTAGTATTATCATTATTACTATTTTTGATGTGTTTAAGGTTACATCATGTGACTGAACTGACTACACAGTGGATTCTATTAGGAGAACCAAAACATACAAAAATACATTTAAATTTAAGTGTAGCTTTTCAGCTTCTCTGTAATCCTTTAGACTTTGGGTCAACCATAAAGAACCTGGGAAACTTTCTCAAACCCATCAAATCTCAGTCTGCCCACTGATGCCTTCTTCAGAATGTTTTTTTTTTTTATTTATTTTTTATCTGGCTTGAGCACCATATTAAAGGCTTTACATAATCCGGTGTTTCTTAAACCATTCCCAGCTAAAACCCTTATTTTACCCTTATTTTCATCTTTAAATACAATAATATACCATAGTTAGCCATAATTGTAGGTTAAAGAAAAACTGTATTAATTGTAGGTTAGGCTGCAGTTTCTCTGGCCCTCCTTTGAATCATATATTGAGAGATTAATATATCAAATTGAATAATTTGGGCTAGTCTTTGGGTTTATATAGTTGTTTGGTTGCTGTGGTGTTGTTGGTTGCTTTCTCTCAGTTGAGCAGTGTAGGACAAAAAGAGAAAGGTCTGCTCTGTGAAGTAAATCAGCAGATTTCTGGCATTCAGTAGCTGTCTGAAGGGAGACTAACTTCATCACCTGCTGCTGCTGATTGGAATCATGTGTAATAATGCAGGCGCCTTACTGCTGGTCTGTTTAACCCCTGGAACCTAAGCTTTATTATTCAGTTTCTAATACTAATGCAAAAATGCTGCTTTTTATTTTATTTTATTGTATTTTTTGGTACCTGCTTTGAAGCTGTTAGCATGTGTTGTGGTGTCCCACTGGGATCTATTCTGGGGCCTATAAAACTGTTACAAAACATAACATTATGACAATTATGATGGAGTTATGGGAGTAAAGAACCACAATGTGAGTCAACTGAGTTAAACACAAGGCAAGGCTAATTTATTTCTATAACACCTTTCATACCCATTGGCAATTCAAATAGTTTTACAAGAAGATAAAATGATAAAGCATTCCTGAGACACATCAGAAAGACATTTAGTCTTTTTTAAGCAAATAGTTACAATTAAAGGAACATAAAAACTAAGACCATTGACATGAAGTTCTTTTTAAAACTAGAAACGAAAAACAACAAATGAAAGAGCAGAAAATTATGTTCAAATAAAAACAGATTTATACAATTTAGAAACAAAATAAATAAATAAATAAAGAAATAAATAAATAAAGATGAAGTGCAGCACAAAGAATTGTAAAGAAAAGAAAGTGATTTATTATAAACCAACTTTTAATTCTTATAAATATTCAGATGTTTTTTAATTGTAATGGAGGCATTTTTAAATAAATACAGAAAATAAATTAAATCAAACTCTTGTTTTCAATAAAAAAGTGACATATGGGTTAATTCATGTTAATGGGCTTTACTTGATAAGAAAAATATAATGGGCCGTATCAAGTGACTAAACATTATTGAAGTTATTTTCATAAATTATACGATAAGTTGATAATGTAACCAAAAACATGATAAAAATTATACAAAAAATAGGCATACTATGATATTGCGATATTCCTGAAAGCAGTCTGTTTTGTTTGATTTGCTAGTTACTGCATTTACTATACTAATATATATTTATATTTATATATTTTTTGGAGCTAATATGCATACATTATATATGCCTCATGCACTTAAGAGTTAGTTTTATGGTAGATTTTTTACATCTATTATTTTGTTATGCTATTATTATTTTATACAATATAAGAGTCTTGCTAAGTTACTGTTTACAGAATAGACAAATATTTATAGATTGTTTTTTTCTAGATTAGATTTGTTTTCTACGGAATGTATGAACCTTTTAAATGTATACTAAATAAAATCTTAATATTTATTTTGTTGCAGTATCACTCAACCCTAATCAGGACAGGCCTAACTTGAATGTTTATTTATTTATTATTATTATTATTTTTTTTTTTACAAAGTACCATCTCCCTGCACTTACACTTAACTATAACTTACAGTTATAGCATGCACGAGCATCATGGGATGCGATGGGACTGAAGCCATGCTTCCTGGCTCCGTCTACCAACATATGTGTTGAAATCTGCTATTCTGCAGGGACTTCCCAAGGACTTGGCTGTGTTTCTGCTTCCAGACTTTCAGGTCGCCCCACATGACTGCTCGCTATCACTCCGCTCGGAAGATATGTGCAATATGTGTCTTAACTGACAGGCCTCTTCCAGAAGCCCTGAGGGAATGGTGAGGTATTGAGAGCCAGTGTGTGAGGATGTGATAAGGGGAAGGTAGCCTGATAAAGAAAAGGGTAGAGAGAGTGCAAAACAAGCAAAGAAGTAATAAGAAGGTCAAGCTGTTCCTCGGTTGTGCTGCTGTGCTCCCCTGCTGCGTGCCATTCAGAGAGAAGACCTGTGTTGTGTGGTAAACGTGTGGCTGTGCTTCACTCTGTTATATTGGTGGGGTCCTGTTGCTAATATTAGACTGCTTTGGTCTGTGGGGATTTGTAGAGAGGGAGTTTTATTTAAGGACTTGGGCTCTGCTGGTACATGCTAACTTTACCCTACATGCTATACTGGGCTCAGGGCTTTATGCTGCCAACTCTACTCTCATCTGATCATACACACACACACACATACACACACACCACACACACATTAGAGCTTAGATCAGGTCCAAAAAACTGACCCACCCAGCCCAAGTCCGTGCACGTTCGGCCCGAGCCTGACCCGCCCCGCCCTTTAAACGGTCATTATGTACGATTTATACCAGAGCGTTAAAACGTTTTTTTTTTTTTTTTTTTTTTTTTTTTTACATATATTTTTTTTAGTTGCACACACATGTGAAAGAAGGAAGCAAACAGGGATGCATATTACATAAGTAAAAAAAAAAAAAAAAACATGTACAGGAAAAGTGAGAAAGCCCATAAGGGCTTATATACAATACTTTCCCTCCAAATTACAAACAAAATCATAAGAAAAGAATAATTGCATACATACGTACGCCTACATACACATACATAAACACACATGCATACTTTCATATACACATACATTCATACGTACTCACATTAATACAGTTGTAAAGAAAGAATATATACAATAACTGACCCAATAATTGAGTCAATTATTATAAAAAAAAAAAAAAAACATTTTTGAGTGAAATCTGTTTAGAGTGATGTTAATTAGCATTGCAATATAGACCTATTATTTAAGAATTTTTTTTGTTTTGTTTTATTTTTTATTTTTGGAAACAGCTACACACAGTGCTGCAAATCAAATGCGACTTTTATTTAAACAACAGTTTGGTTTGTTTCTTAGCTATATTGTAATTACCACACCATAGCTTTATGTAAAATAAGTAAAGCATTAAAAAACAGATGCTTACGTCACAGACTATTTTCTTGAGCTGGATCTGAGTTCAAGGAAAGCGGTGGAAAATCTGGGCCAAGAAGTAGAGGTTGGGCAGAGAATCTAAGCTCTAAGTTAAAGTTTTTCCTATGTTATAAATTAACACTAAAGTCAACCAGACTATGAAGGAACATATAAGGAATCATGTAGTAACTTAAAAATGTTAAACAAATCAAAATACTCTGTGAAGCATTTAGATGCTTTTTTTATGGGGGGCTGTTAACTTGTGGTTTCTGAGGCTGGTATTTCTGATGAATGTACCCTGTACAACAGAGGATACTTTTGGTCTTCCTTTCCTGTGGTAGTCCTGATGAGAGCCAGTTTCATCATAACATTTTGATGGTCTTTTTAACTGCACTTAAAGATACTTTTAAAGTTTTTGGATTTTTTTTGCATTGCCTGACCTATATTTTTTAGTTCTTGTCATAATATGTATTAGAACATTTACTCAAGTATTCACTATTCACTGTATACCTGTAACTCTATCTATTCACTACTTTACAACTGATGCATTAAGAGGTGCTAGTTTAAAAAATGTAAAATATAAAACATATCCTTGTTTGTTCCTCATAATTTCTACTTATTTAGAAAAAATAAAATAATTTTATAATTTTAGAAAGTAGCACTGGCTGTAGCTGGTTTTGTGGGCTCCCTCCCTCACTTTAAATCAGGGGTTGGAGGTCCTACTGGTTGAATATGTCTTTTTGAATCATTCTGGAATGTACCTTAAAATAGCAGCAGGGAATCCCCAGAGGATGATGACAGTGGGGAGAATTTGCTGGGCCTGCATGGAGGCTTCTTTCTGTTTTTTTTTTTCTTTTTACCCTCTTACTCCCTTCCTCTGTCTTGTCTTTTTACTTTTTCCTCTTGTTCTTTGTTCTTTGCTCTTTTCTACGTAAAAGGCTGTAAAGCAGATGAGAGATCAGATGTGTGTTTAAGGATGACAGAGGAGAAATTGCATTTAAATAGATGCACTTCATCCTCAACAATGTCCATGGACTCACTGTGTGTATGTGTGTGTACACATATATTATATATCCTCTCTGAGAACTTTGTGGGCGTGGTCAATATTATAATCACCATGTGTGACTAACAATTTGTGCAATGGTTATACCAAGTGCAATGCACACAGTATATATATCAATAAGCACACTAAGATGGTTAGATGGTTGCTAAGCAACACCCCGAAGTTTCCAGTTGCTCAGACTAGAAGAGAGGGGATGACTTATGTTAGCCTTGTGATTGGTCAGGGTTCTGCTGACATCAGTCAGACTCACTTTTAGACCCGCCCACTCTAGATTAATCTATCTATCCATCCATATCCATTTATTAGACTTTAGGAAGATATTTATAAGAAATATTTTGTATATTTACACAGGGGGACCTGAGAAGCGAAATAACCCAAATAGGAAGAAAGATTTAGGTCTCATAGGCTTTGAGGTTCATTTTTATTTGTTGGTTGTATATAGGATATTTTATATACAATGATAAGTTTGATTCAAAATTATAAATTGTAATACTTTAAATAAACTATAATTTATTATCTAATGCAAATGCAGCTTTCTTTACTGTAGATCTGTAAATGTTTCAGTTTGTAAATCCTAAAAGCCTGAGGACATTCAGCCCACATCTCCAGTAACGTATAGCTTCTTCAGGATCTTAATTTTTGGTGTGGTGTGTTGGTGGTATTAGTAGTTGTAAATAAAGCCTGGTTGAAGCAGTGCTGTGGTTTTAGAGCTGGGGAAGTGTTGAGTCGAGCCTCGTCTCTGAAACGGGAGGAGAATGTGTGGGTGATCTCACTTCAGTTCAACAGCTCCACAGTGGGTGACTCATTTATAACTTTTTTTAAATCCCCTTTATATTGCAATAGTACATTTTAGACCAATTTAGAACTAATAATTCTATCTTTGAGCCACTTTGAGCCTTTGTTGGATTTATTGAAATGCTTTGCGTCATCGTCATGTTGCATGGTCCACTTGCTGAAAATGGAATTATTTCTGAGATTTCATGAATTTCTACTTTTGAATGATTGTGTTCATAGTTGTAAATAAAGCCTAGTTGAAGCAGTGCTGTGGTTTTAGAGCGGGGGAAGTGTTGAGCGGAGCCTCGTCATGATATTTCATGGTATTTTTTGCAATAAGGATGGTCTTGGTGATATGTCAAAACACTAAATAAAAAAAAATGATTTCAAGAATGCATAACTACTCGATACTAATAAACACTCTAAATATCTCTATGTATTTAGGAATAAAGTAAAATAAATGATAAAATATGAAAGATAAAATCTGTCTATAATGGTATAATGATATATAATGGGAAATGAGAACAGTTCATATTCTTTTAGTAAAAACAGCAAAAAAGTAGTACCCTGATGATGTAATAATTCTTCACCATATTATAAATGTTGGCGATACAATATGGCACATCACATATCTAATACACTGTCCTTTAGAGTGTCTTTATACTGTAATAGTACGTTTAAGACCATTTCAGGACTAATGATTCTTTCTTTTGAGCTGTTCTTTGTTGGATTTAGTGAAATGCTTTGGGTCATTGTCATGTTGCATGGTCCACTTGCTGAAATTGCAGTTATTTCTGGAATCTCATGGAATTCTGCATTTGAATTATGGTGTTTGTAGTTTGTAGTGGAGCTGTGGTTTTAGATCTGGGGAAGTGTTGAGCGGAGCCTCGTCTCTGAAACGGGAGGAGAATGTGTGGGTGATCTCACTCCAGTTTAACAGCTCCACACTGGTGACTCATTCATACCCTTTCAGCTCAGACTGAGGCCTGTTATCTGAAGCTGGACAGAGGCTCTGTGTTCTGCTGTTTTGCTCTCCAGTTCAGCGGACTTACTGGTGTAAATGTCAGACTGGTTGAAAAGAGCGCAAAGTGGGCTTAGTGTCGTGGGGTCCTGACAAACTTGATTAAATCAAAGATTTGCTGTAAACGTAAGAAAACGTAAGTGTGTTGATGGGTAAAGGTAACGGGTGAAAGAGGAGCTCAGGAAATTACAGTTGACATTTCTTGATTACAGTATAGGATACATGATTAAATTAGAATTTTAGAGGAGGAATCTGACTGCACTGATTTTGATAATTGATTAAACTTTTCTGCACTTAAAAGGCCATATTAAAAATCTCACTAATACTATAAGGTTTATACGATGTGCTAAATTATTACTCAAAGCATTAACGTACTAACTCATTTTGTATCAACAGAAAATGATTAAGCTATAAATAACTTGAAACTGACAAAAGTAATAAAAAAAACACTGAAAATCAACTAATGAATATGTTGCTTTGTAAATTGTTGTTTAACAGAATCATTGAAAAAAAAAAAAGGATGTTGCAAAAATTGCTGACCAGTGTCCCCAAACCTGATCTTGGTCAAAGATCCAACATGATGTGATGTGATATTAAAAATGAGGTGGATGTATCAATGATTGGAGTAAAATACAAGTGTTGTTGGGTAGATATCAACATTAGATGTTAGATATTAACATATAAATGAGAACAATGAAAATTTCTCTTTGTTTTAAGCAGCAAAAAATACCTGGTTTACAGGTGTGGAGAGCTACAGAAATTCAGTCTCAAAAGGTTGTGCCATAGAATATTAAATTAAGGCAGGGTTGTCCAAACTACGGCCCGCAGGCTATTTGCGGCCCGTTTCCTTTTTTGGAGCGGCCCGCGAGGTATTTTAGAAATAGAATGAAAGTTGGCCCGCTGTTAAGCAGGTTTTTATAATGTGAGATTCAAAGTTTGAACGCTAGGTGTCAGAAACGGGCCAAAGAATCTAAAAGCGGAGAGGGTGCGCAGTTCTAGCGCAGAAAAACGGGCCAAAGAGTCTAAAAGCGGAGAGGGTGCGCATTTCTAGCACAGAAAAACGGGCCAAAGAGTCTAAAAGTGGCCGTAATTAAGGAGTTTAATATTAAGAGACATCATGAAATTAAACATCAATTTGAAAAATCTTAGTTTACACAACACAAAGATAAAGATAGTAAGTCAAATGAAATGGTGTGTAAAGGAAATAATCAGGAAAAAAGTATTATTTAAAGTGGTATATTTCATTATTTGTTTTATTACAGAGTGTGTCCCGTGACTTCAAATATATTTCTCCTTCTGGCCCCCAACAAAAAAGTTTGGACAGACCTGAATTAAGGGTACCATCATTTTTGTCCTGCACAGTTTAATTTGCTATTAAGGAAAGGGAAGGTGTGGGTGGGGAGGGGTGTTGCAATATATATTCACCCCTTATTTAACCATTTATCATATCCTGCATCCATAGTGGGTAGCAGAGAGTCTGGGTTTTTTATTATTTTAGTTGCCATGATAATGTGAACTGTGATAATGTTAACTTTTTTCGTACCACAGACCTTTTTTTTTTTTTTTTTTTTTTTTTTAATAACAATTCTGTTGAATTACAATCAATGTCTGTTTTTATTAGCTGATTTCATTAAGTAGTTTTATTTATATATATATATATATATATATATATATATATATATATATATATATATATATATATATATATATATATATATATATATATTATTATTACTTTTGATTTTTTTCTTTTCATTACAATGGTACCAGCAGTTTTGTCCCTGTGTGTGTGTTCGCTGCTCCCTGATGTTAAAACCAGTTTCTTCCACACGCAGGGACACATTGGTCACGATCGACCCAAGAATGGGCTTTTCCACCTGGGACAGGTAACCTAGTCTGGCCGGCATCATTTAACCACCTGCCAATGGCGCCTGGTGATTTCACTGTTTAGCTTTATAGGATGCGATTGCAGGCTGCAGGCTGGAGTCTCGCACTCATTCACGCTAAAATTCACAAACGCAGACCCCTCTGATTCTGACCCTCACTGACTCCTTCACTGAGGTGATTGCACGCTGGGAATCTCTCTTTCTCTCTCTCTCTCTGTCTCTCTCTCTTTGTCTATATATTTATCTATCTATCTCACCCTCCCTCCCTTTCTCTCTCTCCTGCTGATCACACACATACACACACACACATTTTCTTGTCAGTGGTCACGCAGGTGTTTAATTCCTCTCATGACTGTGGTTTTTCCCTTCAGAGTCCCACTAGAGTTCAAATATTACTCCTCTCTAATGTTTTCTCTCTCTCTTTCTCTCTCTTTCTCTCTTTTCATATATATACAGACAAGAGATGACTTTCTGGGACAGGTGGACGTTCCTCTTAATCATCTGCCGGTAAGTACACTCTTACACTCTGCCTCTGTCTTTGTGTATGTGTGTGTTGGTGTGTGTGTGTGTGTGTGTGTGAGACACTTGGAATGGCTGTGTCACATGAGGAAGACTGTTGTTGTGATTAAAGCACAAAGCCCCGGCGCCCCTCTCTCCCTGTAGGGAGTGGAAAGAAGGCGGTTTGAAGTGTAAACATGTGGGTCTGAGTCCGAGGGCTCCCCTGCAGCCCAAAACACTAAAACTCATTCCACTAAAACACACACAAACACCTCCAGGGGAGTGCCTCAGCTTATCAGTGACCACCCTAATAAATATACTATACACACATACCTAGGTTAACACATACACAGTAAGGATGGGAATCACAGAGCATCTCACCTTGGATGACCTTTTCTTGCAATACATTACAAGACAATTCTACTTAAGAGACAAGAGGGTTTTACACACTTTTGGAAATCACAGCCCACTTAACCCACTGCAAAACTTTCAACTTGATCCTAACTTTGACTGTTACTGTATGCTTGTTGATCTCTGTTCTCTCTGTTTTGTTATCAAAAAGTTTTTTCCCCTGTTTCAAAACGTTTATCCGTGATATGGAAAGCATATACCACAGAACAAACAGACTCACTAATAACATAACCAGCTTGTTTTGTTGCCAGCTGCCAGTCATGAGACGGTACTATGCCAAACCATCTTTTACCACCCCTTTTTTATAAAATAAATATATTGATATTTGATGCCACATAACAATGTTGTGTTGTATTGTATTGCAAACAAAAACAATCCAATATATATATATATATATATATATATATATATATGTCCACACCCCTGGTTGTCAGGTATAGAACACAACAGCACGCAAACTGTGTGTTGCAGCCATGGAATCAGGTGAGCTGACACTAAGCTTTAGTAAGGTTTGCTAACTATAGGTGGGTAGTTTATCTCCATCAATAGTGTAGTATGGACGGGCATTTTTTAAAAAGTTATTTTACTATTCAAGTGCACCATTGGTCTGTGTACAGCTGGGTTAAAGTTACTGTATTATTTAGTTTCTAAACTGAAATCAGAAGCATTTCTGAGTGGAGAAGCTCTGGGTTAAATAGTTTAAACAGTAAATGAGAACACAGTTGACTGGTGAGTTAAATCTTTCCATGCTTAAAATGTGTCCGTATATAGCTTTTAAAGACATTTAAACTCTTTAAACATCTGCTTCTATTCACCTCGACTCTTCTGCAGAGTTGTGACTTGGTGTGAATCACCCTGTACCTCTCTGAATCACTCTCTGTTTACATCCTAATAATTCAGTTTAGCAGAGTATTTAAACTTCAGTGGAAATTCCCTGTAAAACTGAAACCAAAGGCTCGGGGCTGACAGTAAGTCACTGGTCATGGTTTATGGGAGCAGTTGGCGTTAATGGTGGGCTGGACTGGGCTGTGAGCTGGAGCAGGTTACATTTTGGCTGTGGTCATCAGTAATCACGAACTCAGAGCTGATCCCTGTGAAAGTGCACAGTCACTCTGGTGAAACTGAAGGAAGGTCAGTTATTTGTTTTTCTCAGCTTCAGTGTGGGACTCGAGTTAAAGCTGGTCTTAATATCAGTTAGAACAGGATTGATTTTACATGTGAAGGTAAATTATTGTAAGTGAAGGACATACAGTACCAGTCAAAAGTTTGGAAACACCTTATTCAGTGTTTTTCTTCATTTCTTTATTTCGATAAATTTTTTCTACATTGTAGATAAATATTAAGGACAAGAAAACAATTAAAGGACACACGTGGAATCACAGTATGTAGTAAACAGTAATTAAAGTGTTTATCCTCCACAATCACCTGACTTATACCTGATCATCTAAGATGGTGATTTGGGATGAGCTAGAGCTTCACAGCATGAAAAAAAGCCAGTTTAATCAAAACATTGAAAAACTAAGCTTACTGTAAATAAACAAATGTGCTTTACTCACCCAGATAAACTGTTTTTAATAAAACAAGTGTGTAGATTAATCCAGAGCTCGTCATGACAAAGAAGTATTTGCAGCCACTCAACATCAGCATGAATAGTGCATTAAACATGGAGCTCCAAGCCGAGTTGGAAGGTTTGGATGAAAAGTGTCGAAAAATAATTAGCTCCTCCAATGAACGTCGCCTCGCTTTGCTGAACATTCACACAAAGCAATTCAGACTGTTCTCATACAGAGTTCCCCAATGGTGGAACAAACTACCTTCCACTACCAGATCAGGAGAATCTCTCACTATCTTTAATAAACTCCTGAAGATGGAGCTCTTCAAAGAGCACTTACTCTCCTAACACCTCTAACTAACTACCTTCTACTACCAGATCAGGAGAATCTCTCACTATCTTTAATAAACTCCTGAAGACAGAGCTCTTCAAAGAGCACTTACTCTCCTAACACCTCTAACTAACTACCTTCCACTACCAGATCAGGAGAATCTCTCACTATCTTTAATAAACTCCTGAAGACTGAGCTCTTCAAAGAGCACTTACTCTCCTAACACCTCTAACTAACTACCTTCTACTACCAGATCAGGAGAATCTCTCACTATCTTTAATAAACTCCTGAAGACAGAGCTCTTAAAAGAGCTCTTACTCTCCTAACACCTCTAACTAACTACCTTCTACTACCAGATCAGGAGAATCTCTCACTATCTTTAATAAACTCCTGAAGACTAAGCTCTTAAAAGAGCTCTTACTCTCCTAACACCTCTAACACACTAACTATTCTAACCTCATTTCCTTCTTCCCCTCCTCATCTCATTATTTCCCTTCGACCTCCTTTAAGCCCTATCTAAATATGTTTTATCTTAATCTTCTATTATTTTTGTACTTGACTATTGTAAGTCGCTTTGGACAAACGCATCTGCCAAATGTAATGTAATGTAATTTACCAAAACAGGCCTTATAAGAAAAGCAGCTTTTGCTCAAGTCTGCCAGTGGATCTTGACAGTGTGGAGCAGTGTCAAAAAATCCACTATCAGCAACATGTTTTGAAAGGCTGGACTGCTGCATGGTTTTTCTCGATTTTCCTACACATAGGCGTCTCGCAGCGAAGGAGCTGGAGCCGGACCACAATATAGGCTAGGCTACTGGTAGCGACACCTCCACAGCAAAATCTGGACTACTTTTTCATTTCATTATTACGACTTTATTCTTAAAATATTACGACTCTACTTTCTTGACTTTTCCTAGTAGGCTAGTCGATATTTTATAAACCGTTTTTTAGTCATGTCGCAGCACTGTTCGTGGTACGTAACGTTATTTATGTGCTTAGTCTATTTGATTGGTTAAAATCTTCTGTGTAACATCTTTCTATGTAAATATATCATGTTATATAATGTAGAAAACTTAAACTCTTAAAGTCTTTAAGTCGTGTGCAGCCTGTATATGTGCAGCTTATATTCAAATGCTCTCAAGAGCCCAAAAATCACGGTAGTCAAAAGAATTACAAATCATTTAAAAGTCACTTTCTGAAAGTTTTAAGTAGGATAAAGTACAGTACCGTATTCTGAAAAGCACCCTTGTTATTTTTATTGAACTGTCTGTCTCTGTCTGAAGCTTCCTATTAAAGCTGATGGGTTCCTCGCAGTGTCCTGTAGGTGCAGATCGTTCACTCGTTCTACCAGCTGTTTACTCTCTCAGAGACCGCTCAGTTCTGCTGATTCTGTCGATTCCTCCGGAGCCACTAATGGGCCGCTCAAACCCGCGGCCTGCATGGAATATGTAACGGGAGACGTTAGTTGCGTAAGCCGGGGCTGGACACATGCCAAACTTTCTAAAACCCCCCACCACCCCTCACACTCCTCACAGCCCCCCCCCACCTCTCCCGCTCTGGGCTAGTAGGTCCACACTGTCCTCTCTGAGAGTCTGACGGGAACATTTATAGACTGTGCTTTTGTTTGTTTGTTTATCGTAAGCTGCTGTGTGTGTTTGATTGTAGACGGAGGATCCGGCGATGGAGAGGCCGTACACGTTTAAAGATTTCCTCCTGCGGCCCAGAAGGTCAGTGCTCACACAACACCAACAAAATCACAAGATTAACTAATTAAATAAGATAAAAATGTATTATTATTATCACTGGTGGTGGAAAAATAAGAGAGTTTATTATAATTCAGTATGTAAATTTCAGTTTTAATCAAAAGAAGATTTTTGAATCATTGTCCATTATTGTGTAAATAGTGCCTTTGGTCACATTTGTGTTTTTTAGTGTCTTTAATATAAATTTAGGAGAATCCTTTATTAATCCCACAGCGAGTAAATTTACATTACTGCGGCACAGAGGTCAGAATCAAAGAAGTGTCAGGAAATATATAAACAATATACCAACTCTATATATGCAAACAAATAGAAACAAATGGGAATATCACATTTTTTCTACAAGTTTAACAGAAGAGACTTTTCTGAAAATGGGTTTAAGGATTGTTGTTATTATTATACTAAGGCAACAACTAATGATTAATTTAATAATTTATTTATTTGTCTAAAATTAATTTGATGCATCGATTATCAATTGGACAAGAAGGAGAAGGATTTACTTTTTTTTTTACTTTTAGATTCCTAGATTGATTTTAAAAGACTTTTTTTTATAGTTGATACTTTGATAACTTTATTAACCTAAACATTATAAAGTATAGTATAGGATATATGGTACCACCTTATAACAGTGTAGGAAGTCTGATATCCAGATATGCTATTAATAGACTTTGTGTGTTGGTGTAACATTATTCTCTTTTTATTAAATGCTTACTGTGTGACTCTGTGTGAAACCCCTCCCCCGCGTGGGTGTGTTTACCTGTCTGTGTGTGATTGTGTGTGCTGCAGTCATAAGTCCCGGGTGAAGGGTTACCTGAGGCTGAAGATGGCCTATCTGCCGAAAAACGGCGCTCAGGAGGAGGAGAACACTGAGATGAGGGAGGAGGCGGAGGTGAGAAGTTTATTTCAGCTTTATTTCTTTCTCTTTTCTCTTACTCTCTTTTTGTCTCCTGATCTTTCTGGAAAGTGTTCTGGAACAGCTCATAAAATGACACTTTTCAGACTGTGGTCTGTAGATCTGAATGGCTTTAGACAGTGAAGCTCCTAAAGGGCTTCTTTAAGACATTTTTCATTATACAGTACAGGCCTTCTCTTTTTCAATGTGTTTCTTTCATTTTCATGACTATTTACATTGTAGATTCTCACTGAAGCATCAAAACTATGAATGAACACATGTGGAGTTTTATGCACTTAACAAAAAAAGGTGAAATAACTAAAACACTCTTGGCATCATTCTCTCAATGAGCTTCAAGAGGTGGTCACCTGAAGTCTTGAAGGAAGGAGTTCCCAGAGGTGTTTATTAGCACTTGTTGCCCCTTTGCCTTCTTCACTCTGTGCTCCAGCTCACCCCAAACCATCTGGATTGGGTTCAGGTCCGGTGACTGTGGAGGTTCAGCTCATTTTTTGTTAAGTACATAAAACTCCACATGTGTTCTTTTATATTTTGATGCTTCAGTGAGAATCTACAATGTAAATAATCATGAAAATAAAGAAAACGCATTGAAAAAGAGAAGGTGTGTCCAAACTTTTGGCCTGTACTGTACATTTAACGGTCTATAGTCTGTGCAGGGAAAATGCCTCTTAGTTTTTGTTTTTAGTTTTTGTTTTTAATGGTTTCCTTAACCTTCTTTGTTTTTTTAATACTTTGTGTTGTGTTTTAATGATGAAACAAAATGCAGATTGAAACTTCTCTCATCTTTTTTTTGCTGTTTCTCTCTCTCTCTCTCTTTCTCTTTCTCTGTCTGTCTCTCAGGGGTGGGATGTAGAAGCAGTAGATCATGGATCTCGGAGGCCTCAGCAGATGCTGCCTCCGTTACCAGCAGGCTGGGAGGAGAAGGTGGATAACCTCGGCCGAACGTACTACGTCAACCACAATAACCGCTCCACGCAGTGGAAAAGACCCAGCGCTGTGTACGTCTAACACACACACACGCACACACACAAACTCACACATTTCTCTTCCTTTCATACTACCACCATATTTTTTGCACTATTTTTTGCACATCGTATTATAAGGTGCACTATAGGGGTGGGCGATATGGCTCTAAAATAATATCACGATATTTCAGGGTATTTTTGCGATAACGATATACTTGGCGATATACTAAAACAGAAAAATAATTGATTAATTTCAGGAATATAGTATAAGAGTATAACAGCATAATCATAACGTGGCAAATTAAATAATATAGCATAAAATAACATAATGCAGCAAATAATACTGCAGAATATTTAGTGCATGCATATAAACTGCAAACTATACCAATTATACAATAAATACACTTAAAGCTTCACAGTAAATAATGGACTACTTTTAAGACAGAGCATCTCTATTATCACGGTATGGCTTTTTAATATCACAATATTTCTGTGTCACGATATATTGTATACGATATAATATTGCCCACCCCTAGTGCACTAACGATAAACATCTATTTTCTGGTCTATATTCATACTCAAGGCTCACTGGATTATAAAGCGCATTTTAAGAGACACTGTGGATAATAATACATTATACAGAGAAACAGATACAGAACTACAGTCTGTAACTATAGAACTATAAAAAGCTCCTATATTGTAAATATAGCTGATAAATTGTGCAGTGTTTATAAAAATGAAGTATGCTGATCAGTGTTTTTATAGCAGGAGTGTGTTAGATGATAAATTATCTACTCGAGGTTCTGAATGATATTGGGATTGTATCAGTATTGTAGCAGCAGATTAGTAGCAGTTTAGATTTGGCTGATATCTGATAATGTGTTTATTGACCTCCGGAAGAACAGAATGTTTAGGTGATGCTGTGCTTAAAATATCTGCATTTTACTCATTTTACTGCAAACAAAAATGGTCCAGATTTAGTGCTATTTTCTACATTTTCAGATATTGGCTTAACCCTTTGAACCACAGCCTATGTTGGTGTGTTTTTTTTTCTCCATTTTTGTCAGTTCTGCTTTCACTTGTTATAACACAGTTATGTTAGGAGACCAGCCACATGCTTTTATTTTTTTTTATTTATACCGGAAGACATTGAGCTGCTCAAAAATGTCTTAATTTGATATGTAAATGCTTCCAGAATTTGTAAATCTTCATGGAATTGATCATGTTTTGATCAAAATTTTACCCATTAATAATTATATATATATTTCTATATTTCTATATTTAATTAAATATATAAATTTTTATATATATATACTTATTTTTGAATGTACACTTCAATGGACTTCAAATCAATTGAATTTTCCTTTCAGTAATAGTTAGATTAGAGTCTATATTAGTTAAAAGTATAAGAATTTTGATGATAGTTCATTATATGGATTATTACTTAGACAGAATACATGAGCAGCACCAGGCAGATTTATTTTTCTTATTTTCCCACCTCTAGGATGCAGATTGCTACGACCTTTAAAGTCATAGCAGTTTGAGTAATTTGGGCCAATCTGGACACTACTGGGTTTATTCAAATGTTATTTAATTTAAGCAAAGTAAGCACATGGATTATGGTGTTTTAAGAAAATGAATGTCTTTATAATTAAAGAATATAGCGGGGAAATATAAGCCTATTCTTGATTTCTCGATTTCTCATAAAACACCTTAGTTCAGCGTGAGGTCAGTGCTATTTTTATTATTTTTTTAAAGACAATAGGGTTCCCTGTTTGTCACAATGTATGAATCATGCATTGACACATTCCTGAGTAATTATGCTGTATAAACAATGCACGATTTTTGATGCAATTTGTGTCAATGGGGTTCTAAGGGTTAAACAGTAGAGAAGGTTATGATGTAGCTAACAGATAATGGAAGCTCTATAATGTAAAGAACATCATTTAATTCTAAAGATAAAAATGTAAATATTTGGATAGTATTGGGTCATTCAGTGTTTATGTATTGAAAGATCAGTTGTTAATGTGATAATTGTATCAGTCGTTGGTGAACAGGCTGCTCTGACTGTGATATAATGTCTCTTCTCTCTGATTTAGTGATGTGGCTGCAGAGACGGAGAGCGATAACCACCTCCGACAGATTAATCAGGAAGCTCACAGAGTGTTCCGCTCCCGCCGCCACATCAGCGAGGACCTGGAGAACGAGCACCTCGACCCCAGAGACCTGGATGACGTACGTCTGACCTTTATCATCTCACATTCTCTACCTTTCAAAACCTCAGGAGAATATTGCAGATATGGGCAATGATTTATTTTTAGATTTATCCATTATTTCAAACATTTACTCTTTTTCTACGTACAAAAAGTTAAGCATTTTTGCTGCTGATATGTTAATATTAACATTAATACAAATGATGATATAGAGGGTTTGCAAATTAAACAATTAAACAAGTGATTTTTTTGCTCAAATATAAGCTTGTTTGGCTCGACAGCGATCCATCGAAATGATCAGATATCCAAAGGTCTATGGACATAATCCATAGACATAGACATAAGGTCTATTTGTCCAAAATCAGATTTACTGACATTTCTGTGTACCTGATTTAAATGCTGGGAAAATACACTAAGTCTTTGTTTCTCAGTCCTCATCCTGGAGTGCGCTGTAAACCCTGAATTAGTTTGAACTTAAATTTAATTAAATATTAAACTACGATGTTTCCAAACATTAGATGGAATCTAATGAATTCCATTCAGATGGAATCTTTGAGTTAAGTCAACTTATAATAGTTTATTTTTAGTTTTAGTGTTTCCATTGGCATCTTTTTGCAAACTAGTTGTATCCCTCAGTTTCTGTCACCCACCTTCAGTGTGTAGTCATTTCCCCAGGCTATGTTAAATAAACTTGTAGATCAAACAAACTCTAACAAAAAAGAAAAATGTATTAAATTGACTAATATTTCATTTATAGTTTTAAGTTTTAAGTTTAATCAACCTAAGTTTTCAGTAAATGTTAAGGAAAAAATATAAGGCAACCAGTTTCTTTAATTTATTTAGGTACATTTAAATCGTTACCGGGGCTGAAGTAGCATTAGCATTAGCTCAGATGTTAGTATTATTGACCTGTAGCACCATTAGCATTAGCAGTAACCAAGCTAGCGCTGTCATTGTTCAGAGTCAAGTAAATTGGACTGTTATCTGCACGTTTACTGTTTTAAAACACATTACATGGGGCAAAGGGCTAGCTAACTTCACCATGGGTTACCAGAACACTCAGGATTTCTCACTGTAGCGCTGTCAGGCAGCATTAGCCGCTTAGCCTTAGTGCTGGGGAAATTTGGGAATCTAAGCTTACTTATTGCTAGGTTCATTGTATTTTTGTTTTTTTAGCCAAACACACCACTGACTTGCTTTACTTGCTGGTTTTTGCATATAAAAAATTTAATCACCCCCTCCCATTTCAGACATGGGACCCAATCACAGAGGAGGACCCGACCCTGATGGGCGAGGCTATACCTGGCCCCTCCAACGCCACGCCCCTAAACCACAACCAGTTCAGCACTCCAGAGTTTTCAGAGGAAATCAGCCTGAGACTGTCCCTCACTCCAGACACCAACGGAGAAATCCCCGGACCCAGCAGCTCCGGGGTGAGGAACGGATAGAGGGATCAGCAGAGGAAGAGGGGATGAGTGGCTGGATTAGTGGATGGATGAATAAATGATTAGATGAGTGGATAGATTATAAAACAGAGAGGATAGATGAATAATTGAATGACTGAGAGGGCAATTGGTTAGACGGATGAATGGATGAGTGAATGAATAGATGAGAACATGGTTGGTAAGATGAATATAAAAGGTAAAAAAAGAGAGAATATGGATGTGCAGTTGGTTGAATGAATAAACGAGGGTATGAATGGATGGGTGAGGGACTGATGGAGAAGAGGAAAAATGTATAAATGAGAAGGGAAATATGAATGGATGGGTGGTTAAATGAATAGATGAAAGGATGGTTGGATAAAGAGAAAGGAGAAAATAAGAACTTAGTAATAGATGATTTAATACACAATTTAAAGTTAGTATGTAGATGAGATGCTGAAGGGAATAATAGAGAAAAAGGGATTTGAATGTATGAAAGAGACTATAAGAATATAAATGGAATTAATGGGTAAATTAATAGATATATTAGTAGATGAATGGATGGACGAAGAAAAGGGAAAAAAGGATGGATGACAGAAAGCAGAATAAATTAATGAATGGAAAATCTGATAGATGGATAAATAATTAAATATGAAAATTTATAAATAAATGAATTAATAAATGAATAGAAAAACTGATAGATGTATGCATAATTAAATATGAGTGCTGATGAATGAATGAACAAATGAATAGAAAAACTGATGGATAAATAAATATGAGGGTTTATGAATTAATGAATAGAAAATATGTTAGAAGGATAACTAATTCAATATAAGGGTTAATGAATGAATAGAAAAACTGATAGATGGGTAAATAATTTAATGTAAGTTAAATTAAATTAATAAATATAGAAAATGTGATATAGACAAATAATTTAATATGAGTGGATGAATGAATGAACACATGAGTAGAAAAGCTGGTAGATGGATGAATAATTATATATAAAGTTTGGATGACTGGATGAATGAATTAATTAATTGAAAAACTGATGAATTAAGCGCATTAAGGATTAAGGATTAATAATTTATTTGCACATTATTTGCTTGTGATTCAGTTTCATAAGTAATATTTTATAACTGTGTTCTCAGACTGACAACATTTGGGCTGTTAAACTGTTCCTATTACACAGTATTATACATGAAGTGTGAATATTAGCCTAGCTAATACACACACACACATACACACACACACACACACACACACAAAGCATGATGGCAAGAGAGCTGGCTTTTTTGGGTTTTTTTTTCTTCTTTTTTTTAATAAAAACAGAAAGGCTTTATTATTTTAGTCTCCCAAAAATACAGGGTATTGACACCACTAATATTAATATAATTCAGTTTTGCCTGTCTATCACGGATGAATTTATCTACATTTAAATAACCATTATTAAAGCTTGAGTCTTAAGAAAATACAAAAAATCAATTACAATTAATCACAGCTTTTTGATTAATTGAAGATTAACCGCTATAATGATAATCTCTCTTTCACTCTGTGTTCTGTCTCTTCTCTCAGTCTCTCATCTCGTCCAGACTGCGCTCCTCCAGTATGACCGATGGCGTCAGCGACCAGGCCCAGCCTCCACCCCCGATGGTACGCTTCATCTTCTTCTTCTGCCTCTTCTCCTCCTGTTCCTCACATCCTTCCTTCACTGCTCTCTGCATGAGCTGCTCACACACTTCCCCTCTCAGTGATTCACTCATATACACACATACACACACACGCATGCACGCACACATGCACACACTCCACTCTCTTTTCTCTGGCTCCTGGGTGAGTCATGAGAAGACCCTGTACAGGACAGAGATCTTCAGATAAATGCACAGCACACTGTATAGGCAGTGGCTGTATATGTATAGCTGGCGTATCAAAGTGATTCCAATCCTGGTATTGGTTTAATTAGTCGATGCTTTTGTTTGATAGTGATTCCTGCCCTGTAAGAATGCAGAGTGAAAGCAGGTGTGTGAGTCATGCAGCTGGTAGAACAACCCATTAACTGTAACAACCTGTGGCTTCACATTTACGCCAGGTATTGATTCTCCTCAGTACATTCTGTTCAGGGATTAAGGATTTCTAAAGTGAAACCTCTCATTGTCTCAGCTGCAGTTTCATTTTAAGACCATTATAAGCCGTGTATATAATCATAGTACAGTAATATATTATAGCTTCATACATACAGTAGCATTTTGACGTCACTTTAAAAAGCAACATCTGGGCGCATATACAGCTCTGGGAAAAAAAATATGAGACCGCTTAAATATTATGAATTTCTTTGATTTACCAAATTGAAAACCTCTGGAATATAATCAAGAGGAAGATGGATGATCACAAGACATCAAACCAAACTGAACTGCTTGAATTTGCAGAAAATGAGAAATGGCTAAAATAACAAAAAAGATGCAGAGTTTCCAGACCTCAAATAATGCAAAAAAAAAGTTCATATTCATAAAGTTCAGAAATCAATATTTGGTGGAATAACCCTGTTTTTTAATCACAGTTTTCATACATCTTGGCATGTTCTCCTCCACCAGTCTTACACACTGCTTTTGGATAACTTTATGCCTTTACTCCTGGTGCAAAAATTCAAGCAGTTCAGCTTGGTTTAAAGGCTTCCTCTTCATTAAATTCCAGATGTTTTCAGTTTTGTAAAATCAAAAACTCATTATTTTTAAGTAGTCTCTTATTTTTTTCCAGAGCTGTATATATATATTTCCATTTTTAGTTCAAAACCAACAATGCGACATATGGTGGTACAGTATATTATTGGGTTAATATTGATATATTCACAACTGTCTACAAGATACAATAATAATAATAATAATAATAATAATAATATAATTCCTTTATAAAAAAATCTATAAATAGTTTTTTAGATAATTTTTTTTAAAAGTGGTGCTGCTTAAGAGTGTAGACTTTGGAAAATTATGTTGTATAAACATTGTAATTAAAGAAGCAGCATTACAACTTTATTCCACCATCTCAAACAGCATCATCCAGTGCAGTTTACACAAGAATCACACCAGGAGTGCAGCTGTTATTAAAAAAATATATATTATTTAGATACAAAATGAGATATTAGTATTGCGAGATCATCATGCTGTGCGGATGTTTTTGGTATTACAAACTGATAATTTAACAATGTAATATTTATAGTTTCATCATATCGTATCATATATGGAGATTTGAATATTATTTAGACATAATACTCAACCTCTGAAGCCAGGCTAATATTGCTAATGAAGACTAAGGGCTCTGTACTGGATTGATCTCTCTGCTGTTGTGTGAAAACAAAGCGAAGTGGTGGTGGAGTTCCATGTGTGTGTGTGTGAGCTGTTTGTTTGTGTATATTTAGCTGTGGAGTCAGAGGTGTGTGTGTGTGTGTGTGTGTGTGTGTGTGTGTGTGTGTGTGTGTGTGTGTGTGTGTGTGTGTGTAGTCGCGTGGCCTGTCAGAGGTGGAGCGTAAGGGTAAAAACTCTGTGTGTGAGTCAGTGTGTGTGTGTGTGTGTGTTAAACGATGCTGCTGGCTGATCTGTGTGGTTGGCTGGTGTTGTGTTTTACTCGCTGATGAGAGGAAAGAGATTTTTATCTGTTTACTGATTTAAGTGTATTTATTCATTTATTTTTATTTATTTATTTATATATTTATTTAATCTAGTCATATCATCGTCAAAAGCCTAAAAGTTTAGTATGGCTATGCTGTTTATTTGAATATTTAAGAACATTTTTTGTGGATATTGAAACCATGTCGTTCTCCAGCAGGTAAGACTGAATTGTGTGTGTGTGTGAGAGAGAGGGGATTCTGGGAAATGTAGTTCAGGTTTATTGGTGTGTGGATTTTGGGGTCCTAGCAACAGCAGTGTAATTAAATGGTCTTTCCTGTGGAATAGGAAAAGTATTTGTAAAAAGTACTAAGTGACAAAAATATTGAAGTATTTCTTAGAGATTTCTGTTGTGCCTGTTTGGGCGAATACTAGAATTAGTATTAAGAGAACTATCTCTTATGAGCTCTGAAAAAAAATAAGAGACCACTTCAGTTTCTGAATCAGTTTCTCTGATTTTGCTATTTATAGCTTTATATTTGATTAAAATGAACATTGTTGTTTTATTCTATAAACTACAGACAGCATTTCTCCCAAATTCCAAATAAAAATATTCTCATTTAGAGCATTTATTTGCAGAAAATTAGAAATGTCTGAAATAACAAAAAAGATGCAGAGCTTTCAGACCTCAAATAATGCAAAGAAAACAACAAGTTCATATTCATAAAGTTTTAAGAGTTCAGAAATCAATATTTGGTGGAATAACCCTGGTTTTTAAACATAGTTTTCATGCATCTTGGCATCATGTTTTCCTCCACCAGTCTTACACACTGCTTTTGGATAACTAATCAAGCAGGTTTGATGGCTTGTGATCATTCATTTTCCTTTTGATTATATTCCAGAGGTTTTCAATTTGGTAGAATCAAAGAAACTCATCTTTTTTTAGTTGGTCTCTTATTTTTTTCCAGAGCTATAGGTTTATGTTCATCCACAACAGTACTGGGCTGTTTAGACTGCTGGGTTTTATACTGAATCACACATGTATTATACAATATATCTTGCATAATACTCACAAGGCCTTTGTATGTTTTATATAAGTTTATTGTTAAATTAAAGCAATTTACACAAAATGAATGAGTAATTAGATAACTAAATCAATTAGTTTGTTGTGTAGTATTGGAATGTGGACAATATGGGACTTCTTATATTGTATTGTGAGAAATTTAATTATGGATTAAATTATGCTTTTTTTAAAACATATTTATATCATCAGTGTTGAACTGGATAAATTAAATTGCAGGACATTTTGAATATAAAATGTATTAAGTAAAATATTCTCCTAGCAGTGTTTTTTTTTATTGAATACTGCTGCATTATGTCTGCATGTCATAATATTGTGATATTGTGATAAGCTTAAAATGTCTATAAATATCACAATACAGTATATATTTACCATATCACTCAGTGTAATTTTAGAATCATTTATCTGATGTAAGAATACACAGCTGCCCACAGATTGACCAAAAAGCCAAAACAAAGTTGTGTTTGCATCATATGTTTTGCTGACATAACATGTGATGGTCTAATAACAAAATCCGCCTTCATTTCCTGTGACCGGCAGGATTCTGGTGTAATCTTTCCTCTCACATCACAGAGTGGTGAAGGCAGCGCTGCTCTCTAAACTGATTCCTCTGGGATAAATTGAATTCATAAAGCTGATGGCAGCAGCTGAAATAAGGCAGTGTGTCAGTTTCGGTTAGCGTCAGGCGGCGCGACCGCTGTAGAACAGGCTGGGCAGAAGGCGAAGTTTACGCTCTGGTTTTGGGTGTATACACAGCGTACGTTTTCACAAAATAAAGAAAGCACTGCTGTTGTGTGTGTTTTAAGTTTCTATAGTGGCGAAAGTTTTGTAGATCTACAAGTCTTGTAGATTTGGTGGATTTGAGTTTTTCTAGAACACATTTTGATGACATTTTCATTTGTTTATATATTTATGTATTTATTTGTCTTATTTATTAATAATGCACTTAAGATTTCCATTAAAGAATTGGAAAAAATATATATTTGGATTGGATGGAAAAGTATCTTTTTATATATATTTTTCTGTTGCTAGTCAGTACAGATGTATTTAATCAGTTTAACTGTTGATCCAGCTTGTGTTTGACTATCTGTTTTTTATATATACAGTAGAAAAGCTGTTTTTTTTATCTGTGTACTTACGTGCTGTATTTAGTTGGTGATTCTTAGCTTTTTTTTAGATTTTTGTATTTCTTTATATTTAGAAAAGTCAGCTTTTCTTGTATGGATATTACACAGTGCCACTAAAAAGTATAAAAGTATATTTCCTTTGTTTTTTGCTTTTTTTATCATAGTTATTTTTTTACGTCAGTTTAACAAGCACATTTTAATATCAGACAAATATTACCTGAGTAAATCTAAAAATATTTTTTTAATGATTTAACTCGAGCGGACAACAGTGAGAGCTATTATTCTTCAATTACAGCAAGTTTTCCAGGGCTGAAGCAACAAATCAGCCCCAGAACTTCACACTACCACCCCCATGTTTGACTTTTAGTACAGTATGATATTCTTTTTCTGAAATTGCGTTAGTTTTTCGTTAGATGTAACAAGACAAACACCGTCCAAAAAGTTCAAAAGGATCATCAAGATGTTTTTTGGTTTTCACCAGACACTTTCTTATGATTAAATCATAAACACTGAACTTAAACGAGGCAGATGAGACCTGCTGTTCTTTAGATGATGATCTGGGTTCTTTTGGGGCCTCCTGGATGAGTGGTCCATACCCTTTTGGAGTAATTTCGGTAGGCCAGTTACTCCTAGAAAGGTTCACCACTGTTTTATGTTTTCTCTGTTTGTGAATAATAGCTCTCACTGTGGTCTGCTTTTTATATTTATATTTACATTTGCTTTTTATAATTACTCAGGTTATCTTTTTCTGATATTAAACTTTGTTTAATATTCTGAAAAATATAAGTATGACCAAAAAGAAAAAAAAAACAACAGAAATATTTTTTCCAGCACTGTATATTATATATTTAGGTGGTAAATTATGATTTTTAGATTTGTATTTCTGTATTTTATATGTAAACAGCTCATTATGTTTTTTATTAGGTTTCCGTTTTAGTGTGATCTGAAGCCTGGTTTCATTTTTAGCCATGAGTTTTCATTGTGCATCATTATGACTAATAGTTAAAAAAGTAATTAAAGACTTGTATATTGATGATATGTGATATTATTGACACTAGTGATCTTATTATTTAGTTTCCTGTAATCATCTTCAATGATCTTCTCAGCTTTGTATCCTCCTTTCCTGCTCCAATCATTTTAAAACCTGTAATCGAACATCGATCACCTGATTGCTGATGCTGCAACAAGAAGAAGCCTTACTCATACCCCTCCCTCCCTTTCCAACACCTGTTTCACTGCACTGTCTACCAAATCACGAATCACCCCCTCCCCCACCCCCAAAATCCTCCATTCATTGAATCATGGCTGTCCAGCTCTGCTCACAAATGCAATCTTGCTTACCTCCTCCTGCAGCGAAGTACTTTAGCCCCCCTACCTTCATTTTATGCTGAAATGCCAAAAGTCTTGGGACTGGAACTATCGTATCGTATCATATCCCATGACTTTTGCCATGTCCCAGGTAAGCTTTAAAAAAAAGTATGCACTGATCAGTGGGATATGTGTGGGGGTCTACAGCATTAAATGTGAATGTCATTTCCACCAGTGTCACTTATCGGTACGCATGGACAATTCTAACCAGATGCCACCGGTCACAATCATTACCAAAGACACCGCACTGCACAGTCCACACTTCTATAACACATTCATGGTACACACATGACACTATGGACAGAGGAATGTTACATTTTCAAACAACTTAAAAAAAAATCTAATCTTGCCTCACTCCAACTCACTTAATTCACTCACAAGATAACACCTCTATAAAAGCACCTACTGTTCTGTGAAAAAGTTTTTGCCCTTTACAGATTATTTTTTTTATTCTTACATTTTTCAGATTATCGAAACATATCTAAACTTTAATATCAGACAAATATAACCTGACTTAATGTAAAAAGCGTTTTTTTTAATTATGTTTAAATTATTTTTTTAAGGAAAAAAGGCTATCCAAACCTACCTGACCCTATGTGGAAAAAGTAATTGAGAATATCTGTCCATAAGTTAATGATATTAATCTCAGGCACGTTTGGGTTGTGCAGCAGGACAATGATCTGAAGCACACCAGCAGGTCCACCTCTGAATGGCTCAAAAAAAAACTTTTTAACATAGGATAAGGTTGGTTTGAATAGATTTTCCTTTAATTAATGAAATTATCATTTAAAAACTCCTTTTTTTAATTATTAGGTAATCTTTGTCTGATTTTAAAATGCCTCTTAACAAATCTCTGTAGGGGGAAATACTCTTTCACAGCACTTTATATTAAAACACACATGCCCATTAATTGCTACCTCAGGGGACCGCTTAGGACAGTGTGTATAAGTTGTGAGGTGTTATCGTTTAAGTGAGGCTGAACACTAGCCAGCGTTCATATATCAAGGTAATGTGAATTCTTATTATTTTGATTGTGGGTGTCAGATGAATGATACCAGCAGTACATCAGAAATAAAGGCATTACCACCTACAGTGGACAGCTCAGTGCAGTGACTGACTGTGTCTGGCTAGAACTGTCCATATTTATAGAGGGCTTCCTGTTGTGTTGAGAGACAGTAAAATAATAATTTGTGGGTGGAGTTTGATTTACTCAGTTATCAAATATCCTTACCTTAAATTCACTCCAGCTCTAAACACACCTGATCACAAAATCACCCCCTCCCCTCTCTCTGATTCTGAATCACCCCTTCCTGCCCACACCCATCTGCAGCCCACCTCTCAGCCCCCCTTTTTGCCCCTTTGCCTTCGCACCACAACCCCCCAATGGGCATTTCGTAACCCAGCTGTTGTTTGCCAGCAGAACTCCCAGTCCAGACGAGCCCGAGCCCAAACGGTCACAGGCGTAGAGGAGTCCATGGTAATGTCCACATGCATATATATATATATTTATATATTCTTCCTCCATGAGTGCACTTTTCCTCCATCCCTCTCTCTCACACACTCTGTCCCTCAGCCTTTTCCTCTGGTGGCTGTGGTTTCTTTCTTTTTGGATTTATTGTGGATATTTTTAATGATGATACCTTGATGTGTCATGTTGATAATTTATATAGAAAAGCCCATGGTCATGTTCATGTGTGTGTTCCACCTCCATTTCTCTATATTTCTCTAAATATCTCTACCTTTCTCTTACATTACTCTCCTTTCCCTCCTGTTTTGGGGTACATTTGTTGTTTCTGGGTGCCATTATGCCATTATTTACAGGGTGATATTTGAACAGCACTTTAAGTTTATCATTTTTGCTTTTTGTTATTAGACTCTCAATAGTTCCAATATAGTACCAGTCAAACGTTTGTACTTAAATTGTGTAAATGAACACTGAAGTCATCCAGACTCTGAAGGAACACAAAAGGAATCATTTAGTAACTTAAAACTATTAAACAAACCAAAAAATACTCCGTGGAGCATTTAGGTTTAAGTTCTTATCTGTGAAGCTGTTAATTTGTGGTTTCTGAGGCTGGTTACTCTGATGGACTTATCCTGTACATCAGAGGAAACTCTCGATCTTCCTTTCCTGGGTTGGTCCTGATGAGTGCCAGTTTCATCAATAATGTTTGAGGGTCTTTAGGACTGCACTTAAGGATACTTTAATTTTATATTTTTTATATATATTTTGCTACTTTGATTCATCTTAAATATTAAATATATTCTGTTATGTTTAAAACCTTTTTTTAACTATTTTTTCCCCTTCAGAGTTTGGATAATTTTAGTATTAATCTACAAAGCAGAACATTTTAAAAATAATAAAAAAAAACACTAAATTTAAGGTGTGTCGAAACTTTTGACTGGTACTGTATATTCCTCCTTTTTGCTTCATGCTGGTGTGTCGGGTTTGAAACACTCATTTTCCTCCATTGTGCCTCAAATTCAGCATCCTCCACCCTCCACCCTCCACTGCAGGCCAGGGTGCAGGTCATGAAACACGTGGTGCCCAGCTTGAACTGTGTTAACATGAAGTGAAGTGTGTTTGTTGTGAACGTGGTGTGTGTAGTACTGGTGTGTGTATTGTTGTGTACCAGTGTGTATTTGCTTGTTCTGTATATAGAATAGTTGTTTTAAAGCTCTGCAGTTGTGTTATATATATTTTTAATAATTACTTAAAAAGTGATTCATGTTTGCTTTTCTTTTGTATTTTATATTTACAATAATTAATTTCTGTATTTTATATGTAGATTTTCTATTCAGAATTGTGATTTTTAGCTTTTAATTTTTGTTTTATATTTATATGGCCATTTTAGCTTTTCAATTGTGGATTTAAGTTTAAGATAGACATTTTTGTTTTAGATTTATTTATTTATTTTTTATATTAGAAGTAATTGTTTAGCTTTTCATTTAAGAATTTGCCTTTAAATGCCAAAAAAATCTATACTTACTTAATATTGTTTTTTTTTTTTTTGCTCTATTTATATTAGAAGTATTTATTTTTTATTTCTAAACTGGAATTTTTATCTTTTGATTTTTGTGTTTTAATATTTAGATGGTGCTTTTTAATCTGTTTAGTTCTGTAATGTGATTTATTGATTGCTGCGTTTTTCAGGAGGCTTTCTCTAATTACTCCATCACACGCTCAGCATCACTCACTCATAATCAATTCAGTTGATCAGCAGACCTGTTCAGCAGCAGAAGCTGGATCCCTGTGTGTGTGGCAGCTTTTGGCGCATCCTCCTGATCTCCCATCAGTCCACAGCTCCTCAGCTGATTCAGTGGAAGCGGTTTGTGTGTGTGTGTTTCTACCCCTGCAGTGCTGTTAATTTGTGTGTGTGTGTTTTCCTCTGCCCCGCCCCCCCAGTCTCCGTCAGCAGTGTATGCTGCCACCACTCCGGGTTTGCCACCAGGCTGGGAGGAGAGAAAGGACACTAAAGGCCGAACGTATTACGTTAACCACAACAACCGCAGCACCACCTGGACACGCCCCATTTTACAGGTACAATACACTGACCACCTGAAGACCCTGGAGCACTGCTGTTATTCTCTGTTCTAGTCTCTCACTTCTGATTTTGCTCTCTCTTCTTTTTTTAAAGAGTTTTAATTTAATAAACTATATAAAAACTGAATAAAACAAATTAATCAAATTATATGTTTTAGGGGTACAAGAAGATATCAACATACTACTAATACTATTAATTATGATCAGTCAACCTTTATTAAAAACTCTGATTACATTAAGGGTGACCCTCATTTACAATGTGTATATATATATATATATATATGGATTGAAAAATGAAAATATTAAGATATTAATCAAGTAAGATAAATAATTTAAGCAAACAATTTAAACTAGCTTTTAAAATAGTACCATTTTTAAATATCAGATAAAAAAAATAGATAAAAGTGTAAAATATTACATATAAAACTATAGCTAAGCATTGACAAAATAATCAGAATAAGTGACAGGAGAAAAACATATAAAAATCATATTAACTTTAACTGACAGGACATTTCAAAATATAATACATTATAAATTTAAACATCAGGCTTATTTTTCTCAGTCAGCTTTATAAGGTAGAGTCACCTGGAATTTAGGCTTTTAGTTAACAGCTGTGCTAAATTTATCAAGAGTTAATTGAATTATTATTTGTTTGAGAGCATCAGTTGTGAAAAGGTACATTTGGTATACAGTGAATAGCTCTATTTGATTAATGTTCTAATCCAAATAATGGCAAGAACTACTTAATTAAGTAAAGAAAAAAAAGATTTTAAGAAATAAAGGTCAGAAAATGCGAAAAATTCTAAGAACTTTGAAAATATCCTAAAGTGCAGTTGCAAAGACCATTAAAAACGTTATGGATATGATGAAACTGGCTCTCATCAGGACTGTCGAAGGAAAGGAAGAGCGAGAATTCATCAGTTATTACTAAACTCAGAAACTGCAAGATAAGATCACCTAAATGCTTGGTATTCTGGTACATGATTCTTTAAGCATTCCTTTATAGTTTGGTTGACTTTTACAGGATATTAATTTACAATGTAGAAAAAATATATATCTAAAACATTGAGTGAGAAAAATATTTTTTTTACTCCCAATTAGTTCCCAAACATTACTATAACCAAATCCCAAATGTGAAAGGTGCCTCCATACTTTTGAAGGACAGGGTATGAACAAAGCTAAAGCCTCTTAGTACAAATTAACTACACCGTTTCTTTCTTTCCTCCGACTGTGATCCGATTCAAGATTTGAAGTGTGTGAGAGTTAATTAGTCAGTTCCCTCTTGCCAACTGTGGCGCTCCCAAGCTAATTAGCATCCTGCTAATCCCTCTCTTCTCCTGCTAATCCCTCTCTTTTTGTCTCAGCACACTGAAGATGGAGCGGCCAGTTCCTCAGCTGGAGCAACAGGGGGCGCCACCCCTTCTACCCCCTCATCCAGCGGCCACCTGAGTGAACCCCAAATGCGGCGCCCCCGTAGCCTCAGTTCCCCCACTGTAACCCTCTCCACCCCCCTAGAGGTGAGAGCATCGCTCCTGGTGTCCAAACTTTCTGCCCAACACCCGTCCATCCACCATGACTGCTTTTTTAGAAGGGCTGCACAATATTTGTTGATATATACACTTTATTCTGCATGCTGACAAGAATGCAGCCATGTTAGTTTATTTGTTTGTATAATGTACACTATAAGGCGCACTATCAATAAACTTCTGCTACAGCTTGATAATACTCACCTCTGAACAATGAAAGAGCTAGTGCTTATCGCGGTTAGCGGATAATGCTAATACTGCTCTAGCAGTGCTAGCCTGGGTTAGCAGCAGGCTACAGGCACAGATATATACTTTCCTCTGAACAGTGAAAGAGTTAGCACTTAGTGTGACTAATGGCTAATCCTAATGCTGCTCCAGTCTCTGTGCTGGAGAAACTTTACTAAAACTCAGAGTGCCTGTACTGCTTCTTAATTCTTGACTGGTGAAATTTAGGTGCACTGATGATTTTTGGAAAAATTAAAGGATTTTAAGTGCGCAAAAAAAAAGCATTGTTACCAACACAACACAAAAAGTTTGCAGTGTTGCGGAGCTTCGTTTAACTTACATTAACCGCCTTTCACAGATGAGGAGCTACGTCTGTGATTGAAGACATTTTAATGTAAAAGATCCAACCAAATGTTCATACGTCTGCTCTTACCATTCTGTGGAGGGAAGCCAATATCAGAACAATCTTACCCAGAGAAATTACTTGTTTCTGATAAATGGATGCTTTTGGACGTTTACGCAGAAGTTGAAAGTGCTCCGCTATGTGCCTTAGGTTTGAGGCAGAAGTATAAATTGACCTTAACAAAAAGCCAGGAGTCAAGGTGCACAATATGCAAATGAGCCTCTAATCAACCACCTTGTCCTGGCCAATCACCAATCAGTCAACAAGATGTTGTTATTTTGATTAGAAAAATGCAGGTCAGTCTGAAAAGTGTTTTCAGCAATATTCAGTAATATAGTGTTTTCACAATACTAGTATTTTTTTTTGTCCATGATGTGCAGCCCTCATGTCTCTAATGTCTCTCTCCTGTCCTCTTACCCCTTATCACTTTAACTTCCACCCTCCTTTCTTCGGCAGGTTTACCTGTCCTGCTGTTTCTGCCTGTTTTCCCTCCTGTCTAACGTCTGTTTTTAAGCATCACCACTTTTTATTAACCATTCTTTATTCATGTTTATTTGTTAAAACATCTTTTAATTCATCTGATCGACATGTGTTCTTCTTTTTATTATATCAGAATTTGGTTTATTTGACATTTTCTAACATACAGAACTGTTACATAATTTCACAGATGATCTGAGAGTTTTAAAAAAATTCATATTAAATGTGAAAAAGTACTTTTTTTGTTAACAATTATATTAGCTTTTATTGGTTGGTCTACAGCAGAACTCAGCAATTAATATTGCAATGATTCCTCAGGAAAGCTGAGGTGATTGTAGCTGGTTAGCTTTTAGCCTTTCTGGGTTTGACTTTTTCAAGTTTAAAAAACAAGCCAGCGTGTTTCTGATGTTTGGATCAGATGAGGGAGTCCACTTTGTTTCTGAGATGATGAAGAGAAGCAATAAGAAAATCTAATGTTTACTTTGTTAGCATTTAGCCTAGCACAGATCCATAGTTGCCTCTTTAGCTTTCAGTACTAATGTCTGCTTGATTTGTGTAGGAAATGGAAAAATGAATCATTTCTTATTTCAGACCGCCGACCCACCAGCTCCACTCATTTTTTTTATTCCTCCCCTCTTTTAATGGTATGGGGTTTGATGCAAGAGGCCTGGTGCCTTGAAGTCAATTTCCTGGTCTGTCTGCTCCCAGCCTTTCATTTACCTTTAATTGGATTGGCTTTAGCTGACTAAAACAAAAAACTCAACATGAACACATCTTCAGCCCCTCTGGCCAGAGGATGAGGATGCTTTCCACAGAAAATGTGGATTTTTCTCTTATTTTGCAAATATTGGCTTGATAATAGTTTTTAATAATAATAATACATCCACACAGCAGGTAAAATTGGGTTTTAGGTTACATTTAAATGGTCCCATTTTCCCAAATCCCATTTTCCCAGAAAATCCATGTCTTTTTGCCTTTTCACTTCTTTTAAATGTATCTGAAATTTGTCTGAACAGTTTATATTCAGTTTATAGTTATGTTTGCACCATGTTTAATATAATAGCTGCATGTACGACTGAAGGGGGCTGCTTACTATTTATTATAAATTATTAAATGTGAATTAAACAATAGCTTGCATATCACTTAAAATGGTGATGTTTGTTTATAACGATAAACTGAAGTTATGTAAGAACTAAAGATTGAAATCAGGAATTAATATCAATATTATTAATAATTTTACGGTATCGCCCAGCCTTAGTTTCAACATTTCTTGCCCATCCAGCATCGTTTCTCATTGTTTTTTTTTTCTTACTCCATTTCCCCTCCCCCCTTTTAAATCTACTCCACTACTCGTAAAAGATTCAGTGTGCTACAGAAGCGTAAAGATAACCAGCATTAAAGGAAGCAGTTATTTTTATACTTTTAGCCTGATGTTCCCCCCCTTTCCCTCACCCAGTGTTCATCAGGGGAGAGAAGCTGTATCTTTTAAAGAGTCTTGGCACAGAAAGCACCGTGGCGGCGGACCCCTTAGGAGCTGTCTGGAGGTCATGACCTCAAACATGCCATGTTGAAATCTTGCATCACTCTGCTGAAGCAGCTTTTGCAGCTGTTGGACGTATCCGATTCGGTGCTTCAGTCTTTGCGTGTGTGTTTGCACACTTGCGCTCGTGTGTGTGTGTGTGTGTTTGCACACTTGTGCGCATGTGTGTGTATTTGAACACTTGTGTGTGTGTGTGAGTGTGGAGGATTTTTCTCCATTTTGGCAGCAGGTATGAGCTGACGCTGTGTGAAACCTGCTCCCTGCCATCAGGGCTGCTTTACCATTTGCTGTTCCTGCTGCTGAGATCCTGCCAGGATTCTCTTCCTCGCTGGGCTGGGAGATCAGAGTTTGTTTTCTCCTCGTTTGACACTTTTTTTTGAAGCATTCTTTCAAGCTGTCCATTCAGATCTGAGTAAAGAACTGTTCCAAATCACTGCTATCATTTGTATCTGAATGTTAAATTCGGACAGAAAAAAAAAAGAGAAAGAAAAATGATTTGTGCTTTTGAAGCAGTTGGTCTAGCGATGATATCAGTACTATCTATCCTCCACTGTGACAGATTGAGGTTTAATTCTCTGTACAGGCAAGCCCACAATTCTGCACCAATGAGAGTCCTTTGGCAAGAATCCTAAGGCCCAATCCCATTTCATCACTTAGCCCTAACCCTCCGTTAAGCTGTACGCTCACTACAAACAGAGGGCTATGAGAATCACTGGCAAGATGGTACTGGCACAAGAGACCAAAGAAACCCACAAATTAAAGTATATTCCTTGTTAAAGATGATGATAAACACTATATTACCATAGTTTAATGTGTTGTTCCAGTGTTTTATGGCCATTTTCTTCGTAACAAGCAAAAAAATGCTAGTAGTTTGTTTAAGTAGTTATCTCAATATACAACTGATTCAGACAATTTTTTTTCATATGCATCATTGCATCAATATTTTATTCTTATACTGGTTTTTGACAGGAGAAAAAAAACACGACAACCTGTGTGTTTGGTGTTTTCTGATGTTCTTTATCCTCAAGTTTTTACAAAGTTCTGAAAAGTATTTACCTTCATTACTCTGTAGTTTATAGAAAGTATAGAAACTAGGGTTTTAAAAACTTCTGAAGAAGTTAAAGGATCAGCTTAAGCTTTTTACTCTGTAAGTAAAAATGTAAAAGTACTGGTTACAAAGTATTTGTTAGTAAATAGTATTTATCTCTGTGATATTAAGGGCTGATGTGTGGTTCGGTATTTGGCATTATCTTTGATGAGAAGAGTGGTGGAGAATATGCTGGATAAGAGATGTGTGCTGTGTTTATAACTTACCTTGGCAGCCCTGAGTGGATTAATTAGAGTAATAACAGAAACACACGGTGGAAATAAAGTGCGAGAGGTATAGCTGGTGAAGAAGCAAAGGAAAAGAAAAAGAGAGATGGAGAGAAAACCTGCGAGAGCACTCTGTAATTAGAGCGAGGAGAAGCAGGAGAATGTGTTGGAGAACTGAAGAGCGCGAGAGCATGAGCGAGGGAGAGAGAGCGAGAGAGGAATAGAGGTGAAATCCTCTGATTCAGGTGGTAATTAAAAACATCGTCAGGATTAAAAAAAGTTGTTACGAAAGTTCCTGCCTCTGTTACGTAAGCTAAATTACTTACTGATGCGAGGCCCTGTTTTAATACCCCTCATTAAAGTCATAATTACATGAAATAAGATTAGGTAGATTTTAAGTCCGGCTTAATGAAGAAACCCACATAACGTAAAGCAAAATATGCCAGTCATTAATGATGGTGAAGAGCAGGGTTCTTCAGGCCGGTACCATAGAAGAACCGTCCCTCTACTCTACAAAGACCCATCACCATAAATAGCTTATCAGAAAAGAAGACTTCTTTAAGTTTGAATGCCTCGACATTCCATTTCTGTAATGTTCAGTTCTGTAGCACACTGCAAAAATAAAGATTTTGGCAAGATATATCCTATTTTTGTTGTTTGTTTTTTTTCTCTCATGAGAAAATATTCAACTTCTATATATTTATAAAACAGATAATTGTTTTTAAGCTCTTTTTTTAACTAAAATTAAATACATTTATTTTTAGAATTAAGCAAAATTCAATAAGACATAGTTAGTAAATCATTTAAAACAAACACAGGGAAGTCTGAAGTAAGTTCTGAAGTAAGTATCTTATATTATATATAAATTCATACACAGCTCTGAAAAAAAAAGAAGAGACCACTAAAAAAATTGAGTTTCTTTTTTATTTATTTAATTTGACCAAATTAAAAACCTCTGGAATATAATCAAGAGGAAGATGGATGATCACAAGCCATCAAATCAAGCTGAACTGCTTGAATTTTTGCACCAGGAGTAAAGGCATAAAGTTATTCAAAAGCAGTGGGTAGGACTTGTGGAGGAGAACATGCCAAAATGCATGAAAACTGTGTTTAAACCAGGATTATTCCACCAAATATTAATTTCTGAACTCTTAAAACGTATGAATATGAACTTGTGTTCTTAGTCTGAAAGCTCTGCATCTTTTTTGTTATTTCAGCCATTTTTCATTTGTCAAATGACAATATTTTTATTTGGAATTTGGGAGAAATGTTTTTCGATGTTTATAGAATAAAACAACAATGTTCATTTTACTCAAACATATACCTATTAATACTTATAGTAGCGTGATATCATTGTTATTGTGTGTTAAGGGTTTATCTAATAACTCTTCCTTCTTGTTGCAGGGAGCCAATAACATTCAGCTACAGCGGGCAGTGAAGGACACGCTGTCGAACCCTCAGTCACCCCAGCCCTCGCCATACAGCTCCCCTAAATCCCAACACAAAACCACACACAGCTTCCTGCCCCCCGGCTGGGAGATGAGGATCGCCCCCAACGGAAGGCCCTTCTTCATCGACCACAACAGCAGGACCACCACATGGGTAAGATCAGCCACCGTGGGCGTAAACTGATATACACTCAGAACCTCACAGTAGATAAAAGCTTTTAAAGATGGGCCCATTTTATGGAAAACACATATATTAAAAGATGAGCATATATTGGAAGATGAATAAAATAGTTGCCCCAGAAAGAATATGTTGGATTTCAATGCTATTCAGAAGCAAGGCAAATAAAGGTTACCTGTAACAATAAATGATGAGAAATTTAGATATTTAGGCAACTTCTGTTCATATTTATTGAGCTACATATACAGAAGTAGTGTGTAATGCATGTGTAAAGCAATATGCCAGATTGATTACAGTCTCAGTTTCTCCGCAATTTATCTGGCCAATTCAGCTGCTACTCTGCTGTATATCCCCCAACACAAGGAGGGTGAAGACACACCTCCTTCGACACATATGCAGTCAGCCACCGCCTGTTTCAAACTGCTGCTGATGCAGCATTGCTGAGTAGCATCACAGCGCTAAAGCTCGGAGGAAAGCGTAGCACTTCTGTTTTGATACATCAGCTCACAGATGCAGCCTTGTGCTGAGCGACATCACCCTAGAAGTAATGAGGGGAAAGAGCGCCATCTACTGTACCTACCCAGAGAAAGCAAGGCCAATCATGCTCTTTCGGGGCTCTGGCAGCTGATGGCAAGCTGCATGACCGGGATTCGAACAGCGATCTCCTGATCATAGTGGCAGCGCTTGAGTGCATGAGATGGACATGAGAGGAACTTCTACAACTTCATGCCGAGATGGCTAGCATGTTGCGTTACACAGGCACTACACACTACTTCTGTTTTTTTATTTATTTTTCTGGTAAGCTTTATCTTTCTTCCGAATATCTTTACAATAAGACTGAAAACTTACTTCTGGGTGTAGCTGTTTTTTATGAAGATTGTCTGTCTGTCTATATGTCTGTCTGCCTTATTTGTTGGTTTGTTTTTGAGGCAGGAAATGAAGTCTGCTTTGAGTCCTGATAATCTTTATTGGAAAAGGACTTAAAAGAGACCAGCAGTGTAATGATAAAGACACAGTCCTCTACAATCCCAGCACTCTGTGTTTTCCATTTCCACACTCTGTCGAGAGTGTTTACAGCCCTGAAAGAAAGTCATTGCTGTTTTTCTGTTGCTCATTAGTCAGCATGTCCTGCATTCCCACGCTGGTCAGCTAGTATACACCCCCATCACCTGTGGTCTACCTGCTGGAAACGTTACTGTTTTCCCCCATGAGTCCACGTCAATGAAACCACAACATCCACACCAGCATGCTGCTTAAACCCACAACACACACACCTCACCACCCGAAGCAAACAAACTCTAAACAGGGGTTTGGTGTGTGTTTGGTTATTGACAGTATCTAGGATGTTTGTTCCTTTCTTCACTGTTTCCTGAAAGTTTCTCAAGTGAAATTTAAATGTTAGGGCAAGGGTTTGTCATTAAATGATAGTTTGTTGGAGAATGTGGTGTTTGTCGGGTAATGTTGGTTATTAAATTATGTTTGACGTTTGTTGGAGTATAGTGGTTTTAAGGAACATTAGTATTTGTTGGAGAATGGTTTGTGTTTGTTGAGGAATGCTTGTTTGTTAAAAATTGTTGGTATTTGTTAGGAAATGGTGTTTATTGGGGAGTAATTGTGCTGAAGGAATAGTTTGTGTCAAAAGTTTTAAAAGACTTTGTTTGGGAATGATGCTGTTTGTTTAGGATGGTGCTGTTTGTTGTTGGTGTTTGGGAGTGGTGCTGTTTGTTGGATGATGGTGTTTCTTGCAGAATGGTGCTGATAGTTAGGAGGTTGGTGTTTGTGAACGGTGCTGTTTGCTGGGAGAAGTTGGTGTTTGAGAATGCTGGTGTTTTTTAGAGGAAGTTGGTGTTTGTTAGTGAATGGTGCTGTTTGTTGGGAGACGTTGTTTTTTCTGAATGGTGCTGTTTATTGGGGGATGTTGGTGTTTGGGAATGGTGCTGTTTATTGGGTGACGTTGGTGTTTGGGAATGGTGCTGTTTGTTGGATAAAGTTAGTGTTTCTTGGAGAATGCTGGTGTTTGTTAGAAGAAGTTGGTGTTTGTTAGAGAATGGTGCTGTTTGTTGGGGGACGTTGGTCTTTTGGGAATGGTGCTGTTTGTTAGATAAAGTTAGTGTTTTTTGAAGAATGCTGGTGTTTGTTGGATAAAGTTAGTGTTTCTTGGAGAATGCTGGTGTTTGTTAGAGGAAGTTGGTGTTTGTTAGAGAATGGTGCTGTTTGTTGGGTTAAGTTGGTTTATGTTGGAGAATAGTGTTTGTTGGAGAATAGTGCTGTTTGTTGGGGGAGGGTTGGGGTTTGTTTGAGAATTATAATTTTTGTATATAATTGTTTATTGGAGATTTTTGAGATCTTCACTAAAAGCTGATGTTTGCTGGAAAGTGATGATACTACAGATTATTGATTTGATTTGATATTTTACTGTTAATCTGAAAATTATATTGGGTGTTATTGTTACAGGATGTGGATTTTAGTAGGGCAATGTGGTGTTGAAGTATGTTGACTAATAAAAGTTAGTGGCTGAATGATGATTGTACAGAATATTCAGTGACGCTGCTTGCTGGTGAATGATGGTGTTTTCTGGGAAATAACCATGTTTACTGGAGAATGTTGGTGGTTGTGAAAAGTTGGTGCTAGATGGAGTATGTTGGTAATTAGTGGAAATGTTGTTTTACTAAGGTTTAGTGGAGTAGTTTATTGTTTGAGAATTACAGTTTGTTCTTGGAAAATGTATTTGTGTATTTTTTAAAGGACGATTGAAATGTATGATGGAGAATGTTGTAGATGTTTGAAAGCTCTTTGTTGGACAATAAGTGTTGGAATGGGATGTTTATTAAGAAATGGTGTGTTTGAATGATGTTTCAGAACATCAGTATTTATAGAAGAAGGGTGGTGGGTTTGTTACATAATGCTAGTTAATGTTTTTTTTATTTGTTTTTTTATAAGAAAAAATCACAGTATTCTGTGTTTTGATTGGTATTATCAGGATTGTGTTAAGCAGTTTAAGGTTTGATGGATAGTGTTATTTATTTTTAAGAGAGAATGTTGAGTATTTCTATAGAGCACATTATTGGATGTTTGTAAGCGGCTGATATGGACTGTGTACAGATTGGTGTTCTAGCTGAGTGGGAGGTGAATGACTCAGTGATTCCTCACTTTAGATAGTGCTTTTCTCCTCACTTACTGACTGATGCTAGATAGCGATGCCTGAATCCTGTCGAGCTTCTGAAAGAACCAGTCCACCCACTGATTACAGAGCCTGTATTGCTGGACTGTGTCAAGCAGCCAACACTGAAGAACTTTATTGTGTAAGACAGTGATTTAGAGTTACCCCCTATACTTCCCAGGGTGTTCATTTAGTGTTGACGCGGTATCATTAACGCAACGTGCAATTGGATATTATGATTAATTTGCGTGTTGTGGTAAATCCTGGTGTTTATACACAGCAGTGCATTTTTCACACTTCTGTTTGTTTCTGGTTGATGTCTTGGAAAATGAAAAAAAGACTAAACCTTCTGTGTGGATTTTTCAGTTTTAACACAGTGGCTCATGCAAGTGCCCAGTTTATCTGTTCAAAATAGGAAATTCCTTCACAGAAATGTGCATATATATATAACAATTAGCTATAAAATTGACTCCAAGTCCTCTGTTTTATCTGGAAACAATATATTAGCTGCAGGTCCTTCAGGTCCTGTAGATCATGGGAATTTGGAGGCCAGGTCAATGCCTTATACTTCTCATGTTCCTCACACCATTCCTGAACAGTTTTGCAGGGTGACAGGAAGCATTGTCCTGCTGAATCTTGATGAACATTTGCTATGGTAGCTAGCTAATACACTGAAAAGTGTATACACTCATTAAAATAAAAGGGTCCTTCACTTTGGAGAAAGTGCAAAATGCAGCTCAAATTCTTAGTTTTTATGTAGGGAAAATAATAGCTTTCTGATAATACACCACAGTTCTAAACAACTTGATTACTGAGCTTTTTAAATACTTAGCTTTTGTCCTCCATTTTGCTCAGTAATTTAAATAAAATTGCTGGAAAAATCTCAATTTGTTGTTTATTACTATATGTTTTAAAACATAGCATAAACGAATTCGACACAAAAGACTACATTAGAAATCCAAAAAGAGAGTATTTAAAAGTTGCAAGAAAATTATGATTTTGTATTTGATTAATTTTAGTAAGTTTTTGATTAATTCTGAGAAGTTTCCTAAACATATAAACGTATACATTTGTTTAAAAGTTGTGAAAATGTAGCACAGGCTTTGTTACCAGTGACTGCAAAAGAAAACCACAAAGCAAATCTTAAGAAATGTAAGAAACATAATGCCTTTTTAAGTTTTGGTCCCACTTTATAATGTTTCTTATTATTGTGTAATTACATTTTAACAATCATGTAATAACAATGTAACTATTGGTAAAATTCAAGGCATTGTTACAGATTTAATTACCGTTGTACAGGTTATGTAATTGCATGTGTGTGTCAATGTCAATTTTCAGTTGTGTGTGAGTGGGTGTGGTGTACTTTAACATCCATCATTGTGTGTGTGTGTGTGTGTGTGTGTGTGTGTCAGCTCTTGTCTGGAATGTAATTAGGGCTGTGATTTGTTTTGAATACTAAAACCATTATTTAGATTTTATCATGTAAAATTGAGAGAATATTCTGGTATGTTTGACTGACACTGATATACATGAGTAATTACATAACCTGTACGACTGTAATAAAATGTAATTAACCTGTAACAATGCATAATTCAGCAGTAGTTACACTGGTATTACATGGATTGTTAATGTGCGAATGCTTATTTACACTTATTTTAGAGACACTTATTATAAAGTGGGATTCTGATAAAGCTGTAAAATGCAGCATCTAAGGCTTTTTTTGCTGTTTATCTTAAGATTGTTTTTTTTTTTCCTGGAATAGCTTTTGTCTGACCCCAGATCAATCAAAGACCTTCATTCCCTCAGCTGGGGATTCCTTTATTCTGGATACTTTTCCTTTTGCCATTATTCGTATCTTCCTTGGGGCATTCTACCTTTACAGGTATAAGACTCTACTTGTTTCAAGACTTGGCACATATTCACACAAATATGTGCACACACACAAACACACATATATTGGCACACACACCCTTATTCTCATGAATACCTGCACGCCCAATCACTAAAGGAACACCCCATTGTGTTTCGTACCATACCATGTTGAGTAATCCAGCCTTAGAGTTCCCCCTGGTGTTTACTGGTGGTACTGAAACTGTTTATTCTCCTCCTCCTGTCCTCCCCCTCTTTCCCTTTCTCTTTTTTTTCTGCTCTCTTTCCCCTCATACAAGCCAGTCTTTGTTGCACTCTGTTGTGCACAGATGCCGTCTTTGTCCCGGAGGTCTGGTTGAGTTCGCAGTCCTTTTTATTATTAACTAGGTGAAAAATGGATTGTTTTATTTTTTTATCCAACAAACTTCATCAAGTAGATGATCACCATCATCTTGTTTATACGGTAGTGAAGGTAAATGTCTGGTGTTTCGGTCTGGTTATTTGCTGTATTGCACTGGGTTACGGGTTGGATCTGGGACACGGCAGAGCAGCCGACAGTGTGAGCGTCTGTGAGTGTGTGAATGAATAAAAGTTTTCTGTCAGAATTCAGGACTGATTTTGTGTTGATTAAGCTTGAATTAAGTGATTTTTCGGACAAGAGCGTTCTGTATTGAGACGCACAATCGACCCAGTATTCTGGGCCTTTGGGGGGGGAAGCAGTGCATCGTGGGATTGCAGAGTGAATGGTGTGTTCTTTTGAATGAGTGTAAAGGCTTGGGGCATCTTGGGATTGCGTCAGTTAATCTCTCTCTCTCTTTTTCTCTCTCTCTCTTTCTCTCTCTCTCTCTCTCGCTCCCCCAGGAGGATCCTCGTTTGAAGTACCCTGTTCACATGAGGACTAAAGGACCACTGGACCCTGGTGACCTCGGCCCACTTCCTGTAAGCATTTAATGTACTACGTTTCCCATAATGCACCACTGCCACTCGGGACATACACACACAAACACACACATAAATTAGATGTGGGATATTCTTTATTATGTGCGTATGTGTGTGTTTGTGTGTTTGTGTGTGTGTGCAGCCATAAATAAATGATTATGATTGGATCCCCAATCCCCTTATAATACATGTTCTGCTAATCAACAAACAACAGCGATAAACAGGATTAGCAGTCTGACAGTTTAAAGTATTCTTCCCTAATCCATCTTTTATACAGACTCATCACTAATGATGCACCAGACAGCAGAGCGTGAAGAATAGTGTGTTGTATCTTTTGTGTGTAAAGAAAAGGAGTCAGGTGTGCTACGTTAATGATGGGAATTTCAGTCATATTCGATATTTAAGAATACACACAGTAAGCATGTTTACACTTATTATATACACCTATTATATGTTTATTTTTGTCTTTTAATTAAACTTAATTATATCACAGTAAATTGACTCAATAGGGGCTCAGAGTGGCTCAGTGGATCATGCTGCTTGCCATCAGCAGCTGAAGTCTGAGAGAGCACAGTTGGCCATGCTCTCTCTGGGTGGGTAGATGGTGGGTAGAACTGTTGGTCAGCACAGGCGTCTGTTAGCTGATGTATCAGAGCTGGGTCACTGCGCTTACCTCCAAGTGTTCTGGATACCTTGTGATAATGCATCAGTGGCATTTGGATAAAAGGGACGCTCCTATTGTTGGAGGCATTGCTAGTAATAGTTCTAATGACTGGGTTGTATAATTGACCATCCAAATTGGAGAGGGAAAAATAAAATTAACTAATTGAGTAAAGATGATGAACCAAGGTTTACCACAGCGCTTTATATTTAGGGTGGTATCCAGTAAAAGACAGTAAAAAAAAAGCTGCATCACGATAAGACTGTACAATTACATCTGTTGGATAAATGTTACTGCGCCATCTGTCTTCTGTTGCTATGCCAAAATTATTATTTTTGTTATCAGGAAGATGCAAATTATCCATCTACTGGGTCTCTCATCTGGATAGCATGCAACAACCTGTCGTCATTGTGGCTGTATTACGTTAGCTGTTTACATTTGACTGTTTTAAGTTTGCGTCACGTCAGGCTGCGTCACTTTAAGACTGTTTTACATTAGGCTGTTTTACATTAGGCTGTTTTACATTAGGCTGTTTTACATTAGGCTGTTTTACATTAGGCTGTTTTACATTAGGCTGTTTTATATTAGGCTGTTTTACATTAGGCTGTTTTACATTAGGCTGTTTTACATTAGGCTGTTTTACATTAGGCTGTTTTACATTAGGCTGTTTTACATTAGGCTGTTTTAAGTCAGGCTTTTTCATACGTTAAGCTGTTTTAAGTCAGGCTTTACTACGCCAGGTTTTTTTTTTTACATTAAGCTGTTTTTTTTTTTTTTCAGACTGTATTGTGTCTGATTTTCGTCAGGCTGTTCTACGTCTGGCTGTGTCACATCAGGCTTTTTTACGTAAAGCTGTTTTAAGTCAGATTTTTTGCGTTATGCTGTTTTACATCAGGCTTTTTGTACATTAACATGTTTTACTCTAGGCTTGTTTTTACGTTAAGCTGTTTTTCGTCAGGCTGTATTCTGTCGGATTAATTTTCCTCACATTGTTTTACTTTAATTTTTGCCCATTTCTGATGTCAGCTGCTTAAATCCCAAATCAGGATACGCTCCCTCACAGTGAAGGTCACAGTGTGAAACTGACAGTTCTGCTGTCGGCTCTAAACTTCTGCGCAAATCATACATATGAATCTGAATTGTTGATTCTCTGCATTTGTACTAACGCTGTCTGCTTCTTCCCTCCTTCTCTTCTTGCATTTTAATACATTTGCATTTTAATTTGATGGATTTGATTCTTCACAACCTTCCCAGGGTTTATTTCAGACTCTGTTTTTTTCCTCCTTTTTTTCCCCCATTTCCCAACTGCTGTGGTCATGCAGCTAGCCCTCCATACCCAATAACCTTCATTTTTTTACAATGCTTCTCTCCTTTAGCTTTCTTTTAGCATCCTATTTGCTCTCACACACTACTGTTTAAAAGTTTGGAATCACTTGATTTACTTCTAGGTTATTTATCTTCATTACGATTTAATCATCATTTTCTGGATGCACATTTTATAACATATTAATTAACTTCTACATTGTTTAGTGTGGAACCATCTGCAGCTTCAATTATTAACATCCAACCGCTGATTTCTACTGCTATACACATTATCATGCAGCAAACAGATTATTATATATTTACTTCATTATTTCATATATTTACTTAAAGGGCTTTGAGGGCACCCCACTGTAGGGAAATCGCAGGTTTAAACCCCACTTATGCCATAGCCATCTGTTGCCAAGAGCAAAGCTAATTAATGTGGGTGTCTGTTAGCTTGTGTAAAAGTTAGTGTCAGTTAGTGCTCTCCTCCAAGCGTGTTCAGCTCTCCAGTGAGGCTCTGCTTGCAGCAATTGTTGTGGCTAAAATTTCAATTTACATATCTACAGTTATTTTGAATATTATGTTGGTTCCAAACTTTCAAGCAGTAGTGTACACCTGGTGCTTTTTTTTTAAAGGCTGGTTGTGTGTGTTTCTGTGTGTGCGCGTGTGTGTGTATTTGTATGATCTTCTCTTTGCTCTCTTTGGCGTGGCGTGGGGAAACATACCGTGTTTTGCTGGCAGAATCTTCCAGAGGAGGTCGGTCCTCTCTCTGTCTGCCCGTTTACCTGCCTGCCCGCTGGACTTTCCTCATATTCTTCCTCCTCCTCCTCCTCTTTCCCCCTCTTCCTCCCCCTTCTCTCCTATTGGCATGGACGGCTGTCCCTCTTTCTCCTCCCTTCTTTATCGAAAGTACTGTCCAACAGTCTTCGGCCAACTGAGAAAACTCGATTTATAGTGATTTTAAATATGTGTAAATAATGAATACAAATATTCATTAAGATAGAATACAGACAGTATGCAGCAGAATAATCATTACAGATTCTGTTATGACTCCGTTATGATTCTGTTTAAAAATATGGGTGAATCTACAGTTACAGTAGATACAGAAATCACCAGTTTAATGTGTTGTACCCATACTGATGTGTAAAGCGTGCAAACTTAGGGGAGTCAGATTTCGGCACAACACTGCTTCTTTTTTTCTTCCTCTGTTGATTAGTGGGTAATAATAGCCTACCTCAACTTAGAGTAATTGTCCTGAAAGTTTAAGAAAGAACCATCTAGAAAAGTGCTTCTACATTTCAAACAAACCAAACCCGAGACCTCTGTTTTTCTGTTTATTGGACCAAATTTTCACTCCTGTTTTTTGGGTTCAGTTTGAAAGCCAAGACCACCAACCTATTAGCTTTTCTTTAACTTAGTAATGTGAATTTATTGGTTATTCATAATAAATTACTTTTATCGCTGGTTTGGTCCACTGGTGAAAGCATTAGATCTCTGCCCATTTAGTTTACAGCAGTTTAGCCCTGCCCTTTTATTTTGCTGATGTTTAGCCCCGCCCATTTAGTGTGCTGCTGTAAATATGTACAGTGAACCACAGGGACATTGGTGACATTCAAGGACAGGGTGAAAGATACCAACCCTTCCAGCAGTTTTCTCAGTTGGCCTTAGACTTTTGTACTGTTGCACAAGTGCTGTATTGGTGCTCTCTTTTATTCATCATATTATTCTTTGGTACTGTTTCTCTCTCTTTCTTTCTTTCTTTTTTTCATTCTTTCTTTTTCTCTTCTTGTCATATCACCAGACATTTCTCTCTCACTCTTTCTCTCTCCATCTCTCTCACACACATTGTCTTTCTCACTGTCCACCTTTCTTCCTCTCGCTCACCAACATTCTCTCACTGTCTCCCTGCTCTATCTCTCCTTCTTTGTCTTTCACTCTGTCCATTTTTTCCTCTCTCTCTCACCCTCTCACTCTCTACCTAACCCTCATGTCTCACTATCTTGTTTTCTCTCATGCCCTCTCTCTCTCTCTGTCTCTTACTCTCTCCATCTTTCTTTCTCTCAGAATCAGATTTACTGGCATGAGTTGTAAATAACAATTGTTGCTATAGAAGTGAAAGGAATGCCTAACACTGAACAGTCTTTTTGGATACACACACACACATTTGCATGTGTGTTTATATGTATAAAATCATCTATGCACAGAGTGTGTCATAGTCCCATTTCTCTTTCCAGCCTAATTGGGCTAATGCCCCCCCAGCCCCTGCTGCTGGATTTGATGTAACCGTGGTGTGTGTGTGCGTTTGTGTGGGTGTGTGTGTGTATGTCAAAGGTGGCAAAGACTGGGCTGACCCCTCAAGGGTGCAGGAGTGTGTGTGTGTGTGCGCATGTTTTCAACTGACCATTAATCTGGTATTCAGTTTATCAGCATTATGAAAAATGTCAAATCAGCCCCCAAACTGCGCTCAGCCCAGTAGATTCAAACACAGACACTAACCCAAGCATTGTCAGTTTCTAAATCCCATCTTATGCTGCTTCAGTGCAGCAGATGCCTGTGCACCCACCCAGAAAGAGCAAGGCCAGTAGTGCTCTCTCGGACTCCGGCGGCTGATGGCAAACAGTGTGACACAGGATTAGAACCGGGGATCTATAAACATGCAGCATTTTTACATGAATATTTAACTTCATAATAGTTATAATAGTTCATACACCATAATAGCAGGAATGCTAAAAAGAACTTTAACACTGTGTAAAATTATTTTAACCACTTAGTCCACATGCTTTTTTAACTTTCAGTGACTGTTCTGTATCTCTTAGCCTGTCTAGAAATGTGTGTCCTATTGGGGTGGCACAAAAAAAGGAAATTCCAGTTCCTAACTGAAGGGGGAGCTAGTTATTACAGACTGTTCATTGCAGCCTGCGTGTGTGTGTTTGTGCGCGTGCAGGCGTGTGTGTGTGTATGTTGCTGCATGCTCGTTGAAACCTTGTGAATTATTGCTGGACATCCTCATCTTCATCACTGTTTATTTATGTATTTTATTTTCTTGCATCATTTCACTTTCTAGACTGCCTTTAATGCAGTCTAATGCAATCTCTCTCTCTCTCTCTCTCTCTCTCTCTCTTTCTTTTTCTCATACTGATTTCCTTCTCACTCTCGAAGGCAGCCTCAGTCCGGATCTCAGTGTGTGTGTGTGTGTATGTGTGTGTGTGTTTGTGGGTGGTTGCTGTGACTGTGTGTGGGTGTGTTACTGCAGCTGGTATGTTTTCTTAGTCATCACTCTCTGACCATGTATCTCTCTCTCTCTTTCTCTCTCTTCCTCTCTCCAGCCTGGGTGGGAGGAGCGAGTGCACGCGGACGGAAGAACCTTTTACATTGACCACAGTAAGACCAGCCTTTTTTTAAATATTTCTTATCAACCAACCTTTTATTTTCTCCTGGAAATACATCAATACCTAATTTTCAGTGTAATACAGTATACATTTACAGTTAACAGAGAAAAAATATATATATACCAGACATTCCAAAAGTCATGTGACAGCAGTATGTGAATTGATCACTCGAATAAGTTTTGAGTTGTTATCTTATGACTGAGGTTAAACATTGGCCAGCATGCTCATGGCAAGGCGAAATGTCAATGTTTGTGTAGAATCAAGTAATTTTGCTTTACTGCCTCAGTCTTACTTTTAGTGATTGTTCTATATCTCTCAGCTTGTCCAGAAATGTGTGTCCTATAGAGTTTGCCCAAAGTGTCCACCTTTTGAGGTGTTATCTTGTGACTGAGGTTGAACTCTGACTAACGTGCTCATGGCAAGGTGACGTGAATGATCAGAATTGGAGTGAGCTCTGATAGTGGGTGTCAGATGGATGGCACCATTCCAGAGAGACAGACAGGTCTGCTAGATACAGCAGGTTTTTAGGTTCTCCAGTTGCAATCTATCACTGAATCTGAGTTTGCAAACTTTTTCAGCCCACCGTTTGCCTCCCACACACACACACACACACACACACACACACAGAGTGAGAGATGTGAGAGTGTGCTCTTCTCAGCATTCTCCATCTGTAGCATTAAGCGTTGTTGTTTCCATGCAGGCTAATCAATAACAGTGTGTTTCAGCACACCTGAGCTCAGAGATCAGATTCTACCTGTTTGTTTGAAATGAAATGCTGCCGTGTCGGCTGTGTTCTGTGCCAGGGGTCGACCTGGTTCTCTGCATACACACTTGTTGAGGTTTAGCAAGATGTAGTTTGATAACAGGGCTGAACAATATGTCAATTCAGTATAGTCATCCATACGAAATGGTAATTTATTTGTACTTTAAAACTCTGTTCTCATTTTCCAAGACATACAGTCTCGACCAGAGGCAGATTATACAGTATTTACCCAAATATTAGGGATGCATTGCATATTCAGCAACAGAAATTAAGTGAAAGGACCAAACAATTGATACCAAACAATGATGTTTCCTTTGAGAAGCAAATAAAAAATAAAAAGGCAAATGAATTTATTGCAAAACGAAAATTTGCGTAATTTTTGTTTCCAATATTGTGCAGCCAGTCTGTAGTAAAATGCACAAATAAATGCAACAGTAATGGAAAAAAATTGGACGGACAATTTCAGTTCAGGACAGCTGGAAAAGAGTTAGCATTTTTTTAACTCAGTTTTTTTTTCCTTCACCTTTAAATTTAGATACCAGAAACACACAGTGGGAAGACCCTCGACTACAGAGTCCCGCCATCACTGGCCCTGTGAGTTTATTCTATATATCTATCTCTATGGCTCTTACTCTTCTGACTTCTGTCACTTTCTCACGTTTCTTTTTAGCTCATTCACCGTCTCCCCGACTCATGTTTTCTCTCTTGTTCTTCAGCCCCTTGCTCTCTCGCGCGGTATTGCTTGCTGTCTCTTATGCTTACTCTCTCTCTTACACTCACTTGTTTTCTTTCTCGTCTGCTCTTTCTCTTGCTTTCTGTACCGTTAACTCTTGTGATTTCGCTCATGCCCATGCTTTGTCTCTTGCTCAATCTCTCGCGTTCTCTCTTGCTTGCTCTCTCTTACATGCTTAATTTTTCTCATGCTCTTGCTCCTTTTCTCTCTCTCTCTTTCTCGTTGGATCTTTTATTTGCTTTCTCACTTTCTGTAGTGTGTTCACTCTTGCTTTCTTTATAACTTGTGCTTGTCCAATCTCATTTTCTTTCATTTGTTTTTTTTAATACTTCGTCTCTCGTTTTCTTTCTTGCTCTCTTTCCTGCTTGCTGTCTATCTTTTGTATATCGTTTGCTCTCTTTTACTCTCCTCTCTTTTTTCTCTTTCTCTGAGTACTCTCTTTGCTCTTTCTTTCTCCTACTTGTGCTCTTACTGTCTTTCACTTTTTTGCTTGCCGTTTTCTCTCTTGCTTTACTCTTTCATGCACTCTATCCATTGCTTGCCTTTCTCTCACTCTTTTACATTTGCTCTCTCATCTCTCTAATTCACTCTCACTTTCTCACACCCACACCTTCTCTCTCACTTTCTTTCATGCTCTCATTATCTTTATATTTCTTGTTTTCTTTCTCTTTTCTTTGTATCTTACCTTGTTGCTTACTACTCTTTTTTGTCTCTCTCACTTTTTCATCTTTAATTTTTCATTATTTTTTTTCATTTGCTTTTTTGCTTCCCCCCTCTCTATTTCTCTCTTCTTTTTTGAGAGACCTGAGAAAGCAAGTTAGAGAGAAAAGTAATTTTTTTTCTCTCGCACCCTTTCTAATCTGCTCTTTTTCATTAGCTCTTTTGCTTTTCTTTCTCTCTCTCTCACACTGTCACTTGCCCAGTCCCTCGCTTTCTCTCTCTCTCTCTCGTGTTTCATTTTCTCTCTTTTGCTCTTGTTTTCTCTCTCCGTCTCTCCCTCGCTCCATCTCTGTATGTGTGTACTAATTGGAGGTCATGTAGACAGATGTTGTGTAGCTGCTGCACAGCTGGATATGGATGGGAATCTAGTGCTATGGATGTTTTGCAGCATATGGGTCCTCGTGATTCACAAATATTCACTTTACAGTATATTTAACAGTCATTACGTGATTCGTCACAACACCTACAGATACAGTCACGGCTCAGCTGCATATTGTCGCAGGCTGCAGTGTGAGTGTTGTGCAGGCCTGTGTCTCAATTATGAATAAGAGGTGATGTTTTATTAAACACTTGAGTTACTGTGAGGTAATGTATTTGGTTTAGTAAAGGCAGGTGTATATAGGTTTACAGGGGATACAATTCAGCATATTGCAAAATATTGCTATTCTATTAGCAAGCAAATTTAAAGAATAGTGTGACAACATAAGAACACACCATAATATGTATAAAATATGAGAAAAGTTATATTTTTATCCAGTTAGAACAGTAGGATCTCAAGAGTGTTATCTAGCGGCCACTAAATAAACCACAATCTGACAGCTCTGACATATTTACATGTAAACTAATAATTAAAATCTGTTCTGCATCTTTTTAAACTGATTTAGCATTGCAGAATAGTTAAATATCATCCATATATTTTACTGCTATTCGTTTTCCATCAATGCAGTGTTAAATCAGTGCTGTTTTCTCTCTCTCTCTCTCTCTCTTTCTCTTTCTTTCTTCAGGCTGTGCCGTACTCCAGAGAGTTCAAACAGAAGTACGACTACTTCAGGAAGAAGTTAAAGAAACCGGTATGTATCCGGCCGAGGACTGAACAGTAGATTCGCTGTAATTAGCACTGTTTATTCCAGGATGCAGTAATTTATTCTGTGTTAAAATGGCAGGGAAGTGTGTAAGCGTTTTGTATTCAGCGTTAACTTCTTCCTCACACAGCATAAACACAGTCCCTGCGGGTTTTGAACACGTCGCTCAGAAGAGGCTGAGATATGAAGGCTTAAAGCTCTTTAGATTATTTCTTGCTGTTTGTAGATACTGACATCTGTATAGAGCCCGATACCATGCTAATGACTCTTACTTGTACCCTGTTTATAGCTGATCACTTCTTGTAATTAGTATCTGGATTATATCCTGATAAGGTTTTAACCACATGCATTTGGGTTGGACACATAGTTTGCATGGCTGCACAATATAGATCAGTGTCTCAAAATTTGGCGCTGCTAAAAAATGAAATCTGCATCTCCATAAAAGTTGTCAGTAGCAGAGGGAAGCATGAAGTGCTGTAAGATTTTGTGGGAAAACAAAACTGCACTGACTTTAGACTTGATAATAAAACACAGTGGATCAACACCAGCAGATGACATGTCTCTCTAAACCATCACTGATTGGTGGAAACTTCACACTAGACCTCGAGCAGTTTGGACTGTGTGTCTCTCCACTCTTCCTCCAGACTCTGCTCCCTTGATTTACAAATGAAATGTAAAATTTACTGATGATCAGTGATGGTTTGGAGAGACATGTCATCTGCTGGTGTTGATCCACTGTGTTTTATTATCAAGTCTAAAGTCTGTGCAGTTTTGTTTTCCCACAAAACCTTACAGCACTTCATGCTTTCCTCTGCAACTTTTATAGAGATGAGGATTTCATTTTCCAGCAGGACTTAGCACACTGCCCACACTGCCAAAAGTACCAATTGGTCTTATATAATATTCTAATTTTCTGAGACACTGACTTTTTTGGTTTTCATTGTCTGTAAGCCATAATCATCAACAATAAAATAAATAAATGCTTAAATCTATATAATATGAGTTTCACATTTTGAACTGAATTACTGAAATAAAGTAACTTTTTGATATTAAATGGTTTTAAGATGCACCTGTATGTTTATTCTTCAAGGAGACGCAGTTAGTTGACTAACAGCTGAAGCTCTGCTGTTGCAGGCATTACAAATGGCTTGTTTTCATTTCCATTTTTAAATGGTTCCATTACTGGTCCATTAAAATCTCTTACTGGCTTTAGAATGGATCAGAGCATCCCTACTGATTATAACTGAAGAGAACTGCTCCATAACTGTCTGTGTCTGCCTTCTCTTTGACATGTATTTAAATGATCTCTCTCTCTCTCAGGCGGATATTCCTAATCGGTTTGAAATGAAGCTTCACCGAGGGAATATTTTTGAAGAATCCTACAGGCGGATAATGTCTCTGAAGCGGCCGGATGTGCTGAAGGCTCGACTGTGGATCGAGTTTGAGTCAGAGAAGGGTTTGGACTATGGAGGCGTGGCCAGAGAGTGGTTCTTCCTCCTCTCCAAGGAGATGTTCAACCCTTATTATGGACTGTTCGAGTACTCAGCCACGTAAGTGACTCTTTTGTTTTATTGATGCACCAGATATTTGGCAACCAAACATTTAAGTTTGACCACAGAGTAAGTGTAGTTAAATCTCTGAGATCTTCAGAGCAGTGTTGTGTTTGAGTGAGGGCTTTATGATGTTTGTCAGTACTGGTCTGCAGTTGAGTCGGTGGTGGTTTTGAGACAGAAGGAACCGTAATGTTGGTCATAAATCCTGGATATGAATCAGCATGACGTGGGAATGGCTGAGGAGAGCAGAGAGGAATGTGTGGCTTTGGATCAAAATATTTTGCTTTGTTGTGTGATAGAAGAATGTGTCCTGCTGCTGTCTGGGCAGTTGCGCCCCCTGCTGGTGCACTCCAATCTCATTACTGCTGATAATATCCTGCAGCTTCCTTTGGGATTTTTTTCTTAAAATCTGAATTTAGATGTATAAATGAGATCTTCTTGTTCTATCTTATTGTTTTGTGTAATCTGCCGTCATCAAAGCATTTTACTGCTTCTTTTAACAGTGCATATTTAATACATATATGTGACAAAACTGCTCTCAACAGTTTGTTAACCCTTTAAAGACTAAACAATTAAATAATTCTGACCCATACTTAATAAATAACAATGAACAAATAACAATAAATTATGTCTTTATGGATGTCCTCTATCTCCTTCAGGACTCTTGCTAAACTTGCTGTCTTGTGTGCCTGAGGATTAGCATTATCTTTTTCACCTTGTGCTTAGATTGAGCAGTTTTCTGCTTTTTCCTTGTTTGCCTGTTCTTTTGTAGTGCCTTTTTTTGTTTACACCCATTTTCCCTATTCTTGCCCCACTTCACATTGTGAACTTTAAATAGTTTTAAAGTGATTAAAAGGATCAAAATGCCAGATGTTTTTTTTGAGGATCTGATATTTTAGGCAGCCATTTGAGTAGATGACATCACCTGAACCCACTTTCTTTACATGTCTTTGTTTAATATTTAATTAATCAGGAATGCAATGCTAACATCAGGTTAAAATATATAGATAAATAAACAAAGATAAATGTTTTTTTAGTATCCATGGCACTGCACAAGTAATCCACCAGGGGCCAGAGTATAATTTTTTATGATTTTTGAATAATAAATAATATTTATAAATATTTATTAAAATATTTTTTTAAATTGTAGAAAATGTGAACAGTTACTTTTGGTAATTCTTATTTATATTCTAATTTAAAATGATCTGACTGATGTTTTAGAGGTTTAAAAGGTGTTATACTATTCATGGATACACCAAATTATTAAAACAGTATGGGATATGTGCGTGGGGGTTCTCCTGTATTGAAGGCGGATGTGAATTCTGCCAGAATGGTACACGTGCAATTGTGGATGGAACTGAGGAATGTTAAATTATTTAATGTATTTTGGTTAAACACTTTCAAGCTTATTACGTGATTCCTTATGTGTTCATTCTTAGTTTTGCTGACTTCAGTGTTCATTTACAATGTAGGAAAAATAAATAAATATTGTGTATGTTTCTGAATTAAGAGGCAGATCATATTGTACCATTTATTTTCTTCCTGGTCCTGAAGTTTGTCCAAAGCAGCAGCAGCAGCTAACCCAGTTTCCTGTGTCTGGGCTATATTTAGCAGAGTGTATTTGAAGTTGTCGCCGTATTTCTCCAGTTGGCCGTGGGGGAAATGTCTGAGCAATGAATTATGTACTCTTTACTACACCAGTGGTGGTGATGATGTTCTGGTGCATTTCATTCTCTCTGCTCAGACTGCTGTATGTTCTCAGAGCGTTTGAGACGGACTCCACATAATACTGTCTGATTTTTTTTTTTACTTTTTCTCATTCCTCTTATTTATCTCACCTGTTTCTTTCTGCTTGTTTGTCCTCATTTTCTGAGCTTGTCTGGTTTCCTGGGTTCTGCAACTCATTTTATTTCTTGCTTTTTTTTTTTTTTTTTTTTTTTTTACAGAGATAACTACACACTTCAGATCAACCCTAACTCAGGCCTGTGCAATGAAGACCATCTCTCTTACTTCAAGTTTATTGGGCGGGTAGCAGGAATGGCTGTTTACCATGGCAAACTGTTGGACGGTATGTTGGCCAATCCAGTACAATCCAGTTATTGAACAGCTGAATTGTCTTCTCTTGTGTTGTCCTGAAAATCTGTCTGTTTCAGTGTTAAATGCTATTTGATGTAGAGATTGCTGCGTGTTTTATTTGGTAGGTTTCTTTATCCGGCCTTTCTACAAGATGATGCTCGGAAAGCAGATCTCGTTGAACGACATGGAGTCAGTGGTAAGTCCCTCTAGCACCCACACCTTTAACTGTTTGTACTCATTTGGTAGTTTTCTTAATTAGTGTAGGGTGTGAAATCCCACCAGGTTAATGGTTGAAGTACTTTCAATATGCCAATAAAAGTAATTTCTGGTTTTGTTTGTAAAGAAAGTGTATAATTGCATATAAAACATATCAAACATCTGTTTTCAGGACAGTGAATACTACAACTCACTAAAGTGGATTCTGGAGAATGACCCAATGGACCTGGATTTGCGGTTCTGTATCGATGAGGATAACTTTGGACAGGTAACTAAAACCTACCTGGATCTGTTAGGCTCATCCCTTTGCCTTCTTTATTCATATCATAGACCACATGTTTCCAGGTTGCACCAGATTTGCGCATGTTTCTTTCAAACTCTTCTATTGCTAAATCCGGTTGCTCCACAAATCAGTATGTTGTGTCTTAACTTCTTTTACATGATGAAAACAAATGTGTAACACATCAGTCCTGCTGGAGTTTTTAAACACTGTGTACACTCTATTCCATTCACCATCCACTTCCTGTCCTCATAGCAATTACTTTGGGAAAAGGCCAGTAACAACAGCACCTGTCCATAAACCAGAATATGTTTTATACTTTAGATTTTTCTAAGTAGCACATTTATCTTTGAGGACAGATCTGCACACTCTTGGTGAGATTTCAATCTCAGCTTCTTCATGAGGGAGAGTCACCTGGAATAGTTTTCTCAGTGTCTTGAAGAAGGAGTTTCTGGAGGTGCTGAACAATAGTTGCTGCTTTTTCTTCACACTGTGAAGCTCCAGCTCATCCCAAATAAATGACCTCAAATCACAATCTCAGTTCATCAGGGTTAGATCAGGGGATTGTTTACTACATAATTCCATGTGTCCCTTAATTGTTTTTTAATGTCTTTAATATTAATCTACAATGTGAAAAATAAATGTAATAAAATAATAAAGAAAAACACTGAATGAGGTGTCTCCAAACTTTTACCAAAACTGTAAATATGACAGATTTGTATTATTATAACAAAATAGTTGTTTATTTTCTGCCTGATGCATTTTTTATGTCTGTCCAAAGTGTCAAACACTATAGCATGTACAGCACAAATTACAAACCTGTTCATTTTCTCCTTTCAGACGTACCAAGTGGATCTGAAGCCAAGTGGTTCGGATATGGTCGTCACCAACGACAACAAAAAAGAATATATCGAGTAAGCTCTTCAGCCTGTACAGAGTGTCATAAATAGATTTACAGAGTAATTCTGCTGCATCACCTTACAGCTGTCCTTTTATTATCTTTTATTTTCTCTCTGCACAGTCTGGTCATACAGTGGAGGTTCGTTAACAGAGTGCAGAAACAGATGAATGCCTTCATGGAGGTAAAGATAAAATAAATTCTTGTTTTGCTGTATTTACTAATCCTGCCAGTAGGTGGCAGTGTTTCCTAAAGTTTAGAGTCTGATCTTGATTTGTATATTTTTATTTTCTTACAGGGATTCACAGAACTCATCCTCATCGACTTAATCAAAATCTTTGATGAGAACGAGCTTGAGGTATCACCATCACTATTACAATTTGCATCACACAAACTTCACACCCCACAAACAGAAGTGCATTATGGTTTATTTATATGGACATTCATTCAAACACTCACTTACTGAAGAATACCTTATATAATACTGTTAATAATTTTACACAGCATCCACAATTTCTTTATGCCCATTTTTATATCTGATATTTTTGAGATGTTATACTGCAGTTAGCAGGCAACAGGAACGGTTTATTATTAGTATAACAGCAATCAAAACTTACTAGCAACCTGTATATTTTGACAGAAATCAAATTAATACATCTTGTAGGTTCCAAAGGTTAAGTTGAATTGGATTATGAAAGTGCTCAAGTTTTTTGAATTTCCTGAATTAGGCAGTAAAACTCGATCCACTGCTTTCACCTTTCCAATCTGGAACTTTGCCGCGAACAAAAGTATTCACTCAAATGTCTAAATTATTGAACTTCTATGGCCCACATGTTTATAATAAAACCAAGCACCTAGGCATGCCGATTGCTTCTACAAACATTAGTGAAAGAATGGGTTGCACCTGTGCAACAAGTTCAGTCGTGAAATTTTTCTCACTATTAAATATTTTACAGCCAACTCTCAGTGATGTTATAACAAAGTGGAAGCACAAGTATATGTTATAGAATTTGTATTGTGTCTACACAATACACAAAGTTGTGAGGTTTATGGTTAGAAAACATTTATTTAGCCTGTGAGCTAGGTAACTATCAAAACCAATATCCCTCACCAACCAATTAGCTATTCAACAACAAACCACATTCATAAAAATTGTTGACAATGATTACCATAGTAATGCCCAAGGCTTGTGAGCTGATGCATTTTTCCCCCCTACAGACCACAAGGATGGTCTGAGAGATCTTTCATTCGCGCTGAAATTATTATTGACTTATTTAATCAAATAAATTAGAATAAAACTGAAAAGTTTTTAAGCTTTCTGATCTATTTACTGAATAAAAAGTGAGTTCAGAGGATTAACAGTCTGTTGTGTTGTTCTGCAGCTGCTGATGTGCGGTCTAGGGGATGTGGACGTTAATGACTGGAGGCAACACACTGTCTATAAAAACAGCTACTGCCCAAATCATCCGGTCATTCAGTGGTTCTGGAAGGTAAGCAGTGATCTTGTGTCACATGGAGAGCGCTGAAGTGACTTAAAATGTTTTGTTCAAGGATTAAAGTTAGTATGACCCATTCCAGGTGTGTGTGTACACGTGTGTGTGTGTGTGTGTGTGTGTGTGTGTGTGTGTGTGTGTGTGTGTGTGTGTGTGTGTGTGTGTGTGTGTGTGTGTGTGTGTGAGGACAGGAATGCACTGCAGGTCAAAGTCTTTTTGATGTGATGTTTATGCAGTTGTTTGCTCTGATGAAAGAACCACTGAGCACATCAAAACTGCCTTATCAGTAGACTGGAGACAGGACACACACACACACGCATACACGAACAAATGTGTGTTTCAATAACGTTGAGCTATGTGAAGTCAAATTTCAGATTTCAACTGTCGAGGAGAAGAAAACTATATGGAAGCCAATATTAAAATATTTATTTAAAGTCTTTATAGAGCATTTCTATTGGTCACTTTAATATGACCTTTTAACACAATATAATCAACAACCACTAGATTTGTATTTAGTCACAAAGTATAAAAGAATTGCCTGACAGTAATGATTTGTATGTTTGTGTATATTTGCTTATACCCATAAATATAAAATGGGTCAGGGAGTAGCATTGGACTGCACAGCATTCTGAGTGGATATTTTCCATTAATAAAAAAAAATCTTTTGGACAAGGATAAATCTCAGTTTGGGAGATGCTCCCTATATGTGTAAATGTTTGGAGATTCCTGCTGGGGCTCATTTTGACTTTAAGAGTATTAAAAGGTAATTGTTAAGAGATTTTAGGACTTTATCTGAAGATTTTTTTGCATTGAGCCACAAGACCATTAGGGAGTTCAGGTTGCTGGATGTTTAGTTTTAGATCTCATCACTTTTCTTTTATTATTACATAATTACATCTCATTATTTTGAGATACTAAATCAACAATAACATGTCTCACATGTTAAATAACCACTAAATGTCTCAAAATAATGAGATGGCATCTGGAAATAATAACCTAATGTCTCAAAATAATGAGATTATCATTTGAAAATAACTTTGTATCAAAAAATAATGACCTAGTATCTCAAAATAATGAGATAGCATCTGTATATAATGACTTCTCATTATCGACATATCCAGAGAAAAACTGTTAAAACTCAGTTTTACAACAGCATTATGTTTTATGAGACTTAACGAGATTTAACCTGTGATGATATGATGTGTGTAGGCTGTGTTGCTGATGGACGCTGAGAAGAGAATTCGTTTGCTGCAGTTCGTCACAGGAACGTCCAGAGTGCCTATGAACGGCTTTGCTGAGCTCTATGGTAAGCCCATTAGGTGCTAGCACCTTTCCTCAAACCAGTCTCTTCTAAAACTATTATAGCATAAACTTTAAAGGGGAACTTGGGTGTAAAATTGACTTGGGTTGTAATGAAACATGATAACTGTACTAACTTTAAATAGCACACCTCTGTTCATCTCAGTCATTCCGAAATGCTACCAACAGGCTTACAATGCTATAGATAGTTGAATAGCGTTGCACATGCCAAGAAATTAATGATTTGTATTGTCTTTTTCTCTATTGTAGGTTCAAATGGGCCACAGCTGTTTACCATCGAGCAGTGGGGGACGCCAGATAAGCTGCCCCGCGCTCACACATGGTGAGAGTCTTTAAACTTAGCCTCTGATATAAACCAGGCCACGTCCGATTCTGAATTTATCAAATTAATTTGTTCTTAATACTGAAATGCTATTTTTCTCCCACAGCTTTAACCGGCTGGACCTGCCTTCCTACGAGTCGTTTGATGACCTGAGGGAGAAGCTGCTGATGGCGGTGGAAAACGCCCAGGGCTTCGAGGGAGTAGACTAGAGAGACAGAAGAAGAGACGACCACAGAAATACCCATCTGCAAACACAAGACTGTACACACACACACAAACAAGCTGCCATTGTATGGCCCAACCCAAGCGCCTGAAGCAGCATTATCAGAACAGTAATGCATGTCTCCGTGTGCCGAGAGGAGCCTGAGTGGACTCATAGACGACGCACAGAGACTTACAGTAGACAATATAGCACTCAGCAGAGTCCTTTAACACTGCTCTCTTCTCTTCTCTCTACTTGTCTCTATCCTTTCTTTTTGTTTCCCTGAACTTCACATGTTTTCAATTGCCCTACATTGTTATCTTTACTCTTCCCTTCTTGTTAGTATAATTTTTCTAATCTTCTCCCTTCCCCTTTTGTCCTTTCTCTGTTCACTTTAGGTACCTTTCCTCCCATCTATTTTCTTACTTATTTCTTTCTACCTTCCTCTTATCCATTTCCCCCTCTCCCATCCCTCTTCTAATCTATTTCCTTCTCCTTTCCTTTTCCTGTCCATTTCTCTTACATTCTCTCTTACTTTTCCTCTTCTTGTCAATTTCCTCCCTTCCTTCTCTCCTTCTATTCCTTCCTTCTCAGCTTTTTCTTCTTCCCTCACTTTCCTTTTATTCTTTGTCTTAATTTCCTTTCCTATCCCTTTCTTATCAGTCCCTCCTCTCATCCATTTCCTGTTCTCGTTACCCTACCCTTGCTTCCTCCTTTCCTTCCTATCCCTCTCCTCTTCTTTTCCACATCTTTCTTCTTGTTTCCTCTCTCATTCCCTTCCCTCTGCTCAACCGTTTCTTCTTTCCTTCCCCTTTTCTTGCGCTCTAATTACCCTTTAATTGTTTCTAAACCCCTTTCCTGCTCTTGCTACCATTCCTTTCATTTTCTTTTGCAGATTCTATCTCTTTCTGGTGCTTTCTCTCTCTCTCTCTCAGAGACAGATATATTTCTGTACGTTGTTTCTTTACTAGCCTCAGAGGAGCATGGCCTTCAGAAGAAGAAAAACAAAAAAACAAAGACTTTTTATTTGGTGATGTAATAAAAGGCGCCGGGTAGTGTAAATGCAGCCAACGGGGGAAACTACAGTCACCCTTATCAGGTCTAACCACCAGATTACCTTAGGAAAAACAGAGCCGATCACGAGACGAAGAGCAACTCCTCCTCCACTTCGCTCCTCCTGCAAGGATTCTTTTCCTCTTTTTTGTTTTACCTTTGCAAAGCCAAGAAGGAAAAAAGGATGTTCATAATCATTTTAAAATTTTTATTCTGATCATTGTTTATTATTCTGATTATATTATCATGCTTCTCGCGGAGTGTGCCGATATTTGTACGGATTATGTGGTTTACAATTTTAGAAAATGTTATCAAAAAAAGAAATATCATTCTTGATCTGGCCAGGCTATGACAAAATAAATATCATTACAATCGTTGTGGGCAGAAAACATGATCAACGTGGTTATTGTAGTGCTAAAAAAACTGGCATGAACATGTATCCGTGTTTTTGATATGATTACATAGTAATTATGAAGCTACTCACTTTTCCTGCTCGAGTAAATGAACCCTTGGAGAAAAAGGGGGAAGACCAATATGACATGTACATGAGTTTGGTTTTCTACATCACAATTGTATTATTATTATATTATTATTATTACTTATATAATGCTGTAAATTAGTTTGTTTTTTGGGGGGAAGGGGGTACAAACTTTTAATTCTGCCACTGTATGTATTAAAGCTTCTGTAAGTATTAACATGAATGAATGGTTGAAGATGTGAACGTTCTGACTAAGAAATGAACGTGCTGCAGACTCTTTTAGTACAAAATACTCCTTTATCCCTTTCTTCCATTTGTTCTTTCTTTCATTTCATTACTTCTTTGCTTTCTTTTCACTTTTCGCTCATATTTGTCATCTTTTCATTTCCATTCTAAACACCACTGAACCTATAAGGGCACTTTAAAAGTCACTCACGAGGGTCGTGGGTTTGACGTTTGTCTTTTATTAATAACTTGAATGTGACTTTACTATATAAATATATATGTATTTTTTCCCAGTTCAGAGCACTCAAACTACCTGGTGCAATATCTCTAGTCTGTTCTTTGCCTGCTGCTAACTTTCAGAACACTCAGTCGTGGAGCGAGGCTTTCAGACGATGCTGAAACTGACCTTCAGGACGGCTCATCCAGGGTGGGGTCTGACTGACTGATCACACCGATGCAGAACAAGCCTAAACCAGTTTAAAGCTGATTCTAGATCAGCCCTGCAGGCCGGTTCTAATCTCAGTGACACTTCAGACTGAACCTTTTCTTACTGGTCTCTGCTGTGTCCACTTCCTTCTCTTCTCTTACTGGTCACTCTCTTCCTGAACGTGGCTCTCTGTAGATTTTGTGAAACTTTTCTTCCTATCTTCTTATTATTTTCTGTTTAATTTTGTTTTTATTTTTCTTTCTCTCTTTTTTTGTAGGGGGCTGTTGTTTTTTTATTGATGGGGAATTGTTCGCCTTGTTTTGATTCCTTGTCCCACGAGCCCTTGCGATTCGTATAACTTTGGTCAAATTAAACTGACGAATGCAAACTCCTGATATTCAAGCGTCTGTCTGGAATTATTTTTAATTCACCCTCGTCTCGGTTTTGTGGAAAAGGTTTAGAGATATAACCATATAAAGTAAATAACCATATAAAGTACCGTATTTTTCGGACTATAAGGCGCACCGTATTATAAGACGCACTATCAAAGAACGCCTATTTTCTGCTATTTTTCCATACATAGGGCGCATCGCATTATAAGGCGCGTTAAGTGACACTAGAAAGGGTGCCTATATCAAAGTGAACAGGGGTGGCGCCATGTTTCCCTTCCCCCACCGGGGGTGGTCGCTTGCCGGTGGAGCGTCTCAGTATATATAAATCTAGCTCTTTCAAAGTCAAACGAGTGCTGGATATTAATCTACACAGATTCCTCTCCTGAAAACTGTTTATTTGGGTGAGTAACGTGCTTCAGTTTATTTACAGTAAGCTTAGATTTCCAGATGTCCACTAAGGCTTGCTGCACCAGCGTTAGCATAGCTATCCGCTAGCACGCTAGCTAGTCACCTAAACTAGTAAAGTTAACCCAAACTTAAACGACAGCGTTACACTGAGTAATCCTGCGTGTTCTGGTAAGACAGTGAGATATTAGCTAGCGATTCGTCCCCCGTAGCTTGTTTTAACACTGTAAACAAGCAGATTACAGGCTGATAAAACTCACCTCTGAGAGAGTTAGCGCTTAGCATCTAGCTAATGCTAGCCAGGCAAAGCAGCACAGACTTACAGGCCGATAACTCACCTCTGAACGGTGAACGCTTAGCGATTAGCATCTAACTCTAATAATACTGCTCCAGCAGTATTAAAAGTGCTAAATTTAGAAAATACTGATCTCTGAACAGTGAAAAAGCTAGCTAGCTAAGCGGTTAGCATCTAGCTAATGCTATTGCCTGCTCCAGCCTCGGAGCGGCACGGCTCTGCACGGAGTATGTGTTTACTGCTCCTTACACCGGACGGGTAAAATTTAGATAATACTGATCTCTGAACAGTGAATAAGCTAGCTAATGCTATTGCTGCTCAGCCTCGGAGCTGCACGGCTCTGGACTCTGTATAGCACTGAAACTCTCTATAACGCTGCACGGAGTGTGTGTTTACTGCTCCTTACAACCTGACGAGTAAAATCCATACAAAAGGCGCACCGTATTATAAGACGCACTGTCAATTTTTGTGAAAATTAAAAGTTTTTAAGTGCGCCTTATAGTCCGAAAAATACGGTACTAACTTGTATATAATCTATTGAAAATTTGAACAATTTTATAAATTGACACATATGCCTGTCCCATAAAAATATATATGATTACAAATATGAAATGTATGTTTTAAAAATATGCTACTTGTACAATAATTAATACATCAAATGCATACAAAAAGCATTTATACTGAATTTTTTGTCCAAAACGCAATTTTAAAGCATGCCACATATGTGAGAGCCATTATCCACTAATGGCTAAAACATGGAACAGTGGAGAACCTTTCCAGGAGTGGCAGAAATGCAGAAATGTGACCAAGAGGTCACAAACAACCCAAGAGCAACATCTAAAGAACTGCAGGCCTCACTTACTTAAGTTGGGGATGATCCCAAAGACTTTTGGGAAAATACTATGTGGACTGATGAGACAAAACTTGAACTTTTTTGAAAGATGTATATCCCATTTCATCTGACATAAAAGTAACAGCATTTCAGAAAAAGAACATCTTACCTACAGTAAAATATGGTGGTGGTGGTAGTGTGTTTTCTGCTTCAGGACCTGGAAGACTTGCTGTGATGAATGAATTCCGAATTCCGTCTACAAAAAAAGTCAAATGACAAAATGTCAGTCATCTGTTTGTGACCTAAAGATGAAACTTGGGTTCTGCAGCAGAACAATGATCAGAAACACACAACTAAGTCCACCTCTGAATGGCTGAAGAAAAACAAAGTGAAGACTTTGGTGTGGCCTAGTCAAAGTCCTCATCTGAATCCTATTGAGATGCTGTGTCAAGTTAAAAAGGTTCATGCTTGAAAACCCTCCAATGTGGCAGAATTACAACAATTCTGTAAAATAAAGATGAGTGGACCAAAATTCCTCCACAGCGCTGTGAAAGACTTATTGAAAGTTACCGCAAAAGCTTGGGTGCAGTTGTTGTGCTAAGAGTGACTGAACTTCAGAGAATTGAAGACAAGTTGAGCTGATGTTTCTGAATCAGCTGCAGGGCCTAATGGCTTAAAATGGAGATCAGCTAAAAGGTCGAATTCTCTGGAGGTTTTATGAATGAGAAATCTGCATGACTGAAAATTTGTACTTCTGCCAGTTGAGTAACCAGTGACTTGTAGTTCCAGGGATGAACAGAAGGTCAGACTTGTTGGGGTTGAGCTCTTGCTTTTGAATGCAATCAAATCTTCACAGCAAAGCCATACATTGTAGTACAAAGCATTTCCTGGACAGTAAAGACTGTTAAAAAACAATGTATGAGCAGGTGTCCTAATACTTTCATCCAAAAAGTGCAAGGGTTTTGCACTGGAAATATTGCTCCTACTCTTCTTTAGAATGATCAAATAGCCCCTCAAAATGTGGCATCTATAAATATGGGTATGTTGGGTCTGGTTGGTTTCAACCAATCAGAGTTTGTATTCGGGAGTAAATGATGTACAGTTAATTGTGTCACTTTCTCTTAGAACACTCTCCTACTCTGAATTCTTGTTAAAGATGAAACCTTATGATGTTTGTCACCATAGTTGTGAAACTGCCGTTCACTCGTGTTGACTCTGGACTGCAGCTTTAGGCTGGTCATTGCTCCACAGTGTCAGGTTGAGATGTACTGCACTCCATGTTTGACAGACCAGCCCCAAGTAGGCCAGAGGCCAGGCAAACAAGAACACAGCCAGTGAACAAGTGCAGGTTTGGGGAGTGTGTTTAGGGGGTGTAATTCTCTGAGCAGACGGACCCATTTCATGTAAAATGTTTGTTCATATGACCTTTCAGCAGAAAGGAACCGTGCAAGTCTGGCCCCTGTTCAACTTTAATCTAGTTCAAGGCCCCTGTGTGTTTGAATTGTACACAACAGGCCAGAGCAGAGTTACACAATGTTAGAGGCTAACTGATCAGCCATATCATTAAGACCACTGACTGGTTAAGTAAAAAGCATTGCTTATCGTCTTCCACAGTGAAATCTATCAATCTATATTTAGATTACACCTTAGGCAAAACACACGAGAAAATGAGTAATGAATAAATCTATTTAAATTTCACAAATATTGTGATGTCAAACCACTACAGTCTCCTACAGTCTCCTACTACAACAAGGACCACACGGTGTGGTGAAATGTTTCTCTTTTTTTTTTTTTTGCTCAAATATATTTATATAAATATTAAACTTACTATAATAAAGTAAGATTGTCAGATATAAAGGAGAGGTTAAGGATTATTCTTTTTTTTCCCATATTTTGAAAGTGAAACTGCAGCTGCACTGATGCATGTCCGTTTGATAAATGGTAAGAAAGCAGAATTCAGACCTGCACTGCCTGTTAGATAGTCTTTTTATTCTGCTACGTTTTGGGGGGTTAGTTGATCACATGGTAGTGAATCATGAAATACTCTTATTCTTGAATCATATGTCTGATGGGTCACAGAGTAAAAAAAGGTTAAGAACCTCTGGGTTACACTGTTTAGCAGAAGCTGAGGGCCTGATTTCCTGGTAATTAAAGCTGAGTTTCCGTGCTGCTTCCAGCGTTCTGACCTGCTGCATGGAGAAACGGACTCGGTTCATCAGGAGCTTATCAGCCTCAAGGACGAGCAAACACACAGCAACTCCAAAACACGTGGATTCAAAGAAAAAGGTCCACCTGCATTTAGATATGGCCGGCCCACCTTCTGATGAGACTGTCTATAAGTGTCACGTTCCATTTGTTAGGATTGGCTAGATGTGCCTCGTGTGCTGAGTTTGTCTAGCAATGTCCTGGGCCCTGTATTCAGTTTGCTAGTGACAGTTTGCGTTGCTTCCTGTGTTGAGAATGACTAGTAATGAAGTGCCTCTTGTGCTAAATTTGATTAGCAATGTCCCGCCCCTTATGCTGGGTTTTTCTGCAATTAAACTGCTTCCGCTAGTAATGAAATGCCTCTTAAACTACATTTGGATAACAATGTCCAACTGGACATTAGTGGCTAACCAGTTCCCATACAGGAATCAGGACATTGTCAGCTAAAGTTTAGATGACAATGTCCTGGTTCCTGTATGGGAACTGGTTAGCCATGTCCTAGCTCTAGTAGTGGGTTTAGCTGGCAATGTCCTGCTTTCTATGCTGGAACTGGTAATCAATGTCTCGCTTCTTGTGTTGAAACTGGTTAGCAATGTCCCAGCTACTGGGTACTGGGTTTATGGCAATGCCAATGTCCTGCTCTTAACATGTGTGCTGGGTTTAAATTTTCTTACTAATTAACTGCATACTGAGTTTAGTTAGTAATGAGATGCTTCGTTTTGCCAATTATTTAATACCTCCTGTGCTGTATCCTGCTAGTGAATAACTGTCTCCTGTGCTGAGCTGGGCTAGTAGTGACTTGTCTTCAGTACTAAGCTTGGTTAGTAATATTTGGCCTGTCATACTGGGTTCTGTTAGTAACAGCTTGCCTCCTGTACTGGTTTTGGCTAGCAATGTTTTGCCTCTTTTACTGTATTTTGCTAGTAACAGCTTGTAATGACTTGTCTCATGTGCTCAGGATGCTGGGAGGGAATAGCAAGGTTTCACCTCAAGTTGTTGCCAGGTTTAACTATCAGTGTCTCAAATGTTTTTTTTGTTAGGACTTTTATTAAAATCTAGCTAACATTTCTTGTTACCAAGGCTATATTTGAGAAATGAACTAAATGTGTGAGACTTTGTGCTGTAAGGCAACAAATTAAGGAAGCAATTTAGATACCACTACATTGCTGTCCACAAGCTGTCTGTCTGGTACTTACAATAGCAGAAGTAATTCATACTAACAAATGACAAATCACACTTAATCAGGGATGATACTATCAGCTAATACTAGCACAAATGTAACACATGTCCCACCCACAGTAAAACGATTGGTGCATTCTAGAAATTTCTGACCATAAAAAGAGTTTAAAAGACATATATTAGCATTTAGCAATTATTGTTTCTCTTATTAAAACTACACTAAAATATTTAAACAATTTAGATCACATCGATTTGGCTTTTAGAAGACTACTGATCTTGATGTTAAAGAATCAGGCCTTTTTTAGGTACACTATATTTACAGAGTTCGTACAAGATGTTAAGTGCTAGTAGTTTTCTTAGAAGTCCCAACTTTCTGTTTTTGTTTCACGAGTTGGCTGGCGTTCACCAGGTTTCTGCAGGTTTTTTGATAGAAAATGAAAGGTCCATTTAATTATTTTTATCATTTCCAGAAGGCCCTGGTTTTGGGTGAGTGACCTCCCCTCCACGTCTCTCCTGATCAATAGCGCTCCGAGCTTATCTCGCACTTCCATTTACTGTTTGACTAAACCCCCTCAGGCCACATAAAGAGGAGCCTGGCCAGAAGGACGTGGTCAGCAAACAGTCATGAAGCTCAGAGCATGGAGAGTGGGATTGTACCTCACACGCCTGTTCAGAGGGACGAACGCTGCTGTAGGGTTGCTGGTAGAATAGGGTGTCAGAGTGTGTTGAGGCATGTGATATATGTATGATTAATTTAGAATGTGATGACTTATTATATTTTGTGAGCTCTCCTGTGCACAAGAAGACAAGCATGCTTGACGGCAGCCATCTTTGAACTCCAATGGTGGGCCAATGGTAAGTTTTTATGTCTAGATTTAACATATGTAGACTACTTTAATCTATAGCAGATCTTACACATAATCTATATATAAAGTGATTCAATCTTATATTATTTGAAAGGGTCAATATAATGCTGATCAATGTTTGGGTGTAAAATCCTCGTAGATTCTTTGGCAAAGGCCATGTCTTATTAACATTTTAATCGCCAGCACAAAACAAACAACACTGCTGTCAGTCTGTTGTCCATGGAGTTTTGCTGTAACTTTAAACTTAAAATTTCTTTCTTCTTAACATCTTCACGTAATCATCTTCAACTTTTCAACCACTAGTGGTTCATGTTTTTCCCCGCTGTTGTTACTTAGTCAGTTTGCACTGCTTGTACATATTTACTAATAGTAATGCTTAAGCTGTAATAAAAGAGCATGGGGGGTAATTTTGTGGCCTAATATTCAGTAAGTGAATACTAATCAGTACAATAAAACATTCTTATCATCATTATTATTATTATAGTTTAAAGGTACTTATTTTTTTATTTTAGCGCCGAAAGTTAATTTCTGTACATGCAGTTTTAATAGTGAGGAATTGACGTACAATCCAACATATACTTAATTAGTAATTAGGGATTAAATAGCTAACATCCTAGATATAGATATATTTGCAACAGACTAACCTTTTTGTTGTGACTAATTTAGCAGTAAATAGAGGCTGTATGAGGAGCAGTTCAGTCTCTCAGCATTATTTTAGCTGTACAAAGCAGGTCTTCTGCACTGCTCTGACCCAGGGTCAGCAAATACACCAAAAACAGCTGCGTTAACACACTGAGAGTGGACTGCCAGATCAGAACGAGAGAGAGACATAGAGATAAGACTAAACATCAATGCTGATGGAGATTCACCATTAACCCTTTTAGACACCGCCTGCATTACAATGGACATCATGTATTTTCTTTTTTTTCTTTTTAGAATATTCTGTTGCACATTACACTAGTTGAGACCTGCTGTTCATCAAAACAGATCGTGAATCAGCCAGTGAAAATGTTTATAAACCAGTGAAATGAGTAGCTTAGCACCACCTACTGAACTGAAAAAAAACTCGGACATTGGAGCATTGCCGCACTAGAGATGAGGCAAAGTAAAACTATCTGATTTTTTACTAATTTTGTGTGATTTAGAACACTTTATATCATGGTTAGGGATGGGATATGGAATGTTTAGGGATCGAATCTAAAATAAAAATGTATAAAACGAGCACAGGCTTCCAATGCAATTGACTTAAAAAAAAAAAAGCAAATACATATTCTACTTGAGTCGATTTAATTTTGCAGAAAAAAATATTTAGAGAGATGCCACAGTGGGTGGTTTCTTTAGCATTAACCCCCTTAATGAACCATTTTTAAACCTACCAGAAACTCATCATGTAAATGTTCTGTACTAGTTAGTATAAGTTTGCTAGAACCTTGAATGCCCCACATAAACCTTTTTGGAACTTTCCTTTTTAGTGTTGGAGAGCTGTAAAGATTAGAAATAGTATTTTGTGAACCTTTAATATTAAAAAATATTACAGCACTAGAAATTTTCAAATGACATTCATTATTTAAAATGATTTAAAGTTGTTTAAATTAACATTAATCATTCTTTCTACTTTACACCAAAAAGGTCTACGATATAGCATAAATATACAGAATAATAAATGAACCTTTTATCATCCAAAAGGTTTAACACCAACAACAATCTTTTACTTTTTACTCATTTTTTAGACTGAATGGCTGTAAAGATTTTGCGTAAATACGTAATAAAAACTAAGCTCTAAAAATCATTTTAAGTGACATATTATAAAGTTGTTGTTACAAGAAACGTACCCTACTTTCTTTTTTTTTAATTATACCATTTCCAAGATATGAAACATTATTAACAGACTTTAAATGTATTTCATATTAAATTAATCTTTTCATTCAAACGGTTCAACAACAAAAACATTCTTTCACTCTTTCATTTTTAGGATTGGAGATCTGTAAAGATTAGAATTTGCTTTAGAACTGCTGTGTTGTTTCTATGCCCTCTGTAGCTGTGGAGTGTGACAATGGTGTTTGTGTTGTCTAAAATCAAACGCCATTATCACACTAAATAACTATGGAGTGACCAACACCAACCTGTTATCAGCTGCACAGGAGGACGGGGCTTCCAGGAATGATTACAGGACCACAGCTCCCCCTGCTTTCAGCACTGCTTAACTGTTCTTGGCAAACTTCAAAGACAACACAAAAATAAAGTTATAAAAGCAAGTACATAAATGAAAATATAATAAATGTTCTTGTTTTAGTATATACATTTTAAATACATTTTGTACATACATTAGTCATAGCTTTTATACATTTGATTGCATTCAGTGACAAGAGCATCCACCATGTCAGGATGTTGGTTTATTATCAGCGCATCTCTTCCTCAACTCCCTCCCCAACTCATCCCAAAGTATTGTCTGGAGTTCTATTTTACTTCTCTACAGTGACAAGACAAGCTGTGAGTTTATGTGGTGTGTGTGTATATATATATATATATATATATATATGCAATGAGACGTGTGTTCAGAGCTCTCAGAATCATCTTTTTTGATTTGAGAACATGCAAAACTAAATCCCTTTTTCTTAATTACATTTGGTTTCATTTCTCTTTTTTTTGCAGTTTCACATTAACCTTGCATTATTTATGCTCTTCACATACATTCACAAAAAACAAAATCAACTTCTCAAATAACAAAAACCTGCATATCAAAGTAAACATCTGGGTACACATGACCCTTCTTATCAGTACATTTTATAATACTGTATGTACAAAAATATATATGTATATATATATTTGTTTTTTCTATATTTTCTATATTTATACACTTGTATATGCATATGTATACCAATACTCGTACACACACTGCATTAGTCCACTCCATTACATTTGGTTAAAAATACCTTTAACTCGTACAAAGCACACTCTGACTTCCTCTTAGTACTTTAATCTCATTTTAAGTAGTTTCTTATACTGTATCAGCATCGAGTATATTTAAATGACCAAAGTATAAAACTTTAATAGAACTAAATGTGAACAGGAATTATATTTAGTAAAAACCCAAAACTGTTACCAACTGTAGCACATTTAGCCTAATTTGATTAAACCCATTACAGTAGTTGGCAGAGGCTCTAGCTTCACTTAACATGGCCAAACAGACTCATTAATAGAAAATGTTAGGAAACACTAACTTAACAAAAACCTAGTATGTTTTTATATTCGTATACATTTAATTAACACAGTCGTTTATGTATATTTATGATGTTAAATGTGTATAATGAGCCAAAGTGATAAGTGCTGCTTATTACGTGCGCGTAATGGCAACAGCATGGCATACAAATTACTAAAGTGAGTTGGCTAATGCTAGCGGGAGGCTAATAGCTCACAATAGCGTCGGCCAGGCGAGCGGCAACTGAGCCAAGTTAGCTAATGCTAACCGATGGCTAATAAAACACCATAGCGTCGACCAGGCGCGGGATTAGCGGCGCGCGGTAGCTAATGCTAACAAGTATACAAAAAACAGCGACGGGTAGACACGTAGTTATAGGGCCAAGATAGCTAACGCTAGCGCGGGACCAAAAATACACAATAACGCCGGCCAGGGGCGCGGTTAGCGGTTAGCCGTCCGCGGTTGCTAATGCTAACCGATGCTGAGCGTCCACCAACGCACGAGGCCATAGCGGCTCATATTACACACAATTCAAACCTTATTACAGTGCTTTGTGAACATTTACTAGCAGATTTTTACATATTTCCCCACCTGGATGCAGAATAAACAGAAGACACGATGAGACAAGTGTCCGGTTTGAGCTTTTAGATTCGTCTGAGAACAATTTCCTGTTGCCCAACTAAGCCCCAGTCTAGCGCTCGCCCCCGGTACAGCTCCCTCTACAGGGCTGGAGGCATCAAATCACAGAACAATAACCCATTCAAAGACCAAAATATTAAATAATATATATGTAATATAAATATTCTATTCTATTTACTCATCTATACATATAATAAATTCAGCTCTGGAAAAACAAATAAGAGGTTTGCTATTTATAGGTTTATGTTTGAGAAAAATTAACATTGTGGTTTTATTCTATAAACTGTGGACAACATTTCTCACAAATTCCATATAAAAATATTGTCATTTAGAGCATTTATTTGCAGAAATGAGAAATGGCTGAAATAACAAAAAAAGATGCAGCGGAGATTTATGTATTATTTATATACATTACCGGTCAAAATGTTAGAATGCTCCCATCTTTTTCCTTTAGTTTTGCCATTTAAGCGCTTCAGGTCCCGACAATGACTGCCTATGACTATATATATATATAAATAATAATTATATTGTAAAAGTATATTGTAAAAAATATATTTTTTAATAACATTTGTCACTGATGTCATTGCTGACACTGATTTCCAGTGCATTGTCCACATAAGCATTCCCACAGTGATCCACATAGACTGACAGGTCAGCAGCACAGCCATATTTCTCAGATTAAAATAGCTCAGTAATGCTGCCTCTAGACATGCATACTGTACACATATAGACATGGCTACTGACCTATATTACATATTTTAAACCTCACACACACACTCAGACACACAAGCTAAATCTACACTGAAATGCCTAAATTTTTGCTTATTTGGGGAAAAAATACAAGGTTCATATATATGTATTTATGATTTCCTCAATAATTTTATTATAAATGTATCCATGTGTCCATATTATCTGTCATATTGGTCCTTTTGGCACATTAAGCATATTTTAAACACTACGCAGGATTATTTACAGATATTTGCATAGGTGAAATATGTTTCTTTTAAGAAATGATACATATCAGTCCTGCTTAAATTTTTTATATACATTTCCTAACTTTTAAAAAATGTTTTTTTTGTGGTAATTTCTGCCTCTGCAGCATCCTCTCAGGTTTAACTGCGCTATAGGCGTGGATGATCACAATATGCAGATCAGTTAATCAATAGCACCGCCCCACTGACCCCCCCCCCCCTGAAATCTAATCTGCATCTCACCGCTATCAGAGGCACACTACCAATCAGCTCTCACCTCCTGCTTCTAAACCCATACATCACCCAGTGCCTCTGCCAAACTATCCCTCCCATTTTTAGCAATACATTTATCAAGATTTAAACATTTATTGTGAACAGACACATTATTACACATATAGTGGAATGTTAACCTTCACATTAATATAACTTGTTTATAATTCTCTGGCAATACCATATTGTCTCCATACTTAGCTGGGGTAAAGATTACTGTAGTGGTAAAATATCAAGGTAATTAAAATACTTGTATAAAATCTAAATGCATCTTTAAAACAGAACAAGAACACCATGGAGAATTCTAGTCTAGGACAAATGCATGCAACTGAAAATAAAAATCCAACTAATAAGCTGGGAAATTATGATGAACATGAAGTTAGCTGGGTTTAGTGTTGGCTAGCATTGGCTGTTTTAAACTAATAAACTATTTAAGGGACGATCAGGGTTTACATTAAAACATAACATCAGAAAACTTGCATTACTCTAAATAGTGAGTAATGTGCAGGAGATGAGTAGAGACCCAGTTGTTTGGTGCAGTGTAAGACCTTTGTCCTCAGTCTCTTCAGCTCAGCAGGTGTTTGTGCCCTGAGATCAAGAGCTTCAGTGGGTGAAATGCCACATGCAGCAGTTAGCATTCCATTAGCTTCACAAGCCTGGACTCATATACAGCCAATGACTGTGTATAAGAGGTCATTGTAAACAACCCTAAAAATGTACTATTAATAACTGTTTTTTAAAACATACATCAGGTTTATGTTTGTGAAGATTAACCCGTTTTGTTCGCCTACTACCAAACTGCGAGTGTTTCTTCATATATTTTAATTTGTTAATATTAATACAATGTATTAATAATATTAATACAATGTATTAATCATTACAAATAAAGAACAGATATTAATGTGAATGTCCAAACTTTTCACTGGTACTGTAAGTAGTATAAATATACTGCCAAATTAATGTTAAAAATAAAATATGTAAAAAAAAAAAAGGCATTGATATTATTCTTTTATCAGATACTTGCAAGCAAACTTTGATCACATTTACAAATACTAGTATAGTATAGTAGAGAACAATCACATATATTTGTTATGCACTAGAAAGTATTCTTAGGACAGTGGCATTTTATATTGATATTTAATGGCAATTTTAGTACATTTTCTAACATACTTATAGTAATAAAATTTTAATATTTATTACAACTGTGTTTAATTTTACTTTAAGTATACACTATGTGTAATACAGGTTTAAATACCTAAGTAATGTTTTAATCCATATTGTGGCTAGAACTACTCAACTAAGTAAAGAAAAAAATAATAATGAAAAAATTAAGAAATTAAGGTCAATCAATCTGAAACTTTTAAAGTATGTTCAGGTCATTCATAGCCTGGATGACTTCAGTATTAATTTACAATGTAGAAAAAAATGAAAGAACATTTTAATGAGGTGTTTTTTTTTTATTAAGGCATGTTCAAACTTTTGACTGTACAATAAGTACAAATTATTTTTTTATTATGGAATAAATTGATTCTAATTCATTTGCAATGTTCATTGATCTTGTATTAATTCTTAAAATACACTGTTTACACTGTACAGAATCTTCACAGAGATTTCTAGCAAAAGCAATGCTTTCTTCCATTACGTTTCCTGAGCAGCTCCGTACTCCTCCGCTTCATACCAGTCGAAATTCGCCCTGCAACCTGACCCCCATTCCATTTAGCTTGGCATGACGGAGGACCTGCAACGTGATCTACAGAAAGTGCAGCAGGATTGGTTGAAAGTGCCTGGCATTCAGTCGACTCGGCTCTTTTCCACCTCTGATTTAATGCATGTGGCTTGTCAACTTCAGAATGGAAAAAATAAAAATATTATACAATATAATACTAAGAGGAGGTTACATTGATTTGGCATATTTAAGAGTGTACCCAGCTAAAACATTATAAGAACATTAAGCAAAGTTTTGCAAATGTTCCAGGGAGGCTAGCCTGTAACAATACATTATAAGCCCATTATAAGCATTATAAGCCTGTTGGGAGCATCAGCTAAAAGAACTGTATTTTGTACTTATTATCATGGTATTCACTAAACTCTATTTCACACTGGATTTCTTCTTTAACCCTAAACCATTGACATAATAAATGGACCTCAGGGAACAATACATAATTCTAAAAATAGGCCCTACAAAAATAACTTATTTGGTTTTCATTCTGTTCCAGCATTAAAGAACAGCATGATAAACCTTAGGCTACTAAAAATAAGATTAGAAAATGTTAACTTTTAAGGAATAAAGGAATAAAATCTAAATAAAATAAAAATGTATCTTTAAAAAAAAAAGCTTTACAGTTTACACACAACCATTGACACTCAACACTCATCCACACACCTTTAAGAAGCTGCAGCCAATAGCGCACAGCGTACTCTCAACCGGAAATGACCGTCCACCTGGAGGACTGCTTCGGGCACTACAGCATTTACCCAGGACAGAGTGGCAATCCATATCTGGGCACAGTCATACATACATTTTATACACACACAATCCTATACAATACACATACCTACACAAACATAAAAATCAATTTAGAGGATTCAAGAGAGTGGTACTGTGGTACTCACCTTTAGCTCAGCTTAATATGATTAGACTTGAGGTCTGACAGGTGAAGTGGGGTAATAAAGGGCCATACAGCATTGCTACTGGACTACTGCTAGTGTACTGCTAATTTTTTTATTACGTCAGCACATTAATAATAAACCTTATGAATGGAATATTTTGAGATATTTGAACCCAAACAGCAAATAATAAAACCAATCTAAGCACTTAATGCCTGTATATTTGTGAATATCAATAGCTCTGACAGTTACTATTATCCTGTAACTATAAGAAGAACTGTGTTTAAATGGCAAATACTTACGGTCCTCTGCTCATTATATCCCATGACTACTAATTGGATCTCACATGGGCGGAAAATATCACCTTGTAATCGGTCAGGCATCTGGTGACCGATACCAGAAACATGGCAGAGGCTGTGCGGCCTCCGCATTCTCTCTGAGGCAGGACAACAGCTGGCTTAACAGGTCAATAGGAGACTATTCCTACACTATCCCGCTGTCCTGCTATCCCGCCATCCTTCAGCTTCCTCTCTCGAACTGCAGGAGCCACGCAATCTTCCATTTATATACAGTACTTTTATTTGAACTGGGTTAAATAAAATTACAAATCTTACATCATTGCTTATTTATTTAGTAATTTATTTATGGGGCCATTTATTATCCATTTTTTCTATAATAATCTGTGACTTGTTCAGACAGGCCACAGGTAAGCATTAAAATTTTCAATTGCACCAAACAGATATCCATTTTATACTACAAAAATAGCTGATTAATACATCTGTAATAATGTCTTTTAATAGGTTCAACCAGCTCCTTTAAAAAATGAGCTTTCAGATAAAACATGGTGCATCTCAGTACACTGGCAATATCTCTCAAATACATAAAAAGAGAGGTAAAACAAACAAAAAGTATTATAAAAAAGAAAGAAAATCAAAGACATTTTTGAGATGACTATGTAGGCATTACAAAAATATGTACACCTCCTTCTAAACAATCAAAAAATATAAACAATATTTAAGTTTCTGTTACAGTACAAATTTTTACATTCTCCCGATGCAGCTGTTCAGGTTACAGTGTGTAAGGGTTATACAGTTTAAACACAAAAGTTTACTTCACTTGCTTAATCCAATCCTACACTATAGCATTAGAGATACAATGTGTTTTAAGTTGCATTGAAGTGTCAGCATTATATCGTAAGTTACTATTTAAGTCAAAATAACAGTGAAAATAACACATTTTTTAAGTTTATGCAATAAAGTATACTATGTACATCAAATTGCAAAAGTGGCAAAAACAATTTTGCTGTTTGACTGTATCTGATGACACTCTACTTAACAGGTACTTTCACGTCATTTCTGTGACATTAATTTCCCTGAATACTGGGTATGCACAGCAAACCATGTAACTCGGTAACATTTAAACACATTTAAATTCTAACTACATCGATAGTTTATAGCACATTCATAAGCATTAAATAATGTATGTAGAAAGCAACAATTTAAATATTTATAAATAGCTTATGTCAATACTCGTAATATGATTATGTATATCTTATGTATATATGATATGGAGATATAACCTGTGAAAGTGATAAAGTTCACATTTTATATTAATTTATTTTATGTATTTATTAATTCAGAAATCTATGGATAACAATCAAGCATAACATTAGGACCACCTTAAATGGTTCAATACTGATTATTCAAATATCCAGTGCTTTGAAGCTTTTACACTAAAGTAATAAATATATATGCTTCATTTAATATAACAATGAAGCGTTATGAAGCGTTATTCTCAAAGCCATTTACAAACGTTGCATGTCAGTTCTATAGATGATTCTGAAGCCTGCAAAATGAAGTGGTAACATTAACTATTAATACCACCTTTATTAAGTAGAATTTCTTGGACATATTATGTATTAAATATGCTATTTCATGCCTTATATCATAGTTTTCCCTCTCTTAAAATGTATCTATGTGAATTCAAAAATATTCAAATAGTGCTTCATAAATAAATACTCAAGCAACATGGCATAAGACTTTGGATTAAATAAATGAGATTGCATTAATATAACATGCATAAGTGTTACATATCATATTTAAAACCTAAAAAATATGGTTTGTGAGAGAGAAAAAACAGCAATTTAAAGCATGAAAGAACATTTCCAATAACCAATTAATTGTGCTTAATTAAGGCACTATAAATTAAATGTGTTACCACTTTAGTTTGAGGATCTTAAAATCATTAATACAAACAAATACCACTATGCTTTATAAATACATTATTAAATGCTCATAAATGTGTTATGAAGCCTCTATGTAGGTACACTTACCCGAAACTCTATGCAAGTAAAATACAGTAATGTCTTTGTTTTGTAGCTCAGTGGTCACAGTGGCTCCATCTTCAGGAAACTGTGTCCCATGCTTTCTGTATCCCGTATTAAAACGTCTCTAAGACCATCGCATTGCTCAGTCAGGATTCCCCGATGCAGCTGTACAGTGCTTTGAGGGTAAGAGTCCCCTTACCCATAATGCCCTACATTAAGGGCTTCTCTCCAATCAGGATTTGCTCTTCAGAACTGGGCCACATGTCTTTTTCTTGGGCGCAGGCTGTGTTTTGGGCTTTGGTGGGGCTACTGTCCGTTTGGGTTTGGGCTGTAAGGACGTTAGGCCCAGCAGCTCGCAGAATCTGTTACACTGGTGCAGGGCCTTGAACTGGTCGATGAAAGTCGTGGCGCAGTTCCCTTTAAATCCCTTGTAGCTGGAAACACATGTGAGGGAATGTTATAAATAAATGCTACTGATATTAAAAAACTCCTGTATCAGATGTCATAGAGATCTGGGGTGGGTTTCCCGAAAGCTTCGTAACGCTAAGAACTTCGTTAACTCGTACTTAAGATTGATCGTTAATTAAAGAGTGTTTCCCAAACCCGTGCGTAACTAAAGTACTACGTAAACTCACTCGCAGATTAACGAGTGCTCTGACCCAGTCGTTATTCTTAAAGAGCTTCTTTAGGGGATCTCGACTTGCAGTTAAGCACCTTAAACACCAGGGACCGCCAATTTTGAAGAAGAAAAAATATTATTTCCGTGGTTGAACAATTATATTATATTACTATTAATTATAATCAATTATATTAATATATAATTATCAATATTATTATATTATATTATGTTATGTTATGTTATGTTATGTTATATTATATTATATTATAATGCCAACTTTGTCTGTGGCTTGTAGTATAACTGGGCATATTGGAATTGACCAATCAAACCCACGAATAAATCATTAAAATCCAGATTAGAGATGCTGGAGTTCTTGACATTAATGCTGCAAGAAATGCAATCAGTGAATTCCTGCAGATGATGCTCACGGTTTAAGCAAAGCTGCAAAGTAGGTCCGGTGCAGGGGACGCCTGCGGTGTCTTTAATCCCACCTATACGTATTGTAAAGGGTATCGGTGAATGTGCAGGTAATATTTAATAATATTCCTTATTCAGGTGCTTCTAACCAACATTGTGGCCGTTCATCTGGGCAAACTCTGGGGTGTGTCAACTCGCAAATATATAAGTACCAGTCAAAAGTTGGACACGTCTCATTTAATTATTTTATTTTTTATTTTTTTACATTGGCGATTAATATTAAAACCATGAAAACGATTAATTGACGCATATGGAATTGTCTAGTAAACAAAAAGGTGCATGGCCTTCACAATCCCCTGACCTAAACTCAACTGAGTGATTTAGGATGAGCGGGAGCCTCATAGAGTGTATATAAAACATATTTTTATATACATACGTATAAGTATTATTATATTATTTTTATATAATTTATTTTTTATATATTTTATATTATTTTTATATAATTATTCATAATAATAATAATAATAATAATAATACATTAATATTACTATCAATATTACTATTAATAATATTAGTATAATATCTATTAATATAATATATATTAACTATAATAATTTTAAAAAAGTAAGAAAAGTTTAATGTTTTAAAATAGATTAGATTTTTTATTATTTATTTAGTCATGTGTATCTTTAGGAGTATTTTATTAATGCCAAAGTACATCCTTTTGTAATTTAAATTTCAGAATATGTATAATGTTGATGATTACAACACAGTTCTACGTTTTTATGGTCTAATAGTGAATAAATACTGCATATATGCAGTGTTGAATCGATATTTGTGGATCGATTGAGCGCGCTGTGTCGGAGGAGGAGTCAACAAAGACGTTCTTTAACCTTGTTCGTTAATTTTCACTTTGCGAAGCTCTTTGGGAAACACTCGCAGAACTGGCTCGTTCTTTACTCACGTCATTCGTTAGTTCGTTCGTTATTCCCTAAGATTGATCGTTTTCGGGAAACCCACCCCTGTTGTACACTATATGGACAAAAGTATCGGGACAGCTGCTTTTTCATTGTATCTATGCATTGCTTTCCAGGAAAGGCTTTCTATTAGCATTGATGTAAAGATTTGATTACATTTACATTCAACAAGAATCTACATCCCTGGAAAAAATTAAGAGACCACTTGAGTTTCTGAATCATTTCCTCTGATTTTGCTATTTATAGATATATGTTTGAGTAAAATTAACATTGTTGTTTTATTCTGTAAACTAGAGCTTTAAGACCTCAAATAATTCATATACTAATAAATCATTACTTGGTGGAATAATCCTGTTTTTTAATCACAGCTTTTAGCTTTGCATCTTGGCATGTTCTCCACCAGTCTTACACACTGCTTTTGAATAACTTTTGAATAACTTTATGCCTTTACTCCTGGTGCATAACTTCAAGCAGTTCAATCCACCTTCCTCTTTATTATATGTCAGAGGTTTTCTATTTGGTAAAATCAAAGAAACTCATAATTTTTAAGTGGTCTCTCATTTTTTTCCAGAGCTGTATGTGACCTTATCTTCTAAGTCACTTTTTCAGATATTTGCAGGTCAGAGACCTGGGGTCAGGGTTCAGGGTTTTATGATTTGTTATTGAGTCATAGCACACCATCCGCTGATACCTTTAAAGAACAGTGGGTGCAGAAATTTACTTACCCTTTCTTGCATGTGGCGATACCAACGTCTGTCAGCCTCATACCAACACCTGCATAGAAATGAAGACAGTAAATATGATAACTTAACTAAACTTAAAGTACAGAGCCCAAATCTAAAACACATAATCCAGCAGGGGTGTGCCATATCATATTGTAAGTAATAGGAATTTGCTATTTTTTGCTTTTTAATGTAAGCACTATTAATTGTTTGTTTGAAGATTAAATGCAAGCACAAGGGTCTTGGGAAGTTACTGTTTACAAAGCAGACAAACTTTTAAATATATTTTACAATTTTTATTATAAATAGTATAGCATATATTTTTGTTGCAACAGTATATTTTTGAAATTATTTTAAAAATCAATCTCCAAGAATATCTTAAAATCCAAACATCTGGAGATTATCTGGGATCTGTTAATTATTTTAAATCTCATTCCCTGTGTTGTACAGTGTTAAAGACCTCATTCAACTCCTTAGCATACTCTATTACCCCCTACCACCACCATCCCCCAGAGACTGAATATAGGACAGAGGGCTGTAACTGATCTTACCCTGCATGTCTGTGACCAGAAGGTTTCCTTCAGTCTGAGAATACACCCAGTGCTGGAAGGCGCAGCACTTCTGACCTGCCTCTGAATCTCTCCTCATCAGATTAATCTCTTTACCATCCTTCACTGAGTACTTCACAAAGTCCCCAATCAGCTCCTCCTCCAGGGTGGCGTACGGGATATCACTGGACGGCCGGTGGACCAAGTAAATTGGGATGATCCTGGAAAATCATAGTCAATCATAGTGATTTTTTTAATCTTCTGGAGAGAACTGCTCTGGAATACAACTTTACTAATAAACTTTCTTTAACCCTTACAATAGAAGGTCCTTTAAAGAGGTAAAAGCAAAAGATTAGGACAACAGGCTTACTGCAAGCTCTGTCTACAAAATATAGAATGTTGCATATTAACAAATAACAATTTTATGGCATTCATATAATAGACCACCAGGTAATATAAACACTGCAATACATAGAATTAAAAGAAATTAAAAAAGATCTAAGAAATGAACAATAATAAAAACATAATATGACCACAATGAGAAGAAACAGTAAAACTGTAAAAAAAAAAAGATGTACATTCATAGAGATAAAAATCTTTTATAAAATTATAAGTAGTGTAATGCCTCTGAGTACTCACTCTGGGACTTCTCCGAACGACTCTGTGGTTTTGGCTGCAGTAGTGTAGGCCTTGATGTATTCTCTGGCTGTGTTTTGCACATGACACTCCTGAGGAAAATTTAGATTGATTTAATAATAATAAAATAGCCAAATTCTATAATTACTAATAGCAACATTAATGTGGATCGAATAATAATAATAATAATAATAATAATAATAATAATAATAATAATAAGAGCTAGTTAAATAAATAAAGAGCTAGTTAACCAGCTATCTTAGTAGTGTAGGGTATGTTTTTGGCTAAATTATCAGTTATTCATCTTAGATTACCCGAAACTAACTACCAACAAAAACTGATTCACAGATGCTGCATGTTCAAATATTGTCTGCTGTCTATCTTATTAGTCTATTAGACTATTAGTAGTACTGTATTAAAACACTACAAGTAATTACTGAATAAAATAATAGCATATTATAATATTACTATGCCAAGTGATTCCAAACTTTTAAATGTTAATGTACATTTTTCTGAATAGTTTTAACATTAATGTTAGTATTTAATAATAGTTTAACTGTAATATTGTAATACATGATAAGATTGATAAGGTAGATGTTTTAGGTCTTACCTCCACAGCCAGGTTGTAGTTTTTCTGGACGAGTTCCTCGTTGTTTTTGGTCCCGTAGGTGATGGAATTGTGGACTTTGAGAACACAGGGGTGTCCAGGGTTGAAGGCGGGTCCCATGCCGGCCCTCAGAGTGGTCCTGAAGGCTTTACGGTGCATTCCCTCCCCGAAGTGGGCCTTTTCTGTCACAATGCTGGCAGCCTGGTTGTCACCAAAGTACTGCTCAGTCAGGATATCATTCCTGAAGAGCAGAGGAGCACAGTGCACACTCTCCTCATCCCCTTCCACCTCGTGACGCTCAGCTGAAGAAGAGAAAGTGAGAGGAAACAGCAGGGAAATCAGTGTAGTTTAAACCTTCAGTAACATAGTCAAAAATGAGGTAAAGTAGATTTCTTGGGCTCGGAATGGTCCAGCGGACTAAAGCAGTATAAGAACATAATAAGCAAGTCTATTTATTATATACCATAGATTTAATTCAATTTTATGGCTTTTGCTAAACTGAAATAATATGTCATATTTTCTGTCCGCCTGTTCTAAGAAAGAAATCAGAAAAATAAAACAGCAGCCTACCTGGTGTGTCATGACTGGGGAGGACAAGCTCCATGAGCACTGCAACAAAACAAATGGCAGAGTTAACGGCTGATTCTATCACTGATCTTACTAAAGCTCATGTTTCATCATAGTGTTTTTGATGGTCTTTGCGACTGCACTACCTCTTCACAACTTTACAACTGATGGCAAAAAAAGTGGCAAAACATTTCAAGTAATTAACTCTTAATAAGTTCAGCACAGCTGTTAACTGAAATCTTGAATTCCAGGTGACTCTACCTCTTAAAGCTGACTGAGAAAATCCAACCAAGATGTGCAAAACTGTCTAATCTAAGCAAAAGGTGCTACTTCGAAGAATCTAAAATATGAAACATATTCTAGTATATTTAACACTTTGTGGTTTATTAAATAATTCCATGAATTTCTTCATAGTTTAAAAGGCTTTAGTATTAATCTACAATGCAGAAAAATATAAAAAACTACTGTATACAGTTTGTGTAGTGTATAATATAATTCTTTCACTGTTTGGTTTTTAGTATGAAAACAGACTGAAGGATTGTAAGAGACAGAAAGTTTATCTTCTGCTGAAAACCATCTCTGAAGCTTGACCTCAGATCTTACCTTCTGAGGTGAGATGGTATTCTGAGGTGGACACAGTACCAGCGGTACTGGTCAGAGTGCAGCGGTACATCCCCAGGTCCTTACTGCAGGCTTTTAGAATGGACAGAGTGACACGACTGTCATCCCCCGCACTACAGAGACAGAAAGAGATTCTCCCATCACAAATTATTTGAAATTGTCAAATACCTTTTAGCCACATATACATTGAAATTGAATATTTCAGTTGAATCAACTTCTGGTATAATCTGCCATTGGCATCTTCTTGTCTTGGCTTCTGGCAAAATCTATCCAAATACTGGGTGTTTCCCACTGTTTCTGACCCTCACCTTTAGTGTGTAGTCACTCCCACAGGCTACCTTAGGTGAACTTGTAGATCATATATTATGATTAACTGCCCGGCTGTGTGCTATACTGTTCACTTTATAGAATTTTCTTTATCCATCTACTTTTCTATGAGTATTTCAAATCTATATTTTAGTTAAATTAAATAAAAATAAATACAAATATATAATATTCCCCTGACCATAACATTTGAAGTAGAATTATTGTACAAATCAATTGATATGACAAAAAATTCGAATTAACTTAAATATTATTTTGTTGAATTAACCTAAGTGTTATTTATTTATATATTGATTCATTTCAGATATGACTGTCCAGATTAATAGAAATAATCTACTGTTTTACTTCTACTATTCTGCTCACTGTTCACTTTAAGGGCTCCACTTACCACAGATCCATCATAGAGTAAAAAAAAAATATATTTATCAGCCCTCTTTACCTAATAAAAGGCTTTTTAAACTATGTTTATTGACTAAACCTGTAAAAGATAAAAATTTGAATAACACAAATAACATTCACTTAAAAAGGTGTGATATTACATCACTGTGCTCATTAAAACTCCCAAAAATCTCCAAAGCTCTCTTTATGGGAGTCTGGTATTATTTAATGTTTAATGACGGTAAATCAGGTGAGCTGCTGATGGAATTGAACTGATCTGTTCTAATCTCATTTGAAGAAAAAGCACTAAGGCTGGTGTCTGTATATACTCTACATTTGTGCTGTACAGACAGGTTAAGAAACATGTTGCCACCAATATATTTCACTCAAAATCAGGACTACATATGAATGCAGGCTTTACACAAGACTCTTTTTTCTTGTGCAATATAGAGGTGTATAGAGATCATATCTCATATCTCATATCTCATATCTGTATTGAGAGGCTAGTCGAACTGAATCATACAGTTACGTAAAAAAAAATATGAACACAGCTCCCACTCTAAAGTCATGGCTGAATCACTACAGCACTGATGTTCACTCAGAAAGCAATGCTAAAAACGTAGAGCACAGCACCATCAAGTGGTTAAAAACACTTTGGATTTTGGATTTGGATTAAATCAATTCCACTGATAGAATAGACTCTTCAATATGGCATGGACACAGAATTTACAGAATTTGTTAACAAATAAATTTAAGTAAAATTTCCAGGGCAATGCTGATAGTACACCAGGATTCAATTCAAATCAAATAAACCTATCTAACCTAATCTAACTAGTTAAAAAAATTATAATAATAATATTAATGCTACAAGTTTGATTTTTTTCTTTTTACGTTACCTTGGCAGCAGTAATCTGCACTACTGTGTTTTGGAATGTATTTTAAACAAATACAAGTACGAATACCTTGTTACCTTACTTAAGTAGAAATATGGTTATCTATACTTTTCTGGAATAAATATTTTTCAAATTTTTACTTCTACTTCACACATTTTCATCCAATTATCTGAACTTTCTACTCCTTACATTTTAAAAATAGGATTGTCATCGTTTAATAAAACCCCTATCCAGATAAATCTCTCAATCCAGATAGAGTAAATCTCTCAGTCATAAACTTCTAGTGTCTTTTTTTGTTTGCTGTTTGCTATTCATTATTATTTTCGCAAAGCTTGACCAGTAACGTATCATAAGGGTAACAAAACATAAAAGTTAAAAATTCATACCCCCTCTTCATCTCTGTTAAGATCTTTCCTTCTTTGGTCCACGAGATGAAGGATTCTGCTGCCACCAGGCTGAACTGGCACCACAAAGAGATGCTCTGAGGATCTTCAGGTACTGGAGCTGCCTGGATCTCAGCTACCACATGGGGTACCACAACTACACAACACAACAGAACTTTATTGTTTACTGTAATAACATAAACCGTTATCTGCTGTATTTTGGGCCCTCATTGGGCCCTGCAGAAAACATGGATGCTGGGGTTCCATTCATTTCTGTTATATAAAAATGAAGTCACTGCTGCCTGACTGCCCAGTTTGTCCACTAAAGGTTTTAACAGTAAAAGTTCCAGTCAGTTTTAAACAACACTTTTTTTTTATTTCCTTAAAGTAAAGTACTTTTTAAGTTATTTACTTAGTTTAGAATTCTTGCCATTATGTGGATTAGAACATTACTCAAATGTATACCTGTAACTCTACCTCTTCACAACTTTACAACTGATGCTCTCAAACACATTAAGCGACAAGAAATTTCAAGTAATTAACTCTTGACAAGTTCAGCACAGCTGTTAACTTAAAGCCATCATAAAGCTGACTGCGAAAATACCAAGTTTTTGAAAGCAGAAAAATTTAAAATAATGAAAAAACATTAAAACTAAGGTGTATCCAAACGTTTGACTGACTGGTACTGTATATAAATGGCTCTCTTAGTAAAATATTAAATGAGAAATTTTAAAGCATCGAACTCATCAGACATCTTGTATCAACCACCATCACTGCGTTTAATCAAAGTTCTATAGAACAGAACCACTCTGAAGGACACTATTTGTGTACCGTTCCAGTCCAAAGCTGGGACACACCTTCTCATTCAATGTTTTTCTTTATTTCTTTCTTTATTTATTTTTTCTAAATTGTATATTATTATTAAACACATGAAAATAATTAGGGACACATAAGGAATTATGTAGTAAATTATGTATGCTCTCCAAATTAATCCCCTGATCTAAACCTGATAAACTGAGATGGTGATTTGGGATGAGCTGGAGCTTCACAGCATGAAGGAAAAGCAGCAGCTATTGTTCAGAAACTCCCGGAACTCCTTCAAGATGCTGAGAAAACTATTCCAGGTAACTCTACTCCACTCATGAAGACACTGAGATTAAAATACCAAGAGTGTGCAGAATCTAAAGAGTAAAGCATATTCTGGTTTGTTTAACAATTTTTGTTTACTTTGTCTACAAATAATTCCTCATGTGTTTGTGTATAACTTTAATAACTTTATACATTTAATTAATATTAAATTTACAATGTAAAAAAATCATTAAAAAAAGAAAACACATTGGATGAGAAGAGGTGTGTCCAAACTTTTAACTGGTACTGTATATTAACTCACCATTAATTATGTAGAGATGTTGATTATGAAATGTTGATGCTCACTTATTAAAAAATAAAATTATTAAAAAGCATTATTATTTAAAAAAGAAAACTTCTAAAGGTAATGGGTATCGTGTACCTGCTTCTTTATGTGTTTGAATCTTCTGCTTGACCACGTCGCTGTATGCCTTCTTAAAGGGCACGTCCTCCTCTTTCTTCTGCCGGAATATTGCAGGTAGCTGTGGTCTAGTTCTTATAGGGGCCGCTTCAGATTTCTCCTCTGATATGCGCCTGCGCTTGATGACATCATCATCCAGCACATTAGGAAGACATGTGCTTTGGGACTCTTGGCCACATGGTGTTTTTCCAATCTTTGCTGTGATGGGTTTATTCACTGCCTCAGTTTCCTTGAGCTGCTTCATCCCGGTGGTCTTGAGGGAGCTGTCTGTGCTAATAGCATTTATCTTAGAGATAAGAGGCAGTGCTGGTTTCTCCTTCACTGTTTTTAATGGTTTTGGTGTTGGTGAATCCTCAGCACCCTGAATTTTGACCTTGGTAGCTTTTGGCCTCGCTCCGTTCTCTACCTCAGCCAGGGGTTCACTCTCTGGCTTGGCCATCCCAGGCTTCTTTTTCTTCTTCTGCACCCCCTGAGGTTTGGGCGTGACTTTCTCTGTTATGACGATGGTCTCGATTACAGTCACCGTGCTGTCTCCAGAGCCAAGACACTCATTTTCAGCTTCGACCTGAGGCTCTGGCCGCACTTTTTCTTGCTTCTTGATTGGAATCCCAAGCTGTGAACCAGTCATTTTGCTGTAGTCTCCTTTGTCAACCTTGTGCTTGGAGCGTGCTTTCCCCTCTGAGGAGGTCTTGGGGGTCTTTTGAGGCATGGTGTTGTCGTCGTTGGCGTGTAGGTTGTGTTCTTTCTCACAGTTAGCTTGTTTCACAGAGGAAGGAACTCCTTGATCACATCTCAGACTTGTGTCCTTATTAAAGTTCAGAGGGTCATCCAAGTCTAGAGTGACATAGGCGACACGCTTCTTCTCAGAGACCATAAACCGCTGGCCTGAGAGCAAGATCAGTTTGGAAAGTTCCTGGCCGAGGTCTCTGGCCTTTTGTAGATCAGATTTATGAGAAGTTTCCTGTGAGTCCTCTGAGTCTACACAAGAGGAAGCCGAAGTCTGCTCACGGCTTTTATCAGAGCATGTGTGAAACTGGTCGTCTGAGGATTCCTCACCGCTTGCCGGCTTTGTGTCTAGTAAAAAACCTGTGGGATCTACTCTAAGCTCATTAGTAAGCCCTATAAGAGATGGTTTTGAAGAAACGATGGCACTAGGATGGTAGAATGATGTTCCAGTACTGATTGGTGCAAACGGCATAATAAATCTCATCGGATCTCCAGACCTACCCTCTCCCTGGCTCACTTCCGAATCCTTTGTATATAAACTCACATGTGACCAATTCCCCTCGGTGCAGGAGCGAGAATGTGCACAATGTGACACCCCACCAGCATGCGTCAGGTGTTCCAACTCAGAACGCACATGTCCACCCAGTTGAGGAGAAGGAGAAGGAGGAGGAGGGTATGTTTCAAAACAGGGGCCACACACAGATTCAGCTGTAGGCTTTTTGTCGTTGGGGTAATCCGAGACCTTCAGGGTTCCATGGTTCCTCACGCTTTCCTCCTCGAAGTCTGGAGAAAGCTGGGACGTCCTGTCTTCTGCCACGCCCCAGACTGCGTCACTCTCCTGCCAGAGGGAAGAAAACAGTCGTAAAGGTCAAAGAAGCACTCAATCGAGGGTCGTTCATAAATGGCAGAAATGTTAAGACTACTCAAAGAGAGTTGCAACATGTTCAGGAAAGCTTGAGACGCATGCCAAGAAGAATAAGTTTGACATTTAAGTCAGCTGTGATGATCAACAGCTGTTTCCACTGTTTAATTAGGATTTTCTAATAAATCACACATTTATGTTGTGTCCCGATTTATACTGTCATTAGACGCCCGTTATTTGTTCAGTTATATGTCAGTTGTGTCCTAAATGGGTGCACACTATTTAAAAATCCCTTTTATAATGCATACCACCCTAAAGGCAGTATAAAGCAACTTGTACACACAAATAGGAAACACAAGTATGTTTTAATTGCATATTTTTTTGTTTAAACTCTTCTGTTTAAACATAACTAAACATGGACATGCACATTTTACAAATACTGCAGATAGCTACTGGTAAATTTTAGGTTTAACGAGGTAAAGTAGACACTCCCAAACAACCAAACAGCTAAGACGTCCAGTTAAAGCCATTTGAGTACATACCTTCCTCTCTCATTCTGTTCTCCCAATCCATAAAGCACCAACCTTACATGCTGGGGTCAGCGAGACACATACAGTTGGCACAGGGCTAGTTTGTTACTATTATAAGGATCACAAGAGCTGCGTAACACCCCATAGCCAATGGCCGAGTTGTGACTGGCCCTGGGCTCGGAGGGATTGGTGTGTCCGCAGTGTGAGGAGACAGAGAGGAGTGAATTTTGCCCAGAGTCGTGTTTCACATCTCAGCTGTGCCGTATCGCTCACTCTGACACCCAGCGGTGTGCCGAGCACACTCAAATAAAGTATTTTAAACTTCAATGAAATGATGACTCAAGTAGATTCTATCAGCACAGGAACTGATCCAGCAGAATGGAATGAAATGAACGTCAGAACCGGAATCACTGAATTAAAAATAGAATTTAAAAATACAGTGCAAGAACATAATGTAAGTCATTTCTTAAATACTAAAAACAAGGACTTCCCGCAAATGATTGACGTAAAAATACTGTAAATTGAAAAGAGCATAACAAATACAAATCTATAATGTATTTAAGTATATGTAATTGAGTAAATGTAACTTATTTCTGGGACTGTCAATCAATAAAGAAACTGCACAGTTTGTGCTTGCCTTTAATCTCAAAAAAGTCTAATGTAATTGAAAAATATTATAAAATAAATAATTTCCTGTCTATATAAATAAAAAGAGAAAATATTGTTATTTAAAAAGAAAAAAATAAATAATTTACTTTTAATACATTTAATTGAGTAAATTGATTTTTATTAGAGCTGTTAGCTGATTAAAAATAACTAATCAATAATCTCACAATCTGCAGGTGATTAGTCACGATAGTTACACTTTCCCTACTTTTTAAGACTGAAGCTTTTAATATTGGATATTTCAATGCAAGATGCAAGACGCAGAGCTTCCAGACCTCAAATAATGCAAAGAAAACAAGTTCATATTCATAAAGTTCAGAAATCAATATTTGGTGGAATAACTCTGTTTTTTAATCACAGTTGTCATGCATTTTGGCATCATGTTCTCCTCCACCAGTCTTACACACTGCTTTAAGAGAACTTTATGCCTTTACTCCTGGTGCAAAAAAATCAAGCAGTTCAGTTTGGTTTGATGGCTTGTGATTATTCAGCTTCCTCTTAATTATATTCCAGAGGTTTTCAATTTGGTAAAATCTGAGAAACTCATAATTTTTAAGTGGACTCTTTTTTTTCGAGAGCTATATTAACTTCAATAGTTAGTATTTAGTATCTGTCACTTCATTTCCCCCCTCTTATCATTACTTATTCTCCCCTTTCCTCGCCAGACTCTTTTCTCTTAGAGTGTGTGTGCTCTTATCATCTAGCGCCCTCTATAATTAGCCTCCTTTTCTGTTTATCTGTTCTTTCCTGCCCTCTCTCTGTGAACCTCACGTTTCCTCAGCAGTCGCTGTCACTCTGTGTTTGTGTGTGTGTGTGTTTGCGCGTGTGTTGACTTGGGTCTGAAAGTGAAAGAGATACAGAAAGCAGGACAGAGACTGTGTGTTCCAGTGTTAAAATAACACAATGTGTGTAAAATTGAACACTTCCAGTGTTGAATTAAAACTGTACAATTTGCTGTGTAATTACTCCAAATAGGAACAAATACTGTACTATTGGTAACAGTTTACAAAAATGGTCACAAATAACAGCACTTAATAACCATTGCTAAATGGTTAAGTAATGTCATATCTAACTATATATTGAGACTAGCTAAGATATTATTAAACATTACTACATTTCAATGCTTAAGAATATTGTAAATAATAATGATATTTTATTATAACAATTTTAATGATTAATAATGTTTTAAATAGTGACAATTAATAATTAGTTGAGACATTCTTTCATAAGTGCTGTTAATTAATGTACCCTTATTGTGAAGTGTTACCCATACATTTGATCATTGTATGATAGGAATTACATGATATAGGAAAAGTCTATGAGTAAGACATTTACAGAAATGTATTATTTATGGTGTCTGGGACCCCATATGAGAGCATATTTAATCTCATTTAAGTTGTAAAACAGCTAAAGGTTGGGTTGAAAAACAGAAATTTCTTTATATAAATAATTTTATATAAATATATATTTGCAAAATTGCAAAAAAAATGAAATTGGGAGAAGATTAATTGTTTATTTTTTTTTTACAATTCTGTTTGAGAAAGGCAGAAATAAAAAAAACAAAAATTGGAAAAATAGATAAAAATTTTTAATTTCCTTTATTTCCTAAAAATAAAGTAATGTAGTTTTACACCCATTTTTCTTTCGAATTTAGCCTCAAATAGTCAGATAATTTAACTAAAAATTGAGAAATATATATGTTTTTATATTATGTTTGAGAAATTCAAAAACAAAAACAAAAACATACAAACCACATGAAAACCAATTAAATAATGCAGTTTTACATCCAATCTTTTACATAGAATTCAGTTTTTTAAATTAAGTCTCAAACAGTCAGAAATTTGAAATATTTTTGTTTTATTTATGTTTGAAAAAAGGCAGAAAGGAACCAAATATTTTATTCTCAAATTAAAAATTAAACAGATCATTGATTTGTTAAATGTTATACATTTCTAGTAGCAGACACACTAATAGTGACAGAGATAGAGAAAGTCTCTAGGTACCACATGGCTCAGGTATCATGGTGAGTTATGAGGACCATGATAAGCAGAGTCACCTTCTGTCCTAACAACAAACGTGGCATTGGACAAAAGTGGATAATTGAGTTTTATTTCTTCATACTTTTGGTCTGTAATTTATTCCTACCACACCTGAATATGAATTTTGACTATGAATTGGACCAATCTGTGCACAGATACAATGGGAAAAACAGACATATTTTGTAGAGATGAGCAAATAACATTGTTAGCAAATCAGTATTAGTATCAGTGCCAATACCCACACACCATAGAGAACATACCTAGACAAGTAATGTATGCTAGGCTTACCTTAGTCCTAGAGGTCTGCTGGTTTGCAGCTTTTCCTTTCGAGTAATCTTTCATAGGCAACACAGATACGACTTTCTCTTCTTGTACATGTGATCCCATGTGTTTTGGCATGTAGGCCCCATAAGGCTTAACAGTCTCTACCTCCATGTTCTTTTCTTGCTGAGGGACCACAGAATCTGCTAAAACTGTTAAATCTGTTAAATCCTTACTACCGGCAGTATATAGCTGTATATGAGTGTGGAGATGCAAGTCCTTGTCTGCCAGCTGTTGCACTAGTCCATTAGAGTTATCATCCTTTGGCACTCTTCGGCTCTGGGAGTCTTCCCCTGCTTCCATAGAACATGAAGGTGGACATATTTGCCCAGAAGTAGAGGAGATATTTGGTCTACTCTTCTGCTCCTCTGTGGTATCCTGGCTCGCCAAATAAGGTAGGCACAGTGAGTCGACAGGACTGCTGCAACTCGTTGTAGTTACAACAAGTGGAGAATCTTCTGTAAAGGCACTAACAGACTGGAACCAGTCTGAGAGAGCGCTAGCCCAGCTGTCTGAGGAGGACCACCTCTCAATAGGTGGCAGTTCCCAGTCACCAACCAACTGACCAATCACAGCCTCTCTACCCTGAGAGTAAGCCAAAGGATTTGTGTTGTCTGGAGAGGCTCTAGGTGGGCTGGGGTCTGGAGTGTGTCCCCATTCATCAAAAATAGACCCCTTGTCCTCTTCAAATGCCAGAAACGGGCCAGCATCTGCCTCTGTCCACAACTGATTGCTGTACCTTGCGTCGTCTGTGACTTCTGAACCAGAAACATCCCCCTTGACCCATTTGTAGCCCGCCTCTGAATCCTGGACAGCAGCAGGTGGGTGACCAAGATCTTGTGGTGGCAGGTCTGTCTCAGCTTCCTCACTAATCTGAGGGCTTTCAATTGATGTGTGCGGGAAGCTGGGGATTTGGAGATGTGTGTCAGGGCTATTTTCAGTCAGGTTATCAACTGTTGGATCATTGCTGTGAAAAGTCTTTGATTCCAGCTGGAGCATCGGTATCAAGTGTGGCACAGGATATTCTTGTCTACAAAACGTTGATGACAGCATGTCTAGATCAGATTCTTCAGCAAGATTCTGTGGTGGAGTCAAGACGTTCGCCAGAAAATTAAAAGTTGAGTCAGTCAGGCTGTCTGCTGGCATGGCATTAGAATTTAGAATTGCTGGATCCAAGATGGTCACATTGTTGCCATCCCCCTCCACGTTATTGTCATTGGACTCGACTAAACTGGGCTGGGGAGATGGATTTTTGAGGACTGGGGAGTCACAGACCGTGACTGGTTTGTTCATTTCAAGTGCGGGTTTCTGTTGAGGCATCACTATTACTGGAATTTCATTCACAGGGTTTACTGTGTTTGTGCTAGAACTATAGCTAGAATCTATAGTCATGTCCTGACTTTGGCTATTACGTATGTTCGAAATTACCTTAATATTCACTGTTTTGTCATCTATTTCATAGTCTTTGTTGGACACAGACAGTTCTACATGGTCTTTTATTTCTAAGTCAGTATACTGGTCAGTCGTAGCAACAATGGCACCTATTGCAGAATCAGTTTTCGAGTGTGACTCTTCAATAATGTTGCTTAATTTAGAATCAATGTTTTGATTTGCCTCAACTTCTGTACAATTGATTTGGCTGGAGGTCTCTTCTGCAATGTTCCTTACTTCAGAATCTGTCACTCGTATGGTGTCTTTGTCTATTTCACAGTCAGTGCAATTGTCAGTCGTTGCTACATTGCTACTAATTTCAGAATCAATGGCACCCATACTAGATTCCCCAACAATATACACTATTTCAGAGCAAGTATTACATAGCGTTTCCAGGTGGGACTCCATAATAATGTTGCCTTCTCCAAAATCAATGTTTTGGATAGTCTCAACTGCTTCTTGACTGATTTGACTGGTGATTTCTTCTACAATGTCCCTTACTTCAGACCCCGTATCAAGGACTCTTTCTGGTTCAATTTCATGAGACATTTGTTCAGCAGTGTTGCTCACTGTTGTTTCGAATTCCACTTCCCTAACAATGTTCCCAATTTCAGCGTCAATTTTACAATCGCTGTCCGCAAGCTCTGAATCATGCATCTCAGAGTCAATATGGCAGACACTGTCTTGCACAATGCCACATATTTTAAGGTTGATGTTATCTACAGTATCCTCAACTATTTCACTAATTTCTGAGTCACTCTCAGGCACATGAGTCACTTTATTTATGCTTGGATGGTCAACAGTCAAGTCTTCTTTTGGGCTGTCACATACATCGGAGTCAGAATTTAGCTTAATACTCACTGCTATGTCATCTATTTTAGAGTCAGTGTTGGGCACAGTTAATCCTATACTGTCTTTTATTTCACTGTCAGAGGAATGGTCAGTTGGACCTATAGTGGCACCAACTTCTGACTCAACACCACCTGTACTAGACTTTTCAAAGATATATCCTATTTTAGAACCAGTATTACTGACAGTTTCCAAGTGGGACTCCTCAATAACGTTGTCTACCCCAGAATCAATGTTTTGGCTATTCTCAACTTCTTCACAATTCATTTGACTGGTGGTCTCTTCTACAATGTTCCTAGCTTCATAATCAGCATCATCTGTTTTCTTTGCTATAGTGTTGCTTCTTTCTGGTTCAGTTTCATGAGAAATCTCTTCAGCAGTGTTGCTAATTGTTGTTTTGACTTCCACTTCCCCAACAATGCCCCCAATTTCAGGGTCAAATTTACAAGCACTGTCTATTGTGGAATCATGTATTTCAAAGTCAATATGGCAGACATTGTCTTGCACAATGCCACATATTTCAAGGCTGATGTTTTCTACAGTCTCTTCAGCTATTCCACTCATTTCTGAGTCACTCTTAGGCAAAGGAGTCACCTTATTTGTGCTAGGATGGTCAACAGTCAAGTCCCATTGTGGGCTGTTACATACATCCAAGTCAGAATTTAGCTTAATAGTCACTGCTATGTCATCTATTTCAGAGTCAGTGTTGGGCACAGCTAATCCTACACATTTTTTACAGTCAGGGGAATGGTTAGTCGTAGCTAGAGTGGAGTCAATTTGTGACTCAACACCACCTGTACCAGACTCCTCAGCTACTTCACTAATTTCCGAGTCACTCTCAGGCACAGGAGTCGCCTTATTTGTACTAGGATGGTCAACAGTCAAGTCCTCTTTTGGGCTGTCACATTCATCTGACTCAGAATTTAGCTTAATACTCCCTGTTATGTCCTCTTTTTTAGAGTCGGTATTGGGCAAAGCCAGCTCTACATTGTCTTTTATTTTACAGAGAGTGCAATAGTCAGTCGTAGCTACATTGCTACTAATTTCAGAATAGCTGCCACATATACTAGATTCTCCAATGATATGACCTATTTTAGAATCAGTATTACATACAGTTTCCAAGTGGGACTTTCCAATAACGTTGTTTACTTCAGAAACAATGTTTTGATTAGCCCCAACTTCTGTACAACTTATTTGACTGGTGGTTTCGTCTACAATGTCACTTACTTCAGAATCAGAAACAAGGGTGTTCTCTGCAATATTGTCGCTTCTTTCTCGTTTAATTTCATGATACATTTCTTCACCAGTGTTGCTAATTGTTCTTTTGACTTCCACTTCCCCAACAATGTCCCTAATTTCAGGGTCAAGTCTACAACAACTGTCCATTGTGGAGTCATGTGTTTCGGAGCTGATATGGCCGACACTGCCCTGCACAATGCCACTTATTTCTAGGCTCATACTGTCTACAGTCTCCCCAACTTTTCCACTCATTGTGCTAGAATAGTTGACAGTCAAGTCAGAGTCGGTGTCATGTGCAGTCATAGCTACATTGGCACTTATTTCAGAATCAATGCCATGTGTATACTGTGCAGAACTTGAACAAAAAGCCACTTTCTTTTTCCCAATAATGTCACTTACTTCAGAGTGAAGATTACAAGGTGTATCCACTGCAGAGTCACTTATTTCAGAGCCAATATGGCAGTCACCACCCTGCACAATGCCACTTATTTCAAGGCTAATATTGTGTACAGTCTCTTCAAATATTCCACAAATTTCTGGGTCAGTCTTTATGAGGTTGCCTTGCTCTGTGTTACATACAGTTGCCCCTTGGCCCACACTGTCAACCCCTGTCATAACATCCTGATGGGTTTCAGGTATCCTGTCGATCTCAAAGTTAGTGTCTGGTATGTTGGCTATGGCACTTGACTCACTGGTGAGGTGCCTTGCTTGTGGCTGATCTTTAGTTTGTATAGAATCGATTGTGCTCGAGACAGCTCTGAATGTAGGTGGTGTATTTTCAAGAATGTTGGTTTCTTGGTTCATTGATACCAGATCAAAGGAATTCTGGTCAACATTTTGAGCCACAACCTCTACAGAATTATCTTGATGGTCAGGTTTTATGATCAAGCCAGTTGATATTGTTTTTGGCAAATCTTGACTTTCAGAGATGCAATCAGATCTGCTGTCATCAACTACCACATCTTGAAATACTGAAAGCTCAAAGACTACTGGTTGCACAGTCACATTCTTATCCTTTATGCTTTCCAATACATCATCAGCATGACTGTGAATCTTCACAGCTGTAGGCTGTGATCTCTCTGCCATATCTTCACCCTGTGAAACTGTGTCACCTTCTGCTTGAATGCTTGAAAGACTGGCACCATCATTTCCGAACTGCCCAGTGTCATTTAGTGCATCAGTTGCATCAGTTAGGTCCAAATTCCCAATGTTTGCCTCATCTTCTTCTACCTCTATGCCAAATCTAGAGGTTGTTCCCACTGAAACAGTCTGATCCGGGGGCTGAACTGTGTCTATATCTAAGACATTTTCAATTATTGTATCAGTAGCTTGTATATCTGCAGTACTGTCCAGCTCTGAATCTGCCATTGTGGCTGAAGTATTTGGTTGTACTTGGCCATGCTGGTCCACAACATGGCTGGACTCCACATGCACAGATGATTCTACAGATGTGGCAGGATGGATGGCAGAGGAGAGCAGGTCATCTTGCATTCCCTTGCTGACTTGATCTGCTGTCATCTCCTTTCTACTGTTCACTGGGCAGCTGTCACTAAAACAAAAAACAGAGCAGGAAGAGTAATGGCAGGTAGTGGACCAGAAAATCCAGACACATCTGATTAGATACATGAGAAACTGACATGAATGTAAACACTATTAGTAAAGGAAATCAAGATTTGCCATGCTTTAAAAAAACATTAAAATGGTAACACCTCTGGCTTCTTCCTTCTCCTCAAATCTTCAAATTACATTTCCCATAAATTACCTAGGTATGCTATTACAGCCACACCATCTTCTATAACTTATTCTTAATTGTTTTCTTGTTTCTCCTCACCAGAATACTGATTACACTCACCTGTATAAATGCCTTTATAGTTTGTATCTCACTTTGCAAAGTATTGCCAACTTATTTCCATGATGTATGGAGTGGTTTTTCTGTGTTTGAATATCTTGTGTATGATCTGGTTGCCTGGTTGTTTGCATATCAAACATTATATGAATGTAATCTAAAATAACCATTTTTCCAAGTTAGTGACATTTCTGTCAAAGCAGATAATGAATATACTTTAAAAATAAGTGAATGGCCTAATTGTTATTCACAGTGTGCAGTATACTACTGTACTGTTCAGTCATTTCAGGAAGTGTTACCATGTCTAGTGTTGAACGATATGAACAAAAAATGTGATGTGTTATAATGCTGTTCATATACCGATATTGATTCTAAAAGGTTTTTAGCACCTGGTTTTGCTACACATATTTTTCTTAGGGTAAGAAGTAGTTTGGTCTATGTGTTCAATGTGGACCTCTACCTCATTCTACCTCACTTTACTTCACTCTACCCCACCATACAGTACTTCTACCTCGCTCTTTGCCTCCAGATTTGTTATGTCAAGTGAGTAAAATGAGCAATGCTGTTTGATGTTAAAAATACAATTTCTCTGACCTCCCTAACCATGTATGTATAGTGTAGATACTTTTTAAACCTCACCAACAGCAATATTTTAGTCAGAAAAGTGTTGTAACTGTGTCAGTTCATCAGTTGATGAGTATACACAAAAATTAGTATTCAACCCAATATTTACAGAATCATACTGTCAGTTTTATTAACTTGCGTTAGTCTAAATCCATTAGCATTGCTCGCTACAACACTATTTACAGCAAAACAGCCTTTACCCAGCTACTCTGACCGGCTTCAGTAATATTGTCCATTTTCCATTTGTGAAGATGTATTCCCCCTCCAGGCTTTTCTCTGAAGTACCGTTCATTTTTACACTTTGAAAACACTACTGTTTGACCTGTAACAACAGTGAGGAGGACGTTCAGCAGCATTATTACAGAATGTATTACAGAAAAAGAACACTATATACTACTAGTGGATCACAAAAAATTAGAATATCTTTGAAATTTTACTTTATTTCAATAATTCAGTTCAAAAGTGAAACTTATATTATATAGATGTATTACACACAGAGTGATCTATTCTAAGCGTTTATTTCTTTAATTGTTGATGTTTATGGCTTACAGCCAATAAAAACCCAAAAATCAGTCTCCAAAAATGTGAATATAAGACCAATTGGTACTTTTGGCAGTGTGGCCAGTGAGCCAAGTCCTGCTGGAAAATGAAATCTGCATCTCCATAAAAGCAGAAGGAAGCATGAAGTGCTGTAAGATTTTGTGGGAAAATACTGCACTTACTTTGGTTTTGATATTACACAGTGGACCAACACCAGCAGATGACATGTCTCTCCAAACCATCACTGACTATCAGTAAATTTTACATTTCATTTGAAAATCAAGGGACCAGAGGAAGAGTGGAGAGACACACAGTCCAGTCCAAGCTGTTTGAGGTCTAGTGTGAAGTTTCCACAATAAGTGATAGTATGAGTTTCACATTATGAACTGAATTACTGAAATAAAATAACTTTTCAATTATATTCTAATTGTATAATCTAATATACATATGGCCAAATGTTTGTGAGCACCCCCTTTAAACTATGTAAATCTTCACTGAATGCACTCATCACTGGGACACCTGCTAGTTTATTGTTTCTTCTAATGTCATGAGCTTCTACTTTCCACAGAAGAATGCTTTCTACTAGATTTTGGAGAATTGCTGGTCAGGATATCTCCCAATGCCTCCTGAAATTACTAAATGGAGTACCATAATTTTGGGTAGAAAATAGTTTTACAGCTCAACGCTGGGGTGCTTTATACCCATGTACCACTCCATGCTAATCACTTGTAAGGGATTGTGCCTGTAGGTTACTGTTATTATTATGTGTTTCAGAGAGGCCTATTCTATTGGCAAAGTGACTAAATGTATTTATTAAAAGAGATGTCCAGAAACATTTGGATAAATAGTGCATAATTGTTGATTTCTACATACATTTTATTTTTTTCTATATTATCTGCATATAAGGGTGTAGTGAGTGTAAGCCTTTATAGAGTAATGTCTATAAAAGAATCACAAATGGGATACAGACACACAAACACACAAATACACACAGGCTTACACACTCTGCCTAGCACTAAGTCAAACAAAGTTTATTTGGTATTTATTTTTGAGCTGAGATAAGTAATTTACCAAGGAGTGGCCCATTTTACTCAAGACTCAACTCTTTATTAAAGAATATATATGCAGTTTTAAAAAGGAACATACAAATACAAAAGTAAATACAAATACTTTTGAAGGAACTTATGTGGTTAGCTTGGATAATATCATTGTTCTGATAAGATTAAGTATCAGAAATGTTCAATGTCAGATTACTAAGTTTCTTGTAGGCAATTTTATCAGGGATACTATCTTTTTTAAGCGATGGAAATATTAGCCAGCTATGTATTAATATGAGTCAATTTTAGCCAAAATATGCGATCAGCAATTCCTAACTTGGAAGTTAAATTTTACACAGCAGTGCTGTGAAATAGGATCAGTGATCAGCCGTAATATAAAAAGATCAGTCCATCTTGGAAATGTGTTGAAATGATTTACAGTTATCAGACTGTTTAACTAGATTACCTACATGTTATATAGTTGAAAAATTGAATTACTTCTTCAAATAAGAAACAGTTATTCAATACCTTGAAAGTACTCATCATACATATCAAAATTTAGAATATATTGTAATTTATATCAAGCTAACAACTAAATAAAAAATTTAGTTTGATTTTTTAAATTAAAATATCCAGCCAAATTCATGAGTGTAAACTGAATCTGCCCACAACTGTACTATTTTAGCAGCTACTGCTAGTGACCTTATTTCTTTTATTTATTTATTGCCATGACTTGGTTCAAGCTTCACTAAACCTGTCATCAAATACTCTCCACAAATACACACACACGAACACACACGCACGCACACACACACACACACGCACTCACACAGCCAATTTTCCATATTATGTCAATGACCAATTATAATGACTAATCAAACAGTTCTAAATCACAGTTTCCCCACAAATAGCCCACATTTACACTTTAATACACAGTGTACTGAACAAAAAAATATGTGATCATGTTCAGGTACATATCCAGATTTAAAAATCTAATTTGTGCATTCAGTCTGTTCCACAAAGAATTACAGAGACATTTAGGCCCATAAATAGAGGCTATATTTACAACAATAGCCTGGTGCCTCTAATAGCACCCAATTACACGTCAAAGCCATAAAATCTGACATGCCCCAAGAGCCCAGTCACTCCTGCCAGAACACAGATATCTCTAGAGACACCTCATCTATACTGCACAGTCAGCCATTCGTACAGCCTTCCTGCCAAATTACAGCCATTCTACCTCACCACGCAGTTCCTCCACAAACAGGGTACGTCCACAAAAGCCACTTACATACCTTTTTTTACATCCGAGTCGCTGATTGAACTGTTGAGGTACGGTGGAAGAACACGCTCACCTAAAGCTTGGGGAGCTCACGGTAGGCGGGTTATTTTTAGGGCCTGTCCCCCCTAAGTACAAAATGAGTTACCTGATAGCGTGGACATGTGCCGTGCCTGGGATCTTAACACCCCTCCGCTATATTTGCCCTGCTTTCGCTCATCAGGATTGACAAACAGCTCTGAGTAAGATCCTGAAGCCTTGTTGTGTTCAATACACTTTCTGATCAAACTCTGATGGCCCACTGGAGATTATTGGTTAATAAATTGTTCATTATTAAAGAGAGAGTCTGTAAGGTTGGGAGATATTTGGATTTGGAGACCTCTCTGGTGAGAATGTGTTACTGCACCGAACATGTGGAAGAGTAACTTTAATGCAGGTTATTGCATTTTTAAAAATATATTGTTTTGTTCATTTTATTCATGCATAATATAAAGTTACTGTCAAAATATAGAGATTTAGCTATTACACACAACAAACCTCAGAGGAATAGATGTGCTAGGACAGCTTCAATTTATCAGTTATGACTAGCTAACCTAGCTTTAACTTATAAGTTATAACTAGCTAACCTAGCTTTAATTTATACATTATAAACAACTAGCTAACTTAGCTTTAATTGATAAGTTATGACTAGCTAACCTATCTTTAATTTATACATTATAATAATAACTAGCTAACCTTGCTTTAAGTTAACTAGTTAGCTAACTTAGCTTTATTCATGTTATAGCTAACCTAGCTTTAATTTAAAAGTTATAATTAGCTAACGTAGCTTTAATTTAAAAGTTATAACTAGCCAAACTTGCTTAAAGTTAACTAGTTAGCTAATTTAGCTTTATTTATGTTATAACTAGCTAACCTAGCTTTAATTTATAAGTTATAACTAGCTAACCTAGCTTTAATGTATAAGTTATAACTAGCTAACCTAGATGTTATGACTAGCTCACCTAGTGTTTTATGTTTACTGTTGTTGACCTGTATTCCACCGTGTTGCTTTCTAGCTGGGAAGCTAAAGAACGCACTCCATTTGCAATAATTTTCCCCCTCCGGTCATGAGAGCAATTGTAGCACTTGATAACACAGTAAACATTCACCATTTCATCATATTGTACATTAAATTAAGAAAACAAACCCAAACCATGCTGCCAGCCTGTCTCTGCTGTAGCATCGGTGTCCTAAAATCCCACAATGCACTGCGTTTTTCATGTCTGCTGACCTCATGATACTATTTTGTATACTCACTTCTGGACTGCCAAAGAGCTAGTGATTAGCGCAGTTAGCGGCTAATGCTCATACAGCTGGAAGACTGAACTGAAACTCCTAAATAATGCTGTACTTCAACGGAGTGGTTTTACTGCTCCTTACAGCCTGACTAGTAAAATTCATACATAAGGCGCACCGGATTATAAGGATTTTGGGGAAAAAAAAAAAAAAAACATTTAGGCGCGATTTATAGTGGGAAAAATATGGCAATTGTTTGAGGCTGAAGTTGATGGAGAAATGCTGAACGAGTGTACGAGAGCTCATTAGAACAGTACTGAAATAGTGCTTGTGTCTGTAGTGGCAATAAAGCCTGGCAGGCCTCCAGCAGCTTTATCAGCAGCACTAAGGAGGCTATTAAAATACACTGGTCTGACTAAAGTGTTTAGACACCATGTTCTGAGAGTGCTGTGATGTCTGACATTTAAAGGTGCTTTCATGCATCTGTGGCTGTTTGGTAGCACACACACACACACCATACCTGTCAAGTCTCCCGTTTTGGCCGGGAAACTACCGTATTTTACTCCTCTTTCCCGCCGTCCTCCCATATTAGTATTTTCCCGTAAATTTCCCGTATTATATTAAATTTATAAAAAAATGTAGACCACAGGTGACACGGCACTGACCGCTATGTGTCTCTTAACCAATCGCGGTGCCGGTTCAAGGAGAAAGTCCCGCCTTTCAGAAGAAACAGCCAATCAGCTTGCTGGTTTTGCGGAGCGCAGTTTAGTGTGGGGAAGCCCCGCCCCCCTCCCTCCCCTCGCTGTGAGTTCAGGCAGCTAGTCGGAGCAGCTGACGTTTAAACTAATCTGGATATACAGAGATTTTTCTAAAAGAAAGGTAATTAACCATGTAAACTGTGATGAGATTGTTTCTGATAGCTGGTTAAAAAGACTCTTCTCTGAATCAAAACATAAATTAAACCCACTGTGTGTTTAATAAAATACAGCTTGTGACTCTTAACTTAACTTTAGAATTGGCTACATAGATGGTCAGGGTTTGAGAAAAATCTACATATATATATAATGCCCTGCCCTGATGTTTCTGATCAGCCAATAACTATTTCATTTCCAAACTCTATTTTGTTTGTTAGTCAAGTATTGTGGTGTAATTTATTATTTAGAAGGGGTAGAAGAGATGGTTGATCTGGAGAGAGAGAAAATGTGGAGAGGGCTGAAATTAACTGAACTGGGGTGCGTTTCCCGATAGCGATTGTTCTTAGGGATTTAAGAACAACTTTAAGAACGACTTAACTTTAAGAACGCCATTTTTCCGACTGTTTCCAGAAGCCACTCTTAAGTCTCCATACTTACGAAGGACCTTTAAGTAGCACTTTGGTGGCTCCGCCCCCGTGTCTGTGAGGTTTAAGGCAAAGCCAGATGAAAACTAGACCACCGATTTATATACAGTTCTTCATTATTAAGCCACAAAGGTATAATTTTGTATGATATAAAAAGCCAAATAAAATATATTTACTTATTTGTTTACTACTACGACTGTCAGACTGGGGAAAACCGTTAATTTAATCCATATGTGTGTGATATGTGTGAATAAAAATTATATTTGTAGGTAATTGTAACTTTTTCTTCACGTGAATACGATTATTTCAACCATATAATAAACCCAAATACTATGAATAAATATGCGCAGGTTAATAAATTAATTTAAATAGTCTGGAATTTAGTCTTTTTTTTATTGTTTATTTTTTTATAAATACGTATGCTGAATGCATCTTTAAATGCATTTTTTTAAGGATCAAAAGCGGCCTCTTTCGTTTTTGAGTCAGAACTGCACGTGGATTCCACGTTAAGAAGAACTTAGTTATTTACGAGTGGGTCAGACCACTCGTAAAGTTACGAACGAGTTTAAGTACTACGTTAGTTACGAAGGCTTTCGGGAAACGCTCGTAATTTTAAGATTGTTCGTAAGTACGAAGTTACGAAGTACTTAGCGTTAAGAACGTTTTGGGAAACGCACCCCTGATCAGGAGTGGACTGAACGATAGAAAGAAGTATTAATGAAAGAGCCCCTTAGGACTATTATTTACTTATGGAATATATCTGGTCCATGTCCTTTTTGTAAATTTGTGCACCCTTCAATTTAATAAAAAAAAAAAAAAAAAAAAAATATATATATATATATATTTCATATAAGAGAGTGCATTCCTGCCAAAAAAAGAGGAGATTTCATGTAAATATCTAGAAAAGAGTTTTTAATTTGGCTATATAAAAAGAATTACATTTGTAGGAATGTCCACAGCATTTTGGTGTCAACAAAGGTAGACTATCAGATTTTGATAGTCTAATTGTAGTCTGTAAGCAGTTCACCTCGATTGGGCTGAAAAATTCCCTTATTTTTAATTCCAAAACTTGACAGGTATGACACACACACACAACGTCAACTTTATTATACAAAATGGAATTATTTGTTTACACTCTAGTAGAGAGTTATTTTTCCTTGGACCTTCCTGTTTTTGTATTTTTATGTATATTTAGAATATTTTTGTTTTATTCAGTATATATTTAGTGCTATATATTTATGTAACCTTGCTGTAAAGTTTATATGCCATACCACAAGCATTTCAATGTATGCACGTTCTGTTTCGCAAATGACAAATACACATTGAAACATAAAGACAGAAAGACAGACAGACAGATAAATCACTTTATTAATCCCATTAGAAACTAATGCATTCAGTCACACTTTGGAGTAAATAAAATAAAATAAAATGGAAACTTTCTCTTATCGTCTACAACACTGTTACCAGGCAGTCAACCATTATACACATTTACCTGAATACTCAAAGGGAGGTAGCCTTGGTGGGCAGGACTACCCATTGATGATGAGTAAGGGTTGGTGGGACACGCCCATTATGCAAATAAATGATGGCAGGAGTCAATAGGAAAGATGTACTTTTTGTGGAAAGTACTAAGAAATGTTGAAATGTACAAAAAAAATAACTCAGCAATATACGAAATTTTAAATTAAAATTAAGTTTTTAAAAATTAAAACTACCTTTTCATGTGGAAGTGAAAATAAAAAAATAAAACTAAATTGCAATGTTATGTTTCAATGCTATGTAAAACTATGGTGTTTTATATGTTGGTCTTTCAAAAGTAATAGAGTAGTGAAACCTTAAAAAATGTTTATACAAAAAAACGAGTGAATTATCCTAATTGAACCATTACCTGTAAGAGGTAATGAACACCATTGCACTTAATATTGATAGAATAATTAACAGTGGAGTTAGTAATTAAATATTCACTCTGTTTGTTAGATGTGCCTCACCACGCAGCTGATGTTTAACTCTCACATGGGGAAGCTATATTTGTGGCAATGTTTTGTATTTAACTGAAACAGTATTTTACTGATTCAGTTTGTTATACTGTAGAATAACACAAGCTCTATTTGTTGCCTGTGGTTGTGAGTGTGAGATGTTCTTGTTGACAGGTGTTCTCCATCTCTGGCAGTAAAACCTGCCCGACATTTCAGCAGCTTCATCCTGAACCTCCATCATGGAAACTTTCCCTCATGTCTCTTGCATCCTAGTAGACCTAGTAGATCCTAGTGTTTACCCCATTTAACCCTTTCAGAGTCTGTGTCCATCATAATGCGCATAATGTGTTTTCTTTTGTTATGATTTTGTTGTACATAACGCTCATTGAGACATGTTGTCCATCAGAATCTACCATTACCCAGCCAATGATGAAACTGGCTCTCATCAGGACCGCTCCAGAAAAGGAAGACCAAGAGTTTTCTATGTTGGCAAGGATACGTTTATCAGAGTTACCAGCTTTAGTAACAACAAGTTAAAAGAGCAGCTGAATGCTTCACATAATATTTTGGGTTGTTTAACACTTTTAAGTTACTACATGATTAATTAATTATGTTTTTTGACTGGTACTGTAAATGCTGTAATATCTAAAAATAAATAAATAAATAAATAAAATGAACAAAGTCGACTTCTTGGGTCATTAATATTAATAAGCACTCTAGAATTAGTAAACACAATAGGTGACAATGAGGTCAACAAATATTATTGAGGTTTTATATATTGTATGATAAGCTGATAATTAAATTATTGTTACAGGGCTAACATTCAGACCAGCTGCTACAATGATGTGAATGACTATATTTGAAATTGAGCAATTCTTTTAGATTATTAGTGTGTATAAATTCATACAAATAATACATAATCAAATGTGTTGTGTTAAATATAAATATGAATAAGAAACTACTCACAATGTATCCGAAATGCTAATAAATTATCATGATTTAGAAAGGAAACTCTCACACAGTAAAGATGATGTGTTTATTGCACCAAGTGAGACGTTGAAGAAGCATCAGATCATGTGTTTGATGTTCTTGGAGTCACTAGAGGAAAACTGCGGCTGAGCTGAGGGTAAAACACACTCCCCTTGGGTCTTTCTGTTGAGACATATTGCACACAGGCACATTAAACCCTGACTGATGCTGTTAAAATAGACACAATACTCAAGTTTCAGCTTGTAGAAATCCTAAATCATCTCGGGACATATTGCCCAGCAACCTTCATCACTGTGGGCAGATAAATCTCACAGATAAACATTCACCATCGTCCTGCTGGTACATCATCACTGTGTTTTTCTGATGAATTTTCTGAATTTAAAACTGATCAAATAAAAAAATGGAATTACGCAGATAGTCATAATGTATACGGTTCTACTGAAACAAGTGTTATGCTAGGATTTTTATTTTTGCAATGTAAAGCAACCTAAAGCAATTATTATTATAACCTAAATTATTATTATTATTATTATTATTAGTAGTAGTAGTAGTAGTAGTATTGAAAGTTTTAATAATAGGATTTTAAATAAATAATAAAACAATCAATGTAAGATCATCACGATGGGATTTTAAGTTCTATTCAGATATTTTGAACACAGACTTTTCTTTTCTTTCTGTTGAAGTACCAGCTGAATTTTAAACAACATCCATATCCATCCAAAATATGAAAAAATTGAGAATGATAGGAAAAAAATAATGTATAAGTAATACGTAATAATAATAAGTATCCCAATGAATTGCGTTCGTTAACCTTAACTTTGACAGCATTCATTTCATTCTTTATTGTATTACATGTTTTATTAAATATCTCACACAGGAACATGAACAATGTTTGGAGATGTCTTTTTTGTAATTTATCCAATTTATCACGCATTGGCTTTATCTCCCCACAAACATATGAATATATATTTTTTACATTTGAATCAACACCACTAATATGAATATAATTATAAAATATAATATACTAAAAAATATAATATAATATAAAATATCATTTTATATTTCTTACATTCATTCTTTTGTTTACAATTAAATATCCACTATAAAAACTTGCATCTTAAGAAAAACAAATGCGATTAATCGCAGTTAATCACAGAATATTGTTGTAAATAATCAGATTTTTTTTTTTTATCGACCACTACCAAAAGTAACCAACATTACATATTGATATTACGTCCTTTAGATTACTTTACAAGTGGATATTTGAACAGTTAATCAGTATTCTGTTTTAGATTTTTTTTTTTTAGATTTTTAATAAGAATCTCATCCCTGTTCATATGCTTATCATTTTGATATTAAAGCAAACAGTCGTCACATGTTCTGTTCTGTAATGGGGGTTTAATTTATAGGACTGTTTATTGTGACAGCAGGTGGGGAGAAGCCCTTGTGATGGTTAGATCAACACAGCCATCATTTTTCCTAACGATGTTTGCGAGTGTGTATTTATGTGTGTGTGGCCTGAATAGAGTAGTTGCTGGGTAAAGTTTCAATAGAAGTCACAGAGTCACATGGACTCCACCTCGTTATCTTCCACTAGTCGTCATGCGCTGATAGATCCGTCTGTTTTTCCACAGGAAAACTATCACACGTCTTTCCCACTGATTCCCTCTCACCATTTCCATCTCAGCCCATCTCATCCCTCATACCTAACTCAACTGACCCGGGGTCAGATTTCCACCACAACATACTGACCCCAACAACAGACCCCAGTACACACACACACACACCCTGTAATACATAAACAGGTGTGGAGGTCACCAGCTCTTTTACACTCTTCAAATTCCAAGCGTTACTATGATCCCACAACACATACACACCGAAGTTCTCACACACTGAGTGGGAGGCGTCACTAAATATTAATTTACATGCATTAGTCTACACGCAGGGTGCATGTAGGAAAAGTCTTTTTTTTTTATTAACAGCACCCCAGAAAAGATTGTTAATACAGAGGGAGGTTGTAAAATTTTCATTGTGATTTTATTGCAATTTTAATAGCACTGCATTAATTGTGCTTCCTATCCCATGGTGCACCATTCCCACTCACATCTACGAGCTAGAACTAAAGCTTATAATGTTAATTAGTCATGATGACTTGTTATGGCTACTGTGCTTGCGCAGATCTCCACATTGGGGTGGAGCTTCTCCTCTGGCATTCTGACTCTTCTTCACTCTCAGCACAACCAGCAAGCTGATTGGCTCTGTTTGTTGAAGGGTGGGATTTAATCTGTAAAGAGACTGCATAATGAGTGACTCATTTCCTCATTAATAATGTCTCTGTAGTTAGTAAAACTTTTGAGTAATGGTTAATTTAATATAATAAAAAATATATTAAAACATATCAAGAAGTTAAAGTCTTTGGCAAAGGTCTCGTTGTCAGCCCAGGTCTTGTAAACGTAAGGCAGGGGCAGAGCCTGTCCTGTGTGATGCTAGCGTGAAAAAGAAACAGGTGAAATGTTCCTCATGGGCATTGTGGGACTCCACTGCAATCCAATCTAATAAACAGGATTTGGATTAAGTACACAGTAATATAACTCTGTAATGTAAAAGCTTGTTTTGCTTTTTGATTCACAGTGAGGTCTTGTCTGTGTCCTGAGTTCAACATATCGTCTTACTGCACTTACTGCAGTTAAATTTATCCCGTCCAGTGTGGGCCAATATGCAGGTGTGTATGTGTGTGTGTGTGTGTGTAAGAGAGGGAGAGAAATAGAGAAGAGAGAGAGAGAGAGAGAGAGAGAGAGAGAGAGAGAGAGAGAGAGAGAGAGAGAGAGAGAGACAGTGAGTCGGAATACACCAACTCATTTATTCTTCCTACAAAATTAATACAGCAGTACAGCAGTAACAGGCTTCTGTTTTATATGTTTATTGTATTTCCGGTAAGGATTTATAATATTTCATATAGAGTGTAAGTTCCTTTTATTTATGGATTAACTTTTTTGAATGAACCAGTACATACAAAATACTTACTGGGTCCTACTGGTGTTTAAATGACATTTCATGACATTACAAGCCTTCTATAACTGTCTGCTTTGGAAAAATCTATTTTTTCCCCATTTCTTTATCTTTAACAGTAGAATATGGTAAAATCATCATAATAAATGTTTACACAATGTTTTTGCAATCTCTCTCTCTGTCCCTTAAAATAAAATGGACTATGTGCCTTATCGTGCCATATTCATAAAGGTACTGTAGGCCAAATAATAGTAAGCAGATATTTTAAGCTTATTTTCCACATAGCTACAGGTTTTATAAATTGGGTGCACATTTTACATTTTGAAATTTTCACAATTTGCTTGTTTTCATCAAATTCTATTAAATGTCATTTATTGATTATTTTAAGTTGTTATTTGGTGTATAAAGAGTAAACACGGTACCAGTCAACATTTTAGACAAACCTTCTCCCTCAATGTTTCTTTTTTCTTTATCTAATTTATTTTCTACATTGTAGTTTAATTGGCTTCCACAGTCCCCTGATCTAAACCTGATGAACTGAGATGGTGATTTGAGGTGATTTAATTGGGATGAGCTGGAGCTTCACAGCGTGAAGAAAAAGCAGCAACTATTGTTCAGCACCTCCAGGAACTCCTTCCTTCAAGCTGCTGAGAAAACTATTTCAAGTGACTCTCCCTCATGAAGACACTGAGATTAAAATACCAAAAGTGTGCAGATCTGTCCTCAAAGATAAATGTGATACTTAGAAGGATCTAAAATATAACATATTCTGTTTTTTGTTTATACAATAATTCACATGTTTCTGCACAGATTTAATATAGTCTTCAATATTAAATTTACAATGTAGAAATTTATAAAAAGAAAGAAAACACACTGAATGAGAAGAGGTGTGTCCAAACTGTTGAATGTATACCGTCAGTGACTTATGGCCTGCTGTGCGTGTGATGGAGGGTGATTTTAAAGCTAGTGGTGAATCAGTGTTTGGAAAAAAATGGGTCAAATCAATAATAAAAATGATTATATTCCTCACAAAGAGGGAATCCCTCACTCACTCCCTATTACACAACCTATTAAACTCCATCATCCATTCAGACCACTGCTCACAAACGCTCACAAAAATAGCCCCTCCATTATCACAGTGCAGCCTTAGGTCAGACACACCTGCTGCTTAACCTCTGACCCCTCGATCACCACAGAGCTGCTGATGATGATACTGATGCTGTGTCACTGTTCTGTTCTGCACTGCTGATTGATTCTTCATGCTTTATTACAGAAGAACACTGAGGGAAAATACTGTTCACTGCCTATTTAAATTAAAGGAGTGTTATACAGTACAGAAAAAAATACATTTATGACTCACACCTTTATTACTATACAGGACCAGTAAAAACATCTTAAAATCAGTCGATTATCATGATTTTAAAATGTTCTGCATTGTAAATTAATAGTAAAGTCATTAAAAAACTATGAGAAAAACGACATATGACATTATTTCGTAAAACAAAAAAGTGTTAACCATCCATATTTTAGATTCTTCAAAGTAAGCACCTCTTGTTTAGATGACAGAATGGCTTTCAGCAGCTGGAAATTATCCAGGTAACTCTTGGTCTTCCTTTCCTAGGCAGTCCTGATGAGAACCAGTTTCATCATAACGTTTTTAATCTTTTGGATTGATTGACCTTTATTAAATTGAGTAGTTCTTGCCATAATATAAATTAAAACATTACTCAAATGGGGCTATTCCCTGTATTCCTGTAACTCTACCTCTTTACAACTTTACAACTGATGCTCTCAAACACTTAAGAGGCAAGATATTCAAGTAATTAACTCTTGATGAGTTCAGCACAGCTGTTAACTGAAAGCCTGAATTCCAGGTGACTCCACCTCATAAAGCTGACTGAGAAAATCCAGCAGAGATGTGCAAAACTGTCATCTAAGAATTGCTATTTTAAAGAATCTAAAATAAAACACTTTAACACTTTTTTTGTTTACTTAATAACTTCACATGGTTTCCTTTACAGTTTGGATGGCTTTAGTGTGAAATATGTATTTTTAAATAATGAAAAAAAAAAAACACTGAATTTAAGTCATGTCCAACCTTTTGACTTGTAACATTTATTCATTTAATTACCTGAATAGGAAAATAAAATCAGATACAAGCTTTCTGATCCCTGGTGGATTATCACATGCACTGCCTGCACCTAAAAATTATATTAGTAACACATTTCTTAGTCTTAATATGACTCAGTCATTCATATAGGAAAATGTGCTTAAAACAATATTTAAAAGTGTCCAGCTTATTAAGGGCTAATTCATCAACAAAGTCATATCAGTGTACAGTTAATAACAGGTTATTTGTTTCAGTGTGTTCCTCCCCAGTTCCTCCACCAGAGGGTACTGACATATCAGACAGGCCTCTTTTGGCAGCAGGAAAATGATCAGTGTTCAGGCAGTGTGCTATTCTCATCTCAGTTTCTAGAATTTACTTCTGGGATCAATAAGGTATCTATCTTATAAAGGAAAATCATGAAAATTATGAGGGGTGCCTAAACTTTTTTTTTACCAACTTTATACCACTGTATGCATGTTGGGTGGATGTGTTAAATTTAGCTCCTTTAACCACAGACGCAGTGAGACGCAGCTGTCAATCACTTCATTAATAAGCATAACCCCACCTTTTTATGATATTGCAGAGTAAAGTGATTTAAAAAAATTAAAAAAAAAGATTTTTTGGGGAAATGTAGCAATATTAGCACTAAGTTTTGGAAATAGACACTGGAGATGAAAAGACAGTTTAGGAAAGAAAAAAATATGGAAAATGGAACAGACCCTAGATCTGTGTTGGCTTTACTTTTGAGAATCATTCATTGTGCTCTCTATGCTTATACACAGTCACAGTTTTTTACTTGATGTTTTCTATGTCTATTAACATCTTAACTCCCATACAAAACAGCTTCATCATCATCAGTGTTTGACCATATTAGGCTGAAGCTAATGCAGCTTCTGAAGGCTGAAGAACACAGCCAGCCAACGTGGCTCAGCACACAGCCTCAGATACATTAAACGACATACTTCTAAAATCACTTGATGCTAAAGAGCTAAATGGCCTCTTGAGGCTGATTATGCTGGTCAGTTTGGTAGTGAGATATGCGTTGAGGCCTGCTGTGTGTGAGTAATATCCCATTAGAGGCAGACTGGAATCAAAACACTTCTGTGTTCCTAATCAGAAACCCAGCAGGAACCAAAGTGCAGCCTGGATTCAACTTGAGTTCAACAGAGTGCTGAAGATTCAGAGCTAAAACAAAGTGTTGTAACCAGCAGAGGGCACAGACAGCAAAAAAAACGCCAAAAACACCAGCTTTCTTTAATAAACAGCTTCATTTTACAAGAAACTCCATTATTCTCCATCAAACAACTCAATGTACAATAAACACCATCATTTTTTTATCCACCTAATACCACCATTCCTTACAAACATCATACTTTCCCAAGCCATTTCTCTCAGCCATCTCACCAACACTCCATTTTAGACCAAACACTATCTTTCTATGCAAAATACGGTACCACTTTAAAATAAGACTACCTTTATAAAGAGTTTATAAATGGTTTACAATACGTTTATTAATGGTTACTAATTAGGTTGAAAATGCCTTAAAAATTAAATGCATTAATAATCAGTTATAACACATACGTAGAAAGGGCAACAATATAGACGGCTGTAGGTTCACTATTTGGCATACAACAGGTCATTGTTGCCCTTTTTATGTATGTGTTATAACTGATTATTAATGATTTTTAAGGCATTTACAACCTAATTAGTAACCACTAATAAACAAATTGCAAACCATTTATAAACCCTTTATAAAGGTAGTCTTATTTTAAAGTGTTTCCCAAAATACTATAATTATCCAACAAATAACATCATTCTCTATTAGATACCGTTATTATCCAACAAATAACTTTATTAACAAAATTATTTTAACTGCACTATTATAATGTATTGGTATAGGTCACTAAATATGTACAGGAAATATATTTTCCCAATTTCCAGTTTTGTTTATTTTGTCTCATAAACTGGAACATATATTTTAGCTATATACAATTTGGACACACCTTCTCATTCAATATATTTTTTCCATTGTAAATGAATACTAAAATCCTCCAGACTATGAAACAAACAGGAACACATCAGGAATCATGCAGTAACTTAAAAGTGTTAAACAAACAAAAATGCTATGTGAAGCTTTTAGCTGGGTTCTTATCCATCCTTATTCTTGCCATAATATGGATTAAAACATTACACAGATAAGGCTATTCACTGTGTACCAACTCTACCACTTCACTACTTTACAACTAATGCTCTCAAACACATTATATCAAGTAATTAACTCTTGATGAGTTCAGCACAGCTGTTAACTGAAAGCTTGAATTCCAGGTGACTCTACCTCATAAAGCTGAAGATGTGCAAAGCTTTCATCTAAGCAAGAAGAAACACTTTTACTTTACTAAATAATTTCATATGTTTTTCTTCATAATAAAACACTAAATTTAAAATGTGTCCAAGCGTTTGACTGGTACTGTTTATTTTTAAATAAGTTATAATTATATCACATTTGACACTATGCTAAAATGAGTGCATGCTTATCCTTTAGCTTTTCTCAGAAATAGAAAAGGCTTCTCAATCAGCACAGTCAGAGCAAATCCCAGCACTACGGTTAGCACCACGTGGCCCAGGAACAGGTACAACTGGAGAGAAACAAAAAGAGAAGCAGGTAAACTCTGAAACTTTATTTTAGAAGACACAGTAAATGTCTCTTGAGTTTTGTCCATATAGTATAATTGAGCTTAAATCAAAACTTATTCTATTACTGTATTTTTTTGCACTATACTTACGTGACTAGTGCTAGTGGTTAGCTATTAATGTTAATGCTGCTGCACCCAGCCTTAGTGGAAATCTGGAAATCTAAGCTTACTATAAATAAACGAAAGTGCTTTACTCACCTGAACAAACTTTAAAAGTAAATGTTTTTTAAGAATTACAGTTTACAGTTTAGCTTACTTAACTTTGTTGAGGAACTAGACCAGAAAATAGACGTTTATTGGTAGTGCGCCATATAATCTGATGCGCTTTACAGTGCCAGTCAGTATTTGTTTGATTACTCACAAAGTTAAGGTCAGTGTAGTGGATTGGGGTCTCCTGCTTGCCGTTGTAGAGTAAAATGAGGATAGGGTGGATCAGATAACAGGCAAAACTGATGTTGGACAGAGGGATCCACACATTTAGAGACAATATCCTATTTACAAACCCTGCAAAGAGAGAGAGAGAGAGACAATTAAAAAGAGAATGAACACACCTGAACACAATGATCGCTTTCTATTTCTAATCATATCATAATATGAATCTAAGGCCATTTTTCATACCGCCATAGCCCTCCTCACAAGCCAGGATGATCCAGATCACAGCCAGAGCCCACAGTGAGCGATGGAGCCCCTGATAAACTGCATGGGTGAGCGATGCCTGAGCTGGAACTTCTCGCAGCACATAAGCCAAAGCCACCAGCGAAGCCATGACTGACAGAGAAATTAACCAACCAGCAACTGCATGCCACTGAAAATCAACAATATGATGAACTATATTGGCTTTAAGAAAATGCACCACTTCAAATGCACTGTTAGTCATGTGTTTATTTCTTAGCCATTGTTCCTTAGCCACCATTTCAACAATTTTTCTTTTCAATATTACATACATTTTCCTCTTCCGTCCACATCCAGGGAGGTTAGCTACAGTGACATGGGCGGTAAACTTCTTAATGACATTATGCACAGTGTATATATATGTCTGTATTGTTGCAAATATATCAAGATGGTGATTTTGTGGACCCAGAGAGGTAAAAGGTAGCAATATTTTGTCCAATAAATTCATGCTGTTCTGTGTTGAATGATTTGGATTTTTTTCTTAGTGCAAACCAAAAAAATCCACAGCATTCAGAAATACAGCGATTTCTTTGCATTGACAACAATATGCCCCTATCACTAGCATTGAGATCACCAAGATCATTTCACACCAGAGTTCTCCTTTAAGTTTCATATTGCAATATTGTTCTGGACAAATGCTGTCCAGCAGTTCAGCAGTTCAGTGCATTTTACCTGCTTTTTTAACAAAGCTTCTTTCTTGTTTGCCATGTAAAGTCCAGCAAGGATGCCCAGGAGATATGGGCCGTATCTGGTGTAGGGTTTGTTGTAGTAATATTGAAAGTAGCTCTCATATGCTCTAAAAGTAAAAACAACAATAAATATCATTCAGTCATTCTGTTAGATTACAAAGTACACTGCTTAAAAAAATCAAGGGAATGCTTAATCATCACAGTATGACACAAAATCAGTTTGGATGCATAAGCTTCACATACATCACGTCTAACTGCTTTGGTGCAAATAAGAGTGCAACAAGAGGCAACAACAAGATAACCCCCAAAATTGCTACTGTCCTTGTCACTACTGGTAGCATGAGCGGCTACCTGCAGGCTTTTCAGGTTGCACAGATATAGTCCAGCTCTTCCAGGATTATGCATCTATACATGTTGTTGTATGGGCAGCCGCAGGAGCATGGAGTTCATACCAGGATGGAGCAGGACAGCAGGACAGGGCATCAAATCAAAGGGCATCAAATCAAAAGCAAGGCAAATACTGTATGTGCTCTAATGAAGGCACTAATGCCATTGAATGGTCTCCATATTGGCCTCTGGGACATGTCCCCTTCACATTTTATAATTATCCTCTAAAACTTCTCCCCCACTCCCGCACACACATTTAACATAAAATAGTATGTAGCCTTGTTGAATTTCCTTGTTATTTAAATAAAGTTTTAGGGGAAATTCTAAAAAAAGTCTGTTTTATACTAAAAAAAGTCTGTTCTATTAAATTTTAAATTTTCTATCTATTATGCATTGATTGTTTTGCTCTATTGATTTCTACTGTATAGTATTGATGATGTAGATGATGATGATTATTTTAATATGTATTTTTATATTGGGTTTTTTTAATGCAATGTAAAGCGTCTTTAAGTTTCCTGAAAAGCGCTATAAAAATAAAATGTATTATTATTATTATTATTATTATTATTATTATTATTTGTATAATAGTTTATTAATGCTCACACATTTTAATTCAATCATTTCTGTTGTGATCTTTTGAGGTGGTGCAAGGTGATTGGTTCAGTTGTAAGTCAGTTCAAAGCCTGAATAGTGGGCGGGGCAAGGAGCTGAATTTGAAGCAGTGGAGAAAAGAGAGAGAGAACAAGAGAGACAGAGAGAGAGAGAATGAGAGAGAGAGGCTGAGAAAGAATGAGAGAGAGTGTAAATTGGAATTCATGCCAATTAAGCTATTTTAAATTTAAAATGTAAAAAAAATTGGCGAGAGAAAGGGAAAGAGAATTTGAGACAGAAAATAAGAGGGAGAGAGTGAGAGCAAGCACAAGAGTGATAAAGCAAGAGAGAGAGAGAGAAAGAGAGAAATAAAGCTTTTTTTTCAGTGTATGTGAAGTCATTGACCGGACTGAATAACACAGTAACCTGTATTGATTATGTTCTGTAGAAAACACTTCAGTAATTTATGGTTCGTGACTCATACAAAAGCATTTCTCAAATAGCTCCATTGTGAACTCAACTGGAACAAGGTAAGCCCTGATAAGGCTTTATAACACTGTGTGAGGAATTCCCTTCAAAAGGAATATTATTTAATCCAGTTCAGCCTTTTACTACTGCTGATGAAAATGAGCTATTTTGGCTGAACTGGGTTATAATTTTCATTATAAAGCATAGTAGAAAGAATGTGGACACCCCTGTGTTATGCTACTGCTAAAAATAAATCAAGTTCAATTCAATTCAAGGTGCATTACCTGCCACCTGATGACACTTTCTAAAGCTCTGCTTGGCTTATTATTGATCAAGTACGTCTATTTTTTATAGTTTGGCCCTGTTAAATAAAAAAATAATAATAAATAAATAAAAATACAGTACCAGTCAAACGTTTGAACACACCTCTTCTCATTCAATGTATTTTTTTTCTTTTTACAGTTTTTTTTAAATTGTAAATTTAATATTAAAGATTATTTTAAAGCTCTACAGGAACACTTGTAGAATTATTTTGTAAACAAAAAAGGTTAAACAAACCAGAATATGTTTTGTACTTTAGTATTTGTATTAAGTAGCCACATTTATCTTTGAGGACAGATCTGCACACTCTTGGTATTTTAATCTTCATGTCTTCATGAGGGAGAGTCACCTGGAATAGTTTTCTCAGCGTCTTGAAGGAAGGAGTTCCTGGAGGTGCTGAACAATAGTTGTAGGAATAACACCTTTTTACTGTTTACTACGTAATTCCATGTGTCCCTTAACTGTTTTCATGTCTTTAATAATAATCTACCATGTAGAAACTAAAAAACTGCCACTGCGATCGGAAGATCGCTGGTTCGAATCCCATTCATGCAGCTTGCCATCAGCTGCCGGAACCCCGAGAGAGCACAATTGGCCTTGCTCTCTCTGGGTGGGTAGATGGCGCTCTCTCCTCTCATCGCTCCTGGAGTGATGTTGATCAGCACAAGGCGTCTGTGAGCTGATGTAGCTGCGCTTTTCTCCGAGCTTTCAAAAAGAGGCGGTGGCTGACTTCAAGTGTGTTGAAGGAGGTGTGTGCTAGTCTTCACCCTCCTTGTGTAGCTTCACCTGTGATGGCAGTATACAGCTGAGTAGCAGCTAAACAGGTGGGACAATTGACTTAGCTAAATTGGGAGAAAATGGGAAGAAATTTAAATAAATTTATTTAAAAAGTTATGAAAAAATAAAGAAATAAAGAAAAACGCTGAATGAGAAAGTGTGTCCATATTTTTGACTGGTACTGTATATTGCAACACCCAATAATGAACAGTACGTGATGTGTTTTTCCTACAGTGTGGTGGGCTGATGTACAGGCAGGTGCAGATATGCAGTGATTAAAGCACCAGCCAAGCTCGACAGGATCAGCAGAGTCATCGCCACAGCAAGTAGCACAAATTTATTCCTGAAACATACAGATAAAACAGAATATAGCATATATTACTGTAAACACACATAAAATACTGATTTTTTTTTTTTTAGTTTATACATGATTTTCTTTTTTGGCTGCAAAACATGATTTGTATTTCTCTTTTGTTCAGTTTTGCCTCAAACAATGTAAAGTGTACTCACAGTCTGTAGAGAAAAATGAGCAAAGGTGTAGTCATGTAGAACTGGAAATCAATGGAGAGATACCAGGTCCAAGGAGCACACTGCAGTTAAAAAGAGTAGATATCTTTACATTTTACAAATTTAATACAGTTCAGCAGCTTCAGATAGTTTTAAGAGTTCAGAAATCAGTATTTGGTGGAACAGCTCTGGTTCTCCTCCACCAGTCTTACACACTGCTTTTAGATAACTTTATGCTGCTTTACTCCTGGTGCAAAAAATCAAGCAGTTCAGCTTGGTTTGATGGCTTGTGATCATCCATCTTCCTCTTGATTATATTCCAGAGGTTTTCAATTTAGTAAAATCAAAGGAACTCATCATTTTAAGAGCTCTCTTATCTTATAATCTTCATCTACAGTGGTTATCTGTCTGGTATGGGTGGATAACCTAAGAATCAGAGACCCATTGACAAAAAGCAAATTGTGTGATGTTAGATGACTGGGTCAGAACATCTTTGAACAGGAAAACAGGGGTGTAATAAAGTAATTACAGGCAGACAGACAAAGATATAGACAGATCAAACCAAGGTCTCATAATCGTACTATATCAGTGATGGTGAAGAGGTTGTTGATGAGCAGCAGGTTGGACCACCAGTACTTCTTACAGTTGAGGATTTCATCCTCAGCCATAAACCAGAAAACTCCTCTCTGAAGCAGCGAGAAGACTGAGATGATCAGACATACGATGAAGAGGTGCAGGGGCTGGATCCTGTACAAAAACAGAACGTTTACTGAGGTTGTACATTGAAACCTTAAAATTACTAAATCTATCTATCTATCTATCTATCTATCTATCTATCTATCTATCTATCTATCTATCTATCTATCTATCTATCTATCTATCTATCTATCTATCTATCTATCTATCTATCTATCTAAAATGTTACGATGGAACTGGCTCTCATCAGGACCACCCCAGTAAAGGCCAAGTTACTCAGAGTTACCAGCCTCAGAAACAGTAAGTTAACAGCTCCCCAGATAAACAAACTTGGATACTGTATATGTGTAGATCAGGGGTGTCCAAACTTTTTTTGTTGGGGGCCAGAAGGAGAAATATATTTGAAGTCACGGGCCACAGACTCTATAATAAAACAAATAATGAAATATACCACTTTAAATAATACTTTTTTCCTGATTATTTCATTTACACACCATTTTACTTGACTTACTATCTTTATCTTTGACAGTGTTGTGTAAACTAAGATTTTTCAAATTGATGTTTCATTTCATGATGTCTCTTAATATTAAACTCCATAATTACGGCAACTTTTAGACTCTTTGGCCCGTTTTCTGTGCTAAAACTGCACAGCCTCTCCGCTTTTAGACTCTTTGGCCCGTTTTTTGTGCTAAAACTGCGCACTCTCTCCGCTTTTAGACTCTTTGGCCCGTTTTTCTGCGCTAAAAATGTGCACCCTCTCTGCTTTTAGAATTTTTGGCCCGTTTTTTTCTGCACTAAAACTGCGCACCCACTCCACTTTTAGAATCGTTTGCCTGTTTTTCTGCGCTAAAACTTTACTCTCTCCGCTTTTAGACTCTGTGGTCCGATTTTCTGAGCTAGAAATGCGCACTCTCTCCGCTTTTAGACTCTTTGGCCCGTTTTTCTGCGCTAAAACTTCACTCTCTCCGCTTTTAGACTCTTTGGCTCGTTTCTGACGCCTAGCGTTCAAACTTTGAATCTCCCATTATAAAAACCTGCTTAACAGCGGGCCAACTTTCATTCTATTTCTAAAATACTTCGCGGGCCGCTCCAAAAAAGGAAACGGGCCGCAAATGGCAACGCAGGCCGTAGTTTGGACACCCCTGGTGTAGATTAACAGGATATGATTTAATATACTGGACCTTTTGAACCTCTTAAAAAGGAAGTGTCCAACCAGACGGAGGCTGAGTGTGTTTTCTGACCTCTGGATGGAGGTGAGTAGAGACTTAGCACTCAGGAGACCACTGGCAAAAACAAACCAACCAACAAACAAATAAATATATTAGGAAAATCAATTCATGCTGATCTATAAAATGTAAATAACATAGATATATTTAAGCTGACATAGTTCATCATTCTTACAGTTTTCTCTGATAAGGTCAGACAGACATTATGAGTTCTGGGGTTTTACCCAAGCAACAGGAAAGTGTCCACAGCCAGGTAAACCGGCCCACTGAAGGCGAACACATAGAGAGGGCTGCTCTGGACAGCTTGTCTCCATCGCTTATCGTTATCTGGACACAACACAAACAAGTCATTCATGCAGATGCAGTCATTTGACTCTGCACCTGAGGTTATACAAACACTAACACAAAGCAACTGTACTGAGTCACACATTTTCCCTTCCTCATCAAAATTAGTGCATCATACACTCAACAGATTAGACGTATTAAAATATTAAACAAACCAGTCTGTTCAATCAGTTTCCTCAAACTGTTCATGCAGATCTGACAAATAGGTTGCATTGTTTGGAATTGGAATTGTATAGGACTATATAAATACATCATATGTACAATGTTTGTGGATGACCTATCTAATAAAGTCTTTCAGCTACTAGGAGTGGTTCTAGGTGCCCCACAGGGGCATTTCAGGGTCCCATCTAAAATCTGATTGGCCGCCTGATGTGTTCCTGTGCTGTCACGCATTTGTCCTTTGCAAAGACTAGGGCTGCTAATGAGCCAAATAGGAATGTCTATTGTGAACAAAGCTTATGTATAAGAGATGCGTTGGACAACAAAATTCACAAAATCCCCAAAACATAAACAAACATTATTATAATAATTTTCAAATAACTGCAAAAATTAATAAAGTAGCCAAATATATTTACAAAAATATATATTTAATATAGATTTTTTTTCTGTTTTGAAAATTTGCAACATACACATTTCCTTTTTTTTTATTTGTGGCACCATATTAACTCCATAGATTTTACTGTGTAAGTTTTTAAATTACATTCAAGTGTTTGAACATGGTGTGACTAGTAAAACAATACTTAGCCCCTCTATGAATGTTTTGAGGGTTATACACTGACTTGCCAAAAGTCATGGGAGAGCATCAAGATAGGACACTGGAGCAATGGAAGAAGATCATATGGTCTGATTCACTCCAGATTTCAGTCCAGATTTTTCCAGTTTTAGAATGACGGCGCATCAGGGTAAGAAGGGGCGGGGTTATGATCTGGGATTGCTGCAGTTGGTCTGCAGGTCTAGGTTCATCAACAGTATGTGCTGAAAGAATGAGGTCAGCTGATCACCTGAATATACTGAATATAAACCAGGTTATTCCATCAATGGATACTTTTTTTTTTCTTCCCTGATGGCACGGCCATATTCCAAGATGACAATGCCAGGATTCATGGGACTGGAATTGTGAAAGAGTGGTCTCACATGCCTCTCACAGCAAGAAATGACAGAAAACATAGGATAGAGTACTAGTCCCACGCTCCAAGATATTGGAGATATTGAAATTTACTAATTAATGCAAGAAGAAGCAGGATAAACTCTTTTTACAATGTTGATGAATGAGAATATACCAAAAAAAATCTAAAACCTTTCCTTTTTTTGTTTTTTTTTAATTCTGTTTTATCTCTTTATCCTCTCCTTGCTCTTCTCTTGCTCTTAACTGACCAAGGCTGCTCCAGGCGCTGAGCTGGACAGTGTGACCGCAGATGATCCATAGCAGGCTGAGGATACGGATCCCGTTCAGAGAGGAGTAACTGCGTCCAATATTCTCAGTGTTAAACACACCAACACTGCTGACCTGCACTGAAAAACACTGCACATACTGCAGCATACGACCTGAGAGAGAGAAAGAGAGAGAGAGAAAGAGAGAGGGGGAGAGACAATCTATCTATATGTCTGTGGAAGTAAAACAGTTTCACCAGATTTTGAAATTTAAAAGCATTGAGAAAGTCTTACTTCCATACCAGCCCCTCTGACTGTCAATCACATTATTTTAGACTGAGTGTTTAAACACAGTCTGTGACTGTGTGTGTGTTTGTGTGTGTGTGTGTGTGTGTGTGTGTGTGTGTACTTGCTCATTGTTCTGTCCTCCTGGTCCTTCTCTTCACTGCTGTCCCGTGCTGCTGTAGTGTCTCTGAGTGAAATGCATTCTTTGCTCTGATTGGGCGAGCCATTAGCCAGCAGTGCTCCATATTGGTTGGTTTTTGAGAGCAGTGTCGATTCGACCCCTGGCCTGACCTCTCTCCGGCTCCTCCGCCTGACCGCCGCCACATAAACGGACGCAGCGATAGGCAGAGCCATCATCAGGACACACACACAGCTGAGGAAAACACAGACACACAGGCTGTGCTTGAACACTTTTTTTTTTAAATAATGTGATTAACGCAAAACCTGGTAGATTTAAACCTTATAATGGAATGGATAATGTTGATTTGCTATTTTAATGGTAATGAAAATATGATGATGAGAAACTTGTTTATTGAATCATTTCTTCCAAAATCAAGAGTGTCAACAAGGAGTAACTGTCTCTTCTGTCCAGAAAAAAAGCTTTCTATTAGATTTTGGACCATTGCTGTAAAGATTTGATTGCATTTAGCAATTGCTGGAAGGCTTTATACACCACTAGCTCACACCTGGCATTAGTCATGGTGCCAACCAACTCATGTTCTGTTCTAGACATAATTTACTGGTTTCTCTACATAGACCACACAAGTATATGTGCCCAGTGGGTTTTTATGCATTTGTGTGTGTGTGTGTTTGTACTCACAGGCAGATTACAGCTGACCGGTCGGGTGTGATGTTGGTGCTGATACACTGAGTCATGAATATGCCCAGTGTGGGGTCAGATATTAACAGAGCCGGCACAGGAGGAATCAGAGACACGTGACCCTGGTCAAATGCCTCTGCATGCACACACACACACACACATTTTGAGAGTCATTTGCATCGTTTACATTTAGAAAGGTACTGACATGTAAAAAAGTATTTGTATTATGTAAATGCAACAATAAAATAAAAAGGTTGGGTTTAAAATTTGCTGAAAAATTACAATAAAAATTGAATCATTGTTTTCTATACTATTTTACATTATACTATACTATGCTATACTATTCTATTCTACACTATACTATACTACAGTATACTATACTATGCTATACTACAGTATAATGCACTGTACTAAACTACACTATATTATACTATACTACTATAAAGCTATGTAAATATATAATTACAGTGTAATATAGACATTTCAATTTGAATAACACCAAACATCAAATAAAACTTATAAATTACTTAGAAATAAATAATAATAAATAAGTAATGATGTGTATTTAGTAATAATAATAAGAACACAGTGTTACTGATAATATGGACTAATATGGAGTAATAATAATTTTGCCTGCCAAAAACGAGTGAATGCATGTTGTATAAACCATATAAAAATTGCTTCACTACTGAATGGTACTTTATAACTTAATGATTAAGCTGTTTTTTTTTTTTTAACAAAACAGGGGTGTAAAAGCCGTGTCTCACGATAGACGACAAATGTCCTCACTTCCTCTTCATCACATGAATCTGGCACACATATCCCAACAAAATACTCCACTTCCTCCTGCATAACAAGAGCACAGAGAAACACATCAGAAACACAAAAATGCAGCACAGAGGCGATTTTACGAAAAAACAAGAGGGACCTTCACACAAAGTTCATTGGCATTATGTTGTAAATAAATATATGACACCAGCAGAAATTGTGAAATATATATATATATTTATTTTTTTTATTTTTTTTTAAGTGTATGCTTGTGTGTACCTGTTTGAGGAAGACTTGGCAGTATTGTCCTTTGAAGCCAGGGCCTTTGACAGACACACACTCCTGCAGAGATCCAGCTCTGTTCACATTACCGCCCTCAACATCACTGCCAAGCTTTCCAAAGGCATCATACACTGCTCAGACAACATGAACAGCAGAGAGAAGCATCAACTCAAAAAGACTCTTTTTAGACTCTTATTTTCACCTTGACATACTGTCTTCCACCTATACCCACACCTATATATCGGAATTGCTTTACCCACACTGTAAATGTAATAAATATTACAGTATGCACACTGTAAAGTACTTTTAGTGGATTTTTTTTTCTTTATATCCATCTTTATATCCAACAAGGCTAATTACTGATTTTTAATCTGCCACTGATGAAGCATTACTGTGTAGCTAGCATGCTCATAGGCTGTACTGTCAAGCATCACATCACATTTACGCACCCAGAGAGAGCATGGCCTATTTTGCTCTCTCGGACTCCGGCTGCTGATGGCAAGCAGCATGATCTACTTAGATAAAAGTGGCTTTTATTACAGTATTATTCACAGTACTGCCGTTATTATTATCAAATGCTTCACATTCTTAAATTAGGACCAGTAAAATTAATTTATACTATAAAATAAAGACTTATTTATTGTATATATATATATATATATATATATATATATATATATATATATATATATATATATATATATATATATTATATTATATTCGAAAACACTTATTAAGTACATAGGTACTAAATCAAATATTTTGTGATTCCATTTTGCAAACCTTCTAAAAAAATGCATCCAAAACATCCTTACAAAATAACACTACTATCCTGAACATACAAATAAAAAAAAATCAGCATGCAAGAAAGATATAAGTAAGGGTAAATCTACAGTTACAGTAGCAACAAAAATCACCAGAGTAATCTGTTGCACACAAACAACTTAAACTTCTCATTGACCTTTTTGACATAATATGTTTTATAAAAAATGGACCAACAGAAAAGCTAAAAAAATAATTAAAACACATTGAGACATTAAGAAAGTTTTTTTTATTATTTTAATTATTAAGTAAATTGCTATATCATGATTTTGAGACATTTTATTATTGTTCTGAGATACCAAGTCATTATTTTAAGTTACATTTTGATTATTTTAGAGAACTAAGCCAATATTTTGAGATATTATTATGAGATCTCATAATTCTGAAATTTCACTAATTAAAATACTATAATTTTGATATATTAAGTCCTAATATTTTTGATAATAGCCCAAGTCAATATTGTGAGATAATATCTCATAGTCATTCTTTTGAGATAATTAGACTGTTTTTAGATACTCAATTTTAGATAATCAATTTTTTGTAAAACAAAACAAAAATCATTTTTTTTTATTATTCAGAAAATATACTGCAAATGAAAACAAGCACATATAAAGGCAATTGTATTGTACAAAAGATCTAATGAAAAGGTCAATTTACTTCCCACTATAAATTGTGCAATTCTATGTGTATTCAGAATTGAACAGTTTAATAAAATAACATATTACAGTCCTGCACACATGTTTAATTCCACCTTCATTAAAAAGATAAGTAAGGCATTAAAATATTCTGGCTTACTCTGCACTGCATACTGATCCGGGTTCTCTTTCTCCAGCTCCATCAGGAAGGCTGTTGTGTCCTGCATGCACTTGACGGTGATGTTGAAGGTCTGGCCTGCAGAGCAGAAGATGATGCCAAAGAAGAAGATCAGTCCAGCCGTCCACTTCACCAGCAGCATTGTGCCTGTTCTGAGGGTTCTCTGGACACAATGGAACATTTAAATACGTGTGAAAAAAAGGCACATGATCAGCGGGATGTGTTGTGGTCACGCTTTCTCTATCTTCTAATCCAGCGTGCAAAATCGGAGTTTTCACGCATGAGCGCGAATGCATTGCTGTCAAAAACAGATCTGGTACAGCCACTGTACGATACAGTATTTTAGATTTTTAGATAAGAGTTTAGAACAGATACTCAGGGGTGATGGTGGGACTCAGGGGTGATGGTGGGACACTGTAGATGTCAATTATTAACAAAAAAAAAAATCATTAAATCAGAGCTCAAGAAGTATAATAATGAATAGTGAATAAAAGGAAAGACGCAGTATAGTCATTGCCTGTTCATAACGTACACTAATATCAATCAGTGATTAATTTGTCTAGAAAACCAGATGAACAAAAACACACAAAAAGCAATTGTTTTATATTAACTGTATAAAAATATATACATTTTTGGTGGTGTCAATAGATAAAAAAAATCAAATTACTCATGACAGATTAATCACACAATTTCTCTTCTTAAAATATTAATAATTTGTAATAAAGCGTATTTAAATGTAAATAAAAATAATCAATGTTTGATTGGCATAATCAAATTATAAAACGTGAAATCCACTGGAGATCCTATGTAAACCTAGTTACTTACATGCAGAGCTGGGTGACTCAATTTGGTCCAAAAAACTTTTCAGTTTTTCACTTTTTTTTTTTTGATAATTCACACTTTTTGGACACACCTCCTCCCCATCTTCCTCCTTTCTTTGCCCCCCCCCTTCCGTTCCAGTTCAAGTGCAAATAGACCATTTACAGAATGTTGAAGCAGGCTATTGTTAATTATACCACAGTTAGTTCTGACCCTGCAATTTGATTGGCTGAGAAGCTTTTTAAGAGTGTCATTATCAGCCGGTAATGCACTATAACGAAGCTCTCCATGTATTACTCTGCCACATACAGGTAACCTAGCAACGTTGCAGCACTGTCCAAACTTTATTTGTTGGGGGCCAGAAGGAGAAATATATTTAAGTCACGGGCCACAGACTCTGTAATAAAACAAATAATGAAATATACCACTTTAAATAATACGATTTTCCTGATTATTTCATTTACACACCATTTTACTTCACTTACTATCTTTTTTTTGACAGTGTTGTGTAAACTAAGATTTTTCAAATTGATGTTTAATTTAATGATGTCTCTTAATATAAAACTCCTTAATTACGGCAACTTTTAGACTCTTTGGCCCGTTTTTTTGCGCTTGAAATGCGCTCTCTCCACTTTTAGACTCTTTTGCCCAGTTTTTCTGCACTAGAAATTGGCTTTTCCATGTACAGTAAAGACAAAGCCTCACCTCTTATGAACTGATCTGTGAATGCCTGCAGACTAGAGTTAGAAACAGCAACTGGAACCACTGCGAAACTGATCTTACTGGGTTCTCTTAGTGATTAGCCGGAGGGCTAACACACAGCAGAGACTATTCATGAGATCTGCAAAGAAGAAAATCAGTGTTAGGCAGCACATTGACATAACTGTTAAGTCATAATTCGTGAATGTTTGTTGACGCATACCTACAACATTACTGATACACTGTGTATTTGTGCAGCTGAAATGTGCATAGAACCACCATGGGACCATCCTGAAAATATTGTGCAGATGTACAGCAGGATGAAAAACAAGGTAAGAAAAGTGAGCAACATGCCACATGAAAAAAAAAAAATATATATATATATATATTATACATTCGACTTCAGACATTTTTTATATTTTCCTTATTGTTTATTGGCTGTTTTTTCCTTTTTTAAATATTTTTTTACACAAACATTGGACAAGTCTATTGAACAGCAGCAAGACATTCTAAGAAACAACCACCATAAATGGCTTCTCTCATGCACAAATGCGTCCTCACGAATGCTCATTTACCCAAAATGTAAAAAAAAGAAAAAAAAAAAATCACAAATAAAAAATACATTAGAAAGTGTCTCTTTGTGTGGAAGTTTATAACAAATGAAAACGATATGCAGTGCTGTTTTATATATATATATATATATTTTTTATTTATCTATAGTATCCTATAGTATGTTCAACAGTTTAATATTGAAAAATGGCTACATCTGTCAGCTGAAAGATTCCAGTTTCACATTTATAGACACATTCTTTTGTTGAAAAGGCAAAAAAGTTGGTCGGAACGTCTCACTTTTAAGTAGTAAGTTGGAAGTTTGGCCACAACTTTGGCTGAAAACTCCTCAGATTCAAACAGTGAGCAATTCAGGGTAACTAGCTGAGTCAGTGGAAACATGTACTTGAACCTAGCGGATGATTGGCAGACGCAGTGAGATATTTGTGGGCGCGATGTGGGGAGTAATGATGTCTAATGTGCTTTTGGCAATCAAGCACTAAAGGTACTTGACTAGGCTGTAGCCTCTGAAACACTGCAGAGCGGCTTTACTTAGTTCAGAATCATCAATTTAGTTTAATGACTTTGACTGGAGGGATGCAGATGAGAGCATATGAATAGACCACTCTTAAAACTAAAGTTTTTTTAATGGTTTTGGTTTGGAACCTTTTCATTATAACTAATTATATTTATTTTATTTTTTTATATTATACCTGTACCTCAAACTTTTAAATATTAGGTTTCTACAAAAAAGGTTCTTTGAATGATGCCATACAAGAACTACTATTGGTTCAATGAAGAACCATGTTTGTAATAAAGAGTTAAACTTTATTTAGAGTTTAAGGTTTTCCAGAAAGGAATTAAGCCTAGTCTTACATTATATATATATATCTATTCTGGTGTCCCAATACTTTTGTCCGTATAATGTCTGTAAAGAATAGGGAATCTTATAAAAAACTTCTTACACTTCTTATGATGTAAAGATGTTTTTTTAAAACAAAGATCTTCACTTGGACTCTTAAAAATGTATAGACCTTAAAATCTGACATAAGCATTAGAATTGTGTGCATTTGATTTAAATTATTAATATAACATGAATTGAAAAGCTCTGGAATATAATCAAGAGGAAGATGGATGATCACAAGCTGATCGTCAAACCAAGCTGAACTGCTTCCATTTTTGCACCAGGAGTAAAGCAGCATAAAGTTAGCCAAAAGCAGTGTGTAAGACTGGTGGAGGAGAACACGATGCCAAGATGCATGAAAACTGTGATTAAAAACCAGGGTTATTCCACCAAATATTGATTTCTGAACTTTTAAAACTTTATAAATATGAACTGTATTATATATATAGTTATCATCATAATCATTGCTCTACAGATGAGTATCAATGTAGTAATATTTGTCTTAAAATGACAATAGTATTGTTTATCTAAACCATTTTTGAAACAGTATATTGTTCAATAAACACAGTTACTGTGACAGGCCTGCTCATAAATTCAGAGGTGATTAAATTATAAAAATATGTAATTAGAAAGCTTATGTCAGCTTTTAAACTCCAGAAAAAAATTTTTTGGATCTTGAAGCTATCATTCAAAGAACCTTTTGTAGAATCTTTTTTTTTTTTTTAGGATTGTAGTACCTTTACATTATTACGTTGAGGTAATAGAAAAATAGAAACCATTCATTTGACATGGTTCTCTGGTTCTTCTTTAGCGTTGTTTATTGATTTGAGACCTTTCTCCTGTTTAAGAAAGTGAGCGTATGGAAGCTATGGATGATTTAGGTTGAGAGTATACTGTACCTACTACAACACTGAGTACATATTCAAAATGATATATTATTTCACCATGCTCACAGTTAGTAAACTCATGGCAACCTCGCTTTCAACAGTTCCTGATGGTCCAATAAAAAGACGAAGCCACATCTGAACACAGAAACGAAAACAGAGGCGGCAGTAAACAAAAAAACACAAAGGCAACTGAAACAGTACAGCATCGCTGATTTCACGGTATGAAAAAAGGCAAAATACGCTGCACTGAACTTGAGCTCTGTCACTCAGCAATGAGGAAAGAATGTTTTGCTTTACTGAATGAATAAGAGCTTTACTTTGAACAGTATACGAATGCAATAACGCTAAACGCTATCCGCTAAATGCTAAGACAATCTGTATAATACTCCAGTGTAACAAAAAAAAAAAAAAAGGAGTATTTATGTGGTCCATTGGCAGTGGCTGAAGCACTGAAACAGATAAAATAAGCATTTTGTCATCTGTAGTGTTAAACTCTAGGTATAAATATTCCTTTAAAAGCGATGATGGAACGGAAACGGACACAAAACGAAAATATGAAAAAGTGAACTCGAGCAGTGACTGTTTTTTCAAGACACTGATCTCTCATCCATTTTCAAACAAATGGATTGATTGTCCTTTAAGAACAAAAAAAAAAAAAAAAAAAAAAAAACATCCAAAGGCTCTGGTTAAAAGGGGGGGGGGGGGGGGGGGGGGAATTCTGCAGAATCCAGCAGCAGTTAAGGGACTAGAACTTCGCCAATTACACTGGTCTGTAAATCGAACCCGAAAACAACAATAAGTGTTCAACAATAATGTCCTGCTCGATCGAGAGCACAACAAACGGAGCGTTCTAGAAGAAACTAAAACGAACACAAAATATCCTATAAAAAAGATCTATACAACACCCATACAAACATCTATCATAAAGTGTACAAAATGTGTTCTCATAGATATTTAAATACACATAAATCCACTTTCAATATATTACATATATATTTAAACACACAAGCACGTTTTTGTGTGTATAATATACATTTCTCATATATATGTGTATTTATATATGTATATGTTTGTTTTTATATGTGAGCGTATGTAGACTCATCATTCAGCTGTAGCTTCATCTTTACGACAACCTTATACCATCCTTTTTCTTGGTTTTCACATTTTTTTTTAAAACCACCCTTCCACAAGGGGGCAGTAGTGCTACCATCCCATCACATCCCAGTTTTGTGTTTGTTTGATTGTTTGTTTGTTTTTTACTTCTCAGCCGTGCTCATCCTCTTGGACTTGATGAAGGCCATGCCGTGTGTCCGCATGTGTGTGTTTAAGGCTGCCTCAGTCTCGAAGGTCTTGGCGCACACTTTGCACTGCGTGTCCGGGATGCCGCGCGTGTCCTCGGGGGCCGGCGTGTTCTCCTGCTGGCCGCTGTGGCGCCCGAGTCCCGGCGGCTCCTTCAGCTTGTGCACGATGAAGAGGTGGCGGGCGAGCGAGTGGTGCGAGGTGTAGCAGAGGCCGCACTCGCGGCACTGGAAGGACGAGCCGTCGCTCTTGTGCTGTGGAATGTGCTCGTGGAAGCGCACCAGGTCCTCGGTGGTGAAGCTGCACACGGCGCACTTGTGCGTTTTGAACACGTTCACCTTCAGTTTCTTTAGAGGCTGTGAGGTCGAGTCCCTGCAGCGCTTGCTGGGAAGCCCTGCGCCTCGGTCTTTCTCAGTGCACTCGCCCGCTTCCTCCGTGCCCTCGCCTTCAGAGCTGAGCTTACGCTTTGGACTGCGTACCTATAAAACACACGTAAACATATAACCATCTTAATATAAACAAAGATTAAACCATAAACCAATGCCCATTGTACACTTCTTTAGCTGCATTGAACATACAGAAGTATTGTGTAGTAAAAGAATATAAAAAGCTAAGAGATGAAACTGTTGTAATGTGGATAACAGTCTGTAGATGGCGCTGCGGAGGCGCATCCACTATTATGGACTAACAACTGCTGAAAAAAGTGCCAAACAATGGTTTTCACCCACATAATTGTGATCAATGGTGAGAAAGACCATGCAAAAGATGCACACGTCTTATGCTGAAATATACTTAAATAATATACAATATTAATAAACTAAATGAACTAAATAAACAAATATGGATGTCCCCAATCTGACCAAGTGATCAGAAATCTGGTCCATTTGCATAATTCTCTAAGAATCAGAACCAGGTGGAGAAGATTTATAAATTGATAAAATTTATAAAATGTTTACAGTTGCACTGTTATACCACGAGTTTATTAGCATGTGCGCAGTGAGAACGCTCGCACTGTCGCGTTGATGAACGCTCTGACACACTCTCTCTTTCTCTCACACACACGTCTCCTCTTTCAAAAAAAAATAAAAAATCGAAGAAGAAAAAAAAGAGGCCATATATGCAGCTACACTGTTGTTTATGTCCTCCATTAAAGCTCATGGGAGGTAGCTAACTAAGTTAAGTAAAGCTAAGCTACGTAAACAAAACTGTAATAAAAACAAAGACTTTCTTTTAAAGTCAAACAAGCACTGGATCTTAATCTACACAGATTTCTCTCCTGAAAACTGTTTATTTGGGTGAGTAAAGTGCTTCCGTTTGTTTACAGTAAATTTAGACTCCCAAATTGTTCCAGCACTAAAGCTGGAGCATTAGCATTAGTGCTAGCAAAACTGCTAGCGGAGCTTATTTGTAAAAGATAAACTTTTTAACTTAACAGCATTGTTCATTTATCTTTTTTTTTTTATTTATTTTTCTAAATCAACAATATTCATATTTATATATTATGCTACTGTCTGTGTCTAATATATATTTGGTAATTTCACCTTCAGTTATTCATTGTAAGTTATTTATGTATGCTCTTTGCTGTAGTCCTGTATCTGTTTCTCTGTATATTCCAGCATTTGTTTGAGTGAAAATGTCAGCCAATTAGCTTAAATGTAAATGTAACCCACACATTTACCTGGCCTTTAGCGGTGGATTCCTCCGTGCTCTTGGGCTCCACTGCTGGTTTTCCTTCCTTTTCCTTTATTCGGTGAACCAGCTGAATGTGTTTCTCCAGCATCAGTCTCTTAGTGAAAGAGCGGCTGGAGTCCGGACAGTGTCTGGAAGAGAAGACCACATCAAACACAACTGATTCAATAAGAGAGAGATCTATGGGCTTTGGCTTTGTTTTCCTTTGTGTTTTTGGCTTATATAATGACTATTACATAGTCTTGTGATCTGTGATTTGATCTGATTGCCTGTGGTGTGCGCTAGTCATGCTGAATTCTCATTTTGAAATACCGTCTTTATTTGGAGACAACACTGTATATACAGTATTATCAAAAGGACTGCAACGAATAGTTGACATAATAAGCAATGTCGACTACAAAAAAAAAGTGCTGGGGACATGCAATGCAATGGGAGAGGGGTAATGTTCTCACCTACTCAGTTTAGGTTCAAAAGTGCCCAAACACAACAGATATACATATGTTTTTACATTTTGTCATATATGCCATGTTCTGCATAAAGAAAGCTACAAATAGGAATTTTGTTGACTAATTGATTAATCACCCAACCCAACCCTATCTACATTCTCAAATATAAAGGTGTTGAAAGAGCTTCTTTAAACTCTGGATATTTCTTCATACATAGTAAAGCTGATATCTATAAGTTTAAGGATTTAGGGGAATGGGTAATTGCACCAAGCATGCGGAGGAATCATTTTAAACTGGGCGGGTGTGATGCGGTCTCCTTTCAGAGCGGATGCACCCGATTCCAGTATGTAAAGATGCGTGACGTGGCCAGAAAAACTTCTGCTAGAAGAGACCCGACACCCCAGTTTTTAGAATGAATATATTAGGCTTAGCAGGGATTTAGAAGGGATTTTATCCGTTCTCCACATTTAGAAATGCTTCTGCTTTCAGTTATATCAGTTATGGTAAACTAAATAATATGGACTGCCACTTTAATAATGTGGTTCTTTTATAGCACCACATAACATGACAATAAGTGTGTCCAAACCTTTGACTGGTACTGTACACAGAAATAAATCTGAACTAAAATAAATAATTACACTGGTTAAAATAAAAGGTTATTTATTGTATAACAAACGATGAAAACAATTCTATATTACACCGTGACTTGTTATAATCATTTTTCCATATCAGCTACTCTTACATACACCCTCACCCAAGCAAAAACAGGAGTCCTCAATACTCACGAACAAGAATAGACCTTCCGGACTCCTTTATGCTTGATCCGATTGTGTCTGCACAGACTGTGGGAGGAGCTGAAGGACTTGTCACACTGACGACACGGATGTTTCTTGAGTTGCTGCACAAACAATATTGAAAATTAAGTAAAAATATGTCCTATATCTAAACGGTTACACAGTACAATCTGTGTATTGGATGCATTTAGTCCCATTTAATTTTTTCATGATTTTATATAAGTACAGCAATAATTCCTTCAATGTACACTGTTAGTGTATTCCACTGCACGTTACACTTACACTACCAACTCTACCAGGTTCTAAAAATCGAGTACTTCAATAAGCTCATACATTTTTCTGAAAAAAAAAAAATAATAAATTCTACAAAGGAAGAATAATAAATACATGAGTACTTTCTGTGATGATAAAAAGCTTTCAGTGTCACATTCATCTTCTGGCTGCCCGAGTGACTCAGTGCTGACAGTATAATTGACTTGTTCTGTACTCACTTTCGTCAGTTGGTGTGTCATGGCCGAATTAACCGAAAAGGACAAAAGCAGAGTGCGTATTTTATGTAGAAAGGTTAATGTGAAACCTCAAACAGCGCTGTTGAATAAACTTCAATTAGGAAGTATTATTTCTGAATAAAGACCCTGTGACACACCTGTAATAAAGGAATGTAGCCAATCGTCAGGGTTCAACCCTCTCCACTCATTAGTCTTGATTTCCCAGTGAATGGTGCAATTGAAAGTACTCTATGATTAAGACACACCCTGTGATTATAGTAAACAAACGGCCATTGTGCGGCTCTCTCAACGCTGTCTGAATCCCAGCTCTGAGCAAATTAATCTGGTCACCTGGCTACCACATGTAGGCTTTATGACCGCTGTACGGGTTCGAGCAATGAAGCATGATTGTGAAATTGTTCTCTTAAGATCTCTTAATGATTTCTGTGGGTCTTCCCGCTGTACAAATGGAAATGCCGTGGAAATACCACGAAATGACTGGCAACAACAACAGCTCACCCTGCCAATTTAAATTAACAGAGCAAGGTCAGTGGATGCTGTCGTGCATAGTGAGCAGGGGTCATTAACTTTCTGCAGAGTCAATTACTATAGACCTCCAAACTTCCTGATTTAGCTCAAGAGCTCAAGAGCATTGAGAGCTTCCAAGAATAAGGTTTCCAAGGCAGAGCAGCTTCATCCAAGCCTTACTACATCTACAAAAACAAGGCAGGAGAGCTGAAATGTTTGACAATATACCGTATATTTGGATCAATGTTACTTTTGTCAATGAAAAATAAGGCAAAAGATCTTTGTTGACAACCTATTTTTCATGACGAAAACGAAATAAAAATTAATACATAAAAAAGGAAACCTATGACGAAATTTATTATACTTTGTTAAACAATATAATAATAAAAACTAAACGAAAATGTTAAAGACTGACGAAAAAAACGTCCCTCAAAATATGTTGAATAAAAATTCACATGTCCAAAAAAAATAAAAATAAACAGCAATAATTCAACTGTGCTATAATTACAATACTACACTCAAGGTTCCTGCTATAATGTGTAATATTGGCCTGGGGCCTCGTGCCTACAACCACAGCAAAGCAAACCCAGTATTACATGTTAAAGCACTTCCTCTTGTGTATTATTGCTTAATTAAGTTACTCAAATACACAGTTTATCATAGGTTCCCAAACCTTATGAGCTACAATGTTAGCACTGATGCTAAACTATGTTTAGTGCAAACAAACCAGAAAAGGCAGTAGAGTTAAAAGTTCTGTGTAGGTAACGTATTGACCTACAGTGCAATTTAGCTGTTGCTGCCTACCTCCAACTCTCACTTTAAAATTGACTGATTATACCTCCCACGTCAGTCATTTCCTTGTGTATGTGTATAAATGCCGTCTATCCGCCAAATGTGTGTGCTTTAGGGAGGTTTTAGCCGTACCTTGCCATGCTCTCTCTTCATATGTGCGATGAAAACTTCTCTCTGTGTGAAGAGACGGTCGCATTCCTTGCAGGTCCAGCCAGGGCATGAAGATGACGCAGAAGAGGGTGGGGCTTTTTTGAGGTCAGTGTCATTACTGGTCTTCTTGATGGTGGAGGGGGGCTTCTTGTCACCCTTCTCTAGGCCATTGAGAGCAGCCCCCTCTTTGCTGTTGGGCGTTGGGGTCATAGAGTTAATAGGCTTGCTGCTGAGAGGCAGATTGATACCCAGGTTGGGAGGACCCTCAACGGACTTTAAGGTGCCATGTGTGGACTGGAATAGAAGAAGAAAGATCATTATTTTTAGTTTCATGTTCACATTTTCAATTCCACCTTAAAATAGTGCACCTTACACTGAGACTGTATTAGAATTGAAGTGCTTTATAAGTTATTTTTGATGCATTTCTGCTTATGCAGTTCAGAAATTACAAGCAGTTCACATAAATTACACACAGATTCATATTCGAAGGTTCTATTCCACCTTAAAAGCTGCAGACATTAAGTTCAAAGCCACTAAATAAAATGGATGTTCAGCCTGAAGCCTGTGTGTCGCCATAGCAGTTTTTAAGGTGGAATGGTAAATTCATACAATATAAAATCTTCATATGAGGGATGTACTGGATTTAATCACCATGTTTAAGACAACTAGATAGGAGTTTCTTACACATAGTGCCATGCCTTGTGCAGTTGCTATCTTAATTTAAAAATAAGCCAGGACTTTTCTCTCTTTTGTCTCATTTTGTCTGTGTTTTTGTTACAGTCAGTCTACAGAGTGCAGGGGGGCTGTAGGGGGAGACATTGGTTATGTTCCTAAAATTCTGCCTTTTTAAAAGCCCATGGACCCACCGATCTTGTGTGCATTTAACAGGAATAGATCATATAAGGTTAATATTACCACCAACACTGAACAGCACAGTGGGTGGTAATGATCGTAACTGGTGGCCTCTGGCTGGAACTGTCCATATGACAATTCACTCTGGCACAAATCACATTCATGCTCAAAGCAGGAGACCATGAATGCATATCCAGCAAGTCATGGGATATAATAGTAGTTGGTGTGGTGTAGTGGATAACACTTCTCCCTGCCAGTGAGATACCACATCATGCGAGGGACTGGGGTTCAATTCCTCGTCTGGGCTACTAAATGCTGTGCTACACCTTAACAAGTCATTGGGTAAGGCACCTAACCCTACACTGTTCCACTTATGTAGTAAAAATAACCTTGTAAGTTGCTCTGGATAAAAACATCAGATAAATGCCATTAATATGATTGTATCCCAGTGACCCGTGACTTTTGAAGTGTCAGTATACATACAGGTAAAAAGTCTGAATGAGCTTTATAATTTGGTGAGACAAACGAGATATATATATATATATATATATATATATATAAAATGTTCCATTCCAAACATCATCAATGAAACTCAATCCTGTACCTTAATGTGCTCCAACATGAGCTGCTTTTGGGCGTAGTGCATGGAGCAGTCCGGGCATTTAAAGATAGACACTTTCTGATTGGATATGTGCTGATCAAAGTGGGTGAAGAGCAAAGTTTGCTGGGTGAAGACGGTGTCACACATGGAGCATTTGTAGATCAACCTGCAAAAACATAAAAAGAGCAACATTGATTAGATAACAAGAATGCAATCCATTACATTTAACTAGTAAACATAATTCACATTATTATAATATTCTGTGTTCTACATAGTAAATCATCACTAAAATGAATTCTGAGAAGGCATTTTTGTTACGCTCATCATCTTGGCTAATATAGTTTTAAATGGTCAGCTATTAAACAAAGATAAACCGTTTTACATGTAGATGGGAAAATACCATTTTTTTCTTTTGAAAAACTAATACTTCAAAACTTTAGTATCTGCTTTTTCCAATCAAAGTAATAAACATACTCACTCATACTCCCTAAAATAAAGTGGTTAAAGATTGATCCATCAAGTAAATGTCAGAATTAGGGATGCATCAATTACATGTATCTTGATACATGTATCATACCAATACCTATAAATACACCTATTTAGAATTAAGCAATCCGGAATATTTCGTAATATAGTTGGCGATAGGGGTGAAACGATTACTCGAGTAAATCGAGTAACTCGATTCACAAAATTGATCGATTAATTTTCATTTTCATGAGATTAACATTAATGTGAATTAATAACAAAACGACAGCGCTTTGGAGTGTGAATTAATAGAAGCACTGTCTATAATGTGTGGTTAGTTTATTAGAACAGAGTTCATACAGGCTTTATGTAAACAGTAAACACAGCGCTGTGGAGTTCAGAATATAAACAATAAAAATGTTAAAAGTTAGCTAAACTGAAGTTACTTTGGCTGGAAACTAAATGCTTGATTTCTTCATCTAAGAGTACATTTGGCCAGTGAGACAAAAAAGTATGAACACTGTTGTTCATATAAGGAAGTGTGCCTCTTATTTATTGGGTAAAATATTGATTACCACTAGTGTCTAATGTGCCCCAATGCGATAGGTGTCAATCTTAATAAATGCACGGCCATGAACTTATTATTAGAGTTATTAGTCTTAGTGATGTAATTAGACCCAAATAGTCCAACATATAAATAAAGAAAAAAGCAACATTTGTAATACTTGTGTGTCACAATTATTGCACAGGTCCTGATATATTTTGGAGAAGCGGCTTGGTGGTAAAAGAATGCAGCACACTGATCCAACACTGGCAGAACTGACAACGTCTCAGAAGCTAAGATGCACAACACAAAGACGATGTTTATGCCTTTTTTATTGATTTATACCCTATATTTGTTATTTACAAGAAATCCAAATGTGAAAGTAATGTAATTAAATTTATTTTTTTTATTGTGGTATTTATTTATTTATTGTGTTTTATTTATTTGTATTTGCAATTTGGAAATGTTGTGAATTTAAAAATATAACTTATCTAAAAAAGGAAACCAATTGGTCATTCATTATTGAGTAAAATTCCTTTTTAATTGCTCTTTAACAAAAAAAATTTTTATCCGATTACTCGATTAATCGAATCGATTTTTCAGTAGAGTACCCGATTACAAAAAGAATCGATAGCTGCAGCCCTAGTTGGCGAGTACGAGTACATAAGCATGGTTTTGGGTCTATTTTAATAGTTTAGTAGTTTTCTGGTGTTTATGTTTTAATTTAACTTAACTTAATATCATTAAATATGGTCATTATCACCATTTCTGTTGAAACTATGCTGTAATATGCTGTTTCTATGGCTATGCACAGACCAAATCAGAGTTTTGGTACATTTAGATTGCATTCAGATAATTTAATCTGGGCAAAGGAAAAGTACATTTGGAGAGGATCTAAAATGCATAACTAATTTGATTTTTACAGATGTGTTTATGACTGGACATTTAGGCTACTGAATTCGGATTTCAAACTGTCTCTTGCACCACTTGCAATGTGACAAAGAATGACATTTATTTGCAGAAAATGAGAAATGGCTGAAATAACAAAAAAGATGCAGAGCTTTCAGACCTCAAATAATGCAAAGATAAAAAAAGTTCATAATCATAAAGTTTAAAGAGTTTAGAAATATTATAATATTTGGAATAACCCTGGTGGTTTTTAATCACAGTTTTCATGCATCTTGGCATCATGTTCTCCTCCACCAGTCTTACACACTGCTTTTGGATAACTTTATGCTGCTTTACTCCTGGTGCAAAAATTCAAGCAGTTCAGTTTGGTGGTTTGATGGCTTATGATCATCCATCTTCCTCTTGATTATATTCCAGAGGTTTTCAATTTGGTAAAAATAAAAAAACTAACGCACATGCAAGGTGGTTTATGTATATAACTACCCACAGTAAGGCGACTGACGCCGCTAATGATAATACAGTTATTATTAAGTTGGTTTAACCTCTTTCAATATCAATGCACTCTTCATTATTCTGTGGGCACATGATGTATAGTACAAAGAAGACAATCTATTAAGCAAATAAAGCTGAACTAAATTTGGCTCTGTGTCGTCATCCAATAGAAATCAGAGCAGTCTATCATACGGAGGGATATTCCCTCACTTCAAGCTGATTCAAACACACAGACACACTTCCTCATACGGCTTTAACATGGCTCACATTGTTGGTTCTAATTACTTTTTAAGTCATGCTAACAGGTATGACCGAAAGCACAATGGAGCCACCTGTTCTTTTCATTAGTAAGTGCTGATGAATACGGCGAGGCTCAGAGGGGCAAGGTGGGGAAATAACACCCAAAGCCAGGCTGATAAAGCCACTGTGGATAATGCCTTTCTACACCTTCACTGTTTGGGAAAATGTCAGAGCGGAACTGGCTGTAAAGGAAACGATTTGATTCACTTACCATCTATAAACGGTTTATGCGCTCGCCTTCAGTGGAAAATAAACCACTACAACAGTTTATACTCAACATTAATCAGAGGCATTCAAATGTGCAGTTATATACAGAGTGTAGGGCCCTATGAATTTAACAATGTGGAAAAAACATGGACAGAATCACGGAAATGAGAAACAAAAGCAGAATTCAGAAATAAACAGAAATACGCACAGAAAATATGCACAGAATTAGAAATTCTAAAAAAAAAAAGCATTGACCGGCACTCTATCCTGGTGCTGGTGCTCTAACCTTTATAACTAAAAAACAAAATAATGTACAGACATCATACACAAATCATATCAGCATATCAACAGTGAAATCTTACCATATCTAACCAGGACAGAAACATCATTCTGATATAAAAAAAATCAGCGAATAATTCATCTTGGAAAACATTTAGCTTTTATTCCTTAAAGTTCAGCTGTTAGCTGATAGGCTAATTTGCCATTTTTTGGCTTCATAATAAGAGCTTTTTAGTAACGTCAAAAACGTTAACCAATGTTACATGTTACCGTAACCATTTGAATAAAATATGGTCAGATATCTAAATTCTGTTAATATTTCCAATTAATTTTATTCTATTATTAAAGAGCAAAATATTTAGCTATTAATGTAAAAATGTCTTAGAGTGTAGTTAATCTGTAATACATATTTAAGTTGCCTAAATTGATCATTTATATTATTTATTCTCGCTATTAAAAACCCAAAAATATGAAATGTGACGAATAAAATAATAAAACCCAAAACAGAAAAAATGAAACAGAATTTGACAAAAAATAAAATGGATTTCATAGAGCCCAAAGGTGGGTAAAAAGCACCTCCACCCAACACTTCCACCTTAAAAGTCCACCTTAAATGTACCAGCAAAACCAGTAGTTCCAAATCAAGCTGTGGTTTAAGTCAAACTTACAATAGCAAAATGTTATTTTTTTCTCTCTCTGAGTGTTACTAGAGCCTGCTAGAGTAGTTAAACAAGTATCATTCATGTGTCATTTTAAGTAAATTCATGTTTACTAAAAAAAAATATTTTACATTTAGGAGGTTTTAAGGTTCCACCTTAAATGCAACAGCAATTACATTCAGAGTAAACAATAATCAACCCAAATATTTATTTATTATAAATTTACTGCCTTATATATCTGTGGAAATTTTTCAAAATCTCAACCTGTGTAAAGATGTATCTTTACTTTAAATACACTGTTGCAGATAGTGATCATAATAAATGTAATGTAACTTTAAGGTCAATTCTTCATGTAAAGATTAATATAATTAATAATAGTAGGTTCTGTGATCTTTATAGAACTACAACATTCATTCTCAAAATTCTAAAATCTTTTATATCTGAACATTATCTGGTCAAATAGATATTAATTGCATTTCCCTTTTATTTTTCAGCACATGGCATCACAATAACTTTTGTACAAAGACAGTTTATTTATTTTTTTTAAATCTTTGAACTTTTTTTATCCAGTTTGATACAGGTTGCACAGTTAAAATACACACTTTGACAAAAGTGAACCATTCTCAGCAGTTTATCGGTGACTAGTCCAGGTTTGGACAGAATCAGCCTATTAGTGACCTCTGTTCAACAGTCTCTGTAGGTGTAACTTACACTTGCTGACTGTAGGTGGAGCCCAGGAGCAATAAATACTAATATTTTATTGAGTACTTCAAAGTAATAAAAATAACAACACTTTATTACTTTTTTTTTTTACTACAATAAAAATAAATCATTAAAATAAATGTGTGAGTAAGAGGAGACTTACTTGGGTTCTCCAATCTTCACCCCTGGGTGCTGAGTGTATGCATGGGAATGAGTGCCTGGAGCAGATTTGAAGGCCATGGGACAGATGGGGCATTTGTAGAAGATCTCACAGTGGGCACTCTGGATGTGGGACTTGAGGGCAGCGACATCAGCAAAGATGACACTACAGTGGATACATCTGAGAACAGACAGACAAGAGATAATGTTTGACCATCATTAGAAAAAGCAAGTATAGAGATTAGCACTGCTGGATTAACAAGGGTGTAATAATGAATAAAATGCACATTTTTTAAAGGTTTCTTTTATAAGGACAAAGATTTACATGTACTTTTATATTAATAAGATAATATCATTGACTTCTAATATGTACAACATAAGAATTGCATTTTATATTATACTGTTCCCCTATGTTGTGTGATTTAATACATTTCATATTTAATTAATTGCTGGGTTTCTGTATAATGCGTGAATGTGATGATAAATGGACCAATAGAAATACTAGAAAATCATAAAATCTTGGAATACAACATATACATTTTTTTCCTTTCTAAGTTAAGAAGGTTTTTCCTTTTCATGCACTTTTTTTTATTTGGAGATAGTTCTGATTGGTGGACTAGTCTGAATTAATTTAAGAGTCAATAACTATTTTAATCTGGAATTTGGACATCATCCCACTATTTTAGAATTTCTCTAAGATAATGGGATGCTCTAAGAACTATAAAATAATAATAATAAAAACAGAACATTTTCATACATTTTATGACTACTCTGATTTACTCAACCAGGTGTTCAGGTGTTGATATGATGAGAACATATAATGAGAACTATAAGTAATACTAGACTAGTACCAGTCAAAAGTTTGGACACACCTCTTCTCATTCAATAAATGTTTTCTTTCTTTTAATGTTTTTTTTACATTGTAAATTTAATATTGAACAGGAACATACAGGAACATATGCACATATGACTTATTTTATAAACAAAAAGTGTTAAACCAGAATAGGTTTTATACTAGATTTTTCTAAGTAGCCACTTTTATCTTTGGTATTTTAATCTGAGTGTCTTCATGAAGTAGAGTCACCTGGAATAGATTTCTTGGTGTCTTGAAGGAAGGAGTTCATGGAGGTGCTCTAGCTCATCACAAATCCCCCATCTCAGTTGGGTTTATTACTATGTATTAAATAAATTAAATAAAGTACAAAAAAAACACTGGATGGAACTTTTGACTGGTTCTGTATCTCTTTTTTTTCATGTATGAATGCTATTTTTATTCATTCTAAATTAGTGTTCAATTGGTGCTCGTTTACACAGAACTGTTTATGTCCGCTGTTATTTTAGTTCTCTGTCATTATGGAAGCCAAAGCAAACTAATGATAGCATCAATTCTGTCAAAGTCCCTTAAAAATGGCAAAAAACCCTCAAACACTTCAACAATGGGAATTCCTTCAGTCAGTCATGGACCATAACTATCCTTAGCTGACCTAATGAACCATCTGACAAAAATACCCAGTGTCCTCGTTGCTTTGTTTCTTTAACAGACGTTTGTCAACCGGAACGATGATATCATCCTAAGTAAATGACATGGTAATAACTGTGATTACTTTAGTAAATGGAATCCTGAGAGCCTGTCAGTGAGTAGCCATTATATAGCTGCTGCACTCATAACCAATTAAACAGTCACGCTGCGCATTTACGCATTTATTATTTTCTTTTTTAACTCAAAAAAATATGAACCTGTTGAGCAAACAGTTTGACGCGCATCAGGCAGTATTCCATCACCAGACACTAACAGGAAATGATGCGGTGAGGACAACACACAGTGACGCAGAGGAAAGAAGGACTGACTGACTGACTGACCGGTAGCCCACGCGCCGCGTGTAGTGTAGGCAGTTTTTAGTGACGTGGGACTGAAAGTGGACGGATCGACAGATGGCGCCGCACTCAGGGCAGATGTACGGAGACTTGTGCTGATGGATTCGCTGGTGGGAGGCAAAGCTGCACTGGTTTGGAAGCAGCATTTGGCAGATGGTGCAGGTTTTCTGTGAAGAAAGACAGAAAAGTTTGCTTATTAGAAATAGGGCTGCAACTAATGATTATTTTGTTAGTCGACTTATCTAAAAAATCATTTGTCCACCATCTCTAAAAACAACCAAAAAAAAAAGAGTTAAACATGAGATTTAAAAGGCGTTTGAATGTCCAAATGTTTAAATACGGAGAGTACTGATATTTAGTGAGTAAATATGTAATCTGTTGTGTTTGGACACTTTTGGAGACACAGAATAATTTAAGTGTAACCTGTGTGAGTGAGCCATTCACCCTTTATCTCCCATTGCACTTCTGTCCCCATCACTTTGTGTAATGCGGTACTGTTACAAATGAACAATTAGTCAACAATGAAATTTGTAGTGTAAAAATTTAAATATTCGACATTCTCAATTATATCGACTAATCGTTGCAGCACTAATTAGAAAACACATATGAGCTAAACAGTCTATTGTCACCGTCCAATAAAACAAGTATCTCCAAAATAGCAACTTTACAAGAGAGAGAAAAAAAAACTTTAAAACTTTCAATGGAAGTTAACATAAAAATATATTTTTTAGGTCATTTTAAAGTATTTCTATTGGTCCATCATTAAGAACTGGGTCAGAACAGGACATGCAATGTTTGGCCACATGATTTTTGAAACACAAAGTACAAAGACTAAGAATCACGAAATAGAAGCTTTAAAAAATTAGACAGACAGACATCTGGAATGCATTTTGGGAAATAATACAATTGATTTCATAGAGCCCTGGCATTTTCCAGACAGGGATTAGGCCTTGTTTTGGTACCCAGCCACACTTCTGAATATTGATACCACATAAAAATGAAATCAGATCAAATTCAATAAGCAGCTCATTCAAGTTTTTTACGTACTTTAGGCACATGACTGTAAATATTTAAATATTTTTAATATTTAGAAATTAATTCAGAACGAATTATTTGGAATGTAAACCTTTAATTGAAGTATTTGAATAGTTAAATAGTTGGAACAGAGCAGTAGAAGCTAAAATCCTGATTTAAAAGTGCTAGTTTTGTCCCCAGAACTAACCCAGCACTCCTACATTATGTTAAGTTGAGAATGAACACACATTTATAAACTGTCCTGTGGACATAAATATTAAACTATATTTTTCTTTCAATGGAAAATCTTCATTCAAAATTCTGTGTAGTCCAAGACTAGGCATAATCACTGACTGGGGAACAATCCCATAATGCAACAACCCCCCAAAAAATATCACTGTTTTCATGCCATTCATTCATTTCTACCAAAGGCAGACTTCATTTGGTAACTCCGCACTCTGTAATACACAGCATAGTGCTTTACAGAAAACAAGTAGTCAATTTTTTTAACAAATAAAAAGTAAGCAAAATACCTGTCCATTCAACTCAGTAGCCTGTTGATAGTGCATGGCTAGAGAAGACTCCTCCTGAAACACTTCATTACACTCCAAGCATTTAAGATTTGACCGACACACTCTGGAGGCATCTTCGTCCAGAGGCATGGCGGCGACTGCTGGAGCTGTAGTGGGTGCAGAAATGACAGTCGTTGTGTCGCTCTTTCCCTGACTTCCGCCAGATAAAGAACCATGGCTTGATGTGGAAATGGGGGCACTGGAGGTAACTGATGGGGCTAATATCATCTGGTCGGCAGGGATGGGCTTCAGAATGAGATGAGAACACTGCATTACAACCCCTTTGTCCTTGTGGCTTCTGGCATGTGAGAGGAGGCTGCACTTATTGTAGAAGACCAAGTTCTTGGCGCAGTGGTTGCACGTAACTTCAATACGGACACTTCTTCGGTCGTAATGCTGAGTTAGGCTTTTCTCTAGTGCGAAGGAGTCGCCACATTCTAGACATTTGTAGCCACGGGATGGCAGAGAGATACAAGCTGAGGAAGGAGGACTAAGGTTGGGCACGTACACTGGCACAGGATTGATGCTGCTCAGGACCTTGTTGAAAGCTTCAACGACTGAACTCTGGGAGCTGGCCAAGACCTGCACCCGGGACACTTTCTTAGAAGTCTGGCCGGCCATCATGGCTTGCTTAATGGGTTGCTGGGATTTGGACAGGACCTGATGGAGCTCAGAAGCTGATGCAGTCTGGGGAAGAAGGTTCAGGTTGGTGAGATGGACAGTCTTTGGCACAAGTTTAGTGTTGGTTAGGCTAGAAGCAGGCACCATGACAGTTTGTTGCTGGATAGCATTGGCAGCTTTGAGGATGGCACTGCTGGCGCTCTGAACTGATGCGGCAGGAATTACTGTAGCTTTTACTGTTGTGTTGTTGGCCAGTTTCAAGTTGATTACCTGAGAACCGGCTGTTTTGACCGCAGAGACGGGTAAGAAGGCAGTAGCGACAGGTTTAATGGTCATTTGCTTTGTAACTTCAATTGCAGAGCCTGCAGAAGTTGCTACAACTGTGGTGGGTAGTGTCCGACCAGAAGACGAGAAAACGGAGGATGAAGTTGGGGAGGACAGGAGGGAAGACACTACAATAGATCCTGTGTCGATACCCTTCTTCAGACCTTCAGGGTCAAACTCAGGCAGTACTCTAGTGACAGTCCTTTTGATCTGACCAGAAGACGTTTTAATGGTTTTAATGCGGACTTTAGGAATGACAGGGGTGGATCCTGCAGGGGACGAGGGAGACCCCTTACTGCTGTTCTCGCTGGTAACGCTGCAAGGGCTCTCGGGTTGTTTTGAGACCATTTTCTTGGCAAGCTCCAGGGCTGATTCTTGCTCTGGAGGCCTTTCTGTCATCTTTGGGCTCTCCTTGGCCTCCCTGGGAGAGTCTTGTTTACTGGCTAAAGGCTCAGGGGCTGTTGAGTCTGTGCCAGCCTTCTTTGCACTAAGAGCAGCAATCGCAGCAATGCACGACGAGAGCTTGGCCGAGGACTTGGCCTTGGCTTGAGAGATATTTGTCATGCTCAACGCAACAACAGGTTCCCTTGTTTCTTTTCCATCTTGGGCCTTGAGTACCTCCTTGGGCTGCTCCTCTGTTCTTTTTGACTTTGAAGCATCGGTCGAGTTTCCCAGTGTACTGTTGGTCTTTTCAGTTTTTGAATGGTTGCAGTTGCCATTAGTTCCTGGCTTGGAAGAGCCATCACCTGAAACAGCTTTAGAAGACTGTGAGGAGGAAAGTCCTGTAAGAGGATTTGGTCTGAAAGAAGGTACATTGTTTTGCCTGTCTACAGGGTCATCCACTTCAATCTTGTCATCCTCATCATACTCATCAGCACTGGAAATGGGACTAAACTGGTTTGCTGTGGAGCCAGTCACTTCTGTTCCATGATTTCCACTTTTCTGAAGCTTGCTATTCCCTTTGCTGGACCTGTTTTTGTTGGGTAACGTTGCCATGAACCCATTGTGCACCCCATTTCCAACCGAGGGATGGATCTCCTTGTCAGAAAGTGGGTGGTCGTTAGAGTTACGGACATTCTTGACAATGACACTAACTCCAACATCTGGGGCCGAGGGGACATGGGAGTCATCGTCATGGTGGACGTTATGTTTTAGCTGCCCATGGTCTTCATGGCCAGATTCAATGGCAGCCTTGGGATCGACCATGTCAGGAATGTCAAAGGCCGCAAGCAGATCATCAAAGTCCGGGGTTTTCATGTCGCCCATGGTCTTACAGAACAGATCTAAAACCCTTTGGAAAAAAACAAAAAGCAAGTGAAATTCAATGTTAACATTTAACCATTTGTATTTTATTCAGGGTAACATTTCAGTTTTGTAACAGTTTCAGTAGTTTTGTAACATTAGAATGAACTAAATACTTTTCCTAAAGGTTCAACCAGGGAAATATTTTGCTATAATTTGCAATATGAGGTCTAGAATCCATGGAATCACATGGTATCTTATGATATGATATCACAATACATTCGTCACAATAACGATGAAATCACAATACTTTGATTCTGTGATACTCTATATATCGAAAGACAATTCTCTATGATACTAAAAGCCATCTGTGTTACTGAAGAAGATAATACACTTTAAATTTAAGTAAACACCAGAAATTATGGATTTATTGGTGTCAGATTCACAGAATTTAAAAACCAGTATTCTTCACCGCAGTTTATTTATTTGATTCGTGCTGCCATGTGGAGTAATAAAGCCACATATTAATAATGTATTACAAACAAAAACGATACACCACAATTACAATATTTTGTCTTATGAGCAAAGAGCAAAACCTAAGTACTTCAGAATTACATTGTACAAAGATAATTGCATGCATTTAAACCATAAACTGAGGCAGCTCAAAGCAAATACTACATTTTATATAGATTTATATAGATTTAAGTGATTATCGTTTTAAAACCTTTTTAGTGTATCACACAATTATGAACAAAAAAATTGCATATCTTCACTAAGAGTTTATTCCAGTGCAAATATTTTATTGTGTTCACTGTAAAAGGGTGAAATATATTTGTACTGTTGCTTAGTGTATTTTTGGAATGTATCTTGTGTAACCTCAAGCACTCTCAGCTGACCCAAACCTCATAGAATTGCAAGAGAGGACTCTTAAAATGCCTAAACTTTCTTTAATCACGTTTTAATTATACTGTATTAAATATGATGGTAGTAATAGCTGTCATTTTTTTCTCATGATATTACACAATTAGAATTAAATTATATGAATGGAGGTCTCTGACTGCACAGTACCATTTTTGGTAATACAACTCACATTTACATGTGTATAAAATCACTATACTGACAAACCCTGAGAACATATGAGTCAGAACACATAACCATAAAATAATCTCTGTTTGAATCGTAAGAAAATATCAGTATATCAAAGTATTACAACACTGTATTACAACACTAAAGATTGGTGTCAGACAGTGGTTCATTTTGCGTTGTGTTTAAACTCCACCCATTAGATAGCAGTGTTGTACTTTGTATTCAAATCCCACTGTTCTGACTGGATAAAAACAAACTATAATTTTAGTCACAAAATGGTGTTTTTAATATTATGACAATTTTTCTAATATTACAGCATCACCAAACACTGACATACCAAGTCATGAAACAGCAAGATGTATAATTATTATGAAGTGCTACCTTAGAGGACAGTTATGAAATGCCCACACCTTTTAAGTTGTTAGGTGATATCTTATAAGTAGCACAGGACAATATGGCCAGAGTTTATATCACAATATATTTCTTAATTGTGGTCAATATGATATAATTTTGATATCAATATGAAGAGTATAAATGCCACCGCCTGTGGTGCACATCACACACTGACACTGTCAGGCTTTGGAAACCTGCACCACACTAACTACTCTAGTATTATATAATATTATTATATATTTGACAAAAGTTTGACTTAGTATTTAGTAAAGTGCAAATATAATGAAATTGTCCATTCTTCCAGGTATAAAAGTATACAAGTTGGCCTGAGGACTCAAATTCTAAAACCCACAATGGCAGATTAGCCATAATGGCTAACGGCTAGCTGGTGATGCAAACTGTATTTTAGCGCTTAGTTAATCACAGCTTTTTAATAACAGATGGATGTCTTTGTGCTGTTTAGATTAGTAGGTTCTGTGGTTTGATATAATATGTGGAGTATGGCTATAGTTCATCCCTGTTTATAGTTATTAACCCACAACACCGGAATGTAACTGTTGGTACAATGCTAGCTAGGCTAACAAACTAGTTAGACTGCTGGTGTCAAATGAGATGGCTAATGGCTAACATAGTGCTGCTAACTGTCTTCCATGTAATATAAATTGTTGTTTTTAGTAACAGATGGATGTATTTGTGATGGTTAGATACCTGAATACAGGAGTTTTATATAATATGTGGATTATGAGTAGAGTTCATCCCAGTCTTTAGTTATTAACATCACAACACTGCAATGCAGCTATTGGTACAATGCTAGCCAGGCTAACAGACTGCTGGTGTCAACTGAGATGGCTAACGGCTAACATGGCAATGCTAACTGTCTTCCATGTAATATAAATCATTGTTTTTAGTAACAGATGGATGTATTTGTGATGGTTAGATACGTGAATACTGGGGTTTTATATAATATATGGATTATGGGTAGAGTTCACACCAAGTATTTAATTATTAACCTCAAAATATCGATACGCAGCTGTCAGTGCAATGCTAGGTAGGCTAACAGACTGCTGGTGTCAACTGTGATGGCTAACGGCTAACATGGCAATGCTAACTGTCTTCCCGTGTAATATAAATAATTGTTTTAAATAACAGATGGATTTGTTTGTGATGGTTAGATATGTGAATATAGAAAAAATACAGAAAACAATGTTATCACCATTGGTAAAATATTTTCTATTGCAATAAATATCGATAATGAATTATTATCCAGTTTTAGGTTAAACATTGGTTATGGATTTGGAGTGAGGCCTGATAATGGGTGCCAGACAGATGAGACAATCCAGTTCTAAAGTTCTAAAGTGCACACATTTACTATTCCTGTGTTAAGTGTTAATTAATATGAAAAACAGGGGTGTAAGAAAATATTGATACATTGAAGTAAGAATTATATTATATAATTGTATTATTACTTTACATATAAAGATTGGTGTCAGAAAGTGGTTCATTATGTTGTAATGTGACTTTTGATCCTACTGTTCTCACTAGATAGAAGCTAAACTTGTCTTTTACTCAGATTTTATAAATATAAAAGTGTTTTTTATCCCCTAGCAGTTTCCTTAAATTGGAAATTCGCAATATATCACAAGTTATCATGTATTGTGATGCATATAGGTTGAAAAAAAACCCAGCCTTTACCCCCGCCATTGGCTAAGTAGCCTTACGACACTACACAAGACCAAAACTCTGGTAAAGTGACAACCATATTTAGAATAAACATTAGATTAATCAGGTTTACATGTAGAACAACATTATCTTTCCTTATCTATTCTGTTCTAACAATGTATTCAGCCACAGAAGCAGAGTAGGCCCAAATGCCCTTCAAATGCTCACAAGTCACGACAGGTCTGAATAGAATGAGGTGTGGAGGTGGAGGATGTTTAATGTGTTTCTCATTGCAGGTCAGAGTGCTGTGGATTGAAATGTGTTTTTACATGAGTGAAAAACATGGGGCAGAAAAATACCACAGGTTACACACACACAGAAAAACACAGAGACAAATGGAAAAAGGCTGAGGGGCAGCTAGGTCAGGCTAAGCTATTCGGGTTAGCCACCTAGCGCTAGTCCTGTCGCTGCTGCCTTTATTGTGAGTGCGCTCGGTGCTGCAGCCCTTCCTCCATTACTGTTATTAACATCTGCACGCTCTGCCCAGGCTGGGCCAAAATGGCCTTCTTCTCCTTCTCCCCTCCTCCACACACACAGACACAGACACAGACACGACACACACACATAGACGAGAGAGAGAGACACACACACTCTTAGACTCTCATACGACACAAACAATAAAGCCAATGTGGATAGCCGAAGGAGGAAAAACAAGGATGAAATGAGGCCTAGAAAAACGATGCCAATCTTAAGAGTGGGTTTAAGCCTAAGTGTTACAATGGAGAAACATCAGAGGCCTTCAGATCAAGCCAGCAGCGAGCTGTTCCACTAGCAGACAATGAGTAATGGCACAGGCACTCTGTGTGTGGAGCCTCGAGTCATTAAAGCCAACAGAACCAGTAGGATTACTCCAGGGAGAAGAACAAATGACATACATGCTAAACACACACACACACACACACACACACTCACAAACACACACTTACACATACATATATACAGCAGAGGAAACATGCAAATCATGGCACGCCTCACCCTCATTTCCGACCATTTTTACAGCAAAAACAACCTTCTTCCTTCCTCCTTCTCTTTCCTTCCTTCCCCTGTCTCTCTCTCCCTCCTTATGCCACTTCCACAGCCTCAACCAAACACCACCACCACCTCCTCCTCCCTCCTTGTGCTCTCTCTCTCGCTTCCTTTCCCTCTCTTCTTGTCATTCTCCTCTTGTGGAGAACAAGAAGAAGAAAAAGACGTCACTTCCAGCAGGCAGGGCCTGCCATCAGTGAAATAACGGGGGTCACCTTACGTCCGCAACAAAAAGAACCAGAAGCTTCCCCGAGCCAACCAAGCTAAGACACAGCTATGCTTAGTTGTGTATGGCGGCCCACAGACAGACAAGCTGTGTACTGACTGTAAGCTGTGGATCATATCATGGCTGCCTGTTTATTCCATGGCCTTGCCACACAAAGACACACAGTCACTGAGCTAAGACCAGGTCCAGGTCTAAACCCTGTCTTAAACCCTTCCACAGCCATGTTCAGTCAAGCCTGGGTCTCTTCCAAAGGCTCCTTTGGCCATGGAGCAGCCAGCTATCTGCCCACAGCACAGTAACTGCATTGTTCCTGAGTCCCCTCGTCTGCCTCAAACCGGTTTCAACCGGTTCCGGTCACCCCACTTAATGTCTGTGCTGCAGTGCAGCCTCGCAGGAGAGGGAAGAAGAGGAAGGAGCAGGAGAAGGAGAAGAAGAAGGTGCTGTCTGTCCATTTTTCCCGTCTCCTGAAAGATTTCTGTTACAACACATCCGAGGACTGCTCCTAATGTCATCCTCAGCCTGCTGGACCACGTTGGAAAGAGGTCAGTGGTAAAAATGGCTCGGAAATCCACAGCGTTCCCTGAAGGACATGCTAGGCCTGAAAAACAGACACAAACCCACCATGGAGGAAATGCACAACAGTCATGCTATGCTTCACGCAGGAGGCTGGAAAGCTGCTTTATATGGATGAATGGATTTATATATATATACATATATATGGAGACTGGATGGAAAAAGGCTGAACAAATAAAATATAAACGTGAATAAATGTGTCTTCCCTCCGGGGTGGAAAGCCAAAAAAAAGAAGCCCACAGCAAAAGCAAAAGCACAACTGCCTGCCTGCCTTCCTGCTTGCTCACTAACTCGCTCCTCGCTCGCCCACCTCTCTCTCTCTCTCTCTCTCCTTCGCCCTCTCTCGTTTTATAACTGAGGTAAAAGAAAACATCCATATGTAGAGACATGAAGTAGGATTAGTAAACAGGCTCGGTACCTGGCCTCTTTCTGATTCTGCCTCTCCGTTCTACCCCATTCTGCAGCACTGCTCTGCTCTTTCCTTTCCCGCTCTACCTCCCCCTCTCCTCCTCTCCCGCTTTCTCTCTCTGCCTTCTCACACACACTCTCTCTCTCTCATGCGCGCTCGCTTGCTTGCTTTCTCTCTCCTTGTCTCATCTGCTTTCTCTCTGCCTGGGTCCCTGCTCCTCTCCTCGATCCAGTGTCCCTGCTTCTGCCTCCTCTCATCTTCTCTTCTCCCAGAAAAAAAAACAACAAAAGAGAGAGAGAAACAAAGAAAGAGACGGTTCTTCGTCAATTAAAATCAGATGCATGTCTCTAATCCTTTAGCAATGGGCAGCAGTAGCAGAAACGAGCATGCACCAAGTCTGGGCTAAATGAGAGAGAGAACAAAAGGCCGTAATGCACAACATACCAAATGCATGGGTTCAGAATCTTTATTAATGCTACGTATGCGTTATTACAGATAAAAGCTAAAATGCATGTGCATGCATGGCAGTAAACACAGATAATATATCAATATTTGCCAAGTATTCCAACAATTTTGCACTATTTATATGATATTTACCATCAACACATGCTCAGAATCCATGTATACTGTATTAATTGTCCTACGAACCAACAAACTCGGCTAATGAATATATATTCAGCTGCTTTGAGTTACAGAACAGGACTCTCTGGAACAGATAAACATGAGCCTAGTACCGCCATCAGGCCAAATGCCATGCAAGGCATGAGCTAGAAGGGTATAAAGCCCCCTAGTATTGAGCTGTTGAGAGGTGGAACTCTGATGGTGCCCCATTTATTACTTTTGGGATTGTGAGATAGGGCCTCACAGCTGAGCTCCAAAGTCTAATAAGGAAGGCCTTTCTTGGACAGTAGAGACGGTAACACCAACAAAAGCAGGATAAACTCTTGATAGCCTTGATTTCAGAAAGAACAATCATTGAGCAGATATCTCAGTACTTTTGTCCATATAGCATATCTACATACTATTACTGACATGTAACCGAATCGGCAATCGTTATTTACACTGTGTCAAAATTCCATGATAAATTGAGCAACATGAATGTTCCAAAAGATCTTGAACCTAAATCCTTTTTACACTGACTTCCATTAGATTTTGCATGACATCGATATAATGTAAACATGCATGTATTAAATTATAGAAGATGTCATTTATATCTAATATTATAGCATCTAACAATGTTATACAACGGAATATAAAATAATATTACAGGGAAAAGGCTGGTGCCTACCCTGGATCTCTGAGCTCTGTCTACTATCTGGAATGTTCCATGAGCAGGTCCATGCAAAGAGGCAGGGCAGCCAGGCCTCACGCTGCAGTTTTTCTTTTTTTAAATCTTTTCTTGCTCTCTCTTTCTCTCTCTCTCTCTCTCTCTCTCTCTCTCTCTCTCTTCTCTCTATCCCTCTGCAGACGCAAGGCATCTCACGGGAAATGGAAAAGGGGGGCAGTATTTCGACAGGCAGCTACGGCCTTTTGTCTACGCAGTGTGTGTGTGTGCGTGTCTGAGGGGACAGCACTGGCTCAGAACGGCAACCAGCAGCAAGAGAGGTGAGAGAGGAATAGCAGAGAAAAGAGAGAGAGTGAGAGAGGGAAAGAGAGAAAGGGAGAGAATGTATTTGAGAGAGGTGGAAAAGAGGAATGAATTGATGAACAGCATGAGAGAATCACTGTGTGTGTGCGCAAGAGGGAGAGTGTGTGTTAGAAAGAGAGATAGAAATAGAGTGAGAGAGAAAGCAGCTCCTTCTGCAGTCGTTATGTCTGCCATCGGATGAACAGGAAGAACAAAGGCCTATCATGGCGCCCGGGACGCAGAGGGTGGAGTGTGTGTGAGTGTGTGTTAGAGCTGCATGACGCATGACAGAGGAACAAAATACTAGCATATATACATATATCAAAGAATAACTAATATGATAAAGACTGACCTGAATTATTTTAAACATAATCATTTAATTTAGTTTTATTTTATAAATAACTTTAGAAGTTAGATGTTCTCTTTAATTATTTCTAAGACGAATACGGTCAAAATAGTAATTTTTTGTTATTTTTTATATTCCATATTTTCACTATACACAAGATTTCATGCAAAACTTTGACATGCCAAACATGCACGAATAGCATCAGATTTTTAGCAATCATAAAATACAATATGAAATATGCTTAAAATATGCTCAAATACGTGTTAATGAAGGTATTAAATAGCCTGTAACACCCTATAAGACTGTGCCTCTCTACTCTCTACTTCTCTTGATTTAAAATGGGCAGTGATTATTATTCTAAATCTGCTGCTGCTGCATTCCATCCAAATGAACAGAACAAATTGCAGCCTCTCTATTGCAATGTGCATTTAGTCAGTATAGTTTAAGCCCTGACAATCTCCACAGTATGGTTAACCAAGTATGTGTGCTATAAGTGTATCATTATAACAAAATTATACATAATATGATAAAAATACTGTAATCTCTGCCAGCCTTACCTTTAAAGTACCTTCATTTTTAATTAAGGCTCACAATTGTCATACCAGTCTAACATCACAATAGTACATCAATATACAATTAATGTCCTTGGGCTTGAAAAAGCTCCTAACTACTACGTCTACACTCTTATCACTCATTCATCAGCCACTTTGGATGAGAAAGACAGGAGACAGGCATACAATGTGTGTAAATTTAAATATACCAGTCCTCACATATGATGATACATTTGCTATATGAGGGTTCTAACCATATCATTCAGCCCTAGCTTACAAAACCAGTGTCAGCTGACTTAGGCCTATTGGCTCTGAACCAATAAAACATCATCAAGAGCCTTTTCAAGCATCAAAATGACCACATTGACTAGCTTCTATTTCACACCACACAGCCTACAACCCTTGGTGTCACCTGAATGAAGCGTGAAAAAGAAGCCCCTTACTTTTTTCTTTTTCTGTTTCTACCACAAAACACAAAACACCTATGACAAGAATGAAAACTGTGACGTGTCCATCAAATCCGCAGGAGATGCCCTTACACCCAGTCACCTATACCTTTCAATGTTGAATATTGAATCAATACACTCACTCACACACACACACACATTCGTTCAGTCAATCAATCTTTCACAATGGAAATCCTATTCAAAATCAGAAACGTATGATGACACAGGTGACAGCAATTAGATCCACACTAGGCCGGTCCCGATAATTGCATTACCAACTTATCATACAATAAATGGACATGACCTCAACCATTTTTGATCATCGTAATGTGGTCTATTGTGTTTCTTTTATGTTTGATCACACACACACACACACATATATATATATATATATATATATATATATATATTTATTTATTTATTTATAACAGTGAACAGTAAAGGACAATATATCCTTTAACCAAAAATTGACACCATGATAGGCCTAATCCACACACACACACACACACACACACACACACACACTGTGTGTTTGTGGGTTTTTTTCTAATATAACTCCCAGGCCTTGTGCAACACTATGTCACAATGTCCCATATGAGAAACATGAAGACAGAAACAAAAACAGACATTGACCTACCTGAGTGCTGCTGTGTCTCTCTCAGTGAAAGGCCGAGGAGACCCGAGGAGGCTTTTCCATGGCAGGGAAGCAGATGTGGTCAAAGCCTGTGGCAAAAAGGCCGGCCATAATGGTGGCTACTGCTGCAGCACCAGGCTCAGGCATCAGAACAGCAAAGACCTGCAGCAGATAGGGATGCACATCACATCAGTTTTGTACCATTCTGTAAAAAAAATTGTTTCTATTCTTTTACATCTGTGCATGTTGTATCTGCAGGGGGGCTTTTGCATATGCATATGTGCTTAGACCCCCCCATGCTTGTATATTATTTGCTCCTAGAGAGATAGAAGGGGCGAGAGACACAGAGAAACAGTGATAGTGATGAAGAGAGAGAGGGGGAGAGATACAGGGAGACAAGGCTAGCTAGGTTACCCACCCCAACATGGTCCAGCGATCACGTGACCGCAAGTCTCCCCTTTTTCTGCCTCATAATGTCCTTTAAACGTATTGTCACAGAACCACACACTTACACACCACTTCATCGTAGCTCCCCGATGTTTATACGGTGTTTTTACGATTTTTAGCGACGTGACGTAAAAGATTTCGTCCGTTTTCATCTTTGTTCTAATTTATGCTTCCCATGATGCACTTCGCTCCGCATTTCTACCTCGAAAAACGTAAATAACTCGACTTTAAACGCATATTTTGCGTGTTTCATTGGTTTTGGTGTGTATATAGAGCTTGTGGATGTAAACAGAATTTAAAAAATCCATAAAAAAAACTATCCGTCTCGTCAATCCCATGAGCCACTGCGAGACGACAGCTCGGTGCATCATCACACTGAAATTACGCTATTTTAGAAATAAAGGGCTCTTTAGTCTCTTTTTATTCACGAATATAATTCAGAAACACCCAACTAACCCCCAAAACGCCACTTAAATAACCCAAAACAAGCACGAAGCTTAAAAGTTGAATAAAACAGCTAAAAGCGCAGCTAGTTAACGATCAGCCTCCAGCCACACACTTACCCATGAATCCCCGCGGTGACCAAAAACACCAGCCAACACACCCAGCCCTCAAGAAGAACCGTCTTTAACAGCGAAATAAATCCCCTTTAATCGCTTGGTTTCACCACAAAAGCCACACTAGCACGCAGGGAAACGTCTTATATCAGTGTTCAGTGGTTTTTGCATCGACGTCTCCCCCTTTTTTCTCTCCTCAGTGCCTTCACATCTTGCCTGCTCTCTTCCCCACTGACTGCTGTGGACCAACCTGCCTCCCACAAGCCTTTGCTGCACACTGCCCTGCCTGAATAACACATACAGGGCCCTCAGGAATAAGACAGGCTGCCCCTAAACCTACACAGGGGGGTTAACTGTTTGTTTCTGTGCCATAGCAATCCCTACTTGACTGCAGTTAAGCACTGAAATGTATTCTGTTGTAGGTGGTTTATGATTCTATTTAGTTAACTTATTTTTCATGGTCATATACAAGTTCTTGCAATAGTCAAAACACATCTAGTAGGCCTTCGGACCTTTTTTTTCTGACAGATTTAAACATGTAATAAACATATAGTAAGCTTATTATAAAGCTTTTTAATGTTCCTGCATAAACAACATGTTAATATATGAATAAAGTTATAAACCTATGATGTGTGCTAATCATACGAAGTTTTAATTGTTTTATTGTATAATTGTTGTTGTGGTAAATAAAAAGGCTCAATCCTGTAAAGTTTGGTTCAGCTAGGTATGTGTAAAGCAACTGTATGACAGAACAGGATGATGAGTTTCAGTTTATTACAGGGCATAAACATCACATTCAAGTTGAAATGAATTATAAATTAGAGTGGCATACAATTATTTTGTACATTCATTTCTATTTCGGGTGTAAGCAACACCCATACAAATATGCCCTTCATTATGACACCCTTTTTGCAACCTTTCCAAAAAAATCACATGAAAAGGGGTGTAGATTTTTTTAAGAACAGGATACCTTTAAAACTGTTAAGCATGGGGGTGGATGGATCATGTTGTGGGCTTTTATCACAGCCAGTGGCACATGGAACATTTCCCTGGTAAAATACAAGCCAATTCTGAAAGCAAACATCACAAGATGTGTCCCCGAGGCCTTAAAAGAACTGTTTGGCTATGAAACGTGTTTACAAGCTGTGATACTCACTAAATATGGTGTAAGAAAGTACTGACCATAGTTGGTTCTTGCTTAAAATAACAGCAATATAAACTTTATCTGCTTTTTTCATGCAACTGTATTCTTTCCTTAAAAATTACTTTGTCAATTTAATCATTTTACTATCAAGACAAAAAGCTAAATGCTTATTAATAATAATATAATAATTATTAGTGTTGGATAATTTATAAAATTATTCAACAGTATAGTAATCATAAACTTTTATGTTGTTAATGATGATTAATAATTTCATGAAAGTCCTAGAGCTGATTTCAGCACTTGGGTGTTGAATGAGGAGCTATACTTTAAAATAAATACTGCTCTCTAGAGGAGAAACCTCAGAACTGTCACATGAAAGTAGTCTATCTTACCACACACCGCTTTTAGAGCATGGATAAAATTATGCTACATTTTTAGTTATTTTAAATGAACAAAGAAGTGCCAGTTGTTATGAATATAAAAACATTATTTGTTATGAACTTATTTTTTTTTGCTTACATAAAAAAAAAACATTTTATGCACATTTTGATCGAAACATGGATTTTTATAAACAACCTTAACTCAAAGTGAGGTCTGTAAGATGCACTGAATGGACAAAAGTATTGGGATACCTGCTCATTCATATTTTGTTTTCTAAAATTAAACACATTAAAAAGAGTTTATACTAATTTTGTTGGAGTAACTGTCTCTACTGCCCATGGTAGAATTTCCATTGCTGTGAGGATTTCATTGTATTCTGTAATGAGGTGGAAATTACAGGGCATTTCATAATAACGATATCATGATTTTGTGATTCTGTGATGTTCAATATATTGCAAGACAATACTCTATGATACTTTACAGCATCTGTATAACTGAAGAGGATAAATACTCCTAAAAAACAAATTGCAGAAATTATGGATTTATTGTTGTCAGTTTCACAGAATTTAACAACCAATTTTTTTCACCGCAGGTTCACCCTATTCATTTGACTAGCACCACCATGTGGAGTAAAAATTACAGGGTGAGGTTTAGGGAGTTTACAGTGCCTATGTTTCAATAAAAATATAGATATTTGATGCCACATATGGATAATGAATTGCCAATGATATTTTGTCCAATCCTATTCTATTGGCATTTTTCACAAACGTAATGAATGGTCCATCATTCCAGAGACCACATTTCTATGTCTCCACAGTTCTGTACTGAGGGCCTTATTTCCCTCTAACCCACAGTTTTATTACAATAGAGAGTCTTATTTTATTGCCAGTGTTTCTCTACAGGCTCTAGACAAGCTTTGTGTGTGCATTTGCACATATGTATCTGCAGTGTGTGCAACATATAGTAAAAGGAATGTCCACAAACATTTTGAGTGTGTAAGTTAATGTCTATATCTGGCTAACTGAGATTATGCTTCACGTCTCTGCATTAACAACATCTAATCTTTTGGTTAAGCTTCAAATAGGTTGTAAGAAAAACACTGCTTGTGAGCATTTGATTGTCAGGATCTGATCTCAATCCAACTCATTCCAAAAGTCCTGGATTGAGCTTCATTCCTCCAGAGACACAGAAATTCTGCTGCATTGCTCTACAGCTCTATAGTGTTGGTAGGTCTGCAGTCTACAGGCAGTGGTTTCCTATTGAGATAACAAGCTGCGTCTGCAATCATTATTAGAACCAATTAGAACAATTTTAAAAGGGTGACATAATTATTGTCACACTTTAGTCCTTGTCTGTCTTGTTTTCTTCATGTTCCTGGCTTGCTTTTCTGTCTGTCTGCCTACCTGTTTCTGTCATTTTCCTAGCCTGTTTGTTTTGTTCCTTGTGTGCTCTTTAAGCACATGGCCCTGTTTTGATGTTGTATAGTCTCCGCCCTAGCCCCGCCCTGTCATCAGTTTTTTTCTTGTGTCTTTGTTACCCTGCCCCCTCGTTATCTTCTACAGGTGTTACTTGTTTCTTCAGCCCTACATATACCAGATGTTTCCTTGTTCTGTGTCCTGCTTTGTTTAAACCTCTGTTGGTATTAGCTGGTACTGTTTTGCATCTTTATTTTGTTTATTGTTTTCTGATTTTAATAGAATTTTTTTTTGTCTTGCTACTCTTTTGTTTTAGTATTTGCTACTTTGTTTTTTCTGTTTTATTATGGATTCTATTAAAACCGACTTGCATTAACATCCTGCTTTACTATAATAGTTTGCATAATGACATTATTAGATCGTTTCTCACATACATTTGCAGATAGATAATTTCTAACCGTATCGAAATGTTAAAAGTAACATTTCTAAAACTAAAAATGTAAATACTGACACAAGTGATGTTGCAGTGATATTACCATAAAACATTTTAAGAATATCCAGAAATCTTTGCAGATTAAACATTCTAAGCACGTTAATTGTAACATTCAGTAAACATTCTACTAACCAAAAATAACTAGGGTGAATATTTTACATTATAGTGTATGAGCATTGCATTTACAGTATATAGCACTAAGGCCTAAAAATATCCCACTTGAAGGACAACAGACTCTATTTATGACATATTTTCCTGTAGTGCATTTAGAGAAAAGAGCTTTAGTGAGTCCAGGGCGTTGAAGTTTGATGATCACCATTTCACCATCACCATTTGGTGTCCACAAACATTTGGACATATAGCTTACATGTTCAAAAGTTGGTAGACACCTGCTGAACCATTGTTTCTTCTGAAATTAATGATATTTGAAGACATCTACTCAAATATATCGATGAATGGTACACCTGAATATCTTTGGCCAAATAATGTATGACTCATCACAGTATGTATGTATATCTAATATAGCACTAAGACCTAAAAATAACCCAGTCCCTGTTTATGACGTATTTTCTTGTTCTTACAGACAGTGCTTCAAGGAATTTCCCACCTTACTGTGCCAAAGGTCACCTGTTCTCCTAAAAAGCCACTTTTGTGCATGTCTCTTTGACTTCATCAATAAGTGACTCTTTGATGGGATCACTCATTGACAAAACAGGGGTCAGTGTGGAGGCTGCAGGACTGCGTGATCACCTAATTCACACTGCTTTGTCCGTCAGTTTGTTTTTCCATTGGCTTCAGTCATCATGGCATTGACAACTGGCGAGGACTGCGCCACCTCCTCCTCAGAAGAACAATATGAATACTTGTGTGACTTATCCATGTGTATAACATGCTCTTTCATTGATGATGAAAGCAGCAGTGTTTGCACACCTCAACTCAATTCATTTCTTCATCTGGCGTACATGGTAGTGTTTCCACTGTTGGCGTTTGATGGCTAGAGGATGGCAGATTCCTAGCAACACAAACAAATGGGAGCGCCACTGATATTAATGAGGTCAAACAAATCAGCCAAACCCAAGCAATGGGAAAACTTAACAACTGTGCTGACAATAATACTAATTATCATAATAATTAATAAATAATCAGCACAGGTTTAGGAGAACTTTTCTCACAAGTTCGCTTGGAATTATAAGGCGCACTGTTGACTGACTGTTGATTAAATGGGCCTTATAGTGCGAAAAATACACCTGTTAACGCCTTAACATTGACAGGACTAGTTAAAAGCTTTGCTTGGAGGTAAGAAAAGCTGGTGATGTTAAAAAACCTTGTGAAGGTTTTTGTGTTTTAATCACTGAACCAACAGGACACCCAAATACTCCTTGGGTCTGCTGCTAGGGCTGCCCACCACTCTCTCACTGTCCAATGGTTTGTGTGCATGTTTGCGATGTCACGAATATTTAACAACCGAAATTGAAAAGAGAGTATAATTTATACCAAACAATGAAGTTTTTAATGACATAATCAAATCACAAACAGCATGGAGTGAATCACTCTTTGTAAAAGGAACTGACTGTGTGAACGCATTTCACAGAGCTGACAGCATTTTAAGATGTCAAAGAACTTTGCTTTTATGGATAAAGGCAGACTTCTGTAAAAAAAAAAAAAAAAAAAAAACAATGCAATCAGCCTGCTGCTTGTGTGAAATTTGTGACAACTGTGACAATTTTCCGGTCAAATGTTACAAACTGTTGATAAGCTTTTTGTCAGATTAGATCAGTGATGTACAATATTACTTTTTCTTTTGAGTATTTTAGCTTCTCCACTTTCAGACATGTTTTAGACTTTAGAGTTTTTACATAGCCACATTTATCTTTAAAGACATATCTGCACACTCTTGGTATTTTAATCGTTTTGAAGGAAGCGTCTTGAAGGAGTTCCTGGAGGTGCTGAACAATACTTGCTGCTTTTCCCTCACACTGTGAAGCTCCAGCTCATCCCAAATCACCTCAAATCACCATCTTAATTTATCAAGTTTAGATTAGGGGATTAATGTGGAGGACAAACACTTTTCTCTTTACTACATAATTCCATATGTGTCCCTTAAAGTATTTTCATGTCCTTAATTTTCATCTACAATGTAGTAAACAAATGTAATACATTTGCTACAATGTAGTAAATAAATAGAAATATTAATTTCAATATTTCAATGTCCTGTAATATTCTTTTTTATTTTGTATGTAAAGACTATTATTGGTATTTTATGTTGTCCATCAGCTGATAAAATGATCAATAGTCACTGTGGGTGTGAGACAAAACCCAAACTGTTGAAAAACGATGAATACAAATGATATTTCTTTTAAACACCTACTATTACTGAATGTTAAATGTCATTTTGTTGACAGGCTACACAAAAGCCAGAGATTTCTTGATAATACTGCACTACATAATTCACACCCGTTTCTAGACTGTTTCTGCCCTCTTGCGCTATGATTGGTTACACCGGTTGCGAGCACGATCCACTTACCAATCACTGTATGCATTGAGTTATGAATAATTTCCATTGGCCAATCACAGTGAGAAAAGGCGGGTTTTGCTCTGAATATGGGCGGGAAAACAAATACGCTACTCTTCGCTGGCCTGAACCATTTGTGTACGCAGGGGGGGGGGGGCGAGTTTAACCTGAGCTCAAATCTCTTCTTTAATCAAACCGGACTAGACTTCCCCGCGTCACGCGCGGATCTGGGAGAGTAGTATAAATGGGCGGGTGGTGCAGGTGCGGAGTTAGTTCACCCACTAGTGTGTGTATGTGTGTATTTTGGGGAAACTCGGAAAGCTAGCAGCAACTTTTAGCCTGTTCCTCTCGCGACCGGTTTTCCCGCGCTATGTGCGTTGCCTGGAGACAGAGACTGGCCGTCCCAGCTTTCGCTCTGCTAGTGATGGTAGTTTGTGAAGCTCAGCTGGAAAATGAGGCACAACTTTCAAAATTAGTGTATCCACGAGGGAACCACTGGGCTGTAGGTGAGAAAAATAAATAATTATTTATTTAATGACTATATAATCTGTTTTATGCTGGTGTTTCTAGTGTTTCCTATGTTTTAATGCTGTTTAGTGTGATACCTTTCCTGTGAATGCTTAAATACCTACATTAAGTGTTAGTTAACGTAAGTTAGCTTGATAGCTAGCTAACTTAGCTAACGTTAACCTAGTTAGCTTAGCTAAGTACTTTTTTATTTCTTAACCATCTGAAACCGGAATTATCTCCAGTGATGGAAATACATTTAATAATGCTGTTTTCTGTCTGTAATGGACTAAAAAGAAGACTAAAATATTTACAGCTCTGACAAAATTGAGATCACTTCATTTTCTAAATCCGTTTCTCTGATTTTGCTATGTATAGGTAATTAACTATATTTGTTTGAGTAAAATTAACAATGAAAATTGTTGTTTTATTCCATTACCTACGGACAACATTGCTCCCAATTTCCAAAGTAAAATACTGTAATTTAGAGCATTTATTTGCTTAAAATGAGAAATGACTGAAATAACAAAAAAGATGCAGAGCTTTCACACCTCAAATAATGCAAAGAATTATGAATATGAATTATGAATTCAGTTTTCATGCATCTTGGCATGTTCTCCTCCACCAGTCTTACACACTGCTTTTGGATAACTTTATGCCTTTACTCCTGGTGCAAACATTCAAGCAGTTCAGCTTGGTTTGATGGCTTGTGATCATCCATCATCCTCATGATTATATGCCAGAAGTTTTCAGTTTGGTAAAATCAAAGAAACTCATCATTTTAAATTTCCATTGCATTGGAAGCCTGTGTGTAATATTTTATATTTCATATTGATCATTTTAATTGTGAATCCCAATACATTAGTAAAATCAGCTGTTTACTGGTAAAACCTGTGTCATATGATCTTGTTTACTTGTCTGAGTCAGTTTAATTGCTGTTGAAATTTTATAAAAGTTGTAGTTTGTTTTATATGTCTAAGGTACTTTTTGACATACTTTATGTAATTTAATGTGTCTTATATAACTTCAATAGGCTACCTGATACTTATAAAAGAATGTGATATGTCTTATATAACCTGAGGAAGGTGATAAGCTAATTTGACATGGCTTGCAATGCATAACATCACCACAAACACTGGCTACTAGTTTTTCTTTAACTTAATATTGACTGTGACTATTTGACTATAGACTTTGCATGAAGTTTAATATTTTTCAATTAATTTATCTGTAGATTTCCTGTTGCTTGTCTCTTTGTGTGTTTGTGCAAATGGTTCTTTGCTTCAGTGTGAAAGTGGAGGTCTCTTACGAGAGTCTGCCTTCATGCTTTACCTGTTTAAAGGGCAGCTGGCTGGATTAACTTCAGCTCCTTTATGTGCAATCAGTAACACTTGCTGCTTCTATAGCAGCTTCAGGAAACAGCACAGAATCAAAGAGCAGCTTTTCACTGAAGAACATTCAGAAGATTCAACATGACAGCTGCAGCGTTTTCAGATTTAAGCAATAATGCAATAATCGGGTGCTTATTGACTTTCTTTTTTTAACACAGTTAAAAAAGTTGTGTTGCCAGCCAGAAATCTCAAAATAATCTGACACAAAATTGACTGAAGGAACTGGATAGGGCAGTCACCTGTAAATTGTACAGGCTCACTTGTTTCCAGGGTATTAGTCAAGTTTTAAATGATTGTGTTAATTAAATAGATAAAATCGATCTCCAAAAAAAACCTGTCACTTGTGTGTGACCCCCTCTTGTCTCTGTGGTGGCACCTTCGATAGTATGTCCTCAGTGTCTTTAGTTAATGGTCATATTTGAATTGTATTCTTTTGCAGTTGTTGTTCCCTTCTTTTAAGGGAAAGCTGGTAGACCTCAATTATCATATTTTACAAAAGTATAGCTGTACAATGCAATTTTTCCGACAGTATATTAGTTTATTAATATTGGCTGTCATTTTAAACAGCACTGGTTTAAAATTACAGTTTAAAGTAGTTTGTAAAAAAATTGAATGAGCATTTCACAGAACAATACAACATTATATTGTCTTGTTAAAAATTGGTCTCCGAATATAGGTTAAAAGTCTTAAGATATGGATAGTTACAGAATAATTTGTTTTACTGGCAAAATTTGCATGCAAATCTGATAAATGCAAGTAGACCAGACCAGAGCAGACTTTAATCAGGGTGGAACATGACTGAGAGCTGGAAAATATTAAATAAATGTAGTCTGGAGTTAAAGCTGAACAGTTAGTGGATGTGATGTATTGATCTTGTTGATTTACAGATTCCTTGCAGGTTCTTTTAATGTTCATTTTCATTGGAGATGGTGATAGAAGGGACAAATTGAAGCTCAGAGTGAAGAAACAGCCATTAACAAGAGCTCAGTTCCTCTAGAACTCCTTTTAGACAGTTGGAGAACCATTTCAGGTTCTACCTCAAGATGCCAAAAGTGGGCAAAGTTTGTATCAAGGCAATAAGTGCTACTGTAAAGAACCTGAGGTATAAAACATATGTTGCATTGACTTCATAATTGCATATGCATTCCCATTTTTTCCAGATTTTAATCTAAAATGTAGAAAATAATAAAAATAGAGAAACATACATTAAATAAGAAGGTATTTACATACCTGACCTAGCTTTTTTCAAACTTTTTTTTTACATTTTGAACAGACAGGAGGTGAATTTTAAACTTCTTATTATTTTAGATGTATTTTATGTGTTTTTTTTGTACTTTATAATTGCATTCCTTCATAGTTTTGATGTCTCCAGTATCAATTTACAATGTAGAAAATTATATAAATAGAGAAAAAAAAACATTAAGTGAGAAGGTTTCTACATACCTACACACCATTCTAACTGTTGTGGATATATATATATATTATTATTATTATTTTTTTTTACATTTTTTACACATTGTAAATATACAGTAGGTGAATTTTAAACTTCTTATTAACTCTGTCTAAATGTTTAATTAATCAAACTGATCATATTGACCACATGTCTTAAATGTAAATATCTATTTAGGCTAAATCTAATAAATCAAGACTACTTTTGGTATTTACCAAAACAAATTAATTCACCCTAATAAGTTTTTATCATACTAAATTTGATGCTGGACCCAAATGAACTAAGAAATAATAGGGTATCGGTTGCTTGGTGGCTTTCCAAACACATTATGAAGTTCTGTGCATGTTTGTTGCCTCCAGACATGGAGCTCCTTTCCTTTATGAGATCTTCTCTATTTTGTCTACTCTGGATGGTTCCGGTAAGCCATGGCTGTATTGGAGCTGAGCTGGTGTGCAGTAGACTCTGAGACCATTTCTGATTCCCCAATGTGTTTAGTAACACTGTGTTCACTCCATATTTTATGGCACTTCTTATGTTTGATATAAAAGCTTCCTGTGAGACTGAGTGTTTGAAGCTGTTGGTAGAACTAAAAAGGTCGGGGCATGCTGTCTGGCTTTAAACATGAAATTGTAGGTATGACAGGGAATGACGTTTATAAGAGAGTAGAATCCTGACAAAATGAAGGACAGCATAAATATTTTAGGGTGATTTCAAACCAGTTTATTTTGAAAGAAGGATCTGAGTGTATTGTCAGTTAATGACAGTAATTTCCATCTGCTTAGAAAAGAACACACATTAACTTAATCACAATTGTATTAAGTGGCAGGACATCAAAAATATCAGAGGTTGGTGATTATATTGACGCTGTTTCACAAAAACATTTTATCCTTATTTTTACTGAATTATTTCTATGAAGTCAACGTTTGGTTACACTAAGTCAAAATTCTGTAGATAAATAGAAATGCTTGAAAATGACATTGTTTTTACATGAAATTTTATTGAAATTAAGATTTCTTTTTCTGCTATTTTGGAGATTTTTGGAGATAAGGGATTTGTGTGACAGTGATAAATACAGTTTTTGATGCACACAATCCACACACTTCTGCATGTGTTCTTATATAGGATGTGTGTCTTAACTTTTGACTGGTACTGTACATTCTTATATAAAGTACCTAACATTCACCTAAACACAACAGAAAATATGGAGGTCAGCCAAAATTGAGGTAATGTCCCCATATATTGTACAGTAAAATGACATTTCACATTTACATACCATCTGTGAATTAAATTAAAGGATGTTTAAATCACATTTTAGTTGTTTCTATTGTTTTGAAGCGATAGGGAAAGCTTGGAAAAGGATCCACTGGAAGCATAGATGGAGGTGCATGTTAGAAATAATTGTTGATTATTTGACTTATTGAATAAATAAATAGATTAGTAGACTACCAAAATTATCAAAAGTTGCAGCTCTATTACATGTACATGTATCATATTTCCGTGACAGACCTTCATGTGGAATTTGCTAGTCCTTAATGTTTTCAAGAACATAACTGCATGGTAATCTATGGCTGAGGAAGTCCTTCGGTGTCATCTGTGCATTTCAGGACTGTCTCTAAACTGTGTTAAGAGTAGTCTTGGATGAACATCCAGATTATGTTTTGTGTTCTGTACATCATATTTACCTCACAAGAAGAAACCTGATCGCCTTCTTTAACAATTTCTGCTCATTTTCCACAGGACACCTGATGGGGAAGAAGAGCATAGATGAGTCGCTGGACTCGGTCGAACAAGACAGTGGAGGCCAGAGATATTTAACCACAGCAGAGGTTGAGGAATACACGCAGCCGTCCGGATTTCTGCAGGCGCTCATCACTGCTCTGGCTGGACCAGAGAGAGCAAGAGCGAGAGGAAGAGGAAGAGAGAGAGACACCGTCCTGAGACAGCAGCGTGCTCTGGAGCAGAGGAACCTCTTAGAAGAGCAGCTTGAGCGAGAGAGAGAACAGGCGAGTTTTTCTTCCATCCTAAAATGTCAATCATGTGGTGTATTATTAACTTTTAGTAGAAATGGATGATGAGGCAATAGGTATCATTACTACTGTAATAATGAATCAGTTCAACTTCTTTATTTAGTTTAAATAAGAACACAGTGCCATTAATGTACAGCTCCAAAAGCTATTTGAAATCTAAGAGCACTTCCTTGGGGAGATTCCTCCACCTGGTTGAATGTGACTAAATAAGTGTGTAAGTGAATGAGGGAAAGAGCTAGATCTCGGAAGTGCTTAGCATCTAAAAATCACAGATTAGAAACTTCATGATATACTGCTACTACAAAATTAGCTGCTAGTTTACCACTGTTACAATAAGAAAACATTGTAAAATCTTAGCACTTAGAGACACCATTCTGTAACTTTATGTGATCTGACATGTGGCTGAGTTGCTGTGGTTCAATAATGCTTCAATTTTTAATAATAATAACCACTCTCAGCTGAGTCAGCCAGGGCTACAGGCTCAGCTCTGCTCACTCCGTCTGGAGTTTTGTTTAGTTTTACTGTTTTTGCCATTCATATGTGTAGGATTAACGTACATCGTGGTGAAAAGAGATTATAATCCCACTTACCAAATAATATTGCTTATAATCGTGCATCTTTCTGCCCATAAATTGATTAGTAGAGCACATTTAACCTCTAGCAAAAGTACAGCAGCAGCACCAGTCAGAAAGCTAAAGAAATCATATTCAAAATATTTATATTCTTAAGATAAGCAGCAATTTTCACTGTCTCAGCTTTGTTATGTTTGTTTAACAGCCTATTAATCTACAGCTTAAAGGTGGCCATCTGGTAAGTTTGGCATCTATGTGGCATTAATGTGGCATCTTATCCTGCCCTTGATAGGCCAGTCGAGCTGAAAGACAAAAACACTGTTCGGTCCATCCATAACATTGAGCGTCAGAACACTAACTGGATACCCCTCTCAAGAAAGTCCATCACTTAGCCCAGTGCAATGAATATCAAAACACAGTAGAGCTAACAAATACAGCTAACCACACTATGAGCTAATGCACATTAATTCAGACTCTCACAACTTGTGCTTGAATTTCCACAGTGGTTTAAATGTTTTAATTCAAAAAGCAAAGTACATTTTATCTTGGCAGACCAGGCAGAAACATTACAAAGGCCTTGCATTATGATGCATTACCAGTTTTACACTGATATGCCACATGAAATGGGATTGCACCTTGTTAATTAAGCAGATCTGCTTAATTACTGGGTAAAATATTGAATAATGACTAATGCTCTCTCTGTCACTATTCTTTCATACAGGCAGCAAAGATTTTGCTACTGGCTTTAAACATGAGGGACTCCAAAACAAGCTGAAGATGAGCACTGTGGCCTGATTTATCAAAGACTTTGTGGTTGGAAGCAGCAGAAACGTGATAACACTGCCTCACAGCTGTCTCTGTTCGAAAAATAAAGTAATATGCATTATAGTCTTTTCATTCTGCACTGCATCTACTGACGAATAAATGTAAGTTATATTTTTGTATGTAAAATCTAAAACACCCAGGACATGAATTCACATTTACTTTTGTTTTATAGGCCTACACATTAATTTATCTACCTTTAAATTATTAATGTGGTGATGTTTCATCCAACATATTCAATAAAGCTATAACTATTTCAATAAACTGCAGTGTGAGTAAGGGGTGCTGTCTGTACACACAACACAGCGACTGAGCACACAAGTCACAAGAGGAGTGGTATTAACTGATTACATTTAACCCATGAGTTGCTGTAACCCTTTCAGACCCTGCATTCATTACAGTGTACGGATTATGATATAAAAAGGTCAGTTTTAAATATCCAATAAGATAAAAATGTTAAACACAGGCTTCCAATGTAATTAACATTAAGAAAGCAGTTTTTATTAATTGGATTTAGTGAAAGTGAAACATCAGCTTTATGAATAATTAAAGATGGTAAACAAGGTTATCCGCCTGTTTGTTTGTAAAAAGGAAAAAAAAATAGTAGGCAGTCCTGTTTTGAAACTTATCTGCACAAACCTTGCTAAATCAATTACTTTAAAACCACTACTTTCATAGTCATAAAAGCAAGGGAAAATGGCTCACCCTGGCTCTATAGGATATGCATTTTTTATTGCATTGTACAAGTAGAATGATAGTAAAGGAAATAAAAGAAAAAAGAAAAAAAGTGATTTTTTGATATAATAGACTTTTATAATGTTATATATCACCTGCCAAAATTGTGTAAACTGACGAACAAAATTGTGTTCATGTGTTTATTTTGTGTTTTGCTATTCTATCTATTGAAGTAGATTCTCCATTTTTTTTTAATTGTTGAACTTCATTGGAATTGTTGATGCAATGTCACATTATGAGCACTAGATGACAGCAGATATCTCCTACAACACTAGCAGATCGTTTTTTTCTTCTGCAAACCTGTATTACAGTCACCTCCGTTTATCGATTTTTTTGTTGTTGCCTGGAATCAATACAGGATTGTGTTATAATAGCTGTAGCTGTATAAATTCTTTCTACGTGTCTATTGGGTTCAGAAGTGGTCTTAATGCTCGCCTGGTGCCGAAGGTGCTGCTGTCTCCTGGGGCCAGTTGTTCAAAGGAAATCTGATCGGATTTTGGTTATCGGATTGGATCAAATCTGAAAAACGGGTTGTTCAAAAGGAAAAGAAGCATTCTGAAATCGGATCAGATCACGCAATCCAATCCTAGTTTGTAAATGGATCAAACCTTCAGTTTCTGTGTTCAGGGACAGTTCGGCTCATTTCAGCTCTAATGGACGTAATTATAACCTCAGTCTGTGTCAGCTGGCGGAAAACTGTTGACTAAAGTGCCTTATATTCCCACTCTCAGCTGTCCATCACTACAAAGGGCCCAATTACAGACACTGGGCCTTCTAACATTAAGAAATGTTAATTGAGGTTTCTTTTTTATGTGCTTAAGTGCATCCTGTTCTCACATCCTGACGCTCTGCTCTCTGCTGTTTGCTCTGCTCATTTGTTACAGATGAATAGCTAATAATGGAGATGTAAAACACTTGTTCTGTGTGTTTTGCCGTGTCTAATAATGCTATAATGATAGAAACTGTCCTGAAGGCCTTACAGATGACATATGATTGACTCAATGACTTTAAATGCTTTCAGGAGAGAGATGCTCCATTCAAAAGCGAGCTTTTTAGAATTATCGTGATATTTCTTAAGCTAAGGAAAATCACATTCAGCATGTAGAGCGCAGCTCTAAAATAGTGAAATTTGGAGCACCTAATCCTTTAAAATGATATTTATTTTTGTGTTTGTGTTGTTGTAGACTCCAAACTGAGTGTTTTAATTAGCTACAACAGCTTGGAGCAGAATCTTAAACCCAAAACTATGCAGTGAATCTAAACTAAATTTATTAGGCTAAGCAGGAGAGCTTATCTAACCCGACAGAAGTGGCTCCTATGAAAGGATGCATTTATTTTACAAAGCACATATCACCCTTTCTGACTCACGAATCCTTATACTTATGCTACAGCAATGATGGATCCAAGAGGGTTGGTCGAATGACCAACAGTAAAGGATAGGGATATTACACCCTTAACATTAACGTAATATACACTATGTGAATAGAAGGATCAAATAGACTGAATGGAAAGTAAAATAAAAATGTATGGTTTATGTTGCTTACTGTATCATAGATTAAAAATAAATTTTCATTTCTGGAATAAAGCAAATAATGTTATTAATTATGTATAAAATTCTTTCAGCTCTATTCCTTTTGAATAGGCTTCATATTCAAATGTATTATCCGTTTATAGGACTAAACTGATTTAGTTTTAATCAGCACCATCTGGTGGACAAAGAACAACAATACTGCTACTATTACTACTACAACTAATAGTACTAGCACTGATACTACTAAACAGATACAAATACTACTAACAGTTACTACTATTACTACTAATGCTACCACTACTACTAACACTGATATTACTACTACTACTACTGATACTACTAATACAAATACTACTACTATTAAAACACTTACCACTGATACTACTACTGATACTACTACTACTATTAATACTACTACTACTGATACTACTTCTACTGATGCTACTTCTACTTATGCTACTGCTGATAATACTGCCACTGATACGACTACTACTAATGCTACTACTGATAAAAATACTACTACTATTAAAACTACTACTGATGATACCACTACTACTACCACTGATACTACTACTACTACTAGTGATGCTTCTACTCATACAACTACTACTACTGATAGTACTATTAATACTTCTACTTATTCTATTAATGAGACTGCTACTACTGTTACTGATGCTACTACTACTATTGATACTTCTACTATTATTGATAGTACATCTGATGCTTTGTGTACTACTATTGATACTACTACTATTACTACTACTACTGTTACTACTGTTAATGTTACTACTATTACTACAAATAAGTAAATGATACCTGTAAACTGAGGGAAACTGAATACTGTAGAAGGTGATTGTGCTGCTTTTTGTAAGTAAATATTTTGCCAATAGTGCATTTTGTTGTAGTGACCACTAGAGGGAAGCAAAGGTACAATTAATAAATGTCCAACATGTGATTTATACATTTATAATTATTCATCTCTTAATTTTCACAATGAGTTATGATCTTAGTAATCCAAACTAATGTATTTAATCCATGCTTTCTTAATTTAGTGTTATTAGAAATCCACACAACATACTGTACATTATTGTTCTTGTTCTTATGCTTAATTCTCCATACTTAAATACTTTAATAGTGGCATTACAGATGTGTGATTCTTGTGTGAAAGTAGGTATAAACAGCCAAATAAACGCACTGGCTTATTAGATCATCCCACAGTGATGCATAAAAAAATGACCACATGTTCATGGGAATTTTTAAAATGGTCATTTTATTGCAGAATTGTTCACATTATTGCAAAATAACACAGTTCAGCTGGCTGAGTGTACACACACATAAAAGTGTATTACAAAAATCTGGAAACAAATCTGTTATACAGGGAAGATGAAATTAGAATAAATAGATTGTAGTGGCATCATAGGGGTCAGGGGAAAGTAAGGAACCATCTCAGAGAGTGGAGTAAAATTACTGCTGGTTTTGATAGTTCAAAGCCATTGCCATTAAGATTTCCATGCTTCCATGATTCCAGGATTTCCAAATTAATATAAAAATAGAGCAATTTTTTCTCAAATATAGTTTTTGAATTCTTCTCAGAAGGGGAACTGTAACACTGTCAACTTAATTTTTTTGTTTTGTGTATTTTGATTTTGTGATTGTAGACGGCATACTTACATTGCTTTTATTAGTGAATAAAATACGATCTGTTATCAAAAATAGAGCAAAGCATATCAAATAAAGTCTCTGAATGTGCCTTTTTGCTTCATTTTGGTTCTTCAATATGATTGTTGTTCAAAATTCTATAAGAAAAATCAAGTAGGGTTCAAATTCAGGCCTCGCTCAGCAAAGTCCAGCCTTGTTGATGGGTTTTATAACAAAATACACACTGTTCAATAGGTCCAGCTCTGCTGAATGACCCTTTTGGAGTCCAATAGGCCAGTGCTCCCAGTCTGTCACAGTGCAACGTCACAGTCTCTGAAGTTCTGATGTTTACCATGTCTTCCCTATAGACTGAATGTGCTCCTTTGCCTTCATCCGCAGCGATGCGATGCTGGAGTTGCGTGGGTCCGTCTCCTCCAGGCTGAGTTTGTCCATGAAGCCTGAGCACTGGTAGGCCGGCGGTGGAGGAGGAGGGTGGCACACCGGACCGAGGTGAGGTAGAGAGTGGGTGAGGAAAGGTGGAGGGGTGTAGCTGGCAGGCTGAGAGGCCATAAAGCCTGGCAGGGACTGTAAGGGTGAGCTAGGGGATGAGATAGGACCTGAAATGGGCCCAGTCAGCCAGGGATCCAGTGGCAGGCCTCCGCTGCCCAGGCCAGGACCTGCCGGTCTGGAGAAAGACAGGATGGAGGAGTCCTGGAGTTTAATGGAGCTGACCTCCAGCTTCTCCTGCCGACGCCACTTAGCACGACGGTTCTGGAACCACACCTGTAGAAGCACAAAGTGATGAAGGGTTAATACAGAGTTCCATTATATCATAATTCCTCATTCTCTAACCACAGAGCATATTGATTTAAAAAAAAAAAAAATCTGGGGTTAATAAAGAGTTTTACAAAGACAGGATTTTATTTAACCTATTTAAGGAAGGAATACTCACATTAATTGAGTGTCTTTCCATGCAGTACAGATGCTTCCATATTTCTACAAAACCCCATTTTATAGCTACAGAGCAAATATCAATATTTTATCTCAATTTTGTATATTTTCCGTTTTTGACATAATGTGAACCAGGTAGTTGTTTTTACATTGTGTCGAAATTACTTGGAATTAAATATTTAATGAAAGTTAAAAAGGTAATTTAGTAGTTATATTGCGAATAACCAGTAATTACTGAATAATAATAATAAAAAAGAAATTAAGAGAAGTCATTAGTCATACAATTAAATAAGGCTAAAATCTAATAATTAAATCAGTGTACTGTTTACCCACTTTATTAACCCCATAAACCGCCATAAATGAATTTTTATTCTTCAACTGAAGAATTCTTAATAAACTAATAAATTATCATATAAGAGTTTTTAAATGAGTTATACATTTTTAATAAATAAATAAAATTAGTTTTTTTAGGTATTACTAGCTATTACATGCTATGTTAAACACTGACTGCAGAGGACAAATGTCATGCATTTAATTAAGGTTTCTTTAAAAATTAATTTGATAAAACAAACTAACTAATAAAAAATCCTGAATATAAATCCGCTTCATACCTGGACGCGCACTTCCGGCAGGTTGACCTTTAGCGCCAGTTCTTCTCTGCTGTAAACGTCGGGGTAGTGCGACCTCTCGAACGCTCTCTCCAGCTCGTGTAGCTGAAACGTGGTGAAGGTGGTTCTGTTCCGCCGGTGCTTCTTACGGTCCGGGCTGGAAGGGTCACCTGTAGACACACAGACACTTTATTATTAACGTTGTTTCTTATAATTTTTCTTATTTAAGTGTTTATATTGAGTGTGATTCTTCAGTTCAATTCGGATTCAAAGAGTCTTAAAATTCCCCGTTAGTATAAAAATGATTAAATATTATTTAAACAACAAAATAGTAAAATATAATAAGGTAATTTATTTCTACTCATTTTTTATTATAATAAAATATTATTGCCTGGGGTTAATATCATTGTTGTTCTAAAGATCAGGGCCTCTGGACCCTGTTTTTTTAGAGCTTTTACAAAAGTGATCAAAGCAGCTATAAAGAAAATGGATTTGTCTTGGAAAATGTATTACATTTCAAGCTTATAAAGGTAATGTAGGTTTTTCTATTAGCTGTTAAACATGGTGGTGGGTCATCTTAAAACAACACAAAAGTTATGCTGACTATTTTGCTGCTTCTATACATTTTTTTTTTAGTTTTTGTCTCAACAATATGCTCAAAAATTCAGCACCACCAGCATAAACGCTTGATTGGGTCAACTGATGGACTGTGACTGCTACAAATCTTACAGGATCACCCTTAGCTCTCTAAATTTGCAGATATCAATTTGTTTGTGCTATTTTTTTTTTTCAGATACAGTTCTGTTGATTCAGTTTAATTGCAATAAAGATATAAAAAATGTTTAATTTAATTAAAACTAAAACTTAAGTTATTAGGAATGCACTGAATGCTTTTCAACTAAAATTATTCGTCAGGAAATGGCAAACAAAAGTACAGTACATTTACAAATTATTTGAAAAAACATCAAACATTCAGCAAATTAAATTATTTGGCAACCAAAATTTGACCAAAAATGTAAAAAAAAACACAGTATACTGGCATTAAGCATGCTTGAATATTAAATATTTTGCAACTGAAATACTTATTTGGCAACCTAAATTATTATTGAAAATACAGAATAATTTATACCAAATTATTATTATTATTATTATTTTTTTAAACAAGACAAAAATACATTTAATTGTATTTTGTTTATGCAATTGTGGCAAAAGTGGCAGAACAAAAAATATATATATATATTTTAAGTTTTCACCAAAATTTGCATTTTAGTATATCCCTCCAATATATACTATGCCAGTATAGTATAGTACAGGAGATTATTTTACAGTTAAAAAAAAGTGTGGAGTATTAGTATTAGACTTACTCTGGAAGTTGTCGGGTGTCGTCGTGTCTGTTTTTGTGGCCCCTTTGGTGCCGCATGATTCCACCTGCAGCATCTTCTCCTCTCTGAAGCCCAGAATGGCCTCTATGCTGTGGACTCTGGACTGGGGGCCGGCAGCACGAGCCAAACGAGCCGACGGGGACAGCTGCTCCTCCATGCCCTGATACTGAGCCCCGACAAGACGCATTTAATTTGTAGAACAAAAAATTACGTAATTTAAAAAATTTAAAAATAAGAAAACTTCCAGTTACTTCCAGTTAGTGACTTTACTTTTACTACAAAGTAAAGGTCAGTTGGTAGAAAAATAATATGAAAAAAAGTTTTAAATGTAAAGTTTTGTATGTAAAAAAGTTACTTTGAGAGAGTGATGGTAGTACAATAAAAAAAAAAAGTTTAACAACAAATAAATTAAAAAATAAAGAAATATAATAAAAAACAAATAACAAACACAAGTCCAAGTTGCTCCCACTGATTAACAGTGACAGTTTTGTTTAAAAGTGTTCTTCCGAATTTCGTGAGAGATCAAAATTTCTTGACAAAATTAAAAACAAAAAATTGACAAAAGTCGCTCCACTGCTGTAGAAAACTGTTGGTCACTCCAGAGACTGAAGGCATCACCTAGGTCCAGCTGCTGATCGCAGTGGCGATTGAGTGTCCTCTGGGGGCTTTTATACAGACCCCTCAGCCAGGGGGCTTTTGTGTGTATCTCATCCCCCCTGGGGCCTCAGCGAGGATTCAGATTGGCTGGAAGGGTTCGAGACTCCTCCCCAACACCCTTAACACCCTTAAACAGCCTTACAGCAATATTAAATCACTTCTTCAATCTCCATATCTCGCTGAAGGTGGAGTAAAACTACACTTCTCCAATCTCAGATTACTGCGCATTAACCCCCCAAACCATGAGCTGCTCTTCAGATATTCCAGATTAGGAATTAGACTAAAAAAACATTAGTTTTATTCACATGTGAGTAAACTGAGAGACATTAACTGTGTGGATGTAACATTTTTAAAAGAGAATTTTAGCACATTTAGGACAAACATTTATTCAGTATCTACAATCAGTTCTTTAGAACTGCAGTAAAGTATACAATACTTATAATACATTTTACATAATACATTTACTTTTGTGTGTGTACTTTAATTCATGTTTATATAATTCAGATTTTTTTTCTTTCTATCCATCTACTAATATATTCTATTCTATTTAAATGTTGATACCTGCACCAAAAAAATATTCCTTGTACCTTTCGTTAGTTTTCAGTATCTACTGTCATTTATGTAGTATCTACAATTAATTACTCAGTATCTACAATCAATTATTCAGTATCTATTATGAATTATTCAGTATTTACTAGAATTTATTCAGTGTCTAATATGAGTTATTCAGAATGTAGTGTCTATAATCATTTATTCAGTACATATGTTGGTCGAAACAGTAACCCCTGTAAATGAATCTGTAGTCGCCATGAAAAAGTATAAGGTATTTACTGTGAATGAATTATAGTCTAAGAAATGATTCAGTAAATGCTCTCCAGTATCCACTATAAATAATAGTACACCACAGTAACATATTCAGTTATGTCAGGTGCTACTATAAGGTTTATATGCGAGTTGTGTACATGAAACAGAAATCTGTCCCAAGATCAATTGTTAATCTTATATATAGTATTAATTAATAGTATTTAGTTGCATTTTCAAAGTAATTACTGTACAAATTACAATACAAATGAATAAAACACACTATCAGTCCACTTTATTAGAAACATCTAACATCTATACCTTACTGCATACACCTGTGGACAAGCTATACCTATACTTTACAACTATACAGCTCCACTCTGCAAATATACAGTTCCAGACTGCAGCTGATCTGCTGTTGTAAAGTTTATCAGCTCTGCATCACTGCATTCACCGCAGGTCAGCTTGTGACCGCAGGGCGTCTGTAGAGCAGATGTTAGCGGGGTGCTGGACTGGGCTGGAATTGTAAAACACCATTATAAAGCAGAGTTAATGGAGGCGGCTGCAGAGCCACTAATCTCTCTTACAAACTCCTTCACACTCACTTGCCCAGACCTGAGATGAGCTGAAGAGGTGTGTGTGTGTGTGTGTGTGTGTGTGTGTGTGTGTGAGAGTGACTGAGGTGAACTTAATTGGAAGAATTTGTCAACTTCCTCAGTGCTGAATGGATATGTGTAATTAGTGGTGAAGTAAGACTGACAGCAGGCTGGTAATCCGCCGGCCTCACGCTGTTTAAGGGGATTACGCTTTTCTCCCCTCAAAACACTAAAACAAAGCCCCCCCTTTATTCCCACTGTTTAGATTGTGTGTTATTACAACAGATAACAGTCTATTAGTCTCTCTAAGCTGTTTTTATTCATGACCTCTCAATAGAGGAAAAGTGAAAACACACAAAGACAAAAAATAGATTATTAGATACATTTAGCAGCGTAAAATTACAATAGTGAAATTAAGTGTGGAAGGGGAACTCTAGGGGCAGGCTGTTCTGAAAGGAACTGAACTGCAACAGTAACAAAACCATTAGAAATTGCTAGTACTAATTATTAATAATTATATCATATTCCAACTTTTATTCCAGTTTCTATAATATTATTCTAAAATATTAAATAATCAACAAAGGTGTCAAAAGTATCTCCATAAATTACTCTGTAGGAAGAAATATCGATACTAGACTTTAAAATACTTCTGTAGAAGTTGAAGTATCAACTCAAGCTCAACACTTTTACTCTTTAAGTAAAAGTACTGGTTTTAAAACTACTTAAAGAGTAAAAGTAAAAGCAGTGTGAGGGGAAAAAATGGCATTAAGAACAAAAGCTTAGGCAGCACCACAGAGTCCTCCGAGAGTCCTATAGAGAACTACCCCCCCCCCTTCCCAAAACACATTTTTCTAAAAGCCATAATGACTATAATGTTCTATTAAAATGTTAATGTTGATACATTTAGGATGCACTAGGCTACATACGTCTGCTATGTTCTTGCTGGAGTGTGTGTGTGGGGGGGGAGGGGGGTGTGATGTGTGCAGGTGTAATGGATCACAGTATAAACCAATAGGGAGTCAGAATTGTATATGTTTATACTTTTACATATACATTTACTTCTATACTTATCTGGATGGAGAGATTTATTTGGATAGGGGTTTTATTGAATGACAAGAGGCCAGAATGAAAATAAGATGAAATAATACTATACTGTATATATAATATACGGTACCACTTTAAAATAAGACTACCTTTATAAAGGGTTTATAAATGGTTTACAATGAGTTTATTAATGGTTTTTGTAAATATTTATAAACTCTTTATAAAGGTAGTCTTATTTTAAAGTGGTACCTAATATACTATAGTGATATAATAGTATAGTAATAATGCTAATTAGGTCATTATTCTGCTATCCTTATTTTGCTACTAAAATTAAATTTACAATATAGAAAATTATAAAAAAGAAAGAAAACACATCAAATAAGAAGAGATGTGTCCAAACCTTTAGACATAATGTGCATTTAGTTGAAATGTAGTTAAAATGATAGCAGTGTAATCACCCATTACATCTTTATACTGTGTCGAGACTGCTCATTATAGAATTAAGTGTCAAAGATTCATTACATGTTTGAAATTCATAGGCAGATAAAGAATTTAAGGTGGAATATCTATAGCTGAAATAAAACAAGTTGTAGCATAATACATACTTTTTGTTAAATGAGAAAATATATTAGATTTAAGCCCTATCTGGACAGGATTAGTTTCTCCTGGGTTCTGGGTTCTCTTTTATGGGGGGTCCTCTGTGATTTTATTCTCATCCGGAACGACCATATACATGTTTTTCTTAGACGTCCTCTGAGAAAATTACAGGCTGAAATTACCTACTGTTTTCCGCTAAAACTCTGTGGTCCTTCTGTAATTTTAGTCCTGTCCGGATGCACAACTCTGAGTTTCGTCTCCTTGTGTTTAATAAAATAGCTATTTGTCCACTGCAACACACCGTAATTACACTTAGGGCATGCATTTCTGCTGAGATCCATGTAAACACAAAAGCGAGTGGAAATGGAGGAGCTACTGAACATGATGTCGTGACTGAAAAAGCCAAACAACTCACTGGTCCTCCTGTTTTTTTCAACTGCAGTCCAGATGCAGGAGTTTTATCACTGAGTAGAAGTGTAAACATTTTTCATAGACGTCCCCCTGAGAAACTAATCCGGTCCAGATAGGGCTTATGTGCACATTTGCACATCCTATATCAGCAATGGGTCCATTATTATAAATGGTGTCCTGAAACGTATAATATGCAGACCAGGTCATACTCATCATGTCAGCACATGAATCTTGGTCTGTCCTGTTTTCTAACTCAACTACACAACCAACACAAGTCTGACCGAGGCATTTAGCCTGATGGGATGACCGTCTCAGCTCAGCTGATCCTATTAGTGCTTAATCTTTTGAACTCAGAATCCACAGCATTTTGACCGTGGACACACATTAAATTAACATTAATAGGCCCAATTCCTCCTCCCTTTAACTAATCAAGGATGCAACAGTTGGGAAATAATCTCCAATTAAATTAAAACCCATTTCTTTCTTTATCTGGCAGATTACAGCGTGTTGGTGCACTTCAGATATTTAGTGCCTAAGCTAAGTTGCTTAATCTTTAAATAAGAGCTTAATTCTAGAGTTTTCATACTGTTTCCAGATACAGCATCTTGTGCTGCACTTTCAGCCTACGCTTTGGTAATAAAGATATGCTTATTCCTTGCTTATTTTTTATGCTTATTCCATAAATTCATATACTTGCCGGAGATCTGCACTCCATTTGTCATAGACCTTCCAGTCTGGGGACTTAATGTGAGATGGGTGTCCAAATCTAAAGATGGAACTAAACAGTAAATGGAGAAATGGAGGTAATCAAAAATATTAAATATATTTCAAATTCAGCTCATTTATTAATTTCCAGAGATGCAAACATAAAAAATATGAGGTAACTCAAGGTAACTTAAAAAGCACTTTGTAATCAGTTCATTTGGCATTTTACGTCCAGGCCTGTGTTTAACTTTTATGGTGTTGACCATCCTTTCCTCCTTATGTCTCTATCAGTGTCTATTATCCTTTCCTTAATGTCCATTATCATTCAATTAATGTAAATTATCTTACTCTCAGGGTCCATAAAAATTCCCTCAATGTCCATTATCTATCCCTCAATGTCTGATATTATTCCCTGTGTCCAAGATCCTTTCCTCAATGTCTATTATCAGTCCCTCAATGTCCATGATCCTTCCATCAGTGTTCATTATCCTCCCCTAAAGGTCCATGATCATTTCCTTAGTGCCATCATCAATCCCTCAGTGTCTTTCAACAGTCCCTCAAGGTCCATGATTATTCCCTTAATATTAATGATAATTCCCTTAATGTCCATTACAATTTCCAGTATAAAATGATTCAGTATGTATTAATTTCACTACTTGGATTAAATCAAACCACTTAATTGGTGAAAATATATTTAGTTAACCATCCTAAAGTTGACAACCTTGAATGTTTTGTAGTTACATTAAATTAAATAAGTTTAGTTTTGGGAATAATAAACTTCTTATACATAAAAAAGTCATTTAAATTACAAAAAATCATATATTTTTTTTTTTATCAAAGCATGTTCTGTATGCACATGCAATACATAATGCTGTATCTACAAGACGTACATGATGTCTTACATGATTTTTGCCATGATTTTAACCTGCACTTTAAGAATGATATCTTAAATCCATCCAAATTAGGAACAATCTCTTTTATTATTTAAATTCATCTGCATAAACATAATACATTATACATCCACAACCTCACACACTTACATATTTCACTAACAATCTACTGCATTTACAGAACAACAGTGTAAAATCATAATTCCATTCATTTCAGCTGTAAATTTCCTGCAATGAATAATGTGTAGACTGTTGCAGGAAATGTACCACTTTCCCATCCCCATCCTTCCCTTTCATGCATCCTTTCTGTGAAAGAGCAAACGGTGTTCAAACCACGCCTTCCACACTCTGAGCATATATTGTATCTTTTATTTAATAATAATTTATTGGTTATAAAAGATTTTCTTTACATTCAATAAAACTAACCTTTATTACTAACTGTACAGCATAGAAGACACTGTATGAAACATTTAATAGTGCTGTGATCATTAATTCTGAGGGGAAGAAGAGAATGTAGAGTGAGGGTAAACTGGGAGACACACCTCTAACAGCATTTAAACAACACTTAAAAATGAAAAATACATTGTTCACTGTCAGAGAGCAAGAAAAGACAGTCAGGTGGAGCTAAATGGACCCCAAAAAGCCTCCAGTGTTGGGGGATAATGTATGTGGTTCAAGTTACCAATGGGTGAGACTACAGTACTTGTAATGTTTGACTTAAACTTTATCACTTCTGTCCTTCTTATTGATTTTGCAAATAAATAATGTCATTTTAACAATTCAAGATGATAAAGTGATTACAGTGTTTTTTCTTTTATCAAGACAGAAGTTCTCCTAACTCACATTTGTTTTTTAGTTCTGCTTCTTAATTTGGTCTACAATACATAAAGTGGCTTGCAAAAGTATTCATTCCCCTAGAACCTCTTCACATTTCGTCACCTTACAACCACAAACTTAAATGTATTTGATTGAGATTTTAGAGATAGACCAACAGAAAATAGCACCTATTTACACGGTTATTCTTATTTAACTCATTGTTAAGCATTTTGTGAGCTGAATGAATAGGTATTTTTTGTCTTATTACTAAGTACTTTAAGCTGTTTGGTCATGTTTGACATTAACTATTTGTTGTAAAATAGGTTAATATGTATTTAAGCTTTAGAACAGAGTGGGGTGTCATAATAAGTAACACTAAATTGCAAATTGGTCATTTGTTCCTTTAGGTTAGATTGAATAGACTAAATAGTTAAAATATATGATTTTAATATATGGCAAATTCCTCATACTAGCTGCTTTGCAGCCATTGGTCAGCAGGATATGACTTGTTAAATTAGTCTTGCTGTTATTGCAGGCCTATATAACAATAAGGGTAGATCACGTTTCAACCAATCGGACTGTGTGTTCAGACATAATTTGTTGAAAATCATTAAATACAACTTTCTGGAGTGTTTGGATTCCCACTGTGCTTTACATGACAGAGCATTTCTCCTCTGCCTTGCTCTTCATCTCAGTCAGAGTGGCGGAGGCCTTCTCTTTGATCTGATCCATGTCCATGTTCTGTATGTTCTGCATCTGACCCAGGATGGAGTCTTTCTCCTCCTCTTCCGTAGCGTCCTCATCCACCATTTTCAGCAGCTCCTCAGGAACGTCCACGTCATCCCCGGCCATCTGGAGCATGTTCTCGTCCTGTTCGCTCTGATACACACAGGCAAAGAGAGGAGTGTGTTGATTAGTAGATTCTAGAACAGTGTTAATAAGGTATTACAATCAAGTGTACAAACAGTGTAAATTGGGAGAACATTAAAGAACTGTGTGAATGAGATCTGACATTCTAGAACTGTATGAATGGGAACAAGCTAGCTTTTAAACATTGTGAGTGCCTAATGCTAACTTATTTTCTAACAGTTCTAGAAAGTTATCTTTAATTCACACTCTTCTTCACCCTATTCATACTGTTCTGGAATATACTCATTTTTTTACACTGTTTTAGAATGTCTTTTTTTAATGTTGTCTCTCATTTACACTTTCTAGAATGTGCTGTATAATTTACACTGTTCTTATATGCTCTCTCACATTCACACTGTTCTAGATTGTGCTGTACAATTCTTACTGTTCTTATGTGCTCTCTCAAATTCACAGTGTTCTAGACTGTGCTGTATAATTCACACTGGTGGTTCCAATCTTTACCTTTGGCAGTCTGTACTTCTCTCTGAGACACACCCTCAGGGTCGCCCGCTCTGCTTTCTTATGCAGGAAGTCAGCATCTCTCTCCATCCTGAGGGTCAAACAGAAGGTCAGCAGATCAGATCAGGCCAAGAAAAATCAGGAGATTAATTAGACAGGCATCACTGTTTAAAAAACAACAACAACAAAAAATCTGTGAAAGTAACACTTATATTAAAGTCATCTAACATATAAGGGATCATATCAAATAATTTACTAAACACACCAGAATATGCTTTATATTTTAGATCCTTCAAAATAGATGACAGTTTTGTACATCTTGTACATCTTGGGTGCAGTCAGCCTGGAGTGGCGTTCAGTTTTCAAAAGTTAATTACTTGAATTTCTTGTCCCTTAATATGTTTGAGAGCATCAGCTGTAAAGTTGTGAAGAGGTAGAGTTACAGGTATACAGTGACTAGTGAATATTTGAGTAATGTTCTAATCCATATTATGGCAAAAACTGCTCAACTAAGTAAAGAAATGAAGGTCAGTCAATCCCGAAAAAATCAAGAAATTTGAAAGTATCCTGAAGTGCACGAAGACCATTAAAAATGCTGTCATGAAACTAGCTCTCATCAGGACCGCACCAGGAAAGGAAGAGCAAGATTTACCTCTGTAGCAAAGGATAAGTACATCAGAGTTCCCAGCTGCAGAAATCGCATCTATAAGAGCATCTAAAAGCTTTTGTATTGTGGTTTGTTGAAGACTCAGACTGTACATTAGCCAGCAGACTTTGTCTGAGGGAGGAATCTGTACCTACTGTCTGTGGCAAATCAGCAGATGAGGGAGATCTAAATACTTTTAAATAATGGGTTTTGTGGAGTTTTCTTTTGCAGTTAAGCATAAACTAGCTTGTTCGTGTTTTGCCATTCATCACAAGCTAACACTAATGTGAGGTAAACGCTCAGTGTAAACATGCAGTGGCCTGCGACCGTTTATTTGCCTAAAACTGACAGAGCCCTTAAACGGCTCATTCCGAAAGAGACTAAACTGGCAAGAATAGAGCTGGAAAGATTTTTTTGTTTTAGAATGAGTTTGTGTAAAGTACTGCTGCTTTGTACTTATTTATAAGAGGCTTGGACCCTGTATGTCTGTAAAGCTGCTTTGTGACAACAAGCTGTAAATACCGCTATATAAATACATTTCAGTTAATTTAATTGAATAATAATTGATCATTTAAAAAAATATCAGATGATTATCAGTGTATGGAGCTGATAATTTGAACAGTTAGTCTAGATGGTCATATTGCATCTGGACTGTGTATAAAGATCATTAAAAATAGATTACAACATGAACAACTGACACAAACAGCATTATTAAATGTATATGTTTATGGAGGTCTTTGTAGTTGGGGGTCCTGATTAATTGACTATACACTGCTATTAGCAAGAAACTACTCTATCTGCAGCATTAGTATACTGTATGATGTAATAAAAATGTATTACTGATAGACAGAGTTACGGAATGTCACTCTGATCAGATGTAATCTCGTTATGTAACACTTTTCTATTGTACTCTCATTAAATGGAAATTCCAGTAGTTCGAACATTCATTTCATTCACTGGTAGTTTATGTGCAGAAAGTCTTCAAACAGTGACTGTTCACAGTAACAGTGCATGTATATATATATGTAAAAGTAAATGGTCAGATCAGAATTGAGTTATCTTATATATGTCATGTGTAACACAGACTGATAGAAACAGTCTATTTATTTAATTCTAAAGCATAAAAAGATATGGGAAAGCACTTGAGAGTAAAGTTCAATTACTTTGCTGGTAAAACACACCACACTACAACAAAAGAGTCCTGACTGGTCCTAGGGTACCAAGCACAAATTAGTACACACCTTAAATTCAATTGTTTTTAATTATTTTAAAATGTTATGCATTGTAGATTAATACTAGTCATTCGAACTATAAAGACAAATGAAATTATTTAGTACATAGAAAAGTGTTAAACAAACCAGCTTTACACATCTCTGCTGGATTTTTTCAGTCAGTTTTATGAAGTAGAGTCACCTGGAATTCAGGCTTTCAGTTAACAGCTGTGCTGGACTCATCAAGAGTTAATTACTTGAATTTCTTGCCTCTCAATGTGTTTGAGAGCATCAGTTGTAAAGTTGTGAAGAGGTAGAGTTACAGGTATACAATGAGTAGCCATATATGTTAATTGTGTCTACATATCAATAAATATGCTGACTAACACCATATTTAGACAACTGGCTTTAGGTTTATTTGGGTTTATTCCAATATTATATAGAGTTATATACAAGTAGACACACTCACTGACCAACACTGACTTAATGTTTATTTGGGTTTATTCTAATTATGTATAGTGTTAATTGCAGGTACACACTCTTAGTGTCCACTAACTTTATGTTTATTCTACTTTAAAATATAGAGTTAATTACAGATAGACACTCACTGACCACTGTCTTTATGGTACATATTTGGAATTATTTTATTGTTTTATAGAGTTAATTAAATATGGACACTCCCACTAAGGACTGACTATGCTTACTTGGATTAATTCTAATGTTATATAGAGTTCATTAAAGGTAAACACTCTTAATATTCACTGACTTAATGTTTATTCTTAAGTTATGTTAATTATAGAGTTAATTACAGGTAGACATGCCCACTGGCCACTGACTATGTTTATTTGGGTTCATTCTAATGTTATATACAGCTATTACAGATTAACACACAACCTTCTAAGATTATATAGAGTTATATACATGTAGACACTCCCACTGGCCACTGAAATTATGTTATTTGGGTTTGTTCTAATGTTATATAGAGTTATATATAGAGAGAGTCAATCTATTACAGATTGACACACTCACTGACCATTAGTGACTTTATGTTTGTTTTTTTCTAATGTTATATAGAGTTAAAGGTAGACACTCTCACTGACCACTGACTTGGGTTTATTGCAATGTTGTATAGAGTTAATTACAGGTAGACACTCTCACTAGAAGTTAACTATGCTTACTTGAATTTATTCTAATGTTATATAGAGCTACATTACAGATAGACACATTTATTTGTCACTGATCATTACAGGTAGATAATCTCACATTGTTTTAATGTAATTTAGTTTGTTACAGGCATAAACACATGTCTGACTGAGTGTGCTGTATTTTTGTTTAGTCTAGTCTGTGTTAAGTCCTGTTCTTAATGCTGATTAGCCGCTAGCTAATCATGGACTGGTAGCAGTAAGATTGAGACAAACATTTCCTTAGTTTTTTTTTACATGTGTCAACTCTATGACCCTTAATGGGTGGGTTATGATGTCATTTTGATAATTAATAATTGGAGTTTAGAACAATAATAGGGGGTAAACATGCCGTTTTCTCGCAGTGAATGCTAGATGCAGGAGATACATACTCACTGATCACTGACTTTATGTTTATTTAGGCTTATTCTAATGTTATACAGAGTTTTTACATGTAGACACTCATTGATCACACACTTTGAGGCCAGCTTTTGCTGGTGTCAGATGGTTTAAATTGGTCATTGGTGGTCAAGGAGGATGAAAAGCAGGCCTATCCCACAGAGATGCAGTAGTCTTTAGTGGGCTGGTAACAGTATTATTGTAAAACAACAAGCTACCACTTTAAAATAAGACTCACTTTATAAAGGGTTTATAAAGGGCTTATATAGAGTTTATCCATGGTTATTAATTAGGTTGTAAATGCTTCTGAAAATGCATTATTATATCTGTTAACAACTTAATAGCTGATTAATTATTTATCCAGTAATCACAATGTGGTGTATAATAACATATTAAACAACTAAACTGACTTTGCTTAAGATCAACATCCAGAAATCTTTTTAGAGGTCTAACAGTGTAAATGAACGTGGAATTGATATTTAGAAAAAGACAGGCCACTGTTTCTCCTTTCAATGTATGTGTTGAGACTGTTACTGATTATTAACTGTTATTAATGATATTCACAACCTGGTTAATAACCATTATTAACTTCTTTATAAGCCATTTATAAGCCATTTATAAAGGAACCTTATTTTAGTTTAAAGTTTGAACCAACAAATACATGAGTAAAAAGTAAAAATCAAGAGCTCTATCTTGTTCAAACTAAAAACATATTCTAATCATTAATAGATCATGGCATAGAAAATGGCAGCCATAATGTAACTTGCACTTGCACCCAATTAATTAATACAATTAGCTAGAATTTGCTACAGTTAGAATGGAAAATGTACTACTGCTCCAGGCCTATTTATAAGGTGTAGAACAATGTGAGGACCCCTGCAATACAGCATGTTGTTAAAATGTGTGTTGTCCAAACTGGGTAACTGCTGTGTAACATGGCGGACGACTGATGCCATCAGCTGAGGGAAAGATTACGGAGGATGGGATTATGTAACAGTGCTTTGTAGCTTGGAAGCAAGGCGAACAGCTCCTGGCATTATCATTAAAACAGATTTACGCTTTTTACAATGCTTTCGCTGTTGATTTTCATACATTTGACATCTAAAAAAGAATAATAAATGTACATAAAACAGAAAAAGTTGAATAAAACCAGAGGGGAAGCCGAGGAATTACACAAAATACTAAAATAAATTGGAAAAAAAAAACTTTTTATTGCTTTAAAACTGAAACTGTATCATTTAGATATGTTTAGATATGATCCCAAAGCCAAAGCATGCTCACAAATCACTTCAAATCACACAATGACTTAAGTTATATATATATATATAATAAGAACAGAGAATGATTGACAGGCCGTGGTTATATTCCCTGGAGCCTGTACAGGTCAAAAATGGCGGCGTGTGTACAGATGGACACTGTGATGGCGAGTAAAGGCAGTACAGTACTGATGTGTACTCACTTCTCCTCCACCAGCTGCTTCTGGTACTCCTCATATTCTTCTCTGGTCATTCCTGCTGCCGCCGCGGGGTCCTTGGGGGTCTCCTCCTCGGCCTTCTCCTCTCCTCCCCCGAGACCCATGCCCTTCAGAGGATTCCCCACCATACTTTTAATGAGAAAAGCCATTTTTTACCGTCCCACTGGAGCCTGTAGCTGGATGTCAAGAAAGGTCAACCTGTGTAGATCCTTCTTTTTGGTTTTTGGTTGAAAGGCCTTCAGTCCAGGTAGTGAAAGTGAGGAGAGGTGCTAACCCACCGGTGTGCCTGTGCTGTGAAGGACACAGTGATGGAGGGAGCATAGAGAGAGAGAGAGAGAAAGAGAGAGAGAGAGAGAGAGAGAAAGAGAGAGGCTATGCTAGGGCTGTAATCTGGATTAAGCTTCAGTCTCTGCTTTATACAAAGGCAGATGGCTGCGAGTTTTGTCCCCTTATTTATTCCACACAGTTCAGCACACATTGAACTGCTATAGATCACCTGCAACCGGGGCAATTCTACAACCAGAGGTTTAGAGGTGCTGAGCACCCAACAAACCCAATAATGTAAAACCCGATAATAATTCACTAAACTCAAAACTTTGTTGTAACCAATTATATAAGAAAATTTAAGTTCATGTAATATCATTTTTAAGTACAGTGAACTTTATAATGATACTCTTTTTACATATATACTTTAAAATAAGATTTCCCTGAAATTATATATTTTATTTGCAAAATTATTTTTCTTAAATACTACTAAATATACTACATTGGTTTTAGTAAGAATTAGAGTTATAGTTATTAGACAGTTATAAGAGTAACTGTCTTTACTGTCCTGCGAAGGCTTACAACTCAATTTGATTGCATTCAGCAATAAGTGTGAGGTTACTTAAGTCTGAATACAGGATGATTACCATGAACACCATCCTAATGATGACGGTATTGGTGGAGTATTGGTGGAGCATTTGGTGGAGTATTTATACCTGTCTAGCCCACATCTGGCATTAGACATAGCATTAGCCAATACTGAAGGTTTTGGTTTATCTGCTCCAGAGTGTCCTATTCTATTGGCAGTACTACACTACAGCGACTAGACAAACTATGTGTGTGTGTATGTTTGTGCATTTGTGCATCTATGTCAGCAATGTTCCTAATTGATTTTTGGCTTGAAGAAGTTTTTTTTTTTTTTTTTTTTTTTTTTACAATATACTTTTACAGTATACTCATTTTTTTTTTAAACAAAATTAATTTTCTTCCCTGTTTTTAGTTTATTTGTTATAACTAAAGACAACTCTACCAATAGAGCTTAAATGCAAAAGTAAAGAGCAAAACTTGTGTTCTAAAAATATAAGTTTAACCCCTATAACGTCGACTGAAGACGCATCTTTTTAAAGAGTTCCTAAACCAAAAAAAAAAAAGGTTCCTAGGGTTCTAAACATGATTAAGTTCTATGTATCTCTTGATCCTAGTCTACAAACTAGCTTTGGATATCTTAAGTAACTTTGAAGCACTGTTGTAAGTTGCTCTGGATAAGGGCGTCTGCTAAATACCGTAAATGTAAATGTAAATATTTTTGGGGGCTGTGTGTTATGTGTATTATAATAACAGTACCCATAAACAGATATACTTGATTTATGACCAAGCAGTAGAGTGGAGATTAGCCTGGACTTCATGTATGCTGCTTCCGCCCCACTGCCAGCTAATCACATTAGCTAATGAAGTGACCAGCCAATGCGGAGTGACTGAGCTCACAGATCATCCATATATAACCTGTGTGAGCCCAGAGAAGAGTAATAATGCACCTGTTTACCTGCTCCATCTGGCCACTGACCAGCAAAAAATAAATAATTAATTAAATAAATAAATAAATAAATATATTGTAATGTAGCAATGCAGATTAAAAACTGGATTTGTAGTATTCTTAATAATATATATATATATATATATATATATATATATATATATATATTAATAATAATACAAATCCAGTTTTTAATCTGCATTGCTACATTACAATTCAGATGATTTATCAGTTAGGGATTTTTTATATTATTCAACAAATTATCTGCTCATTTTAAAAGTTTAGTCACAGTTTCCATATACTAGTGCATCTTAAAAAATGAGACTTTATTTCAGTAATTCAGTTGAAAATGTGAAACTCATATATTATATAGATGTATCACACATAGAGTGATCTATGTTAAATGTATATTTCTTTTAGTGTAGATGATTTGTAGGTTACAGCCAATGAAAATTAGAATATTATATACATATAAGACCAATTGATACTTTTGGTGCAGTGTGAGCAGTGTGCCAAGTCCTGCTGGAAAATGAAATCTGCATCTCCATAAAAGTCGTCAGCAGAGGGAAGCATGAAGTGCTGTGAGATTTTTCAGGAAAACAAAACTGCACTGACTTTAGACTTGATAATAAAACACAGTGGATCAACACCAGCAGATGACATGTCTCTCCAAACCATCACTGATCATCAGTAAATTTTACATTTCATTTGGAAATTAAGGGATTAGAGTTTGGAGGAAGAGTGGAGAGACACACAGTCCAAACTGCTTGAGGTCTAGTGTGAAGTTTCCACCAATCAGTGATGGTTTGGTCTATCACATAAAAAATATATTTCCATGACAGGAATAATATGTTCAAATAAGCAAACCAATGACTGCTATATGGGCTCCAGTGCGTTAAAGCTCTCGACCAGCATATCTCAGCCTCACCCAGTCTTAACCTCAGTCTGTTCTTCTGGTCAAGTCTTTATGTTTTAATGTCTTAATAAACAGACCCCATCACCCGCTGTTCCACCAATCACGAGTTGATGACAGGTCTTAAACTGTTCATTTAGCCTTTTCTAATCTTAAAAAAGGTGCTATCAGTTTCTGTCTATTGTAAAAAGCATAGTCAGCCCTTATAAAGCTCATACATATCCTAGTCAACAAAAAAAATACAGTTTTCATACTAACACATTAGCCAAAGAAAAAACTTTGCCCATATAATTTTTATCCATGGTTAATCCATATCCATATGAATCACTCAAAATATATACATATGTAAGTATTTTATTTCTCTCAAAATCTTTAATAGTTTCTTAACATCTTGACACAGTCTGATGTAGTGTGGGCTGATTTAGGCTCAGAGTTAGCATGCTGCTAATTGGCAATGTCTGTGGTAATTGCTTTTTAACAATGCCGCTGTCTCCGTGTGGTTCTTTGTGAATCCCTCACGTTTCTTCCGTTCAGACTTAAACATTTAGTGTGCACACTTTGTTTACAGAGAAGCTTTAACAATACACCCTTAAGACGAGCGCATTGTCACATAGAATGAATACCGAATTGAGGAAATCAGGAGGAGATGAGGAAGGTCACCCACAATTCCCTCTTCAAACAACCCTCCATTCACCTCTACTGCCTCAATATGTTTTTATTATGTTCATCTTTGTGTCGGTCCAACAAAGACGCAATACAAGGATCACGGGAACACAATGGACTCCCTATTGTTTTAAGTGTCTTAACCTTGTAGTGCCAACCACAGGCCCTGTTCTGACACTAAAGAAGCCTTAATGAGAGATAATCACCCCACAACATGTGACGGATAGTTTTATTCTTTTATCACTAAACAAAATAGAAGAAAATTTCAAATTTTATTTAAACACCTCTGGAAAAAAATTAAGAGACCACTTCAGTTTCTGAATCAGTTTTATAGGTGTATGTTTGAGTAAAATGAACATTGTTGTTTTATTCTATAAACTAGGAACAACATTTCTCCCAAATTCCAAATAAAAATATTGTCAGAGCATTTATTTGCAGACAATAAGAGATGACTGAGATGAGAAGCAGAGCTTTCAGACCTCAAGTTTTAAGAGTTCAGAAATCAATATTTGGTGGAATAACCCTGCTTTTTAATCACAGTTTTCATGGATCTTGGCATGTTCTTCTCCACCAGTCTTACACACTGCTTTTGGATAACTGTATGCCTTTACTTCTAGTGCAAACATTCAAGCAGTTCAGCTTGATTTAATGGCTTGTGATCATCCATCTTCCTCTTGATTATATTCCAGAGGTTTTCAATTTGGTAAAATTAAAGAATTTCATCATTTTTAAGTGGTTTCTTAATTTTTTTGTTCCAGAACTGTAAAGTAAGTTGAAAGGTGAGTGTGCAGCAGTGGAGCTGGACGAGGTGGTGGATGGCTGATGGAGGAATAGGATGACAGCTGTGGCGGGCTTTTCCATGGCATCACTGTGTAATCCTCTCGAAAGGGAGAGGGGGTGTAGAGAGAGAGAGAGAGAGAGAGAGAGAGAGAGAGAGAGAGAGAGAAAACAGTGACGTGAATGAATGGGGGTGGGGTGGGGATTGAGAAAGCACTAGTGAGAGTTGTTTTGTGTGTGTGTGTGTTGAGGGTGAGGGTGGGATTATCAGAGTAGCTCCACCAGAGCAGCACAGTTCACTAATAATCCCAAGTGGACGTTGGCAGCAGGGAGCTCATGAATTCAACTGGAACTGATGGAGGTTGAATGGTCTGACCAATAAGAATTAGCAACACCTTCAGGTCGTGTAGCAGTCCGTCACAATACACACACACTGTTACGGTCAAACAGTCATTAGAGCTCTAACACTCTTTCCACACTAAAACTAAAAACACTATTGCACTCTTATTAACTTAATTTATAATTTAAGAAAGTAGTAATTATAACCAGAAAAGTGAATTTCCTAAGTGGATTTTTTTTTGCAGAGCTCAATGGTAGAAACAAAGAATAAGAAGCCAACAAAATATGGCTGTGAAAGGAAATAAAGGAAATACAGGCAATACAGGGAATTTGGTGGCTGTCAAGACACAGTAACTCTATGGCTTGGGTATGTGTGAAAATGAATGGGAGAAAATTAAAGAAATGAGGGATATAAAAATGACAGAGAAGTGCAGGTTAGTATAGCTGTGGAAGGGCTGTCAAACTAATTTTGTTAAGTAAATTAAATGATTTCCCAAATATTTCCATTTTTTTCCCCACTGATTAATCTCCTTCCTTGTTCCCCTCTGACCTGGTACTACACTTCCGGTCACTATAAAGTGATGGAGGCAAATAAAACGTCTCATAATTGAAGACCAGAATAAAGTCCAGACATAATACACATATCACATCAAACAGCAGAACTTACTAAGCTGGCATTGAGCCTTTGGCCATATTCCAGTGTTCTGAGGTCAGTACTGGGGTGAACTATAGTCATAATCCATATATTGTATAAAATACCCAAGCACCTACTAATATAACAAGCACAGAACCATCCATCTGTTATCAGATCACAACATCAGCCATTAATTATTGTTGGAATACAGTTAGCATCGCCAGTTAGCTGTTATATGCTATTATGGCTATTCTGCCATTTTGAGCTTCATAATAACAGTCCCCATGCCAGATTGTGTTCATGAAAATATGTATTCTAAAAATAATGTAGATCATCTGTTTTTATTTTGTTTGGATTTTAGTTTATTTGGACTTTTACTAAGTAAATGTTAATTTAAAACACTGTAAAATATCTACATTTAATTAATATTTGCATCAAATTAAAATTTTTTTAAACAGGGCTGGAATATTTTATTATTCTAAAGCAAAGTCAACTAATGTCAGCTATTAACGTAAAACATTTGAACTGTACAGATGAAATACTTTCTTAAGAAAAGTGATTAAAAAGTGTTTAATGTGATTAATTTAGATTGTGAACTGTACATTACAGAGCATGTATTAATTATATATGTTTTTAATCACTTGACAGCACTAAGCTGTGGACTAAAGGACAGTTACTTGTTCTCTGTGAGTTTTGGGGCCAAACAGATTGTATTTCTTGTGCTCTTTAATTCAAAATCTTTTAATAAACTGTGGTATAATTGCACTCGAGGTTCATGCTATATTATGTAATATTGACACTGCCAAAATATTACACGTTATAGCCCAAGCCTGGAGTGTTTTATTGCGTAAAGGCCCTTTTCTCTGAGTTCACACAAGTGTGTTGTTGAGAACAGCTGCTCTGACAGACAACAAGTCAAAGACAAAGAAACCAAATCAGGCTTTAGCACGTGCGGTTCTAAAGCGTCCCGGTGTGAGGATTTCCCGCTGTTGTTTTAGCCATTAAGGGAATCCCTCGCAGTCAGCTAATGAGGGCAGGGGGCGAGAGGCAGTGAAATGAAGGCAGTGAAAGTGTTGTGACCTCCCCATTTTCAGCTCTAATCCTGAGAGGAACTCTTCACCCGCAGGAGCTCATGTTGCTAACAGTGAACGGAAGCCGGTTGGGGCCAGTTAGCATGATCACTGTTTATACAATGCTAATCAGCTCCTGTTCTCTGTTTGTCTTCATTCGTGATTAGCAAAAGCAGTGTGTTTTGCGTGAATTAGCCATTTAATGACGGGTCTGGCTTGCAGGGGCTGGAACTCTTGTGTAAGACTTAGCATAAGCCTTCAGGAACTACGTTCCAACATCTAAACTGCAGCTGAGGTACAGTGGAGGAATTAATGATTTGGTCCTTTTCTGATTTCTGATTTTGTAGTTTACCCCCTTTTATGACAGGTTCATTTTAGCAGAAAGGAATAGGATATAAAAAAAGACAATTTTTAATTGATTAAGTGATCTAAGAATTTGATCCCCTATCAAACAGCCAGAATTCTGACCCCCACAGAAATCCTGTCCCTTTATATAAAATAATCTTAATCTCACCTCGCAATGTCTTTTTCATTCAAACATCTCGACCACCAAGACCAGGGAGCTGTCAAAGAACATTAGGGACAAGACTGTAGATCTGCACATGGCTGGAATAGGCTACAATACCATCAGCAAGAAGCTTAATAAGACACCGTTGGTGTTGATAATTCAAAAATGGAAGAAAAACAAAATAATAGTAAATTGTCGTTGCTCTGGAACCCTATGCAAGATCTTATATAACAGAATAAGGATGATTCTGAGACATGTGAAATGTCAGCCCAGAATTACATGGGAGGAGCTTGTTAATGATCTCAAGGGAGCTGGGAGCGCAGTCAGCTACCCTACTGCTACTAAACCCCCTTAAGGACTAAGCTGTTTAAAAAAAAATGTTTACCTAGGTAAAAACATACTCTACATGAGTCCTAAAAATAGATAAAACATAAAGAGAACTCAGTTAAACAAATGAGACAAATATATAACATTATGGAGCGAAATGATCCAATAATTTATATTTGTGAGTGTCAAAAGTATGAGAACCTTTTCTTTCAGTATCTGGTGTGTTATTTTTTTTCTCCCTCTTTGCAGCAATAACTGCAGCTAAATGTGATTTCTAATAAGTAGTGTCATGGTTAATAGGGTTGTGTCCCAACTTAGTTTTTAAGAATACAGAGGTTCAGGTGCATCCCAAAATACTACAATATCATTGAAAAATTCGTTTATTTCAGTTATTAAATAAAAAAAGTGAAACTCCTATATTATTTATATTCATGATATAGAGAGTGATGTATTTCAATCACGTATTTCTTTTAATGTTGATTATTATTATGCTTTACAGCTAATAAAACCCAAAAGTCAGTATCTCCAAAAATTTTAATTTTATAAATTTCAATTTTAAAAATGATTTAAAAATGATTTTAATACAGAAATGCTGACCTACTGAAAAGTCTGTACAGTAATGCACATAATACTTTGTTGGGGCTCCTTTTAAATAAACTACTGCATCAGTTGCATGATGTGTGGCACCATTATTATAAAATATTAGTGCAGTACGCTACTGGGATGCAACATAAGTTACACATGCATTAAAATTGTGGTTCTACTTTGTTTTAAAAAGCACTGATTATTTATCTGACATTTAAATACCAAAATATACTTTGTCATATAAAAAGCTGCCATCTGTAGTACTGCTTAGAAAGGCTGGTCCAGATCTGTCAAATTATTACTACCAATACTCAGTATCAGTATATGTTAGAGCAACAATGCCTACAGGTACAGGTATAGACCCGGATGGATGACTTTACATGTAATAAACTTCATCAGTCATTCTGAATCACAAGGACATACAACAACAACAACAACAAAAAAGAACAGGTGATATACGTGGGTTTGTGTTCCGTTTATGTAAATTGTTTGAGAGAAAAATATAATTTGTCCAAGTTTCAAAGATTCAAAACACATTCAGAACCCCTGGGCCTTGGCGTAGTGGGTTTGGCAGTTCTGCTACAACACTGGAATACTGCATTTCCCCCTGGAAAAAGAACAAATTCTGCTTCCAATGATCTAGATTCCACAGTACAGCAACAGTTCAGGGGACAGTGGTTGAGTTCCTGAAGCAAAAAAAAAACATGTAGAACAGTGTGCCGTACAAATTCAGAACATTCTCTCTCTGAGGACTAACAAATATATTACATCGGATTTGGGGATCTTAAACCAATACATCTCACACTCGCAAGAGGGACCATTCATTCACACCCTGTACAGTTCAGATCAAATTAAAAAATGAATTAAAAAAAAATAATCAAAATATTTCAGTTTTCAAATACATTAACTTACAGCTTTTAAACAAAAAACATAACACAAACAATAACTATCCCTCATTTAAATACTGTGCTGTGATAACATTTGAGCTGTTTCATCAAAAGAATTTCTTAGCTGCTGCTTCCTGTTGATTTCTGCAAATAGAAACAGACACAAAGAGAAATTATGAAAAGGCAACAATAAGTCAAAATTGCATATACGTTATTATATCAATATTTTATTGTCAATTTATTTATCTGTGTTGGAGTATTATCCAAAGTATTGGTTGCATCTGTTAGTCTAGAACATTTGCTATTTGTACTAAGCGCTGGATGTAAATCTACACAGGTTTCTCTTCTTAAAACTGTTTATTTGGGTGAGTAAAGCACATCTATTTATTTACAGTAAACTTAGGTTTCCAATATTTTGTTTAAGGGTGAGTTTTCAGTAAAGTTTCTCCAGCACTAAGGCTAGGTGCAGCAGCATTAGCCTTAACCGCTAACAGCAGCGCTACCAGGACACATATGCTGCCCGATAGTGCTAAACTGAGGAACCCTGAGTGGTCCAGGAACTCAGGGTGCCATCAGCTAGCGGCTCGTCCGACATAGCTTGTTTTAACACGGTAAACGCGCAGACTACAGTCCAATATGCTCACCTCTGAACAGTTAAAGAGCTGGCACTGCCATTAGCGGCTAATGCTAATGCTGCTGCACGCAGCCTTAGTGCTGGAGTAACTTTAGTGCAGAGTGGCTTTGCTGCGTTAATACCTGACTTGTAGAGTTCATACCACCGGATTATAAGGTCGTATATATAATGTCAATTTTTGGGAAAATTAAAGGATTTTAAGTGCGTTTTATAGTCAGAAAAATGCAGTATTGTTTCTACAAATAATGATGCTGCTACTAAAGCTAATACTACCACTGCTGCTTTTACTCCTAATGCTACTTATGCTAATGTTACTTCTACTTTACAGCTGATGCAGCTGATAATTCTGCAAATAGTGCTATTACTACTGCTTCTACAGGTAATACTGCTACTAAAGTTAATATTACTGAAAATGCTATTTCTATTTGTAATACTGCTGCTACTACTACTGACACTACTGCTGTTGCTTAGTGGTGAAAACCACTATTACTATTGCTATTATTTCTTCTCCTTTTCTGTTACTACTGTGGGAGCTGCTACTACTACTAATGCTAATACTACTAATGCTAATGCTGCCGCAGTAACCACTTCTACTACTACTTATTCTAATTCTACTTTACTATTGCTATGACTACCGATACAACTTCTCCCCTACCAATTACTACTACTACTACAAATAAACTACAACAATAAACACAGTATTTTACTGAGCGAAAATGAAATGCATATGTTTTTGCAGTATCATAACTACTACTCAAAGTACCAAATTACTATATTACTATTGTTTGTGATGACGATACTTTGTGATAACGGCAGAAAAACAGCACACGGAACTCACTTGTACAGGACATATCCAAAAAACAGGAGCGTCTGAATGACCACGAAAATGACAAAGTGTGACGTGGTGAGGCAGGCTGGTAACGGGGGCAGTTCAGGACATTGCGTCTTCTCAGCTGGACCCTGCACATCACAAAACAACAAATAGATCACACACCATCATAATCTTCATCATTTCATTTACACACGGCAAAAAATAAATGCATTTGTTTTCTTTTGAACTGTATCCAGTACTTGTTCTTTACACTGTTTTAGAACTTTATGAATAGACCAATAGAAATGCTCGTAAATTACATGAATACAATTTTTGTATACAGATTTCTATAGAAAGTTAGATTATTTTTTTTTCTGTAAATTGTTTTTTTTTGAAGATTTGGTTTTGCGTCTTATTATTAGATTTAATATTTTAAAGACGAGCCTAATGCAAGTAAGATCTAGTGTAAATAAAGAATGTGTAGAATTTACTCACCGCATTTTTTTGGATGATGTGCTCAATATTTCTCTTGACGACGTGCAGATGTTCTTTAATGTCGTTGAAGTGTTGCACAGTCTCGTATGAGCCCAAACCTCCAGCGTGTCCCTGCTGTCCCCCTGCCAGCTGCTGTACTGAGGCTGAGAATGTGTTTCTGAAATATATATATATAAAAAATAAATAAATAAATAAATAAAAATAAATAAAACAGTAAAATAATAGCATTAATACCTTTAACTGATGATAGGCAATAAAATGCCTGTATATGTATGGACAAAAAAAAAATCTTGTGACATAGATATCCTGACACACAACACTGTATTAAAAAAAAAAGTATAATATATAAAACACTAATCACACTCTTGTTCTGCATATAAACAGAAGAATTCCATTTATGGAAACAGTCAAAAGGTTTGGACACTTCTCCTTTGATGTTTTTCTTTATTTAATTTATTTTCTATATTTTGTCTGAAGAAATCTTGTATAACAATATTAAAGAATTCGAGAAAATATTTGAGAAGTTACTTATTTGAAGAACTGCATTTCATAATATTGTAATTAACCTAATATTTTAAATATTTAAACATTATTTGTAAGCTTTTTCGTAGGAAATATTTGATGTATTCTAGTGCCAAGGAAAAGTCCCATAAGAAAAAAATGTAATCACTTTTACTAATCATTCTACTAATTTCTACTACTTTCATGGATTACACAACAGTTTCTTAACTGAATACTCAATGACTGAAAGGTACATCTAATTGGTGTATTAGCCTTTACTGATTTTATTTACAGCACGGATGGTGTTCAGTGTAATGTTTATTTATTTATTTTTCCGACTGTTTAAGGCTCAATGCAATCATAGAAAATTGTATGTAAAAATCATTATTATTTTTTTTAAATACAGTGCAGTGTACAAGAAATGTTTTCATTTATTTTTAGTTTTTTCATTACTGCACTTAACAATTCGATTTTCAGGAAAAAAAAAAAAAAAAAAGATTTTTCTTTTTCCTAATTTTTCCATTCCAAAAATTTACAAATTAAAAAAAAATCAAGAGAAGAATCATCTTTTAATTTTTCTTGAAATTCTGTTTGAAATTCTATATAATTGAAAAATAGGATTAAAACCCATTTCTTCACTCTACTGAATAATAAAAAAAGATTAAGTTTTATACCCAATTATCTATTTTCAAATTTATCTTGATACAATTACAATATTAACAGAGCCAGTCCTCAACTATACACAGTCCAACAGTTACAGAGTTACAGGCTGCTTTACCCCCTGCTGGCTGAGGACCGTCGCTGCAGGCCGCCGCCGTGTCCCCGATTACACAGCCCAGCGGCCGTGGCCAACTTCTTCGGACATCAAATTCCTAATCTTAATATTACAGTGAATTGTCCCAATCTAATCTCTTAATCCTTCTCTTCTTAATGCTCCCAAAAGGCCATATATCCCTCAATTTCACAGCGAAATGAAATTACCCTGCAACTAAAGCAGCAACCGCTGCTAAATTAATCCCTCTAAAACCATGTTCCCCTTCTTAAACATATTTCACATGATTAAGACATACCCCATTCAGACAGGGCTGAGGGGGTCTCTTAACAGAACACTTACACATTCTGTTCACATCTGAGATTCTGACATAAAACAGACATAAAATATGGAAACTTTTGTATATTTTTAAATATACAGTTATATCCATAACAGCAGGATGACCTGTGAAGTGTTCTGTTTATTTTACTGCAGCAATTGTTCCAACATGAGTGCAGAATATTGCAATATAATATTAAAAAAGCAATTTAGTAGTAATAAATCTGGACCATACTCGCACTATTATTGCTTAATTTTCTTTATATTACACAATGATTTACTAGGAACACAAGATCAAATATCAATATCATATCAAAATATTTAGTTTTGCAATACTGTGTTAATTTTCGAAACACAGTATAGTATCGATTTTTAATTATTAAGACATATATGTTTAATTCAAGCAAAAAAAATGCCAATAAGGTAAGAAATGCCAATTTATTCCTGAAATCAAAGAATCAACATATCTTGACCGGTGACTTTTTGTGCTTAATTTAATTTCAAATGACTTAAAGGTGAAAATTCAAAGTATGATAGATTAATATAATTATTTGTAAAATAAGCAAAATAATCTTACATTTACAATAAGACAAAAAATCCTATAAGAAAAAGAAAAGACAGATATATTGCCTTCAAATTATTACTAACAATTTCACTTGCTACGATTTAGGTTTTTTTGCAGTGTAGTACCCCAGCATTGAGCGGTGAAATGATTGTGTTCCTTCAATAATTGAGTCTTGTCAGTACATGCAATCAAATCCTCACAGCCATGCTCCAAAATCTGGTAGAAAGCCTTTTCTTAGACAGTATAGACAATTACTCCAACAAAAGCAGCACAAACTCCTTCTAATACCTTTATGTTTATTTTATATTTATATTTCTAATTTTCCCCCCCATTTTCTGCCTAATTTACAAGGCCAATTACCCAACCCAATCATTAGACTAGCACATGCCTCCTCCGATACATGTGTAGCATCACAGCGCTAACGCTCGGAAGAAAGCGCAGCAACTTGGTTCTGATACATCAGCTCACAGATGCAGCCTTGTGCTGATCCACATCACCCTAGGAGTGATGAGGGGAAAGAGCACCATCTACTCTACCCACCCAGAGAGAGCAAGACCAACTGTGCTCTCTCAGGGCTCCTGCAGCTGATTCCAAGCTACATGAACAGGATTCCAACCAGCGATCTCCTGATCATAGTGGCAGCTCATAGCCTGCTGGACCTAATATCCTTAAATCTTAAAAGAAATAAAGAATTAACAAGTGCCCCAAAACTTTTGTCCATATAGTGTATAGAAATTGCATTCTTGGTGAAATCTCCATGATAGTGATAAGATGGAAAATAGAATTAGAAACAACAATATGGTCATAATGTTATGCTTGATTGGTGTATAATAGTATAACAGTGAAGATAAAAATATAGACACAGTGAATATTAATGGCATCTCGAACATTAAGGCTGTTACATTTAAATGCATTATTAGTGCTCCACTCAAGACGACGCAAAACCACAGCACGAGCTCGCATTAAAAGAGCAAAAATAAATAAATGAATAAGCAGGGGCTTAACCTTTTAATCAAGAACACATCTTCAAATTAAGATCATGCCTCTGATTAAATTACATTTTTCTTGTAGCGACTGTGTGTCGACAGCAGGAAAACCTCATTCTGACGAGTCGTCTTAAGGAGGCTGAGGCGATCAGCGAAATATTAAAAAGATGAAGGAAAATGAAAGCGAACGCTAAGTCATAAGCGTGGGCTCCTTGGGGAATCATACAGACGAGAAAGCAATCAGACGCAGAGCATGTACCTCGCTGTGTATGACGGATATATTTAAAGACCGTCGTCTAATCCGCTAAGGATGAGCGGCGTTAAGATGCCGCCTTTTCTTCCTGAAACACACGGCGCGGCGCGGCTAATGCTAAGCGGAGGGCGGCGAGGAACCCAAACAAAATCAAATTTGTTTCTCAAGGGGGAACAAAAATCATTAGACATAAATCTCCCCTGAGCGACAAAGTGAGCGTTTATTAAAGCCTTTATCTAATCTTTATCTACTCCAAATGACCTATATATTGGGCGAAAGCCTTTTTGTCCCCAGTAAGTAATTTCGCGAGACTAACAGGGTCAATAAATTAGTTCACCCTTCAGAGAAAAGGGCGAGGCCTGTTCTATAATCTAAAGACGATTCAGATCGACAGTGTTGCGTCTGCGTCCGGACAAAACCCTGAATCAGTTCACACACAGGAAACGCAATATGGAGTGGATTAACCCAAATGAGCAAAAGCATGACACCGATTACTAATGACTATTGGATTATGCAATCAGGTACATATCGTCCCTGTCAGACCCGAGCCTTTACAGGCATTACAGAAAACCTTATCTATTAATGGAAATCTGAATAGCAAGAATTTATTCAAATAATTTTTAAATATAATTTCAATCTTTAAAACATTTCTTTTTTTTACAACATGATAACATAAGACTGGAAAAAGTGCTGACATGTAGACCGGCTGTGCAGACTGAACAGGTCTGAGAAATAAAATAAAATAAAATAAAATAAAATAAAATAAAATAAAATAAAAACTTCTTTTTAGAAAAATCACTAACATCATAACTAATTAGGGACGTGGCACGAGATCTTGCGAGATTAAAAATTAAAATCTTCTTTTGCAATTTAATTTACACTTTTTTAGTGACACTTTTTTTTTTTTTTACACAGGGCTAGAATGGTTTGGATAGTTTTTTTTCCTTTAATAAATAAAATTATAATATACTGCTATAATTTTAATTTTAAAAAGTGCTTTTATTATTTACTCGGGTTATCTTTATCTAATATTAAAGTTTGTTTGATATTTAGAAATGTATCAGTATAAAAAAAGCAAAAACAAAAATCTGTAGGGGGACAAATCCTTTTTACACCACTGTATATGAAAAATATTATCATCGAAAACTTGAAAATGAATCTAAAACTAATCAAATTGATTTTCTCTTTCTTATTCAACCGTTAAAATCGGGTCACACATCACCACAGAAAACACTCCAAAACCATCCTAATCTACTAATCTCAGCTATAAAACATCTGATAAAAACACAAAAACAAGGTCTAAAACTCTCCATAGGTTCATCTTCAGAGTTAAGGAGTCTTTGTTCTCGCTAATCCTCTATTCTCAGTTAAGGAGTTTTAAATATAGAGTCTAATCTCAGGGTAATAATAATGATAAAATCACCCATTGTTTAATATTCTGTTATTGTGACCTAATCCAGCGTGACTTCACCTCCGCTCTAAACACCAGCAGCACAACAAGCTGTACTTAATAAAGACGTCATTACTCAGTCACACAGTGTCGACCGTGACTTCTCCCCTCTTCACAACGGCCTCAAGATATTTAATCTGGATTAACCAAGAAACTTCATCAGATCATTATATGAATAATTTAGCTTAAATTGGACACGACATGTGTGTAGTTAAATATTAACATATTTAATTTTCCCTTTTGTTCTCTTCCAGTTCAGCAGATCTTTACAAAGCTAAGTAAAATACAAGCGCTCCCAACAGCAATTATGTCATGCTGAAAGATGTAGAGTAGACAATACATTCTTGTTTATTTGTTTTTAAATAATTATGTAATATCAATGTAATATTTTATGCTATTTTCTTATCCAATACAATGTATTGTTTATTGTGTAGCATTAATATCAACTTATTGTGGAGATGGATAATAAGAAAACGTGCAAATTGCAGAATCAAATGTTATCTGACCAACAAATCAAGCCTAAATATGATAATATATTTTATTTTCAGAATTTCAAATTTGTACACTAAATCGTTTTTTTTTTTTTTTTTTGGAAAATATTGCATAGACAGTGTGCATATACCTCTGGTGAAATATGGAAAAATTATGATATTTTTAAATGACAATATACAATACCATTCAAAAGTTTAGACACACATTCTCGTTGAATTATTGAATTAATACATTGTAACTAAATACTATAGTTATCAAAGCTATGAAGGAGCACATAAGGAGCTGTTAACTTTCTGAGGCTGGTTTCTGAGGCAGGTGGTAACTCTTGCTCTTCCTTTCCTGGGGTGGTCCTGATGAGAGCCAGTTTCATCATAACGTTTCTGATATTCTTAGCAACTTTGCAACTTGAGGATACTTTCAAAGCTCTTGATTTTGTTCCGATTTGCTGACCTTTATTTCTTAAAGTATTTTTTTCTTTACTTAGTTTAGTATTTCTTACCATAATATGGATTAGAATATTATTTAAATAGTGCTATTCACTGTATACCTGTAACTCTACCTCTTCACAACTTTACAACTGATGCTCTCAAACACATTAAGAGACAAGAAATTCAAGTAATTAACTCTTGATGAGTTCAGCACAGCTGTTAACTGAAAGCCTGAATTCCAGGAGAAAATTCATCCAAGATGTACAAAACTGTCTAATCTAAGCAAGAGGTGCAGTAGTAGTGTATATTGTAATATACATATTGCAAAAGAATATTCCAAACATCGTGCAACGCTACAAAGCAGACTAGCCGTTTTCACTCTCTAGGTCTACAGCTGAAAACAGCGGCTAGAAAATGAGCATTGTATCCTCATGACCAAAACACAGCAAGGGGTCGCAGGTCAAAACGGCAAAAAAGGCGGCTTTAGAGAAGAGATGAGCTAAGATATGGCTGCTAGCACAGTGGGGGGTGTTGGGGGGGTTAGGGTGTATACAGGAAGGTGGGGGGACTGTTTGTCAGGGGTCCTCCAGTGGTAAGCAGGATTTTATTTGATTAACTGTAGATTACCGGCCTCAGACACCTATTCTGTGGGTTAGGCTGTGGGTTTCACTGTGATTGGACAGAGATTTACACAGCACTGCCCTGGATTCCACTTGTTTGTTCTGGAATATCAGATTTACAGGCCTGTTTAGCAAACAAGGCAAGTGTAGGATGTTACTAGAGAGGAGCTCACCTTAAGTCATTCAGGTTACGCAGGACCTCCTGCTGGGTGGTGATTACAGTGCCCATGTCCTGACTCGGAACCTGAAACAACAGATTATCCCACTATTTAGGACGTAGCTTTTGGCACCAACAAACATGAAGAAGGTGAGGAAGTCAAGGAACCAATCAGATGTAAAGTTTCAGACGTTAGATTTTTATATTATACTAATTTTTAAAAGGTATTGGGATGATCACAAGCCATCAAACCAAACTGAACTGCTTGAATTTCTGCACCAGGAGTAAAGCAGCATAAAGTTATCCAAAAGCAGTGTGTAAGACTGGTGGAGGAGAACATGATGCCAAGATGCATGAAAACTGTGATTAAAAATCAGGGTTATTCCACCAAATATTGATTTCTGAACGCTTAAAACTTTATGAATATGTTTATGAAAACTTGTTTTCTTTGCATTATTTGAGGTCTAAAGCTCTGCATCTTTTTTGTTATTTTAGCCATTTCTCATTTTCTGCAAATAAATGCTCTAAACGACAATATTTTTATTTGGAATTTGGGAGAAATGTTGTCTGTAGTTTATAGCACAAAAACAACAATGTTAATTCTAATCAAACATAAACTTATAAATAGCAAAATCAGAGAAACTGATTCAGAAACTGAGGTACTGTTAATTTTTCCAGATCTGTATAGGAGGTCCCACTCCTATAGCACCCTTACTTATTCAATTTAACACAGTTCCACTGCTCCACAGCTCAGTGCTGGGGGGTCTTCAATACCAGGCCTAGTCTATAGCAGAGTATACTCATTTAATGCAGGTTCCAGTCCTACCTGTCCTGACTGAGATCCTCGTTTAGAGATCTCCTCCGTGATGACGGAGACGTAGCGCCGCTGTTCATCCAGGATCATGGCCAGCTGCCGGTTCAGCTGTTTGATCTCCAGGTGGATCCGGTTCTGTCCTTCAAACACCTGACGGAGCTCGCGGTCGCTCACGCTCTCGTACAGGTCCTCCACTGGGCACAGCAGATAAAGAGATAAACATTAAATTAGATCACTCTGTGTGTGTAATACATCTATATAATATATGAGGTTCACATTTTGAACTGAATTACAGAAATAAAATAACTTTTCAAAGACATTTTATTTTTTTTGAGATTTACTAGCATATACATGCACAGCTCAAAGAAAAAAATAGACTTAAAATTATAAGTTTGCCTGCTTTTACTATATTAATTGATAAATAATCAAAAATAATAAAAACAATAACCCCAAGAAAGTAATCAGGAGGAAGATGGATGATCACAAGCCATCAAACCAAACTGAACTGCTTGTACATTTGCTCCAGGACTGGAATAAAGTCACCAGTGTCAAATTCTAAATGAATATTAACTTTTTTTTCTTTGCATTATTTTAGGTATGAAAGCACTGCACATTTTTTCTTTGATTTTGACTATTTGACTCAATTTCTGCAAATAAATGGTTTAAATGACAATAATTTTATTTAAAATTTGGAAGAAATTTCAGCAGTTTATAGAAAAAAGTTAATAAAATGATATGTTCACTTTCCTCAACCTCCACCTTTAAATCTGGGAAACTCTCATGAACATTTGAATCGCATATTATATTATTACTTATTATAATATTATTACCCTATTTGGTAGCTATAATATATATAATTGGTTTTCTGTATTAGTATTAGTAAGTTTTAGCCTCTAATACTCTAATAAAACTCTTTTTTACTGCATGGAACCAATTATAGTTCAATATAGTAATATAGTAGTCCTAAATGACTTTAAAAAAAGCAGAAACATTTTAGTAAACATTTTCTTTATACAGTGATAATGTATCCTATCCTGTTATTTTATTGTGTTACTGTTTTAATAATGGAAGGTCTTGTTAGGACAGCGATAGTGAGCATGGTATGCCAGCAAACCTGAACTTTTACAAAGCACACACACTTCAATATAAATCTCTATTATTCATCGTTTTTACTTTATTCAACCTGAAGTCCTTTCAGACACCTTTCTTTCTAAATCGTCTTTACACCCTTCAGTGATGCTTCCCTCCGTATCTCCGTGTGTTTTGTGGGAAGAGTGAGCCGTGTGTTATAAACAGATTTCAGGTTAGAGCTGGAGGCACTCACGGGGCTGGCCCTGGACGTCAGGGTGCTCCTTCTGGAACTCCTCTTTCTTTTTGTCCAGCTCTTGTTGGAAATTCTGAAATTCCTCCTGGTACTTGTCCTGCTCCTCTTTAGGAATCTCTTGTTCAGGTGGGGGCTTCACACACACACACACACACACACAGACAGAAACAAAACACGCATTCAAAACTCAGCCCCAGCCTACTGCACTGCACACACTCCTACTCCAATTATGCCCCACAAAAGAATGGAGTAATTGGTGAACACTTATGAAATAAGTATGGAGGGCTCTTTGCAACTTCATTTAAGTGTGTGTGTGTGTGTGTGTGTGGTACAAAAAAAAAAAAAAAATAATAAATAAATAACACATACCACTTCCTTTCCAGGCTCAGTTAACCTGAACACCAGGAAGGATAAGACATCATGGTCATCTGGAGAAAAACAATATTAGAACTTCACATTAGTGGGGAGCAATATGGCTCTAAAATAATATCCAGGGTTCATAAACTTTTTAACCAATAAACTTTTTTTAGACCGTGTCTTCAAGTCTTCCATGTCTTCAAGTCAAATTTTCATGATCATACGATTTTTAACAGACATGTACAATAAAACCAAAAATCAACTGAAACTATAATGATAAAAAAATAATTCCTATAAGCAATGTCGACACGATAATCAAAAAATAATAAAATATATGTCAGAATCTGAGAGCTTCATTGCGTAAGGCTACATTACTGAAATAACTAACATATGTAAATTGCAAAATTCCATGACTTTACCAAAACAACTTTTTGGGTATTTTTATTTTTTCCAAAACTTTTCCAGGCCTGGAAATTGCTATTTTCAAATGACATGACTTTTCCAGGTTTTTCATGACCGCACGAACCCTGAATATCACTACACTAAAATATTTTAATATTTCAAGTATAAACTACTGCAACAATTTTTTAAAAACTGTTATGCAACAGTCTTATATTTATATAAGCAATATAATATAATATTGCTTATATTAATATAAGCAATATTTGTATTTAATGCTTTATATTAATGCATTGAAATGGATAAGCTCTGACCATTAAATCAGCGGTGCGTTTCCCAAAAGAGTAGCTGCTAAGCACTTCAGTCTAAACCATGCAGTTGTGATGAAAGTGTTTTCTAAAAGCGTAGTTGGGAAGATGGAGGGAACCACGTCAGTAATTGACTTGCATATGGTGAACGATATCCATTATCTATTCAGGTGTATACCAAAACCACACTTCCACCATAATTAGAAGCTTAGATCTTGGTGATTGTGTCATCTACAATGTTTATCACTATAATGTTTAAGGAGATTTTTAAGTGTGTTCGTGGTTTATGCTCTGAGAATATGGAACAGTTCTCCACCCAATATTCACCAAGCCACTTCAACCTCGTTTTTTAAATCAGGTCTAAAAACTTGAACTAGAAACTGGCATTTGAATAGTGAGCGAATGTGGTAATATTATTATACTTTACGTCAGGGGTGTCCAAACTTTTTTTGTTGGGGACCAGAAGGAGAAATATATTTGAAGTCACGGGCCACACTCCGTAATAAAACAAATAATGAAATATACCACTTTAAATAATACTTTTTTCATGATTATTTCATTTACACACCATTTTACTTCACTTACTATCTTTATCTTTGACAGTGTTGTGTAAACTAAGATTTTTCAAATTGATGTTTCATTTCATGATGTCTCTTAATATTAAACTCCTTAATTACAGCAACTTTTAGACTCTTTGGCCCATTTTTCTGCACTAGAAATGCGCACCCTCTCCGCTTTTAGACTCTTTCCTCCGTTTTTCTGCGCAAGAAATGCGCACTCTCTCCGCTTTTAGACTCTTTGCCCTGTTTTTCAATGCTAGAAATGTGCACCCTCTCCGCTTTTAGACTCTTTGGCCCGTTTCTGACACCTAGCGTTCAAACTTTGAATCTCACATTATAAAAACCTGCTTAACAGCGGGCCAACTTTCATTCTATTTCTAAAATACCTCGCGGGCCGCTCCAAAAAAGGAAACGGACCACAAACGACCCGCGGGCCGTAGTTTGGACACCCCTGCTTTAAGTAGTTGTAAAAGGCTTTAGCCAACCCTGACCTGCCAGTCCTCCTGTAGCAGCAGAGATGCCAAAGTATCCAGTGGGTGGAATGATCATGTTTTCCACTCTGGTACAGAACTCATAATCCTCCTTCTCGGGGGTGAAACCATTATTGATCAGAACCTAAAGACAAAAACATTGAGTATTAGTTTTATTGAGAGCGTATCTTCAAAGAATACCCAACCTAATTATCATTAATTATGATATTCTACACTCTACACTACAGTGAAATATGCTATATGGCTATACTTCACTGGAAATTAAGGGTGGGCGATATGGCTCTAAAATAACATCATGATATTGCATGGTATTTTTGCGATAATAATACTGCTGGTGATGTGACAAAACATACCACTATCCTCCTCTTATCAGGGAAGATGGGAAGTCTAACAGTTACAAATGAATGAATAGTTACCACTAGAGCTGGGTGTCGATAAAAAAAAAAAAATTGATACTGGTACCAGTTTGATACTTTGAATTGGATTGATACCTTTTTTAATATCTTTTTCTAAATTCAAACCAAAAAAATGTAAAAGAAAAAAAAAGAAATTATAATTCTCACAAAATATATTTATTTAATAGCCAACATGAGTAATCTCATTCTCATACTGCCACCATGAAAGGCTACCATATTTACAAATGAGCCTGTTTATTTGTGCCACTTTATTAAGATTTAAAAACAACAAATTAGACAATTTTATTTTAATCAACATCACTTCATAACGGTTGCAGTCCTGTTCTACAGATTTAATTACATCACTGCAGTAGAAACTTCACGGTCCATTTTATACTTGTCATAATTCAGCACATGTGGAATGTTTAAGCAATTTGGGAATACTAATTTATACTAAATATAAATATGGTTTTAGTTTGAAATAAAATAACTGATCATCCCAGTGAGATCCCTCTTACCGTTAATGTTTTTCTGTAGTATGTGATTTTGGCACGGACGGGATAAGGCTTATTCCGGAAGTCTCTAAGGCATGTACCCAGAGCCTGCGTTGATCCATCACTAAAGAAAAAGAGAAGAAAAAAAAAAAATTATTAACAGAACAATTCCCATCAACATCTACTCACTAGTATACAGTGATTGGATTATATATACTGTTGAACACACTTGGAGGAGAACAGCAAACTGACTCTCAATCTGTTCTGTTACTTCAGAAAACAGAACCAAACACTTATATACACTCACAATTAGGGTTGTGCCGATGGACGATATCATTGTCCATCGTCATTTATGACCCAACATCGCGATGGATGGTAACCATCGCGATGCCACGCCCACTTTTTTGTTTTTCCAGAAACATGCACATACTTTTGTTACTGGCCCCTTAAAAAATTGTACAAATTATAAAATCAATTATGTAATTTCTATTATTATTAGCAAAATAACAAACGAAAATAAACCCAAAATGTTGACAAAAATATAATCTAACCAATTGCAAAACATAGAAACGAAAAAAAAAAAAAAAAAAAAAAAACGTTAAAATGGTATTAATATAACATAATATTATATAACAGCTGGATCAAACATGTTGGCGTCAGTCATAAGGAGATTTAATAAATAAGGTCCTATCAAGTGAAGTAAAATATATGTATTAAAAGGTATCACATATTTATTGATATTTAATCAAGAGGAATCAGGCAAAATGCCCCCCCCCCCCCCCCCCCAACGATATCATCGTCCATCGCAATGTTTCACTGTAAACATCGTCATCTGCCAATTAAGGAGACATCGCCCAACCCTACTCACAATAAATCAATATTGATAGATATCACGATAGAAAAAAAATAAATACTGATAGGGGACACAAAAAACATGTGAAAAAATGTGCTGTGGTCAGATGAGACCAAAGTTGAACATCTTGGCCTTAATGTAAAGCGCAATGTGTGACAAAAAAAAAAATAACACTGCTCATCTCCCTAAACACACCATCCACACTGTAATACATGGTGGTGGTAGTAGCATCATGCTGAGGGATGCATTTCTTCAGCAGGGACAGGGAAGCTGGATGGAGCTAAATAAAGACCAGTCCTGGAAGCTACAAAAAAGACTTGAGCCTGGGAAGGAGTTTCACCTTCCAGCAGGACAATGACCCTAAACATACAGCCTGAGCTTTGGGGGTTCTCCACAGCACTGCTATCTTTGTGTGTTTTAGAAGCTGAAAATATAGTGAAATATTCTGTTGGGTTGCTGGATTGACATAACTAGCTACTTTATTATCAGAGTCCACAGCAGAACTGACCAGATATTCTAACACAAATGCAGAATAAATTAATTTTTAAGTGGGCGTGGCTGGATAAGCTGGATAATTCTAATATGTAATGTGTTTTGTTATTAATTCGATTTATTTTAATTGCATTTCTTTGCTCTTTCTATGTACTACTTGTCTGCATGTACAATACACTATCCAACACACACACACACACACACACTTTACCGTAGGACATTTAACACTTTCGCTCAGACAGTGATGAACAATAGAGGACGAGGGGATTAGTTGTTCACTAATCTCCCGTTATCTCTTACAATAACCCACAGTGACGTCACACAGGAGAGAATATGTTTACTTACTTCTGATGATCATAAACAAGTTTTCCATTGTTCCCCACCACAATGACCGCTGGGTTATTTTTCTACAAATCACAAGGTCACACACACACACAAACATGGAGAGAGGATTAACACAGAGTACTTTACAGAGGTGCTTTGATGTTGATTCCTCAAAAGCAGCATAAAAAAATATGCTGTCATATTAAAATATCCTGTTCCAGACAGTTAATCACATGTCAATCTAAAATAATAATAATAATAATAAAAAAGCAAGGTCTAGTTAAAAATGCATGCATAACAATTCTTCACAATTTCCTTTTCATATTCATTTCAATTCAATATTCATAATATAAATAAAAAAAACATCATACGTACAGTCAAATGTAAATACAAAACAAAATATTATGAAACATAACATACTCATATGAATATAAAAAGTAAATACAATATTTTAAAGATACATCTAAGTAGTTTTTTCTCCACAATATCACCTACTACAACTCCAAATATTAACCATTTTCTAGTTTATGATATCAAATGACACAACTAGCATCACTACTGCTATTCTTACTGTTATTAGTTGTAGTGATTATAATATAATATTATATAATAATATAATGTAATATTGCTTTTTTTTACGACAATACTACTGTTTTTAAGGTATTTGTCATTGTAATGGTATCATAATTAAATAAATTTAATAAATAAATATAATAACACACCAACCTTTCCATCATTGTCAAAGGAGTCAAAGAATACTCCCACACCATTCCACTGGTCAGCAGCACCATATACTGGACCTTCAAGGCCCTGCCCAGTAGTGAACCATATAGCCTATAGAGAAAACACACAGAGTCAGACAAAGACAGACGGGCACAGAGACAGACTGGCACAAAGATGCACAGAGACAGAGTCAGTCGCAGAGACAGAGACAGACAGACAGAGTCAGGCACACATCGAGTCAGGCGCACATCGAGTCAGGCACAGAGACAGACAGAGAGACAGACAGAGAGACAGACAGAGAGACAGACAGAGTCAGGCGCAGAGCAAGTCAGGGCAGAGCGAGTCAGGCGCAGAGACAGAGTCAGGCGCAGAGACAGAGACAGACAGAGAGTCAGGCGCACATCGAGTCAGGCGCACATCGAGTCAGGCGCACATCGAGTCAGGCGCACATCGAGTCAGGCGCACATCGAGTCAGGCGCACATCGAGTCAGGCGCAGAGACAGACAGAGAGACAGACAGAGTCAGGCGCAGAGCAAGTCAGGCGCAGAGACAGAGTCAGGCGCAGAGACAGAGTCAGGCGCAGAGACAGAGTCAGGCGCAGAGACAGAGTCAGGCGCACATCGAGTCAGGCGCACATCGAGTCAGGCGCACATCGAGTCAGGCGCACATCGAGTCAGGCGCAGAGACAGACAGAGACAGACGCAGAGCGAGTCAGGGCAGAGCGAGTCAGGCGCAGAGACAGAGTCAGGCGCAGAGACAGAGTCAGGCGCAGAGACAGAGTCAGGCGCAGAGACAGAGTCAGGCGCAGAGACAGACAGACACAGTTTGTAATTTAATAAGTGGTGCTTGAAAATGGAGTACTCTGCTCTACTGCTCAACCCACAACCAAGAGGCTCTGGAACATGTTCTGCCCTGTTAAAACACACCACAGCTCCTCACTCAAACCACATCATTGTATTAGTGAGTGAGGCATGCAGGAGAAGCCTACAGTCGCTGTCCAATGAAAAACACTTCTCTCCAAAACAGAGTCTATTAAAAGTATCTGCTAATTAATCAGTGTTCTTTCATTTATATATCTATTTTGAGGATGTATCTAGTTCTTGAAGGCTTGTTCTATTACTCAGGGAGAGGATAAGAAACATTTCCAACAGGAAGGGTGACACTCGAGAACAAGGGGTAGGGAAACAAATGACAAATGGTCTTGGGTCTTCAGGTCAGAACGGCTGCAGACTCTCTTACCAGTCCATCTGCACCTGTCCGTCCTCGGCCAGACACGCGGAACGCCACCTCCGCCTCCCAGTTGTCAAAGTTGACTGGAGATTTGGTCCATACTGAACCTTTCTGGCTGCGCAGGGAGGGGGTGATCCGGATCTGATCTGCACTCGGAATGGCACCTGGAAATAGGAGAAACAGAGCATGTTTAGCATTATTTTTCAAGATTATCACAGCTGTGCAATCACCAGCACTGTGAAGAGAGCTTGAGGAAAGAGAACATGCAGGACAAAAAAAAATAAAACACTCTAATCAGCTGAAGGCTGCAGACTTTGGCAATGCGCCAGACGTGCAAGTGCTGATATCCTCCAGGCTCAAAAGATAAGCTGTATGTTACTGAACAAACTGACCTTAATGAGCAGAGAAATGCATATTGCATCAACCTACACACAGATACACACAGTGGGGAAAATGAGTATTAGATATACTGCTGATTTTGCAAGTTTTCCCAGTGAGGTCTGCAATTTTAATTGTACGATAGGTACACTTTAACTGTGAGAAGAAAAAAAAAACAAATAATTAATTTGCATTTTGTTGCATGGAGTAAGTATTTAATCTCCTACCAATTTATTAGTAAAACACTATGCAGTCATGGATTCAAATCCTGCATTGCAAGAACGGTCCACTTTCTCACACCAGCACATGTTCTGGCCCATTTAAAGTTCACCAGTGATCATCTAGATGATCCGGAGAAGGCATGGAAGAAGGTCATGTGGTCAGATGAGAGAAAATTAAAGCTTTTAGGTAGTGAAGGGAGGATTGGTGGAGTCATGCATCGCAAGATTTTGGCCTAGAGCCTTCTTCTCTCAGTAAGAGCATTGAAGATAGGTCGTGGCTGGGTCTTCCAGCATGACAATGACCCGAAACACACAGCCAGGGCAACTAAGCAGTGGATCTGAAAGAAGCATTTCAGTTTTCTGGAGTGGCACAGCTAGTTTCCAGACCTGAACCTAATAGAAAATCTTTAGAGGGAGCTAAAACTCAATGTTGACCAGCGATAGAACCAACACCTAAAAGATCTGGAGAAGATCTGTATGGAGGTGTGGGTCAAAATCTCTGCTGCAGTTTGTGCTAGTTCTAATTGCAAATAAAGATTTCTGTACCAAATATTAAGTTCTGTTTTTCTATTGTATCAAATACTTATATAAAAATCATTTATTTTGATTATCATACAGTTAAAGTGTACCTACGATATAAATTACAGATCTCGCTATTATTTAGAGGTGAGAAAACTTCAGTCATCAGTGTATCAAATACTTACATTCCCCACTGTTTGTGTGTGTGTATATATAAATAAATAATTAAAAGAGCAGTTATAGAGCAGACTCAAAAGAATTAATTTATAACGTCAGCATTATTGCTTCTGCAGGACCTCTGCCTGATAACACTGACCTTTGGTCTACCTCCACACTAAACCTATAAAAGGAGCAAATTAAGCTAACATGCTAATAGCTAATAGCATTTTAGGTACAAGCTGTCAGCTTGCATTCTTCACAGTAATAGTGTTTCAATGGGTTAAGTCCTAGTTCACTGGTCACTGAACTGTTGGGTTGATACCCAAGTCTACTTAGTTGCCACTTTTAAGTCAGGAAAAATAAAAACCAAAATTGTAGTGTACAAATATAATGAAAATGAAGGCTCTTCTATTATTTATCTTTCACAGTTACGTCATGTGACGAGCCTATGCAGGCCAATCATTAATCTTCACACTGTTGCTCTGACTTAAACTTTAAGCGGAAAGATCAGATGAACTGGTTCCTAGAGAAATTCTATTTATTCAACCATAGCAGCAGATGAATATGAAAGAAGTTGCTGATCTACATTCTTTAAATAGTTAGTAGTTAAATAAACCGGTTTTATTACGTGACCATTTATAGCATACAGTATCAGTCAGAGGTTTGGGTACAGCTCTTCTTACATCTTCAAATGTAATTCTTTCTTTTTCATGTCTTTAATATTAATCTACAATGTAGAAAACAAATTAAATAAAGAAATATAGTGTTAAAACACTGAATAAGAATATGTGTCCAAACTTTTGACCTGTAATAATTGCCATAAATATACATTTATGGCTGCACTAGCTGTGGTATAAAGAGTGAACAAGCTGTTAAAATACGCTGATGTTATGTTATGCCACCTAGATAGAATACAACATTTGTAAAGATTTTTTTTTATAGATGATCAATAGACTATTGACTGAAAAGTACATACAGGAATGTATTGATTAGTGATCATTCAGTGGAGTTGATTTACATGACTAAAGAAGACTCTACTAATCTTTACTATTAGGGCAACAGTTATGATGTGTTGATTGCCAAGTGCAGATCCTGAATATCTCTTATTTCATTTATAAGAGATAATGATCACTGACAGGCACATCATAGTTTTGCCAGAGAGATGAGCAAGAGAATATTGGTTAATCAGCATGTACAGAAATCTCATTGATTAGTTATCAATAAGTGAGGAAAGAAGACTCATCTTCACTTTTAGGGAACTATTAGAGATATGCTTTGTGTTCATGTGCAGGTCCTTAATAAGAACAGTTATTGCTACTTATAAGAGAGAGCGATCACAGACAGACACACAGCTATAGCTTCACCAGGAAGATGAGCAACAGATTATTGTTTAATCAGCACATACAGACATCTTATTGATTAGTTATTAATAAGTAAGGAAAGAGGTAATAAAAAAATTGTTATGCTTTGTGTTTATTGATAAGGACAGATCCCTAGCAAGGACAGTTATTGCTACTTATAAGAGATAGCGATCACAGAAGATGCCAGGAAGATGAGCAACAGATTATTGTTTAATCAGCACATACCAAAATCTCATTGATTAGTTATTAGTTATATGAGCAAAGAAACTCATCTCCACTATTAGAGTTATGGTGTGTGCATAGATAAGTGCAGATAGTTATTGATACTTACAACAGAAAGTGATCACAGACAGACACATATAGTTTTGCCAGCAAGATGAGCAACAAATTGTTGGTTAATCAGCACATACAAAAATCTCATTGATTAGTTATCAATTAGTGAGGAAAGAAGACGCATCTCCACTATTAGAGTTATGATGTGTGTGGATCCTTAATAAGGGCAGTTATTGCTACTTATAAGAGATAGCGATCACAGACTGACACTGCCAGAAAGATGAGTAACAGATTATTGTTTGATCAGCACAGACTGAAATCTTATTGTTTACTTATCAGTGGAGATAAACAAAACTAAGTGAGTAAAGAAGATTGATTTATGAGCACATGCAAAAACGTTAAGCCAGGGCAGTGAGACATGAAAAAGAAAAATGATCAATGATCAGTAATCAGTAATCAATATGCATGAGGGAGCCTCAGTCTAGTTATTGATAAGTGCAGCTTCTTAATAAGGACAGTTAGTTATTGCTAATTATAGAAGATGCACACATGTAACGTTAGACGGGTAGATCACCCCAGGTAGACGATCAGAACATTATTGATCAGTCTGTGCAGGAGTTTCAGTAATCAGTAAAGTTATTGATCAGTCTGATCAGTGTTGAGGGTGGTCTCTCATATCCACTGTTACAGCAGCAACAGACTAAGGTTAGTTTAATTCAGTGATCAGTGATTGGGGTTAATGATGATCAGCGCGTGCAGGTTATTGATCAGTCCTGAATGAGAGTGTGTGTGTGTGTGTGTGGTGTGTGTGTGTGTGTGCGTGTGTGTGTGTGTATAGTGTGTGTTTAGGGCACTTACTCCCCGTGTGAACCCAGAAGGGGATGCTCCCGTCCCGGCTCAGATGGGGACCCTTGAAGCTGTATTTGTACTCGAAGCGCCGGTGAGGCGCGTCCCCGCCACCGCCGCTGCCACCGACCCTGCCACCGGTACTGGCACTGTCACCGGCACCGCCGGCTGCCTCCTGCTGCTCCGCGTGCACACACTCGCACACCACCAACACCGCTACCGCCGCTACCAGCGCGCGCGCCGCCATCTTTCCCTCTCTGCTGACGCAGCGCTGCCTGCGCGCGGCACCACGGGAAACAGCGAGAGAAGCCAACAGGGCGCGCTCCCATTGGTCCACGCGGCGATACAGCTCATTAATATTCATAAGGCCGAGACTCAACACGTCACAAGGTAAACACGCAGACACGCATCCCAAAATATGATTATTATTTCTACGTAACATTTTTATAATACATATCTTCGGTTTTAGTAACTGTTATATATGGTAAACTATATCTGTTCTATTATATCTTATACATATATATATAACGTTTTGTAAAGCCCCACAACAAATAAAAATACACCAAATACCGTTCCTTTTAAAATCCCTGACTTTTATTGTGGGTTATGTACTCTGATAATTTTACTGATTGTTTGTTACTAAAAAACAAATAATAAATAAACAAATGAATAAATAATACCGTAGTACATATAACAACATTAATAATACTATTTATCACAACAATAACTATAACAAGAAAATAATAATTATTAATGAAAGTATGCTGTATGTGTAATAGCTTCTTTTTTATTTTTCTATTTGTATTTTATGCATAGACATTAAATGGTTTAATACATAATTTTGTCATTAGCAACTGTTATGACATTATATATTGTGTACAATATTATTACAAAAACAGCAAATACAGTTACTTTCAATAATAAATATTTTTATTTATATATAAAAAGAAAATAGTAATTAATTGAAATCGTTTTTAACATTTTTCTATTTATAGAAAATGCTAAAAACATAACTAAAAGAATGAATAAATAAATAAAATACAACATATAACCACAAAATCAAAAATATAACAACAACAATATTATTATTATTATTATTATTATTATTATTATTATTATTATTATAACAATTGTTACAGTATTACAAATATATAACTATTTTGTAACAAATACAGCTACTTTTAAAATTTCTGGCTCTTACTGTGGAGGTTTATATTTTTATGTGGTATCAAATCAGATATTTCTGGACATGCAACGTAACCACTATTGGATTTTTTAAGCTTCTGTATTAATCCTGTGATCATTCTGTTTTATCTACATACAGTACCAATCAATAGTTTGGATACACCTTTTCATTTATTGTTTTTATTTTTTTTAATACTGAAGTGATCCAGACTATGAAGGAACACATAAGGAATTTTGTATTAACTTAAAAGTGTTAAACAAACCTTAATACTACTCTGCTCTTATCTAAGGAGATTTTAACTTGTGGTTTCTGAGGCTGGTAGGTCTGAAGAACTTATCCTGTGCAACAAAGGAAACTCTTACTCTTCCTTTCCTGGTGTGGTGTGGCCCAATGAGTGTAGTAAGAAGGAGGTGCTCATAGTGTTATGCTTGATCTGTGTACTAAAATCTGCCCTGCTCCTTTTCCTCTTAGTAAATCAGACTTCAGCACCCTGTGTGGTACACAAGCTCCTTATCCAGCCAGCGAGCCTGTAATTATGTTTAATGAGCAGAGACTGGTGAAATCTATGAGGTGGAGCTGTATATAGTTAGGCTGACCCAGGATCAGCTACTTTTACAGGAACCCTGCTATCACTGCTTATTCACAAACAGCACGGCTGATCTCGGCCCAGTCTTACCCGACCCCCATGTGTGGAAGTGGTCACACCTGAATGAGTCATGTTCCTGAATGGCACGGTTCAGTTTACCTCAGCCCTGAGGGCAGCTCCCTCACAGCGCTGTGCAAAGCCCCTCGGCGGGTGGGGACCACAAAAACTCACTTTCCTTGGCCCCTGGGATTCAGGACTAATGAGGAACACTCCTGAGAGAGACCCTGACCTTTGCTCTGGGGTCAGCTTCAACCAGCTGCAATGTGCTTCAATTCTAAAATAGCCTCACAATACATAATATACTGAAGAGGTGAAGAATTTTACAATTATTGATATATTCTATTATATAATATGCTGTATGTTCAAATGTGTGTGGACGTGCCTTAAAAAAAATGAAATAAAAAAATATTTATCTTGGTTTTAGAAGTGCTAAGCACCCAATAAACACAACCCCCCACCCTTTTTAACAACAACAACAAAAAAAATCCATTTAATTCCAGGAGGAGTGATTGTGTCATATCAGAAGAAATAATAATAATAAGCATATAATAATTATGCACATATATGATATATGAGATATATTATCTCATATATCATTATTATACTGTATAGGATTCAAATTATGAATGTTATATCATTGTAATTATAACATATAGTTATTGGAATAGAGCTCATAATGGTTATAATAATTAATGAATTAATATTAATAATATTTTCACTCTTTATTACACTCACGCCTTCCAGTTTTTAATAAAATATTTGTAATTTGTTACAGTATATGAAGTTATTTTATTATTCCTCAATTTAATTTACTAAATTCATAATGTATTAAACAGCAAAGAAATGAGCTAGGGAGTTTGGGAGTAGAATAAGTGGGTCTTGTCGCTGAATGCAATCAAAATTCTCACAGCAATGTTTCCAGAATCTAGTAGAAGCCTTCCTTGGATAACAGAAACAGTTACTCCTACAAAAGCAGGATAAGCTCTTTTTAACAGTCTTTACAGTTGAGCAGGTTTTCCAATATTCTTGTCTGTATTTTATTCAACCTGCAACAGCTGCTTTTTCCTGGATGCTTCTAGATGCTTTTTAACTTTTAGGCTAAAATAAACTCAAAAACCTTTTTGTTTTATTATTCAACTTAAGTATACATCTAAAAGTATACAACCTCGAGTATACAAATAACGTCAGACAAAAAACCTAATGTTCAACCTGTTTGGTAGTGAAGGGTGTGATTGGAGATAACCACACCTTCACACTCTTATTCTTAAACGTTTTATACATTTATATATACAGTTATAATTTTCACTGTTCACATTATAATTCACTTAATAACCTTATGATCTCTGCTCTCTTTTTAACTGTCACTATGACAAGGCTTTGGAGGTTGTTTTTACTTTTTCAGGAATCAGGAAGGTCAGAGTGTTTTCATCAACAGTGAGAGCTGTGAGGAGAACGTGACCCTGAGTGGCAGAGAAGCTTCACTGCTTTTCTGCTGTTCTGGGACCAGTGCATATGAACTAGGAGACAACAAGCTCTCTGAGTGAAGTGCTGGGAACCTCTCCTCAGATAGCCAGCGCATGCCTGTTCTACCCGGCGTAAAGTCACACACAGGCCAGAAGATCTTTCCATCCACTCTTTTCCTCTGTTTCCTCTTCTCACAGACTTTAGGACACTTAAGGACTGTCTGCTGTGTTCATGAAGGACACAGTGCTGAACAACATCATGATAAGAACCTGTTGCTCAGACAGGCTGGAGCGGATCACGTCATTGGAACTGGACAACAAACTGTTTACTGGACTCTGCTGACGTAATCATATGATAAGTTCTGTTCAATCACATGTCATTTGCAAAATGTATAACTGCTTGGATGAAGTCTGAGGAGTTCTCTCTGGCCCTCGACTGGCTTTAGTTTCTTTCTCTTTCTTTCTCTCTCTCTTTCTTTCTTTCTCTCTCTCTCTCTCTCTCTCTCTCTCTCTCTCTCTCTCTCTTTCTCTTTCTTTCTTTCTTTCTCTCTCTCTCTCTTTCTCTCTGGGTTGTGAATGTGTTGATCTATCGAGATTTTATTACACTATGTGTTGACTCGTTGATTTACTTGTACTCTTTTCTAATATATATCTATTAATTTTTGTTCCTTTATATATCTGTAACGCTGAAACTATTTTTCAAGTAAACTTTAATATATTTTAAATTCTAAGCTCTGACTCATTGGTCATCATTTCATGTTCTGAGATTTCTCACATCCGAGTTTTATCTAAGTCATGCTGTGGTAAATTACCCTACAGTAGTTACAGACTTCAGTACGCAAAAAGAGAATTAACACTCAAAAACATTTCTATACAAAAGTAAAGCACAATATACTGTTTTTATACATTTGTTAGGCATTAAGGTTGAGAAAAAGCACTGATGTTTTTTTTGTTTTTCTCCATGACCAGCAGTTCAGAGAAAAGCACTACTCCAGCTGACCTTACTCAGCGCTCTCCATTTTTACCATTAATATTCCACGGCTCTCCTGTTAGCATCATTAGCTTAGCTCGGGCTACTTCCCTTTTTCCTTGTGTTTTGTCCTCCGTCAGGTATTCATTAAGAAGTTAAGTCTCACTGTTAGAAGGAAATGCATCATTTGAATGACAAAGGAGATGCAAATGGTCCCTTTGGAAGCGGCACAATGAGCTCGGTCGGGAGCTAATGGATTACTTAGTATGAGAATACCACTACAAATTAGTCAGGGCAAATATTTGGCCAGCCAATTATAGGGCCTTGGCCTGAGAGAAAGCTACCGCATGACATCAGCTGAGGCCAATGGGGGTTCTTCCTCAAAACAAGGCACTAGGGAAACTGTGTATGAGCTGTTAGCATATTAGCATTAGCACTGCTGATAGCTGCTATTGTTTAGGTAATCTGCACGCTGTGAGGTGTTTTCTTCTCTGCGTTGTTTGCGAGGATCGGCTCAGGCTGCGGTTTTCTGACCTCTCAGTGGGTCACCAGAGGCTTATCTCAATAACGCTTTCACTTCTCATTCACAAACTCACAGAACAACAAGCATTAACATAACAAAAGCAGAGTAAATAGTAAACAGTGTACCTGAGCTGAGGCATGTGTTGGAGAATAACTGGAGAGGTTCTCTATATGGTCAAAAGTATTGGGACACATGTTCATTCAATTATTCTTCTGAAATCATGACTTCAGGAGTATTAAAATATTTTTCCTGCTTTGTTGGAGGAACTGTGTCTACTAGGGTTTCCACCTGTCCAGATTTCACCTGGATTGTTCTTTTTTTCAGTCAGACCCTAAAAAATAATTTTCTCTTCTGGTAAATTCATTGTCTTTAAATTTTCTCTGAAATTGACTATACTTGTGTCTTTTTAATGCTAATATGCTCTGGAAACATGTGACTTGACTACCCATCAGTTCAGGCATACAGATATGTCAAATAAGTATAAAAAAGTACCAAAGGTAAAAAAAAAAAATACTTTCTTACCTTACTTAAGTAAACATTTTGGTTATCTATACTTTACTAATCTTATGTTACCTTAGAAACAACCTTAATTGGTCTCACTCAGAATTTTTACTTTTTAAAATGAATTTTAACTAAAAATAAGCACAAAAAGTCACCAGTCAATTATTATTCTGATTCTTGTGTCCAAAATTAAGATATAAAATCAGGGAATTTTACTTGATTTAAATCATACTTTAAGGATTTTGAGATTTTGAGATTGCTTATTTTAAGGAATATTAACAGCAAATTTTTGCTTATCCAGTTGACGTTTTTTAAATTGACATGGTCTCAGTTTTTATCCAGCATATTTTTTTTCAGGGTGGCCAGCTTGTGGCACAGTGAGATGAATTATGGAAATTTGAATCAGGCCTCATAGTGACGTTTTGTGTGAGTATTTTACATTACTCAAGCCGCAGTGTTGTGTGTACTGGGAATACACCATGTAAGGCATTATTAACACCCATCATCGACAGCACAGTGGGTGGTAATGATTGTGACTGGTAGCATCTGGACAGAACTGTCTGTGCAATTATCAATAATAATCAATTCAATCTGAAAAAAAAAAAACAACACATCTACATACATCCTTCTCTAGCTTTTATGGGTCGTGCCAAAAGTCACAGGACACACGAGATACTACAGTAGTTCTACAGGGACTGGACAAGCTGTGTGCACCCCAAACATTTGAAGATTTATTTTTGTATTTAATTTCTTTATTTTCCTTTTCCAAAGCAGTTCTGAGCCATCTGAGGCCCTGTGTACGTTGAGTTCCCCTTAAACACACTTGTTTTATTCATGTGTGTATGTGTGTGTGTGTGTGCTTTCTGCCTAACAATGGACTACACATGAGGCACCCTCTGTGTGTGTGTGTGAATAAGAGTGAGAGTGCATGTATTCAAACATTACCTTAAAGTGGCTCAACATGGCCGTGTGGGGCTGTGTGTGAAGCCCTTTCTCACTATTCATCTGGGCTAAAGTGCATTCAGCGCAGAGAGCCTGCTGCCCCTTATTTACGGCCACACTAAAACGAAGGCCTCGGACAATACAGAATGGATTCCTTTATCTCCACAAGTGCTCACCGCCCCTCTCCAACTCGCTTTTCAGATACCTGCACGCTAAAAAAAGTAAAAAAAAAGTAAAAGTGGGGGGAGAAAGATGGCAGAAACAAAAGGGATATCCTCAACTTTCTTCTCCGTGCCCCCCGCCCCACTGCAAGAGGGTCTTTATTCAGCCAAAGCCTCTCATTAACTTTGCTCATGCTGTCTCCCTCAGCTTCGCCGCTGCTTAAGTACCGCGCTTTGTAAAAAAGCTACCAATTAGTCCCTCATCAGCTCCAATTAGAGAAGACAAAACCTGGGTAAAGATAACTCAGCCGGAGAGTTGCTGACTGGCTGGGTGGGTGCCTTGGGGTGGAGGGGGGTGTTCAGTGTTGCACAGGGTAGTTTTTAAATCTCTTAAGAAGTACAAGAAGTATATTTAAACATACATATCCTCTCTCTATTCTCATTGCATGTCATTTATTCCCCCACGCATTTACTGTTTAACACAATACTATTTGGTATAGTATTTACTTTGTAGAGAGGATCTGCGATTTCTCTGAATCTAAAACATGGCATTGTAATTGCTTTAAGCATTAAAAGCAATTATTCATAATTTTAAAGCAAAATTTTCTTTTTTTTTTCTTTCTCTCCTTGTAACCCCTCCTGCATCTTACTCCCCAATTGTATCTGCTTAAAAAATATGAATTATATATACAAATTAACCCTTGTGTGGTGTTCATATTTTTGTTACTCGTTTACTTTGTTACTTGTATTTAATTCAGCAAAATTAAGCAATTTTACATTAAAATGCTTTACACATGCTCGCTTCACCTAAATTACAAGCAATATAAACAGCTTACATGGTTAATATTTGCCCTTTACCTTTCTTATGTTAATTTTTTTTAATTAGTTTTTTAATAAAATGTAAAAGAAAATGAATTAAACTCAAGATATGAGTAGAAAATTTGTTTCGTTTCAAATTTAATGCCAATGAGTTTGAGTTAGAAAAAATATTTTTTTAGTATCATTTGATGAAAATTTAAAATGGGTCCCACAGACCCGAACACCACACAAGGGTTAAATAAATAATATTCCTCCGAAGAGGGGTGTGATGTGTGGTGGGCCAAAAATTTAAAAAGCTAATTTTAAAGCAAATATTTAATTATAAAATGATTCATAAAACAACATTTATATAAATAAAACAACCCCAAATCAAAACAAGTGTTAAAGGAAAGAATCAAAGGCAAACAAGAAAACAAGAAATACAGTGTTTCCTACATTATCTTTTACTGTTATCTATTGCAAACAGTATTAATTTAAGATATTTTATACCTGCAACCCATTCCAAAAAAAAAAAAAAATTACAACTCTGTAATGATGCAGCTCCTTCTAACAACACTTTTAATACATTTAGCACTGTGGATAATAAAAATGCAAGTGTTTAAGGTGCAAACTCCTCTTAAGTTAAGTTAAGTGTCATTGTCACATCTTTCTTTTTTTTTTTTTCTATATAAAGGACAGTACTACAGGCAAGTCAGTCTATACAAGCACCTGTACCCTCTTCTTCCACAGCCATGCTTTTGTAATGCGTGCAGCATGTGGGTTTGCATTGTCTTTTTAAAAATATGCAGAAGATTTTGTCTTAAAGGGAGCATAGATTTTTTGATTCTCTAAAATCCCAATGTACTTTTTTGCATTGTATTAGTGAATGTAGTAACTCTGTATTGTAGAGCTTGTTGTTGATAAAGGTTTGTAAAGTAATTTCCTGCTCCTGCTCAGCTAATGTGGTGAAAAGATGGTGGTTCTTGATACAGTGGGGATTGGAGATAATGGGTGTTCTGCTTAGTCGTGTGCTTTTGCCCCTTACACACTGAATGTATGCCCTATTCTTCTAATTATTAAACAATATTATGCACTCTCAAGGAAGAAGAATGCTTAATCTTTTTTAATAATTATCTCACACATTTATTGAATAGATTTTACTTTTGTACCAAATTATGATTGCTGTCACCTGTTAACATCACCTTTTTGAAATCACAATTTAATGCAAACTTTCCATACTGTCCCAATTTCCAGACTACTCACACTTTTCTAAAGCTCTTCTCTTATAGTCTATTTATTTTTTCCTGTAACTGTTCATTCTTTCTTCTTCTCCTCTATTTCTCTCCTCTCTCCATCACCGTAAGGACCCAGTTTTGTTGTGTTTTGGATGGAGCGAGGCCTCCCAGGAGTCCTGAGTGAGGACTATTCAGTCTGTACCTGTGTAACGTCTTTACCGTATGGCTCGCTCTGGGTCTGCGTACAATTGGCTTTTGTGTAAAAAATGCTTCCTTAAACTTAGGCCTTAACAACAAGTGAAGTGAAAGCTTTCAATCTCTCTCCCTCTTTTTTCTCTCTCTTTCTCTTTCTATCGAGGAAAAAAAAAGCCATAGGAGTGGCTTTCGCCTCATTAAAATTGAATTTGTACTGTCGTGTAATTACATGGGAGGGCAACCGTGTATTTTCTTTTTTCTCAATGAAAGTTTTTGGGGCAGTTAATTTGGAGCTCGCACTTAATCTCTTAAAGGCATTAATTAAGGCAGAGTGAAACCCTAATTTCCTCCATCAGGGCTGCCCGTCCATGGGTGCCCCCTCTTTGGCGTCCCGGTCTGGATGAGCTTCACTAATAAAATTACCTCATTAATGTCTTTATTTCAACACAGTAACTCATTCAGCCTCTGCCATTATGCATTAGTTTGATTCTGTTTGAGAAAAGAGAAGGAGGGGGGTCGCATTCACTTTCACCGGGCCCTTTTTCCCCCCTTCATAGCGGGCAGTTCTAAATAATGAGGGCTGCGGCCAGTGAGATATAATTAGGAACAAGGGGCACTTCAGCAAATATTTGAAATCTTTTAAGGCTGGCCCTTGTACACCAATCACTTGTCCATTAATTACTTCCAGATGGGATTTTGCAGAAATTTCTTGCCAAATTCCACCCCCCCTCCCCTTCACCCCGGCTCCCTCCCAGCAACCTCTTCCCATCTCTTTCTCCTTCCTTTTTTAATCGCGTGAAGTGGACAAGCTCCGTCCTGCGCCGTCAGAGGAGCCGTCTTATCTCATGTTAATTACGACACGTACAGAACCTCCCAAGTCGCCCCAGGCTCGGGAGAATGGCGCCATTGTGCTCCTTTCAATGAACAACATGTAAATAATGTTGTACCATTAAACAAGTCAGTAGCTGCCATGCTGGTCTCCAGCTGGCTGAATGAATTTAATGACATTGTTTAATACTTCAAAGCGGGGGGTGTCACACAAAAGCAGTTCTGACCCATTGGGCCGAATGGGACGGAACAGGAGCACCGTTAATGAAGAGCTTCTCTGAAACAAAACTGTAGATGGATGATGTTTAATAGAAAGAATAGAGTGCGTTAACTTCGTTAAACATCAACAAAAATGGAACAAATACACTATATGGACACTTAATCATTTAACCCTCCTGTTATGTTCATTTGTCAGGAACAGCAATGGAGTTCCCGGGTCAATTTAATCTGGTGCATATTTAATTATCCAATTAATATTCAAAATAATAATTATTTTAAAAAATCCAAACAAGTAGTGTGAATATTTTATTAGTAACTACATTGCTACATCGAATCGGACAGTTCTTCGTGCCTGACACTCTGGCTGAAACTCCACCCTCTTTGACTAGGTCTGCCTAACAACAGAGCGATCTGTATTCTGATTGGCTCAACGAGAGTACATTATAATATACAGCCGATGGATTGGCAAGCGTGAGAAATACCATGTGTGATGTGTGAGCGCGTGAACTCGCTGAGGTGCGTGTGTCACACGCTCAAAGTGTGAGACTTGAGAACAATGTGTTTTTTGAGAACAACTGCATTTCTGGACAAGCTGAAAGATCCAGAACCATCACTGAGAGTCAAAGAACCTTAATAGAAGCAAGTAGAGTAATATTACAGGATTTCACTCAAATTTGACTTTACTTAAAGTTGTATGCTGTTGTGTTACACAAGTTACTAGTTTTGTTGCCTACGGTGCCAAAAACAGTACAAGACATTTTTACACCAAACTGTCCATTACATTAATTTTGATTATATACATATTTTTGCTACCTTTCCCTCGTTTGGACACTTGTTTAAACATCCCAAAGCAGAGGCGTGCGGCCCAGCATTTTCTGGTCACGGCATCTAATCCTAAAGCCATTAGACTGGCTCACAGGACTGATTAACGAGGGGCCTACGGACAGTAACCCTATTCACAACTGAAAGAATGACTCAAAAAATCAATCCATGTTCAAATCTATGCCCCGCCGATGTCCGCACAAAGACCCAACACCCGTACCATGTCTCTCGAGCAGTTACTCGCTCCAGTTCCCTCTTGTGTAATTAAAAACCGTCCCTTTATACCAGAGCCGCTTCCTCACCAGCGCTCACTACAGAGTCGATTCTGTTTCAATATGTTTTCACCCTCAACTGAGCAAGAATGTTGTAGCTAGTGTCTCTCTTCAGCCAGCCTTAAATTCGCCATTCGCCTTCTCTCTCAGCGCTGAAGCAGCCGGCCCCTCACAGCGGATTACACGGCTGTGAACCAGATCACTCTGCTGCCTTTGAGGTGGAAGAAATGTTTCTGGAACTGATACAGTATTTTGAAAGGCTTAAAGGAGAACTCCGGTGTAAAATGGACTTCTGGTGTAGTAAAACATGATAAAGACTACTAACCTTTGATGAATAGACCATCTCCGCGGTCTCACAGCGTTCCGACTTCCAGTAATTTTGTGCTTTTTGCCAAACAAAAAAGAACCTTGACATTTAAAACGAGGCCTAAATTACTTTAATAGTGCAGAAGAAGCTAATTAAAAAACACAGTTTTTAAAGAGCATAATATAAAGTATTTCAGCATGAAAGCAGGTATTTGTAATGTGTTCCATTGCCTTGAATCATTAGTACATCTCTGCTGTTTGTAACAAACCAAACCGTGTGAAAATCGGGCAAAAATTTGTAGAGTTATTATAAATAAACTCACTGGGCGCCGGCTGCTACAGTACAGAGATGGTGGCGCTCAGAGCTTAAGCTAGCGTTATGGGATGTAAACAGTGGTTTTTGATAAGCTTCTTGTGCACTTTTTAAATTGTTAATACCTCGTTTTAAATGTCAGGGCTTCTATCAATGTCTGGATTCTATCAAGGAGGTGTGGAGCTACTTTGAGCTGGATAATGGTGGAAAAAGTGATTTATTGGGGCAAAATATAATATAATAGGTAGCTTGCTAGATTAAAGCAGAGATGGCGCTTTCTACCCTCTGCTGTAATGTTAGTCAACACAGGCGTCTGACCTTATATGCATTGAAGGAAGCATGTGCTGGCCTTTAGCCTCCTTGTGTTGAGGACATTACTAGTGATGGGGGAAGACTAATAAGTGGGTGTCCTTCCAAATTGTGATACAATCAGGAATAAATTATTAAAAAAATAGAGAAAAGAATCATTTGTTTATAGATAAGTTTACTATAAATGTGCATTTATTGTGTATGATACAGTTTGAACAAATCTCCTAATGTAACTTTTTATTGTTCTCTATGGACCTTCAGCCTGATGACAACTTTAGTGGACCTGTTTTATAAATATTAGAGTAACTCTTGCTGTGCATTTGGGACACAGCCCAAAGCAAAATTAAAACAATATAGATATTTAATGTTTAGTGGTGTTAGAAATGCCCCAGTATTAAGAAATATATTATACTAGTGTGTAGGATAGAGAGCATTTATTGATACTTTGTTCATTGTGTATTATCCATATTTGCAGGCAGACTGCGTTGTTTATGTGTATATTCTGCCATCTAGTGGTCAAAACCAGAGAACCTCTTCAGAGGAGAATACCTCTTAACCCTTTAATGCGCAACATGGGTCAAAAGTGACCATATTTTATATCTTTGCAATAAATTAATTTAATCATTCAGTATTCATAGCAATCCTCAATTAACTTGTTTTTCATCATCATACATCCTTATATTTTTCCTTTCTTAATTTTTAAAATAAATAATACATTTTTTGTATCACTACCCCTCTAATGCACAACATGGTTACTTCATTTATGTCTGAGTGTATGTGTCCCACTACTTTTGTCTACAGCTCTGGAAAAAAAAAGAGACCACTTAAAAATGATGAGTTTCTTTGATTTTACCAAATAGAAAACCTCTGGAATATAATCAAGAGGAAGATGGATGATCACAAGTTATCAAACCAAACTGAACTGCTTGAAGTTTTGCACCAGGAGTAAAGCAGCATAAAGTTATCCAAAAGCAGTGTGTAAGACTGGTGGAGGAGAACATGATGCCAAGATGCATGAAAACTGTAATTAAAAACCAGGATTACTCCACCAAATATTGATTTCTGAGCTCTTAAAACCTTTTGAATATGAACATTTGTTTGTTTTATTTTAGATTTTGTTATTTTAGACATTTCTCATTTTCTGCAAATAAATGCTCTAAATGACAATATTTCTATTTGGAATTTGGAAGAAATGTCTGTAGTAATAATAAATGTATAGCAAAATCAGAGAAACTGATTCAGAAACTAAAGTGGTCTCTTAATTGTTTTTTTTTTTTCCAGAGCTGTATATAGTTAAGGTAACTGTAGTATTATGTAGCTTTATTTTTTATGCTCCTTATATTTATTATTTGTATGTTTTATACTCGGTCTGAAACACTTCAGTTTTTGATTATAAGTTAGTAGTCATGTTTATTTTCTTACTGTTATAATTGTTGGCTTAGGACAAACTCATAACTGCCATATCATACTGTATAATAACCTCATTATGTTATTATTCAGATATTATTCGGATGATAAATTGTCTTGTCTGTGGTATGATGATGCTGATTATTGACATGATGTTCCCTGGTAATAGTTTCCAGATGTTTAAAAAGACAATAAAAAAGAATGATACAGTTATTGAATGGAAATATTGTAAATAGAGTAAAAAAGTGATGGGGTGTAGGGCAGGGTGGTCCCTGTGAGAAGAACAATATGTTGGACATATTGAAAAGGCAACCACAGAATATCCACAGAAAAAGAAAGGATAGTGTGAGTGAATGGACGGGTATGTCTAAAAAAAAAAAAAAATGAAGATGGTTTAGGAGTGGCTGGACTCGAGGGACCACCCTCACTCTCCACACCCAGAACATCAAAGCCCCTCGTCCTCGGGTGGAGCTCCAGACATTCTCTCTGAGGGCTGGGAGAAACCAGCTGTGCACTATTATTCATTATCTGCTGTCTTCTTCCATTAACTTGACTAACTGACTCTTGGCTTAACAGTAAGAACTACTGTATGTTTAAATAATACACCAATTTTACAATAAGTCTTAAAAATGAAATATTTCAAACTTACTTTATTTCAGTAATTTATTTCAAAATGTGAAACTCATATTATCAGGGTCTCAGAAAATTAGAATATTATATAAGATCAATTGGTACTTTTAGCAGTGTGGGCAGTGTGCCAAGTCCTGCTGGAAAATGAAATCTGCATCTCTATAAAAGTTGTCAGTAGCAGAGGGAAGCATGAAGTGCTGTAAGATTTTGTGGGAAAACAAAACTGCACTGACTTTAGACTTGATAATAAAACACAGTGGATCAACACCAGCAGATGACAGACATGTCTCTCCAAACCATCACTGATCATCAGTACATTTTACATTTCATTTGTAAATCAAGGAAGAAGAGTCTGAAAGAAGAGTGGAGAGACACACAGTCCAAACTGCTCGAGGTCTAGTGTGAAGTTTCCACCAATCAGTGATGGTTTGGAGAGACATGTCATCTGCTGGTGTTGATCCACTGTGTTTTATTATCAAGTCTAAAGTCAGTGCAGTTTTGTTTTCCCGGGAAAAAATTACAGCCCTTTATGCTTCCCTTTAATGGAGATGCAGATTTCATTTTCCAGCAGGACTTGGCGCACTGCGCACACTGCCAAAAATACCAATTGGTCTTATATAGTATTCTAATTTTCTGAGACACTGATTTTTGGGTTTTCATTGGCTGTAAGGTCTTTAAGTCGTTTAGGGATGGGCAGAACTACACATCTGACTAGCAATGGTGCTAGACTTTTGCTTGGATTTATTTTTAATACTCCTGGCTATTCGGGATTAAGTAAAACCTAACAAATAAAAAAAAAACTATGTAAAGCAAGTCGTTTTTGCAAAAAAAAAAACAAAAAAAAAACTGTTCTCATATTTTTTAACATTTAAATATGATCCTCACCGTTTGGGATGAGAAGGATACAATTAGTCCAAAAACAATATGTTTTTCTACAGTAAGGAAATACACTAGTATTAAACAAAGAAAAAAATGGCTGGACTGGCTGTAGAAACTATTGTCTGGGATTCATGTCATCTTGTTTTCAAGCAACTGACTGTAATGTTGTCATGTGACCACTAGATGGTATGGGTAATATCTTTATATGAGTCCAAAGGGTCAAAGCAAAATGTAATGTAATTTAAGAGCTTAAAGTTCACAAATGTTCAATATGTTAGACAACTATTATATGCTATAGTGTGCGAGACAAAAGACTCTGAAACAGAAATGATAAATATGTACATCTTTTATGTTAAAAAAATAGAATTTCATACAAAGAAATACATTCAGGTCTTCTTTAACAGAGTATGACGTTAAATAAAAAATCATTCTGCAGTTTCTACACCAGTGTTTCCAGCTCCAGTCCTGTAGTCCTTCTTTACTGCACAAAACACCTGGACCAGTTCAGAACTGGAGCTGAAAAACACTGATTCATTCCATAGTCATTTATAGTTCATTCCTCATTCCGAAATAACAGGTACCCATTAATGCCAGATGATTGGTGTGATCGGACAGTCCTCGTAAACTCTGAATTACAGTGTAACTAAAAATGTGAGTACAAATAGTGAACTTGAGAAGTCCCATGAAGTCCCATGTTTCTCAGATTTACCAAATGTGATGATACACTAGTAAAACAATGATATCAGAGCAATCCAGTACAATATAAATGCACATATTTATGAATAAACAGGATTATTATTGAGTCAATTTACATGTGTATCAATTTTCAACAAAAACACATTAATGTAAACATGAAAATTCAAACACAGCCAAAGACCTTATTAATGAGGAGACAGGCCACTATAGAAATGAGATTTCTTATTTATGGAGAAAGTCCTGCCCTTCAACAAAAACAGCCAATCAGCTTGCTGCTTGTGCAGGAAGTGGAGGAGAGTCAGCTTACTGTGGAGATGTGCGCAGGCGCAGTAGCCATAACATGCTGGAAAATCATGCTTTTTGTGCATTATTGGGCCAAACGTTATTATCTGTTAAATTATCTGTGTAAATGAACTTTTCATAAAATCAGCCAAACGTTCCTAAAGAGTAAAACATGTAGATTGTCTTTAAATTATTCTTTTGATCTTTCAGATAATGGAGCATACAAAATAACAGGGCCACAAAAGAGATTAAGTGTTTTTAGCCGAGGCTTTACAGAAAAGTGATAGAAATCTGAAAATAGGACTCACAGTACACAGCTGCCACTGGTCCAGCCAAGCAGATACTGTTCATGATAACATTACCAACTAGTGTATGTACAAAAACATATTTGATATCACAAATTGTTGATAAGTTCCTGGGAACCTAAATCCCAGTTTTCTTTCTAATTGTGTTTATTTAAAAAGTCTAATAAATACAGCTCTAGGAAAAAAATAAAAGACTAGTTCAGTTTCTGGATCATTTTCTCTGATTTTGATATTTATAGGTTTATGTTTGATTAAAATGAACATTACTACAGACAACATTCCTCCCAAATTCCAAATAAAAATATAGTCATTTAGAGCATTTATTTGCAGAAAATGAGAAATGGCTGAAATAACAAAAGATGCAGAGCTTTCAGACCTCAAATAATGCAAAGAAAACAAGTTCATATTCATAAAGTTTTAAGAGTTCAGAAATCAATATTTGGTGGAATAACTCTGTTTTTTAATCACAGTTTTTATGCATCTTGGCATCATGTTCTCCTCCACCAGTCTTACACACTGCTTTTGGATAACTTCATGCTGCTTTACTCCTGGTACAAAAATTTAAGCAGTTCAGTTTGGTTTGTTGGCTTGTGATCATCCATCTTCCTCTTGATTATATTTCAGAGTTTTTTTTAATTTGGTAAAATCAAAGAAACTCATCATGTTTACGTGGTCTCTTATTTTTTTCCAGAGCTGTATATGTTGTATTTTATCTCTATCTTTCTCATCTGGATGTAGAGTTTTTGTCTTCAGGAGTTAGTGAGGCCTGTCCGAACACAACAATGCTAATTGAAGGTCACTCAATCAGGATTAGCTAAAGTGCTGGGTGATTTCCTCTTCCTCCGGGGAGGAATCTGGGATTTGTAGTCCTCTCCAGAGCCCGAATCAGAGTTTTCTTGACTGTCCTCCCAGAAATCAGGGTTGTTGAGGTATTCCTCACCGGGGGAATGCATCTGCCTGCCGAACACTTTACTCTGCAGCTCTGCGATGTCGTTACGGATGTCGGCCATCAGCAGCAGCAGGAAGTCAAAGGATCCTGGCGGCCCCTAAACAACACGATACATGTGTAAGCACTCTGACGCGTAAAAAATACAATACCATTTAAACTTTTGCATTCACTGATCATCTGAATGTTTTTATTTAACTTGTTTCGTTTTATATGAAGTATGTTACAATGTAAGAATCAATCTATACAATCATTTGTAATTATTTGTGCTGTGCTCTGTCATTACGTTCCACTGTTTTGATTGTTTTAGTTTTCATGTATGTTTTTTTTTTATACAAAAAAATAAATTAAACAGGCTGGATCACAGCATAAAGGAAAAGCACTTTGCTCAGCACCTCCAGGAACTCCTTCAAGACTCTTCCTTAAAATACCAAGAGCGTGCAGATCTGTCCTCTAAAACATATTCTGGTTTGTTTTACACTTTTTCTTTACAAAATAATTCCTCATGACTTCCTGTAGAGCTTTAATATAATGTCTTCAATGTTAAATTTACTATGTAAAAAAATCCTAATCAAAAATCATTTATCCTTTGTTATTAGTCCTATTAATTGCTTATTTAGTACTGACCCCAAAACATATAATTGTTTTTTAGTAATGAATGATCTATGAAAGCATTATACAAAAACATATTTTACATTTTTTAACAATTGAATATCAAATATTATAATGAAAGCATTAGCTTCTAAAATATATACCTCATGTAATTCGTTTAATTCTCCTTTTATTAAATTAAAAATATGATTCTCTGTCATTTTAGTATCTTTATGTTAAATATTATGAAAAGCATTACAATAAAACTATTATTATTATTATTATTATTATTATTATTATTATTATTATTATTATTATTATTATTATTATTATTATTATTATGCCCCCATGCCTAGCCCCATCAGGTCATGCTCTGGTCATGCTAAAATGGGTAAAAGCTGCTGAAGGAGTCTATCTAGCAGCGTCCCCAGTGAGCACGTGGCAGCCCACATTACTGTCAGCTCAAACACACTGAACCCACAACATCCGCCTCGCTGACAGATTCAGGGTCTGATCCTGACGGCTCCCAGCAGGCACTCCTTCCCCTTACAGGAGGAACTGCGTTCACATGGCCTTAAAAAGAGCCATAACCTGTTCCTATAACTCCCTTACTGCTCTGCTTCCTGCGTTCAGCCGTGTTGGGGGGGCTGGGGGGTGCAGTCAGCCGAGATTAGAGACAGTCTTCACTCTCATGCTGCAGAACAAACAATGTCATGAGGTATTTATAGAATAATCTCTATAATAACTGTGAGAGTGAGTAACATTACAGAGTGAGAGGAACATGAAACTGCCGGACGCACTCAAACTGTCAGGTTTTGAGATTCTTCGCTTCATTAAAATAGAAATAAGCATATCATTCTTTTCATGCATAAACCTTGCATCTCCATTTTTGACATTTTCACTTTTTGTCATAATCTGAATCTGGTGATGTTTCTTAATATTGAGTCCAATGTCATTTTATGCCGAATGGACCAACAGGAATACTGTTGGAATAAAATCAGTACAGTAGAAATGTTGGTTTCCTACACTTTACTGGAGTGATTTTTCAGACTAATTTTTACTTTTACTTCTTACATTTTCAGAAAATAATACAAACTTTCTACTCCTTACATTTAAAAAAGAGCCATTTCAGCTTTTTTTATTCCGGATTCTCGTTGTTCAATAAACCCCCTATCCAGATAAATCTCTCCATCCAGATAAAGTGAATCTGATTGTGATTGGATTTAGAGAAGTATAAACAACATATACCATTCCGACTCCCTATTGGTTTATACTGTGATCCATCACACCTGCACACTAAGCTTTTGTCCTTAATGGCTTTATTTTTTCCCCATTTTACATTACTTTTATTTTTATACTTTAATACTTTAGTTTAATAAACAGTACTTTTACACTTTTACTTAAATGATAGATTATTTGATGCTATTTTTGGCTCAGTGTCTTGGCCACTTGGTAACTCCTTAACCTTAAAAAGCACAATTCAAATCTGCTTTAGTTTAATTGCTTTATAATTAGTCTGTATCAACAAATCTGACTGAAACAAATAGTCTCAGTGTACAGATATGAAGAGAGACAGAAGACAATGTGAAAGAGCGATAGAGACACCATGAGAAGAAGTGGCATGATTAGAGTTTCTTACTGGTGGTCCGGAAGGCCCAGGAGCCCCTCTCTCCCCCTGGAGAATCCAAACAAATATTTGTATTAGCGGGATTACAGTGCAGAAACCACGAGAAGCCTTACAGGACAGTTATTACTCCGTTATCTCCCAGTAACACGATCACACGTGAAAAAACAAGCCGCGCGCTCGCAATTCAAAACACACTCTGAGATCCACCTTTCACTCTAGCTCCACATTTACATGCCTGATGATCACTCTGCTGGAGACAAAGCTGGGTGATACACTCTTTAAAAGTGATCTAATGAGTGATGCTATTGAAGAAACTAATTATTGATTGCATGAAGAAGCATTTTTTTGAGAATACATGTATCTGTGAGGAATCTTTTTCTATGAATGTAAAAGTTCTTCACCAATTTAAATTCAATATTTTTATACAACAAGGAACTGTATGATTCATAATAAAACAGATTTATTGTAGGTGTGTTGTAAAAAAAATCCTCTAACATACAACTGCATAGTAACATAGTAAATTATACTTTATCATTATTATTATCTTAAAATGTTTTGATATGTTAAAAAAATTATATGATTAATAAATGACGCCATGCAATTTTGACAGATGAAGGACAGAAGTCTGCAGGTTGCAGTGTGTTTTCATCATGTTGCAACTTAAAATGCATTACCCACATTACCCACAGAAGTGGGAGCTCTTCACGGTGCAGGCTGTGTTCATGTAACATACTTAGGCTGGAGGTACCATAAGGTAGAGTGAGGTAGAGCAAGGTAGATTAAGGCAGAGTGAGGTACAGTGATTTTGATTGAGTGAGGTAGAGCAAGGTAGAGTAAGTTAGAGTAAAAAAGGGAGAGGTAGATTAAGGCATAGTGAGGTACAGTGAGGCAGAGGTAGATTAAGGCATAGTGAGGTACAGTGAGGCAGAGGTAGATTAAGGCATAGTGAGGTACAGTGAGGCAAGGTAGAGTAAGTTAGAGTAAAAAAGGGAGAGGTAGATTAAGGCATAGTGAGGTACAGTGAGGCAGAGGTAGATTAAGGCAGAGTGAGGTACAGTGATTTTGATTGAGTGAGGTAGAGCAAGGTAGAGTAAGTTAGAGTAAAAAAGAGAGAGGTAGAGTGAGGTAATGCGAGACAGAAGGACAAAAAGTGAGGAAGAAGGAAGTAGAATGAGGTTGAGTGAGGCAGAGTAAAGTGGAGTGAGGTAGAGTGAAGCAGGGTGAGAGAGAGCAAGATAAAGTGAGGTAGAGTGATGTAGAGCCAGGTAGAGTGAGCTAGAGAAAAGAAGAGTTAAGTGGAACGAGACAGTGAGGCAGAGGTAGATTAAGGCATAGTGAGGTACAGTGAGGCAGAGGTAGATTAAGGCATAGTGAGGTACAGTGAGGCAGAGGTAGATTAAGGCATAGTGAGGTACAGTGAGGCAGAGGTAGATTAAGGCATAGTGAGGTACAGTGAGGCAGAGGTAGATTAAAGCATAGTGAGGTACTGTGAGGCAATAGTAGATTAAGGCATAGTGAGCTACAGTGAGGTAGTGCAAGGTAGAGTAAGTTAGTAAGAAAGTGAGGTAGTGTGAAGCAGGGCGAGATAGAGCAAGATAAAGTGAGGTAGAGTGAAACAGAGCCAGGTAGACTGAGGTAGAGCTAGGCAGAGTGAGGTAGAGTGAGATAGAGTCAGATAGATCACAGTAGTGTGAGGTAGAGCCAGGTAGAGTGAGGTAGACTGAGAGAGTGAGGTTGAGTGAGTTAGAGCACGGCAGAATGAGGCAGAGTAAGGTACAGTATGCTATAAGTCCACACTGAGCCTTATATGCTTCTTATCCTTTGAAAAAAACCCCTACTTTTTATACTATTATCTATCTATCTATCTATCTATCTATCTATCTATCTATCTATCTATCTATCTATCTATCTATCTATCTATCTATATATTAAGGATTTGTGCGTATTTTCCACTCATTTAGCTCATTTATCCTTATCATTGAGGAAAGCACAGCAACTTGGTTCCTATACATCAGCTCACAGATGCCTTGAGCTGATCGACATCACCCTTTGCAGTGTTGAGGGGAAAGAGAGCCATCTAATCTAATGCTCATGTTACAATCAAATACAGTAGCCTTAAACTAACACAGTAACCAAAAGCTAGCATGCTAGTCACAATGCAGTAATTCAAAGTGATTTACTGTGATAAATCACATCTACAAAGTGGTGCATTGTGGAGAATATGAGACAGTTAAATTACATTATTTTTTGCTGTATACTATATTAATCAGTCTGAATTCTTTATGTTTTTTTTATATTTTTACACCGCTAAAACCTATAAGTGGGTCATTTTGGCTCTAACTTTCATTTATATTATTTTTCTTCACTCGTTTTGCTTATTTTTCATGGTCTGTCTAAAATAGTCAGAAAATAGTAAAAAAAAAAAAAAAAACACTGTAAGCATAGTTCTTATACATTTCATATTAATTATTTAAAAAATTAAAGAAATATTTAAAAATATGTTTTAGCCTGTTTATTCCAGACTGTCTTCAGCTGCAATTCACAAAACAGAGGAGTTCAATGATGGTCGAGTTTATGTAAATGTTATGCTAGCGCTGGTTGCTCTGCCCATTTGGAGCTGATCTCTAGTTCATTGAGGCCGAGGTATGACAGTAAAGTGCCACACATGGAGCAGTCGGGCAGACACTGACCCCAGCTCCAGGATTAAGGAAGGTCAGAAGGTCAGGCTGGGCTGGTAAGCTGTGCCAGATGTTCCTGATCTGTGTTTGAAAAGCTCAAAAAGGAAAATACATAACAGAAGAGCCAGGCCTACAAACAATATTTCAGAAAAAAAGCTGTATGTAGGCAAAGACACACATATCTACTCACAGCAATATCATTAGGAAATCAAGGTTCTTGGCTGGACAAGCTGTTTTAGGAAAACTCTTTTCATCAGTACAGAATTATTACATTATGTGGAGATTTTTCACATTCACACATCATTTACAAAATAAATACGGCTTTAAGAATCTTTAAGATCCACCTAAAAAGCTACTTTTAGCTGTGGCATTATTCCAAAGTGCTGACTGCAATCATCCAAGTGTTTCTTCATTGTTATTCTCATTATTATCTCATCTAAAACAGGTCTGTGTAATTAATTAATTCAGACTAATTAATAAGGACTACCTGATGTTACACCACATAGCAACGGTTGAAACAAAACCTTGTAAAAAAAAAGTCTGTTGTGCCTTTACATTAAATTATAACATAATATATCATTGATTTACAAAAAGTAAAACAATGTGTGGCTTAACTCATCAAAGCCTGAACAATCCAATTGTTTATTTGACATTCTAAACAATCAATATAAACACTTTGCTTTCATTTGGTATCATATACAATATACCAATATATCTATCCATCCATCCACCTATTCATAAACTTACCCACCCACCCACACATACATTCATCCATCCAACCACCCACCCATCCATCTATCTATTTACCATCCTTCCATCCATCCATGCATCCATCCATTTACTGATCCATTCATTCATTCATTCATCCATCCACCTATTCATCCAAACATCCATCTATCCATACATCCACTGGCATTTCCACCCATGCATGCCTTCTATTTAATCATCCATCCATCCATTTATCCACCTATCTGCTCACCCACATCCACCCATCATGCATTCATCCATCAATCCAAAAACCCATCCATCCATCCATCCATCCATCCACCCACCCATTCACTGATCCATTCATTCATTCACCCATCCATTTATCTATACATCCACTGACCTTATCACCCACCCATGCATTTAACTATCCTCCCACACATCTAACCATCCATCCATCCATAAACTTACCCATCCATCCATGCATTCATCTTTCCTCCCACCCATATATCTAACCATGCTTCCATCTACCCACCCATTCATTTATCCATTGATTTATCCCCCATCCACTCATCTATTTATCCATTTTTTTTCTGCTCAACCATTTATCCATCATCCATTTTATCCATATACTTATGACCTACCCACCCATGCATGCATGCATTCATCCATCTATAAACCCACCCATCCATTCATACATCCATCCACTCATGTACCCACCCATTCACTGATTCATTCATTCATTCATTCATTCATTCATTCATTCACCCATCCATCTATTCATACATCCACTGCCTTTTCAACCCATCCCTGCATTCATCTGTTCTCCCACCCATCTATCTAATCATGCATGCAACCATCCATCCATGCATCCATTCATTCACCCATTTATAAACTTTCTCACCCACACCTCTACCTATGCTTCTGTCCATCCATCTATCCATTCAGCTATTCATCTCTACATACAGTATACTGATATTCAACTGATGCATAAGCAACCTGTAAATGAACTCCACTGAGAATCAATTGAGTAATTTAATATAATCTAAGGCTTTAAATTAATTCAGACTGATTCTGCAGTCTGCCACAGCTAGGGTTGCAACGGTATGAGATTTTCACGGTATGATAACCGTCTCGGAAAATACCGCGGTATCACGGTTATCACGGTATCACAGTTTGTTACATATATTATTAAACTGACCCTTAAAGAAATTACAACAAAGGTTTTTTGTTCAATTAACTATTTATTGTAGAAACTACACCATCAGGTGAAGGAAACCATGTTTTTCCACTACTCTTAAGGGCATTAAGAGTGTATATATATAAAAAAGTTGGTATATAACCAGATACTGCAGAAAGAGGGGATTTATTTCTGACATGATCCTCACAATAGAGATTTCTATTTTAAGGCTTTCATACCTTAAAACCTTCAACATATGAAAAACAGGCACATCAGAATTTGAAAATAAACGCATGTAAATGAATGGCGTCTTTCACATCCAGTCCGGCCAGGACCTTTACACGGACACGTGAATCCATCGTAGCACGCACTTCACGCCTGTACCTGCGTGCCCAAATTTCGGATAACTCAGCGCTTTTGCGGGCGCTTACCGCATGGGTTGTGCACGACTACAAAGAGGTTTTTATTTATGTTCAGATTAAAATTATAAACTGAACACATACTTTGCGCTGCACAGCGGGGTGGTGTTTTCGAAGATGGGAGAACAGGTTTGATGTATTTCCCCCTTTAGCTGTGACTACGGCCACATTGATTACAAGCTTGTTGATTACAAGATTACAAGTCTGTTTTCAGGCTGTTTGAATGAGCGAAATATGATCAGAATTATGTTAATTAACACTAACATAGAAGCATAGAACTATTATTTAATTAAAATTATTTTTAAGAACAGCTAAACACAGTGCGGAGAAGTTCACGTGCGAGAGAGAGACACAGAGAGAGAGAGACAGAAAGAGAGAGAGATTTGCGTGTTCTGATGTGAGCTACTCACAGGTAAAGGTTCTCTTTTATCTCCTCGTGCTCATTTTAGTCCAATACATAATTCTGCAGTTTCTCAGTGTTTTCTGTCGTATTTTGCGGCTAGCGCGAGCGCTTACAACTAACACCGCGGGCCGCGAGGTGCAGCCGTGCTGCCGCTGTTGTGCCGAATCCGACTCCCTGCTCAATCCGACTCCCGCTTCGCGGACAGAATCAGCACAACACCTCCCGCTGTAGAACTGCGGGAGTGAAAACAGCGCTTATAAATGAGTTAGTTAAGTTTCACTTTCAGTTTTCGTTATTTGGTTCGTTTTCATTAACAATAATAATTGTTAATGAAGCTCTAGTCTAGCACTTTCTGCTGTTCTCACCGCTGTGCTGAGCAGCTGAAGCGGAGCAGAGTTGCGCATGCGCGGGTGAGTTTCACCGCTGGCTTGCGTTTTACCGGTAATAAGCAAACACACACGGTATGATAACCGTGCATTTTAATACCACGGTATACCGTGAAACCGGTTACCGCTGCAACCCTAGCCACAGCCAATCAGATATTTACATTAAACCTTTAAATAAAGGTGGTACAAATGTTCAAGACTGTTCGAGTTTAGCCCCATATTATGGGTTTACAGCAGGAGATTAAAAGTGAATGCAGGTTAAGCTTACATAACTCAGGGATCGACGGCCAGCACGAACTGCCAGAATTGTGACTTGTTGATGTGTTTTTGTGTATTTGCCTGTTCCTGCAGTGAGTCACAAATAAATAAATATGATGAAAACACACTGCAACACGAGTCTCAGCCGCGCAAACTGAGGAATTCTGTGTGTTTTGTCTGTCAAAATTCCACGCTGTAATCTATGAATTATATTTACCGTTTCAGGAACGCAATCAGAATGTTTGGAGAACTCTCAGAAGGGGCCTTTAATTCATCCGTGTTCACCCACGGAGAAACATTGGCTCTCTTTTGGCGCACTCTGTCTGTACGGTTTATTTCATGACTGATAGCTCTGAATGGATTTGAAACATCTTCATCCAGCTTTGGGGAATGTTTTGCATTCCGTCAGAGGAAAACAGCCTGGGGGGGCTGGAGGCTGAGGAGGAGAGAGGTTAGAGGTGCTGGAAAGACTGAAAACACACTGTACCTTCATGCCATCTCTGCCTGGAGCACCAGAAGGACCCTGTAAAAAAAACAAAGAAAACAAATCCACAAGTTTTAAATATTGTGGTTTAACATAAAATAACATTTAATGTTAATTTTTGATGTTTTTCCTTTTACAAATGCAACATACGTATATACAATAACCTTCGTACTGCTCTCCTTCTTGCCCAGGTAGATGTTCCATATTCCTACCATTTGTTAATGACCATTTGTTAATAAAGACAAATGGTGACTTTAGAAGTCTGTATGCTGTATTTGTAGCCAGGAAAACAGTCAGTAGAACTTACAGACAATTGTCTTTATACTGCAAGCACCGGATACACATTCACTGCACTCATCCGATCTCCATTTCACTACTTACTGTAAGACTACTGACATCCATTGTCTGGACATCTATTGAAATAGGCCAATAACTTTGAAGGGGTGAATATTTATGCAACCAATTTTTTTGTGAATTATTAGAAAAAAAAAAACAAATTTCATATATTGATCATGATTCCATATTATCCAAGGGTTGGAATTATATAGTTCAAATCAGAATCATACCACTATAGTATATAGTAATATAATAATATAGTATATTATTGTCACTGGTTTGGACACACTTCTTTCCTTTAATGATTTTTAGTTCATTATATAATTCAAACTCACAAAATGTCCCTTTTCCTGAAATAAATTGTGTTTGTATTATATAAGTGAAGAGTATCAACAGAAAATGTAACAATATTTATGCAGTTTATACAGTGTATTTGTACCTTATGTAAATAAGTATACCAAATAAAGTATTTTGGGCTGGCAATCTAAACATTTTTAATGTCTAAGCTGGAAATATGACAGGCTCCTCCAAAATCATGTAACAATAACGACTTGTTACAAGTAGTAAGAAAATTATATTTCTTTAATTTATTATTTAAATTAGACACTTCTTTAGTTGTATGTGTTACCATATTTTTCACATTATAAGGCGCACCGGATTATAAGGCGCAAAAAACATCTATTTTCTATCTATTTTCATACATAAGGTGTACCGGATTATAAGGTGCATTATGCGACACTAGTAAGGAACAGGGGTGTTGCCGTGTTTTCCTTCTAATTCAGCAAGTCTTGCTGCTGGGTGGTGATGGTGGTGTTCCTAAGTTAAGTAAAGCTAAGCTAAGTAAACAAAACTGTAATTCTTAAAAAAACATAGATTTTCTCTCCTAAAAACTGTTTATTTGGGTGAGAAAGCTCTTACGTTTATTTACAGTAATCTTAAATTTGCAGATTTCCACTAAGGCTAGCTGCGGTTAGCCACCCAGCCGCTCCCAACCGCCACCCAACAGCGCTACACTGAAGAACCCTGAGTGTCCTGGTAAGCCAGGGCGATATTAGCTAGCAGTTATAATGCTATATAATCCTGTATAATGCTCTACTTTAGCAGAGTGGTTTTACTTCTTCTTATACCTGATTGGTAAAAAATTCATACATAACATGCACCAGATTATAAGCTGCAGTGTTGATTTTGGGATTTTGGAAAATTAAATTATTTTAAGTGCATCTTATAGTGCAAAAAAATAAGTAAGTAAATTATATAACCTCTTCAGCTCATGTTTCAATACGCTTTACAATACTAAACGTTCTCTTTGTGGTTTCATAATTTATACACATGACCGTTCACACATGTTGGGGTGTCAACTGCGGTGTAGTTGACTAGTATACAACAGCTCATAAAGATGAACTTAATCCTTAACTACAGCAGTAATGCTGATATATAGGCACTGTATAATGAACTCCATCTGTATACCGCTGCACACAGTTAAAAATATAAATGGTTTGCAAATACACATATATTGTATATACTGAAACACACTCAAATACACACACACACACACATACACATACATTTGGGCAAACACTGTATAACGTCCCTGGATACCCAGACATGCCAGAGCTGTCCAGAGTTTTTCATTTTTTTACTGTAATATCCTTCCAGTCTGGAAGATTGGTTTCCTGGTTTCCTAAAAGATACCCGCTTGAGAGCTGGAGTGAATTTAAGAGGCCTGTAACAGCGAAACTGCACCACATACTTGGTCATTTATCAACGTTTAACCCAATAAGGTCCTCATCCAGGAAAAAAGCGATAAAGCGATATTTACATTTGTGTATTCTTTGGGTTTGTTTAAAGTAATAATAAAAAATATTTTATTTTTAGTCTCCAATTTTGAAATATACACATCTATTAAATGTTAAAGATAACGGACATGGTAAAATTAGAACAATATGAATAAAGTGTAGTTAAGATAAGTTACATAATTCCTCTGAAATGATAATAGGCTTAAATGGTAACACTTTACAATCATTTTACACTAATTAACAGTATGTATGACAGAATATCTTCAGACTAATATCATAAGACATTATTAATTATGACAATTGTTTTAACCCTTCTGTTATGTTACGGGTCAAATTGAACCATTTTAAAGTTTGATCTAGGGAAAATAGTATTTTTATAATAAAATAAGTTTTTTTTTAGTATAAAATTAATCAACAAAATGAACATGGTTCATCTCACATATTTGCAACCACCCCTGCAAAAACTACAAAAACTCAAACAAAATTGCAATGTTATGTTTCAATATTATGTAAAACTAATGTTTTTTTCTTTGTCGGTCTTTCAAAATAAAAGTAGTGAAACATAAAAAGAAGTTTGAACATTGTATCTTTAGATAAAAAAAAACGAGTGAATGATCCTAATTAAAGCATCAGCTGTTAGAGGTAAGAAACACTATTGCGCTATATATTGATAGAATAATTACATTTTATACTGAAATATTTACATTGCTTGTTAGGATTTTTTTTGGTTTCAGACATCTTTTGGATAATTAAACATGCACCGGGTGAATGTGCTGTGTGTAAGTGTGTGATTTTATTTTTGCATAAATTTCCAAAGCTGAGTTTATTTCCATTACAAAAGCTCAGCTGTAAGTTGTTAATCAATTATATGTTTCGGAAAAAACAAAAAACATTTTTACTTTGGCTTTAGTTCATTTTTTCCCTTAAAAGCACTGACAATTTGTTGCTAAAATAATCTGGAAAAAAAAAATACAGTGTTCCAAAACTTTTGACTGGTAGTCTATGCTTACTGTTAAATATACCAAGTGAAAACACAGTAAAACAATGGATTTATTATAGTGTATCATACACCTGCTGATTAACTTCAACACCTTTTTCAATAGGATATAATGATCATAATATTTTCTGCAGTCGGTTATGCAGAAGTTAAAGGGTTAAAGTTGAAAATAATGAAGGAAAACAACAGGTTTCCAACTCACTCAAGGTCATGACAAATGTTATGAGGGCTAACAGGGGGGCGTTCAGAGCCAACCTAATATTTCTGTACTCAGCGTTCATAAATTACACAGCGTTACGACAAATATGCATCTCTCTTCCTGGCCAGTGTGATGGAGTGTAGTGCAGGAGAGCAGAAGGTCAGAGGTCAACACTATCAGCCATGTTAACTGCTGGACCTCAGGATAGAACCCGCCAAGCAAAACAAAACCTGCACAGTAATTCATTCAGCCCTTTCCCCTGCTACTGCCATCACAATTCATCAGGAGTGAGGCTGTGCTCTCACATAGCTCCACACATCTATACACACATATATATGGGTCAGTATCAATAAAATGTGCATTTTGCATCCACTGCATGGTTTAAAAAGTTTATATTTTATACATACACCCCTTAAAAAATATACATTTCTTTGATATGGCCAAATTGAAAACCTCTGGAGTATAATCAAGAGGAAGACGGATGAATATGAACTACTTCAATTTTTGCACCAGAAGTGGCATTAAGGTAATCCAAAAGCAGTGTGTAAGACTGGTGGAGGAGAACATAATGCCAAGATGCATGAAAACTGGGTTATTCCACAAATATTGCATTCTGACCTCTAAACTTAAAACTTTATGAATATGAACTTGTTTTCTTTGCATTGTTTGAGGTCTGAAAGCTCTGCTTCCTCTCTGTTATTTCAGTCATTTCTCATTTTCTGCAAATAAATGCTCATAAAGAAAAAAAAAATATTGGAATTTGGGAGAAATGTTGTCCAAAGTTTATAGAATAAAACAACAATGTTTAGCAAAATCAGAGAAACTGATTCATAAACTACATAAAGTGGTCGCTTAATTTCTTTCCAGAGCTGTGAACTGTGTAGCAATATGATTTTCAAGATTAAGTCTGAATGAACACATTATTACTAACATAGAGGAATGATAAACCTTCACAATTTACATTTGATCCATTTCAAATAGAAAATATCGATACAGTGATATATTTTACAGCATCGTAATAATCTTACACATGGAAATTGCAGTTGCAGTGTAAGAGTGTAAGGGATGCTGGTATTTGCTTATTTGCTTTTTTTTTTTTACATTGCATTGTGGGATAGTGGTGTCCAGCATATCCACACTTAAGTATGTATGGTGGCTATTTCAGTACACTCAAATTGTTCACTTTTATCTATACTACATACACACAAAAAAAATCACTGTCTGGGAAACTGACCCATAGTATTAGGCAGTCATTTTAAAGCTTTATTGGAACTTTTATTCTCTTTTTTAAATATAAAGTAATAATTTTTAGGCAATTGTTTTGCCTAAACTGCTACTTTTAGAAAGAATAAAGAAGAAAGGTATAAATAAAAGTGTAGTTAGTAAGATGTGCTCACACACTTCGTTCTAGTTTTGGCCACAGCTGCAGCGGTATCCTCCAGAGAGTTAGTGGAGGTCAGTGCAAGCCCAGACGGAGGTGACCCAGCTAAGCATGGCCTAACACAGCACTGTCCTGCTGGAACTGAACACCTGCTGCTACAGCCTGAGCCTTTCCAACTCGCAGGAGACGCTTCAGAGTGACTGAATACAATTGGCTTAAAAGAGGAGAGGGAAACAGAGGTACAAATTACTCCCAATACTTTTAACCTCTCTGTTTATGTTGGATTTGGTTGATAGATTCCACACTCTGCTGAATAGTCAGAATGGAGTGTTACAGCAGAGGAGCCAGACTTTTATTTTAGAGGATGGTGGGGGTGCTCGACTGAGTTTAAAAGAACAAGATGCATTTTCAATCATTTATTATGAACCGGAGACAACAAATACTGTCATCACTATAGGGCAAAAATAATCAACTACAAGAGACCACTTAAAAATGATGAGTTTCTTTGATTTTACCAAATTAAAAACCTTTGAAATAAAATCAAGAGGAAGATGGATGATCACAAGCCATCAAACCAAACTGAACTGCTTGAATTTTTGCACCAGGAGTGCAGGCATAAAGTTATCCAAAAGCAGTGTGTAAGACTGGTGGAGGAGAACATGATGCCAAGATGCATAAAAACTGTGATTAAAAACCAGGGTCACCAAATATTGATTTCTTAACTCTTAAAACTTCATGATTATGAACTTGTTTTGTTTACCATACCATCTTGTTTGTAACACCACAAAGTAGCCAAATGTACAATAAGGAAGCCACAAACTAAACAACTGAAGAGCAAAATAAACGCCATAAACTTGCCTAATGTACAATACCCTAGCCACAATCTAGTCAAGTTAACAAAAACAGCCAAAAGCTAGCCAAATGTACAATAAGCTACCCACAAACTAGAACATTTAAGAGCAAAAAACATAAACTAGCCAAGTTAACAAGGAACTAGCCAAATGTACAATAAGCTAGCAACAAACTAGCTAATTTAACAAAAAAAGCCAAAAGCTAGTCAAATGTACAATAAGCTAGCACCACCTAGCCAATTTAACAAGGAACAAGCAATAAACTAGCCAAATGTACAATAAGCTAACAACAAACTAGCCAATTTAACAAGGAACTAGCCATAAACTAGCCAAACATACAATAAGCTCGCAACAAACTAGCCAATGTAATAAAAACAGCCAAAAGCTAGTCAAATGCACAATAGGCTAGCAACAAACTAGCCAATTTAACAAAAACAGCCAAAATTTAGCCAAATATACAATAAGCTAGCAACAAACTAGCCAATTTAACAAAAAAAGCCTAAATTTAGCCAAATATACAATAAGCTAGCAACAAACTAGCCAATTTAACAAAAACAGCCAAAATTTAGCCAAATATACAATAAGCTAGCCATAAACTAGCCAAATATACAATAAGCTAGCAACAAACTAGCCAATTTAACAAGGAACTAGCCATAAACTAGCCAAACATACAATAAGCTAGCAACAAACTAGCCAATTTAATAAGGAACTAGCCATAAACTAGCCAAATGTACAATAAGCTAGCAACAAACTAGCCAATGTAATAAAAACAGCCAAAAGCTAGTCAAATGCACAATAGGCTAGCAACAAACTAGCCAATTTAACAAAAACAGCCAAAATGTAGCCAAATATACAATAAGCTAGCAACAAACTAGCCAATTTAACAAAAACAGCCAAAATTTAGCCAAATATACAATAAGCTAGCCATAAACTAGCTAAATGTACAATAAGCTAGCAAAAAAACTAGCCAATGTAATAAAAACAGCTACAAGCTAGTCACTTTAACAGAAGAAATGCCATAAACTAGCTAACTGTACCATAAGCTAGCAAGAAAACTAGCCAATATAACAAAAACAGCCAAAAGCTTGTCAAATGTACAATAAGCTAGCCACAAACTAGCCAAGTTAACAGCAAATAAACAGCCATAAACTAGCTAAATCTACAATACACTAGCCACACACAATGAATGAGTTCTAACCACAGACTATCCAAATATTTACAGTATAAACTGAAAACTGTATTCCCTATTGTACAAAAACAATCAGTTGTATTTGTTCTGTGTTAGATAAATGGGGGCACTGTGGGTCTACAAACAGTCATGAACCTAGTGAAAGCCTCCCTAATATAGCATAACATTCACACGTTTCAGAGTGATGATAATTCTGTCAGAGTTAATGTTAGTAAACCTGACATGATGAACAACATTAGTAACCCAAGAGAGGCAGAGGGAGAAGGTGTGAGAGAAAGGCTGAGAATGAGTGTGTGTGTGGTGTTTGTATAGTGTGTGTATATTGTAGTAGTATTTAGTAGTATAAGTAGAATTTAATGATATAATAATAATATTTTTCTGAGTGAGATACATTTATTAATTAACTGTCTTTGACATACTTGATGTAAGTAACGTCCCAGTTGTGTTGTGTGGTTTTTTTTTTGTTGGTAAATGGTAGTCCACCTGTATGTTTGTGTGTGTGTGTGTGTGTGTGTGTGGTGCTAATTCATTACGCCTGCTGGGCTGTAGAGGAATGTGTGTATGTGTAATGAGGCTTAGCACTAGCCTGTTAAAGGAAGTGTGAAAGTGTGAATGTGTCTCAGTCAGAGTCAGATACGGGTCACTCAGCCCCTCTCTTCATCTCTGTTCTGTATAAAAACACTTTATATGCTTTATCTAATCTGTTTTAGTAGGTTTACTGTGTTTGCTGTGTTCTGTCAAGTTGTGTTGCCTTGTCAAATTGTGCTTCCCTAATATAAGGTCTCTGTAAAATGCGGAATCAACCGGAGATCCGATTTAAACCTATAGTTACTTACACAAGATAGCTAACGTTGAAATGGCTATTTTATTAAACAAGAGGTGACGAAACTGTCCATCAGGACGGTATTAAAATTACTGAACAACCACGGGTCATATAATATAAAGTTCTAATAATTCTAATAAATTGAATTTAGCAATCATTTTCAGTATGGTCAAACATAAAGCAGCTAACCTTCTGTCTCCAGATAGCCAGGACACACATGGAGACGCTCCCTCAAGAGAATTTTCCTACTCTTTCACCCAACCAGCAACAGACAGTGACGAAATGAAGCACATAATTTGCTGTATCAGGACCAGCTGGTCTTCAGGTTGATGAACGGGCTGGACCCTGTCACAGCGATGCTGTCTGAGTGAAGCATGGTAAGAGGAAATGCCATGCTAAGCTACGCTACGCTATGCTATTTGTAGGTTTCATATTACTCTCATGTCTGACACGGAAAAGTGGACTACCTCAGATATCACCAGATTACACAATAGGGGATGATCAATGGATGGCTGGAATATTTCTAGAAATGTGACTAAAAGCTCAAAAAGGAGAAATGATTACTGCTAATAAAAAAACAGCATGGCCAGCTAATGATAAGCCTAATTTGCCAGTTTCGGTCTTTACCAGGAAAGGCTATGTTTCTGTTTGAGTCTCTTGGTTTAGCTGGTTTACAAACAAGATCAACCGGACCAAGTTTGACTATGGATCACCAAGCTGGTTGACCAGCATTCCCAGCAGTACTATATAGGTTGACCAACCAGCATGACTAGCAAAAGCAAGCCGATGGACCAGCTTGACCAAACTGGTTGACCTGCATGGCCAGCATGATGAAAGTGGTTGACCAACATGATCATGGTGTATGACTACCATACCCACCAAGACTGTGTTGCTTAAACAGCATGACCAACATGAACAATTAAACCACACTTTCAACCATGACCATTAAGACCATGCAAAACAATCAGGATGACCAGTATGACCACTCAGTTTGACCAGCATGACCAAGAGTGGGGTAACCATCCAACCATTGCCTTGATACCATGCTTTTCAACCAGCTTAGACCATCAAAACCAACTACCAGCAAAAGCTGTTTTTAAGCTGTTTTTTTGAAGCAGGGATGTGTTCTGTTCTTATTTGTAATATACTGGTATAAAAACTATGCTAATACTCATATTTCTGGAAGAATTTCAACCTGTAAAGTCGTCTTGTTAGTAAAGACAATAGCTTTATACAGAATGACAAACATTAAAATAACAAATTGGATCCCTAAATGAATCTTTGCCAGTCTGACATGTTTTTTACATTGACAGTTTTAGAAAAAAAGGATCTTTACAAGTCAATATGCTGACTATTAAAATATGTACAAATATTGTATAGCACAGGAACCTAAATTACTGAAACAATTATTAAAACATGTTCATATGGAGAGAGCTAACCACACACAGATGAGGAAACATTTTTTTTTTTATCATTCTCTGCTGTAAAAAATCCAATTGTTCTAAATGAGTTATAATATATAACACAATTTAGCACACTGCTAATGTTGGCCCATTCACAAGAAAAAACAAAACATTAATATCTGATGTACTGTATCTGTGTGATCTTGCACGCATCCATCAAACTCTAAATTTAGGCATTTTGATAAGATCTTAATGTGTGCCACAATTATTCTCTACAGAAACTCACCATTGGTCCACGCCGGCCCTGTTTGATGTGAGAAAGATCTGGTGAGGGACCCATGGGACCCATTTGGCCCCGAGGACCTGGAGGACCTGGAGACCCAGGAGAGCCTTTAGGCCCAACAGCACCTTTAGGCCCTGGACTCCCTAAGAGATAGAAAAAGAGAGACAGTGGAATTTATATACAGTACAGGCCACACCTTCTCATTTAATGCTTTTTCTTTATTTTCATGATTATTTACATTGTAGATTCTCACTGAAGCATCAAAAGTATGAATGAACACATGTGGAGTTTTATGTACTTAACAAAAAATGAGCTGAACCTCCACAGTCACCGGACCTGAACCCAATCCAGATTTGAGGTTTGGGGTGAGCTGGAGCACAGAGTGAAGAAGACAAAGGGGCAACAAGTGCTAATAAACACCTCTGGGAACTCCTTCTTTCCTTCAAGACTGTTGGAAAACTTTTCATTTCAGGTGACCACCTCTTGAAGCTCATTGAGAGAAAGATGCCGAGAGTGTGCAAAGCAGTAATCAGAGCAAAGGGGGGGCTATTTTGAAGAAACAAGAATATATATATATATATATATATATATATATATATATATATATATATATATATATATATATATATATATATATATATATATTAGTTATTTCACCTTTTTTGTTATTACATAAAACCCCACATGTGTTCATTTAAGTGACAATTCCTGTGTTATTATTAATATTAAGCAAAATATTAACTTTAGAACTAAAAATCCATTTATATTCTGATTACTGATTATATTTTGGGAATAGTTTCTTAGGGGGAAATATTGAAAAACTATTTCACACTTCTACTCAGTGATAAAACTCTTTGACTGCAATTGAAGAAACAGGAGGGCCAGTGAGTTTTTGGCTTTCTCGGTCACATGACATCGCGTTCAGTAGCTCCTCTATTTCCACTCGCTGTTGTGTTTAGGTGGATCCCTGTAAAAATGTGCGCTTAAAGAGTAATTACGGTGCGTGGCAGTGGAAAAACAGCTAATTTTAAGTAATGTAAGTACATTAATAATATAAGTTAAAAGTAAAAAATAAATAATAATACAATTTATAAAAGTAAAATGAATAGTAAATTTTTACATGTATAAACAAAGGAATCAATGTAACATTGCCAACATGAAATTACATTTAAATTAGTTGTAATTGTTTTAATTGTATTAATCACAATAACAGATGATAAGCACATAGCAGGAGGAGACTAGACCCTTTTAGACTGAATTTTTGTTAAAAGAAAACTGTGTTAATGTGTTAAAGTTTCCAGATTAATTATGTGTGTTAACATTATCAGCACTAATCTGGACATATACTGTAGGGTTGCTTTTGGGACAGGGATTAATTTTAGTCCTAGACTCAAATTTACTTTCAATGGGAAATCTCCATTCACAATGCTGTGTAGTCCAACAGTAGACTTAATACTACACTGTGGGGCAGTTTCTCATACAGGGATTATATGAACTATGTGATTTTTCCCTCTAGTACAGAAGTTTCCCATCTTGGCGAAGTCTTGTAACAATGGTGCCAATATGAGCAGGTCTTTGGCGTTCTGACTGAAATAAAGAGAGAAGGATAGAGGGAGCTGGTGTTACAGTAGAAGTGAACTAAATCCTTTCCAGTTCAGTCGGATCAGATTTAAATTTGGGTTCCTGAATTACAGAACGTTAACAGAAATTGTAGTGTAATTTTTGCTTCTGTTAGAATAATAACACATAGTGTATCCTTCAAGGCCTGAAACAGAATGCAGTCAGATCCGTTACACGTCTATATAAGAGGAAACAGACGGTGTTAAAGGGGGAAAAGGATAAGTCTGAAGAGAGAGACAGTAGGTATGATGTACTAGAACAAGCCCTCAGGCTGAACGCTGCACTGATTCATGCTCAATCTGTAGCAGCATAGAGGATTACATCTCTAAAATAAATGTTGAAACAATGATAAAGTTTGCACTGCAACTGTTGTTCTGGGGTGTCTAGTTTGACCATATTGTTATATTGTTATATATTGTTCCACTTCACAAACATCCAATAACCAGAAAACAATATGATAAATATGATGTAGGTATATTTCATCATTACACTGTAAAACCCAATAAGTTGTCTAAACTCAAAACTTTTGTTGTAACCGATTGCCTAATGAATTTGAAGTTCATGTAATACAATTTTTAAGTTCAGCAAACTTAACAAATACATATACATATATATTTTAAATTAAGATTTTCCTAACTATATTTTATTTACTCAAGTACTGTATACTACATTGGCTTTAGTAAGAATTAAAAGTACTGAGAGCACAGCCAACACAGAGTTACTACAACACAGAGTTACTACAACACAGAGTTACTGCAACACAGAGTTACTGCAACACAGAGTTACTACAACACAGAGTTACTGCAACACAGAGTTACTACAGCACAGAGTTACTGCAACACAGAGTTACTGCAACACAGAGTTACTACAACACAGAGCTACTGCAACACAATTACTACAACACAGAGGTACTACAACACAGAGTTACTAGAACACAGAGTTACTGCAACACAGAGTTACTACAACACAGAGTTACTGCAACACAGAGTTACTACAACACAGAGCTACTGCAACACAATTACTACAACACAGAGGTACTACAACACAGAGTTACTAGAACACAGAGTTACTGCAACACAGAGTTACTAGAACACAGAGTTACTGCAACACAGAGTTACTGCAACACAGAGTTACTGAAACACAGAATTACTGCAACACAGAGTAACTACAACACAGATTTACTACAACACAGAGTTACTGCAACACAGAGTTACTACAACACAGAGTTACTACAACACAGAGACCAAGCAATTAATCATAATATATGATCTACAAGTACCTAAAGTAGCCCGTGGGGAATCACTACACACTGATGGTGAGTATCAGAAACTGTGAGACACGCCCAGTATGCAAATAGATTGTGACAGAAGCCAATGGAAAAGAAGCTGCCAATGGCAACAGATTGGTTCAAATCAAAGATCTCCATTTGCATGTATACGTGCCCACAAATGTTTAGCTAACTCAAAATTGTTGCATAACCTTTAGAAATATATATATATATATATATATATATATATATATATATATATATATATATATATATATATATATATATTTGTAAATCTGACTTAATTTATTTGAGTTCAAACTACTTCTGGGTTTACAGTGTATATCTAAAAACTCACCAGGAGGTCCAGGCTGCCCTTGAGGTCCAGGCAGGAAGGAATGGGATGTCAACATCTTCTCATTGGTCATCTGCTTATTGACCTCTGTGTTTCCAGTCAACATGGTTATCTGTGTCCAGGAGAGTGAAGGACAGGGGGTTGGAATAGGTTGTGAAATAGAAAATGAAAGAGAGCACTGTGGCAAATAAAGAAATTCCACCATTGAAAGATTGCACCAATTTTAGGTCAGTATTCTGCTTATTGCTGCTTATATTGTTGATGTAAAGTTTGCATAGCTGCAGAAACACACAATCTAGGGGCCTGTTGGCAATTCACTGCCAAGATAGCAATGAACGTCTGACGGCTGACATCTGTCTAGACTGTATTCAGTTAGTGGTGCCCCTTTGCGTTTTCCATTGCCAAGATAGCAACACGCCAGAAATGTACCTGAACACACCTCATTTCCAGAACACTACGTTCATCAGCGTAGATATATTCACAAGCTCCTTTGGTATTCAAACGACACAGGTGAAAGGCATGAAAATAGACTGTTGGCAGAGTGTAAGATAGTAATGAACTTTGCACATGGTGTAAGATAGTGCCCTTAAACTTGACCCAAAAAAATGTAAATCTCTGGAATATAATCAAGAGGAAGATGGATGATCACAAGCCATCAAACCAAACCAAGCTGAACTGCTTGAATTGTGTTGCACCAGGAGTAAAGGCATCAAGTTATCCAAAAGCAGTGTGTAAGACTGGTGGAGGAGAACATGATGCCAAGGTGCATGAAAACTGTGATTAAAAATCAGGATTATTCCACCAAATATTGATTTCTGAACTCTTAAAACTTTATGAATATGAACTTGTTTTTTGCATTATTTGAGGTCTGAAAGCTTTGCATTGTTTTTGTTATTTCAGCTATTTCTCATTTTCTGCAAATAAATGCTCTAAAGCATTATATTTTCATTTGGAATTTGGGAGAAATGTTGTCAGTAGTTTATAGAATAAAACAACAATGTTCATTTTATTCAAACATAAACCTATAAATAGCAAAATCAGAGAAACTGATTCAGAAACTTTTTTTCCAGAGCTGTATAAGGGAAATATATATGTATTCTAATGCAATTTTTCTTCTTCCTTCTACCTCCTTCCTTCTCCTCAATTTTTTTCAGCTTCTCTCCCTCTCATTTTCATTCTCACTTTCTTCCACCTTTGTTTTCAATGTTCTTTCTTTCTCTCCCTCCATCCTTTTATCTTACTTGTTCTATCAATTTCTATCTTTCCGTCTCTCTCTAGCTGAAACAGAGTTGTCTGGTGCTGCGGTACAGTGATGTCAGGAGGCGGACGGAGGAGGCGAAGGGCCTGAATGTTCAGGTATTTTAGTAAACGTCCCGTATGACATGCTCTGACAGGACGGTGTGATTAATACGAACAGAAACAGAGAGAACAGTGAAAGAGAAAACGAGCCTGAGCTAACCTTTAGCATGTAATGTAAGCCATAAGCTGTAACATCTGGACAGAAGTCCTGAATAATGCACGTCCGTGTCCGCACATCGCTACCCCAACCTTTTACAAGCAGCATGTGCCCCACACTTCAAAGAGTGGATCTCACACAGCAATAGAAGTATCTGTTACCTGTGACCCTCTACAAGCTGCACGAACAGCAGGACACGCGCACACACATACACACACGTGCACGCACACGCACATATGCACACGCGCACACATGCGTTTTTTACCATATCAAAAAACAGGGTCAAACATACGTTCCATTGGTTTTATTTTATTTCATATACACACATTTTTATAATTCTCCACTGATTCATACATTAGAATTTATATTTCTATAAGTACATACGGTAACACTTTCTATGAATGTCATCTCTATAAGACTCTATAAACATACTCATAAGACGATATAATGCATTCATAGGGCATTATAAACATGGCTATACATATTTATAAAAATGTATAATTCATCATAGCCATGTTTATTATGCATCATGAACTGTGATTATAATGCATTAACCCTTGTGTGGTGTTCGGGGTCTGTGGGACCCGTTTTCATTTTTCATCAAACGATACTTAAAAAATATTTTTTCTAACTCAAACTCATTGGCATTGGCTCATTTTTTGTGAAAAACATATATCAAAACACATTTTCGATAAACACACACTGTACACCCCCCCCCCAAACCCCCCCGCCCTACACATTTGTATTACTTAAAATTTATTTGGCCAAGGGTTAATAAACATTGCTTCATTTGTGAATTTGAAACTAACCAAATTTTCTACTCATATCTTGAGTTTAATTCATTTTCTTTTACATTTTATTAAAAAACTAATAAAAACTAAAGTACCTTTGGCTGGTACTGTACTAAAACAAAACTTTTGAATGATACTAAAAACAAAATGAAGCCATGAGTCAGGACCATATTTTCACTAAACACACACACACACACACACACACACACTCTAGTGAGGTTGCCCAGCATGCGTGCCGGCTGTAGCCTCAGGCTATCAGACATAAATCTATATGAGTGTCTGGATTCAGCCGATTGAAAGCAATTTAAAAGCCATTTGGCTTTGGTTGTGTGTGTGTGTGTGTGTGTGTGTGTGTGAGTGGGTGTATAAGATGTAGTGAAAAAGTGGGCATATTTCAGGTTTTTCTGCATTTCCCACGGTGCTCAGCGTGTCCTCTGAACGCTGTGATTAAAGCTGATGAAAAACACCACACAGATCTGAGCTCATACTGTTTTTATACACAACTCTATTCATATTCTGTTCATGAATGTACATCAATCATGCATAACATTATGACCACCTGCTTGTTTCTACGTCTAATATTACTTACATCAGCTCCAATGATCATATACATCAATTTGTAGTTCTATAATAAGCAAAAGCATTTCTGAGTGGAGAAGAATATGGATAAAATATTGGGTAACACTTTATTTTAAGGAACACAAATTAGGCGCTTATTAATGTCTTATTATTTGCTTAATAAAGCCTTAATTAGAAATTTGTAAATGATTTATTGACTACTTACTAGACTTTATTTTATGTTAGTGTCATTGGTGCTTAATCAGTGGTCTGTGATTGATTAAATGTTTATTCAGTTCTTTTTAGTGTCTAATTAGTGATGAACAGAACCTCACTTTAGAATATGGTGCACGTCTTGATCTATTAGTGACTTATTAAGCTTTTATTAACTCCAGCACAGCCATGTTGACTTAGCTAATAGTTAATGCTTAATAATCTGCTTAACAGGGTGCTAACACAACTGTTTATTGTACACTATAAGAACTAATACAGCCGTTATTAATCATTTCCACATAACAGACCGCTAATTAAGCATCAATAACACTTACACAGAATAAAGCCTAATAAGTAGTGAATAAATAATTTTCAAATGTCTAATTGAGGCTTTACTAAGCAAATAATAGGACATTAATAAGCGCCTAATTTGGGTTCCTTAAAATAAAGTGTTTCCAAATATTGTGTTTCAGTGTGCTGAAACAACCATCCCTGCTAAGCCTTAAATTTTCATTCTAAAAACTGGGGTGTCTGGTCGCTTTTCGCAGGAGTACGTCACACGTACAGCCTCTAAAAGAGGATCCGTCTCAGTTTAACTGAACGCAAGCGACTGGTGGAGCAATGGAGACTTCAGAAGGGGAAGCTCAGAGCTCAGTAGCTCATTTACTCATAGTAAAAACAAAGAAATGAAGGAGTGAAGTTTCTGTCTGAACTCTCTCTTTCTGTCTCTCTCTCTCTCTCTCTCTCTGACTGAACATAACCTGGAATCAGATTCATCCACTCTGAAAGGAGACCGCATCACACCCTCCCAGTTTAAAATGATTTTTCCGCATGCTCAGTGCAATTACCTATTCTCACCAGAGAGGGCCCTAAATCTCCTAAATCTCAAAACTTACAGACAAACTGAACACACTCTGCTGACAGATGAGTGAAAAGCTCTCTTCCCTCGTTCCCACTTTCTCTTTCTCTCTCCTCTGGTTGACCAGCAGCTTCCAAGGACGGCCTGAGGTCACAGCACCCGCGGCGAGGTCATTTCAATCACGCTTTATTACCATATAAACCCACGAGCCAGTCCCTGTAGACCTGTATACCATCCAAACAGGCCGTGTTCTTGAAATACTATCACCTGGACACTCAACTCTAAACACCAACACCATGTGTAGAACAGAATAAGAGAAGCATTTATAGCAGTTACTGAATGACAAGTCTTTAAATCAGTCTCTTTAAAGCAGAATTATGCAGCATTTTACTGTATAATAGCAGTTTTAGAATCATTTAATGCTTCACTGACTATACTAAAGAAAAAAGGTGTATCTGATCCAGTTCTGAACGCTGCTACTGCACTATGTAACTCTGGTAGAGCTGCATAAGAGCTCTCACCAGAACTATGGAGCTTTATTCGAACATAGAGTACATACAATACATAGAGGCTCCATAGCACATTAATAAGCACTGAATAATGTTTTTAGAAAGCATTGTTTGAATAAGATTGTATTGATACAACATGCTTGAGTGTGTATAATATATTTAATAATTATTAAATATGGTTAATAAGAACTATTATACAGAAAAAAACATCTATTTAAGGCATGAAATAAGATTTTCACAACATTTCTTCTGAATTCTGCATTATTTAATGCTTATAAATGTGTAATAAAGCCTTTATGTGGGTAGCTCTCAAATAAAGTGTAAATTATTATTCCCACCTTATTATACCTCAGTTTACCAGGCTCTCTTAATTCAGCTTGTCAACAAAAGCATGTGTACAGCTGTGCATGTGTGGAACATGTACATTAAGGGGGAACTCAAAGCATAATTTGTATAAACTTGTGAGAGAGTCCAAGAACAACAAATATCAATTTTCACATGATGCTGCTTTAACAGTTTCTGTTTTTCAGAAGAAGTTCATGCAAAGAATGTAACAATCAACACGTACCTTCTGTTTAAGCTGGAAAACAGTCATTTTGATCTGTTGGAAATCTTCACATGTGGCCGAGCATGTCCCCGCCTTCATCACATTATCAAAGAGTGGTGCTGCAATAAATAAAAAAAAGAGAGAAAAAGAGAATCAGCCCATTTAACACAACCAGATTCACTACAGAGTCACTACAGGTTCAGAAATAGCCTAAAATAAAAAAAATGTCACCAAAAACGGTCACACTCTAATATTCGGTTGGACCACCTTTAGCTTTGATTACGGCATGTATTCACTGTGGCATTGTTTTGATAAGCTTCTGCAATGTCACAAGATTTATTTCATTGTTGCTGTTGTGTTTTGATCATTGAATAATATTTTTTCTAAAACTAAAATGTCTAAAAGTCTAAAACTTTAAAGGTTTTTCAGTGATAATACTTTATGAAATTGCCTTTGGTTCATATTTGTCTTGAGTATAAAGCTTCAATATTTGGGTGTGCAATATCTGAGGAAAATGCACAAACAGCTGGCATCTTAAGAGGTTAATTCTTTTAGCCAGATTATTGGCTAATTTTGCTAAATTTGTTTATTACAGTTTATTACTAGAATAACTTTACTTCATACAGGGTTTATGTACCTGTAAAATGACAGTGCTGTGTAGTTAAGAAGATGAAAAATAGGTAAATATAAAGAAAATGTTTATGCCATTTTTAAGCTATTAATGTCTTATTTTTGATAATTACAAGAAACACTCAGTTTAAAGCCTTTTATTTTTTATCTAATTTTTATTTGTGTTCCATTAAATGCAGTAACAAGTAAAAGGAAAATCCCTGGGGTGGATTTTTACTTTCTGGACCTGGACTTCTCACCTCTGTGTGTAGGTAGCAAGGTTTACATAGGATCTCCAGTGGATTTGGCGTTTTATGAGTGTAAAAATGTCTTTTAAAACGCTTCAAATTGTTTTTCATCTCACTGCCTCGCAGTGCTGTTAGCCAATCAGAGGTGATATATTTGCATTTATGAATATTCATGAGCAATAGCTGAAATCCTATAGATTCTGTCCTTTCCACTCTTCCACTGGACTAAAGCACTATTATACTGGTTCACTGGAGCACCTTTTTTCACCAAAAAACAGCTCACATGGCATTCATTCATACTAGAGACCACAACTAGACATTTTAAAATGAATGAAAAAACATGGAATAAGAACTTAATAAATAAAACAGAAAAAGCAAACCAATTGGTTGGTTATTAAGTGAAAATGTATTTTGTTTTTTTCTTGTGCATTTATATTTGCTATTTAACTTTATATAAAGCTCTTCATTTATGAGATAAGAGGTTTTTGCGTGACAGTTTCTGCTCATTTAGACTGAAATGACTGACATGATGGTGCACTCACTTCTCTTCAACAAAATCCAAAAGTATTAAACCACCCCCTCACATATGTACACATACACCCCCACACACACTCCTCCCCCACACACACACACACACACATCCGTCTACTCCCTGATAAACTCACTGGTCTGGAAATTCCTCCCTTCCCTTTCTGTATGTGTGGAATGTGGGAGCACACACACACACACACACACACACATACATGATCACACGGCGCATCATTATCATCATCATCATCAAGGAAGCAAACCCAGGATGACCTTGTCTGTAAGATGAGTGGCTACTTAGCGCTAATGCTAGCTTGAATCATTAGCCGTAGCCCTCAGAGACGGGTCAGCGGAGGCAGGAAGCAGAGTCTTATAAATGTGTCACACCAGCCGTGAGTTGGTTTTGTGCTGTGGGCTCAGATTGACGGCTAAATGTGGATTGCAGAGGGTGGGAGGGGTGCCCAGGGGCAAAACCGGAGCACATGAAGAAGCAGATGATGTTGAAGACCACACATACGGAGCACGCTGGCTTCTCTTCAGCTCCAATCCAACTCAATTCCAACTCACCAGCAGCCTTCAGAGCGCCTTCATCTTCCAGAGCTGATCTTAAAGGGTTGCGTGAGATTTAGCAAAAGCAGCGCGTAAAAAAAAAACAGTCAAAACACCCATTTCCATACCAAACACGCAGCCATTACATTAGTGGCGGTTTTCCTGCCACACGCATGAACGTGTTTTAAACCTCCACTCCGGAGAAACAAGGGGGTGTTCTAGACCATCTGCACTTCTCTACTGTTTCAGGTTCAAATTAGAGGCATTATACACCTGTTATAGACTGTTATAGACTGGTATAGACTGTTATAGATAGTTTGTTTTACTTGTTTCAACAGAACTCAACATTTCAACATACACCTACATATCTTAATTAGATAGATAGATAGATAGATAGATAGATAGATAGATAGATAGATAGATAGATAGATAGATAGATAGATAGATAGATAGATACTTTATTGATCCCTGAGGAAAAAATCAAGATTTGTGCTTCGCTGGTGGTGTTCTATAGAAAAATTCGAACCATTTTGCCGCTGTCCTATGAAAAACAAAAAATGTTTTTGTCGATTTTTAATTTACTCCATAATTTGAACAGAAAACCTCTCTCAGTCTCTTACACTGCCAAAATTTATTGATGAACGGACCAATAGAAACTCTTCAAAATTACCTGAAATCAACTCTTTTACATTGATCTCTATCGAAAGTTTACAAGTTTTTTCTCTCTCCTGTAAAGTTGCTGTTTTGGAGATAAGTGTTTTTAATTGGACATCGACGATTTGTTCCTTAGCTCTAAATTACTGGGCAAAGCATAGACCACGGATGTGATATTTGCACAAATAACACAGGAACGAACTGCCATGCTGACGAGACACTGTGTCACTCGGCCGGTGAGTATTAAAAAAAACAATTACAGCCCTAATTACACACCAGACAAGAGATACTGGGGGAATATAAATGTATTTGCTTTTTCCGAAAACTTTTTTTTTTTGTGTGAGAATTTACACACACCATGACACTTGTAGGTACACTCACCCTACTTTGCACTATTAAGTTGTGAAAAATCAGCTTTAACCAGTGTTAGCAAATATATAACCTGTACAACATGCATAACCAGTAGTTACACTGTTATTACATACACTGTTACTGTGTTAATAGACAGTTATTAGAGACTCTTATTATAAAGGGGGACCATTCTGGTAGAAATCACATCCACATCCAATCCAGGAGACCCTGCAGCACTTCATGCTTCCCGCTACTGACAACTTTTATGGAGATGCGGATTTCATTTTCCAGCAGGACTTGGCACATTGCCCACTCTGGCAAAAGTACCAATTGCTCTTACATAATACCATTCTTATTTTCATAATCAGCAACAATAAAAGAAATAAACGCTTAAAATTGATCAATCTGTGTGTAATACATCTATAAAATATATGAGTTTCATATTTTGAACTAAATTACTGAAATAAAGCAACTTTTCAATGATATTTAAATTTTTTTGAGATGCACTAGTATTTTTATTTGAACTCTATACTAAACTAAACTCTAAATAAAGTTTTTTTTTTGACAAATTAGCTGTGCATGCTAATTAGCTATGATTTATCTATGCTTTTAGATTAAACAGGATTATGTCCAAGATACAAAAAGCTAGCAGCAGTTGCTATAAATGACTATAATTGGATTTATCAGTTTTAAACACAGCTATAGAGATTCCTGTACCAGGTATTCCTGTATCTGGTGAATAAAACGATCGTGATTCTGAACAGAGAAGAACAAGTGTTAGGGAGGAATGAGCGGATCTCACACACCATCACTCCATTAACACACCGAACCTACAGCCTCCCTATTCTCCGCTCCAGTGAAGGAGTTTTCCTGCGACGAGTCGACTGAGGGGAGGAGGTTTATTTAGACAGGCAGAGGGAAGTGACGGGTAATGATTACCAGGTGAGCGGATTTAACACTACATCTCCTATTAACAGACCAGTTTACACAGAGAGAGATACGTTTATTCACAACTGGAAATGTAGCAGAAAGAGAGAGAGAGAGTTGGAGAGAGAGAGAGAGAGAGAAAGAGAAGGGAGTTAAAAGGTTACCTCTCTCGCCCCTGCTGCATGTCCTCCCGTCCTGCTCGAGATAAAAGCCTTTCTCACACTCACACCTGTAGCTGCCGGGGGTGTTGATGCAGATTTGAGAGCATACTGTCTCATTTTTGCTGCCACATTCATCAATATCTGAATGGAGTAAGAAGGAGGGAGTGAGAAATTACAGTTACTGTGACTTTTATTTATTTGATTGCAGACAGTATGAACAAGGGCTGCACGATATTGGAAAAAAAATACATTGCAAATGTTTTTTTTTATGTAATATATATGGCGATATTGAACTATGTTCAATACAATGTCCCAAGTGCTGTCTCGTGTCCGGACCGATTAAGAGCCGAGTCAGCGCAGAGCACTCAAAACCCGAGGAAAACAGTAACAGCAAAACAACAGTAATCTGACCTTTAATCAGACATTTAAATTGCTTTTTAGAAGGTTAATAAAAGCGAGATTCAGCTGTAACTGGAAATATATGCACCACAAAACTGTGCCGGACAGCTTCCCACACATGCTCACGTTTACAAGCAGGTGCCCAACCATGTGGATGGAGGCCATGCGTGAGGTTACCTCGTGTTTACTACTCTATCTGCTCCCCCTCCCCCTTGTGCTTCTCAGGCAGCAGCAGCCTGTCACTCACACAGACACAGAGACAGCGCTGTGTATCTGCTTCTTGTGTCAAGAATCAAAACGTTGCACAATGATATGTTTGATTTTATTTATTTTATTGATTTATAGTGACATCACACGCCGCATGTGCACATCATACTCATGATGCTTAAACGATATATCGTGCAGCCCTAGTATATAAAACCCAAGATATTTCATGTTTTACCTGCTCAACTTCTGCTCAACAAAAATGTTCATGTTCAAGTCTCATTTAGTACATCTTACGTGAGCATGAAACGTGGCTTACGCAATGTTTTAGTACCTATACAGCTTTAGTAAATAAGGTCCCAGATCTGCCAAGATTTTGTTGAAGAAGACTTTGTTATTTAAACAACTGTTATTTAAAATTTTAAATTTTACAAATGTTTAGTAATAGAGGTGCATTAAAGAAAGGTCTGTTCCCCTACCCAACACCAATCACTGGCCCCCCCAAAAAAAGAAGTCACGTTTTCCTTCATTCCCAATGAATTATAAGATAAAGTGCACAAATTTGACACAAGTCCTTTCTAGATGTCTATAACCTTCATTTGTATTTTGCCCTCTTGTTTCAGAGTTTTCTGAATATGTATAAAACTCTTTTTTTGGAACATAATTTGTCTTGTATTATTATTTTTTTTTTCTGCCGTTGGACTTTTTAAACAGTGTCCACTCACTACTGTGCTACTCACAGGACACTGATGATGGACTGTTCTCAGCTGCCAAACAGTTAACCCAAAATATTAGTAAATAGCCGCTACCTGAACCTTTATTAATGAAAAATAGGACAAAAAACAGCACTCACCCAGACAGTAGGGTTTCTCCCGGTTTCTATGGCGCTCTCTGTCGTATCGGTACCCAGAGTAACAGGTGCAGACCACACGGCCAAAGTGATCCGTGCACTGCTGCTCACAGGGGGCGCCAGCACACACGTCATAATCTAAACACACAAACAAAACACATACAGGCAAAGGGATGCAGGTGCCTTAAATGTCTGCATATTTTTGAGGAATAGATCAATTTAAAGTTTTTTTTTATTGTGACAGTGACTATATATACAGTGCCAGTCAAAAGTTCAAAAGGACACACCTTCTCATTCAATGGTTCATTTATTTTATCCCTACACTGTAAATGATTACTAAAGTGATCCAGACAACGAAGGAAAGCATATGGAATCATGTAGTAACTTAACCCTTGTGTGGTGTTCATATTTTTGTTACTCGTTTACTTTGTTACTTGTATTTAATTCTGCAAAATTAAGCAATTTTACATTAAAATGCTTTACACATGCTTGCTTCACCTAAATTGCAAGCAATATAAACAGCTTACATGGTTAATATTTGCCCTTTACCTTTCTTATGTTACATTTCTTTCAAAAAGTGCTACTCTTTTTTTTTATTAGTTTTTTAATAAAATGTAAAAGAAAATGAATTAAACTCAAGATATGAGTAGAAAATTTGTTTAGTTTCAAATTTACAAATGAAGCAATGTTTATTAGCCCTTAGCCAAACATACTGTATGTAATATAAATGTGTGTGTGGGGGGGGGGATGTACAGTGTGTGTTTATCGAAAATGTGTTTTGATATATGTTTTTCACAAAAAATGAGCCAATGCCAATGAGTTTGAATTAGAAAAAATATTTTTTTAGTATCATTTGATGAAAAATGAAAACGGGTCCCACAGACCAGAACACCACACAAGGGTTAAAAGTGTTAAACAAACCAGAATACGGAGCATTTAGGTGCTCTTATCTGTGGAGCTGTTTTTAACTTGTGGTTTCCGAAGCTGGTAGCTCTGATCAACTTATCCTGTGCAACAGAGGCAACTCTTGCTCCTACTTTTCTAGGGCAACCTGATGAGAGCCAGTTTCATCACATCACAAAGTTTTTGATAGTCTTTTTGACTGCGCTTGAGGATACTTTTAAAGTTCTTGAATTTTTTTAATGGATATTTTTTTTATTTTAATTTCTTAAAGTAATTTTTTATTTACTTACCTGGGGAGTTCTTGCCATAATCTGGATTAGAACATTACTCAAAGAAAGTTATTCACTGTATGCCTGTAACTCTACCTCTTCACTACTTTACAACTGATGCTCTCAAACACATTAATTCCATATGTTTTTTCTTCATAGTTTGGATGACTTTAGTAATAATCTACAATGCAGAATATTTAAAAATAAAAAAATACAGAATTTAGGTGTGTTTAAACTTTTCAATGATACTATAAATAGTTTTGTACTGTGAGTTGTAAAATGCTAAAATGGTTACAAAAAGTTGATACTAGGGGTGTGCCATATCGTATCGTACACGATAATATCGTCAAATTTTTAAAAATATCGTGAACGATATTATATCCTAAAATATCGTGCCATATCACCCATCCCAATTCCCACTATGTATCTGCTAGAGACAGATTATATCTGTACAGTATCATTTATTTTACTTTAATCCTGGATATATGGAGATATATGGAGTGCATTAGTAGTATTATTAGTATCATGACATTCTGGATAATTGACTTCTGTTACAAATCTGATAAAATTCTTGTATTTTTTATATCTCGCTCTAACAGCGTGTGCAGTATTATATTGTATGTAATTTTTTTTATTATTATTTTCTTGCAGTGTATATTGTATTTTTTAAATAGTTTTTTTTTAAAGTGTTTTGTCATATCGACAAGAATATCGTTATCGCGAAAATACCATCAAATATCGTGATATTATTTTAGGGCCATATCGCCCACCCCTAGTTGATACTACCTGTCTTTACATTGCTTTACCTCAATTTACCTTTAGCCTTGTTAAGTCATGTGACCATAATCTGCAACTTCAATGTCTCTTTCGTTATGTTTATCGTGAAAACTTAAAATTTATTTATTTTTGTTACAATAATGATAAAATACGATTTATAATACAGCCCTAATCCCTAGTTTGGTGCTATGAGCAGCCAGGCCAGACGCTGGTCCAGCCTGTGTCTGTATATCTATATATCTGACTCTGGGAAAGAATGCGGACCCTCCTTCAGACCACAGCTCTGTGTTTCTCATCAGAGACGTCAGAGCAGGTGAGGACAGCGGTTCAGCCGGACGGAAAATAGCCATTAAACTGCCTCATACAGGAACATAAAACAAACCACTAATACACACACACCGTGTAAATTGTTCCTCGTGCGGGAAAGCTTGGCGCGGCCGCTGACAGTTATGAGCAAAATCGTGTTAGCGGTTTTAACTCCTGATCCAGAACCACCCATCTAAACGACAGTTCTGCTGCTTGTGTGTTAATTTTATGGATAAATTCCCAATGTAGAAATCCCACGCTAATCACAAGCACCCAGCGCTGTGTGTGTGTGTGTATTTGTGTGTGAGTATGTGTGTGTGTGTATGCAGAAGCTGCCAGCCTATTTTAGGTGTTCTGAAAAGGTTAAAGCAACATAAAGGAATCTGAGGGTTTTTTTTAATGGGCGATTTCGTTTAGGAAGCCTCAGGGACACAAGGAGACGCTTCCAAAATCAGAGGCATGCTTTCCAAACCAGCGAGTCAGTTCCTACCTTCTGGAATGCACTGGCCCAGGACAAACTTATAGCCCCCACAGCACTTCTTCCTAAAAAAAACACACACAGAAAAACAAAGAGAAGAAAATAAGAGGCCAATAGAGTCGTTTACTAATAAAACTCTACAGACGAAACGGTAACACTTTATAATAACTTCCATTAATATATTTTTAACTAATTATCAGTAGATGTGAACAAAGCAGCAGTTAATCAGAATTTAAATATTAACACCTGCTCACACATGACACTTATTTATCAGCATGGTTATTTATATTAAAAATGTTAGCAAATCATTAGCTCATCATATTTTGAACATTAATAAATTGCTAGTAAATACGCATTTTAAACACATGTTTATCATTTGCAGTTCATGTTGCCAATGCGTTCATTGGTATTTACAAATGTGATAGCAACTTTGTAGTTTCTAAAATGTGACAAATAACAGTTATTAATCATTAGTTGATGGTTTATTAATGAGTATATTAAAAATATTATTATAAAGTGTTGCCAAAGAAACACACCAGCCAGCAGAATTACAGTCACACAATTACACATAAAAGAGACGGGCAGTTCAATTCAGGATTATTTGTATGATGTTTTCTACAACATACAGCTCCAGGAAGAAGTTTGGACACACCTTCTCATTTAATTATTATTGTCCTACATTGTAAATTAACACTGAAATGATCCAGACTGTGAGGGAACACATAACTTGCAGTTTCTGAGGCTGGTAACTCTCATGAACTTTTCCTGTGCAAAAGAGGTAACTCTTGCTCTTCATTTCCTGAGGCGGTCCTGATGAGTGCCAGTTTCACCATACCGCTATTGAGGGTCTTTGAGGGTGACTGCACTTGAAGATACTATTAAAGTTCTTGATTTTTTTCTTATTTACTGACCTTCATTTTTCATTCATATTTTTGTTTTTCTTTACTTAGTTGAGTAGTTCTTGCTTCTCATAATCTGGATTAGAACATTACTCTATATATAGAGCTGTTATTCACTGTATACCTGTAACTCTACCTCTTCACTACTTTACTTTAACTGATGCTCTCAAACACTTTATTAAGAGGCAAGAAATTCAAGCAATTAACTCTTGACGAGTACAGCACAGCTGTTAACTGAAAGCCTGAATTCCAGGTGACTCTACTTCATAAAACTGACTGAGAAAATGAAGCCAAGATGATGCTTTGTAGAATTTAAATATAAAACATATTCTGGATGGTTTAACACTTTTTGTTTAGTAATTAATTCTATATATTTTTCTTAATAGTTTGGATTACTCAATTAGTATTAATCTACAAAATTAAAAAAAAATAATTTTATAATAAGTATTTCTGTAAATAACATTAGTTATTTAATTTACTATCTATTCTCTCCTCTCCTTGTCCTCCTTATTATACATCACTCTCTTTTTGCATTTCCAATATATATGCTTTGGGTAAAACTTTACAATAAGGGTGCATTAGTTATTACTAATTACCACAGAAAGTATCAACAAATTATTAATTACCAATAGTTAATACTAATAATGTTATTAACCTTTTCATGCATGGTGGTCACTATAGTGGACAACTGTTAATAGTGTACCACTATTGATGCATGACAGTGTTTTAAGAGGAAGAAATAACTGATAATAAATAATGTAACGTCTATTGGCAAGTTCTTGCGCCAAAATGTTGATATAAATGTATTTAAAATCATGATTTTTCCATTAATTCCTTTCCATCTTCCATTCATTGATTTTTTTCTATTCGTGCAATATGCATTACTTGTAACTAAACACTCAAAAATATGATTTCCTAAGTTCATATAAGTTCATAAAAAAATCATGTTGATTCATGTTGTCATAATTCATGCATGAAAGAGTTAATCATTACGATATGTTTTAACTAATATTTCAATTCATTTTTATTCTCAACATTCATAATCAGTACAATTTAGGAATGTTTAATAAAGTCCTAAAACGTATCAATCAATAGTTAATAAAGGCATTTATTAATACTGTGGTAAGTCACTGTTATTTGTGACCCTTATTGTAAAGTGTTACCATGCTTTGTTTCAAATTAAAAGTCCTCTGCAGAGTTTTGTAACTTTAATTTAATTTTTAAATTTAATTCATCCTGAAGTTCTGGAAGCAGTGGCTGGAATCCATTAATATATGAGGCAGAAACACCGATGTTGTAGTGCTGCTTCTTCACTCCACAAACCCTGAATGCTCCGTCTATCTATCATTCCTGTATCAGAACAGGCAGGAGAAATAGTGTGTGTGTGTTTTTTCTGGCCTTCACCTCCCCTGCAGCTCCCTGAAGACATCCTCCTGGGTCCACTTTTCCTTCCACATGAAACACGAAGGAGTGCATGACCAGGTCTGACCCATTTCCACGCAACGCAGCCCTGATCCAGAGTTTCATAACACTCCTCTAATGCTTTAACAAGAGTATAAGTTATAAAACACATTTCGCAGAGTATTACTCATCGGCTCCAAGCGGAGAACTCCTTATTCTGTGAGGAGAAATAATCTGAATTTCATTTATAATGGATATTATTAGAGATACTTTTTTATTATGAAATGCTGTTTTCAGGAGAATCTCTCGCTATCTTTAAGAAACTCCTGAAGACAGAGCTCTTCAAAGAGCACTTACTCTCCTAACACCTCTAACTAACTACCTTCCACTACCAGATCAGGAGAATCTCTCGCTATCTTTAAGAAACTCCTGAAGACAGAGCTCTTTAAAGAGCCCTTACTCTCCTAACACCTCTAACAAACTAACTAATTCTAACCTCCTCTCCTTCTTCCTCTTCTCTACTCCTCTATCCCATTATTTCCCTCTGACCTGCTTAAGGCCCTATCTATAGATGCTTTATTTTTAACTTCTATTATTTTTGTACTTAACCTCTTCTATTATTTGCACTTCAATATTGTAAGTCGCTTTGGACAAAAGCGTCTGCCAAATGTAATGTAATGTAATGTAATGTAATGTAAACTGTCTGTCAAAAGTATTGGCTAGTCTTTCAGCCTATAAACCTAAAACATCCCTCTGGTCATACGTTCATAGATCACCTGTTCAAATGCTGCTTTCATGGCATGTTGTAAATATTATATTTATGAGATAAGTGCACACAAACACCACCGCAAGCTTGTATAGCAGCTTATAACAGGTAATGTTATAAGAATGTTTAGCAACATTTTTAAAAGGTTCCACAAAAAAGAAACCTCTAAAGATAGGGCTGAACGATTCAATGTTTTTTAATTGAAATCACGACTTAAATGGACGCAATTTGAATTAGCAAATAGCCTGGAAGTGTGTGTGTGTGTGTGTGTGGGAAGACGCAGCCTGCTCTTCCGGAGATGCGTCATAACGTTGCGGCACGTGTGCCATGACATCACCACGTTTGTAGTCCGTAGAGTGCTGGGGACTGTAGTCTTTCGGCTCATAGTCATTTAAATGCTCAGTGGAAATAACAGGGGGCGCAGAATGAGCCGTGGCCGGCGTGACAATGTCTAATATTTATATATTTAATATTTATTTTTCATCAATTAGTTCTGTCCAATAAATAAATAAATAAATAAATCGTTTTTTTTTTTTTCGTTGAAATTTAAAAATAAAACAGACAACTGCATTTAATCTGAGAACCCTGTTAACCACTAATACAGGTTTAATTGATTAAAAATAATCAAAAATAATCACATGTTTAAAACAAAACAACAAAAGAATCGGGGGGCCCGAAATAAACAAAACTTAAATTCTTCGAAAAAAAAAAAAAAACATTTTATTTATTAAGACTGTATTCTACACATATTTCTTTCCTGAAAAAAACTCTATTTAAGTGGGTAAAGCTCTAACGTTTATTTACAGTAATCTTAGATTTTCTATATTTTAACTAAAACGGCCAAAAATAGAATAGAGAAACATGGTAATTTTTTTTACTTTTGAAAAGTTAGACAAGAGGACCAATGAACTTTTAATAGCAATAACAGATTGTAACAAACATCTTTGCCAATCTGGTCTGCCTGCAGGAGTTTCTGAATAAATCAACCCCAACTGGACACGTCTCAACGTTTTTTTTTTTGGCAGGGCACCGTTCGAGGAACCTGATCAAAACTTGGAGTTTTAAAGGACCTGAACATAATCCAGCCTTCAGTCTGTTTCACCACAACTCAATCTGCACAGTCAGAGCGAAACAGCAGCTAAAGCCAGCCCACTAACACAGCACACACTCTCAACATCTCTTTACACACTCTCAAAATAAAGGTCTGAAAGCAACATTATGTAGAGTCAATACCGGTTAATACACTCCGGTTGCTGAGTATAATATGGCAATCTGCCCAAGCATTATGTGCTAACACTCTGGTCGCCATGTATTATTCGGCACTCAGCCCAAGCTTCATGTGCTAATACTCCGGTTGCCAAGTATAATACACCAATCTGACCAAGCTTCATGTGCTAATACTCCGGTTGCCATGTATAATACAGCAATCTGCCCAAGCTTCATGTGCTAACACTGCGGTTGCTGAGTGTAATATGGCAATCTCCCCAAGCTTTATGTGCTAACACTCCAGTTGCCATTTATAAAAAGGCAATCTGTCCAAGCTTTATGTTCTAATACTCTGGTTGCCATGTATAATACAGCAATCTGCCCCAGCTTCATGTGCTAACACTACGGTTGCTGAGTATAATATGGCAATCAGCCCAAGCTTCATGCTCTAACACTCTGGTTGCTTAGTATAATTCTGCACTTAGCCCGAATTCATGTGCCAACACTCCGGTTGCTGAGTATAATATGGCAATCTGCCCAAGCTTCATGTGCTAACACTCCGGTTGCTGAGTATAATATGGCAATCAGCCCAAGCTTCATGAGCCAACACTCTGGTTGCCATGTATAATACGGCAATCTGCCCAAGCTTCATGTGCTAACACTCCGGTTGCTGAGTATAATATGCCACTCAGCATGGTGGTGGGGGTGCGCGCATTTCTTTCTCAGTTGTTCAACGGGGGGGAGTGCGCAATTCTTCTTCAGTTGCTCACCGACGTCTGAAACTCCACCCTCTTACTAGGTCTGCCTAACAACAGAGCGATCTATATTCTTATTGGCTCAACGAGAGTACCATGTGAGAAATACCATGTGTGGCGTGTGTATCAAAGTGTGAGACTTGAGAACACAGGCAATCTGCACAAGCTCCATGTGCGAAGACTCCGGTTGCCGAGTATAATATGGCAATCTGCCTGAGTTTCATGTTCTAACACTCTGGTTGCTATTTATAATAAGGCAATCTGCCTGAGTTTCATGTTCTAACACTCTGGTTGCTATTTATAATAAGGCAATCTGCCTGAGTTTCATGTTCTAACACTCCGGTTGCTGAGTATAATATGGCACTCAGCCCAAGTCTGATGATTTAAAAGACTATCTGTGATTTTACCTTACAGTAACAACTTTAGAATCATGTTGATGCTCCTCTAAAATTGAAATTAGCATTGATAACATTGCTACTCGGCACACTAAGTGCACTTTGTAACTTTGAAAAAGTTGACTACAATATTTACGATACTGCTACAAGAACTTGAAGCCTGTTCATCATAGTGTAACATTGTGGAACCTTCATACCAAGTTCCTGTTTTATTGCCAGTTATGCTAATGTATAAACAGCTCTAGTAACTCCATAACTCTCGTCTATTTCTACTCTTTCCTTTGGTCTTTAATTTCTCTCCTTCAAATGGCTAGACATTAGTTTAATCCAAAGATAGCTATATCTCCTCCACATATTTTCTTTCACCTCCACATTACAGTCAGTATGTCATTTTTGTGTTCTTCTATAGACAATATAAGTTGTTTTTCCTCTGTCTTTATGCTCAGTTGTTCGGTCTTCAACCCTAAAACCAGAACTCTTCAATCCACATGTGGCCCAGCAAAACTAAAAAAATCCTGCCTGGGTTTTCCTGTTTTATATACACAGCTTTTATTATGTTTAGAGCGAGTTTAGAGCAACTCTCAGTCCAATTTATTTGAGTTTTCGGTCAGAAGCAAAGCGTAAATGCTGTTTCCAAGAGCTCTCTCACAGTTGTGAGAGTCTATACACAGTATATCTTCTGCACATTTTTTTTTGCTCAATACCGAAGGGCTACACGTTCAGAGATGTTGTGTTAGAACACAGTGAGGATCATTCCAGAGGTTTGGCTTTAAAAGCAATAAAAGCAGAGGGACCTGCGCTGTGTGATGCTTTCAGCTCAACATGGTTTCAACTGCAGCTGCTTAGGTAGGTGGTCTAATTCACAGGGGAAAATATTATGGGCTTGTTTGATGTGCGCTGAAATTCCTCTATGCTCCACACACACACACACACACATGCCTGCATGCTCACACAGGGTAGAGGTGGGCTTGTTTTATGTCCTTATGGATGTCTCTATTAGTTTATGGGTTGAATGTAATAGAAGTTAATTATAGAGCTAATCCCTGTAAGTTATGTTATAAGGAAATGAAGTCTTCAAAATATATAAATATATAGTAAAATAGCTTTTATACTGAAGCTGAAGTTTATTTACATATAAACATATCCTATTCACACACACACACTACCACAAAGAAATCCCAATCTTACACTTGCGATGCTCACTGCTACCTTACACCCCACCAGCAGTCCATTTTCACACAGTTACCTGTGTTTTTTAAATAGCAATAGCATGTTGGCAGCTATACAAAGTTTTACATCAACAATAAACAGAGTACTAAATAAAATAACATTGATTTTCCCGTAAATTACCTGCTCAGACACTTTTACAGTGTGAAAGAGAAGGCCAGTTTCCTTTGATGAAAAGCACTACGCCGTTAAAATAGCGATCCAATGCAGCCTCCATGCAGTTAATGCAGCATTCTTTGCTTCTGTGGGACATGGCAAAAGTCATGGGCCATTCTACTAGAATTCTAGTACTGTCTAAGGATTTCTGGTATGTCCATGTTGTAAAGAAACCTTTAGGAACCCCTAAGAGTAGGGCTGGGTAATTTGGTTAAAATACTGCATCAAGATATTTAAATAAATGTCACTTTTTTAATAAAAGCTAAATTGATACAATTATTTATTTACATTAGTGCACAATGAAGAAATGTACAATATACAATAACAAATATACAGGGGTTGGACAATGAAACTGAAACACCTGGTTTTAGAGCACAATAATTAATTGGGGTGACGGACAGTTCTGGTGGAAACAGGAGAGTTGAGGTGCACATTGAATTCTGCCGTGATTTGAGCAGCCGTGGTTTTTTATGTTTTTTGGATACAATCCAGGTTAGCACCCGAACATCCGAACATTTCAGACAGCTTCCTCTTACTGCATCCACAGTTAATCCTGTTGGATGTGGTTGGTCCTTCTTGGTGGTTTGCTGACATTACCCTGGATACCGTGGCTCTTGATGCATCACAAAGACTTGCTGTCATGGTCATAGATGCTCCAGAAAGACGAGCACCAACAATTTGTCCTCTTTTGAACTCTGGTATGTCACCCATAATGTTGTGTGCATTGCAATATTTTGAGCAGAACTGTGCTCTTACCCTGCTAATTGAACCTTCACACTCTGCTCTTACTGGTGCAATGTGCAATTAATGAAGATTGGCCACCAGGCTGCTCCAATTTAGCCATGAAACATCCCACACTAAAATGACAGGTGTTTCAGTTTCATTGTCCAACCCCTTTATCTCGATACGATAAAATATCCCCATATTGCCCAGCTCTACTTCAGAGCGTACACACAAGGAAAAATGCCAAAATAAAGCAGCTTGAGGAAATTAAAGCTCACTAATCATTTATTAATGGCCTGCGCTGAGGCACAGCCCGCAGTTCCAAGCCATCAAATAAATCAGTAAAGCAGGTGGGACTCACGTTTAATTACAAACACTTTACATCCTTCAAACGAGAGCATCTGCGAACCCTAATGAGTAACAAATGCATGCATTTAACAGGGGAAGACCTAATTAAAAACTGCCATACAGCGTCATTAAACTGCTGAAATCAATCATTGACCAGTGACTGGTGCGATTTATCACTTAAAAAGGGCATTACAGAACAATACGCCTCAATTTAATATATTTAATACATAGGTTTAAGAATGACATCAGGTCTTGTTTCATATTCAACCAGTGTGTATTCCTGGCACTGGTGCTCTCCTGCTCTGACTGGATCACACACCTCAAGGTCAAAATGCTTATTCAGGACTGTTCTGTTCTGTGATGGTATTCATTAGAGGATCAGAGCGAGGAAATCATTCCAGATCAGCACTTTCACCATGAGAACGCAGTGATATCTGGGATGACCTCTGAGTTTTCACGTCTCAGCACGGTGTTCTCACACTCAGGCTTCTCTCAGACGCTTAACAGAACCTGCGGACAGAAGTCTGTGAGAGCGGAGACTAAAGAACAGACTAAAACCGGGCTTTATGTTTGACTGAAAACCATAAAAATCATGTGAAATTCATGAGATAGATAGATAGATAGATAGATAGATAGATAGATAGATAGATAGATAGATAGATAGATAGATAGATAGATAGATAGATAATATTAATTATTTCATTATTTAATGACCATTAGCAACATCTACTGCACTGCTCTGTTTACAGATAGATCCTTACCTTGTATAGAAAGGTTTTTATATCCTTAGATAGATAGATAGATAGATAGATAGATAGATAGATAGATAGATAGATAGATAGATAGATAGATAGATAGATAGATAGATAGATAGATAGATAGATAGTGTCACATCTTGGCCTCGTCTCGTGTCTCTGTGTGTCTTCCCCACGTGACCTGTGCTCCCCTGTGTCTCCCGTCTCAGTACTTTTCCACCTGTTTCTCATTTGTAGCTCCGCCCCTTCTGTTGCTTCACCGTGTTTCATAGCCCTAGTTCTTGCTCTGTGTTTACCTCTGTTTATCTCTTGTGTATATTTCTAGTTTCCTATTTATTTACATTGTTTTCTCCCTTGCCCTGCTTAGTTTAGTTCTCCTTGTCTAGTTTAGTTTCTTGTTTAGCTCCATGTTCCCTAGCTCCCTGTATATAACCTTAGTCATTTGTTTCTCGTTTATTTCTTGTTTTCACGTTTATAGTTTATTTCCCTTATATATATATATTCCCTGTTTGTTTATTATTATCATCGCTCATTTGCTATTGGTTATTTGTGTATCTTTGTTTCATGTTACTTGTTCCTTGTTTTCTTGTTATTTATTAAATTATTATTTATTTTCACCCTACCTGCAATTGTGTCCGCCTCCTCGTCTCCCTGCCTGGGTATTCGTGACAGACAGACAGACAGACAGACAGACAGACAGATAGATAGATAGATAGATACTTTATTTATCCTGAAGGAAATTTAGGAATACCAGTAATGTAGATAACAGTATGTAGCAGATAGATGTACAAAATTTATCAGGAATTGCCACCTCAGGGGATGGGGTTTGGGAACACCCATAACTGTATAAGTTGTATCTTGTTGTGAGTGAGGTTGAAGACTGCCAGATTTGGGGAACACCTATTTGCCTCTTCCAGTCCAAAAGCTTTGAATATGGATCCTGTCGTTTGTTCTGCCACTAAAGAATGTAACTGCCCAGATAGCATGAAGAATCAGCCTGACCTTGATTGATGTATGTATCTATCTATCTATCTATCTATCTATCTATCTATCTATCTATCTATCTATCTATCTATCTATCTATCTATCTATCTATCTATCTATCTATCTATCTATCTATCTATCTATCTATCTATCTATCTATATAAATACCCACTGATTTACTCATAATCTGTCTTTATCTGGTTCATTCTGAACTCACCGGTGTTCTCTGGTACAGCACAGACAACAGCACAAAGAATTTGTTCGATTAAACAAATCTTTTGAACAAATCTTTTTAGTGAACCGATTCTCATAATTCAGTTCATCTAAAAGAGCTGCTGTGCCCATCACTACTAGTTAGCTTCTGTAAAGAATTAACCAACTCTAAAAAGTGGGTTTTGTAGTCCTTGTCGAACTGTTAGAACTACATACAGGTCTGAAAGCAGGTTGCAGTTCTCGAAAGAGGCGCAGTTCTCGCGAGCGTTGGTCACGGCCGCCTAGGAAAACTCAGAGGAGCTCCGGCACAGAAACTAAAGCACCGCTATTCCTCCTCTTACACCTCAATGCAGCGCTGCAGTGAGTTTCAAGCTGTAATTTTACTTCTTAAAAAAGTTCAATAATCAAGGAAATCCTACCTAGTGTGCCTTTAAATGATGCTCTATTTTTTTAAAAAGTGCACTATTTTGGTCATTCCTAATGGCTACTCATTTTACTACTTTTTCATTATATGGCACTAATTTTGGATATGTTTAAAACACACCTTTTACACTATTTAGCACACTACTAGTATCTCAATTACTACATAGAGCATAATTTTGACTATATGTGAAGCTATGTGTTAGTCACTTTACAGGTCAACAATGTGGCCTTTATCTGAACCATTCCCTGTTCATTTTATAGTGCACTATTTAGTTTATTTTCATTATTATTTATTTATTATTGTTCAGAGCTTTAACCATTTTGTTTCTGCCTATGTTCTATTATTTGTCTAAAACATTCCCTCTACTATTTAGAGCACAGTTTACAATCATAGTGCATTCATTTATGCACGCACAAGCCATGTGCCTTTACGATATAAATGTATAGTGCACTTTTTTGGTCATATCTGAGTCCACGTTCTATTCACTGTATAGTGCACTATTTTGGTTATATCTGAGCCTATGCTCTATTCACTGTATAGTGCACTATTTTGGTTATATCTGAGCCCATGTTCTATTCACTGTATAGTGCACTATTTTGGTTATATCTGAGCCTATGCTCTATTCACTGTATAGTGCACTATTTTGGTTATATCTGAGCCTATGCTCTATTCACTGTATAGTGCACTATTTTGGTTATATCTGAGCCCATGTTCTATTCACTGTATAGTGCACTATTTTGGTTATATCTGAGCCCATGCTCTATTCACTGTATAGTGCACTATTTTGGTTATATCTGAGCCCATGCTTTATTCACTGTATAGTGCACTATTTTGGTTATATCTGAGCCCATGCTCTATTCACTGTATAGTGCACTATTTTGGTTATATGTGAATCAGTGGGATGTGCAAACCTGTGTAGTATTGCAACACAAAATGTGCTTATTTTAATAGAACTCTAATAGTTATTGGGAGATGTATTTCTCAGTGAATGGAACAGTAATCAGGACACCATTCTGAAAACAGTGCATGTCTGAGCTGAGTCAGTAAAAGCATGTGATTTAGAGGCTGAGAGGGTCCTGGGTGGGGGGTAAACTGGGTACAGAACAGGGAAGCATAAGCGTAAAAAGTCATAAAGAAGCCCACAGAGACTCTAGAGTTCCAACTCTATACGCTACTGAGAGAGAGAGAGAGAGAGAGAGAGAGAGAGAGAGAGAGAGGGGGAGGAATGAAAGAGTGGAGAAACAGAAGTGTGGAAGTGTGGGGTGATGACGGCTGTGTGGGAGAGTGTGTGTGAGCGTTTGAGTACGGATGTGAGTGTGCACTGTAAGCCCAGATAAGTTGAATTTACTTAAAAAAAATTGAGGAAACTGATTGCCTTAAAAAAGTTAAGTAATGGGGACTGAAAACTTGAGTTAGCATAACTTAGAACATCAAGTTATTACAACTAAAGGGGAAGTTGATTTAACTTTCAAATTTTTTTATACTGTAAGACCGGAGAAGTTGAGTTTATTTAACTTTTTTAAGGAAGCCAGTTTGCTCAATTCTTTTTAAATAATGAGGAATAAAAACTTGAGTTAGCATAAATTAAAACATCCAGTTGTTACAACTAAAGGGGAAGTTGATTTATTTCTAAGGTAGCCCAGGGGGAATCACTACACACTGATGGTGAGTGTCTGTCAGAAACTGTTGGACACACCCAGTATGCAAATAGACTGTGACAGAAGCCAATGGAAAATAAGCTGCCAATGTCAACAGACCAAACTCAGTAATTTTATGAAGTTGGTTCAACTCAAAGACCTCAGTTTGAATAGTTTAGTATATGTGCCCACAAATGTTCAACTAACTCAAAATAGAGTATTGATTAGAAATATCCAATTTTTTAATGTAAAACAGCCTTAAATCTGTTTAAATATGAGTTCAAACAATGACAGTTATTTGTATTTTTGGTACCACTTTAAAATATGACTACCTTTATAAAGGGGTTATAAATGGTTTACAGTGAGTTTATTAATGGTTACTAAATAGGTTGTAAACACCTTAAGTCATTTAATCATTAATAATCAGTTATAACACATACGTAGAAAGGGCAACAATATAGATGGCTGTGTAATATAGTTCACTATTTGACAAACAACAGGTCATTGTTGCCCTTTCTACTTTCTATGTGTTATAACTGATTATTAATGATTTTAAGGCATTTACAACCTAATTAGTAACCATTAATAGCATTAACTCATTGTAAACCATTTATAAACGCTTTATAAAGGTAGTCTTATTTTAAAGTGGTACCAAAAATACAAATAACTGTCAATCAAATGATTTAAGTCTGTTTTACATAAAATTGGTCATTTCTAAACAATACTCAACTATTTTGAGTTAGTTGTTTAGTTAACATTTGTGGGCACATATTATACATTCAAACAGAGATCTTAATCATTATTATTAATGATTTTTAAGGCGTTTACAACCTAATTAGTAACCATTTATAAACTAATTGTAAACCATTTATAAATGCTTTATAAAGGTAGTCTTATTTTAAAGTGGTACCGTATTTTTTATGTAAAGTTATAATTTTTGAGGTATAAAAGTGTGTGTCTGACAGCACTGTCATGCAAATAAAGGAAAATTATAGCAGGGTCTCATTTTACATAATCAGTAAAGCATGCCTGTAAGAAAATGTGTTATTTGCATCACAATAAATCTGGAATTAAATTTATGATTCTGGTTCTGTGTGGCCTGAAATTTAGACCTGAAGAAGTGCAGTCAGTACTGAGAGAGACCAGCACTGGAACCAGATACTGAGGAACACACACACACACACACACATGCGCAGTGGCCTGGGACACCTCCGAGCCTCTAACAGCCTGCTGAAAACACATAAATATGGACAGCATGATGGATACCCTACAGACAGGCACAGCGGAGTGTGAGCTGAGAGACCACAATAAATCTGAACAGTAGAATAGGAGGTCACACATAAACACTCAACAAATCACACCCACACCCACTCTTTCTCTCTCTCTTTCTGTCTTTTCTTCTCTTTTTCTCTCTTTTTTTCTCTGTCTTTCTTATGTTCTTACACCCCACATTCACTTATAAAACAGCACAGAAGTATTAATTTACACTGACACATCAAACATCATGGAATAGCAGCATTGCAACCCCATTGGATACAGTATTAACAATTTAGCAACACCATAGCAACCACATATGATACCACAGTAACCAGTGGGAGCTGCTTTAGCTGTGCAAACCTTGTGTTTCCATCAGGAAATGCTTTATTTCTAGTTGTTATATTTATAAGTGTAACAAAAGAATAGCTGTTAAGCATGGGGGTGGTAGTATCATGGTTTATCATTGGTTCTGCTTTGTTGCCTTAAATTGAGGACAGTTTGGCACAAGTGATGGGCCTGTAAATTCTGGATTGCGCCAGACTATTAGAAGACTATTTTGCATTTAGGGTTTTAAAATCATATATTGAAATATGAAAGCTTTACTGTAAGCAGAGCATGCAGCAAGACAATGACCCAAAATACGAAAAACAAGTCTATACAGAAATTTTGGAGTGCCAAAGTCATCAAGAAATTGTGCACAAATGTCAAAAATGTCTTCAGGTGCAAGCTCTGCATTTTTTGAGCATTTCTGCTTGTTTTGCTGGGTATTAAGTGTTGGTTAGCTAGCCAGCAGGACTGTGGTTAGGTTAGCGTAGCTTGCTTCAGCTCAGCATAAACTTAACTTATCCTAGCCTGGCTGGTTAGCGTTCTGGCTGTCAGATGGCATTAGCCAAGTGATTTTTTCCCCCTTTTTTCCACAAAAGGCGCTAGCCTGTGCTAGGCTAACACTGCTGTTGGTGTCGGTAGAGGTGATGATTCAAAACTTTCCTGTGTATATACGCCGTTACTCGGCAACGCTTCGGCGGAGTGATACAAGTTTAGTGTGAGAAGGCCGTGATGTTATCACGAATATCATCACGGCTAGAACACTCTAGCAATTCTCAACCAATCAGATTGTGAGGTCGGAACTAACTGTTGTATAATATGTCAATATGGCTTAAATTTAGACTGCAAATTGAGTATGTTTTTAACACAGAAATAAGGGTCTTACATATTAAAACTGTCATTTTTTTTTATTTACAACAGTGCTTTCTGCAAAGTGCTCCCCAACCTACACTCTCCCAGCTGTGTTGCCTGTACTTATAGAAGTACTGATCAAACACACAGGATCTAATCCACCCCCATCTAAACACACAAATACACCCAGAACACATAAAATATTTTAAAAGATGATATAAAATGTAGTGATTCTCTGTGCTGCCTGTATTCTGATCTATAATTCTCTCACAGTTCTGGAGGCGGATGTGGGAATTCCACTAAAATGAATGAAATACAGCTACTCTAACTGAACTGCTCTCGAAAGGATGAATCACGCAATGCCGGAGGAGCCAGATACGCACCAGATACCATAAACATACAGATTCTGGACGTGTTCGACTGCAGTTCATCAGCTATTCCTCTTCTCTCTGGGTGACTTTTTGCTTATGTCAGTTAAGACGCATTATAAGCAAATGCGAGTCAGTTTGATTGCTTGTGTAGAGTGTAGATCACAGGCAATCTCCTGATCCTAAGTTATGTGCAGGCATTTACGGGCCAATAAACTGAAACTGAAGCAGGCAAGTAACCTGCAGCTACGGCTCTGCAAGGTCGCGTCTATTTTAAAGGCATAAAATTTTATAGCTGTGTGCAATCACTATACATTGCAGCACGCCCTGCAGGTTACTGCTAACGACTATGAAATGTTGTACATGACAGATGACTATTGATTTAAAAATAATAGATTTCTAAAGACCTTTTTTTATGTGAGCATCATGGTGGCGCCACTGGTAGTACATGTGTAACACAGCTTTAAGGACCTGGGGTTGTGGTGTGAGTTTGGTGTGTCTGTTTGGGTTTCCTATGGCAGAGTATCTGCAGGTATGTGGACAATTAATTTTTAAATTAATTTTAATTTGAAGATTTTTTAATACCAGTCAGAAAGATCACAGAGACCAAAAGTCACTTGAGTCATTTCCAAGCCATATACTTTACCACACCCGTGAGCCTAGATTTTGGCCTAAATGCTGAGCTTACATCCAGGTTGCTGAGTATAAAATCAGGGAATAAATGAATAATAAATAAAAATAAAAAATAATGGTGAATAAGCCCGAGCTTTTTGTGCCATCACCTCAGTTGTGTAACGCCAGACAGAGTGGAGCAACGCTAGCCGAGTCAAATGAACAGACTGGTTTATTAACAGGCTGATAACCAGATTTTACAGATATTAGAGCCAAACAAACAATAATCTCACCAAATACCAGAGCCGTAGTAGTATAAACAGTCCGTGTTCGAAACCAAAAGACAGTCCAACCAAGCATTAAATCCAAGAGGGGCAAAACAATAGACATAAACCGATAAACCAGAAAAGAGGGTCAAAACGAGAAGGCACTAGAAAAATACGTGAAAAGAACGCTTAGCATGCAACAAAAGTCGACAATACCCCACGAAGATAGAATACATAATGCAGCCTTAAATACAAAACACATGATGAGCAAAACCCAGAACTTCCTCAGAACACAGGTGAATCTGAGCGTCGGAGCGTAACGTGATTGGGCGAAGGAGAGGAGTCTGGGAAATGGAGTCCGGTTGTGTGGAAGGAGAGTTGGGCTGCGTAACAAGTTGCTGAGTATAATATAGGAACCATCCCGTACTGCTTGTGAAATGACCATGGTCACTGAGTGTAATATGAGAAACTGGACCAAGCCGCATATGCCAACGCTCCGGCTGCTGAGTATAATATGAGAATCAGCCCAAGGTACTTGCAACAACATCCTGGTTGCTGAGTACAATACAGAAATTGGCCCTTGCTGCTTTTGCCAATTCTTCAGTTGTTTTTCTAATGCCAAATCTCAGCCAATGCTGCCATTCATCCGCCTAACTAACTTTTGCAATAAAAAAATGGCAAGAAGTAAAAAAAAAACACCAATATTACATTTACAGACTTTACAATAAGCTTGTGATTCCCATTTTTCTAAAAAAAAAAAACTAACAAAATAAATACAAACTAACAATTCTTTTGCAACTTTTCCTACAATCAAAAATTGAGTCCCATGCAAAGTAAGGGTTATTCGAACTTACCTACCGTTCCATCTCCACTGGCTAAAATCAGGCAATGGTAAAGGTAAAGGATCAGTAAAGCTATATTGTATTTAGATTTTATTTTATTTGGAAACTAAGAAATGCACTGCATAAAATAAAAACATTTTTAAGATTATTAAGGTCTTTTATTTTGAGCTAAATACATTGAACACCTTTCAAGACTTTTAAGGCTCTATGGAGACCATGTCTAGGTACTCTTTTTTATCCTACTTTCAAAAAAACACACAGTAGGTAAACTGGAGATGCTAAATTGCTCCTAGGTGTTAGTTAATTCCTGTGCGTAGCGCCCTGTGATGGACGGGTACCCTATGGAGAGGCCCTGGGCCCATACCAGTCACGAAGAAGTGGATACAAAAGTGTATAGAGGGATTTGCCAATCAATCTATATAATCTTTATCTGTCAGAAATAAAAAAATAATACTACAGTAATACTGGTCTCAAACCAGCCTCCATATTTTATGGCACGAATACCACAAGATGTTGTAAACACTTAAAATGTGACATGAAAAAATGTTGGGCTCTCCCTGTATCAGAGCAGTTACAGACTGCCAGACTGATCCAGCACAGAGGTCTCTTACACACACATACACACAGCATGACCTCACACACAAATACACACACACACACACCAGCCCACAAAATATAACACAAACACAAAGAAACACAGGCACACTGCTCTTCGCTGTAGAGACTCTTCATTTGTAAATTGGTTATGGTTTGGGTTGATGTTGTTTTGCGACAAAACTGTTCATTTTGGTTTAAAACCCTCAGATTCTTCACAGCAGGATTAGCCAGCAGACTTTGTTTGAGGGAGGGATCTGCAGTCAGCAAGTCAGCAGATGAAGGACTTAGGCACATACTAACATTAACATGTGGTAAACGCTCAGTGTATACAGTACATGGGGCGTGGGCAGCAACAGCTTATTTACATAAAAGTGGCAGAGCCCTTAAATGGCTCATTCTGTGAGTTACTGAAACTGGCAACAATAGTGAAAAGAACTTCATGACCATGTTTTGTATATCCCAGACCTATTCTAACTTGTGTAAAAACAGATATAACATGCCCCCGTTAAAGTTGTGAGTTGCAACATGAACAGGAGCTGCTGATTTAAGTGTTGAATGTTGAAGGTGTAATGTTTTGGGAATACAGAAGGGGGCTGTGGCTCCAGATGTGGGGGCCGACTCTAGAGATTTAACACTGCTGAAACAAATTAGCCAAGGTCAAATCGCTCAAAGACAAAATAACCTTCTGACTAACCAAATCCATACTAAAGAGAAAGAGAGAGAGAGAGAGAGAGAGAGAGAGAGAAAGAGACTTCTGGAGATTTTGTTGGAGCTTCAGTAGGAGCTCCAGATGTATCAGAGACATTGAGCGCTGGCTTTAATAAACTCATCATCAGCTCTGAATATGAAACACTTTCATATGTTCCAACTATTTCAGCTCCTCCGTCAAAACCAATTCATTCACTGCTCCAGCAGTTTATTGGAGAGCTGATGCAGAACCAGTATGAACTGAATCAGTGGATTCTGATTGTGAAAATATATTGCAAAATAAAAGCTCTCTATTGTGACTGGCCTAGTTTCATTTTTTGTAAAATTCATTATGTTATTTAATTTCCTAGCGAACAAATCATGTGGACAAACTAGTAAATTACTGTGTGTGAAAATTATTATATTAGTATATAGTATATAAAGTCTTCAAAAATCAGTGACCCAGAACACATTACTGTGATATCATCAGTATCACGGGCAAATTATCATCATAATATCACATCATGAGTTCAGACCTGTTAATAAAGAAATAAAATAAGCAAATAATTAATAATACTAATATTATTGTTAATTCCTGCCATCAATATCTAACCACTGTACCAAACTCAGCAACTACTGCCTATAAAGAATGCACCAAATGGAATAGCAGGAAAAGAGATATATTACTAATAATTAAAATGTACAAAACTTACAAAATAAAAGTATAAATAAAAATACAACCACAAAATATAACTAACAAGAAAGTGAAAGTATTCTTCAGAATTAACAAGGCAAAAAAAAATATATAATATAATATTAGTAAAATATATGGGTAACACTTTAGGCAAAAATGTAACTAATGTCTAAATTAACATTATTATTATTTAACTTTACTTGCACTTAATTATCAGTTAAGCCACTGTGGGATTCCATTCCTCTGTGTATGTAAAACATTATGAAGCCTATCAAAATGTGTAAATTTATATTATGTACTTATATACATTACACTGGTCAGCCATAACATTATACTCATCTTCTTGTTTCTGATTTTCTATTAATATATTAAATAGCCTATTAAATAGCCTATTAAATAATAGCATTTATTAGGGATCATAACATACTTTAAAAGTACCAAGTGCAACAAGAAAACAAATATTCTGTATAAAAGAAAATAATCGTTTTATAATTGCATAAGCTACATGATGCATAAAAAATGTCTTAACTAGTGTTAATTAATAATTCATTTAAACATTCTGTCATTAATTATTGTAAAGTAAAATTCTGAGAAATGCTGTTAGTAAGTCCTCGCTCTGCGTTTCCTGTAGTCACACTGTGACTCTAGTCAGGTTTGATTAGTTAGTATGAAGCACCTGTGAGTCTCTTTTCACACTTTACTGCACTCCTCATACTGACCAGGATCCAGTTACAGGCCACAGTCCAGAGAAAGGGTAAGTGTGACCTTCATTCACCCTCAATTACCTTCACCAGCTCCACTTACACAAACAATTAACACAACTCATCACACTCTAACACACTTTAACACACTCCAACACACTCCAACACACTCTAACGCACTCCAACACACTCTAACGCACTCCAACACACTGATGCAAACCCATAATTAGACAATGCAGTGTAATATTTTAAACATACTGGAACGCTGGTGATGCCATGTCCTCTAAAGCAGTGTTTTTCACTCCGCTCCTCAGGGACGAGCAGACAGTTCACATTTTTGCTCTGACCCTGTGTGTCTGGCTCAGAGTCTGGACTGGTCAGGGGTCCCTGAGGACTGGCTTAACTAAAAAACTCTTTCACTGAAGGGACCATTTTATTTTAGAGATGTGAATGAGCACAGAACCCTGTTTAAACACTGTTTAAAAACCTCCAAGTGAGGTAAAGGTTCTGAGACTTTTGGGTATTTTATTAAATAGTATTTCAGATATGAATCACATTAAAACAATAGTGTGAACAGCCTAAAATAAACACAATCGGATTTGGTGCACTTTTACCTGCTGTGTAAATGTAGCCATTAGCAATCAGCTTTTGTCCATTTCTCTGTACACTCACGTCCATGTTCTGTTCTCCTCACAGCATTTTTATTTTTTCCCCTTGGTGTAAAATTACATAAATTCTGAGCCACACAGCTGCAAAAATGTATTTGTTTTCTGTATTTATTTTTAATTGCTTATGTTAGCAGTCTATATGCATGGACTAAATATGCTGTGCTTTAGTTTAGTGTAGATTTTTGTTGATACTTTATTTGTTTTGACATATGGCAAAAAATATCATTTTTACGTAATTCTAAAAAATGGAAAAAAGTAGTTTGGATAGGGCACTGGGTGATGTATGGGTTTAGGGCTGGGCAGGAGGTAGAGCTGATTGGCTGAGCTGCAGTAGCAGCAGCAGTGTGCTTCTGATAGAGGTGAGATGCATCAGATGCATGAGAGGTTGGACGTCATCAGGGGGGCGGTATTATTAATCGACTGATTAATAATATGTTGTGAACGTCACTATCCATGCCTATAGCACAGTTGAACCTGAGAGGGCGCTGCAGAGGGAGAAATGACATCAATAAAAGTGTTTTTAAAGGTTAGAAAAAATGTGAAAAAATGTGAAATTAACTTGAAATTAACACATTTCAACTATTAATGAAAACAAATATGATTTAGGGTTTAGTGCCTCTTTAATGTGGCCCACTGGCGGGTTATGAGTGATACTGAAATATTGGAAAAATGATATCACTGTTATTAAAATATTTTCTGTTGCAATAAACAGAGAGAGAGAGAGAGAGACCAACGACAAGAGAGCGGATTGCAAGGGCAAGGGCGAGAGAGAGAGAGAGAGAGAGAGAGAGAGAGAGAGAAAGAGAGAGACCAACGACGGGAGCGCGGAGCACGAGGGCAAGGGCGAGAGAGAGAGAGAGAGAGACAGATGACGAGAGAGCGGAACGCGAGGGCGAGAGAGAGATACAGAGAGATACAGAGAGAGAGAGGGAGACCAATGACGGGAGTGAGAGAAAGCGCTGCAATTACATAAAAAAGTTTCAAAGAACATATAGTGATTTCTAGCTAATAGTGTGAAAAAAAGTATTTATTTGAATATCTCACGAAAAAAGTAAAATGAACTGAACCTTTAACTAGTTCAGAAAAACTGTTTACTGGCACAACACTGGCAATAAATATTGGTATCAAATTATTGTCCATCCCTCTCTATGCAGCATAAGCCTAATAAGAGAGTCCAATAAGGATCCATTTCAGTCATAGCCAGTGTGTACTTTATATTACTCTTGCACGCTGAATGACTCTCTAAGTAAATATCTCTTTTTTTCCTCTGTATATTCTATTTATTTACGCGTTACTATGTTTGTCTCAGTGTGAGTTCCAGCCAAGGCAGATTCCTAGTGTGTGAAATCTCTCTTGGCCAGTAAAGTCATTCTGAAAAAAGGACACGAGGGACTAAGCGGAGATGGGAACACATGGCAGGATGCAGTGTGTGAAAGTGAGCGAGCAAATAACAGTGTTTGATCTATTTCCAGGGATTCACTGCATCAGCATGGCTGTGTGTGTGTGTGTGTGTGTAGTGTGTAGTCTGTGTAGTGTGTGTATGAGTCCAGATGAGTCAGGAGCGTGTGGTGATGCGTTTATTTACCAAGTGTATAAAACACAAAAACAGTCACCCAATCCGTCCACAGCGAGGACACACCACTACACAAACACTTTACAAAGAGAGAGAGTGTGTGTGTGTGTGCGTGTGTGTGTGTGTGTTGGGGGGATCTGCAGGACAAACTAACTGAGAGGAGTTTGTTATGGTATCTGAAACACTAGAGACTCAGGCTACACAATATATTGTTTCAGCATTGCCATCACAATGTGCACCTGTGCAATATATATGATGCAGCCTGTGCAGGCAGGCTTTCTGAACTTGAATCGTAAAAATATGAAACATATACTACATATGAAATATATGCTATCTACGACTCAGTATCCTATAATGTGTGCTGGAGCCGATGCACTGGTACAAAATGAGATGTATAAAATAAGAAAGCACTTAAAAATGATGAGTTTCTTTGATTTTACCGAATTGAAAACCTCTGGAATATAATCAAGAGGAAGATGGATGATCACAAGCTGATCATCAAACCAAGCTGCCAAACTGTTTGAATTTGCACCAGGAGTGCAGGCATAAAGTTATCCAAAAGCAGTGTGTAAGACTGGTGGAGGAGAACATGAGGCCAAGATGCATAAAAAAAAACTGTAATTAAAAACCACCAGGGTTATTCCACCAAATACTGTTTTCTGAACTCTTAAAACTGAAAACTTTATGAATATGCTTTTTTTGAAGTCTAAATCTCATTTCTCATTTTCTGCAAATAAATGCTTTAAATGACAATATTTTTATTTGGAATTTGGAAAAAAATGTTGTCGGTTTTATAGAATAAAACAACAATGTTCATTTTACTCAAACATAAACCTATAAATAGCAAAATCAGATAAACTGATTCAGAAACTGAAGTGGTTATTTTTTCCCAGAGCTGGATATAATGACATCCAGCCCTAACAGAACAGAACAGAAGTAGTGAATATTCTATATAGTGAATAGGGCACAGTTTTGGACAAAGCCAAAGACGTCTAAGGGCAGTATAATTACAGATGGAACAGATGGGTGGATGAGGTTTGGTTCCAAAGTCTGTGGGAACCAAGTTCTTAAGAAGATTGAGGACCACCAGTCATAGAAAACTCACCTGATCTTTCTTTACTCTAAACACGGGCCTCTACTTATTTATTTTAAATTATTTATTTATTTTTTATACATTTTCGCACAGTGAGCCCAGATGTGTCAATGTGTCACGTTCTCTCTCTGTTTCTCTCTCTCTCTCTCTCTCTCTCTGGTTGATTTAATGGCCGGTTTGGAGCGCTGGTGGAGTGTGAGGTGTTAGTGTTGGTGGCCTGAAAGCTTCAGCCAAGGTAAAGCTCCACCTGTCAGCACCTCCACTACACTGACACTGACTGCGGGAGAGTTGAACACTAATGAAATCAAATAGTGTTTAATGTGGCGTTCAGCCGGCTGGCTGGACTGACACTGACGTTACAGTCGAAAAAAAAAAAAACCCTGATAGACTTTAATACACTTTAGTTCTTAATGTAATTTGCTCTATAAAACTGAGCAAGTGGAATGTGATAGACAATTTAGCAGAGTGATCCAGGCATCCAGGTTGCACAATGCTAACCGCCTAGTAGCTTCAGGGCAAAACTACAGAAGCAAAACTGCCTGACTGTAGAAATATATGACTGTAGAAATATATTTGGCCAAACATCATGTACTGCTCAGTCTGATACGCTGATACACTAGCACAACACACTACTACTACTTCTTCTAACACCCCACCACCATGCAAGTACAGTCACCGCAGTGCCTACAAATAAATGATCCACCACCCAAATAATAGTAATAGATAATAATAGCTCTTTGGTGTTTTTCTCTCCTGGGGAATCCTGATCATTGAAGAACAGGGTGAAAGGAGGAGGATAATAATAAAGTATACAGAGAGAGAAACAGATACAGGACTACAGTGTGTAACGAGAAAATACATTTTCCTTAAAAAGTTGGCAAAAGCTCGCTAATGACATTTAAAAAAAGTTCATAAACACATAGAACACTGTAAAAATAAAGGGCTTTATATAAATGGCAACCCTAAATCTTAATTTCACTGTTACTGTAATAGTAATAGTTTTTACATTTCAGAGAGAGAAATATAGAGAGAAGTAGAGAGAGAGAGAGAGAAAAGGAGAAACAGAGAGAGAAGGACAAGTAGAGAGATAGAAGTAAAGAGAGGAGTAGAAAGCTAGAAATATATAGAGAGAAATATAATGAGAAGTAAAAACAGAGAAGTAGAGAAAGAAATATATATATATAGAGAAATATAATGAGAAGTAAAAACAGAGAAGTAAAGAGAAATATATAGAGAGAAATATAGAGTAAAGTAGAAAGAGAGAAGTGGAGAGAGAGAGAGAAACAGAGAGAGAAGGACAAGTAGAGAGAGAGAAGTAGAGAGAGAGAGAGAAACAGAGAGAGAGAAGGACAAGTAGAAAGAGAGAAGTGGAGAGAGAGAGAGAGAAACAGAGAGAGAGAAGGACAAGTAGAAAGAGAGAAGTGGAGAGAGAGAGAGAAGGACAAGTAGAGAGAGAGAAGTAGAGAGAGAAGTAGAAAGAGATATATATATATATAGATAATATATAGAGAGAAATGTAATGAGAATTAAAAAGAGAGAAGTAGAAAGAGAGAAATATAGATAGAAAAGTATATAGAAATATAGAAAAGTAAAAAGTAAAAAGAGAGAAGTAGAGAGAGAAGTAGAAAGAGAAACGTAGAGAAAGAGAATATAGAGAAAAGTAAAAAGAGAGAAGTAGAGAGAGCGAGAGAAGTAGACAGAGAAAAGTAGAGAGGGAGAAGTAAAGAGAGAGAAATCAAGAGAGAGAAGAAGAGAGAACGAGAAAGAGATAATAGAATTCTATCCAAAAACATTAGGCTGAACAGCATAACATAAGTAGGTTAGTCTATAACTCCTCTATACACAAAATGTGTTTGATGAATTGACCAATAGAAATGCCCCAATATAGCTAATTTAACTTGCCTTTCATTGAAAGTTTCTCCCTCCTCCTGTAAAGCGCTTGTTGTGCACTTTTAGATTTTGAAAAAGAGGATGCACAATATTATCTATCTATATTACCCATTCTTTACACTTTTTATCAAGATTAGCCTCATTAAATAAATAATAAAGCAGCAGCAAACTTCAAACATGCCGTATGATAAAGATCCTCTGTATCTGGGGTAATGGGTGGGAACAGTATAAATGTGATTTTCTCTGAACCGCTGCTTTAATGTAATGTTTAGTCTGCTGGTTAGCCTTGGCACTGATCTGAGAACATGAGCCCCCCTGAAAGACTTCTACAATAACTTTCCTCATTAATATAATTTGGTGCATATAACTGATTTGAGTGAGCAGAATATGATACAGAATTTGGCAGCTGCTTGGATTCAGTGGAGGATTTAAATGAAACGTTGCAGATGTTTGTCATTTTTATGTTTGACTACGACACAAACCATTTGAAAAGCAATGTAAATCATACATGACTAATTATGTAATTATCTGGATTTAAATTGTACTGTGAAATGTCAGTGATAACTCTAGACTCTTAACATTTTAAAAGCTTTTAAAAATAAATGAGCAGGACTGGCAGGTTGGATGCTGGTGAGGAATTTTGGGCAGAAAGCTGATCTGTGTTTTTCTCTTTTTCTCTCTGCTTTTTATTTCCTGCTCACATGACGTTCCTGTTTCCTGTAAACATCTAAAGCTCCCAAAGCAATAAACAGAACAGAATGGAGCTGCATTCTTTCCATGTGGAAGTACACTAACTGACAAAAGACTGGGGATGCTTAGCTTTTTGGGATGTTTTTAATAAATCCCTAGTAATCAAACATAAATGCATGCCTGCCTTCTTGTTTCTGTACCTATCATCCACAGAAACAGGGTTCTAGACCAGTGCAAACACAGAATTAACATATTTTTATTTTTAATTTTTTCAAATGTGAAGCCAATCACCACCTCTTTTTGAACTGCTGCTGATGCAGCATTGTGCGCTCGGAGGAAAGCGCAGCGACTCGGTTCTGATACATCAGCTCACAGATGCAGCCTTGTGCAGATGGACATCACCCTTTTAGAGTGATGAGAGGAAAAAGCGCCATCTACCCACCTCGAGAGAGAGCAAGGCCAATTATGCTCTCTTGGGGCTCCGGCAGCTGATGGCAAGCTGCATGACCAGGATTCGAACCAGTGATCATCCGATCATAGTGGCAGCACTTTAGCCCACTGGACTACTTGGCTCCCCCCATTATCATAAAAACACCTGGTTTGGTAAATCAGAGCTTAATGGTAGTAAATTGGGTGATCCAATGATGGAATGTAGTTGAAAATGGACAAAAATATTGGGACACTGGGAACTCAAGGGGCATTAAAATGAATTTATTCTGCTTTGGAGTTGGAGTAACTTTGTTTCTACCATTATTTGGAGCACTGCTGTGAAAATCTGATTGCATTCAGCCACAATAAGTTTAGTAAAGTCAGGATGCTGAATGATTACCTCACCTCATCCATCCCCAAATACCCAACTCCAAATCCTCCAAATATCATTGGAAATAATCGGCCTAGACAAGCCTTGTGAGTGCATCTGCACATCTGTATCAGCAATGTATGCTATTTAAAGAGCTACTAAACTCTAAACCATATTTCTTTTCCATTAATCTCATGTGTTCATTTAAGTAATGAAACATATCAGTCCTGCTTAAACTCTTTATAATATAAACATTTCCTAACCTATAAAAAACACTTTTACTGTGATACAATTCTGAAGTTCTGCCTCTGTAGAGCCCTCTGAGGTTTAACTGTGCTATAGGCATGAATGACGTATCCGTGTACTTTGGTACGCAGACACATCACAATATGCAAATCAATATCAAAGTCTATCAATAATACTGCGTCTCACCGCTATCAAAGGCACACTGCTGCTGCTACAGCAGCTCAGCCAATCAGCTCTCTCTCCTGCCCCACCTCTAAACCCATACATCACCCAGTGACGTATTTAATTTTCATATTTGTGCTAGTGAATGGTGAAGTCAGCTAAAAATCAGGCGGTTTAGTGCCTCTTTAAAGTAGAAAGATGCATTAATTAAAAAGAGGTGTCCACAAACATTTGGACATTTTTGTACACATTGTGGACGTTCCCTAATTAAAAGACACACTCCAAATAAAGACGTAGCGTCTGCTGAGAGTCTCTAAACACTACAATCAGACACTTTCTCCTCTCTGTGTTTTTCCTCGCTGCCTGTAGATATAAACACACACTGAAAATAGAAACTCAGTACAAATCAGTCGTAAGAAGTGTATGAATGCACAATGACAAGAATAAACACACACACACACACACATACACACACAAAGACAGAGATATATATGTGTGTATGTGTGTGTGTGTAATTGTGCAAGTGTGGGCTTATCCCAACCACAACCACGTACACAAACCAAATCTCATTCAGAGGACCAAACAAATAAAACTCAGAGTCAGTTATTCAACTCAGTCTCTTTCTGTAAATATTTAGCTTCTTAATCCGTTTCTGTGAGACGCTCTTAACCGTGCAGAACACACATCCTCCTTTCACCACTAACTCAACAGCAGTCAGCAGTCAATCAACAGAAATAGAACACTACAGTTACAGTACAAATCACTGTCCCATATATATATATATATATATATATATATATATATATATATATATATATATATATATATATATATATATACTGATTAGCCAAATATACAGTTTAATATACTACTGATATAATGCCAAATATGCCAACAGTACAACAGGACAACAGTATGTAAGTTGATCATGAAGTGTTACCTCCCCATGTGGAAAGCTTGGGAACCTGGGAACCACAAAGCTGTATAGGTTATGAGGTATTATCATGTGAATGAGAGTGAATATTGGCCAGTGTGCTAATAATGGTGAGTGGACATAATTTAGCAGAGTTGGAGTGTACCAGTACCAGTCACATTTTGGACACACCTTCTCATTCAATGCATTTATTTATTTATTTAATTAATGTTTTCCTACATTGTAAATGAATACTAAAGTCATCCAGACAAAGAAGGAATACAGTAGTAAATTTAAAAGTGTTTTAAGAGACAGAAAGAAATAAAGAGGAGCACCTTTGAAGCATTTAGGTGCTCTTATCTGGGGTTCTGTTAACTGATGATAGCCAGTTTCATCATAACCTTTCTGATGGACTTTGCGAATGCATTTGAGAATACTTTTAAAGTTTCTTAACGTTTCTTATCTTTACTTACTATTCCAGGTGACTCTACCTCATAAAGTTAACTGAGAAAATGTTAAGATGTGCAAATGTGTCACATGAGCAAGAGATGCTACTTTGAAGAATCTAAAATATAACACATATTCTGGTTCGTTTAACACATATTAACATATTTTTGATGACTTCAGTATTAATCTACAAGGAAGAAAAAAAAAACTTGAAACAGAAGATTTGTCCAAATTTTGGGACTAGTACTGTATATTGCATTTTCCATACATCCCATTTTTATGTGGTGTTTTTTTTAAATACTACTTTTTTTGTATAAATGTTATTTGTTTAATAAGAAAATAGCTCTGGAAAAAATAAGAGAACACTTAAATATGACGAGTTTCTTTAATTTGACCAAATTGAAAACCTCTGGAATATAATCAAGAGGAAGATGGATGATCACAAGCTGATCATCAAACCACCAAACTGAACTGCTTGAATTTTTGCACCAGATAGATAGATAGATAGATAGATAGATAGATAGATAGATAGATAGATAGATAGATAGATAGATAGATAGATAGATAGATAGATAGATAGATAGATAGATACTTTATTGATCCCCGGGGGGAAATTCTTGGCATCCAGCAGCAGGTTACACAATACACAAAGTTAAAAAAGATAACCAGGAGTAAAGCAGCATAAAGTTATCCAAAAGCAGTGTGTAAGACTGGTGGAGGAGAACATGATGCCAATATACATAATAACTGTAATTAAAAACAGGGTTATTCTGGTTCTATTAAAACTCTTAAAACACTTAATGAATATGAACTTGTTTTCTGAAAGCTCTGCATCTTTTTTGTTATTACAGCCATTTCTCATTTTGTGCAAATAAATGATGTAAATAAATATTTTTATTTGGAATTTGGGAGAAATGCTGTCTGTAGTTTATAGAATTAAACAGCAATGTTAATTTGTCAGTTATTTTTTTCCAGAGCTGTATTTATTCTAATATTATATATTTTATTTATATATTTTTATATATTTATATATTATATTTTACTAAAGATTACATTACATTACGTTACAGTAAAACAGCACAGTATAACAAGCTCACACTCTATATTGTAAGTGTAGATTGTATAATTATAAACACGACATGTGATGTTGAGAGCATCACAGGCTACAGGAAACAGAATCTCCTCCAGTAATCAACAGGAGAGCTGGGAGGAAGGTCGGCGAATCACGGCCCCCCTGCGTTAGAGTAAATCCTGCTCTGTTTGGACAACCTGCTCAGATAACTCACTTAGATAAAAACTGCCTGTCAGAGACTCGTCTGATGTTGAAGAGCCTCAGGAATCTATGGGGGGTGAAATTGGTTCACTTGGGACGTCCGCTAGCCAGATCACACAACACTAGCACCACGTCTCCAAAACACAGAGCATGCTGGGAATAATTCTGCAGGAAGACATAAATTACTAAACGAAGGTTATATCTGAGGAACACTTGGATACCTTTGAGTTTTCATGTTCTTGATACTTTTTTTTTTTTTTCACATTCTGCTTTTGGAGGAACTAAAAATATCTCCACCATGACAAAACTACAAAAGAACTAAAAGACCCAACAGAGAGAGTATATATATATAAAAGACAAAATCTCATTTATGGCCAATTTTATATCATCTTTATAGGAAACTGCTGGATTTCTTGGCCAGGTTTAAGTCAATTCAGGAGTTTTATCTCTACTTTCCCATCGGTGTAGATCATTTCTGCCTCAAATTTCCCTTCTTTGATCCGTTTTCTCCAAAAGTCTTTCCCCGATTAAGCGTCCTGGGAATTCTAAAGTAAACTCAGCCCGCCGGATTTTCTTTGGCAATTATAACATAATTACGCTCGATTGTTTTCGGACAGAAAGCGGGATAATTTGTCTTGAAAGGTGATATTACACCAAACGTTCTCTGTCGGCTGGATGAGATCCGTCGGAGACACCAATTGTGCATAACTCACTGAATTGTGCACTGGACAGAATTATACCAGCTTAAAATGTCACATTCCTGAACACTCTCTGTCATTCATATATAGTGCAGAGAAATGATTCACTTTGTAGAATTCACAATGGTGTAAATTATCCTTTACAATAGTAAAATAAATACACTTGAAGGGCAGAAAAATTAGAACAGAACACTTTAATAAAACACTGTTATTATACACCAATCAGTCATAACAGCAGTTGTGCCACCAAAGCAGAAATGCTTGCAGAAAAAAGTGTGTGACTCCATAATACGTCATTTAATCTTTCAACCAATCACCCATTTCCATCTATGTAAACTGGTGCTGGGCGAGTTTCAGGATTAATTCGATTGATTCAAATTGTCTTTAAATACAGACTTTTTTTAATCTAAAATATGTGAAAACGCTACTCATTTCTTAAGTGTTTGTCCATCTTTCCCTGGTTACCGGCACCTCCCACAGACAAGCGCGCTCATATTTTCTACACAAAGCAACAAGCCAAACGCAGCCAAACACAGCCAAGGCCAGAGTGAAAAACAGAGTAAATATTACTTAAGCAGCGTGGAATTCGTAATCCTACCGTTTTTAAAAACTGCTGTGTCATCGCTGTATGGTGAGCATCTGAGATATATTTACACACACACACACACATTTTTCTCACTATTTATAACGGTAGGGTCTGCACTTGAGCCCCAGAGATTAAAGTAAACCGAAATAAAGGTAACGATTTCTTTGTCATCTGTAGTTTGAATCTTAGCAGAAAGAAAAAAATCTCATTTGAATGCTACGTAATTAAAAGAAGATCTTTTAAAATGTCTTGCTGATTGTGAGGTTGGGCTCCAGCAAGGCCAGGTGTCCCTGACCCTGTTTCCGGTTCACCAGTGGTGTAAGAACCAACCAAGGAGATTTGGATGCAAACGCAGGCAGGCTTTATTAATCCAAAACGCAAGGCAAAAATCGTAATCCAAAATACAGGCAGTAGTTCAAAACCAGGAATAAATCACTAGGCAAAATCGTAGTCAAAAAACAGGCAAGGATCAAAAAAACAGATATCATAAACACAGACGTAAACGCTCGATAAGACACTAGAGTGGCAATATCTCGCAACTAGACTTAGTAAAATCCCAGTATAAATAGTCTCAGTAATAAGCTGATGTCCCACAGGTGTGTGGGAGGGGCGGAGTCAGCTTATTAGTACTCCGGTGAGGCTGATCTTAAAGGTGCAGGTGTTACAAGTGGATTCTTTCCATAACTACTTTTGGTATGTTTTACAACTGGGCCAAAATGCTTGTAGGCAAAGGCAATAAATGCCAGCTTCAAGTTCATTTTTACACTACAGAAAATTACAGAAAATTAATAATAAAAAAAAATTATTATTAAGCATTATTAAGCTTGGTGTCAGTTTCTACAACTTTCAGAAATGATCTGTTTCCCAGCTGTTATATACAAGCTGTACAGGGCTAGGATAGTAGCATTAGCAGAAATCTAATTGTGGTTGGAACCAATCATTAATTAGCCTTATACGTGGACTTTAAATTTGAAAAATTGACTAATCATCCATTTATAACAGCACTGCACTACACTACATTACACTACACTACACAAAGTACTGGGGACAGAAACGCTATAGGAGAGGAGTAATGGACTTCATTCAACCTGGTCTGTGTCTCTAAAAGTGCTTAAAAACAACAGATTTCCACATTTAAATATCTTCTAGACTTCTAAAGGGCACCTTAACCTTGTGTTTAGCTGTAAAGCTGCATTTTTGAAGACAAATAATAATCAATTAAATAATAATGTGTGTGTATGCAGAGACTACACATAAGTAATTTTTAATAATTATAATGTAATTATGAATCATGTCCAGGGTTTACTGTCTGATTTTAATAGAAGATGCTTGAAGATACTATTGAAATATTACCAGAAATATATTATTTTTTTATATTTTCTTCATATGGAAGATGATGTGTAATATATAGATTATTTTTTTCACATTATTGTGGTTACATTATTTTAATTAAGCACACATAGAGACACAAACGACCTATAGAATAATCAATAAATCAGTTATAGTATACCTGTTTCATACGTTATATGACCCTGCATGTCTACTATGCATTCCATTGAGAATAATGGGTTTAAAAGTGCAGCGTGAAGTGAATTTTCCACTTTTACTGTCAAAACAGCTTCAAGTTTTAAAATAAATTGGAGGGTGACTCTGAAAAATGATATGTTACTGTTAATAAAGAGTTAATTTGCTGTTGTGTGTGTTTTTTGAGCAGGTGTCGACTGCAGTGCATTAGCAGTGTTCTTTATATGGAAGATGATGTGTAAAAACAACATCAGGGCAAAACTGCATTTAATTAAGCGAGAGACAGAGATGAATGGAGTGAAAGAAAGCTGACCAGTCCAGGAGAGTCCCATCACTCTCTATTACACTAATACTGGAAGACATATACATACATACTGGGAACCATCAATACACTTTCTTGTGTGTGGAGACACCATGTACCAGCAAATCAAAATGTTATTGCAACTGGAGGACGTCTCGCGTACGCGGCTCTATGATAAAACTGGTGATTGTTGTTTTTACACTGGAATAAAAACCTCACACGATTATTTTATAGCCAAATCAAGTCCAAACACCCTGGCTTCTCTGGAGGGCAGATGACATCACCCACAAAGTAGTGCCACAGCGGATGGGAACGAGTTCAGCTGGTCATTTTGCCGTATAGATCATTTTCAGCGAGCCCACTTATAATAAATTAAGCCACTTGGGTACAGGATACTGGGGACTTAGAGACTTCATTTTCACTGTCAGCTATTTTTCATAACAAGGAATTTCTACATGAACAAAAAAAAAAAAAGAAAAAAGAAAAACTGAAGCGGGAATGAGAAGGTTTTAATGGGAAATAATGGGAAATGTCCACCTTTAGCTCTGTGACCAACTCAACCCCACACCTCTTCACTCTTATGACAGTCTAATAAATTCCCACCAGTCCCCAAAGAGACCCGACCCCATCCAACACAAACACACGCCTGAATCTGCACAAAAAAAAAACACAACCATCTGAATCTGCACCAAAGTTCTACTTCATTTAAAGAGCGTAACCTTCCTTCCCATGTGTTTCATTTTAAACCCTGCGGGTCCTCCACAGTGTGCACGCACTGAAAAAAAGGCTACTCTTATATATTGTGTTCAATTCTTCAACACCAGCACTTCACAGAAAGAAGCGCCGCGTAGAAAATCAGTGAAGAACACACAGTCTGAACATTGAGTTCATACCAAATCAGTGCTGGTAAACAGAAGAAGAGATATTTTACTATGCCATGAATTTGATGGAGAGTTATGTTATTTGTGTGGGAAGTATAAAAGAAAACACACCATTACTTTTATATATACACACTATAAACTGCAATGCTTAGCCACCTAATTACCTAATTATCCAATCAGCTTCTCCCGTCTGCCTTTAAATAACGAACATTCATTCAGTACCTTTGTCTTTTGCCTTTAAAAGCTGACGGCTCGTTTTCCCCACCTCCTTCCTCACCATATCCAGGTTTGTCCTGTTCGGATGCCCAGTGGGTTGGCTCCATCCTGTCTCAAGACCTGGGCCGATGACGGGGTCTACGCCAAAGACATTATCTAGAAAAGACTGTTTCTATATAACCTCTTTAAAGTATGCATTTATTTTTTATCAACACTAAATATTTCGACTAATACTTCGAGTCCGGTGTCGTAATAGTAGAAATACATTCAGTCCAAACTTATCCAGAATCAATATTGTCAATTTAAAATATATAAACAATATAAAATTTAACCCGTTAATTGTTTAGTCCTGTGAAACCTCACTGCACAAACTATTTTATTACCAATAATTAAACATAAGATGGAATACATGAAGAGTTAATTTTTAAAAACACATCTTTATCAGTTTTTTGCTAATTAACTCTTCATATACAGGGCTATTTAAAAGTTTGGACACACCTCATCTCATTTTTTAAAATCTTTATTTTTATATTATTTTCTACACTTAGTTATTTAGGTAATTTTCATATATTATATGATAAATAAAATAAGCTTAATTCAAATGATTTTAATGCAGCACGGCCAATGTTTGCCAATTATAGAAGTGCCGCCAGCGTTAAATATGACAGCAAGTGTTGGGTTTAAATATTGTCCATTTCGTCCAATACTGATGATTGTAAAAAAGCAATTATCTGCCGCTCCTTATTTAGCAGTACTTTTAAACAGTCTTTTAAACTCTATTGATGCTGAATTTTAAATCTGCATATCCTCACAACAATGCGCCATCTAAATGCATGGTAGTAGAAAGACTTTTTGCTGGACGGTAGAGACAGTTACTCCAATAAAAGCAGGGTAAACTTTATTAATAGCCTTGATTTCAGAAGAGACAATTTAAATGAGCAGGCGTACCAATACCTTTGTCCATATAGTGTATAGCCAAAGAACAATGCAGTGTAACTTTAGCCTCTTAACATAATTTACTAAACTTTACAGTTGATTTTCCAAACAGATATTAAGCCTAATCATGAACTGAACGTCTTTCTGAAATAAATACAGTTCAGAAGAACCGAACCAGACTCTGTTCAGATTGTTCAAGAAAATGTTTCTTGAAGTTCTGCCAAACGTTCAAAGAAATGCAGCCTGGATGGTGGATGGGAGCTGCCTGACCATATCAACACTTCTTCTGGACACATCAACGCTGCGGCCCTCCCGCAAAGCCCCCGAATTCACACTGCTCCGCTGCCTCATTGGAAACAGACTCTAAAACTGCTTACATAATCAATTCTATATCTGAGTTACGCTTCAGCTGGAGTGCGGCTGACGGCAGAGCGAGAGAGTATTTATGTGGATGTGGTGTGAGGTCCTGTTTTTCTGCTCAATCAAGACCCAACCTGAGGAGCATATGGTCCGTCCGGCATTGTTACGCATTTATACGCATGCATACGGTCGCATTCGTGTGCTTCTTCTGGTTTTCTTGCCCTGTCGACTGCAGGAAAGCTCCAGATTAGACCCCAGCCGGCATGTGGTTGTGGTTAGCCATGGCAAATTCTTTGATAAACCCAATCTCGCTCTATCTTTCTCGCTCCCTCACTTTCTTTGTTTATCTGCAGCATCTTAAAACCAAGCGCTATCTTCTTCAAGCCCTCAAACATGCACATTAATTCAGCCAAACTCTCAAAACATGTGTGGCACGTCTGGCCCAGTGGAGCCGTGAAACAGAAAGAAAACAAGCCGAGGAGAATTCGCTACGCTGCCACTTCGTCTGGATCCAATATCCAGCGCGCACAGGAAGTTCAGGTATCTTCGCTTTAGATCCTGGCTGGCACACAACTCAAAGTGTTTCACCATGACAATCCCGGAAATTACAGCGAACACGGCTGTCCGTACGCCACTACACACAACACGCGTTACGCCCGTCCTCTTCTGACCATAACTCAAACCATACCCTCCGCAGGCCTCAGGCCAAATCCACAGCAAACGCACTACAAGCACCCCTGACATCGCAGGAAACGCGCTCAGTGATGTATAACATCGCTTCAGGAAGGCGGTAAACGCACAACGCAACCCATCTGGACGCTTACAACCCATTACGCTCTTATCTTTTACGAACAATATGGACAATATGAGGTTTATAGACCTAACTCAGTCAATCAGAGTGTCAGTCGTTTGTCTCATTGTACTTATTCTTCAAATCTGCCTGCAGAGTATTTTATTGCACTATAAGGCACTATAAGGCCTGGATTATAAGGTGTACTATCTATAAACGTATATATTTTCTGGTCTATTTTCATATATAAGGCGCAGTGGATTATAAGGTGCACATCTATGAACGTTTATTTTCTAGTCTATTTTCATACATAAGACTAGTAAGAACCAAGGTGTCGCCATGTTTCCCATCTAATTCAGCAGGTCTTAATGCTGGGTGGTGGTGGTGGTGGTGGTGAGGGCTTGGCTAAGCTAAACTAAGTAAACAAAACTGTAATAATTAAAAAAAAAAAATCTTTCAGTCAGTGGCGCACCTGTATTTTATGTTGCCAAGATAGCAATAAAGCTCCTATCTTTAAAACTTTGAATGATTACCACCACACCTCATCCCCAACTCCTCATCTCATTCCAAAAGTACTGAATGGAGCACCATCATTCCAAAAATCACAATTCTACTGCTCCAAGGTGGTCTCATTCTCATCATTGGCAATACTTTATCTATCGGGACTAGACAATTTGTGTGTGTGTGTGCAAATTTAGGTAGCTGAATACTGTCATTAGAAGGTGTTTCCACTAATTTTGCATATTTGGACATATAGTGTATCTAAGGAGCAGCAGGGATCAACTGCAGCATCACTGAGAGAAAAGATGTTGAATTTAACCTCTGATTTAAGACTTCCTGTAAAACCCAGTGTGATCAATGGACTTAAAAAGTCCAGTAAAGTCTCCTCAGAAAAAAAACCAGATGTGCAAGAAAGCAGAGCCAAGTCCAGGGATGTGTAAAACATGGCAGGGTGCTGCAGGCGGGAACGCTAGCTCAGTATTAGCAGAGACAGCGTTAGTAAAACAGGTGTGATCTCATACTCTAAATGAGCATGTCTGCAGCACACAATGTAGCTCTATGTTAACGTCACACAGCGGAAAATCCAGCTGAACAAGGTTCTGACACCCTGGATCCCAGTGGACCTGACCTGCTGACCTCCGGGAAGGTGAACCTACCTGAACACAAGAGTGTAACCAAACACGTGTTAAATTTACTATTCGGAGTAAAGTTACACAACCCAAAAAAAAAGAGTGCAAAAAAAGTGAAGTCAGCCAACACGCTCACGCTGCTCAGTAGTAAAACTGCTCAGTAGTGTTGACAGTGCACAGCTCTGACCTAAACATGCTAAACATATTCAACAGAAGCAGATATTTTTATATTCCCTATTTTGGTGGAACGGTAACGCCTTGTAGCATGTTCGATGACCGATGGTTTCCCGGGGATTTCGTAAGAAAGAGCAAAACGAAACAATATGCTCTTCATCAGATGTGCGCACGATATGAGCCGTAAGCTTCAGGAGGAAAACATGCGCAGCTCCAAAACACATTAGCATGAGCGCTAACCCCTGTCTGCAGAAAAACAGCATTTCACCGAGCCAGAACGAGGCCAGACTCAATCTGATGGACAAAAAACATTCCCAGTCATAAGCATACCTGAACATTACTGAACACTGACTCACTGTCAATCAAGCCAAGACAGCAATGAAAGCAGATACAAGACCACAGAGATTTTACTGCCAGACTCTAGAGCAGCTCAGCCAAGAATAGCCAATATCCTAAACAGACCCAATGACTTATCAGTTGATTAGCTGACTGACACTGACTGTTTCTAATGGAAAGACTGACTGAATCACTGAATCACTACTGGAATGAATCACTGGAGCAATAGTAACTGATTCATTGACTCACTGACCCCCAACATAATCTCCCATTGTCAACTGAAGTACTTTCTACTTTTTAAAAAAGCTTTTTATAGATGTTTACTAAAATGTTTACTGAAACATCAACACAGCACATCAAACAAAAATCATTTTTCCATTTTTTTTAACTCATCGACTCATTCAGTACTTATAGTTAATGCCCTCAAAACACTATTGCTTCTCTTAATTCTTAATGTCCCTAACTTATGCATTCAGTAGTCGACCCATAGTCAATGTTCTTATCTGACTTACTGAATCCTCATCATCGTTATTGTCCCTATACTGACTCAATGACTTAAAAGACTTCCTGTTTTTATTTGTAATTGATTCCCCATATTAAAGTCACAATTTTATTTGACTCACTTACAATACATAGTCAACATGCCTAACCAATGCATTGAATCCTCCTCACTGTCCCTAACTGACTCAATGACTCAATGCAAGATCAAATTGTCTTACTGAACTTACTGGTTCTCCATATTTAATGTCACTATTTGATTCACTGACCTCTATAGTCAATGTCTCTATTTAATTCACTGACCTCTATAGTCAATGTTTCTATTTGGCTCACTGACCTTTATAGTCAATGTTTCTATTTGGCTCACTGATCTCCATATTCAATGTTTCTATTTGATTTACTGACCTTCATATTCACTGTTTGATTCACTGATCTCCAAATTCAGTATCTCTATTTGAGTCACAGACCTTATTGTCAATGTCCCTATTTTATGGCCCTGAAAAAATAAGAGACCAAAAAGTTTACCAAAGTCTATATTGCAAAATGTAACTCTGGGGTCAGAGGTCATGTTCAAGTTCTAAAATTTGACTCCACAGAAGCAACATTTCAACTCTTGACCCGATCGCTGAGGTTTGCACAGGTGCCAATTTAAAGGGTCAATATGTAGAGTAGTTTAACCTTTTGGACCCTGTGTTTATTATGTCTTGTGGAGTTCCACAGGGCTCTATTTTAGGGTCTATGGAACTGATGTTCATTTTGGAAGAACTGCAGTTATGAGGGTAAGGAGCTTAAATGTCTTAAATGTGCACTTACATACAGATTTAAGCAGGGGTTAATCTATTTAAAGAGCTATATATTTGGCGTTGCTTTACGGTTGGAGAAGCATGCTTGGTACCAGTAGGTCAACAGTTCAAGCTGACAAATGTGGGGGAGTAAAAGGCAGTAAATGGATGGTGCTTTCTCCTTTCATGGCTTAGGAAGCCAGTCTTGACCTTATACAAGACAACTGAACCCCAGTTGCTCCACAGCTGAGGTGCTGAGGAGGCTTTACTTCCTCTGTTATATAAATCAGAAAGAGCCATTTATGCCGACCTTATACCAAACCATTTCCAAGCGATTTCACTGTTGCTGATAAATTTCCAGTGTGGGGTTAAAATCAGGAGAGTCTTGCTAGAGTTGAGTTGCTGTTGCATCGTCTTGATGGTTCAGTTTAAGGTGGTTAGGATTGAAGGTTTAAGTCAGTCTTAAAATTTGGCTCACGCAATTGGTGATGTGACCAATTTGAACAACCAATAGGAGAGTTATGGGAAGCCGCAAGGGGCAACAAGTGCTAAACACCTCTGGGAACTCCTTCCTTTAAGACTGTTGGAAAACTTTTCATTTCAGGTGACCACCTCTTGAAGCTCATTGAGAGAATGATGCAAAGAGTGTGCAAAGCAGTAATCAGAGCAAAGGGTGGCTATTTTGAAGAAACTAGAATATGAAGCATGTTTTTTTTAGTTATTTTACCATTTTTTGTTAAGTATATAAAACTCCACATGTGTTCAGTCATAGTTTTGATGCTTCAGTGAGAATCTACAATGTAAATAGTCATGAAAATAAAGAATAAGAATTGAAAAAATAGTGACCCTGCAAGATCCCTGGTCTTTGCTAAGTCTGTGACTTTAGATGTAAGAGACTATGGTCTATTTTTGTTTGGTCTAGTAAAAGTCCTTCAAGAGTCTTTTTTTAATGTCTTCTAGTGTATGGTTAGCATTAGAAGAATGGATCATGACCTTAGATAGCTAGCTTTGCTTTTGTTAAAGACATGGGAGAAGCCTACATTAAAAATAAAAGATTCCTGTATCAATTATGGAAAGAAAGTCATGGTTCAGCTTCTGACAGACGCTGTTCCCTACAGGCTGCAGGTTTTACGGTCAGGCTAACCTAGCCTTTCATTGTCTTGTTAGCCATGAACAGCATCGATGTTCTGATTGGTGGTAGCAGAGCTAGCGGTGAGGCGGAACATTTCCTTTGGCTTGGTTTAGGTCCAGGAGGGCTGATAAATTGCTGTGTCTTTTCCTAATGGGAGAATAAATTAAGAGTTAAAATGACCATAAAGTGTGTAAAAAAAAAAAAGGCAAGAACAAAACAGAACTGGACTGCTGCCTGAAATATATATATACATAGTACATCATACGTAGCAAATCCCAAAGTAAGGCTTAGTAAGACTTTTCTGTAGTGCATGGTGAAAATCCCACACACACATTCACACACACACATATACACACCCCCCCCAATAGCATTTCACATCTAATTGCATTTGATTTTATTACCCAATAAACTTCAATCAAACAGGAAAAAAATGCCAGCTCAAGTAACCAGCTGGAAATGGAACGATGAGCACCACAGTGGAAGGACGCAAACTCCACGCTTGCCAAAGCACTCAATGGCGTCCAAATGAACCAAAATGAAAAAATATATATATATATAGCGTTCTGTCTTGCTAAAGTGCACTTTACGCACCCCCCAGGATGACAAAGAAACAAAAAAAAAGTAGACATGCTCTTGAATCTGTGTTCTCCTCACTGCACGGCACGCAGAAGCAACCAATAGCGCGTCAACAATGTAGGAACATTAAAGGCGCTGGCCTGTCACTATTCCACACTGAAGCATGAAATCTGGAGCCCACAGTGCACTGCTGCTGGCTCAAGCATGAAAACCATGTTCCTAAACACCCTCACCGCTCCGAGAGTGCACCGGGGGGTCACGCTGCCGACGTGCGCGAAATCCCACGCGCCCTCAGATCTCTCCTCCAGCCCCCGCTATTCATCACGCTCTCCTCTTCCGTAGTAGCCGTGTTATTAAACACTCAGTGTAGTGGACATACAGGCGGAGGGCATGTGGTTACACTCGCAGCCGTCAGCAGCAACCTGCGTCTGGACCGTCCCGATTCAATTCCAGCCAAGCCAACATCTGCTTCTCTTCAGCGCGGCCGGCTCTCGGAGGCCCGGATTCCTGGAGACTGCCACTGGCATCCACTCAGCTAAAAAGCCTTCGCTCCAACGCGCCGCAGGAGGAGCAAATTAAATTTGCACAAAACAGAGTTAAAAATAGTTGAGTGTGTGGAGAACGAGTGACAGAGCTGAAACAAACAAAAAAAAAAATACATAAAAAAAATACTTCACTCACATGCAAAGGAAAATAACTGGAGTTTTTGTCGGAATAAAAAAAAAAGTAAGATAACGGCCCAGGACAAATTAAAGAACTACCCCATTGCTTTTATCAGCCTCTACCTGCCATATCTGCAGTGTATGGTTCAGAAGAGCTCTATAAACATTAGTGTTGACAAATTAGATAAATATGAAAAAAAGAACAGAACATTATTTTTTTCATAATTCATGTGTTGCTTTCACGTTTACTATACAGTACACTGTAAAACAGTTTATTGTAAATTTTACAGTAAGAAAAAAAAAATGGCAATAAAAGATTGTAAAATTACAGTAATTAACTGTGGAGAAACATTACTGTGTTACTGTCCATTGTACATATACATTATACTGTACATTGTACATTAAACAATATTTTAGTGTATCGTAAAACCAGTTTTAAACTGTTTTACACAAAAAAATACAATATAATACATTATAATACTGTAATTATTATGATTTCCAATTAAGTACTGTAAACTTATATCTTGCCATAATAATAATAATAATAATAATAATAATAATAATAATAATAATAAGAAGAAGAAGAAGAAGAAGAAGAAGAGAAGAAGAACTTTATAAACTTTATTTATACAGCACTGTACATAAAAACATAAACAGGTAAACATTATATAAATAATAATATAAAAAACTGTAAATAATTTCAATTATGGGTGGAAGGACACACCTATTATGCAAAGAATTATGTCAGGGACCAATAAGATAATTATTTGACTTTGAGTATTGATTCTATATGTTACTTTTTACAGAATATAATCTGGCAACATTTAGGAAGCCTAGTGTGTAATCCACAACACATAAGTAACCTATATTAAAAATAAATATAAAGGTGTTGTATCCCAATATGCCTTACTTTCTACAGTTTTACAACAGAACCTTCCTTTATTTTTTGCCATATAAACTTTTCAGGTCTAGTCAATGACCAGCAATGGTACAACATCTAGTGTACAAGATACTGCATTAAACTGCCTCAGCCTTTGAGGAAAACAGACGAACTAAAAACTAAAACGGAAACAAATATGAGCAACAAATGTTTCGTACACCTTCAAAAGGCTCTTGGAAACTGGAGGAAAGTGCTACAGGAAGAGTCACGTCTGGCTGACCCACATGGCAACAGCTTTAGCCTTTAGCTTAGCGTAACATAATTGGACTAAGCCTCAGTTTCAGCAGAATAGAAGAGAAGAAATAGAGGTCTGACAGGTGAAGTGCAGTAATAAAGCAGCTTTGCCAAAAACATGAAATATCTTGGGTTCGTACTGTCCCAACCTTTTCTGGTTTGTGGTTGTAATCTCTTCATATATCCCAGTGGAGCAAACTGGGGTTAAAGCACAGGATTAGCCATGCTACAGTATACTGATGGACCCTGAAAATGAATTGTTTCAAGGGCCCAACAGCGGAGGACCAGTGTTCTATTTTTCTCTTTTAGACACAAAGCTCAAATAATTGGACAGGAACTCCAGAATCTGCTATATTCCCTACCTGAGCAGACTGGTGCTGTTATTATAGATGTGTATCCAAGTCTTGGAAAAGTAATGACGCCTATGGCTAATTTGTTTTTGCCAGGGGAGCTTATATTAGGCTGTAACTCTGTACGATTCCTTCTTGGTTAGTTTTCCAGAGGGATAAATCTGCAGTAATTCATTGCCATTGTAGTGGTGCGTGCTGAGTTTTCACAGGCTGATTGTCATGGATACCTGGAAAGCTTGGAGCAAAAATAACTGGAATTGCTTAGTTACTGCGTTGCGTAAGTGTTGGAAAGTTTGACATTATAAGAACAGCCTTGGTCTCGGTATGTCTCATCCTAACACCTGTACAGTTAAATTATGGTCACAGTTTCTCAGTTTACTTCTCATAGGATCTGTTTCCCAGACAATGCTTAAGCATAGTTTTAGTTTTTGACTATAACTTCCTTTTAATAAAATATTATATTATTCCAGGTATAGTATTCCTGCCTTGTGTCCAATGCCTGCAAGACGCACTCAATGCTATTGGTTGCAAGCATAGACTGTGTATAGCTGGACAGAGCATCGTCTCTCAAAAGTGAAGCCACCACAGGTCGGGCGCCCTCTGCTGTTCGGCTGCAGAAAGCTGTGTAACCCCGCCCATCCCCAAAGGTTTCTATGGCAAAACAGACAACTTTCAATCACGTTTTTTTCCAATATACTGTAATTTTGTCTCCTTTATTTAAATGTAACAGCTAGTGAAACCTCTGCTTATATTGTCAATTTTTTTATCCACACAGAATTCATTTTTTAAAACGTTATTCAGCTCTATTCAAAAAAGGTGTGGTTATTATAAAAGGGCTGGTTATGGGCGGGACCAATAACAGACCGTCAGCTCCGCTCCACTCTGCAGCCTGTGACCTCGAGGCAGTCCTAAGGGGCGGGGTTATTATACTTTTGTCTAAATGAATCGTTGCTGTTTGCTGTTGTTTTTCTATTTTTCTCAGATAAAAACACTCATACAGTGAGGAACAGCAGCATGAGCTGCATTAAAGGCAAGAATAGTCAAATGTTTAATGTAGGAGACTACACATGTACAGGGGTTGGACAATAAAACTGAAACACCTGTCATTTTAGTGTGGGAGGTTTCATGGCTAAATTGGAGCAGCCTGATGGCCAATCTTCATTAATTGCACATTGCAGCAGTAAGAGCAGAGTGTGAAGGTTCAATTAGCAGGGTAAGAGCACAGTTCTGCTCTAAATATTGCAATGCACACAACATTATGGGTTCAAAAGAGGACAAATTGTTGGTGCACATCTTGCTGGCGCATCTGTGACCAAGACAGCAAGTCTTTGTGATGCATCAAGAGCCACAGTATCCAGGGTAATGTCAGCATACCACCAAGAAGGACCGACCACATCCAACAGGATTAACTGTGGACGCTGTAAGAGGAAGCTGTCTGAAAGGGATGTTCGGGTGCTAAACCAGATTGTCTCCAAAAAACATAAAACCACGGCTGATCAAATCACGCCAGAATTCAATGTGCATGAATGCATATATTCAGCTACTTTTATTTGCACCTATTGCTGACACAGATGCATACATGCAAACACAGACTGTAGAGAGGTACTTCCAATAGAATAGGACTCTCTAACTCTGCTCTCTAGCCTACTGACATCATACTGTAATATTTTTTTAACAATATTACCACCCAACCCTAACAGGAATGCTCCAAAATCTAGTAGAAATCCTTCCCTATACATTGTAGACAGATATGACAACAAATGTATGGACCAGGATAATCTCTTTTTTTCATATCCTTGATTTGGAACTAAACAATATATGACTATGTATCCCAATACATTTATCTATAAAGTGTGGATTAATCAAAAGTGTGCAAATGTGTTATTCTTGGCCGCCACGATTCACAGGTAATGGACCAATTACTCACAAAGCTGCGGGCCACAAGCCAAACCCCGGGTCTCATAATTCCACCTTCATTCCTCCGAGTCAGTGAGAAGTGGCACATATCTAAACGATGCACAAGAAAAAATGCACTAATCACACTTTTACCATAAATCCAACACTGTAGCACTGCCAAACTACACAAGCAAACAAAGCCCGACTGCACTGTATGGCCTCCGTGAGGTTAGCTACGCAAACACACTGGCCATTTTTCATACCTTATGAAGAATGGTCATTTCATAACTGCACGCAATTAGTCTGAATGCTTAATATGAGATTGTGCCTATGATTAGAAATAATGCACAGCTCTTCCACTATGAGCAGACATGCCTGTTTTCTTATTTTCTCATTTTCTTATTTTGCTATAGCTAAATAAGCCCCCCCCCCCCCCCCCCCCCCCCCAAGGGGTTCCAGACATAGTACCTATGGGGTCGTTAGAATGATTACTAATTACGACCGTATAAAGGTATGGAGAATCAGATCCTGACATTAGCCAGAAGTGTCTATTCGTTTAATCAGACTGTGACTCATGTGCTTCTACTCAACTCTTTGACTTAACTTTATTCAGGTTCCTGCATGAATTTGAAAAAAAATATATATTTTGAGCCTTTGTGTTCTTGAGCCCTATTAAGCCACATGTGGAACATCTTTGGTTATGCACAGACTGCCAGACCAAACCAGATTTTTGCTACATCTAGATTCTATTCAGATTTTTGATAGTTTGAACAGCCAGAGAGCACATAAAATCTGATTTTGGATAATCTGTTTGTTGAAAATCAAATCCAAACCACATTTGGAGGGGGATTGAAATGTGATTACATGATAGTGATAGTATTGTATCATCCAGTAATTTTGCGATTAATGCAATCAAATCTTCACAGCAATGCTGAATTTTTCACAATGTAAGGTGCACCTAAAATCATTTGATTTTCCCAAAAATCAACAGTGCACCTTATAATCCGGTGCACCTTATGTATGAATTCTACCAGTCAGGTATTAAAGAGCAGTAAAGCCACTCCACTGAAGTACAGAGTTATAAGGGTGAGTTTTCAGTGAAGTTTCTCCAGCACCAAGGCTGGAGCAGTATTAGCATTAGCTGCTAACCGCAGCGCTAGCTTTTTTACCATTCAGAGGCGAGTATATAGGACTGTAGTCTGTGTGTTTACCATGTTAAAACAAGCTACGTGAGACAAACTGCTAGATAATAGCGCCCTGGCTAACTAGAACACTCAGACTTCCTCAGTTTAGCGCTGTCTGGGTGGGATTTACTAGCGCTTAGTGCTGCTAACCTTGGCTAGCACTACTGCAAATAAACGAAAGTGCTTTACTCACCCAAATATACCGTTTTAAGAAGGGAAATCTGTGTAGATTAACATCCAGCACTCATTTTACTTCTAAAGAAAATTTATATATTTATGAATTAGAAGGAAAACATGGCAACATCCTTGTTCCTTACTAGTGTCACTTAAAATGCGCCATATAATCCAGTGTGCCTAATGTATGAAATTAGACAAGAAAAAAGGGTGACACTTTATAATAACTTTCATTAATATATCATTAACTAATGATTAATAACTGTTATTTTTTCACATTTTTAGAAACTAAAACGATGCACAAATCACATTTGTAAATACTAATGAACGCATTGGCAACATGAACTGTTTTTGATCATTTGATAAACATTTGCCCGGTTTAAAATTCGTATTTACTAGCAATTTATTAATGTTCAAATTCTATTTGAAGAGCTATTGATTTGCTAACATTTTTAATATGAATATCCATGCTGATAAATAAGTGTCATATTTGAGCATTTGTTAATATTCAGATTCTGATAAACTGCTGCTTTGTTCACATCTACTGATCATAAGTTAATAATTACTAACTTAAAATTAATAATAAACTCTTTTTTAATACCCTTAATTATCAGGTGTCCCAATACTTTTGTCCATATCGTGTATTACAGCCACCAACATGCTTGGTCATATCCCACCTGGCCTACTTTTACAGGATGGGATTATAAAGCAACTTGTTTCCTGGCTAACAGGTCTAGACAGCTAGCTGTGCATCTGGCACAGAAAAAGGCAAAACAATCATTCAAATTAACTCCATAAGTGATGCACATGGTTTAATAACATCTGCCACTGTAAACTACATTTATGCAACCTTTTACCACATATGATTCGTTTTAGTGCTCTTTTTAATCCATTGACAGCAGAAATCACAAGGAGCTAGCAAAAGCAATATCACTTAGCCTATTAAAAATATATTAATCTGGGTTAAAAAAAAAACAAAAAAACAAAACATCTCTATTCAGAGGAACTTCCAGGCCTAGTATAAAGACGGCAGCCACCCAGAGAGACCCAATTATCCACGCTTAAGGAGGCCGATTCCCTCTCCAGGCTGAAGGGCTGTTTTTCTTCACGCTCTTCTCTGTAGGTAGTTTTTTTGTAGAGTGAACCTCGACCCCAGAGGGCAAGAGCAAAGAGAGCTGAAGCGTTTGTAAACATCACTTAAGGTCATTACCGTCATCACGATTAGTAACTCCGAAGCACAATCGCAGTAATGGTGCAGTGAATGCAGTGCTGTATTAGTTACATTTAAGTAATAGTTACACATATGATTTACCAACATGCCTTTTTAAATACTGAATTAATTTAAATTTAAATCCGTTCCAAATAAATACACCATATAATAACAATGGAAAGATTGCAACATTTTTATCTTGGGTTTTTATTCAAATACAGCACCAGTCAAAAGATTGGACACACCTCTTCTTCTCATACAATGTGTTTTCTTTCTTTTATGTACATTGTAATTTTTTTACTTTGTAAATTTAATACTGAACACCATATTAAAGCTATACAGGAACACATGCTGAATTATTATTACAAATTATTACAAAATATGTTTTATACTTTAGATAATTTAGAAGTAGCACATTCACAGTATCTTTGAGGACAGATCTGCACACTCTTACACTCTCTGAGATTTTAATCTCTTCAAGTCTTCATGAGGGAGAGTCACCTGGAATAGTTTTCCCAGCATCTTAAAGGAAGGAGTTCCTGGAGGTGCTGAACAATAGTTGCTGCTTTTCTTTTCTTCACGCTGTGAAGCTCCAGCTCATCCCAATTAAATCACCTCAAATCACCATCTCAGTTCATCAGGTTTAGATCAGGGGATTAATGTGGAGGATAAACTCTTTTTTTACTGTTTACTACATGATTTTATATGTGCCCCTTATTTTTTTATGTCTTTAATATTAATGTACAATGTTGAAAATATATTAATATATTAAACAATAAATAATAATAATAGATTATTTTTATTACACTGAGGAACCCTGAGTGTTCTGGAAAGACAGGGTGATATTTGCTAGCAGTTCATCCCACGTTGCTTGTTTGAAAGAGCTAATGCTCGGCGGTTATCGGCTAATGCTGCTCCAGCAGTGCTATCTGCGGTAAGCCACAGGCTACAGGCAGATAATACTCACCACTGAATGTCAAAAGGGCTAGTGCTTAGCGCGGTTAGCGGATAATGCTAATGCTGCTCCAGCGCTGCTAGCCAGGGTTAGCAGCAGGCTACAGAACGATAATGATTCACCTCTGAGCAGCAAAAGAGATAGCACTTAGTGAAATTAGGGGCTAATTCTAGTGCTGCTCCAGCAGTGCTAGCACTGGGGTTAGCAGCAGGCTTTAGGCTGATAATACTCACCTCTGAACGACAAAAGAGCTAGCGCTTAGTGCAGTTAGGGGCTAATGTTAATGCTGCTTGAGATTTGCTAGCTGGGGCAAGCAACAGGCTACAGGCCGCTAATTATTCACCTCTGAACGGTGAAAGAGCTAGCGCTTAGCCCGGTTAGCAGGTAATGCTAATGGTGCTCCAGCCTCGATACTGGAGAAACTTCACTGAAACTCCTGCATGAGTGGCTTTTCTGCTCCTTAATACCTGACTGTAGATTTTTGGGAAAATTAAAGGATTTTAAGTGCACCTTATAGTGCAAAAAAATATGGTACCACATTCTCATAAATACCAGTAACCTTATAGTCCTTATATAGTGTGTATACATCCAATAAAAAACTGCAGTACACCACTCTTAAGTGCAGGGTTATTATTATAAACCAGTCTGAACAGCTCAGAAAGTGCATTCATGACGTCAAGCTGCTCGTAATTGATGTCTCATTGAACACAGTATTGTTTTAGCAGGCGTATAGTATATATTGTGGTATTAATATAAGGTTAGAATAAAGAATGTGTTTAGTCTCCTCTGTAAAGCCGTCTCAGCGGGTCCGGGCGGTTCTGACTGAGAGCAGGCGTGTAGTGATGTATATGACTGAGCGGATATGTATGACATTTATTGCGTTGCTTTGCCAAGGCTGCGGTGCACCGCGAGTTTTCCCGCTGTGTCATAGCTATAGCAGCACTTTTCCTTATACACCCCCTAAACACAGACTTGCAGACACGGAGCCGTCTGCTGGGTGAGTCCCTGCTCATACACACTCTGTCACAATTCCAACCGGGTAACATCCATTATTCCTTGCAGTAATTAGAGCTTGTCAAAACCCAATTTTCCTTCATTTATTACGTCTCGCTGATTAACCTCTCACATTTGGCACGGGTTCAGCTGTCTTTGATCGAATGGGTGTCTATGAGGAAGGATTTTCTAATCAAATCCACAGAACATCAATCATAGTCAGTGCAAAACTCCCAGAGCGACTGTTTAACAGTCAGTGAGACGCATTAAAAAAAAAAAAAAAAAGAGAGTAGTCCACGTGCAAAAGCGTCTTAATCAAAACAGTTCCTCTAGATTATCCTGGACGAGAGAGAGCATTTAGGCCTCTAAATACCATGAAATGACATCATAGTTAAGGGTGGGCGGTGTGGCCCTAAAATAATATACGAATATTTAAGGGCTTTTTTAGTGTTAATTTGTGTTTTTCTATGCAATGCGACAAAACAATATTAGATTTTTTTTTAATTAATTTTAAGAATATACAACTGCAACAAATTAAATGTTAAAGTTATATAAGCATATCGTATCTTACTAAATTCAGTACACCCATTACATTTTAAAAAATCTATATTTTTATTATGTACAGCTTTTATAACAGTTTTATAACAGTGTAAGTTTACTGTGCCCCAAAATAACACAACACACAGCCATTAATGTTTAAACTACTGCAACAAAAGTGAGTACACCGCTAAGTGAAAATGCTCAAACTGTACCCAATCAGTCATTTTTCATCCCTGGTGTCATGTGACTTCTTAGTGTTACAAGGTTGTGTTAAATTTGGCGTTATTACTCTCACACTCTCTCATACTAGTCATTGTAAGTTCAACGTGGCACCTCATGGCAAAGAACTCTCTGAGGATGTAAGAAAAGAATTGTTGCTCTACATAAAGGTGGCCTAGGCTGATTTTAAATGTCTTTATCTCTAAAGGATTTTGTCTGTGAATGATTTAAGGATCAATCAAATGTCATCAAATTCACATCTCAGAATTGGATTTGACTAAAACCTAATTGTGTACTGTGTGTATTGTAATTAGGGCTGGGCCAAAATATCGATATATTGTGATATACCATTTTATTTTATCTTTTAATACATTTTTGATACATGATATTAAATATTAATATTTTTATTGACACATAGGTGCTCTAAACTCCCTAAGACTCAATGGTAAATTTGACTTACTAAAGTTACTGCTTCATTACTCCACATGGTGGCATGAATCAATTGAACAGGATAAACCTGCTGTAAAAAATACTGGTTTTAAAATTCTATGAAACACCAATAACACCAATAAATCCAGAATTCCTGGTATTTGATTAATTAGAAGTATTTTATCCTCTTCAGCAACACAGATGCCATAAAGTGTAATAGAGAATTATCCTGTGATATATTGAGTATCACAGAATAACAGTATCGTGATATCAGCGTGGTATTGTGGGTGATATGCCCTGTGTTGTTCTTCTATGACATCCATTATTTTTAGAAGTGTATGTAATGAGAGTTTGATAATAGAAACAAATTTAATATATAAAATATCAGAAATGGAATTGTAACAACAGTAAAACCCATTTTGGATGCTATTTAAACCATACTTAAAAGCGTTAAAAAAATAAATCAATTTCCACACAAAACAAATGTAAGCATTAAGTTGTTTCTTGAGTTGTTATGAACCCACACTCAAAACATTACAAACATATCATGATCCCCTATATTCCCCTTTTAAAATAATCCCTTTAATAACTGGTTAAAATCACTGACTGATAACAATATAAAATATATATATATATATTACATATGCAGAAGTGTTTTCCTAAAAAACAATTCCTAAAGATTATTGTAAACGAGGACTCTTAGGCCAATAAATAACCAGGAAATGTTGTCATCTGTTTTTTTTTTTCTCTCAGAAAGTGTAATAAACCATGATAGAAACAATGGAAAATAGTTTTATATGGTATGAAATTAAATAGCTTTCTGTTAGAAACAAATACGCTGAAGACCATCCAAAAAAACGACAAATTTCAGCGTTATTTATGACCCTGATTAAAATATACGCACACTAAAGTTTAATAGCCGTGAAAGCTAGAGGAAAAAAAAGGCCTTTAAAAAGCATACTGCAGTCAGAGACTGATCAAGTTCAGATTACACAATGATTTTATCAGCAGTTAAAAAAAGAACAAGTTGCAAAATATCAAATGCAGTGTAACTCAGTCTCCTGTTGGACGAGCGTGACTGAAAGTCTGGAATCTCTGGTTTTGATACCGGCTCAGAGTTCATTAAACCCTGTTGTTTTGAGGCCTGGGCTGTCGTTGGGTTCTCTGTGGAGCTGGGTGTTGGACTGAGTGTTTCTGAAGTGCTACGATAAGGACAGACATCCCAGCGCCTCCCAACATAAACACTTTTACTGCTGAATCAAACAGCTCTCCAGTTCACAGCTAGCTAATCAGGGAATTAACGTCTTCACAAGTTCTCACTCTCAACTCCAGCCAGCTCCGCTGGCGAGGGCTGCTGAGGGACGGAGGATACTCCAGAAGTCCACTGTCCTTCAGAGAGCCAAATCATGCACTGAGAAAAATGATGAGTAAAATTTACTTTAAAAAAGTTTTGCAACTTTCTGCATTTCCTTTTTTGAGTAAATTAAATTTCAGATAAATTTAAGTAACTTCAACTCGGTTTCAAGACTTAAATGTTACATAGAGTAAATAAGTGAACTGAACTTCAGTTCAGCTGAAACAATCCTTTCTTTTAGTGACTTTTACTTAATTTCTGCATACTATATTACCTAATTACAATTTCTTCATTTATACAATATTACTCAAATAATTTATGATACATACTATATTATAATTCCTGAAATATAAATATTTTTAGTTAAAACACACATATTACATTGTCTCAACACACGGATATAGTATACTATAAATAATGTATTACATGCCATCCATGTGTTCAGACAGTGAGACTTGGTCTGTTTACAAAATAAATCTTTGAGATTATGCAAATATTTGAATGTGTGTTTTAACTCAAAATATTTAAATTTCAATTGTTTAATTGTTAAGTTTCAGTTGTGCTCTTTCATGGCTCTGGCAGCTGATGGCAAGCCACATGAGCAGGATTCGAACCAGTGATCTCTGCTGGACTTCTCAGCACCCCACGTACATTTTACGTTTTTTTTCCTATTTCGTCTTTTTTATGTATTCAGTTAAATAGAGAAATGAACAACTTCACACACATCTTACGAAATGGAATCTTCCATCTATCTGGAACCACTATCGAACATAACTCAAACCCAAAAGACACAAGAAACACAAGAAAACACCTCACAACGTATACAAGTGTGGGCGTTACCAAGCTGCCTGCTGAGGTAACACTAAAGGATTACTTTACATGAAGTTTACTGTTGTTCCATGACTTCTGGGATGCTAGGGTATAGTGCTAATAATGATAAAGTGCTAATTTGATAAATCTGGCAACAAAATTTTAGCAAAATCTAAAGTATAGTTATGCAAAGCAAAATAAACATCATGTCCATTTGCTAATTTAGAGCAAGACTCCTCTGAAAATAGTCTTATTTACAGACTTTAAAATAAGACTATTATTCTAAAGAGTTTGTAAATCAGGTATATATTAAGAAGTTTATTAATGTTATTAATTAGGTTATAAATGCATTAAAAATAAAAAAGACAGCTTACTTTTGGCCTCACTTTTAACATTTATATTTACATCTATGATATTTTAGCTGACGCTCTTATCCAGAGTGACTTTTAAGGTTGTTCCTATTTTAGAGGTGATCCAGTGTAGTGTAAGGAGTCTTGTACAAGGACTCTTATTGGTGTAGAGCAGCCTTCAATCACCCAGACCTGGAATTGAACCGCAGTCTCCCACATGATGTGATTGTGTCTCACTGGCAGGTAGTCGTGTTATCCACTGCGCCACACCAGCCACCTTTTATGTTTAATATTTATAACTGAATTATTAACCATTAATAACTCCTTTATAAACCATTTATAACCCTTTTGTAATGGTAATCTTATTTAAAAGAGGTACTAAACCTTTTAAAAATACAGAAATGTTGATTTACACAGCAAGTCAAGCTGTTCGAGAGCTGAAGCAGAGAGGTGATGATAAGCATCCACCGCTAAAGAATTCTCAAAAACACAAAACAAGACATCCTTTCACTCACAGACAGACATCCAGACCCCCTACTGCCCAAAATCTCTCACAGGAAACCTGCAAAAACCTGTGTTCCTCAGCCCACTGCTGCTCATTCCATTCTACAGCGTAAAACAGGCCTGAATGACGAGTCTATCACTCTCTCCAGAGCCAGAGGAGCCAAAGAAGTTGACATTTGCTTTGGCAGGAAATCTGCCTCAGAACTTTCTCAATGAGAGAGAGGCTCACTGGCAGCGAATCGTCAATGAGATGGCATGCAGAGTTAACATTTCAAGATCCACAGTGTGCAAATAGAATCGAGTCATGAATATACTGTATACAGTCATAAATATAAACATCTGCTGCCCACAGGATGCTTCTGGTGGACTATTCTCAGCCAAGCAGTGTCACAGAGAGGTGTTTAAAAACTCCAGCAGCACTGCTGTATCTGATCACCTCATACACCACCACCATGCTAATCAGTGCTAATCACTGCAGTGCTTAGAATAATGACCCCCCCATCCAAATAATAATGATAATAGCTGCTCTATATTGGTTTTCTCTTCTGTGGAGTCCAGTGTATTAAAGAACAGGGCGAAAAGAGGATAGTGATAATTAAAGTATACAGACAAACAGATACAGAACTACAGTCTGCAATTATAGAACTACAAGGAGGTGTTCACAATTCTGCTAGGTCAACAAAAACTCTGGTGACAGAGTGCAAACCGGCTATCGGGAGCAGTTTATAATAACGATAAGTACATGTCATCCCACAGTGCTTAACCTTTAGCCACGTATATTAAAAAAGAAAAAAGTCCAGAGGAAACGATGGGACGCTCCAGATACTGACCACAATCTGACAGTAATCAGGGACACGTGTTACGCATCAAGTCCAGTTACAAAACTCTGGAGAGGAGCTCTTATCTAGATGTTTAAAACTGCAGCTAAACAATGACATGATGTCCCACATTCTCCACAGCAGGCCTCTATGATTTGAGCTGTTGACCTCTGACCTCCGAATCGCAGAGACGAGCCATTACGACGCTGTCAGAGCAGCCCGCCTCCCTCGGTGAGAAAGAACAGACTACTGTTTCTCTAATCACACCAAAAACAGGCGTAATTAATAGCTATTTACAGAACGTGTTTAGTGAACAGACAGATAGCTGTCGTTACGCAGCTCATAACAGCAGTGGTTAGCAGTGGCAGGCTATTCGTCATGTAAAACTTTAACTGTGTTTCAGAAGCAGAGGATATTCAGATTGATATATGAAGCCACTGATGTGATGATTGCTGCTGCCATATGGTGTTTGTTTATGAAGCTTCCACGGAGTATTGCTGCTCCACACTACAGTGTACTGTGCTTTTTTAAAAAGCCTGGCGTCTGGCATCAATCTTGTATACACACTTTCCTACATACCCTCTTACCACAAATGTAACCAGTCAGATAAAGCAGTGTAATGTTTTTTTTTCTTCATTATTTTAAAGTGTAGATTAAGTAGATTAATACTAAAGTCATCTAAACTCTAAAGAAAAAATCACATGGAATTATTGAGTAAACAATAATTACCAAAATATGTTTTTTATTTTTAAGATTCTTCAAAGTAGCACCTCTTGCTTATATTAGACAGTTTTGCACATCTTGGCATTTTCTCAGTCAGCTTTATGAGGTGGCCAAGAGTTGTTATGGCTTGTCAAGAGTTACTCTCACTATCTTTAATAAACTCCTGAAGACAGAGCTCTTCAAAGAGCACTTACTCTCCTAACACCTCTAACTAACTACCTTCTACTACCAGATCAGGAGAATCTCTCACTATCTTTAATAAACTCCTGAAGACTGAGCTCTTCAAAGAGCACTTACTCTCCTAACACCTCTAACTAACTACCTTCTACTACCAGATCAGGAGAATCTCACACTGTCTTTAATAAACTCCTGAAGACTAAGCTCTTCAAAGAGCACTTACTCTCCTAACACCTCTAACTAACTACCTTCTACTACCAGATCAGGAGAATCTCTCACTATCTTTAATAAACTCCTGAAGACAGAGCTCTTCAAAGAGCACTTACTCTCCTAACACCTCTAACTAACTACCTTCTACTACCAGATCAGGAGAATCTCTCACTATCTTTAATAAACTCCTGAAGACTGAGCTCTTCAAAGAGCACTTACTCTCCTAACACCTCTAACTAACTACCTTCTACTACCAGATCAGGAGAATCTCTCACTATCTTTAATAAACTCCTGAAGACTGAGCTCTTCAAAGAGCACTTACTCTTCTAACACCTCTAACACACTAACTACTTCTAACCTCATTTCCTTCTTCCCCTCCTTCACTCCTCTATCCTATTATTTCCCTTCGACCTCCTTTAGGCCCTGTCTAAAAATGTTTTACCTTTAACTTCTATTACTTTTGTACTTCACTATTGTAAGTCGCTTTGGACAAAAGCTGCGGTGTAGGTTCAACTGAGAAGTATAAATTGCCTTTTAATGTGTTTGAGAGCATCAGTTGTAAAGTAGTGAAGAGGTAGAGTTACAGGTATACAGTGAATAACTCCATTAGAGTAATGTTCAAATCCAGATTATGGCAAGAAACTAAAAACACTGAATGAGAAGGTGTGTCCAAACTTTTAACTAGTACTGTATACGTATATGTGAAGTGTGCGAATTTCGAGCTCAACACCTTAAACACTTACCAACAACACTATTACTCATTTAAGTGTACGCCTCAAAAAAGATTTGGATTGGATACAGGACGGGATCTTGACACATTATTTGACTATGAAAATGTATTCATAATGTATTTTTCTTTGCTTAGCCTTTCTTTCTTTACATGGGCCCAACTCTGGTCCTCATGTTGATTAATTGCAAAAGCTGTTGGAGCAGACTCCAAACTCTTGGCAACCCACAGTAATAAAGTAATTAAAACACCTGAGTAATCAGAGAGTACAAGTACCAACATGCAGAAATGGGTTCCTTGTTCCTTTTCCAAAAAGGTAGGCAATTGTTGGCATAATTTATCATGAACTTATCTTACTCTATAATCATAATCATTGGCTATGTGGTTTCTGACACAATATGACTGTGTACTCTTCTCTATTAAAATGTGCAAAAGTACTGTACACTGCATCTGTACCAGAAAAAGCCCTTCTAAGGTCTGAATTTTCTCTATTCTTTTGTTCTTTTATAAAATAGATTGTTTATTAATGTCTGTAATAACTGTTTCTACTTGAGCATTAATTGTGAAATACCACAAGGACTGCTATAGGATTAAGTACATGGATTTGTGGATTTGGTATAACTGGAATTTCAGATTTGAAAGATATGAAAAGCCTATTAAAGTGTAATAAACTCAATTTAAACTTGTCCTAATTAGATATTGTTGTGTGTTAGTCTCATTCTCACCTTTAGTCACATTTGTAAAAGCTTACGTGACTCTGAAAGGGTTTGGATTTGAAATATGAGGTGAAAGCTCGTTGAAAAGTGCTTTTTTTATATTATGACTTGTGTATACACTTCAGCACTGAGGGCCCACACCTACGTACACATGTCTTAGCTCAAAAGCCGATGGCAGGTCGTAGCTATTACATATTTATAGAGGAAACTCTGAGAGGAATGCGCTGAGATGGAAGGTGCGTTTTATCGCTGGCACCGTTTTCATCACTGCTTATCAGCGAAGCCATCAGCGTTTTGGTACACATGGTTTCAGCTCCGCAGGCTGTTGTGAAATGCTTTCACATGAGTCTGTTCCACACTTCGGACTCTTCTGCCAACTCTACTGATCTGAGATTACCTCTCACTCTCTCAAACACTCGCTCAGTCTGACTCTTTCTCTTTCTGACTCCAGCACTCTCTTTAACCTAAAGCTGAGAGGAGTAAAACATATTCAATCTGAGGAGCCTGAAATAGACACTAATTCTAACTGCCCCAGGCCTTTTTTGAACATGTATAGGTACAGTATTAACTAGTTTATACACCTTAAAATACCTCCTCTTATTATATATTTAACCCTTGTGTGGTGTTCGGGGTCAAATGATACAAAAAAAATATTTTTTCTAACTCAAACTCATGGGCATTGGCTCATTTTTTGTGAGAAACATATATCAAAACACATTTTCGATAAACACACACTGTAATCCCCCCCCCCCCCCCCCCACCCTACACATTTATATTACATACAGTATGTTTGGCCAAGGGCTAATAAACATTGCTTCATTTGTAAATTTGAAACTAAACTAATTTTCTACTCATATCTTGAGTTTAAATTCACTTTCTTTTACATTTTATTAAAAAACTAATAAAAAAAAGAGTATCACTTTTTGAAAGAAATGTAACATAAGAAAGGTAAAGGGCAAATATTCACCATGTAAGCTGTTTATATTGCTTGCAATTTAGGTGAAGCAAGCATGTGTAAAGCATTTTAATGTAAAATTGCTTAATTTTGCTGAATTAAATACAAGCAACAAAGTAAACGAGTAACAAAAATATGAACACCACACAAGGGTTAACTAATGTTGCAATATTGAGGGTTCATAGACTTCTTAACCAATCAATTTCCAAGATTTTTCCAGACTTTTCCATACTTTCAAGGCAAATTTTAAAGCACCATATTATTTTTAAAACATCAGAGCAGGCATGGACAATAAAACCAAAAATCAACTAAAACTATAACTAAAATTGTTCATAGTAGGTCTAAAAAGTTGACAATAATAAAAATAAGTGTCAGATCCTGAGAGCTAAATTGTGTAGCGCTTAATCACTGAATTTACTCTGAGCTGATGTATTTTGTTTAGCTGAAAATAGATTTTCTTCATCGATAAATTGACTTGTAAACCAATTTTCAAGCGTGCTTGTGATTTACAAGGGACAGAAGGATGGATTGATGGTGGGATGGTCGCTCTAACCCTATAAAAAGGGGTAGTTGGAGGGTTTAGGACGTTCTTTGCCTTGGTTAACCCCTCCTCTTTCTGGTGAACTTGAGCTTCTGGCCGCTGTGCCTGTAGGTTTACGTGGTTTGGCATGGAAAAGTGAGGCACAATTGTGACGATTTGCGTGCTCTAATCAATTCAGTGATTGCCGTGGACAGCCCAAGTTCCGATTTAAGGACGTTAAGCTCTTTTTAGCTGCTCCAGTTCCTCTTTTCCTCCTTGGTGAAGCTGTTTGATTCAGCTGTTAAACTGTTATATTAATACCATTTTAACGGTCATTCGATTGTTGTTTTTGTCCATTCTTTTGTTTTGTTTATATATATACATTTTGCATATATGTGTGGTTTGGTTTGTTTAATTTCATCCCCAGACGCGTTTTTCCGTTTTTTTTTTTTTCCGTTTTTTTTCAGTATTACAAGTCTTATTATTACAAGAATTTCGTATTTTTTTTTTATTCGTTAGATTATATTTTTGTCAACATTTTGGGTTTATTTTCGTTTGTTATTTTCCTAATAATAATAGTAAATACATAATTGATTTTTTTACGGGCTAATAAAAAAAGTAACGCGATTGTTACTTTTACTGGTAACTAGTTACTTTTATAGTGGAGTAACTCAGTTAGTAACTCTACTACTTTTTTTGAAGAAGTAACGAGTAACTATAAATAATTACTTTTTCAAAGTAACGTGCCCAACACTGGTAACAAAACATCGATAGCAGTGATAATAAACAGTAAAATACTGCTGCTTAACTAGTGTTGATGTGTGATGCAGCCATCTTGGATTCTGAAGTCATTGGTGGGTTGTTGGGTTGGGGAGTCTCTCTCAACTTTCATAGTAGGAAATCCGACCTGTAGAAGCGTTCCAGCTACAATTTCCAACTCGGAACTAGGAAATTCCAAGATATGAGCTCAAACGGAACACAGGATAAATACCTGCAAGCTGAGAAGCCTTTTAAATCATCCCAATAATACTGAGACGGCTGCAGTCTGTCTGTGATTCAGCACAGTCTCATTTATTCTGTAGATGTGCACAACAGAGCCGTGCACAAATACACTCGGACAGCCGCGCTGCTCTCTCAATTAGCTTAATAAGAGCCTGTCTCTAGAGTGATTTAAATGAAAAGGAATTTGTATAAACAAGAACAAACAGACAGTAATAGCTTCACTGCGGACTGAGCTGGACATGCTTTACGCTTCTTGCCACGGATTTTCAAAGAGCCACGCAACAGTGATGGATCTAAAGGACATCCTGTTACCCAATGGACAAAATCGTTACACGCTCGACAGCAGAGCAGACACAGTACCAGGGCACCATTGCTCAATTCCAGAGAAGTCCACCGACCGGGCCAAATGGTGTGGATGACAGCGCTTTTCAACGAAATCCATCAAGCAGTTGCCTAATGATAAACCCTTTGACTAATAAAAAACATCTGGAGGGCAGGGAAGAATGTTAATCATTGTTAAATTGCCTAATATTTCCGTCCAACTCTTAAAAGGCTTACGCACATGGTTCCCCGAGGACTGAAATATGGTCAAAATCATCACTCCTTAACCAAATTATTCGCCATGACTCTTCTGAACGCGGCTTTTGATTGCGTTTCGGGGGAACACAAACCCTTCACTGAAAGATGCTGGTCGAATACCTAATAGAAACTTGGACTCTTTTGGCAATTAAACGGCCATGTTATCTTGCGTTTCATTCCCTTCGGACAGGAATGTTTTATTAAATGATATATTCCGTCATTCCCTCGGGTATAGTGTGTCAGAGAGGCTGTCACTCATAATCAATACAGTCGCTCTCAGTATGTTCAACACTGCGCTCTCCAGCAGCCCAGCTGAATTTAAAGAATCCAGTATGAAAATCTGGATGGAAAATCCTGCAGCTAATTCAAACAGCCTGATCTCAAGAGAAATATGCTCAAATGCAACTAAATAAAAGTTTTTGTATTGATAAGTTATTTTGCACCACTTTTACTAGAGGACGGCACACTTTTCTCAATTCTTCTTCAAGTACATGGCAGGCAGGTTGCATGTAGAGCTGTCGTGTAAAAATGTGAACAGCATCACAAGTGGATGAAATGTATGAAATATCTTCTTGCAAATTTAATACATTTTAGCCGTATATTCAGAGTTAAGAAATCAATATTTGGTGAAATAATCCTCGTTTTTAATCACAGTTTTCATGCATCTTGGCATCATGTTCTCCTCCACCAGTCTTACTCACTGCTTTTGGATAAGTTCATGTCTTTACTTCTGATGCAAAAATTCAAGCAGTTCAGTTTGGTGGTTTGATGGTTTGTGATCATCCATCTTCCTCTTGATTATATTCCAGAGGTTTTCAATTTGGTAAAATCAAAGAAACTCATCATTTATAAGTGGTCCCTTAATTTTTTCCCAGAGCTGTATATGTTAGGGCTGCACAATATATCGTTTCAACATTGTCATTGCAAAGTGTGCATGTGAAATAGTCACATTGCAGGATATTTGCAATGTCACATAAGGCCTATTGAATCAAATTGATCATGTTTTTGCTGATTGATATAAAAAAGAAAGTTTGCACAACATTATAAATAGATTGCATTATTTACTTCTAGTGAAATCAATTGAAAATTCACATCTTTTTTTATATCGCAATATCGCAAAGCAGCAAAATATCACAATATTTTAGTTTTTTTTTTCAGTATAGTGCAGGACTAAAATGTATGAATTTCATGTGATCTTATGGAAATTAAAAAACCCTTAGTCAGAACTTGAGGCTGATTAAAGAAAGGTTTGAGGCAAAACAGAGCAGAGAACAATGGAACGAGTGGAACAATAATAATCAGCCTGAAATGCGACTCTTGATTTTGCCGCCAGAAGAACAGAATTGAAGTGGAGTGTCCAAAGTATTATTCCCGTCATCACCCCCTTCCCCTCTGCCCTTTCCGTGATGGTGTTACATAACTTAACATTAACAGGAACACAAAGACTCAGATATCCCCCCTCACTGCCAACAGAACAAACAATAAATGTGGTGCTCAGAAATACAGTAACAGAAGGCGGCCATGTCTGCAGGATTTAGCGAGACCAGGCCTCGTCCAGACTCTCCTCGTCTCTCGTGGAGAAACGACTGGAGACATTTGGAGACATTTAAAGCCGTTTGGAGGGAAATCAAGAGAGAGAGAGAGGATAAGAGCAACAGCAGAGGGCAGATAGATGACATCATGACACGTCAAACCGTGCAAACTCACTCTGTGCCACACAGCCAGCGGCGATAAATCAGAAATCAACCCCTGAATCAATGGAACAGATGCCAGTGAAGGACTGTGAAGGATCTTCTTGTTTACAGTAGAAAGACCTTTTAACAGAAGACAGATCTGTATTAGTCTGCAGTGCTGTTAGTGTTTGTACACAATCAACCAAAAGTTCAGATGCATCTTTCAATTGTTTATTAACAATTGTGGAAGAGGCAACACTGAACATAGGGCTGGACAATATGTGAAAAATTGATATCACAATATACTTTCTTAATTTTTGTTCGATACTATATAATTACGATATCGATATAATGGATATAAACCCATTAAACCCATACGGCCCCATCTTACACCCTGTTCAAAGTGTGTCATGATGCTCATTGCTATATTACACCCTGCAAACAGTCTATCAGACAGCTTCCTCTTGCGTCCACAGTTAATCCTGTTGGATGTTGCTGGTCCTTCTTGGTGGTATGCTGACATTACCCTGGATACCGTGGCTCTTGATGCATCACAAAGACTTGCTGTCTTGGTTACAGATGCGCCAGCAAGACGTGCACCAACAATTTGTCCTCTTTTGAACTCTGGTATGTCACCCATAATGTTATAGTGTGCATTGCAATATTTAGAGCAGAACTGTGCTCTTACCCTGCTAATTGAACCTTCACACTCTGCTCTTACTGGTGCAATGTGCAATTAATGAAGATTGACCAGCAGTCTGCTTCAATTTAGCCATGAAACCTCCCACACTAAAATGACAGGTGTTTCAGTTTCATTGTCCAAACCCTGTACGTACGCTGATGGGTGTGGTGGTCTGGAAGTGAGATGTGTTTAGGTACAACGCCAGTTAGCATAGCACGCATGCTTAGAGTAGCACTGCTGAGGTATACGCATTATTATATTAGCACTGCTGAGGTAAACGCATGAGTAGAATAGCACTAATATTCTACCCCGCCCAGGTTGACAACTACAGACCGGTCTCACTGCTACCCTTTCTCTCTAAAACACTAGAAAGAGCAGTTTTAAATCAGGTCTCTGGCTTCCTCTCCCAGAATGACCTTCTGGACCAGAACCAATCTGGGTTCAAAAAAGGACACTCTACCGAGACGGCTCTGTTGTCTGTGACTGAAGCGTTGAAAACTGCCAGAGCTGCAGGTCAGTCCTCAGTGCTCATTCTGCTGGACCTCTCGGCCGCATTTGACACAGTCAACCATGACTTCCTGCAAACTATACTCTCAAACATGGGGATCGCAGACAATGTGCTGTCATGGTTCAGATCGTACCTCACTGGGCGCTCGTTCAAGGTGTCGTGGCTAGGACAGCTGTCCTCAGCCCGCTCCTTATCCACTGGGGTTCCCCAAGGTTCGGTACTGGGACCCCTTCTCTTCTCCATATACACCACCTCTCTTGGTCAGGTTGTCCGCTCACACGGATTTTCCTACCATTGCTTTGCTGATGACACCCAGCTTTACCTGTCGTTCTCACCTGAAGATCACTCAATCTCTGCACGGATTTCGCAGTGTCTCTCTGCCATATCCTCATGGATGAGGGAGCATCACCTTCAATTAAATCTCTCAAAGACTGAACTTCTGGTTATACCAGCAAAACCATCTTTTCAACACAACTTCTCTATAAGTATCGACTCTCTCTCTCTCTCACCGACAAAGGTTGCTAGGAACCTGGGTGTTCTGGTTGATGACCAACTCTCCTTCACGCACCATGTGGCCTCAGTTGCTCGGTCCTGCCGCTTTGCGCTCTATAACATCCGAAAAATTTGACCGTTCTTGACGCAACAGGCCACCCAACTCCTGGTGCAAGCGGTCGTCATCTCACGCCTCGACTACTGCAATGCCCTGCTAACTGGCCTCCCGGCCTGTGTAGTAAAACCACTCCAGATGATCCAGAACGCAGCAACACGTCTGGTCTTCAACCAGCCAAAACGGGCACATGTCACCCCGCTGCTCATTGAGCTCCATTGGCTACCAGTTGATGCTCGCATCAAATTCAAAACTCTTACAATCGCCTACAAGGTGATGACAGAACAGGCTCCTTCCTACCTGCACTCGCTCCTGAAGGCTTACGCTACCTCCCGGCCGCTGCGCTCCTCCAATGAACGTCGCCTCGCTTTGCCAAACACTCACACAAAGCAATCCAGACTGTTCTCATACAGAGTTCCCCAATGGTGGAACAAACTACCCTCCACTACCAGATCAGGAGAATCTCTCGCTATCTTTAAGAAACTCCTGAAGACAGAGCTCTTCAAAGAGCACTTACTCTCTTAACACCTCTAACACACTAACTACTTCTAACCTCATTTCCTTCTTCCTCTCCTTCACTCCTCTATCCTATTATTCCCCTTTGTCCTCCTTTTATCCCTATCCAAAGATGTTTTTCCTTTAAACTTATTTTACATTGTACTTGACTATTGTAAGTCGCTTTGGACAAAAGCGTCTGCCAAATGTAATGTAATGTAATAAAATAAATTCATGATTAGAGTAGCACTACTCTAAGGTATGTGTACTGTGCTTTGTTGGTTTGTCTGCTGGGATATAAAAACATTTTTAGGGGAAATCTGCAGTGAAGAATAATGGTTGTTAGATTCTGTCAATCTGACACCAATCATCTTCAGTGTTTTTTTAGAACTGTATTAGTGAGAACTGTATTAGTGAAAGAGAAAGTTGGAGAATATTGTAGAACACAATGAATGTAGGAAAACATTCTAGAAAGATGTTCTTCTACATTTATTGGAGATCATTCTCAAGCAGTGTGAATAAGGACATTTTAGAACAAAAGAAAAAAAAAGCCAATGGGGAAGAAGAACAGAAGATGGATGGTAAAAGTAACAGCTCCAGGCCGCTGAGGCCCTGCTGTTTGTATGAAGATCGAGCAGACAGCAAATCTTCTTCTTCTGAAGATAAATACGAGGTCAGATCAACCACACGTGTGGGTTCATGGCTGCTGCTACCGCCTCCGGGGGGTCGAGGGCAAACATGCTGAAGATCCATGAAGCTGTTGGTGATGTGTTCTCTGCTCTATCTACTGGAATTCCTCAGTGCTAAAGGTTGAAGGTTGGGGCTGGTACCCAAAGAGGTTAGTCTGGACTGAAGTTAATAAATATCCTCAGTAACAGCCAATCAGAACTGACAGGTTGATGTGCTTATATAATATTAATTAATAATGTTTAGAAAATTACCAAAAGAAGATTTTGGGTCTCAGTGTAGGGCCCAGCATCAGAAAGTTGGGTCATGGGTCTTCCAGCAAGAAATCTGTCGACCCATTTTTGAGTTTTGTGTGAAATTAATTTTATAATCTGTTTTTTTCCTACTTGTCTTAATTTTACAACACATAAAATAAAATTTATTTGTTTAATAAAACAAGTACAATTGCAATGTTTCTTTTGGAGAAATACTTAATTTCTTAAAAAAAATTATGGGTGCCAACATTTTTAGCTGCTGCTATACATTTGTTTCTATCAACACAACCTTTATTTTAAATCATATTATTTTACGAAAACATACATTTTATGGAAATACAGAGAAAGTATATTTAATGTGTATTTTCAGTATATTAGTATATTAATATTTTCAGTATTTTAAAGTATATTAAATTTAAAATGCCATTTTAGTATTCTTAGTAGTCTTTAGTATACTTTTAATGCTCTTTCGCAAAAGTAAAATAAAATATGTGAAAATGTGGTTTAATGTTTAATGTGGTTAGCACAAAAAATACAGTATCCAAAAAATTGACTACACTCCTACAATTTCTGCAAATAATTTACTATAGGTTTTCATGGGACAACATTATAGAAATGAAACTTGGATATAACTTACAGTAGTTCATGTTTGAGCTTGTATAGCAGTATAGGTTTATGCATGATTAGAGTAGCACTGCTGAGATAAACGCATGATTAAAGTAGCACTGCTAAGGTAAACGCATAATTAGAGTAGCACTGGTGAGATAAATGCATGATTACAGTAACACTGCTGAGATAAATGCATGATTGAAGTAGCACTGCTAAGGTAAACGCATAATTAGAGTAGCACTGCTGAGATAAACGCAGGATTAGAGTAGCACTGCTGAGATAAACGCATGATTAAAGTAGCACTGCTAAGGTAGACGCATAATTAGAGTAGCACTGCTGGGGTAAACGCATGAATAGACTAGCACTGCTGAGATAAACACATCATTGAAGTAGCACTGCTGAGGTAAATGCATGAATATTATAGAAATTAAACCTGATTATAACTTAGAGTAGTCAGTGTTGAGTTTGAATAGCAGTAAAGATTTACTGTGGTTTCTGATGGTGGAGATTAGTTCAGTGAAGGATCCTAGTCTTGGAAAGCTATTAAATTGACTGAATCACATTTTATTTTGATTGGAATAATAAATAAGCTTAATTTCTTACTTTTGAAATTTGCCATTTTACAACAGGTGGCCATGAAACATCATAAGGAGATGATAAATGGACAAAACACTGCCAAGAAATCAGTTTATTATTTTAGGAAGGTGATGACATAACATAAAAGCAACGTATCTATTACATGTGATTAATGTTTAACCAGTTTTTAAGGTTATATTACTGTCTAGCATCCTTGATTTTTTTTCACTGGGATCAATAACATTTCTATTTGTCTGTATGTCTGTCTGTCTGTTTGTAGATTTCACTCACGGACACAAAGCATTCGCCAATGCAACCGCACCACATCGCCTGCTCAGCTTTTATGAGCTTTAATTAGCTTTAAATGAGCTTTAAATAGACAAAAAAGAGCCAGCCAGTTTTACGAACCACACTTCATTTACCAGACATGCTATTAAACTCCCCTTAAACACCACAGCAACCACTCGCGCTCAGCTTTCATTCACAAATCAGATTTCCTCACTGAAACCCCATCCTCCAATAAAACCTCCCAGCACACAATCCATCCTTCTCCTACCTTCATCTGCTTACTTACAGACGGTAAAAGCGTGCAAATGCTAATGCCGACAGTGCAGAAGGAGCCAAAACGCAGAGGCTCGTAAACAGCACACCTCCAGCGCTGTAAAAGAAAAAAGGCCAGCGAGTCCCTGAGCTCATGCCTGAGACTGTACTGAGGAGGACAGGCAGGGTCAAAGCCAGGCCATGGCGCCGGAGCAGGACTGTGCTTTCACCTCCGTTTAGACAGGCTTACAACCCTGCATCCGCATCCAATTCACTATACTCACTAGTTCAGCCAACAGAGCACCAGGAGGATGAAGCCTGGCCTGAGAACGCATTACTGTACGCCAAGGCATTCTTTCCGATCTGTTGATGTGATTTAAGAATGAAAAAAATGCTTGTTAGAAATGGTTGCTAACACTGAATAAAAAATTACTGAAGTCATCCAGACTATGAAGGAACATATAGAGATAATGTAGGAACTTAAAAGTGCTTTTAACTTGCAGTTTCTTATCCTGTGCCAAAAAGGTAATTCTTGCTCTTCCTTACCTGGGGCAGTCCTGATGAGTGCCAGTTTCATCCTAACGTTTTTAAATCATCTTTGCAGTGACTACACTTGAGGATGTTTTCAAAGTTCTTGAAATGCTTCATACTGACTGACCTTCATTTCTTAAAGTTATTTTTTCCTTTCCTTTACTTATTTAAGTATTTCTAGCCATAATCTGGATTAGAACATTACTTAAATAGAGCTATTCACTGTATACCTGTAACTCTACCTCTACACTTCTTTACAACTGATGCTCTCAAACTGACATTAAGAGACAAGAAATTCAAGTAAATAAATAATGATGAGTTCAGCACAGCTGTTAACTGAAAGCCTGAATTCCAGGTGACTCTACCTCATGAAGCTGACTGAGAAAATCCAGCCAAGATGTGCAAAACTGAGGTGCCTACTCTATTTTATTTTATTTTATCTGGTTTATCTGTTTCAGAAGGGTCAAATTCAAATGAATGGCATGCACCAAAATCAAGTTAAGAACTGATTGATGCATTATTAAAAAGTGGAAGATAATAATAGAATAATAACAGAAGAGGAATAATAGAAAAAAAACAACATTCAATTTCAGGGATATGTTTAATAGTGAAAGTAAGAGAATTTCCACACAAACGATGCAATGGGAACTCATTGGATTGGGACTAAACAGCTGTGTAGCCTTAAGAAAATCACTTATTTTAGTGAGGCTAACCTGCGAAAACTGCTTATATATTCTAGGAAGCAAAATATTGGACTCTAGATCAATGAAAGAAAATCATGTGAAGGTCTGATAAGTCCAGATTTACCCTGTTCCACAGTGATAGAGCATCAGAGCAAGAAGAGCTATGATCTGGGGTTGATGCTGCAGTTGGTCTGCAGGTTGAGGTTCAGCAGCAGTATGTGCTGAAAGAATGAGGTCAGCTGACTACCTGAATATACTGAATATAGACCAGGTTATTCCTGAATCAATGGATTTATTTTTTCTTCTCTGATGATACACACGGCCATATTCCAAGATGACAATGTTAGGATTCATGGTGTTGGAATTGTGAAAGAGTTCAAAGTTTAGAGAGCAAGAGATCATCATTCATCATTTTCACACATGGATTGAGAGAGAGTTCACCACAGAGTCAAGATCTTAACCTCATTGAGAATCTTTGGGATGTGCTGGATGGAGAAGAGCTGCTTTGTGCAGTGGTCAGACTCTACCATCATCAATGCTGCTGCAAGATCTTGGTGAAAAATTAAAAAAGCAGCAATCAAAGCTAAAGGTGGTCCAACCAGTGTGGTGACACTGTCCCTTTAACTGATGCGAGGTGTGTTCTGAGGCGGAGTCGTATCAGTGCAGAAATCTGTGATGTAGGAGATATATTACAGCGCAGATGGTGGTGAAAGCTTGGCCAGCAGAGACATTACAGATTACAGCCTTTCTGCGAACATGCATGAGAGAGTGTGGCCCAGGAGGTCAGAAGAAACCAGCAGAACTCTCACACACACTCTAAGACACACACTGAGACACACACACACTTCCAGACACACACATTCCCACAGTTTACAGCCAAAGGCTTTAAGGTAGTTTTTGGCAACCGCTCCAAAGTGCCTCACGTCAACACCGGCTGAGCTGAAGAAAACCTGCACTCGGTCATGTGTTAACTTGCACCATGCTGGATGCAGGTGGACTCAAATGCACCCACAGAATAAGAGAAAGAGAGAAAGAGAGAAAGAAAGTGAGGAGTGATAATAAAAGTAGCATAAAAAGAAGAGGATAATTAGAGTGAAAGAATGAAGGAGGGAGGGAGTTAAGGAGTGTTACAGTCAGTATAGCACAGTCTGCAACACAACTGTCCACCATCTGTGCCGAGTACAGGCAAGTATCTGCTAATATGATACATATCACTATACAGGGGTTACGATTAAAAATACTATATACTGATACTTCAACCAAGTTTAATTATTAATAATTATTGTTTTAGTGATATTTTGTACTCAATTTTAAAGCAGCACTAGGTAGGATTTCCTTGATTTTTGATCTTTTTAAAGAAGTAAAATTACAGCTTGAAACTCACTGCAGCGCTGCATTGAGGCGGCCGCGACCAACGCTCGCAAGAACTGCAACCTGCTTTCCGACCTTTAGTTCTAACAGTTCTACAAGGACTTCTGGATCATTCTTTACAAACTAACAAACAGACACTCTGGCAGAAGCTGGAAAGAGACCGAATATGTCTGTGAAAGCCATAAAACGAGAAAGAGAAACTAATCCGCCTGAAACATTTATTACACTCTGCAACTGTAGGGGGAGCCCACGAGCACAAAATCTCAATCCTACCTAGGGGGGCTTTAAAACCACAGTATCAATTTTCAACTTAGTTATATGTAAGTCTAGTATCAAATAGTGTTTTTTAGTGTTGTGTTTAGACCCGAAGCCACCAGATCATTCTGACTGAATAAAAAAAATAAATACATAATCGCAAAATACAGCTCTGGAAAAAAATTGAGACCACTTCAGTTTCTGAATCAGTTTCTCTGATTTTGCTGTTTAAAGGTTTATATTTGAGTAAAATGAACATTGTTGTTTTATTCTACAAACTACAGAAAACATTTCTCCCAAATTCCAAATAAAAATATTGTCATTTAGTGCATTAATTTGTAGAAAATGAGAAATGGCTGAAATAACAAAAAAAAAGATGAAAGGGGTTTTAATCAAATTTTTTATGCATCTTGGCATGTTCTCCTCCACCAGTCTTACACGCTGCTTTTGGATAACTTTATGCCACTTCAGCTTGGTTTAATGGCTTATGATCATCAATCTTCCCCATGATTATATTTATACATATATATAATTTGGTAAAATCAAAGAAATTAATCATTTTTATTCTTAGATAATAATTAATTGGTTAACAGCTTACAGCTGATAAGTAGCGATGGAAAGAAACTGAGCTTCGGAAATTGTCAATTTACAAAGCCTGCTATCCCATGATTTTTGGCATGTTCGTGTATGCATTAATAATAAAAGTGTTACATTATTTGTATGCTAAGTACAATGTAGTCTTTTAATCTATTGAGGTTGCCAAGTAACATAACAGAACAGTTTTTCATGAACAGCATACTGAGCCTTATACAGCAACCTTCTTTCAAGAAGAAATTACATTTTAAAACACACTTTTTCATGATTTAGACATTTGATTTGTTGTTTATAGCTTAGCTGTGAACAATTCTGCGGTTTAAAAGCACATCATGAATCTGATGCAGTCTTTTTTTATTAGGTATTTGGATATTTATTAGGTATTTAGGTAAAAAGTATTTAATTTTGCCTGAGTAAAACAGCAGACTGCAACAATAAGTCCAGCTGTCAGAGTGGGCTTAAGTTATTGCCGCTAGGCTTAGGTGTCTGGGCTCGCTTTGTCCACCAGCTCTCAGTACAGATTACACCTCCACCTCCATAATCCTCCACCTTCAACAGGTTACAAGACCCCCCCCCCCCCCCCCCCCCCCTCCTTCTGCAGACTCTGCTGCTGCACAGCTGCAGCTTAGTGGAAATTCACAGCAAGTGTCCTGCTGTTTAGTTCAAGTTCTTGTGGGTAACTTTCAATAAAAAGTCAGTGTAAAGAGATTTTAATCCAAATTATTTCATCATAGATAATAAAAGTATGATACAATGTAAAGAACAACCACCAAATTTTAATTGTCATAAATTTAAAAACATCCAAAATTGAGGCAAGCAAAGGATGCTAGTGTAGATCAGCACTCTTTCTCTGAGCAACAGTGCAAATTAACCTTATAGTAAGTGTATATACAGAGACTTGCAAAAGTATCCATACCCTTTGAAAATTCAAAATTCACAACTTGGATTTAATTGAGATTTTAAGTGACAGACCAACCCAAAGTAGCACATAATCGTGAAGTGGAACAAAAATGATGAATGTTTTTCAAAATTATATTTAAATAAAAATCTAACCCATACCAATACTTAGTAGAGCTACTATTCACTACAATTACAGCTGCAAGTCTGTTGGGGTTTGTCTCTACCAGCATTGTGTATCTAAAATGACTAAGATGTTTGCAGATGATCATTTTTATCCCATCTTGACCATCAAGGACCTCCTTAGACCATCTGACAGCAGTTACCAGCAAAATCACCAAGAAATGACCAAACCCTTGCTCATCTGCATATCGTCGCTGTCCAATGAAAAACAAGTATCTCCAGGAGAGAGAAAAAAGACTTAAAATCTTTCAATGGAAGTCAGTGTAAAAAGAGTTTATTTCAGGTCATTTTTAAGTATTTCTATTGGTCCAATCATAAAGAAATTTCAGCACAGTGTAAGAGACAGTTTGTCTGTTCAAATTATGTAGTAAACTAAAAATCTACAAAAATGGAGATACTTGTATTTCATTGGACAGCAACAATATGCAAATTATGAAAACATTATGAAGCACATTTGGTTAGTTACAAAACAGCATAACGATGGTAGCCAATCAGTATGACCAGAAATAAGGATCTGATACTGATGATACTGATACAATCAGTATGACCAGCTTGGTCTCAGCTGTTTCTATAAGTTGAGCTCCTGGACTACAATACAGGAGCTCAACTTATAGAAACACTATAACAATCACCTAGCAACAGCATAGCAACCACATTTCATCTTCTTAACAAAACCAACTTAAATCATATGAGACCAGCTTCCATTCAAAGCCCCAGAAAGACCAATCTGTGCTCATCTGCGTATGCAAATAGCGCTAATTAAAGAAACCATGCTCGCGCTTACCTGTAGCACGTGGTGACCTCCCCCGTGGCCTTTACGCACGGGTACTTGGTGGTGGCGATGTTGTTCTCCGAGCACACCTCCCTGCAACACAACAAACCGGGCGCGCGCGGGCGCGTGAGTGACTGCGTGTATGGGTCGCGCGCTCCGCTGCGCCGGAGCACAGCTGCTCAGTACAAAAAAAACACGACCACAAGGCGCTGCGGCCACGCGGGCGCGCGCGCCCACTGGATGCGCACCGAGAGCGCGCGGGACTTTACCTGCCCTCGTCCTCCCTCTCCTCACGGAAACTCCACGGCGCCGCGCGGGACAGCAGCGCGCACGCGACCAGCAGGCCCAGGGGGCTGCGCGTGCCCTGAGGGAGCATCTCTCACCCTCTATCTCTCTCTCTATTTCTCTTTATTCCTCTTATCCTCTCTCACAGTCCCTCTCTCTCTTCCTCTGCCTGTCTGTTCTCGCGCGTGTCCTCGGGGTTCGAGCGGAGAGGTTGCGCGCGCGTGGCGCAGCTGTGTGTGAGGAATCTGGGGCCAGCTGATTGGTTAGGACCTCCTGCAAAGTCCCGCTGATGTGCGTACGTGTGTGTTTGTGTGTGTGTGTGTGTGTGTGTGTGTGTGTGAGAGAGAGAGTAAGAGTAAGTTGGTGTGTGTGTGTAAAGCTGGTTATGTATTCAGTTGTATGTGGGGACCAGATGGCATTTGTGAGTGTGTGTGTATTTTATAACGTGATTTAAATACAGCTATGAAATAAAAAATTAAGAGACCACTTCAGTTTCTAAATCAGTATCTAAATGACATGTGTTTTTCATTATATTTTCTTAACATTATTAACATTTCTTAACTTTAAGAAATTGATACCAATTGATACCATAACAACCACCTAGTTACACTGTAGCACCCACTAAGTAAAACCATTGCAACCACCTAGCAATACCATAGCAACTACCTAGGATGCCATAACAACCACATAGTGACACCATTGTACCCACTTACTAAAACCCTAGCAACTAGTTAGGATACCATATAGCAACCAACTAGTGATACCATAACACCCACTAAGTAAAACTATAGCAACTTCCTAGGACACCATAGCACCCACTAAGTAAAACCATTGCAACCAGCTAGCAAAACCATAGCAATCACCTAGCAACATCTGGACAACTATCTGTTGAGAGTGATTAGAGCTATCACATATTCAAATATGCAAACCATTGTTTCTTTTCTCAAATAATGCAAAGAAAACAAGTTCATATTAATTAAGTTTAAGAGTTCAGAAATCAATATTTGGTGGAATATTTCTGTTTTTAAATCACATTTTTTTATGCATCTTGGCATCATGTTCTCCTCCACCACTCTTACATACTGCTTTTTTTTCTTTTAAGCTATTTCATGCCAGCTATTTCTTCCCAGTTCTGAAATTTCAGACTGTTACTTCTGGGTACCAACATCTTTCATAGCTTGATGTTGTGTTTGGTTGACAGGGAGTGGGATGTAAGGCCCTGTTGACTTCTGGGAGGTGGAGTTCACAGACTGGTTGGAGACACTGGAAGACCTGGATAGTGAAACAACAACGCTCAATTGTTCTGGATAGATTTCCATCACTTTTTGAAACACTTAGTGGCAAAGTTAAATGGTGCTTGCAGGTACTGACAGCGTAACGCTCATCCTGTGCTGCACTGCATTGAGAAAATTCTTGTTCATAGATAAAAAGCCTGGATAAAGGCTGCTTGTTTGGGCTCACTGAAGAAGCCCCTGCACAGTAAAAGCCACACAGAAAAGAAAACAACAGACAAAATTTCTCCAAAATTACAAATAAAATATTTGGTCATTTAGAGCATTTATGTGCAAAAAAATAAGAAATGGCTAAAATAACAAAAACGATGCAAATCTTTCAGACCTCTAATAATAAAACAAAAACAAGTTCATATTCATAAAGTTTTAAGAGTTCAGAAATCAATATTTGGTGGAATAACCCTGTTTTAAATCACAGTTTTTATGCATCTTGGCATCATGTTCTCCTCCACCAGTCTTACACACTGTTTTTGGGTAACTTTATGCCTTTACTCCTGGTGCAAATGGAAGCAGTTCAGCTTGGTTTGATGGCTTGTGATCATCCATCTTCCTCTTGATTATATTCCAGAGGTTTTAAATTAGGTAAAATCAAAGAAACTCGTCATTTTTACGTGGTCTCTATTTTTTTTCCAGAGCTGTATGTATGTATGTATGTATGTGTGTAGTGAGCTTGTTACTCACCTCACCACACATTGCAAACCAATGGGACCAAATTCTCTAAGAAGGGCCATCACCAGGTCCTGTACCTTGACCTCTGTTGGTCATTAAAGCTTTTAACTGTGTCCAGGTGATCCCTGACCTCACAGGGCAAGGGCAAGCTTGTTGTAACAGGTTTAATATGTTTCTAACACAATTATGCCTGGTTGACCTTATTTACACAGGGTTTTAGCTGTAGGTAAATAGCACAGAGCAGCACAGCTCACAGCTTCATCACCTCCGCTTTGGTGCCATCCGGTGGCTGAAAACGAACAGTATCTACATTTATTCAAAAACATACAGCTCTGGAAAACATTAAGAGAGCACTTCGGATTCTGAATCAGTTTCTCTGATTTTGCTATTTATAGGTTTATGTTTGAGTGAAATAGCAAAAAAGATGCAGAGCTTTCAGACCTCAAATAATGCAAAGAAAAGTTCATATTTAAAAAGTTTTAAGAGTTCAGAAATCAATATTTGGTGGAATAATCCTGGTTTTAATCACAGTTTTCATGCATTTTGGCATGTCCTCCTCCACCACTCTTACACACTGCTTTTGGATAACTTTATGCTGCTTTACTCCTCGTGCAAAAATTCAAGCAGTTCAGCTTGGTTTGATGATCAGCTTGTGATCATCCATCTTCCTCTTAATTAATATTCCAGAAAAATCACAGAAACTCATCATTTTCAATTTGGGATAATTGTTCAATGTTTCTTTTTTTTCAGAGCTGTACATTGAAACACAGTTTTACAGGCTTTAGAAAAAAAAACACATACAAATGAATAACACTAAATGAAAAAATGACATAAAAAACATTTAAAAAATAATTTAATACACATTTTCAATGGAACAGAATTTTCTGATGTTGCCCAAACCTTGTACAGAAGTATGTGAATACTTTTGAGTAAAGACTAGCACATGCCTCTTCTGACACATGAGAAGTCAGACTCCGCCTCTTTTGCCGAGTAGCATCCTGATACATCAGTGCTTGAAATCACCCTAGGAGTGATGAGGAGACAGAGTGCCATCTACTGTACCCAGTAGAGCAAGGCCAACTGTGCTCTCTCAGGGCTCCGGAAGCTGATGGCGAGCTACACGACCAGGATTCGAACCGGCACTCTCCTGATTATAGTGGCAGCGCTTAGCCTGCTAAACCACCCTGAAATAATTATATTCAAACAGTTATAATAGTAATAATATTTGTTATTTATTAAAATTAGTGCACATTAATAAAGAGGCTATTATAGCTGTCTGTTCCAGATGTTCTAGAGGGGGCAGCATCTTATCTACATTTAAACCAACACTGTTAGAATTGATACATTTTTAGCAAACAGAATAGTGAGTCATGAGGTTCAACCATTGGGGTTGAACCATAATGAATATAAACTAAAAAATGAAGGCCCTGCCACTATAATCCATATATCCATCAGCAGCCAGAGTCAGAGAGAGCACAATTGACCTTGCTCTCACTTGGTGGGTAGAAAGCTCTCTCTTTTCCCATCACTCCTAGTGTCATGTTGGTCAGCACAGGTGTCTGTACGTTGGCTGATGCCTCAGAGATGGTGAGCTGTGCTGTTAAATATAAACTAATGAGGCTCTAACGTCTATCATTTCTCTCCATCTCCATCCTTCAGGCGAATAAATAAAAATCCTCTGCCAACGAACACTTCCCACTGTAATCCTACACAACATGTCTTCAATCATCTTTACTGTTCCTGCAGAAGTTCCTCAGCGTTTCAGAGAAGGTTGTTGAAGGTTGTGTTGAAGCACAGCCAGCTCTTCATATGCCAAGAGATGAGTCAACAGCGGGCTGTTTATGTTAGACAGTAGATGGAGATGAGTTTGGGATGAGACTCTTCCCTCAGATTTTATCATTTGGCAGAAAGTTCAGAAAGTTTGTGAAGAATTTGAAAGTTGTTTCTTCCTCCAGTCTACGGCTGGTTAAGCCTTATTATCCAGAGCAACACCTTCGAGAAGTGATGCAAGTCATGCGACACTGAAGCTCAAACTCTGTAGAAATGAGTTCCTCATGTTTTCCTCTGGAACTCGGCTTTGTTGTGTGGAAAATCCTCCGCAATGTTTCTCTGTCTGTCATCAAAACTATGTATATTCTGGATTCGGCCACCACAAACATTTACTGGACTCGATGACCTGGTTTCTAACACAAACCACAGGCCCACAAAACGACAGTTTAGCTAGAATTTCAGAGTAAACTTTTGCTGAAACAAATGCTGATAAATGACCATTTAAACAGAGATGTAAGTATGAAGAACTTTTAAACAACTTAAGGTATATAATAACCTTTAACAGGTCAACAGACATCCAACCTTTTGTGACTTGTGGAAATTTATTAAATATTAAAAAAGCAGCTTCTTGACACCCACAAGTTATATACAATATCAATAAGTGCAATAATATAAAATATATATATATATATATAAAAGAAAAAATACTTTATTTTTAGTAATTCAGTTCAAAAGGTGAAACTCATATGTTATTACATATGTATTACACACAGAGCGATCTATTTTTATCGTTGATGATTATGGCTTACAGTCATATAATATATAAGACCAATTTATATGTGAGTTAAAAAGGAACTCTGGCAAGGTGTTAAATGTTTAACTATTTTGAAAGTGTTGATTTAACTCCAAAGAGTGTGGAGCTCTATAAACCCTGAAAAAGAGTTAAAATAAACTCTGTGGGAGTTAATTTAACACTTGCCTTTTTGCTGTGTACACTGCAAAAACAGTATCACTAGAACCATTAAGGCAAAGTAACAGTTACTTTTTTACTAATTTAATGTGATTTAGAACATTTAATAATCATGTAGTTTTCTGTCCAGGGATGGTTTATGAAATACAAACTTTAATATGAAATATGAAATATTACATACAAGCTCCCAATGCAAAGAAAATAAAAAGCTATTCAATATTTTAGTTAATTGGATGTATTTGCTATATAGATTTTATAGTAAAATATTAGAGTCTTCCGCTCTGTGCATTACAGAGAGAAAAGAGCATTCTTACATTTATTTCCATCACTGGAGATAATTTAGGTCTAAAAGGGGGTAAGGTTAGAAATGTGTTATAAATTGCTGCCTTTTTTGTTTAACAAAACTAATAAATCATAAAAAATAATTCAAGTAAAATGATAATGAAGATAATGTGAACTGGTTAGCTAAAGCTAAAGCACTTTGGTGGTATGGAGACTCATAATGTGACTCATTTTTGGTTCATTAATTTAGTCCAATAGTTCTTACAAATATTTGCACTTTTCCCTGAGCAGCCAGCAGAGAGAGGAGATGACGGTATAGAAACTGTACACTATTCCCATGAAGATAGCATATTTTAAACAAAAAAAACTGAGAGAGAAAGAAAAGCTTTTGGCAGATGCATTTTATTTCAATAATACGTTTTTAAAATAACACTTTTTTGCAATTCAGTGTGAGCGCTGATACAGGGCAGTAAAAGAGCAGCGCAGGAACAATTTCCATAGAGACAGAAGCACATATTAAAATACAGAAACAAAAAGAAAGAGAGAGAGAGAGATTTGTTCATTTCATTTGTTCCAGATAAATCTTCCGGGTCTGAGCGTAAACTGTTCTGTGGACTTGGCTGTGAAATTCTACAGTTGAAGAGAATATGTTGGACGCGTTTGGGCCGGAGGGGGAAATGATCCGGGCTGGAGCGTTACTGAATGCTGAAAAGCTCATTAAGGCCACTGACTTTTATGTATTCATAAAGGGACGTGTGGTGGGTTCTTTTTCGTGCACTGTGCACTGCTGTCAGAGAACGACAGCTGCTGAAAAAACGTGCACTGTAAAAATAGAACCACTAAACTTGACGAGTGTACAAAATAATCAAGAAAATATGTTTTCAAAAATAACAAAAAAAGACTGAATGAAGTTCAACTTACTGTACATATATAGCACCTTTCTATAGAAACTCAAGGACGCTTAACAATGTACACGTTTTACACAAATTATACTCAGCACTCATCCACACACCGGTGAGAAGCAGCAGCCAATAGCGCACAGCGTACTCTTAACCGGAAACAACCGTCCACCTGGAGGACGACTGCATTGGGCACTATAGCATTTCACCCAGAGCAGAGTGCCAATTCATATCTGTGCACAGTCATACATACATTTACACACACACAAACTTACATACTGTGGTAGGCCCCTGGGGTTAGGGGCGTGACCACTGTGACCCGGAAGGAGGAAGCTCACAGAGATACACAGACACGGGGAGTAAATGAACTCAAAACGTACCTTTTATTTTAAATGCCCTCCACCACACCCAAAAACAACTCAAAACATAACTCAGCCCAATGGGGCTCTAGAGTCCGTAGAATTACTTAGTTTTTACTTTAAAGGCTAAATACGAGTCCGCACAGCCTCAGCCCCCAGCTCCTCAGTGAGAGTTCTCCCAAATGATGGCGGAGGCTGGGTATATATGCCTGTCTCAACTGGCGGCTCAATCAGCCCTCATGCGGGCCAGCTGAGACAGGCATGGCTCTGCGCTCTGGCGTGGGGCGGACCCACAACTCCCCCGCCTCCTTACGCCACAATACATACCACACACTTTACACATATATACCATTACTTGATCTCCATGTTTTTGGACTGTGGGAGGAAACCAGAGTCCCCGAAGGAAACCCAAGCAGACACAGGAAGAACATGGAAACTCCACCCAGATAAAGACTTGAACCCAAGACCCCAGTGCTGGGAGGCGAATGTGCAACAAGGGTGACAATTAACAGCAATTATGACTGTAATAAATATTGTTTAATGGTTAAGTTACTAAGTTATTATCTTGATTAGTTATTCATTGACATATTTTTTTTAGAATTAAGAAAAAAGTTTTAAATGTTGTAATAATGGAGGAAATAAACATTAGTGTAGTTCCATATTCCACCTTCAACAATTTGGAAAAAAGTTACCCCCTATCTACCCCCTAAACTTAACACTAAGCGACGCTATAAGTTTATATGGGTAAAAAACTTTCATTTCTTAAAGTCTTTTTTCTTTATTTAGTTGAGTAGTTCTTGCCATAATCTGGATTAGAACATTACTCAAATATTCACTATTCACTGTATACCTGTAACTCTACCTCTTCACTACTTTACTTTAACTGATGCTCTCAAACACTTTATTAAGAGGCAAGAAATTCAAGTAATTAACTCTTGATGAGTTCAGCACAGCTGTTAACTGAAAGCCTGAATTCCAGGTGACTCTACCCCATAAAACTGACCATCCAAGTGAAAATCCAACCAAGATGTGCAAAACTCAATGTCATCTAAGCAAGAGGAGCTAATTTGAAGAATCTAAAATATAAAACATATTCTGGTTTGTTTAATACTGTTTTATTCAATAAATAGTTCTATATGTTTTTTTTTTAATAATTTAAATTACTTGTGTACTAGTGTTAATCTACAATGCAGGACATTTTTAATTAATAATACAAAAAACACTGAATTTCAGGCATTTCTTGTCTGATAAGGTACATTAATTTTTTTATACACCACTACAAATGGCAGAAGCCCAAATTAGTGCACTACACAGTGAGTATGGCACATGTTCAGACACAGATTTCATCTTGTTGGCCTCTATCTGACCTTCACACTAATGTACTTTACTGTTTACTGTTCAAGGCTGAAGATTAGCACAGTATGTCTGTCCTTAAAAAGACTTAAAAATGCTGCAGTTGGACAGAAGATCAGATCGTGGTCAGAGGAGGATGATAGAAATAATAAATAGCAATCTGAAACAGAGGCTGTTGGATTGATCACAGCAGTGCTATCACATTCTGAGACCTGGGCAAGATAGGCTTTATATTTAGCATCTGATGTGTCACCCAGAGCATCTTATGCAACTCAGGAAAACAGTGTTTCTGTGTTTCGTTACAGCAGGAAGCACAGCCCCTCATACACGCACTCTGTCCTTAACCGTAAGGTTCAGTTGGGATTAAATCATCTGTGTTGCAGTCAGTGAATGACCTTTAGTCATTAAATATTGTAGATTATGAGGGCTAACCGCTGCCACTATGATCAGGAGATCTCTGGTTCGAATCCTGTTCATGTAGCTTGCCATCAGCTGCCGGAGCCCCGAGAGAGCACATTAGCCTTGCTCTCTCTGGGTGGCTACAGTATATGATTCTCTTTTCCCTCATCACTCCAAAGGGTGATGTCGATCAGCACAAGGCTGCGTCTGTGAGCTGATGTATAAGAACTGAGTCGCTGCGCTTTCCTCCAAGCGCGTTGTGATGCTACTCGGCAATGCTGCATCAGCAGCAGTCACTAGTGATAGGATGAGTCCTTGGCCTAATTGGATAAAATTTTAAAAAGACCAACAGGAAACTCTTAAACTCAGCTCGCTGATGTCAATAAATAATTTTAAACTATTTAAATTATTACTCTAGCCACTTTCAGACAGCCAGTAACTGGCTTTTCTTTAACCTTTTTCTTTATTTTCTTTTGTCTTTTTATTTATATAATTTTATGTTTTACCTTTCAGGCTTTTTATTTATTTTATTCATTTAATCATTTTATTTGTTTTATTACTGGTTTTACTTGTGGCCGTTTACCTTTATATTTCATTTTATTTTGTCCTTTTATTTTTTTATACTTTTTAAAATCTATTATTATTATTTATTTTAGTTCCATCATTTGCCTTTTTTATAATGTTGGTGTTATTTTAGTCCTCTATTCCTTTAATTGTGTTTATATTTTATTATTCTAATTATTCCAATTATTTATCTCTTTGTTTTATTGCTTTACATTTTAGCCTGTCTGCATCCTATCCTTTTATTCTAAATTATTTTATTTCTTCTTAATTAAATCTTATATTGTTTGCTTGTTTTTATAATTTAAACCTTATTTTTCAGTCCCTTTGAATTTGTAAATGCTTGGCTGCATTAAAAATGAGGGTTACCCTCAATGTATTACAGAGTGGAAATAAAGGTATATTGATTGTATAATGGATAATTAAGTATACTCAGCTTTTACACTTTTATCTACACAAAACAGTACATACTTAAAAACTACTTAATATTAGTAATTATTATTGCACAATTGGAACACAGCCTATGGTCTCAAATGCTAATTCTGCTGGATTTTTTTTACTGTACCAACAGTTTTAAAGACTGTTAGCATCATTAGCATTTCATTGATCTTTAATAAAAAAGCAAGTCTGTGTCCAGAACCAAGAGCTTTATAGACTGTGGCTGCAATGCCATCTCTGAACACTGGATGGCTCTTTAACCCTGAGGAATGGCCTCAACGTGTTCCTCATCATCAGCGACAAAATGGAAGACGGGTGTTATAAATACCGTGCATGAAGCATCATGACTGAAGAGATGCTTTTTCAGAGGGTTTGATGTCTCAGCAGAAAGAGAGAGAGAGAGAGAGAGAGAGAGAGACCTTATATGATATACTGTATAATAATATGCATCATTCAAACAGAACATTAAATTAAATCACCTGGATACAATTGTCTTGGTGGCCTTTTGTCCCATCATATGTCCAAATGTTTGTGGACACCCCTTGTAATGAATGCATGCATTCAGCTACTTTAAGTTGCACCTATTGCTGACGCAGATATAGAAACGCACTCAGAGCTTTAATGTTTAGTATCTGTAGAGAGGTGCTGCCGATAGAATTAGTCTCCCTGGAACAGATGAACCTAACATGAACCCATTGGCACCATGCCTAAAGCCAGGTGTGGGCTCCACACCATTGGGCAGTGAGGCAGTGGAACTGTGTTCTCCGGATTAATGATGCTACAGCTAATACTTTTGGGATATACTTTTGGGATTTTGTGGATTTTGTTGGGAGTTGGAGATAAGGTAGGGTGGTCATCATCCAACATCCTGACCTCATTTATGCTATGGTCTCTGAATTTGATTAAAAAATCCCTACAACAATGCTCGTAATCTAATAAAACGCCTTCTCTGGACAGTAGAGACAGTTACTCCATCAAAAGCTGGTTAAATTATTTTTTAAGACCTGATTTTTGGAAGAAACTATTAGTGACCAGGTGTTTCAAGGAGGGGCCACCTTGAATTACATCAATGAGTCTTTGGTCTCCAAGACCATATAACTGGTCCAATGGTGCCAATTCACCTGTTGTTGACAATTACACAGTTATAGGCCACCCTGGTTGCTGGTTATTATATAGGTATTGTCTTGGGTCATATATGTGAACAAACACCAGATGCCGAGTATAATATGATAGTCAGCCACAGGTATGAACACGGTATTTGTAGAGTATAATATACTGTATCTATGAGACTGAGGTGTCAACACTCTGGATTGTGAAGTATAATATAGGAATTAGTAATATAGTAATACAGGAATCGGCCCATGCCTCATGTGGTAACACCCCAGTTGCTGAGTATAATATGACAATCGGCCCAACTCTCATGTGTCAACACCATGGGTTGCCAAGTATAATATATGAATCAGCCCAAGCCACGTGTGCCAACACCCTGGTTGCCAAGTTTAATGTGGGAACTGGCCTGATCTGCATGTGACAACACCCCAGTTGCTGAGTATAATATGGGAATTGGCCTGAGCCACATGTACCAACATCGCAGTGGCTGAGTATAATACGACAATCTGGCCAAGCCGCATGGGCCAACACCCTGGGTTGCCAAGTATAATACAGGAATCGGCCCGTGCCACATGTGCCAACACCCCGGATGCCAAGTATAATGTAGGAATTGACCCAAAACACTTGTGTCAACATCCCAGTGTCTAGGTCTAAACCATATTGGACACAATTGCACATGGTTAATGTCTTTTAGCTAATGGTGCCATACATTAGCCAAGCTTGGGAAGAGTTTTCTTGCTACCAGGCAAGGTTATTTCACCTGTCTGTGGTTTTAATGATATGGCTGATCGGTGTATATGGACACATTTTCTAGGTCAGCTGTCTGTCAGTCTGCTATCCAGGTCATGTTCTAAGTTCAGGGCTTCTGTTTCCTTCGCCTTCTCTCTTCTCTTCTCTTCTTTCTCCTTTTCCTCTTTTCTTTTCTTCTCCTCTCTTCTTGGCTCTGCTGAGTCTAAATGCAGCCCTGTTCTGTCATCAGAAATAGTAGCTGTCACAACACCACTGTTTTTCACTCACTCAATCACTCAGTCAGTCAGGGTGGGGGTCTGTGTTCTGGACACTTAAGACCCAAGGGTCGCTTGGGGCCTGCATTCACTTATGTTCAACTCATTTAACCCATTAATAAGCTTTTCTACTTAAAGCTTGAGTAAATTATTATTTTAGATTATTTTTTACCATTTTAAAAGACTAGTTCTTGCAGCATTTTGTTAGAACAAGCAATATGCCCAACAGTAACCATTTTATGTTAATAAATGACACATTTTCTGTTCCCGTTCTGGCCAGTGCAGCTCTACTTCTTTAAAAAAAAAAAAACTCAGTTTGTTTGTTTAACTCCTGCTAAACTGATGATGACATACATGCAGAGCATTTTGTTCTCTATTATGTAGAGCCTCATTTAGCCCCACCTCCTCAAAATGTCACAGCTAATTAGCTAATTGTTAACTAATACAGAAGTCTATTAGAGCCTGTCAGATCAGATTCTTGAATTGTATTATTTATATACAATTATATACAGGTATATGTTTGAGTAAAATGAACATTGTTGTTTTTTATTCTACTTTTCTTTCTGTCCTACATCTGTAGAGGTTTCTCCAACTTTTACACTCTGGGGAATTCACAGATTCTAATATTTGTGTGTGTGTGTGTGTGTTTGTGTGAGAGAGAGAGAGTATATTTTATTGATGTGAAGAGAAATATTAAAAATTAAATCTTACTGTCTATATTTAAATTACTTTCAAGTTACCCTTTTTTCATAGTTGAGGGTCCACAAGGAGGTCCTGCTGTGTGATCAGAACCCATGAGTACTTAAACTCCTCCCCTGTATAAAGAGAATGAATCATTATCTCAGCTTGTGGAAGTTCAGATAAGGTACTGGCAGTTCTGGAGAACAGATGATGGAGAATTTATATCCAGCAGAAAGACAAAAGTACACAGTGGCAGACTCACTGGGGCCCACAATAGTCACATACAATATTCTTTATCATTTTTAAGGTTTGCTGTTTTACCTTCTTACGATAAACAATACACTTTTATTGTCCGAATTGTCTGAACTTTGTATTGCGTCCCACAACAGCTCAATTACAAGTAAAATATCATAAAAAGCAAACACATCACATTATGCAGACAAACAAATCACATACAGTAGACAGATGGAACCACATATACAGCTCTGGAAAAAAATAAGAGACCACTTTAGTTTCTAAATCAGTTTCTCTGATTTTGCTATTTATAGGTGTATGTTTGAGTAAAATGAACATTGTTGTTTTATTCTATAAACTAGACAATTTGTTTTCTCCCAAATTCCAAACAAAATATTGTCATTTAGAGCATTTATTTACAAAAAAAATGAAAAATGTCTGAAATAACAACAAAAAAAAAAAGATGCAGAGCTTTCAGGCCTCAAATAATGCTAAGAAAACAAGTTCATATTCATAAAGTTTTAAGAGTTCAGAAATAATCAATATTTGGTGGAATAATCCTGTTTTTAAATCACAGTTTTCATGCATCTTGGCATCATGTTCTCCTCCACCAGTCTTACACACTGCTTTTGGATAACTTAATGCCTTAACTGCACCTCCTGGTGCAAAAAAATATTTGATGGTGATGATGTGATCATCCATTAACCATTGTTAACCATCAAATAGAATGTGTCCTGTTGTGAGAGCACCAATAATAATAAATTATATCATTTATATTAGTGGTGTCAATATTTCGCATTTTGCAATATAAAGCGAAATGCGAAATTTAAAATATGGAATCTTACAAGCGAATTAGGAGGTGAAATTATGACTGTTATTCAAAATGCGTTCATGTTGGCGTGTCTGCTTTTATTGACTTGCTTTTGTTTTTGAAGCACCATTACTGTACTTTTCACATTTAAGTGTTAATTAAAACATTGCAAATCATTGCATGGGCCCCAAAGCTAGGGTGCGTAAATCCACCACTGAGGCTAACCCTAAAACAAGGAATATATATATTTTTTTCAAAATGATAATAAATTGACAATTACAAAGCTTTTAAAAGTATGCTGTTTAAGAAAACACTGTTAACAGCTGTAACTAATGTAATTATTCATCAATCAATAAATCGGATCATGAGTTTAGAATTGATCAGCTTCAGAACCTTTAAGAACCTTTTTACTAATCAGATCTGATCTGAAAAATGTGTACATTACAAACAGGGTAAATATGCTAATGATCCAGGCCCTGTTTTTGTCAATAGGACTTGTTAGGTGATGGCTCTGAGACGCAGCACTGAAAGCTACATGTGCAGATGTGTGCAGATGTGCAGCTCAGGGTCCAGTGTCTGTAGTGCTGTGTCTGTAACTGAGGCAGGTCAGTGTACACTGTAAAAAAAAAAAAAAAAAAAAAAAAACAGAAGAATGTCTGGAATTACTGTGTTGTGTTGAATGCAGGCCCGCCCTCCGGCGAAAAAGTTCAGCAGAGCTCAAATGTATTCAAATTAATACGGCCGCCGCGCTATGTTCAGCCAATTAGGAAACAGCAAGCTGCAACATCACACACGTACGAGCCTCACACACACAGAACAGCTGCCTATTAACCACAGAGGAAAAGCTGAAAAAAGGCAGAATATGGATTTATAGAACTATTGATTACAGTGAAATTTAGTGGAACTTCTGTTGCTTCATTTGAATAAAAAAAAATGTCATGGACACGCCCACACGAACACGCCCGAACACACATACCTTTATAAAAGAGGCCACAACACACATTAAAAAAACACAGAGATACACTCCCACACCATTAGAATACACTCAAGCCAAGAGGAATAAATACTTGTAATCAGAACAGTGTTTAAATTTTTTTTTTTCTCGGTAAAGCAGCTCTGAAACTTAATTAAATAGTAAAATTGAAGATTACATCTGTGTTAAATTTGGTTTTGTAAAGTGTGTCACCTTTTTATTTACAGCAAAATGTAAACAATGTAAAACTACTTTACTGGTTTGTATTTTTACACCACCAAAGGCTGTGTTTATACGTCAGTGAGTGTGTTTTTATACTGAGACCCCAAAAGTTCATATTTAAACCCCTTAAAAACAGAGGTTTCCTGTAATTTAAACGTACAGATTTCGACTGATTTTCTGGTATATTCTTTTCCTACATAAAAAAACTTTTCTACGTTTATTTTCTGCAAATAAAATGTTTTTTTTTTTCTTACAGTGAACGTGTGCTGGAAGGGAGAGGGAAGAAGAAACGAGTGAAATCTTGGCTGGTTGCCTGCAGGTTATAAATCACACTAAGGTGATTCAGCTTGAGTTCATGAACTTCTACTAACTGGATGAAGATCATGATTAAAATGGTAATGTGAGCAGTCCTACGAGATCCAGTTCGTATCGAAGTGAGCCTGAACTGTGCTCGGCTCAAAATCTGGGTTTCATAAAAACACACTGATGAAAGTGATGCACCGAATTTACTTGACTTAAACGTCGACACAGTTTCCACATGAAGAACACACATATATAACCTTAACACAGGACACAGTTACTGGAGACAGTGGATAAAGGGGAAAGTAAGACTGTGTTGATGTAATGTGTCATATTTGTGTTATTTATTCATGTGGAAATGATTTAAACATTAGAATCATGTGCATCATCGAGCCAATGCATTCAATTTTACAGCGTGGTGTGATACAGTATGTGTGTGCTTATACTCATAATCAAAAATGATTCTACAACCCAGAATGAGAAAAAAAAATTAGTATGAAGCTAAGATATTTACTAAAATATTAAGTTTTATATGCTTAATTTCATTTAATTTATTAACTCTTTTTAAGACCTGACTCATGTTCCAATGATGAAAAAATCTAAGAATGCTGTAAGAATTCTGCCTGTAATAGACTCAAAAACAAAATTCAGTTTTTTCTATTAGTACTTTTTCAGCAGTTTTTTTATTCAGTATAAATTATATATAACTATAAATTTTATTTCTCAAACCAATACTAAGCTGTTAAATAACTCTGCCTCTTTAGATGTGATGCTGCCATGCTTTACCTCAGTGTGCAGATTTTTATTTTTGTCCTGTGCAGTGGGCGGAGCTGAACGGTCCTAGACGAATGTCTATTCTGACGACGGCTCTCAATCTGTATTAAATGCAAGAATATACAAAAGAGAATCTTTTAACTCAACAATAAACAGGATAAAGAATAAAATAACATAGCTGTTCCCTTAAATGAGCTGCAGGCAAACCTTCATCGCACTGTTAAGATACCAACATGCCAAAGTCAGAGCTCACCTGGCTCTTAAAGGGAATGACTACTGGCATGGCCAAAACACACCCATGAATAATTTATAGAATTAGTTCATGCCTTTTGCATGTTTTGAGCTGTGCAGGGCCTATTTTTTTGCGCTCTCACAATACCAAAGACACACCAACGCACCCTAAATCCAACTGCACGATCCGCAATTGACCGGTGCACTATAGATCACTAAAACAGGGCTCATAAAGTCCTAGTGCAAATGATAGAGGATAAAATGCATACTGACAATGATACTCTTCATTCCTCATTCTTTATTTAAGTATTAACTAAATACCCTAGGGATGGTAGCCCTGCTTTACAAGACTGGACACTAACTGGGGGGAGGATGGGGTGTGATCGGGTGCAAACTAGGCAAATAAATAGATACCAACAAGGTAGATATACATTTTGTGCGATGCAAAAAAGAAATGCTAAGTAAACATTAGCTGTTCAATGTAGGTTAATATTTACTCACAGAATTAATTATAAATTTACACATAGTGTGAATTATTACCTTATTTTTTATGTAAATTCTATGAGATGCTTTTTACAGTGTGTCTGAAAAAATGGCTCCATTAAGATTTCCATTAAGAATTGTGATCCCTGTTTTTACTTGTCACGCCCTCGCTCTGTTTCCCTGTGTTTCTGCGTTTCCCAGTGTGTTTCCCCTGTAATTTTCCGTCACGTGTCTGTAATTTGTAGCTCCGCCCCTCGTTACCTGTCTCCCCAGGTGTTCATTGTTACCTGTTAGTAAACATAGTACCATTAAGTCTATGTTTGCTGTCGGTCTTTGAACCTTCCTCTGTCGTTTGTCTCGCCACGTTTGCTATAGTTTGTTCACGGTTTTCTTTACGCTTTGCTTATCTCTTGTTTATTTCTAGTTCCCTGTATTTCACGTATATTTCCTTGCATATATATCCCTTTTCCTGTTTAGTTAGTTTTCTGTCTAGTTTAGTTCCTCGTTGTTTTCCCTGTTTGTTTATGTTTACTTATTTTCTCGTTAATTCCCTGTTTGTTTGTTTATTTATTTGTTATTTAATAAATCTGTTTGTCTTACCCGCATTTACGTCCGCCTCCCGTCTGATACCCTGATAATTAAGATTAATATGTTTGATTATATAATGAAAGCATTTATTTATGGTTTAAATTTTGCATAGCTTTGTCATCTCTGTGTGTTGTTTGTGTGTGTGTATATATGTGTGTGTATGCGTGTATCTATGTGTGTGTGTGTGTGTGTATATGTGTGTGTGTGGTTGTGTCACTGTGGTGTGGTTTGTGATGCCTGATGGCATGCGTGTGTCGCATTTCTTCAAATGTCACATCTTAACATAATACAGCCAGTGATTGACCTTCAGGCAGCCACACTCCACCCACCCACCCACAGGCCTGAAGCTAGGGATGAGTAAATGTAGAAGTGAGAGAGAGTGTGTGTGTGTGTGTGTGTGTGTGTGTGTGTGTGTGTGTGTGTGTGTTTTGACTGATGTGACAGTAACTGTGTCTTATACCAGCTAAACATTCTTCTCATTATCAAACCATTTTCTATACTTACTCTTTAAATACATACAATAATATCATCCTTATGATGAACTGCTCACAATTTTGCTCCAATTGTGCCAAAGAGCACAATCATATATATTTCTAGCACAAAAGCTAAGACTGGGCCACAGAGTCCTATATATATACATATATATATATATATATATGTATATATATTTCTAAAAGCCATAATGACTATAATGTTAAAATATTTTTTTTACTTTTTAAAATGAAAATAAATTAGTTTAATTACAATAAGCAGCACTGCATACAAGACATAATGCATAATACATAAGTTCATTATTAAACTGCAGCGGAACATGTAATTAAATGCTATAAATAGGAAATCATCATGTGCATTTTCACACACATTAGAGGAAAGTGCCCACAGGTACTGAACCACATTATAAACTGAATGCACATATAGAACACACAGTTTAAAGGGGAAATCCAACTTTTGCACAAGAGATTAAAATGGCATTAGGTTCATATATATCTGCTCTAGTCCTATTCTTTTGGCAGTACTTTTCTACTGAATCTTATGGTGTGTTTGTGTTTAAGTGAGTGAGTAAGTGTTTGTGTGTTGTCATTGGATTCAGTGGAAGAAGTGACTGGCCTTTAGTCACGCCTTCATGAATTTAACATTGGGAAGGGTGACCAGTGTTGTACAGGTGTGTGTGTGTGTGTGTGTGTCAATATGTGTGTGTGTGTGTGTGTGTGTGTGTTTAAAATAGACACTAATCCTGAAATAAATACAAAAAAGGCATTTCTTGGCCAACTTTTTTATATGGACAAAAGTATTGGGACACATGCTCATTTATTATTTTTTTTTAATCAAAGGTATTTAAAAGAGTTTATCTGCCAATCCACAGAATGGGTGTCATTTGCATGCTGTAACTCTTCCAAATTAAACTTATTTTTTATATTTTTTTTAAACTCTGAGCCTCATAACACATATATTTAACTATTCAAGGCCAGCTTTACTTATTTTTTTGTTTATGTATAATGTTTAAAGGCAAGCCCATTAATTCCTTTGATTTTCTCTCAAGAAAGTGTTTTTAAGTTATTTTATATTTTAGAAATGGTTGACTATATGCATGCACATTTTATTTTCTTTAAAATATGCAAAGCCATTTTTATATTTTCAAGAAGACCCAAACCGGAAAGTTTTCAAACTTATTATAATGTAATTTATTAAACAAATGGATAAAGGATTAACCAAACAGAATTGGGGAAAAATGGTTTACATTAACTAAAATTCACATTAAGAAATGATAAATCAGCGAACAATTCTCACTCCTGTTACTGGAACTCAGTCCTGTTACTGGAACTCAGTCCTGTTACTGGAACTCAGTCCTGTTACTGGCACTCCTTTCCCAATTTCCAATCTCTCCAAACTTATTGGATGAGCACCAACCTTCCACTCGGTATAAGATATGATGTCGATCCTAGTAAAAAAAAGTAGATTAAAGTATACTAAGCACTATTGTACTATAATGCACTAAAGTGTACTTTTAGCCACATTATTAATCAGTATATTTAAAGAGTGCTAAAACGGAACAACTTTTTTGTACTTATTATTCTTTAATTGTATAAAAATTGTGCAAAAGTCTTACTTAAATTGTGCTATGTATGTAACCCCATAATTTAAATATGCCCACAGTCAAATTATAATACATTTAATGAGTATTACAACTGTATCACTATTATGCATTAGAAATGTACTAAGAATTGATGTTAAATATATTTACATTAGCATACAAATATGCTTCTTGTTACTATCTTAGTAGCACACTTCTAATATATTGTTGGGTATAAAATACTTTAATTATTAAATTTAATATACTACAATTTTTAGCATGTTACAAATTCACATTTTTAAATGTACTTTAATTTACTTTTTAAGAAGTTACATGAGTTAGAAATATTTAGAAATAAGTATTTTAGAAGTACTGTATATTGTATTACATTCAACTAAAAGTGTTCTTCATAGTAGTCTTCCTAAAACGTATGATCAAAGAGTTTACTTTCAAACATTTGATAAAAGCATAATATTAATGTACTTTTAATATATTTTAAGGAAGTACATAAATCTGTTGGTATATTTACAGTATACTTACACATTTCTCAATATGTTTTAAATACAATTAAGAATATTATTGTTTAACAAGGGAGACCTCTCTACGGGGAATATATGTTATATTTCTCAAGCAAAAACGATACGATATATTGTGATACCGATATTTTGTCCCACACCTGGTGCAGACAAAGCCTAAGTAAGTGTTGTGAGTGTGTATATGTGTGTGTGCTGTCGTGTTTGTCAGTCTGCATGAGAAGTGCTTGTTTAAAGGGCTAAGTACAGTGTCCAGTTTCAGAGCAGGATGACCCCGGGTGTCTGTGGACAGCCTTGCTAGCGTTTCACAGCGTGACGTGACAGAGTGACGTGCCCTAAAACACAGGATGTGGACACATTACTCATGTGAAGTGTGTGTGTGTGTGTGAGAGAGACTGTGGCAGAGTGTGTGTTTCTTGTCACGTCGGACAGAAACACACAGGCATTATAACTAGCCGACTGACACATTTGGCTTCTGTCAAGCAGAGAGCATTCGTCTTCCAGCATCAGCACCACAAACACACAACGCTCAGAGTGGCTTTAATTCAATTAGGAGTCCCTGTTTAAAGCAACAGTCCATAATATTATTGTCTTTTTAAAGTTGCAGTCCATATTATTTCGTTTCTAAACTGAAAGCTGAAGCATTTCTAAGTGGAGAAGGGATACAATATTAAGTTTAATGGTACCAGTAAAACGACCATCCCTGCTAAGCTTAATACAGGGGTTGGACAATGAAACTGAAACACCTGTCATCATTTTAGTGTGGGAGGTTTCATGGCTAAATTGGAGCAGCCTGGTGATCAATCTTCATTAATTGCACATTATTGCACCAATAATAGCAGAGGGGGAAGGTTCAATTAGCAGGGCAAGAGCACAGTTCTGCTCAAAATAGAGTTTAAAAGAGGACAAATTGTTGGTGCACGTCTTGCTGGAGCATCTGTGTCCAAGACAGCAAGTCTTTGTGATGCATCAAGAGCCACGGTGTCCAGGGTAATGTCAGCGTACCACCAAGAAGGACCAACCACATCCAACAGGATTAACTGTGGACGCTGTAAGAGGAAGCTGTCTGAAAGGGATGTTCGGGTGCTAAATATTTTTTAAGTAAGATTATACCAATATGATGGAATGTTGGGTTAGCATAGCAAGCTACTTTATGATCAGTGTCCTGCATTCACTTTTAATACCATAAAGCATTTAATATGAACTGATTCTACACAATAACAGGAGAAATACACTCTTGAAAGTAAATATGTGCAATGTTATATACTGATACACTGTATTTATATTTATATGTTAATAATAAACCCACCTGAAGCAGAGCTCTGGGTGGAGGCTGTAAGGGCAGGTGGGGTGACAGGCAATGAAGGGCAGATGAGGTTTCCTTTCACTCATCCCTCAGCAGGTTGACCCATCACTGACCCATGAAGCTTCATTAATGAACTATTAATGATGGCATGCTAATCTGAACACTGCTGAATGGGACACACACACACACACACACACACACACATAAACACACACGGCTGATTGACCGTGCCGGCAGACTGGGGCTGCACTGTCCTCAGGGATATCTCAGAGGATCCTGAGCACAGAGCCATTTACTGCCTTTAATAACTATAATCACTTCATACAGCCAACAGCACCAGCCTTCACACACCACCACCACATTACACACAGTGATTAACGCAGATACACACCTAATATAAACTGATAAAAACATTAATCACTCCTAATGCCGCCAACACTCTTTGTATATATATATATATATATATATATATATATATATATGTAAAAAAATAATAATAATAATATTGTGTCCAATTATTTTATTTTTTTTAAAGCATTTTAATGTAAAATTGCTTAATTTTGCTGAATTAAATACAAGTAACAAAGTAAACGAGTAACAAAAATATGAACACCACACAAGGGTTAAGGATCGATAGTCATTGAGGCAGAGGAATGAAAATTGTTGATAATATGATTATGTTCCAAAATGCATATAGATTTTTTTTATCTTAGCTTATCTCTCTGTTTCATCTTTGTCTCTTTCATCTTTCTTTCACTTCCTTCTCTCTATGTATCTTTATCTTTATAAATATATACAACTCAAACTCTCTTTTTTTCTTTGTATCTCTCTCTCTCTCTCTCTCTCTCTCTTTCACAGACATCTGGTATTATGTAAGAGCAGTTCGTGCAACAGTCTAACTTCATCTTATCAGCTGTGATTAAATGAGAGAGCGGCCGAAAATACAGAGGGTTTTCCTGTCTGCTTCACTGCGCTCAGGCCAGAAAACAAACAAACAAACAAAAAAAACCTCTAAATCTCTCTCTCTCTCTCTCTCTCTCTCTCTCTCTCTCTCTCTCTCTCTCTCCTGCCCTCCCTCCCCCCTAATGATGCCAAAATCCAGAATCATTTTGTATTCTTAGTAATCATGAACATCTGGTCACCTCCAGCTGGTCCCGGCCTGTGTGTACGGAGCTCAGAGATTATACGTTTAAAAAATGATATTAATGCTGAGGTAGAGGCAGGCTGGCAGGGTCATTCAGAGACAGAAATGTCAGAGAAGGTTGCGGATACACACACAAGTCACACACACAAAAAACAAAGGCCGGGAGAGCTTACTGTGGGATTCTGCCCAATATACTGAGAGTGTAAAATCCTAGAATGTCCATAATGGTAATTTTACAGGAAAATAATGAACAAAAAACATTTTAAACTCAAGAAAATGTAAAAAGATTTTATTCAAAGACATTTGGAGCATTTCTAGATCCACCGTTGCCTTGTTTTTGTTACATTGTACACTCTAAGAAATATAAGTACAGATTTGTACTTAAAAGAGTACAAAGCTTGTCGCTGGGGCTGTACCTTATATTGAGGCACAAAAAAGTACCTTTCAGTGAAAGTCCTTTTTTGTACCCATGGTTTTTGTGGCAGTAAAGATCATAAAGATTATAAACATTATCATCAACTAAATATGGCTCAAAAACTTGATGATACAAAATTGTCTGGCTTTCAAATAAAAAATGTGCAATTTAAATATATATTGTTCATTAGTACAGTGATGCAGAATACTGAATGTACCCTTTGGCTGCAGGTTAAATGGTACAAATTTGTACTTATTGCTGTTAGAAATTACTTTGTACTTCAGAGGGAACAAATCTGACCCCGTAAAGACCAATATTGTACCTTTGAGGGTACAATTATAAAGAATGTACCTTTGAGTACAAAAAAGTACTCATATCGTACCTCTGTTTTTTAGAGTGTATATATTTGATCCGGATAGTTTTGGTTTCACACTGCAGTTTAGTAAGTGGATTTAACCCTTGTGTGGTGTTCATATTTTTGTTACTCGTTTACTTTGTTACTTGTATTTAATTCATCAAAATTAAGCAATTTTACATTAAAATGCTTTACACATGCTCGCTTCACCTAAATTGCAAGCAATATAAACAGCTTACATGGTTAATATTTGCCCTTTACCTTTCTTATGTTACTTTTTTTTATTCTTTCAAAAAGTGCTACTCTTTTTTTAATTAGTTTTTTAATAAAATGTAAAAGAAAATGAATTAAACTCAAGATATGAGTATAAAATTTGTTTAGTTTCAAATTTAGAAATGAAGCAATGTTTATTAGCCCTTGGACAAACATACTGTATGTAATATAAATGTGTGTGGGGGGGGGGGGGTGTACTCTGTGTGTGTTTATCGAAAATGTGTTTTGATATATGTTTTTCACCAAAAATGAGCCAATGCCCATGAGTTTGAGTTAGAAAAAATATTTTTTTAGTATCATTTGATGAAAAATGAACACATTAACACCACACAGGGGTTAAAAACTTTTATTACATCATGTTATTATCATCTATGTGGGCAGGGTCTCTCTATTCTCTATATTAATTGGTTTATAGAATGTTAGTTATGAGTTTGGCGAGTTGCTTTGCCAGCTGTTATGACAAATTGTAGCCCTCTGTCAAAATCCGACTTCCTTTGCACACTTAACTCTTTTTTCCACCAACTAAGTGCTGGTGACAGAGCCGGAGCTGGAGCTGGTGCCGGTGTTGTGCCAAATACAGCACCCCTGCCAGGAAAAGCACCCCCTCTCGAGAGCATATTTCTAAGTAAAGTTAAATAGATGATATATATATATATATATATATATATATATATATATATATATATATATATATATATATATATATATATATTGATATAACTCTAATCAAGCCTGAGCTCTTTCTCTTTATTTCTCTCTGTAGCTGTTCCAGTTTCTCTACTGTTAACTCTGGTACAGGTCTGGGTGACTGACAGGCGCTCTAGACTCATGACTCCTGACTTTGACAGAAAATCAGTAGTAGGGACTGTGGTTATAATCAATCACTGTATGTGGACACAACACATTTGCCTTTTAACATTAAACTCTCCACTATGGCCTCCTATCACAGTAATGGCATCTAATTTTACATTCTCACTCACATTCATCAACTCATTTTATTTCAGCTGACGGTAATATATGATGTCAATTTTTATTTTGACATGAAAATTCAATACGTCATTGGGTGCCATTTCTATCCCCAGGAAATTACATGTATAAATGTGCACACAGCATAACTTTATTATTAGGCATAGTGTCTTGTACATTGACCTAATTGCAGAAGTAAGATATGTAATGACAACTTTAACAAAAACTACTTAGTTACCTTTCCATCCCCACTCTCTAACTATAAACTTTACCATGAAATATAATTATTAAAATCCTTTAGAGATGTCATTTTTATTGCATTGTTGTGTGACTCCAAATCCCATCTAGGCTTTAAAAATATTTTTAAATATAGGTCTCAACTCTAGGTCTCAAAACCAAAAAATAGTGGGTAAAAGTGCCAACAGGTGTGGGAATGTGAGTGAATGAGTGTGTGATAAACTGATGCCTTGGTCAGGGGGTATTTCTGTCTTTGGTCTTATGATTCTGGGTCCATCACAACCCTGACCAGAAAGAAGCTGATCAGTAGAGGGGTTGGACAATGAAACTGAAACACCTGTCATTTTAGTGTGGGAGGTTTTATGGCTAAATTGGAGCAGACTGGTGGCCAATCATTAATTGCACATTGCACCAGTAAGAGCAGAGTGTGAAGGTTCAATTAGCAGGGTAAATTGTTGGTGCACGTCTTGCTGGCGCATCTGTGATCAAGACAGCAAATCTTTGTGATGTATCAAGAGCCACGGTGTCCAGGGTAATGTCAGCATACCACAAAGAAGGACCAACCACATCCAACAGGATTAACTGTGGACACTGTAAGAGGAAGCTATCTGAAAGGGATGTTTTTCGGGTGCTAATCCGGATTGTATCCAAAAAACATAAAACCACAGCTGATCAAATCACGGCAGAATTCAATGTGCACCTCAACTCTCCTGTTTCCACTAGAACTGTCCGTCACCACAATAATTTTTTTTTGTTTCAGTTTCATTGTCCAACCCCTGTAGATGGATGGATAGATGGATAGATGTATAGATGTTTTGGTCCTTGGCCGTATCCCTGAGTTTCTGAGAGACTGATCCATATTAATATGATCCATATTAATATTCCCGTCCTATTGTTTATTCTCCACATTTCTATAAATAGTCTGATGTCAGTTTAGCTGTCAGTAAGCCTAAATCTACAAACAGAGATAAAGGATACACAGACACGCTGAGCCTTCTGCACATGTCCAGCACATGCTGTGGGCATGTGTATCTGATTTTCTCAGAGGAGCTTATTTCTCAACAATAAGTCTAAAAATGATCCATCGTTATCATTCTTGTATGATCAGTCAACAAACAGTTAAAAACATGTAGCTTAAAAAAACTTTCTTCTTCTTTATCTTCTTCTTCTCTCTTCTCTTGTTCTCCTCTTCTCTTCTTCTCCTCTCTTCTCTTCTTCTCTTCTCTTCTCCTTACCTCTCTTCTTCTCCTCTTCTCTTGTTCTCCTCTTCTCTTCTTCTTCTCCTCCTCTCTTCTCTTCTTCTTCTCTTTTCTTCTTCTCTCTTCTCTTCTTCTTCTTCTTTTTCTTCTTCTTCTCTCTTCTCTTCTTCTTATCTTTTCTTCTTCTCTCTTTTCTTCTTCTTCTTTCTCTTCTTCTCCTCTTCTCTTCTTCTTCTCCTCTTCTCTTCTCGTCTTCTCCTCTCTTCTTCTCCTCTCTTCTCTTCTTTTTGTCTTCTCTCTTCTCTTCTTCTTCTTTTCTCTTCTTCTTCTCCTCCTCTTCTCTTCTCCTCTCTTCTCTTCTTCTCCTCTCTTCTCTTCTTCTTCTCTTTTCTTCTTCTCTCCTTCTTTTCTCTTCTTCTCCTCCTCTCTTCTTCTCTCTTCTCTTCTTCTCCTCTTCTCTTCTTCTCCTCTTCTCTTCTTCTTCTCTTCCTCTATTCTCTTCTTCTTCTCTCTTCTCTTGTCTTCTCTTCTTCTCCTCCTCTTTTTTCTATTTATCTCCTTTTCTCTTCTTTTCTCTTCTCTTCTCCTCTCTTCTCTTCTTCTTCTCTTCTTCTCTCTTCTCTTCTTCTTCTTTATCTTCTTCGTCTCTCTTCTCTTGCTCTCCTCTTCTCTTCTTCTCCTCTCCTCTCTTCTTCTCCTCCTCTTCTCTTCTCTTTATATCCTCTTCTTATTTTTCCTCTCGCTTCTCATTTTGTCTCTCTGCCTTTCATTTTTCCTTTTCTCTCCTCATTTTACCTTTCCTATCTTTATACAGTACCAGTTATTGGACACACCTTAAATTCAGTGTTTTTTTTTAATGTTTTAAAATGTTCTGCATTGTAGATTGTAGAAAACATATGTAATTATTTTGTAAATATAACATGCTAAATGAACCAGAACATGTTTTATATTTTACATTCTTCAAAATAGCTCCTCTTGCTTAGATAGGCTTTCAGTTAGCAGCTGTGCTGTACTCATCAAGAGTTAATTACTTGAATTTCTTGTCAATTAATAAAGTGTTTTAGAGCACAAGTTGTAAAGTAGTGAAGAGGTAAAGTTACAGGTATACAGTGAATAGTGAATACTTGAGTAATGTTCTAATCCAGATTAAAGTAAAGTAAAGTAAATGAAGAAAAAAAGAAAAAGTTACTTTGAGAAATGAAGGCAGTCGATCTGAAACATTTCATGAACATGCAAAGACCATTAAAAACTGGCTTTTATCAGGAACGCCTTAGGAAAGGAAGATCAAATGTTTCCTCTGTTGTACAGGATAAATTCATCAGAGTTATCAGCCTCAGAAACCACAAGTTAAAAACAGCTCTCCAGATAATAAAAGCATCTAAATGCTTAACAGAGTAATTGGGTTTGTTTAACACTTTTACGTTACTACATGATTCTTTGAATGAGATGGTGTGTCCAAACCTTTGACTGGTACTGCATGTCCACTCCCTTGTCATTAGATTTCCTGTCCTCTTCTAATTTTTCATTTATTCTTTTTTTAATTCACCTCTCTTTTCTTTTTTTCCCCTCTATCCTTCAGTCTCCTCTATACCCTTTTAGTCTCTTTCTCTCTCCTACTCTATACCCCACTCTCTTTAGCTCTGCTCCACTTTAGACCCACACTCCTCCAGAGACAGAATCAGCAAAAAGTGGCATGACAGAGAGAGAGAGAGAGAGAGAGAGAGAGAGAGAGCAGAGAGAGCAGAGAATAAAAGAAAGCACAGGGAGCACAGAAGAGAAAGCCTTTCTGAATAACAGAATGATGCCAATCCAGACCATTAAATCATATTCAAGGATTCAAGGATTCAAGGAGATTTTATTGTCATTCGCATCACATGTGGTACATGAGGTGGAACGAAATTGTGATCTCACGATCCAGTTTTACACCCAAAGAGCTGTTATTAATAGATATATAGATAAAAAAAGAATACAATAAAAGAAATAGAATATACAAAATAGATAGATAAATATCCCAAGAATAAAAAAAATAAATAGAGAGTAGAAGGTTCAGCAACATGAAGTCCAGAGTGCAAGTGTGCTATAGGCAAGGCAAGGCAAGTTTATTTATATAGCACCTTTCATACACAGCGGTCATTCAAAGTGCTTTACAAACTAGAAAATACACAGAGAAGTCATATAAAAAAAAAAAAAAAAAAAAAAAAAAAATTTTAAAAAAACATGTAAAAGAATAACAGTAAAAATGGAAAATAAAAACTAAAATAAGAGTAAAGCATGATTGATTCAAACATGATTAAAACAAAGATAAGTCAAATTAAAAATATGTAAAAGAACAACAAGGAATTTTAAATAAAAATAAAATAAGAATAAAGCATGAATAAAACATACATGATTAAAACAAAGAGAAGTAAAATTAAAAACATGTAAAAGAACAACAAGGAATTGGAAATAAAATTAAAATAAGAAAAAAACATAATATAAAAGTGCCGTTACAGAATAAAAGTGGGCGGAGCTGCAGTGTTTTAAGCTGAGCTGAAAGCCTGATCAAACATGTAGGTTTTCAGTCTGGATTTAAACATGTTTAGTGTTGGAGCTCTTCTAATGCTCTCTGTTAACTGGTTCCATTTAAGAGCAGCGTAGTAGCTAAACGCTGCCTCTCCGTGTTTAGTTTTTACTTTAGGCAGCTCTAGCTGAGCAGTTCCTGATGATCTGAGAGTTCTGCTCGGCTCATACTGCTGGAGCTCATTAGATAAATATGCTGGTCCTGCACCATTAACACATTTATACACCAGTAACAGTACCTTAAAGTCTATTCTGTAACATACTGGTATCCAGTGTAGGGATTTAAGGATGGGGGTGATGTGCTCCGTTCTTTTACTTCTAGTCAGAACTCTGGCTGCTGCATTCTGAATCAGCTGAAGCTGTTTGATGGTCTTTTTTGGGAGTCCAGTTAGGAGTCCATTACAGTAATCAATCCTACTAGAAATAAAGGCGTGGATGAGTTTCTCCAGATCTGCTTTAGACAGAAAATCTCTGATCTTATTTATGTTCTTTAGGTGATAAAATGCTGATTTGGTGACGGCTTTGACGTGACTGTTAAAAGTGAGATCAGAGTCCATTTGTACACCAAGATTACGCACTAGTTCTTTAGATTTCAGGCTTTTTGAATCCAGATAGGCAGCTAGTCTGTGCCTCTCATTACTATTCCCAAATAAAATAATCTCTGTTTTATCTTTGTTTAACTGCAGAAAGTTCTGTCCCATCCATTTATTTATCTGCTCAAGGCATTTACACAGTGAGTCAATGGGACCATAGTTGTTTGGGCAGAGGGCCATGTAGATCTGAGTGTCATCTGCATAGCTGTGGTAAGATATCCCATAGTCACGCATGATTTCACCCAGAGGAATCATATATAAATTAAATAAGAGTGGCCCAAGAATTGAACCCTGGGGTACACCACAGGTCACTGGCACAGTCTCAGAAACATTATTTTCCATTTCCACAAAGTATTTCCTTCCTTGAAGGTATGAACTAAACCATTTTAGGACAGTTCCAGAAATTCCAACCCGGTTCTCAAGTCTATCTATGAGAATGTTGTGGTCAATGGTGTCAAAAGCAGCACTGAGATCCAGCAGTAGTAGAATAGACATAGCAGCACAATAATGTGAATTAGAGCAGTGGAGATAAAGTGTCTCAGTGCAAGTAAAGTGGCCATGTTTGTAAACAGTAAACAGTAATTTGTCCTTGGTGTCAGTGCAGTGTGTTTGTTAAGAGTCTTACAGCTTCCGGAATGAAGCTGTTTCTGAGTCTTGTTGTTTTGCACTTAATGCTCCGCAGCCTCCGGCCTGAGGGGAGTGGGACAAAAAGTGCGTGTGCTGGATGGTTGGGATCCTTCCTGATGGAGGTGGCCCTTTTCCTGCACCTGGAGGTGTAAATGTCTGTGGTGCTGGGGAAGCTAACTCCAACAATCCTCTGTGCAGCCTTCACCACCCTCTGTATATGAACAGAATCAGCAAAACTAAAAACCTGAGAAATAAAATTCAGAGACAGAAAGAATCCAAAAGTGAGAGAAAGAGAAAAACAAGAGAGAAAGTGAGAAAGAGAGAGAGAAGATCGTGCTACAGGAAACGTAATGCAATTACATAATTATAAGCAGTAATACATTACAGTTTCTATATTTGCAGTCACATGACACTTGCTAATTGCATCAGCTGAACAATATTAATTTTGCACTACAGTATAATTCCCATACCTATAAATAAATATGTGTGTGTGTGTGTGTGTACCACCCAGGTATATATGCTGCTCAGGGACTTGAACCCATATAGACAGCAGCCAGGTAGGGACTTGAACCCAAGACTCCAGCTCTGTGAAGCAAGCTTACAAAAAACCAAGCCACCATGACATTAAAATAGAGAGGAAAGAGAAAATAAGAATGAAAAAAAGATAAACATGATAAAGAAGTAAAAGAAGAAAGAAGAAAAAAATACCATGAAAAGCAAAAAAAAAAACTGAACTTCAATCCTTTCTTTTAGTAAACTTTACTTTATTTCTGCATAAAATATTACCTAATTACAATTACTTAATTCATACAATATTACTCAAATAATTGATGATACATAATATATAATAATACTAAATATACTATAAAGAATGTATTACATGCCATCCGTGTGTTGAGACGTGTGTTAAATGTGTGTTTTAAGTAAAAATATTAAAATATATAATAATAATACTATAATATTTCTTTATATAATTTTTTTGTAATTAGGTAATATTGTTACTAATATTGTTGTAATTAGGTAATAAGGTTACAAAAAAGGATTGATTCAGCAAAAATAAATTAAGTAAAGTTTACTAAAAGAAAGGATTGACTAAAGTTCAGTTCACTTATTTACTTGAAGTAACATTTAAGTCTTAAAACCGAGTTGAAGTTACATAAATTTATGTGAAATTAAAGTTACTTAAAAAAGCAAATGCAGGAAGTTGTGAAACTTTCTATTTAAGTAAACTTTACTCATTATTTTTTTCAGTGTGGGGTGGTCCTGATGAGAGCCAGTTTCATCATTGTGTTTTTTAATGTTTTTTGCGACTGCACTCAAGGATCATTTCAATGTTCTTGAAATTTTTCTGACTTTTTTCTTTACTTAGTTCATTAGTTATTGCTTCTTACAAGAATTACTTATAAACAAACAATAATTAAAAATGAGAAAAAGCAAAAGAAGAGGGAAAATGGAGTGAGGAAGATGATTAAGAAGAAGCAGAAGAAAAGAAGAAGGAGGAGGAGAAGAACCGAAATTCTGTCTATTACACGCTGTATGTATAACATTTGTATCTGCCGACCTATATTTATTTTTATATATTTATATATATAATATACTATATATATATATATATATATATATATATATTTGTAATGTATGGTTGGCCCCAGACTGCGGGGTAATATTTCAGTAGGGCAGGTGATGGATCTGCCTGTGCTCGGCTAACTGCATCATTAATCAGCTGGAGTCATGGCTTTGCATGTGCGTAATTGTAGAATCTGCACACTCAACAAAACCAAGTTAGCCCAGCAGCCGGGCACACGCCATGCCCTCATTCCATTCACCGAGACCTCCCAGGGGACACACACACTAACACACACACACACACACACACACTTACAATAACACACACTCCACAGGATGCCTTCATCACATACTGAGGTTTCTACCCCTGTGTCCATGGTAACAGTGTGTGTTGTGTCGGAAGGTGGCTGCTGTGATTTGGATGGCGGCGAGATGAACTGGCCTTTATCAAACTAAATTATGTTTGAAGTGATTGGGATTGCAGCTCTGGAGAGTATAGAGCAGCCTCTTTGATTGCTGCTTATGTCATTTTTTTTTTTTTGCAAATCTTCACAATTTAAGCCACTAAAGTCAAGATCTTCTGCTGATATGCTGAGTATACAGTCTTTAAGCATGAAAAATAAAATAAAAAAACATCTACACTACTTCTGCTCCCATTTTCTGCTGAATGCATGTTAAAATGTTGAGTGCTTAGTTAAATTTACCAGCGATTATGTTCAAAGAAAAATTTATTTTAGAATTAAATTAATACTGAAGTGATGATTTAGACTTTGAAGGAACACATACGGAATCATTTAGTAACTTAAAAGTGTTAAACAAACCAAACCTGTACAATCAAGGAAAATCTTGCTCTTTCTTTCCTGGAGCAGTCCTGATGAGGGCCAGTTTCATCATAATGTTTTGGATGGTCTTTTTTGCGACTGCACTTGAGGATACTTTCCAAGTTTTTGAAATGTTTCAAGTAACTTTTTCTTTTTTCTTCATTTAGTTGAGTAGTTGTTGCTTCTCATAATCTGGATTAGAACATTACTCAAATATACACTAATTACTGTATCCCTGTAACTCTACCTCTTCACTACTTTACAACTGATGCTCTCAAACACTTTAAAAAGCACAAAATTGACAACGGTGTTTAAACACAGCTTTGTTACTTGTTTAGAAGGTGGATTACTTTTTCTTGAACCAGTATATGAATTAAATCTCTCTTTCGTAGCACATTTGTTTTTCTATTTTGTTAAATGTGGAATATGGAACTAGTGTTAATTATTTAACAGTCCATTAAAGCTCATCATTATTTTTGTCTCCCTCCCAAAAATAAAATATTTTTGTGATTAAAACAATATTTTTAAGTGACTGAAACCACTAACATTGATTCTTTTATTTATATTTTAATATCTATCAATAAAAGCTTGAAAAGTCTTGAAAATAAGAAAATGTGCAATTAATCGCTATTAATCACAAAATTCTGTTGTAATATGGGATAATTTAAACAATCTAATAAATTTTTTTAATCGATTGCCATTACTATTAACCTTTATTCACTGAATGATATTTAAGGTCATTTTTTTAGTTTTTAACCATTAATAAACTAATTGTAAACCATTTATAAACCCTTTATAAAGGTAGTCTTATTTTAAAGTGGTACCTAAATATAAATGTATATATATAAATAGCGAATAAATATCAAACAAATAGTAAATATTGCACCTTAAACATATTTCACAAATGGTGATAAAGAAATTGAGTCAACAAATACATTTTTTTCAGTAAGGTGACTGAATATAACTCAGATGGTCAACTCAAGGGCATCGTGACTCACTGTTCAGGTTTCCTTGGTTTGCTGTACTTTTGTCTGTTCTAAACCTGTGTGTGTGTGTATGTGTGGGGTGTGTGTGTGTGTGTGTGTTTTAAGAGGGGTACAGGTGAGGTGTGTTGTGTTTCAGCAGGGTTTCAGGTGTGACAGTGTAAACTCAAACCTGTGGCTGACACCGAGTCAGAACATGGAGTAACCCGATAAACCTGACCGTGCCGAGCTTACTTACACTCCACCCCGAACACACCGACTGACAGGACCTGTACCGCAGAGGCGAGACTGTCCCGCCCGTCCTGTCAGCGGGAGGAGTTCACTCAAGTGCTTTATGAAAAACGATAGTCACGCATCGCTCGAGTCACGCTTACTTAACTCACTTATGTAACTCCTGCACATGAGCTACACATGTACTGTACAGTAAGCAAATCAGGGGCATTACTAACCCTTTAAAGGGGGGGTCAGGTACTGCTAAATTAAGTCCCAGCAGTTTTTTAACCCCTTAACATGCCTTGTACAGTATACTGGCTATACTGGTGTAGGTGATACAAAACCCTTTTTTTCTGCAGTAAAATACAGCGGTTGGACAATGAAACTGAAACACCTGGTTTTAGACCACAATAATTGCTTGTGGTGACGGACAGTTCTGGTGGAAACAGGAGAGTTGAAGTGCACGTTAAAATCTGCCGTGATTTGATCAGCTGTTGTTTTATGTTTTTTGGATACAACCCGGGTTAACACCCGAACATCCCTTTCAGACAGCTTCCTCTTACAGTGTCCACAGTTAATCCTGTTGGATGTGGTTGGTCCTTCTTGGTGGTATGCTGACATTACCCTGGATAGACATACAAACATAACAAAAAATATAAAACAAAACCAAAGGCTTGGAGGACATAAACTGTTTTAATTGTATTCAGGAAAATATTGATTTGAAGTTCAGGAAAGAGCCAATTTTATGATTTTATTCATTGTATTTTGACATTAGCACCTTTACTTAAATATTTTTTATACTTTCTATTACAATTACAATTATGCTTTTCAGTAATATTCCTTATTAATCATGAAAGCTTTTTTATGTAATGCTCAATAGAAATTTTTTATAGAAATGCTCAAGATTTAGTGGTGTATTGTCAGGCAGATACTTAGCAAAAATCATGGCCTGTTAAGAGGTAAAACACAAGTGTGTCTCTGATAAGCTAAAATGTTCAAATCTAAGAAAGTAGAACATTAAACAGAATTTTCACAATGAAAATGTAGCTCCCTCCCTATGATTGGGAGATTGCTGGTTTGAATCCCAGTCACAAAGTCCCGATAGAACAGTACAGTAGATGGCGCTCTTTCCCTTCATCACTCCTAGGGTGATGTGGATCAGCACAAGGCTGCGTCTGTGAGCTGATGTATAGGAATCAAGTCGCTGTGCTTTTCTCTGAGCGTTAGCGCTGTGATGCTACTCTGCAAGCTGCCTGCATCAGCAGCAGTTCAAAAAGAGGCGAAGTCTGACTTCACATGTGTCGGAGGAGGCGTGTGCTAGTCTTTACCTTCCTTCTGTTGTTGCATCACTTGTGATTGGGGGATATACAGCTGAGTAGCAACTGAATTAGGGGGAGAATTGGCCTAGCTAAAATTCACAATACCAAAGACGCGCCCTAAATCCAGCTGCACAATTCACAATTGACTGGTACACTATAGATCGCTAAAATCGGGCTCTAAGAAAGTAAGAAATAAATGAATTATGCAAAAGCTTTTCATGCTATTTAAATGACAGAAATGATACTTTTCTTTCAGCTCAATAAACAACATTTATACAGATTTATTAAGTCTGTTGATTAAAACTGGTCAGGGAAGGCAGTGGCAGTGAATGAAACACAGTAAATTTGTGAAACTGGGATCATCTGTATTAAATTAATCATCTCCATCTCTTAGAGATCCGGTTTTGGCCAAATTTTGCCAGAGCACTCTCAATCTTCTGTAATAGGCAGAGGAAATATGCTGTCGTAACATTATCCATGTTTGATTCCAAGGTAAGTACATCCTGAGGGCAACCATTTAAACTGCCAACCAGATTTAGAGAAAGCATTTCATTTCCAGTCCTACAATTTAGCAATTGAGTCCAGACAAAAGCAGAGCAGAAATAAAACCAGAGACACTGAGAGTTCACTGATATGTTGTTAATGATGTATGATAACTAGCAGATTTCTAAACTGATGTTATCTACCACAATTCTGATTTTTTTATAGTGGTGCCAATCATTAAAAAAATACATAGTTCGATTAGTCACAACAGTATTATTTTTCCTTATTACTTATTCTAAAGACTAAGCTTTTAATAATGCGTATTTATTATGTAAATAAAGAATTAAAAGTACTAGATTGGAAAAATTTATTTACTATACAGCTCTGGAAAATAATTAGGAGACCACTTCAGATTCTGAATCAGTTTCTCTGATTTTGCTATTTATAGGTTTATGTTTGATTAATATGACCAGTTTTGTTTTATTCTATAAACCACGGACAACATTTATTCCAAATTCCAAATAAAAATATTGTTATTTAGAGCAGAAAATTAGAAATGGTAAAATAACAAAAAAGATGCAGAGTTTTCAGACTGTCTTAAATAATGCAAAGAAAACAAGTTCATATTCATACAGTTTTAAGAGTTCAGAAATCAATATTTGGTTGAATAAACCTGGTGGTTTTTAATCACAGTTTTTATGCATCTTGGCATCATGTTCTCCTCCACCAGTCTTACACACTGCTTTTGGATAACTTTATGCTTTACACTATGGTGCAAAAAAAAATCATGCAGTTCAGTTTGGTTTGATGATCAGCTTGTGATCATCCATCTTCCTCTCGATTATATTCCAGAGGTTTTTTTTTTTTTTTTCAATTTGGTAAAATCAAAGAAACTGGTCATTTTTAAGTGTTAAGCCAGTAGTTTTGGCTAATCTAACACAGTTTATTTTATTCATATTTTAATATCCAGTTTTAAAAGCTTAAGTCTTGAGAAGAAAAATGCGCAATTAATTGCTATTAACCACATAGTAATTCTGTTGCAGTCAACAAGATGAAATAAGGTTGTAAATAGGAAATAAATAATAAATAACTATAAAAGTCCTCTAGTGAGGAATGGTGGTGGGGGACAAATAATTCTGAAAAAATAGATCCATTTTAAAGGCCATATAGCTAAAGATTTCATTTTCACATCACTGTTTGTGCAGCATGTGTGTGACATGGCAGGTTGACTCAGTATTGGATGCAAGTGTGTGGGGGAAACGCAGGTCTAATCGATGCACTAATGCCTGGCGGGACGGTTCAGTACGGTTCAGTAGCTTCACTTCAAGACGTACAAATTGAAAAGTCCTGAAGTCCTGCTGTAGATCCTCCAGGCCTTATTCAGAAGCGTGAGAGGGGAAGCGCAGATTTGTTTGTTTTGCTGTTCGACGTCTCCAGCGGCGGCTAGCCTCATTAGGCGACTCAAGAAACCTTTGAATGGATGCAGCCAGGCAGCAGAGCTATTCTCAGTCCTCCAGCTGGAACCCGAGCCTTCATCTTAACAACTGGCTCTCTGCCACGAGGCCTTTTAGCATTACATCTACTCCATCTGCCCCCTCCATGCTCCACCTTGACCTGCAAAGGACTAATCACCGCTGCTGTCCTCACTCACTGCAGAGCTTCAGTATTCCCAGAGTGGAGACTCTGATGAGGAGCAGTACTACTGTAATACTACTGTATCCTACCATTGTGAGAATGTAGAAAAACGTGAGCTACAGAGATGGATGAATGGATGGATGGAAGGATAGATGGATGGATAGATGGATGGAAGGATAGATGGATGGATAGATGGATGGAAGGATGGATGGATAAATGAATGGATGGATGAATAAATGGATGGATGGATGATGGAAGGGTGCATGAATAATTGGATAGATGGATGGATGGATGGATGGAAGGATAGATGGATGGAAGGATTGATGGATAAATGGATGGATGGATGGATGGATGGATAAATGGATGGATGTATAGATAAATGGATGAATGGATGGATGGATGAATGGATGGATAAATGGATGGATGGATGGAAGGATGGATGGATAAATGGATGAATGGATGGATCAATGTGTAGCTAGAACTGCCATTGTATAATTTTTAATAACAGGGATATAGTTGAGATGTTGAAATATTTTTAATTGGGCGGCAGGTTATTAAATTAATTTCATTAGATTAGATAAATCTTTTTTTAATTACATTTTTTTATGCATCTTGTCATCATGTTCTCCTCCACCAGTCTTACACACTGCTTTTGGATAACTTTATGCCTTTACTCCTGGTGCAAAACTACAAGCAGTTCAGTTTGGTGGTTTGATGGCTTGTGATCATCTATCTTCCTCTTGATTATATTTCAGAGGTTTTTAATTTGGTAAAATCAAAGAAACTCATCATTTTTAAGTGCTCTCTTATTTTTCTTTCCAGAGCTGTAGTTATCTATACATGTAATAAGATTTTAGTGGTGGTTTAATGAAGATAATCGGTAAGAACCCAGAACAAGGGGTGGGCGATATGATCGTAAAATAATATAACTGATGTTGATTTAGGGTATTTTTTGCGATAACAATATTCTTGGTGAAATGACAAAAAAACAGTGACTAAATGACTAAAACAATATTTTATTAAATTTAAGAAGATACTACTGCAACAAACTAAATGTACAACAGTAATGTACCAAGACTGTCACTTTGTGTAAAATTATAAAATACATACAATGTAATAAATATAAAAATAATGTAATGTAAAATATGATTTTTTTCACAATACTACTATGCAGAAGGTTTACTGAATGCATATAAAATACAAACATTTACAAACCCTTTTAAAAATAAGTATTACAGTAAATAGCTAAATACATACAGAATATTATATTTTGAAGACAAAAGAAATTTTTTTTTACAGTTTCAAAAATTGCAACAAAATTATTTTACCTTATCTCTGTGGTTAAAGAGAGCTACACTACAGAGAAATTACAGAGATTCTAACCTACGTACACTGTGTTTTTACATAAACATTCACGTTTATTCGATTGCATGTATAGATCAGTGTGTATGGATCATGCATATATCGATAATGTATGGATCAGTTTGCTGTATTGTAGTTTTTGTCTAATGGAACAGCATCCTGTTTTTCAACCTCTGCCCCCACCGCCTCCTCCACCGCGGCGGCGTTGCGTGCGGTTGGTACCAATCAGAAAATCAGAAAAAAGGTTTGTGCGCAATAAGCCGCGTCATGTTTGGAGTGGGATTGTGGATTGAATTGCAAAGCGAAGCCAAATTATTTTTAGCAAACATGAGGAATAAGAGAATAATAATTATATTATAAAACTGCAGCTGACCTTGGAAGACACAGATGTTTAAAAAAAAATAGGGAAAAAAAGGAAAAAAGAGATATTTGGACTGGTATCATCGTCAGCAGCTGTTCCTCGCCGAGTTATTAACGTAATTATGAAGCTATGTATGTGATACGGCAAGAAAGGGGTTTTGTTTTTACGTAACAGAATTTTGAGTAAGCTTCAAACATGAAGGGAAAGGACAAACAGAGTGATAGAGACAGACAGGCAGAGAGAGAGAGAGAGAGAGAAAAAGAGAGAGAGAGAGAGAGAGAGACAGAGCAGCCATCTGTAGACAGTTTCTGACATAGCCGGCTGGCCCGTTCACTTCCATTACAGCGATGTGAGCGATGATCAATCATGATCTAGCTCATTCCCTACATGGCGGACGGTCACATCTACAGGCCAGCTGCTGACCCTATTCCTCTGAGTTATGGGGGATTTTACTGACAAAAAGAGAGAACAGCAGCATACCATACATACCTACCGCTCACACACATTCACTTACATCATATACACACACTGAAAAAGAAAAAAAAAAAAAATACCAAACCATAGAAACATACAACATTCGTACAGTACAGGCCAAAATTTAGACACACCTTCTCTATTTACATTGTAGATTCTCACTGAAGCATCAAAACTATGACTGAACACATGTGGAGTTTTATGTACTTAACAAAACAAACAAAGGTGAAATAACTGAAAAAAAAATATATATATATATATTCTAGTTTCTTCAAAATAGCCACAATAGCTAACGTCTCCTAGTCTCACTATGGGATTTTAGTATGTTAGCTGAAACTAATTGCAATGAATTTGGTTTATTTTCTACTGAAGATTCCAATAATGGATTAGTTGATTCTGTGACATGTCCTGTCTAGGTAGTTAAACTGAAACCATAGACCTTCGTCTCTGTAATAAAGTCACTGAAATAATACAGAAGCTACTCCATCTATATTTACATTAAATCATTGAGCAAAGACAACCTTGATAAGATCATTTTGACAAATATTTTTCTAAGCAATTACAATGAAATTTATTTTTGTGTTGTCTCTGTATATGTGACAGTCTACCTCACCCTTCTTCACTTTACTTTACTTTATTCTGCCTTGCTCTACTTTACTCTACCTCACTTTTCCTTATTCTGCTTTTCTTTACCTCGCTCTACTTTTCTCTTCCTCACTCTACTTTACTCTACCTCACTTTTCCACACTCTACTTTTCTCTTCCTCACTCTACTTTACTCTACCTCATTTTACCTCACTCTTCCTCACTCACTTTACTCTACCTCACTCTACCCCGCTCTTCCTCACTCTACTTTACTCTACCTCACTTTTCCTTATTCTGCTTTTCTTTACCTCACTCTACTTTTCTCTTCCTCAATCTTCTTTACTCTACCTCACTTTTCCACACTCTACTTTTCTTTACCTCACTCTACTTTACTCTACCTCATTTTTCCTCACTCTTCTTCACTCTACTTTACTCTACCTCAGTCTAACGCGCTCTTCCTCACTCTACTTTACCTCACTCTACTTTACTCTACCTCACTCTTCCTCACTTTACTCTACCTCACTCTACTTTACTTTACCTCACTTTCCTTTACTTTACTTTACCTCACACTTCCCCACTTTACTGTACCTGACTCTACTTTAATCTACCTCACCCTTTTTCAATCTACTTTTCTCTGCCTCACTGTACATCAGTTTATTTTTTTTTATTCTCCTTTACTCTACCTCTCACTCCCTCTGTTTTTACAGATGGGTAATGCAGCGTAGGTTTGTTGTTATTTATGATGTTATTGCAGATCTTTTTATTTATTTATCAAACATAAAATAAAGTTTAATCTACAGCCCTAGTGTAGGTATTGCTGTATAGTAGAACAGTGCACCACCACTGTGGAATCAATAAAGAAAGGAGAAAACGCTAGCTGTGAAAGCTTTGCTATGTTCTATGGTATAGTCTTCTTCAGCTCTGGGTTTTGTTTTTCAGATTTTTAGAGTGTACTAATGAACTGATGTCTCTGCAGCTGTTTTACAAGACTTTTCCCCCAATTCCAATTGTGGGCCAGAGTGAGCTTGGATAAGACACAGACAGTGTTTCATACTGAGCTTATCTGTGAAGAAATTAAACTCGACAGGTCGCTCACATGGTAATCCAAAACTTTACTCAGCCTTCTACTTGACAAATAAATCCATCACAACTGCCACTGAGAGAGATTCCAGACAGCGATACACTTCCCCAGACACACAAAATTAAGAATTAACAGCCTAACGGATCCGGCTTACTAATAAAGACATCTAGGATTGAGCTACTAGAATGTGTTTTTGGAAGAAATCTATGAAACCTTAGGTTCTGCACATATGCAAAAGAATTACAATAAAAAAAAATTAATAATTTACATTCCACTCTCAACCTTATGTTCATTCATTTTTTTATATGTGTGTTTCTTGGTATAAAGAGCAGGCTTTGCTAAATTAGGGCATTTAAGCATATTTTAGTTTTCGAAAAAAAATAATTTAAGGTGTGTAAGGTGTGGACACTTGTGATTGGTCGACTCAAAATTGACAAAATTTGGCTAGTAGAACATTTTCTGAATGTAACAGAGTTCAATCTGTCAAGTTTTCAGGGAGTTCTTAGTTTAAATTTTTTATTTTGGGAATATTACTTTTAACATTTCCATGCTGTTATATAGTAAGTATTTGTCTAGCCGGAAATGTGAGTGTGTCATGTGAGAAATGTTTTAATAATATTGTTGTGATGCAAACCATTATTTTGTTAGAAGTTTTCAGAACATTCCTGAAACATTATTTCTGTGGAATCCTTTTATAAAGTTTCTAAACAGTCTTTGTCTTTACTTAAAGGGAACATATTATACAAAACTCACTTGACTGCCCTTATAAACACTCCAAGCATGAAAACAATCAATTTATCTGTTAGTCTCCTTTATTGAGCCATTTGTTTGGATGATTCTTTTATTGTGACGTCACAATGAGGAAATGTCCCACTAGATCAGTTGAAGAAATGCAATTTTTGCAGACTTTGTCTGATGGAGGAATCTATAACCACTGTCCATGGCAAGTCAGCAGATGTCTTTTGAGCTTTTATCACATTTAAGCATGAACTAGCTTGTTTGGGTTTTGGCATTTAGCTGTCACAAAACAAAACAAAACTCCAATGTGTGATAAACATGATGTTTATATTTGTATAAAATTGTTAGAGACTGAAACTGGCAAGAATAGAGCTGGTGGGATCTCTTTGTGTGAGAGTGCTTTTGTTCAAATATCTTGTTCTGTATAGCCCATAGACTTATTCTAACTACAATAAGTAAAATAGATATAATATGTCCCCTTTGTATTAAATATATTCAAATCTTGCAAACTGGTCAAATTTATTAAAAGCCTTTTTTTTTTTTAAACAAAACAGTGTTCCCAAGCGTTTAAGGGAAAGTGTATCATCAGATCATATGTAGCAGATGACCTCTTGCGCAAAATGAGTGGTTACACACTGTAATTCTTTAAAGTGGCTGTTGCAGCGCATGAAAATGGCAATAACAGAAAGCAGGCACAGTAACAGACCCTGTAATCTTTCCGCTCCCATTTCCTTCCATTCCTCCTGAAATACCCTGTGAAACGTCGAGCTGCTCGTTGGTCTTTGGTGAAACGGTGTTATTATTAAAAGCCCTGCTTTTTCATTTCCACGCTGGCAGCATATAAAGCATAGCTGTTGCTGCATTGTGTTTTCATGAGTAATGCCAGTGACAAGGCAATTGAGTGAATGGGTTCAGGCTGGGGTGACATGCAGAGAGAAATATGTATATTTCTAAACCTTCACCTTCATGCAAATCTCCCGGCGTTTAGCCTTTACCGCTGCAGTCGATCAGGACTCCGGGGAGCAAGTTATGATTCCTTGTGTGTCAGTATCTGTGTGTGTGTGTGTATTGGGGGAGTGTGTATGACATGCCATTTCAGCAGAGACCAGCAAGCAAGCTGATCCACAGACGTCAGTGTGTTGAGGAGGATCGTGAGGACATAAAGTCTCTTTTTTTATGCTAAAGTGTCGCACGTACGCACTTTCACTAGTGTTATGTACTATCTATTACACTATTGACTTATTTTACATAACATCATCATGCTTCTCTCTGCTGACAACTTTTATGGAGATGTGGATTTCATTTTCCAGCAGGACTTGGCACTTGGACTGCCCACACTGCTAAACGTATCAATTTGTCTTATATATAATATTTTAATTTTCTGAGACACTGGTCTTTGGGTCATAGGACAATGGAACTAAAACACCTGGTTTTAGGTGACGGACAGTTCTGGTGGAAACAGGAGAGTTGAGGTGCACAGCTGGGGTTTCATGTTTTTTGGATGCAATCTGGGTTAGCACCCGAACATCCCTTTCTGATAGCTTCCTCCTACAGCGTCCACAGTTAATCCTGTTGGATGTGGTTGGTCCTTCTTGGTGGTATGCTGACATTACCCTGGATACCGTGGCTCTTGATACATCATAAAGACTTGCTGTGTTGGTCACAGATGCGCCAGCAAGACGTGCACCAACAATTTGTCCTCTTTTGAACTCTGGTATGTCACTCATAATGTTGTGTACATTGCAATATTTTGAGCAAAACTGTGCTCTTACCCTGCTAACTGAACCTTAATGAAGATTTAAGAATGCTCCAATTTAGCCATGAAACCTCCCTAAACACTAAAATGACAGGTGTTTCAGTTTCATTGTCCAACCCCTGTATATAATATATGAGTTTCACACATTTTGAACTGAATTGCTGATGCACTAGTACTAGTATTATTAGTATTATTAGTACATATACTGAAATATGAGCTATAAATCTAATTATATGAAGGCTATCGCTCTGCTATAGAAGAGGATATAATTCTGCAGTGTTCTTAACTTAACCAACCTTAACTAACCACCTCCGTGAAAACACCCACACCCAGTAGACACAGATCACTCGCAGTGAATGAGATTGGCTTGACAGACAGCCCTCATGGTAAACTCTCCATTACCACCAGGCTGCGACCCCCGCATAGGTCGCGGCGCACTGTGACATCTGTCAAAACCGCTGCCGCTTCCTAAAACACAGTGGTCCTCATGCCATCGGAGATTAATTATCAAATGGCAGCAAGGCTTCATGGAAGGCAGAAAGATTACGGATCATTCCACATTACATCAGCTGTCGGAGGCTCTCTGACAGATATAAGCCTCACTCCCCGGACAGGCTGTCAGACGTTTGCCTGGAAAAAAAAAAAAAAAAAAAGCAGAAAGCTGCGTGCCCGGTGAGGCCTGTGGAAGAATGGCTGGAGCTCTGGGAACAGTAACATCGCCCAGCTCTACTGCAGCGCAGCTTATATAATGCAATAGAAAGTGAAGTGGCCACAGACGGGAGTGTGTTTGCGAGTGTGTGTAATTCATAAGGGCCCATGTAGAGTGATAAAGCCAATGAGTCATTTCTGGCTCGACGGGGGAACTGAAATAACGAGTCTCAAGACTGGAGGACACATTGGAGAGTTGCGCAACATAAGCCATAGGAAGAAGCAGTCTGAATGGCTTCCTATTCCCTGTACTGTACAAAAAAGATTGGCTTACAATTGAGGCTTTTTACAGCCTGTCTATCAACCAGGACCTGGGTGTAAATCCCGACAAGCCTGACCAATCAAGAGGGGTTTATGGTCGGAGACTTATCTCGGATTATGGGTTAGAGGATGACCAACGCAAACAGCAGTGAAACAGCAGGTGGGCTCACAGCAAGGTGGCGCTACAGTTGGACTCTTTAACAAACACTCAGTCCAGCTTACTTAACATAAAGGAGTGTTATATAAAGAATTGGATTTCTCCTTGCCCCCAGGTCATTTATTTTTTACCCCTATTTTTGGATTTGCCTCTTTATTCCATCCTTATCTTCACTGCAGGGCAGAGATCGGCAATTAAGTTTGGCCACAAGCCAGATATTTTCCAAGACATTACATGACAGGCCACAAAAAAATCTGTTTTGGAAAATAAAGTGTAATGGAATGGAATGGAGTGCTACAGACTAGTAGCTCTCCAGCCCAATAGGTGGTTGAACCCAATTGCAGAACAGTTGAATTCAAAGCAGGTAAATGCAAGAAGAAGGAAAAAATAAATACAAAAACACACCACTCCTCACGCAGGATCGAACCCGTGTCATCAGGGTCATGGTCCAATACACTACTGCAGCCCCGGCTAGTGAATTGGGACACAGTCAGGAAAAAATAGCCCTTAAAAGGAGATAGAGAGCCCAAGAACAGGCAGAAAACTGAAAACTAAATATAAATTGCATTTTATTATAAAATCATAAATTGCAATATATTATTATTATTATTTAATATGAATTATACAATATAAATTGAAAGAAGTTTGAAAGTATCCTCAACCTATCCTCATCCTACCTTACGATGTAGAGCAAGAGTTCCTTCTGTTGTACCGGTTACCAGCCTCAGAAACCACAAGTTACCAGCACTCCAGATAAGAACTTAAACCTTAATGCTCTGCAGAATATTTTGATTGATTTAACGCTTTTAATTTACTACATGATTCTTTATGCACTCCTTCAAAGTCTGGATATCTTCCGTATTTATTTACGGTTGAATGAGAATTGGAGGAATTCATGGTGTTACAACAATCCCATGTTACAGCTGTCCCTGGTCTCCCCTACTTGTGCATTCTCTGGCTTTCTTATGTTAATAAGAATGTCTTGACTCCAACTATGAATATTTACATGGTTGTTCATTTGCAAATCAGTAAGCCAGTGCTGTTTCGAACCGGAGCCACATGTTTGTTGTGTATTTTGGACCATCAAGGTGTGACACCACCTGGTTTTCCAAATGAGTTAGACTGCTCAGGTCCAGGTGCAGCTCATTAGCTCAGTCAGATGTTGCTGTGCAGGACGGGATCAAATACCGTACTGTGCTGGAAGTGCTCTATACCTTAAACATCATCCTGAAAATCTACATAAACCATAAGTGCAGATGACATGGACAATATTTGCTGTGCATTTGAATGCAATGACTACAAGGCGATGCTCTTTGCTATCTTATGCCCCGTCAACAGTCTATTTTCATGCCTTGCACCTGTGCCATTAAAACAGCATCAGAGTTTAGGAATAAATCTACACTGATGGGCGTGGTGATCTGGAAGCGAGGTGTGTTCAGGTAAATTTCTGGCGAATGTGTTTCTATCTTTCTAGGCTGCAGGAAATACAGGTGCACCACTAACCGATTAAAACCCTGACAACAGTCAACAGTCAGACACCAAATCCTATCTAAGCCGTGCAGTAGCGCCGTGCATGTTGCACGCATTCAGCACGTGTACACCCACACTCACTACACGCTAAATCAAATTGTATTTTTGAAACAGAACAGTTGCTCAACTCTCCCTCAACCCATCTTTTTTTTTATTACCAATGTAGTAATTTAAATAGTTATACAAAAATGCACAAAATTATATTTGAAAATAAGTATTTTAGTAGAATTACATTAAACTAAAAGTGTACTTCATTGTAGTCTATTTAATAAAAAAATATATACGATCAAATTTTACTTTCAAACATTTGATGAAAGCATAGTATTTATGCACTTTTAAATTTATTTTATGTAAGTACATAAATCTCTTAGTATATTTACAGCATACTTAGACATTTCTCAATATGTTTTAAGTACAATTATTATTTTTTTTTAACCAGGGATGGCAGGGTGGACAAATGCCTTCAAGATAAAGTGTGAAGTAAAAAACTGTTTAAGCTGGTAAAATATGATTTGAACATATTTAATTTATTATTTTTTAAAGTTGATAGACACAGTATTTTGATAATGACCCAAATAAAGACATAATTCCGTTATAAGTCCTATAAAATGCTGTGATTAGGCTGTGCAGTCTTGCTGAATGTGCTGTTCTCTCATAAATGAATGCAAAAGCACTTTTTTGGGAGCTCTCTGTTATTTCTGACAGACGTCTCATAATATTAAGGTGCTTTCTGCCGTGCCCCAGTTGTCCAACCGACCGCAGAGAGGAACGTTTATTAGATTTCATGATTCGGATGAGCAGCAGGGGGTATTCTGACCCCCTACAGTGCGCCCTTCCTTCTCTCCTCCATCAAATGCCCTTGCTGTAGCTGTGTCACACTCAGAAACACCGCCTACTCAGCAGTAACGGGTGTCTGCTGGGTGAACGCTCCCTGAGTACAGTTAGGGAGTCTCATTTCTGCACAGTTACACAGCAGAAATGAGAAAACATTTAAAGCATTAAACCTCTATTTTCATACATAAGGCGTAACCAGATTATATGGAGCATCAGATACATGGATTGGACAAAAAAAACCTAAACCAAACATCCCATTCAGACAGCTTCCTCTTACAGCGTCCACAGTTAATCCTGTTGGATGTGGTTGGTTCTTCTTGGTGGTATGCTGACATTACCCTGGATACCGTGGCTCTTGATACTTGATCACAAAGACTTGCTGTGTTGGTCACAGATGCTCCAGCAAGACGTGCACCAACAATTTGTCCTCTTTTAAACTCGGGTATGTCACCCATAATGTTGTGTACATTGCAATATTTAGAGCAGAACTGTGCTCTTACCCTGCTAATTGAACCTTCACACTCTTACAGCTCTTACTGGTGCAATAATGTCCAATTAATGAAGATTGAACACCAGGCTGCTCCAATTTAGCCATGATGGAACCTTCCACACTAAAATGACGACAGGTGTTTCAGTTTCATTGTCCAACATCTGCAGTAGACAGTGAATAATTCATAGTGGATACTGAACCACAGTGTTTATTGTGGATATTGAATAATTCACAGTAATGCACTGTGAATACTGAATAAACTATAATGTTTAACATTAATAAATAAAATATAATTGAATTCCAATTCCATAATTCCATCTTAAAAAATAAGTCATTTACATTTCCATTTATATTATAAGATCTACTGCATTAAAGCTAATCACTGAAATTGATTCCTTCCTTTCCTTAGACGACAATACAGAGCAATACTTCTAAGAAAGCCTTCCAGGAACACAAGGTCACTAAAGGTCACCCCTTTATTTCTAAACACACTGGGGGCCTAACAGACTGTGACAGCCGTTTAGAGCTGGACAGGGACACAGGGGTGAACGCCATCCATCCATCTATGTATCTATCTATCTATCTATCCACCCGTCCATTTGTCCATCCCTCCCTTACCTTCCCCTGTAGAGATTTAGTCCTGTATCTATCAGCTCGCCCAGGGAGAGAGAGAAAGAGAGAGAGAGAGAGAGAGAAAGAGAAAGAGAGAGAGAGATGAGCGGAGAGGGGACAGCGAGCGCTTTACAGAATTAAATAATGAAAGAGTTGTCAGGGATACATTTCCCTAGGGAAATAGGAAACACTGGCCTGAGAAATAGAAAATACGGAGAGATAAGTGAGAGATTGGGTGGTGAGCAGGCCGTTCCAGGTAAACCAGGAAAAGTGTGAAATATAGAAAGAGAGGTTTTACAGATTTATTAATGTCGGCTCACACTGTGCATGATAATGATGAAGAAGAAACTAATGAAATCTAAGCCAAATTGTATATATATATGGTATACAGGTTGACACGCCCCGAGATAATAGCACATAAATGTGTTTAAACTGTTAATATAGTATTTTGTAAAATACTTATACACATTCAGCTTCAACGCTGTTCAGAAGTTTAAATCGTGCTACATTTAACCAGTAGCACTGCAGTTTCCGCCTTCTTTTGACAGATCTGTTAAGGTGATTGGCTGCAGTAAAAAATGATGGACAGCTTGGTCTGTCAGAGGATTGGCTTAATAAAAAGTGATTGACAACGAAAGTGTTGTATCTGATTGGCTGCAGTCAAAAATGATTGACACATGCTCCGCCCTTTAGCCACTTCCACTGGGGCTCCGGGCTGCAGCATTACCCTTCTCTTTTTTTTCATTGCCTTTAACTTAAAAAATATGTAATGAGCAATCATCAACTCCATAGCAAAATCGCAGCAACCAAAATACAAAATACAAGCAACCACATGGAAACACCTTAGCAACCAACCTTACATTACAGTAGCATCCACCCACCCACTCTCTCTCTCTCTCTCTCTCTCTCTCTCTCTCTCCTCTCGATCTCTTACACTGTTCCAGAAGGTTCTCTTCAGCTGATTTGTTTAGATTGGGTTGTTTTTCTGGTCGTTGTTGAACAGCTGGGCTGCGGTGTTTAAGGGGTTAATCCAGCGGCAGGTCAGGGTGTTCAGACTGAGCGCGGTGAAGGTGAAACCCCAGAGAGGAGATGTCATCCTTTCCCCAAACAAGGGCTGAAGATAATTACCCACAATTACAGTCATGTATGATAAATACAGCTCGGCTCGCTACACTCCGGGGCCCCGTCACACCCTGCCTACGCAGGAAGAAATGGCTTTCCGCCGATAATTGCACAGAGCTAATGAATTAAATGCTGATGAGCTCCCATTATTTAAAGTGGCGGTGTGTGTGTGTGTGTGTGTGTGTGAGAGAGAGAGAGAGAGAGAGAGAGAGAGAGAGAGAGAAAGTGAAGGTATTGCCCTTTACTTTTACTCTGAAACGTTGAATCGTATCATTTTAAAGCAGTGCAGCAGTTTTTAGCATTCCTCTGTGAGAGTTATCATCACCCATGCCAGTGCATCATCTGGAGTAATGGCTGCTGTGACATAGATGCATGCTCATCATTACTGTCTTCTGTGTACAATAACTTAGAGGCCGGCTGAAAGCGCCTGCAGGAGAGGCGAATTAAGAAAAATGCCCCACATTACTTTTTGCCCACAGAGAAAACCACCTATCCATCCCTCATACAGGCTTCAGGCAGCCGGATGTCTCAGAACCGCAGCCGGGCTGGAGCTGGAAGTCTTTCAGTACACTTTCTAGTGTTTGTATCAGTGTGTGTGTGTGTGTGTGTGTGTGTGTACAGATTTAGATCATTTAATAGAGCCAGGAAACTTCTAACCACCAGGAACGGTGGGCTTTTATTGCAAATAACTCTAAAGTAATAATACCTTGCATGCCATTTTTACACTGTTAAAACCATCTGTTATAAACAAGTTATAAAATGATAAGTGTTCACTATTATTCACATCGACTGCTTATTAATTAAAAAATTCTAGAGCTTGCAACAATCCTTAAAACAACAATCCTTATGAAAATCAATAATTTCATTTGTATTTTTTTTTACAAAACATTCAGAGGTTCTAATTTCATAGACATCCTAGTGTAAAACATTCAGAGTTATATCTTACATACCTTATCTTTATACTGTACCTTATTGCTAAAGACTTTCTAGAGCTTGCTGTATAGACAAGACAGCCTAAATATAAAAATGTAAAAGCTTTAATTTGCAAAAAAACATACCTTTTAAACATACCTTGTTTTTGAAAATAAGCCTGCTGTTATGGACTCTCTAGAGACATCTAGATACTCTAGAGCAGGGATGGGCAACTGGCGGCCCGGGGGCCGCACACGGCCCTCGTCATCACTCAGTGCGGCCCGCGAATAGATCAAAAATAATTTCATAATTAAAAAACAAAAAACAAAAAAAACAACAACAAAAAAAAACAAAACGTAATTCTACGTTTGACCGCTAGAGGGCGCTGCCAAACAACCACGAAAATTGACATTGACATCCAGTCCATTGTGAGCCAGCAGGCCAAACCACAGCTCTCTCATTAGCTTCAATAAATGTTGGGCCTCTGTGGTCTAGTTTTCTGCTATTATTGAATGAGCTATTTGCAATCAGTTTTTAAATCTTTTTTGTTCTTTGTTATAAATGAGTTCAAATGCCTTTTGCACTTTTATAAGCAAATGTTTTGTCCTTGTTGCTTATGAAGGACTTGTTATAATGAACTTATTTTACACAGAGGAACTACTGTATTTGCAATCAGTTTTTTAAGCAAACTTTTTGTTCTTTGATATGAAGGACTTCCTTTTTGCACTTTTTTTAAGCAAACGGTTTGTCTTTTGCCGTATTAAAATGCATTAATATGCAGAAAATAGTTGTTGATAAATGTTGGTGCTGTAAACATACAGATATAAATTCATATAAAATTTGTTCTTATTGAAAATCATTTGTAGCGTTTTTCATATTCAATTATTTGAAGTGCGAGGTCATGTGGCCCTCCAATGGTCATGCTGAAAAAAATGTGGCCCTCTCCATCATGGAAGTTGCCCATCCCTGCTCTAGAGCTTATTACTGTTATAGACATTTTTGAGTTTATTACAGTTATAGACATTTTAGAGGTTATTACTGTTATATGCATCCTAGAACGCATTACTGTGATACATATTCTATAGATTATTACTGTTATACATATCCTAGAGTTTATTACTGTTATACGTATTCTACAGCTTATTAATGTTTTATATCTTTAAAGCTTATTACTGCTATACATATTCTAGAGCTTTTTACAGTCATACATATTCTCGAGCTTGTTTCAGTTATAGACATTCTAGAGTTTATTACTGTTAAAGACATCCTCAAACTTATTATTGTTGTAGACATTATTTAGCTTATAGTTTTATACATTCTAGATTGTATTACAGTTGTAGATATCCTAGAACTTATTATTGTTATACATATTCTAGAGTTTATTACTCTTAAAGAAAATCTATAGCTTAGTGTTATACACATTCTAAATTGTATTACAGTTATAGATATGCTATAGCTTATTACTGTTATAGATATTCTATAATAAACTTTTATAGACATCCTAGAGCTTATTACTGTTGCACATATTCAACAGCTTATTACTGTTATAGACATCCTAGAACTTACTGCTGTTATAAATATATTCTAGAGCTTATTAATGTTACACATATTCTGTAGCTTAGTGTTGTACACATTCTAGATTGTATTACAGTATAGATATTCTAGAGCTTATTGCTGTTATAAACATTCTACAGTAAACTTTTATAGACATCCTAGAACTTATTACTGTTATAAATATATTCTAGAGCTTATTACTGTTATACATATTCTGTATCTTAGTGTTATACACATTATATAGCCTACAGCAATCTGTATTAAGAGTTTTAGTCCCTTCTATAGAGGGACCATTGAGAGCATCCTGAGCAGCTGCATCACTGCCTGGTTTGGGACCTGCACCGTCTCTGACCGCAAGACCCTCCAGCGTATTGTGAGGACAGCTGAGAGGATCATCGGCGTCTCTCTCCCCTCCATCACGGACATTTACACCACCCGCAGCATCCGCAAAGCAACCAGCATTGTGAATGACCCCACTCATCCCTCACACGAACTGTTCTCCCTCCTGCCTTCGGGAAGAAGGTACCGCAGCATCCGGTCCAGCACGACCAGATTCTGCAACAGCTTCTACCCCCAAGCCATCAGACTCCTCAACTGCAGAGACTGAACTGATGGTTTTTCTGTACATGCACACACACTCTTACCCCACTTACCCCAGAAAATGGAAAGCACTAAAAACCCTACTACCTCACTGGTCTTTTTGCACACTTTTTGCACACTGCATAATTTGCACACTGTCTTGTTATTTATTATTCTTTGTCTGTATGGTGTTGTATTGTCTGTCTGCACTTTTGTGCTGTTGCACTATTGTTCTGTCTACACTGTGTTTATGTGCACCATGGTCCCTGGAGGAACGTTGTTTCGTTTCACTGTGTACTCTGTATATAGCTGAAATGACAATAAAAAACACTTTGACTTTGACTTTGACATTACTATGGTAGACACTTTAGAGCTCACTCTAGAGATTGAAATACAAAATGCAATGCTTTTAAAATACAACTGTAAAAATATTCTGTAAATTGTTTGTAAAATATTGTAATTATTTAAAATTCTGAGTATATATTTTGAATGTTTTGACTTTGACACATGAATTATAATCTTTTATCTATTTAATAAATTTAAACCGTTCTATTGTAATGCTTATAGTTATAATACATATTTTTAGGAAGTCCCATCTCTGTTCTAAGAGTCAGTAAAAAGCAGCTGCCCTCAGAGCCTGAGGCCTGTTTCAAATCTGTCAGGCTGCATAAAAGCCCCCAATTTACCATCCTTCACTTCACTTTACAGACATAATGTAGCACATTAATGCGCTCGTGAGAACTGTAAAAAAACATGATTTTCCTCACCAAACATCTCTCTTCTTTATTTTCTCTCTCTCTCTGTCTCTCACTCGCTCTTTTGTTTGTTTATTATAATTTATTATAATTATTATAAGCCACATTGACATACCAAATGTTACATGGTACATGGTAATTACTGTGTCCCATGACTTTTGACATGTCTGATGGGAGTTTAATAATGCTGCTGACCTGTGGGGTATGCATATATGGCCTTCTGCATTGAATTCTGCATTTAATATTCTTTAAGTGTTTCTATGGACAATTCTAACCACAAGCCGCCACTCACGATTATTACTCAATAATTACTCAGCATTAATTATATTAATAATTATAAAAGTATTAAATTAATTATAAAATATATTATATTAATTTAACAATGAACCATTTCAAAGTTCAGTTCATGCTTATTTAAAATCACTAGTTCACTTTCATAATTCAAAAAACATTTTTAACTAAATTCACTTTTAAAAATGAAAGACTCATTCATTTTATCCTTAAATAAATAGGCTGTTTTTTTTATTTGAATTAAAATAATAAATGAAGTTATTTACAGACATGTTTATACTGATTGATGGAAAAAAAACAAAGTTAGATAATCAAGTATTCAGAGATATCTCAGGTTTAACAGTATATACAAAGGCCACTTTTGCATTTTTTATTTGTGTTATATCTTCTTGTTTATGGATTTTATAGTATTTACAACCTAATTAATAAATTAATTAACAAACTTCTTTATATACTGTTTATAAATAAGCTCTATTTTAAAGTGGTACTGAACATCGTACTCCTTTTCTCAACACAGAGCAAAATCAAATGTTTTAATACTGCAGACAATTTTTAAACCTTTTAAACTTCAGTTAAAAACTTTTAAACTCCAGTTATAAACATTTTAAACTCCAGTTATAAACATTTTAAACTCCAGTTATAAACCTTTTAAACTCCAGTTAAACTCCAGTTATAAACCTTTTACCTTGTACTATTTGTTTTATTTTAATACTGTAATTCATGAGTCATACTTTTCCAGACAGCATAGTACCAACACATGATTGATCATTTTGGTTGAACCAAAAACATCAATGAGAAGTTTCAGTCTGTTGGATCAACATGAAATGATTGGTGAAAGTTGCTGGTTCCTAATGCTGGTCACTGTAACCCTGAATATACATTGATTTATAGATGACCGTGGGATGAAAGTCACCAGCTCTTAACATCAGCAAGAAGGACAGTGAATATACATTGATTTATAGATGACCGTGAGATCATGTGGCAGAGGACATGAACATGAACTCCAGCAGTCCATAGAGTGCTTTATTCAGTCTAAATATGGAAACCAGGCTAAAAACACAACCCAGATTAAATTCAGTTTCAGTGTGTGATGCTCAGAAACAAACAAATGCATTGAAATATACCCATGTTTCCAGATCACCACGCCTCTACTCATCAGTGTAGATCTATTCCTAAACTCTGACGCTATTTTAACAGCGCAGGACCAAGGCGTACGATAGGGCCTAATGTGTTACTGACTGATGTTTATTTCTTGGAGCTTTTAAGTCTATGCAAGTTATTTACTCATTAATTTACTATTTAGTGAAAATATATTTGAATTGTGCAGCTTAAAATATTTTCTGAGCAAAAAGTGATTACGTGTGATTGTTTAAGATTTGTTTTTATCACTTGACTGCACTGGTAACAATGCTTTGCTTTTTTTTAACCCTAATTCATGGTGGCTTAGTGGTTAGCACGTTTGCCTCCCAGCACTGGGGTCTTGGTTTCAAATCCCTATCTGGGTGGATTTTCCATGTTCTCCCTGTGTCTGCGTGGGTTTTCTCCAGAGATACTCTAAATTGATCTGGTGTGTGTGTGTGTGTGTGTAAAGTGTATGTATGACTGTGTGCCCAGATATAGATTGGCACTCTGTCCTGGGTAAATGCTGTAGTGTCTGATGCAGTCCTCCTCCAGGTGGACGGTGGTTTCTGGTTGAGAGAAACCATTTATTGGCTGCCACTTCTCTCCGGTGTGTGGATGAGTGCTGAGTATAAATGGTTGTGTGTAAAATGTGTGAACTGCAAAGCGTTCTTGGGTTTCTAGAAAGGTGCTATAAAAATTGAACTTCATTCATTCATCCATTCATTTATAATTCAAGAAACTCTGCAGCTACCACATTTTTCCACAGTTTTCCACAGTATTTAAAAGCATTTGAATTTCTAGCACTGAATTCTTTGCATTGAATTATTGCATATGATTTTTTTTGCCTGATTTTTTCAATTTATAATTTTATCTTGTTTTATTTAAATGTAAAAAAAAAATCAAAAGCGTACATTTAAGTAAAAAAAAATGTAGTAAAATAAATTCAGTTTGCTCAAATTCGACATGCAAAATACGACGTTCAAAATTTAGAGCAAACATCCGGGACATAGCAGGATGAGCAGCAGGTGTACTGTGACTGGCTGGAAAGTCTGTGAATACTGCCTGTTACATGATCTCCGAGTGAGATTTGATTGGCTGGCTGTTGGTTAAATTGAGGACTGTCCCCGATGTTTACTCTGAATTTTATTTGAACGTCGTATTTTAAACAGTACATTTGAGCAACCTGAATTTATTTTATTTGAATTTATTTGACTGAAAAGAAATACTTTGAAATAAAACAAGTGAAAATTATATAAATAAAAAATAAAAATTCAAGTGTTCAAAAATAAAATCACATGCAGAAATTTAATGCAAAAGAATTCAGTGCTAGAAATTCAAGTGCTTTTAAAATTCAAAATCTGAGAAAAGCTGAGCATACTATTGCCTATTCTTATTGCAGATGAAGATTATACTAAGAAACAGCAGAGTATTTCCGTAATGCAGGATGAGTTACTAACTCACACACACACACACACACACACACACACACACACACACAGAGTGAGGTTATTTCTGTAACAAACTCATTAAGAGGCAACATATCGCTCAGCAGCTCATATTATTCAACACGGACGTGAAGCACGGAGTGTGGGGGTAGAGAATCCCAGCACACATGTAATTGTAAATCGTGGCCATATGCTAGAGAAGCCAAGTCAAGCTGTCTGGGAGCAAATGGCTGTTTTGTGTTCGCTGATGTTATGAAGATATCCAACACTCCCAAACCACTCCTGCCAGCCCGAATCGATGGCTGACAGAAAGAGAAATCATTCGAAACAGAAAGAGAGGAACACGACACGTCAGCTGAAGATAAAGACAGGGAAGAAGGAACAGGTGTTAATGATGACAAATCAGCTTATCAAGAAAACTCACTCTTTTAATACAGCCTTCTTCCACTGAAGAGCAGTCTTCTGTTTCATTAGAATATTCAGCACAGCTTCCCTCTGGGAGAGCATCAAATTAAATCGCATGCATTAAAGGAACTATTTAGTATTCATGGTTCAGTACACGGACTGCAACAAAGAAAAAAAAAACACTCAGATTTTTATGATGAAGACTTAAAAAAAGGATAAATATGACTTTAATTTGATTACAGACAGTATGATCCCAAGATATTTCATGTTTTGTCTGCTCAGTTTCTTCATTTTGTTCCTCTGTTTCAGGCCTGTAACACACTCCGAAAAAGTTAATGGTAAAGCATTTCCCACTTCCTCATTTTTATTAATCAAGCTGCCGGCGCTCAAAGGGAGCACAATTGGCCTTGCTCCCCCCGGGCGGGTAGATGGCGCTCTCTCCCCACTTCATTAAGGGGTGATGTCTGCAGCACAGGGCGTCTGTGAGCTGATGTATCAGAACCGAGTAAAATACAGATATCATACACATATCATATCAAACAGAAGAACTTAGAACTGAAGCTAGAATTGAGCCACTGGCTGTATGTGCTCTGAAGTCATATTCAGATTCTATATATATATATATATATATATATATATATATATATATATATATATATATATATATATATATATATATATATATATATATATATATATATATCTAATATATACAGTGCCCTCCATAATTATTGGCACCCCTGGTTAAGATGTGTTCTTTAGCTTCTCATAAATTGAGTTTTGTTCAAAATAATATAGGACCACGATGGGAAAAAAAAGTAAAGTCCAACCTTTAACTCTAGTAAATTTTAAGGGGGAAATAAAATCCCTGACTAAGAAATAATTATTCTTCATAAAATCACCTGTTCCACAATTATTGGCACCCCTAACAATTCTTAGGAAATAAATTTAATAAAAGTATTTCTGTCACTTCTACAGTAGTTTACGAAGTTGATCAGAGTATGTAGGAACATTTAATTAGTAATTCACAACTTCCTGTTTCCCTGGGGTATAAATATGACGTGACACAGAGGCCATTTATCTTCAACATGGGAAAGACAAAGGAACATACCATTCAAGTGAGGCAGATGTGTGTTGACCTTCACAAGTCAGGCAATGGCTACAAGTAAATCGCTACTCGCCTACACCTGTCCATATCTACTGTCAGAGGAATTATTAAGAAGTTTAAAACAACTGGAACAGTGGTAAACAAGCCTGGACGAGGACGCAAGTTTATTTTGCCACCACGCACAGTGAGGAGGATGATAAGAGAAATAAAAAGTTCTCCAAAGCTCACTGTTACAGAATTGCAACAAATGGTAGCTTCTTGGGGTCACAAAGTCTCCAAAACAACCATCAGACGCTATCTACATGCCAACAAGCTGTTTGGGAGGCATGCACGGAAGAAACCATTTCTCACTCACAATCATAAACGCAAACGTTTGGAGTTTGCTAAGCGGTACTATGACTTCAACTGGGACCGTGTGCTTTGGTCAGATGAAACAAAGATAGAGCTTTTTGGCAACAAATGCTCTAAGTGGGTCTGGCGTAACACAAGAGCTGAGTATGCAGAAAAGCACCTCATGCCCACTGTGAAATACGGCGGGGGATCAGTGATGCTGTGGGCCTGTTTCTCTTCTAAAGGCCCTGGGAACCTTATTAGGGTGCATGGCATCATGAATGCTCTAAAATACCAGGACATTTTAAAACAAAATCTGGTGGCTTATGCCCGAAAGCTGAAGATGGGTCGTCACTGGGTCTTTCAGCAAGATAATGACCGTAAACATGTGGCCAAATCTACACAGAAATGGTTCACCGCACACAGAATCAAGCTCCTCCCATGGCCATCTCAGTCCCCAGACCTCAACCCCATTGAAAACCTGTGGGGTGAGCTGAAGAGGAGAGTGCAGAGGAGAGGACCCAGGTCGTTGGATGATTTAGAGAGAATGTGCAAAGAGGAATGGTCAAAGATCCCTCTTTCTGTATTCTCCCATCTTGTGAAACATTACAGGAGAAGATTAGGTGCTGTTTTGTTGGCAAAAGGGGGTTGTACAAAGTAATAACATCAGGGGTGCTAATAATTGTGGCACACATGATTTGATGTTAAATAATTATTTCTTAATGTGGGATTTTTTTCCTACTGAATAAATTCACTTGAGTTAAAGGTTGTATTTTACTCTTTTTTTCCATCGTGGTCCTATATTATTTTGAACAAAACTCAATTTATGAGAAGCTAAAGAACACATCTTAACCAGGGGTGCCAATAATTATGGAGGGCACTGTATATATTATTTTCCGTATTTGAATTCAAACTGTCAGAAAATGTAATTAATAAACATCAAACTCACCCAAGAGAACACACTCTCTTATTTTTGACTGGAGTTCGTGCTCTTTTCCTTCAGGCTCCCTCTAGAGAAGCACGGCCTGTTCCAATCAAATGTGTCAACCTGCCCCCTGCGAAGAGCGTCCTGCTCCTCCTGAAGTGTTTGAAAAGGTCTAGTCTGCACCAGTGATGGCAAAGTAATCTGATTGCTGATTACTGATTACTGCTTTAAAAAGTAGCTAAGTTACTTTAAAGTTACTTTATTTAGTTCCTTTCAGCAACTGCTGACAACAGTTAATGGATCAATTACCCAAACCCACTCATTACACACTAAGAAAAGTAAGTACAGATTTATACTTAAAAGAGTCCAAAGCTTGTTGCTGGGGCTGTACCTTATACTGAGGTACAAAAAAGTACCTTTCAGTGAAAGTCCTTTTTGTACCCATGTTTTTTGTGCCAGTAAAGATTATAAACATCATCATCAACTTAATATGGCTCAAAAACTTGATGATCAAAAATTGTCTGGCTTTCAAATAAAAAATGTGCAATTAAAATATATATTGTTTATTAGTACAGTGATACAGAATACTGAATGTACCTTTTGGCTGCAGGTTAAATGGTACAAATTTGTACTTATTGCTGTTAGAAATTACTTTGTACTTCAGAGGGAACAAATCTGACCCTATAAAGACCAATATTGTACCTTTGAGGGTACAATTATGAAGAGTGTACAAAAAAGAGTACAAAAAAGTACTCATATCGTACCTCAGTTTTTCAGAGTGTAGGACTCCCCCTATCTCTAGTAATGCCTCAACACCAACCAGGAAGATAAAGACTAGCACATGCCTCCTCCGACACATGTGAAGTCAGACTCCGCCTCTGTTTGAACTGCTGCTGATGCAGAATTACTGAGCAGCAGTAAGGCAGTGGCTGCAGCATCTTTTTCCTCAGCTTCAAGAATCTTCACAGCAAAGAGACAGCAATAAAAAACATTTTACTTTCTGAAATCAGAATTTTCTCATTGTTTTCATTCTATTCTCATTCTACCCAATCTATTTCTGTTACAAGATGCAAAATTTAAAAAAAAATCAAGTACAGATTAATATTAAAATTTTCTATTTTTTTTTCTTACAATTGGCCTTTTTTACTCTCCTGTAACATGTGATCAGATGTGACGTCCCCTGATGACTAAAGGGTAAGCGGCACCTGAGCTTCACTGAGTGACGATGACATCACTGGGAGTTGTAAGGCCAGCGACAGGTGAGTGAAGTTTGGCCCGGCACCAGAGATCCTGTCCTCTTCAGAGCACAGCGACACGGAGAGCACACCTCACTGCAATTAAAGCAGAGTTAAGCAGCGTAACTTTACACACAATATCAATGAGTAATAAGGTGGACATTTCACTGTGAAAGACTCACACTACGCTTACACATTCCATTCAGACACAACACAACTTTGATTCCCCATGATAATGAAGTTTATTGCTATACATTGTTAACATTCATTACTCTGTAGGTGGAAGTATAGATACTGAGGTTTAAAATAATGATACTTCTGTAGAAGTTAAAAAAAACTGTTGCGGGACGTTCAGGGAACGGACCCAAGTGCAGAGGAAAAACCTGTGAGAACAGGCTTTAAATTAAAGTGGCTGTATGCCAAAAGAAACAAATATGTTTAAATTGAAAATAAATGTTTATTGTTTTAGTAAAGGAAATGATAAAATGTAACTGATAGAGGGGGATATGTTGAAGTGATTTTGCACTTGTGGTGTAGCTGCCCGTGGTTGGGTTTGAACCAGCAAACTATGGTTTAACAGCCCAGTGCTCTACCACCACACCACGGGGGAAACTGCTGAAAACAGAAATTGCACCCTTAAGAGTGCTAGTAAGAAAAAAGGCGGGAAAACAAACAAAGGAGACACCACATGTGGTGTGGCTCAAACTAAAAAGCTTTTCCCAGAAACTCAGACAATTGAAATAAGTGTTTCCTTTTTTTTTTTCTTTTATACAAAATAAAAGGGGCGCTAAACAATTCAGCCCCTGAAACTTTTAGGCTCTAACAAGCCTTGCTTTTCTTCTTGGCTTTGCTTTGCCTTCCTTTTTATTTGTCTGTAGCTTTTTATAAGCTTTAGCTTTTCTTTGCTTTTCTTTTCTTTGTAGTTCTTTGCTGGCTGGTGCAACCTTACCAGTCACCTCTCAAAAAAAAAAAAAAAGGTGTGACAAAGGCAAGCAGGAAACACAGCCTTAAATACAGGAACCTGCAGGTGAAGCTAATTGGCACTAATTACCCCTGGAACTCTGGGGATGAGTGCCTCGCTGCTGCCGCCTTTTGAACCCTTCCAAAACAACTCAAGCTTTTTACTATTTAACCCTTTCAGACCTGAATTATCTCCAGTGATGGAGATAAAAAAAAAAGAAAGAATGTTGTTTCTGGCTTTAATACACAGAAAAAAAAGACTCTTCTACTATAAAAGTGTATAATGATAGTTATACACTTAGTAGTCAAACATAATTCTAGCGCAGAAAAACGGGCCAAAGAGTCTAAAAGTGGCCGTAATTAAGGAGTTTAATATTAAGAGATATCATGAAATGAAACATCAATTTGAAAAATCTTAGTTTACACAACACTGTCAAAGATAAAGAGAGTAAGTGAAGTAAAATGGTGTGTACATGAAATAATCAGGAACAAAGTATTATTTAAAGTGGTATATTTCATTATTTGTTTTATTATAGAGTCTGTGGCCCGTGACTTCAAATATATATTTCTCCTTCTGGCCCCCAACAAAAAAAGTTTGGACACCCCTGTTTTCGAGCATTTGTCTACACAAGCTTTTACTAACTGTTTTACAAAGAAGCGTCTGAAGCGAGGCTGCTGAGCTCAGATAAACTGTGCTTGGGTTTCACCGTTGCTCGCCCATTTCATTACCCCAGTTTTTCTTTTTGTTCTGGTTACAGCAAAAAACAACCACTTTAATTGCAGCACACAGGAAATAGAGATATTTGCATGATCACATCTGTACAAATGGACTTTTTTTCACATTTCCATAATGATCAGAATAAATAATCTGATAGTTCAGCACATACCTCACACTGAGTGTACATTAAGCTACAGTCATCTACAGACATCTACTACATAATCCCATCAGTGGGGCGGGCGCGAGCTTTAGGTAAAGCACGTCAGCCGTCACGCAGATCATATTCTGCGATAGATTTCAATTCAAAAACCCGATTCCGGCAGCTCTCTGAAATATTTAGGCCGGGTTACAGGGAAGTGACCTGGAGATTCTAATCTTTTCTCTCTCTGCACCGGCACCTGCTGAATATTGCATTCGGCTCGGAGAGAACGAGCAGTCGAGGCCCGATGCCTAAGTAACGCGTCGTGGTCCGTCCATCTCCTGCCTGCGTTAACATGTGAGCCTGTATCAACATGCGCTGAGCGGTCTGTGTGCCAAAGGACATGTGTGCCAAGTCCTGCTGAAAAATGAAATCCACATCTCTATAAAAGTTGTCAGCAGCAGAGGGAAGCATAAAAAGAGCACTGACTTTAGACTTGATAATAAAACACAGTGGATCAACACCAGCAGATGACAGACATGACTCTCCAAACAAACCATCACTGATCATCAGTAAATTTTACATTTCATTTGTAAATCAAGGGAGCAGAGTCTGGAGGAAGAGTGGAGAGACACACTGCTATAGATAAACTGCTCGAGGTCTAGTGTGACGTTTCCACCAATCAGTGATGGTTTGGAGAGACATGTCTGTCATCTGCTGGTGTTGATCCACTGTGTTATATCTTAACAAAGTCAGTGCAGTTTTTGTTTTCCCGCAAAATCTTACTTAAGCACATCGTGCTTCCCTCTGCTGATATCAACTTTTATAGAGATGATGGCAGATTTCATTTTCCAGCAGGACTTGGCACACTGCCCACACTGCCAAAATTACCAATTGGTCTTATACAGTATAATATTCAAATTTTCTAAGACACCAATTTTTAGATTTTCATTGGCTGTAAGCCATAATCATCAATAATAAAATAAATAAATCCTTAAAATAGATCACTCTGTGTGTAATACATCTATATAAATACCGCTCCAAAAATGAAGAGACCACTTCAGTTTCTAAATCAGTTTATTTGATTTTGCTATTTATAGGTATATGTTTGAATAAAATAAACATTATAGAATAATGTTGTTTTATTCTATAAACTACAGACAACATTTCTCCCAAATTCCAAATACAAACGCTGTCGTATTGTACAACGCATTTATTTGCAGAAAATGAGAAATGGCTAAAATAAATTAAAAAAAAAAGATCCAGAGCTTTCAGACCTCAAATAATGCAAAAAAAAAAAAACAAGAAAGAAAGGTTCATATTCATAAAGTTTTAAGAGTTCAGAAATCAATATTTGGTGGAATAACCCTGATTTTTAATCACAGTTTTCATGCATCTTGACATCATGTTCTCCTCCACCAGTCTTACACACTGCTTTTGGATTACTCATCATTTTGAAGCGGTCTCTTATTTTTTTTCCAGAGCTGTATTAAATATATGAGTTTCACATTTTGAAATGACTGAATTACTGAAATAAAGTAACTTTTCAATGATATTTGAATGATATTCTGAGACCCTGATTTTTTTTAGGGTTTTTTTTTTATTGGCTGTAAGCCATAATCCATAATCATCGACAATAAAATAAATAAATGCTTAAAATAGATCACTCTGTGTTTAATACATCTATATAATATATGAGCATCACATTTTGATCTGAATTGAACTAAAACTAAAGTTACTTTTTATTGATATTAAATTTTTTTTGTAATGCACTACTACTTTCACATTAAGCAGCACAGAAGTGTGAAGAAGGTCTATTTTTTTTGTCCACACAGCACGTTTGTCCGGGTGTTAAATAAACACTCTTATGCAAATTTGCTGTGCAGGTTTCAGGTCATTATGAGGGGTCTATGGGTCACAGTGACGTTACTGCTGGTTTCACAGTAAGAAACACTGTCTCATGTGGGAGGGCGGGGTTCCTCATTAGTTGTGGAGAAGTCTTGTGCTTTGTAAACACGCTGCCTTCTGTCTTCATATGACAGCTTGGCTTGAGAACAAAGGAAGTGATGAAAGGGAAACTGGGTCACGCGAAAACCCTGATGCTGCAATCCTGCACGCACCTCATTTATGTTCCTACAGTATTAAAGCGCCCGCGGCAAGACCCAGACAAATCCATACACTGCGATGACATGCGTGTGTGTGTGTGTGTGTGTGTGCATGTGTGTGTGTGTGTGTGTGTGCATGTGCGTGTGTGTATGGGATTGTTTGTTCAATTACATTATAGCTGCAGTGTGTGGCGAGCGTAATTGGAGCTGTTTCATTATAATGTATTGTGATGTATTAATGGGGAGAATAGGGAGAGCATCTTTTAACCTCTGGTTTTGACCTGATTTGTTTGGGTTAGAGGCTCCTGAAGGCATTTAAAACTAACAGGTGTGAAATTAAAGCGAGGCTGTGTGTTCTGTGTGCTGGTGTGTGTGTGTGTGTTTGTGTTAAAAGGAAGATAAGTTTAAGGAGCTATCAGTCATGTTCCCATTAAGCTCGAGCGACGCTGTATTTTTAAAGGTATTTTTCATTTTTTTATTTTAAAGCAGCACTATAGGATTTCCTTGATTTTTGATCTTTTTAAAAAAGTAAAATTACAGCTTGAAACTGTAATAGGAGTAATAGGAGGAATAGCGATGCTCTCGTGTCTGTGCCGGAGCTCCTCTGAGCTCAAACCAGACTCTGTAAGTTCGCGAGAACTGCGACCTGCTTTCCGACCTTTAGTTCTAACAGTTCTACAAGGACCACTGGTTCATTCTTTACAAACTAACATACAGACACTCTGGCAGAAGCTGGAAAGAGACCGAATATGTCTGTGAAAGCCAGAAAACGAGAAAGAGAAACTAATCCGCCTGAACCATTTATTACACTCTGCAACTGTAGGGGGAGCCCACGAGCACAAAATCTCAATCCTACCTAGTGGAGCTTTAAAACTCTCAGTAAACAGTTATTAAATATCATCATCAGCTCTCTGTTTCTCTCTCTTTCTCTCTCTTTTGATTTTTATGCAATGTGAGATTCACATGATGGCAGATTATATACTATAGTTCTATAACTTATACAACAAAATATACACAACAATAAAGCCTTATACACAGCAACAATTTAATTGCTATTAAATCGTCTATACTATTAAAAATGCATGTAGACACATGTGCAGACACTGGATCTTGTCTCAAGACAAGGACCCAAAAAAGGGCCTTATCTCCTGCTCTAAAAGACTTACTTAAAATACTTTTGGGTAGTGTACCTCTTGGTGAGAGATCAGTATCTTCTAGACATGCTGCTACAATGCACTCAAGAGAAGCAAAAGTCATTTTAAGACGTTTTTTTTTAAAGTTTCCACCTTCTACACCAGTCTTCAGCCAATCACTATTGCTGCCGATTGTGGGCTCTATTTTTGCAATCTAAAGTGTACTGGTCAATTGTAGATTGCAATTGCAGCTGGATTTAAGGTGTATGTCTTTGGTATTGTGAGAGTGTGAAAAATATGCTTGTTTTAATTAATCATGGGTGTGTTTTGGACATAACTTGAAATAAACCAATCAGTGTGCAAGTTGTCATTCTCTGTAAGAGGCAGGTGAGCTCTGACTTTGGCCTGTTCGTATCTTAACAGTGAATAGCAGAGCTCATTTAAGGGAACAGCAATGCTATTTAATTCTTTATTTTGTTTATTGTTGAGTTAAAAGTCAGGTTTGCACTCTGCAGAACAGAGGGGTAGACTCTATTGATTAGGGGTGATGATTAGCTGTTGTCTAGGTTTATTTCAGTCAGTGGCGCACCTGTGTAAAAAATAGAAAACACGCCAAAAATGTACCTGAACCTCACTTTCAGACTACCGTGCCCAACAGTGTAGATTTATTCCTTAGCTCTGACTGTATCTTTTAAGTGACTAGGTTTAATCTAGATTCTCTTCTTTTTATTCTTTTTCATTATTGTATTCCTGTCTCTTCTCTTCTCTCCTCTCCTCTTCTCTTCGCTCCTCTTCTCTTCTCTCCTCTCCTCTCCTCTTCCCTTCTTTTTTGTCGTTTACTGTCCTTTCTCTTCTGTTCTTGTCTCTTTTACTTATTCTTCATGCATCTTCTTTTTCATCTCCTTTCTCCTTTTCTGATTTTTCATTAAAACTCTTCTGCACTTTTCTTTTCTCTGTTTTTTGTCTATTCTTTCATGTTCTCTTCTTTTTTCTCTCATTTTTTTTCCCTTCTTTTCTTTCTTGCATCTTATCTGTTTTTTATTTGTCTCTTCCTTTCTAGTCTCTTCTGTTTCTATTCTTGTTTTCTCTCCTTGTCTCTGCTTTTTATTCACTTCTTTTTTTTCCCTTTATTTTCTCTCTTCTGTTTATCTCTCTATTGTTTTAATCTCATTCCTTTTACATCTTTTATTCTCCTAGTCCCTCTGTCTCTTCTTCCCTTTTCTCAGTTACAAGATAAGACCTTACAACGTTGGTGTATACAGGTGTATACCATATACAAGTGTTCCACTATGCATTTACAACCAAGATTTAACACACACTGCGTGAGTTTTTTTTTTTTGTTTGTTTTACTTAAGGTCATCCATTGCTCCAGGAGATAATGAAAAGAGACTGATGTGACATTTAATATCAAACCACATGTGGAGATGCCTGCTGCTATAGCTCCTGTTCACAGGCTTAAAGTCCAACATTTACAAGCAATGGGTTTAAAAACCCTTAACATGCCAGAATTTTTGCCAATTTTCTGCCTAATATTGCATAGATATATCTTGAAGATTTAACTTTTTAAGCATTACATATAATGGTTTCATGTTTAATAAGAAACATCACTGAAATTATTGATTGTTGATGTAAATAAAAATTATGAATATTAAAGTAAATCAGCACATTGCTCTCTATTTCTCTCTCTCTTTCTCTCTCTCTCTCTCTCTCCTACTTTGTCCTGCTCTTTTGTCCTCTAGTGATAGCACTGATGGATTTCCCTCCACACCTGGACGAACTCTCTCCTCTCCTCTCTTCCCTCCTCCCTTCTCTACTCTTCTCTTCCCCTCCCTATCTCTAGTCTTGTCTCCTCTCCTCTGCTCTCCTCTCCACCTCTTCTTTCCTCCCTCCCTTTTTCCTTGCCCAGACCCTCCCATCCAGCTGTTGCTGTTTTCCATATCTCAGATATTTTGATGTGCTGTTTAAAACCTGCAGTTCTGAGAATAATGACCCACCACTCAAATAATAATAATAATAATAATAATAATAATAATAATAATAATAATAATAATAATAATAATAATAATAATAATAATAATAATAATAATAATAATAATAATAATAATAGATGTTCTGTGTGTTTTTATGTGGGGTTCTGACCATTATAGAACCGTATATATGCTAAGTCTAAGCAGAGGCACATTTGTGTAAAGGTCACATGTGTCTGTAAAAGTCATTGTACAATTTTTTTCTGGATTGTTTACACACATTTTCTCAAAACATGCTTCATATTCTCAGAACTCAAACACACAAATCCAACAAACACAAGCACACAATGAGCAAAACCCTTCAATTCTCCTGCAAAAATCAAACTTTAGATTCAAAACAGTGTTATATTTTCACAAAAGGCTATTTTTAGTGTTCAGGTGACACACACACAAACCATCATATGAACAGAAAAATCAAAAGAAGCATTGAACATTGATGTGCTCAGTGTAAAACACCATTCTCCATTCATCATTGGGACTTAGTCATTTTTTGTTCAGTGTAACACTTACTAGAGACAGTAAATACATGAGTGCGTTGTAAAATTAAATTTAATAATAGTGTTTTTATACTCAAAACACACAAATAAAACAGTAAAAAATACAATTTATTTTCCAACAAAAACAATGTACACAGTGTACAATGCAAACAACACAAAGATGCAGTGATTTACATACAAAACAACAGAATATTTTTTTCAGTAAATGAAAAACTATGCTGCATCCTGTCTTCTGTTTCAGTCTGTAACTGTCAACTGTCACACAGTTGTAAACCTGAGTGAAGGGTGTTTGCCCATGTGACCAGTCAGTGTGCACAGTAGGGTAATTAACTTTAGAGTTTTGAATATCAGTGTGTTCCTTGTGAAAACAAGATTCAAATTTTATTCAAGAAAATTGTGCCAAATGCAGAAAATTGTGTAGTTTTTTGAAAAAGTGTGTTTTAGTACTACAATTTGAGTGTAAAGCAGGAATTGTGCTTGTAGTTTAGCAGAACTGGTTTAAGGGGTTGGTGCGTAAGTTACATGTTGTGGTCATTGTGTCTCAAGTAGAAGAAATTGTGTGTAAACAATCCAGAAAAAACTGTAAACTAATATAATGTAGATACTAGTTAGTAAAGTGACCAGGTGTAAAGAGAGTGTACAAGTTATTGTTTGGTCTGAGACACTTTGACAAGAAACAAATTGAAAGGTCTAGATGACTTGATCAGAACATCTTTTAATAATGGACATGTTCTATCTAGTATTATTGGGTGTTCTTGATATGCAGTGATCAGTCCTTTGCAAATGTTTTCTCCAAAAAGGGATGCTTCCCATACTTCCTTATGTTGTTGAAGGGAGAATTTCTAGATTTCTAATTAGAGATACAAAAATAACCAACGTTTTTCAGCACTCAGGCCTTCATCGGGGTCCAAAAGTATTGTGCAAGACTGGTGGAGGAGAACATGCCCAGATGCAGAAAAAAAAAACATAGTGTATATGAATATGGACTTGTTTTTTTTTTTTTTTTTGCATTATTTGAGGTCTAAAAGCTCTGCATCTTTTTTCTGCAAATAAATGCTCTAAATGACAATATATTTTTTTTTTATTTTGGGAGAAATGTTGTCCGTAGTTTATAGAATAAAACAGCAAAGTTTGTTTAACTCAATCTGTCACGTGGTCCCTGTCTGTTCTCATGCTTCTGTGTTTATTTACCTTTTCTGGCCCTGTCTCATGTCTGTGTTATATCCCCACGTGACCTGTGCTCCTCTGTGTCTCCTGTCTCAGTAGTTTTCCGCTCACCTGTGTTCATTTGTAGCTCCGCCCCTTAGTCCCAGGTGTTTCCTGTTTCCCGTGTGTGTGCTCCTCTATTTATAGTCCGTGTTCCCTTACTCCCGTGTCGATCCTTGTACGTTTTTACGTCTGTTAGTGGTCCTTGTGTTTTTGCTGGTTTCTTTTGGTTATTCCATGTTTGTTTTGTGTTTATTTTTATTAATAAATTTGTGTGTAGTTTGCGTTTGCGTCCGCCTCCTCGTCCTTCCCGCACCCTACCCTGACAAAATCATATATCTATAAATAGCAAAATCTGAGAAACTGATTCAGAAACTAAAGTGGTCTCTTATTTATTTATTTTTTTTTTCAGAGCTGTATGTTTCTAGAGGGATATGATAATACTGACCTCAACACATACAGAGTACCCCAATGGTGGAACAAACTACCTTCCACTACCAGATCAGGAGAATCTCTCGCTATCTTTAATAAACTCCTGAAGACAGAGCTCTTCAAAGAGCACTTACTCTCCTAACACCTCTAACAAACTACCTTCTACTACCAGATCAGGAGAATCTCTCACTATCTTTAATAAACTCCTGAAGACAGAACTCTTCAAAGAGCACTTACTCTCCTAACACCTCTAACTAACTACCTTCTAGTACCAGATCAGGAGAATCTCTCACTATCTTTAATAAACTCCTGAAGACAGAGCTCTTCAAAGAGCACTTACTCTCCTAACACCTCTAACTAACTACCTTCTACTACCAGATCAGGAGAATCTCTCACTATCTTTAAGAGACTCCTGAAGACAGAGCTCTTCAAAGAGCACTTACTCTCCTAACACCTCTAACTAACTACCTTCTAGTACCAGATCAGGAGAATCTCTCACTATCTTTAATAAACTCCTGAAGACAGAGCTCTTCAAAGAGCACTTACTCTCCTAACACCTCTAACTAACTACCTTCTACTACCAGATGAGGAGAATCTCTCACTATCTTTAAGAGACTCCTGAAGACAGAGCTCTTCAAAGAGCACTTACTCTCCTAACACCTCTAACACACTAATTACTTCTAACCCCATTTCCTTCTTCCCCTCCTTCAATTCTCTATCCCTTTATTTCCCTTTGACCTCCTTTAAGCCCTATCTAAAAATGGGTTATCTTAATTCCTATTACTTTTGTACTTCATTACTGTTAGTCGCTTTGGACAAAAGCGTCTGCCAAATGTAATGTAATGTAATGTAAAAAGGACATACAGAGAGCAGAGCTGTCAGTGGAAGACGGATTAAAGATGAGAGCTTTAGTGTATAATAAGAAACAATTAGGAGCAATATACAGAGCACTAATAGCCCACAGGAGAGCGGGCCATCCGATCAATATCCTCCACTGCTGGACGCTCTGCATGCGGCGCATTCTGCCATAAAAATGAGCCGATTTTGAGTCCTGTACGTTTTTCTGAGGCATTCCAGGACAGTGAGCGGGACGTGCGTGAAATTGCAGCTGCAGAGAACAATTATAAAAACCATTCATCACACACGTCCCCACAGGTTCAGCAAATAAATAACTGGACTTATTCACACTGGTCCAATTGAACACACACTGTCTGTCTGATTAAGGTGTAGCGGACAAAAGCAGTGCAGACCGCGGGGACGCTGTGGAGGACGAAACAAAAGACCAGCGCTGTCGTTCCTGTGGCAGTATTAACCCTGACATGTAATTAAACACAACAATATTGCTTCCCCGAAGCTTAAACACACACATATATACAGCGGGAAATAACCGTGACACGCATAATCCAGCTTCACACGCGTCACCATTATCACACAGCCAGGCGCACCACCGCAGACGAGCTGTCTGAACTCTCTGTCTGAGACTCGCTCACGTACAATAATATTAAGATATTCATGCTTGTTTATCAGCCAGAGAGGAGGGACAGTTTCTTCTCTGCGTCTCATTAAATCTCATGAAGAGATTAAAAAAAAAACACTGTTTAATAGTTTAAATTAAAAAAGACATTTGATTATATCTCTTTATTAGGGTGACCAAACGTCCGTATTTCCCGGGACATGTCCGTATTTCACGTCCTGTCCCGGGCGTCCCGGGTTTTTTTTTCAGAAAGTGAGGAAATGTCCTGGTTTTTAAATTAAATTACCTTCATTGGACCAGAGAGCAGTAGACAGCGTGACTGTCAGCGTGGAGCCCTCCCTCCCCCCCTTCAAAAGCACACACACAACACTCCACCCCTCAAACCCCCACCCCATCACCCCCACCCCACCCCAGGTGTCCTGGTTTAACCAAATGAAAACATGGTCACCCCATCTTTACAATCTAAACTGACGTGTAAAATAAGACAGGAACTATTATACTATTATTATCACAGCCCTTAACTTTTCTCATGTCCCATGGTAGATAATCTGTAAACCCATAATTAGTTAGTAATCTCATTAAGTGCACTTTAGTGTATATTTTTCCCAGTAGCATTAAGGTGTACACAATATGTGCTTCAATTTGCAAAGCAGGATATTTATACAATATATTTCAAGTTAAAAAAAAAAATCAAGATGTTTAAAAAAAAACACATACTTCAATCTACTTAGGTTTGCAGAAGCTGTTTGTAAAAAGCACTCAAAAGTACAATTTTACTACTTTTATGTTGTGTATAAATATGTCTTAATTACAAATGGAATATACTTAAGTTGCCGTAAGTTGTTCCAAAATAGTATATTAGTATTTAGTATGTATTTAAGTGCATATTTAAATTTTTTAGTTAAGTATACTTTAAAAAAATATTTTTAATACACTTTTATTTTACAAAGGAATAAATAGCAAAATCAGAGAAATTGATTCAGAAACTGAAGTGGCCTCTTAATTTTTTTTAAGGCTGTATGTTTCTAGAGGGATATAATTAATAATAATAGTTATTATAAATATAAATAATAATTAGTTTAATCTAATTAAATTTGTTTTATGTAAAATTTTATATTTCCAAACATTACTCAACTATTACTCAATCAATTATGTGAACATTTGTGAGCACGTATACAGTATATTTAAACAGAGATCTTTGAGTTGAGTCAAATTACAGTGGCTTGCAAAAGTATTCATACCATTTGAACTTTTTTTTTTTACTTTGTGTCACCTTACAACCAAAAGCAAAAATGTATTTTATTGAGATTTTAAGTGATTTTTAAGACCAACACAAAGCAGCACATAATTGTGAGGTGAAATTAGAATGATACATTGTTTTCCAAATATTTATAAAAAAAAAAATCTGAAAAGTGTGACGTGCAAAAGTAGTCTTCCCCCTGGAGCAATGGTCAGAGAAGCAGCAACGAGGCCCATGGTCACTCTGGAGGAGCTGCAGAAATCTCAGTCTCTTGATACTTAAAATTGAAAGTGCAGCGAATGGTGGCTCTACTAAGTATTGATATAGGGGGGATGAATACTTTTGCACGTCACAATTTTTTTAGATTCTTATTTGATTCAAATTTTGAAAACCGTGTATCATTTTTGTTCCACTTCACACTTATGCAGTACTTTGTGTTTGTCTATCACTTAAAATCTCAATAAAATACATTTAAGTTTGTTATAAGTTGGTTATAAGGGATTGAATGCTTTTGCAAGCGATATATACACTCAAATGGAGACTTCTGAGTTGAGTCAACTTATATAATAACTGAGTATAGTCTGTTTTGGGACAAACTATTTGCATATTGGGTGTGTCCTCCAGTTTTTGACACTTTGACAGGTTTTTTGTCATTTTTAAATTTGAGCTGAGGGTGGAGTCAGCTAAAATCAGGTGGTTTAGTTACTTTAACTTTAAGCGCATACTTTATAAATATTCTACCATGCATGTAGTGTACTCACCAACACTGTAGATGTTAGCTGTGTGCTAATTGCTAACTGAAGAAATGCTGAGGTGCAGAATAAAGAGATTCCTACTGGTTTTCTATTGTATTTCCAGCTTCACTCCAGTGGAGATCCATCACACAGCAGGCAGAGCTCCCACTGTCCAGCGCTAACACGGCACACAGATCATTTGCTTCAACTCGAAATTGCTACTAAATGAACTGAGATTTTGTGGGTTATTGATGATGTTTACAGTATAATCCACTGTGCGGAGGGATAATTGGTAATTCCTCATTCCTGATTGTTTAATTGTGCAAACGGAGTACTTCTAGTGTTCACTTTTGATTCAGTTCTGGATTATTTATTTATTTCTCTCTATTTAATTTCCCTTTTAGCTCCCCTTTAGCTTGGGTGTGGTCCTGGCTTGTCCAACAGTTATGTTGTAACTCCACAAAGTGCTGTAAGAATCAGATGTGCGATGACAAATTCATAAGTGGCTTAAACTTTGTGAAAGGTGAGCCATGGTTGCATTGTTTAAATAGCAACAGGACTTGAGTGTCAAGACTTGAGACTTGATTTGTGACTTGAGTGTCAAGATATGGAACTTGACTTGGATCTTGAGTGTCAAGACCTGGAACCTGACTGGTCACTTGAGTGTCAAAATGTAGGACTTGACTTGGATCTTGAGTGTCAAGACTTGAGACTGGGTTTGGGACTTGAATTTCAAGATGTGGAGCTCAGGTCAAGACGTGATTGTCAAGACGTGGAAATCGAGTCGGGACATGAGTGTCAAGACTTGGAACTTAACTCAGGTCTTAAGTGTCAAGACATGAGACTTGACTAGGGACTTGAGTGTCAAGACTTCAAGCTTGATTTAGGACTTGAGTTTCAAGACTTGAGACCTGACTGGATGCTTGAGTGTCAAGATTTGGAACTTGACTCAAGAGTTGAGTATCAAGACTTGAAACTTAACTTGGGATTTGAGTGTCAATACTAGGAAACTTGACTCAGGACTTTAGTGTAACGACCTGAGTGTCAAGACTTGGAACTTGACTTGAGACTTGCTTGTCAAGACCTGGAACCTACTCAAGACTTGAGTGCCTAGAATTGAAACTTGACTCAGGACTTGAGTGCCAAGACTTGACTCAGGACTTGAGTGCCAAGAATTGAAACTTGACTCAGGAATTGAGTGTCAAGACTTGACTCAGGACTTGAGTGTCAAGAAATGAAACTTGACTCAGGAATTGAGTGTCAAGAATTGAAACTTGACTCAGGACTTGTGTGTCAAGAATTGAAACTTGACTCAGGACTTGAGTGTCAAGAACTGAAACTTGACTCAGGACTTGAGTGTCAAGACTTGACTCAGGACTTGAGTGCCAAGAATTGAAACTTGACTCAGGACTTGAGTGTCAAGAATTGAAACTTGACTCAGGACTTGAGTGTCAAGACTTGACTCAGGACTTGAGTGTCAAGAATTGAAACTTGACTCAGGATTTGAGTGTCAAGAATTGAAACTTGACTCAGGACTTGAGTGTCAAGAATTGAAACTTGACTCAGGACTTGTGTGTCGAGAATTGAAACTTGACTCAGGACTTGAGTGTCGAGAATTGAAACTTGACTCAGGACTTGAGTGTCAAGAACTGAAACTTGACTCAGGACTTGAGTGTCAAGAATTGAAACTTGACTCAGGACTTGAGTGTCGAGAATTGAAACTTGACTCAGGACTTGAGTGTCAAGAATTGAAACTTGACTCAGGACTTGTGTGTCAAGAATTGAAACTTGACTCAGGACTTGTGTGTCAAGAATTGAAACTTGACTCAGGACTTGAGTGTCGAGAATTGAAACTTGACTCAGGACTTGAGTGTCAAGAATTGAAACTTGACTCAGGACTTGAGTGTCAAGACTTGACTCAGGACTTGAGTGTCAAGAATTGAAACTTGACTCAGGATTTGAGTGTCAAGAATTGAAACTTGACTCAGGACTTGAGTGTCAAGAATTGAAACTTGACTCAGGACTTGTGTGTCGAGAATTGAAACTTGACTCAGGACTTGAGTGTCGAGAATTGAAACTTGACTCAGGACTTGAGTGTCAAGAACTGAAACTTGACTCAGGACTTGAGTGTCAAGAATTGAAACTTGACTCAGGACTTGAGTGTCGAGAATTGAAACTTGACTCAGGACTTGAGTGTCAAGAATTGAAACTTGACTCAGGACTTGTGTGTCAAGAATTGAAACTTGACTCAGGACTTGTGTGTCAAGAATTGAAACTTGACTCAGGACTTGAGTGTCGAGAATTGAAACTTGACTCAGGACTTGAGTGTCAAGAATTGAAACTTGACTCAGGACTTGAGTGTCAAGACTTGACTCAGGACTTGAGTGTCAAGAATTGAAACTTCACTCAGGACTTGAGTGTCAAGAATTGACTCAGGACTTGAGTGTCAAGACTTGACTCAGGACTTGAGTGTCAAGACTTGACTCAGGACTTGAGTGTCAAGAATTGAAACTTGACTCAGGACTTGAGTGTCAAGACTTGACTCAGGACTTGAGTGTCAAGACTTGACTCAGGACTTGAGTGTCAAGAATTGAAACTTCACTCAGGACTTGAGTGTCAAGAATTGACTCAGGAATTGAGTGTCAAGACTTGACTCAGGACATGAGTGTCAAGACTTGACTCAGGACTTGAGTGTCAAGACTTGACTCAGGACTTGAGTGTCAAGAATTGAAACTTCACTCAGGATTTGAGTGTCAAGACTTGAATCAGAACTTGAGTGTCAAGACTTGAATTAGGACTTGAGTTTCAAGACTTTGTAAATTGACTTGGTACTTAAGTGTCAAGACTTGAAACTTGAGTCAGGACTTGAGTGTCAAGACTTGATACTTGACTTGATACTTGATTGTAAAGGATTGGAACTTGACTCAGGACTTGAGTGCCAAGACTTAAGACTTGACTCAGGACTTGAGTTTCAGGACTTGAGACTTGACTTGGAACTGGAGTGTCAAGATTTGGGACTTGATTTGGGATTTCAGTGACGAGACTAAGTGAAATGTATTAGTTATATGAAGAAATTTGATTTAAAAAGTTGTTAAGTTAAACGACACATTAGACATTAAAACTGTGCCATTAGCCATGATTCCAACAGGTTCCTGTTTATATGTCTGCTCCAGAAAGTTCTATTCTATTGGCAGTACTTCTTTACAGTACTACAGAGACTGAACAAGCTGTATGTGTGCATTTTTTCACATCTGTGTCATCAATGGATGCTACTTTGAGGTGCTGAATGCTGTTAATAGACGGGGTGTCCACAAACAGCATATATCAGCATATATTGTATACAGTATACAGTAATACAGTATATAAAACCACAGCACCCAAAAAACTGTAATTTATTAAAAGCAATATTAATTAATGATGTGAGATAAGAGGTTGAGGTTGCGTCCGTCTAAAAGCAGCGCGCCACTGGACCTCTAGACTGGATTATTTATCACATGCACCAGTTTACTCAAAGGACCTGACCAGTGAATTAATCTGGGTTCAGCCGAATGCTTTGTCCTTTTGGATTTGTTTCCATCCGCCAAAGTGGGTTACAATAACCGCACAATCAGATGAATAATTACTCAGTGATTAAAATTAATGGCCGATATTGTCTTACAGCACGTCAAAGCTTGCGAGGTAGAGGCCAAAGCTAATGTGAAAAATTTAGCATGTTTGAGGGCAGAGTTTAGAAGGTGGCTGTTTCAGTCAGTCAGAGATAAGAGCTCAGCAAGTTCAAATAACACCCACAGCACAGAGTCACAGCACAGAGTCACAGCACAGGGTCTGTGTTCAGTCTATATGCTCTGTATTTGTACAGCATTTTACCCTGCTACTGTTGCTTTTAGCTTTAGCTTTAGCTGTTGGTGGTTTCTTGTCTTACTGGATGCCTGTAAAGCTGCATTGTGACAATGTCAGTTGTAAAAATGTAAACACAATTAGCCATTCCAACAAATAACCATATAAAAAAAACATGTACCCTTATTTCATTCACTGTAATACAATATTTATTTTAACTGCACTAATAAAAATATAAAATATGGGCCCTATTGTACTGTCAGAACAATAAGAAGGAAATAAAAAAATATATAAATTGGATAAGTATTGAGTGATTTTTTTCTTATTTTTATTCTGTGCCAAAGGTTTTGTACAAAACAATAAATCTGCAATCAAAATTGTAAAAATCAAAAGGAAATAGTCTAGGTTGCAAATTCAAAAGAGAAAATATTGTTTCTGCTTAGTTTTTTTGCTTTTAAATTTCGGCACAGTTTTCACAGGTGGGTGGGTCTTAGAAGAAGGCGTTCCCTCTTGAATCTTCGTTGGTCACCTGACATTGGACTGAAGGGATATACTTCAATGTTTAACTTTTTTTTACGTTTTTTTTTTTTTTTTTTTTTTACTTTTTGCCACTAAATTCACTCCATAGATAACACTATAGTTATTAAACACAAACATTACATTTTCTATTTATTAGAAGACATCACAAATAGCACAGTGGTATAGTAGATTATCTGCCTCCCTCTTTTCTATTTTCATGAGAAATGTACCGTGGAGCCTGATGTTTGTTTGTGTGTGCGCTTAAATAAAGTGTGTCATAATTAGAGACACAAAAGCAAACATCCTAATTTTCTCTCAACCCTCCAACTGTGCTGAGGCAGCAGTTCATCGCCCCAGGAGGGAGAGAACGTGTGAGACAGAAACAGAGAGAGAGAGAGAGAGATAGGGGGATGGGTACGGTGAGGGTATGAGAGACTAAGGAAGACAAAAATAGGCTGCACAAATAGACAAAAAGTCAAGGGGGGGGGGGGGGGTAAAACAAATGGAAAGGTATCAAGGGCACGACACGACTTCCTGACTCCACGCAAGTCCTCATTATGCAAAAAGCGCTGTAACTACCAAGGGCTGTTCTAGTCCCGGAATCCGGAAACAGCATGCACCTCTCCGCTTTTACATAAAACGCCCGAGTCCTCACCTAAAATTATACTTCCCATCTGACCTTGAGAGCGAACAGTACGTTTAGATCACTGTGGATTAGGCTGGATTTCAGTTTCCCAAATCTGCGGCTTCCCGAGGCCGATTTGCCTTCAGATGTGCATAATCAACTCGCGCTCACCCGGACCTCAGCTGACATCCCGCGCCGGCTGCAATGAGCTTACCGTCAGCCGGTCATTCTGGGTGCCTGAGTGCGGAATCACAGGCTACTTATGAGAGATAGAAGATAAAATGACACCAATGACCCTTATGTCCTGTAAGCTCTTAACCCTTTAACATCCTTACCTCAAAAACAGCTAAGGAATTTCTTTCCTTTTTTTTATTTTTATGTATTAGGGGCCATAATATTAACAGTTTTTCCTTTTTCAAATGTCTGGATGAAATGGCCAAATTTCATATCACAGTATACCATATTAGTTCAAATTCTGTGTTTTTTCATTCATTTAAAACTTTAAAACTTTAAGAGATAATGCTCAGTCAACCAAAAAAAAAAAATTAAGAACTTTAAGAACTTTGAAAGTATCAAAAAGCTGTATGCAAGCGCACATCACAGCAAGACTGAACAAAACAATGTCCAAATTTCAAAGAAATACGTCAGGAATTGCAGAAAACAAACATGGAATAAACTAACAAAACAGAAAAAGAAACAGCGACCAGTCTGACATAGAACACGGACGAAGAAAGAAAGAAAGAAAGAAAGTTGTCTTAAAAAAATGGTTTACACAAGATTCATTTGTTGGAGAGGGTAATTTTTTTCCTAAAACAAAAATGAGAGTGTGCTCTCTCCACAAAACTTTAGCCAGACCACATGACGAAGTTTAGAAGTAAAAAACAGAATTATTTTAATTGCTGAAAACAAACAATAAACCGAAACTAAACTCAAAACAAGGACAAACACAGAATAAACTAACAAAACAGAAAACAGAAAAAGAAACAGCAACCAGACTGACATAGAACACGCACAACACCAGACAACCTAACAATGAAAACACATGGGCTTAAATACACATGGAGGTAACAGTAAAAAGGAAACACCCGGGGACAGGTAATGAGGGGGCGGAGCTACAAATAAACAGTTTAAATTCTGTCCTTTTTCACCATTTTAAAACTTTAAAACTTTAAGAGATAATGGTAGGAACACCCGGGGACAGGTAATGAGGGGGTGGAGCTACAAATGAACACAGGTGGGAGCCTGAAGACATGGGCAGAGACAAGGAGAGACAGGGGAGCCATATGCTATGAGCACATGGGAAGGACAACAAACAAAGGACGGGAAAAAAAGTTGGAGGCTGACAAGGGACAGGCCAAGGACAAACAAATAAATAAATAAATAAATAAATAAGTAGGTAAGCAAGTAAGTCAGTAAAAGTTGATTATCTATTATATCTATTATCTATTATATATATAGATAATGTTACTGTTTATGGATGATTTATATAGTAAAAATGCCAATATCAAATCACAGACTAATACAAATCTAATACAATGAACATTAAAAAAGTTAATCTGATTTATTTTTATACAATTAATATATATATAACATAATATATAACATAACATGAACATAATTCAGGTCTGAATGGGTTAAAAAGGACCACTCAAAATACAGTGATAACATTTTTTTTACACCATAATAGAACATAATAGATAAAATGTGAAATATTAAAAGGAATGATTCAGATTCACTGTTCTAATAAAACATCTGAAGAATATGACTGAAGGATGAAATTTTAAAATGCAATATATATGTATTTCTGTTTTAATATCACGCTCGGAGTCAGAGAGCATAAGAAATCCTTCGTTAGGCTTTACATCTGTGGCCATCCCAGAAGAACCCTCACACACACACACACACACACTCAATGCTCTGCAGTTGGGAGGGGGTTTGACCTGTTTTGACCTGGAACCATCTCAGCTGTGCTTCGGTCTCTAAAAGATTAAATAGCCAACAACCCCATGCTCTAAATACGTCAGTGTGTTCTTTCTTACTTCAGTGCTTGAAGACTCGATTTCAAGACGTTATTTTTGTTTTAATACAAATTAAAACATATTGTGTAATCCATACATCTATAGGGTTAATATAGTAAAATATAGGGTTGTTAAATTAAGGCACTCATTTCTATAAATTAATCACAGAAATCCATGTCTGTGCTGTCTCTGTTTTACCTGCCCTCCTGCTCTGCTGTGTGTTTTTACACGCCTTCAACCATCTAGTGCCTTCACCTGTGTTTTATCTATAGCTCCGCCCCCTCTTTACCTTCCCCCAGGTGTTTCATGTTTCCTTTCCTTACCTTGTGTGTGTATTTACAGCCCTGCGTTTCCTGTTTCTTTCCTGTCGGTTCTTGTATGTTGTCAAGTTGGTTAGGTTGCTGTGTGTGTTGTTTATTCTTGTATGCTTTCATGTTTATTTTATTTTATTTATTTATTTTATTATTAAATTACTTGTGTTTGCGTCCGCCTCAGCATCCTCTCCTTACTACTGCACACCTGACACTGGGGTTGGACGAAACAGCTCTGCTTGATCCATGATCTGCTTGATTAGTAGCTCACTGTAAAAAACTTTTATAATTGACTTCAAAATTTATGTAACAATTTACACTTACTTAATTTGCTTATAAATTACTCCATATAGTGAGTAAATATTACCTAAACCAAACATCTTAGACACACCAAAAATTCTTATTAACTATTTGGAATATCCAGAAGAAGAAAGTCATCACTGGTGTACTAGGAAACAGTTGTTAAACTGGTTGAACCACGGACAAAACCACAGCAGTTGATGACTGAAATATTGTGAGTACTGAAAATAAAAAAAAACTTTGCAATTAGCAAGAAGAATAGAAAGGGCAGTTTGGACTGATGAGACAAAGATTAACCTTTACCAATGTGATGGAAAGGCTAATGTTTGGAGAAAAATATGATCTGCTCATGATACCAAACATACCAGCTCACCTGTGAAACACAGTGGAGGTAGTGTCATGATTTGAACTTGCATTGTTTCTTCTGGGATGGGCTCATTCATCATCTTTATGTAGCAAGATAATGACCCAAAACCCACTGCTTGGAAGAAGAATGCAAAAGGTTAGTGATGTCACTATAATCTATTTTAAGTTTATTTGATCCACATATATTTGCTCACAAGAATGTATCAGATCCAGATGTAAAAACCTGAAAATAAAAATGAAATATTGATGATATTCTGTCTTATTTTTTCTTTTAATGTCAAACATATATATTTTTTCCAATACTTTTGGGGACTTTTATGGGACTGTACATCAACAGAACTATTTGTTGATATAGTTACAGTATTAATTCATGTGGAATTTCTATACACTTTCAAGTCAATCAAATTCAGTGATTTCATGTGATTTGCTTATATATTTAAAGAACCCCAGCACTATCTAAAGTCACTTTTAATTGACCGTAAAGGATTAGTTTCTATTTTAGCTGGTGAACATTAAGTAAGATTGCTGCAGATTCTATGGCCGTTTGCTGCGTCTCTCATTGTCCTCTTGGCTTGTCATGCATCTCTTATTGCCTTCGTGTTAGAGGGCTTCCGCGATTCCTGTAAAGAGGGACAATGTCGTTTTTTATGCCCGGCTGCGTGTTCCTCCCCTTCGGGGCAGTAAAATCTGCTCCAAAACGAAGAGAGCCTTGATTGCCTTCACTGCTGAAACTTACTTCGGCCAGATTGGGAGTGAACGGGCAAATGAAGGACTCTCGCGCTGTAGAGTGGACGAGTGGCTGGAGGCTTAGACAGAAAAAAAAAACACTATTTAAAATTATTCTACAAGAAAAAGAGGAAAAAATAAAGGTTTTCTTTCAATGGTAAATCCAAGTTATTAATTTGACTGACAGTTTATACAAAAAGGGGTGTCGCCTTCAAAAAGGTCTCACGTCCTTGCCCTGTTTCTATGTTTCCCGTCTGTGCTTGTTTCTGTTTGTTTACCTGTTCCCCGTGCTCTGTGTTCATTTGTAGCTCCGCCCTCTAGCCCCAGGTGTTTCCTGTTTCCTGTTTCCTGTCCTTGTCCTTGTGTTTTTATAGTCCATGTTATACTGTTCTCGTTGTCGGTTCTTGTACGTCTTAGCGTCAGTCAGGTCCTTTGGTTTGGTTCTTTTGTTTCTGTGTCTTCATGTATTCAGTGTTTCCTTGTTTCTTTGGTACTTTGATTTGTTTGTTTATTTTTACTTCATTGTTTTCTTTTTTTATATATATATACACACATATATATATATATATATATATACGTATATATATATATATATATATATATATATATATATATATATATATATATATACGTATATATATATATATATATATACGTATATATATATATACGTATATATATATATATACATACATATATATATATATATATATATATATATATAATAAATACTCGCATCTGCGTCCACCTCAGCATCCTCCCAGCTCCTAGACCTGACAAAGGCTTTATCAAATAAGGGGTTATAAATAGTTTGTAAAAGCTTTTTAAAGGAGCTATTACATAATGTTATTGATTAAGTTGTAAAGACTTTAAAACCCATTACAACACAGCTACAACACATACATAAAAAGGGTAAGACTGATCCCGCATTAATTTATACTGTCAAACCACCTGATCTGTCAAACCTAGGTTCATGATACTTATCTACTTCAGAAAGTCATATTCTTTTACTTATTTTACTTCTCTACAGGGAATGAGCATGCTGTCTTTGTGTGCATTTGCTCATCTCTGTCAGCAATGGCTGCAACCTCAAGTAGCTGAATCCATTCATTAGAATATATACATATAGTATATGTCCCTTAAATAAAGGTACAGAAAGCATACAGTATTTTTGAGGGTTCAACTTCAGAATGGTGCTGTAATTATTTAGGTTTCCTTTCCCATCTTCTGCGCATCTCCTGTAACACGCTGGGTGAAGACAATGAAGAAGAAAAAAGTCTTTGTTATTTGCCTGCTGTTGTCTCAAAAACAACGTGAGAGAGAGAAAGTGAGAGAGATAGAGATAGAGAGAGAGTAAGAGAAGCTGCAGGATTGTATTGATGTTCTTGCAGGATATGTGGTTTCTCTCTCTCTCTCGTTCCTGCTCTCTTTGCTGACCTGTTACAGAAAACAGAGAGAAAACAAACAGCTCTGAGTAGAAAACACAGGAGTGTGGATTCAGGGCCAAGCTGTCTGTTTGTCTTCTTGTTTAGAGAATAAAGGCATGAAAAGCACTGTTTCCATCAAGCAATCAGAATAGAAACACCTTACAGCTGCTGCATAGCCGTGCAATGGAATTCAGTCTACTTGTGAGAGTGAACACACACACACACACACACAACCACACACACACTAGTGAATCCAGTGGTGATGCTAGAATCTGTCACACAAAAAATGTGAAATGCATCAAAACCAATTCCTTGAATGGAATAAAACCAAAGCAAAAAAGATAACACTAAAATATCAATCAAAAATGACACAAGCCATAAGCACCTCCAACACATTTAGATTGGGGCAGAGTCCAGTGGTCTAAAGCACTGCCACTATTATCAGTAGATCATAGTAGCTGGTCCGAATCCTGGTCATGCAGCTTGCCATCAGCTGCCAGAGCCCCGAGAGAGCACAAATGGTCTTGCTCTCTCTGGGTGGGTACAGTACAGTAGATGATGCTCTTTCCCCTCATCACTTCTAGGGTGATGTTGATCAGCACAAGACTGCGTCTGTGAGCTGATGTATCAGAACCGAGTCACTGTGCTGTCACTGTGCTGTCCTCTGAGTCGAACTGTGATGCTACTCTGCAATGTTCGAAAAGAGGCGGAGCCTGACTTCACATGTGTCAGAGGAGGCGTGTGCTAGGCTTTACCCTCCTTGTGCTGTGGTATCACTAGTGATGGAGGATATACAGCTGACTCGTAGCTAAACTGGGAGAAAAATGGAAGAAAGTTCAAACTAAAATGTATATAAAAAAAGATTGAAAGATTTTTTTATGTCCTTAGTTTAGTTCTAAATGTAACTTTTGATTGTTCTCCTAGAGCAATGTAACGATTCCAATACAGAAGATTAAACTGATGACCGAAGCACATTGGGCCGTAGCGTCTGCACGTCACTGTTTCTGAGGCTGGTAACTTATCCTGTACAACAGAGGGAACTCTCGCTATTCCTTACCTAGTGTGGTCCTGATGAGAGCCGGTTTCATCATAACGTTTTTAATTATCTTTGCGAGTGTATATATTCTTAGACATTGTTAAGTCTTAGACTTTAGAACAGACAGGGGAATTTGGTTATTAATAAACATTTTTCTTAAATAACAGGTCTATGCTTCTTTAGTGTTGCAATGTTAATTAACATCATTCTGAATGTATTTCACTCATTCAAACAGCCCGAAAAATGTTTTTAAAAGCTTAGTTTTAATGCTCTACTTACTAAAAAAATCTAACTTGGGCTCATAATGACAGTTTTGGGCCCGATCTAAGCTCTAACTGAGATAGATAAGCTTAAAATGTGAGATAGGTAAGCATTTGATGAAGGAAAACACTCGAAAAACACTCGCTGTAATCAGATATTGTATTACTTTATTATATATATTTGATGTGTTTAACAGAATACTAAAGCCTGAATGTTGTCCTAACCTTCAGGATAACACAGATAACTGTGTGTGTGTTACAGTAACTCAGAGTATATAGGGATATACTGTATATGATGATCTATGTTTGTTCATCATGTGACGAGACTGGACAGAATCAGGGTAATGGTATCTCATTTCCCCAGTGGCCATGCTCTGACAGTAACCTACGCTAATGACTGTGCGAAAACACACACACACACACACACACACACACACATATAAACAAACATCACACACACACAAACACAACACACAGCTCTGCTGCTTCAGCTTAGTGGTGTATAAACCCAGTCCAGGAGGAGATCAGGTCCAGGGCAGAGACTAAAAATACTGCAGTAAATCCCGAGGATTATCAGCGTGGAGTAAAGCAGTTAAGAGCAGTAAGAATACGGAGCTGAAAGAGTGTGAATGGGCTAATCACACCTGCTCACACCCTGCTGCTGCTGCCGCACTGCACCCCGCGCACTCTCTCTCTCTCCCTTTCTCTCTCTCTCTCTCTCTCTCTCTCTCTCTCTATATATATATATATATATTAATCTCTCTCTCTATTAATTTCCTCTTTTAATGTTTTTCTTCATATTTTCCTTTATTCTTTCTTTCGTTCCTCTCTTGTCTTGCTTCCTTTTTATCTTTTCTCTTCTTACAATTCAGTTCTTGCCTTTTCCATTTCCTCCTTTTCCTTTCTTTCGTCCTTTTTAAAATATTTTCTTGCTACTTTATTTTTGCATTTTTTCATTTTGTTTTTTTTTATTTTTACCTTATTTAATTTCTTATTACTCTTTCTCTCCAACACTCTTTAAAATAATTAAAAATGAGGGGGAGTGTGTTTTAATTAAGGAAAGGAAAGAGATAAAGAAACAAAACGACAAAGATGAAAAACATGAAAGAGAAAGTCTAAAATGATAAAAATAAGAAGAGAGGAATTGGAAAATCATAGACAAAGAAAGAGAGAGTGAGCAAGAAAAATAGTTCGGAGAAAAATATAAAAAAAAATAAGAAAAAGCAATATGGTGAGAAAAAATTGGAGGAGATATTTTTTCTTTTTTTTCTAATTCTCATTACGCTTTCTTTTCTATTTAAATATTTAAAAAATTAAATATCTGTTTCCTCTTTCTTTTTTCTTTCCTTCAATTTATTTTCATATGTCTTTTTCTTCTTTTTTTCTCCTTTTTTACCTTTTGTTTTCTGTATTTTTCTTTCTTTCTCCATCTCTATATACTCTTACTACATTTTCTTTATCTTTCTCTCAGTTTTTTTTCTTTGGTTCTGTTCTCGTGGTTTTGCTTCTTTTTTATTCTTATCTCCTCCATTTTTTTCTCACCATCTTGCTTTTTCTTTATTTTTTTTATTTTTCTCCAAACAATTTTTCTCACTTACTCTCTTTTTCTTTGTCTATTATTTTCCAATTCCTCTCTTCTTTTTTTATTTTAGACTTTCTCTTTCATGTTTTTATCTCTTTTTTTTCCCTTAATTAAAACACACTCCAACCTCTTTTTAAATTATTTTTCTTTCCATTCCTTTCTTTTCCCTTTTTCCTTCTTCATCTCTCCTCTATCTTCTCCAGTGTTTCATTCTGTTTGTTTTCTTTTTTACATTATCCTCTTTTATTGTCTATTCCTTCTTCTTCTCCTTCCTCCACATGAATTTTCTGGGATTTCTCTTCTTCTTCAAACTCATTTTCTTCTCACTCTTTCTTTTCACACCCTTCTTTCTTATCTCTCTTCTCCTCTTGTCATTTTCTCTTCTCATCAGTTCATTCTCTCTCTCTACCTGAGTGTGGTGTGTGTACTCTGCTGACGTCAGGATCTGTAGGGCAGCAGATCTCCTCCACCTGCGCCGCTCGCCCTCCTTACTGCGCTCGTACATCTCCTCCCACCATCAGAGTCACAGCTGGAGCAGCACTTCTATAGGAGTTTATATAGGAGCCTATGAGGAGTTTGCTCTTTTAATAGCTAGAAAAAGACAGTATTAAGGACACACACACCTATATATGTATATACACACATTCAATGACTATGAAGAAACACATAAGGAATCATGTAGTAATTTAAAAGTGTTAAACAAACCAAAACCATACTCTCTGAAGAAGCATTTAGATAAATGCTCTTATCTGGGGTTCTGATAACTTGTGGTTTCTGAGGCTGGTAACTCTAAACTTATCCTGTACAACAGGGAAGCTCTTGCTCTTCCTTTCCTTGGGTGGTCCTGATGAGAGCCAGTTTCATCATAACGTTTTTGGTGATCTTTGTGAATGTACTTATAAGGATCCTTTTTTACTTAGTTGAGTAGTTCTTTCTTCTCATAATATGGATTAGAACATTACTTAAATAGGGTTATTCACTGTATACCTGTAACTCTACCTCTTCACAACTTTACAACTGAACACATTAAGAGACAATTTGAGATTAAAGAAGAGATATAAGCTGGTAAATTGAAAGAAAGTGATTTATAAATAAAAAATAGACAATGAGATTCACTTCGTGCAGCTAGTGGGGACCGACCAACTCTATGGTAAAGTGAGCAGTGGTGCGTACTGTATACAGGGTCTACAGTAATAAATCTCAGAACAGGATGGTAGATAAGTATTGGTATTTATTGGTATTTATAAATTACTTTTTTCTGATACAGGATTTATTCTGATAAAGGAATCCAAGCTTTTTCTGCACTTAATGGCAAGTTTCTTAATATGGGATTTAAAAGAAAGTTAGTGACATCAGCAACAACCCCCCGAGGACAGGATTGACAGAATCACAATCTACTGTTCACAGAAAAAAGACTTGATAAACAAAAGAACAGAGGCTTCACCAGAAGATAAAACAGCACTATTATTGAGGTAAAAAGGAAGACCATGCTAAAATACAGTGAACCACCTTTTTTTTGCTTCAATACTTCTTTTTTTTTTTAGAGGGGACTGCAGTGACGTGCAGACGCTATGGCCCAATGTGCTTGGGCAACTGCCCTTTTGCCGTCCTTGGCTGATATTGCCCTTCCGAGGGAGGGGAAAAAATAATATAGGCAAATATGATTTCATATTTCAACAAGATTTTCTTTATAATTCGTTTTGATTGAAGTTTCGTAAAATAAAGACTTCAGAGTCAATCATTCAGATTCAGACACCTCGAGAGAAAGGGAGGAGCCCGGGCGTAGCGGGGGACACGCAGCACACTTCACTAGAAAAAAAAAAGAAAAAGCGCAGCACACGACCGGGCGGCGCTTCAGCCGACTATAGCAGAGACCCAAGAGGAGTTTGAAGATGCCGTGGGAGTAGAGCGACTGCCCTGAAGGTGAGCTTGAAATGTAGCCTTCACAGAATTACAAGACATGATCACAATCAACTTCTCTAAAATCCAATGTCGTCGTCGATCCTAAATAATCTGACAGCACCTACTGTGCCACGTTTAGGTAGCAAAAAAACCCCGACAGCCAGCTAGCTTGCAGTCAACGTTTTACATGGCTCAGGTTGTTTTGTGGGAGGCTAACCAAACTAAGTTACGTGCAGCTGATAACATTTTATTTTATCAAGCAAGATGAATGATGGACATAAAGCACTATTCGAATAATTCACATGCACGTTGTGTTGATGCAGACAATTCTAAATGCCCACGGAAAGAGACGAATACAGGAGAGAGAGAGACTCTTTTTTTCTTCTTTCTTCAGGTTAGAGCAACTGCCCTTCAAGATTTCTGTGCACGTCCCATCAGGGGGACCCTACCATACAATCGCTCCCTACCAAAATCTACAAACAGTATAAGAGCACCATGCATTGCCAAGATCAGCACTGTGAGAAGTGAGTGTGAATAATAAAGTGCAAAATGTGCAAAAGGGACTCTACCACAGTGAAAGTGATCTTCACATCTCCGCCTGAACCTGCTCTCCCCCCCCCCCCGAGCTATATGTTGAATGACTTTGCAGAAAGTGGCAGGCGCTCTGAAACAGGACGCTCCCGTCCTGTGGTCGCTTCTATTTGTGGCGTGAGGGATGGCTGGCATTAAAAGGGCATGTAATGTTTCATGTTGGGCTGAGGTATCGAGCGAAAGCAGAGACCGGCCATTGTAACCTAATCGCTGTTTTCTCTGGAGGCCAGCTGACTCATCCAGCAGACACAGAGACATTTTCTCCACAGCGACAGACTGTGCGACCCTGATCCATGCATACCGCTCAGCAACCCTGTTATAACACAGGCTCCCCCGCCTGTGCTCTTCACTCTCACCTGTGTTTATTTCAGCTGTTTTAACCAGAGGTGCCAGAGGTACTTTCCTTTCAGTGGAAATTACCTAAAGAATACTTGGAAATTCACTTAATGATGCATAATGTGTTAATTAATAAATGAGACCACTTTGATTTTACCTAATTGAAAAACTTTGGAATATAATCAAGAGGAAGATGGATGATTACAAGCCATCACACCAAGCTGAACTGCTTTTTGAATTTTTGCACCAAGAGTGGTATAAAGTTATCCAAAAGCACAGTGTAAAACTGATGGAGGAGAACATGATGCCAAGATGCATGAAAACTGTAATTAGAAACCAGGGTTATTTCACCAAATATTGATTTCTGAACTATTAAAACTTAATGAATATGAACTTGTTTTCTTTGCTTATAAGTTAAATTGAAAGTTCTTCATGCCTCGTTTTAAATGTCAGAGCTCTCCAGATTTTAGCAAGGAGGTGTGAAGCTACTTTGAGCTGGATAACAGTGTAAAAAGCGATTTATCTGGGCAAATTATGCCCCATGTGACCCAGTGTAAAGGGTTTTTGGACAAAAGCTGTGGGAGAATGGAGGTAGGCTACTCATCACCTACACCAAAAGACCAAGACTTTTGGCTACACCAAAAGACCATTTTAAACTGAATTTCTTCTTTAAGTAATTTTACTCATTTTAATTTGATTTAGTAAATAGAAATTCTTTTTTTCTGCCTATCCCAACTTTCTCTTGCTCTCTCAGTTCAGTTTAAATCAATCTAAAAGGTAAAAAATGGTCTTGACTCTTTAAGGACATGTCATATATGTGCTAATGAACAGAACTCGGTGTTTTAGTGTATAAACACATCACAGTTGCATCACTCACGTGTTCACGTGAAGATAAGCCACAGTGTTCTGGACTCGCTGCATCGTGCGCTGCAGCCGTGTCCTTCCAAAACTCTTGCATATGCCCGGGTGTCCGTTTCCCTCACATGTGATGCCGGGGGGGCTGTGGGGGGATAATAAAAGTCAGTCCCAGCACACCACCACCTTGTGTTCATGACTTATGCAACATTCCCCCTACTGAAACCAAGGTTACACAAGCGCTCTGGCCCGCTGCGTTGGGTAACAGTTGGCATACCAACTAATCCGGCCCAAACTCCGGACTGAAGCTGAAAATAAAAATAAATAAAATAAATAAATAAAGATGGAAATAAAAGGACGTCTGTTTTGATTATGGCAACACTGACAGGCTTATGTAATGACTGAGGACTGTGCAATACTGAGTCTGATTTAAATCCTTCTGTAGAAGCGGAAGCCTTTAGACTGAGAGTGAAGTTAAGAGTAAGTTCTACAATTAGGACTTTTTAAAACTAAGCAGAATTCAAACTCCCTTCCAAAAAAGTTTGGACACTGTGTCTCTTAAAGACACATTCAACAACCCAAACCCCTCCCAGTTCAACCCAAACCCCTCCCAGTACAACATAAACCCCTCCTAGTACAACCCAAACCCCTCCCAGTACAACCCAAACCCTCCCAGTACAACATAAAACCCTCCCAGAAAAACCCTGGTTTTTAATCACAGTTTTATGCATCTCTGCATCATGTTCTCCTCCACCAGTCTCACACACTGCTTTTGGATAACTTTATGCTTTACACTCCTGGTGCAAAAATACAAGCAGTTCAGTTTGATTTGATGGCTTGTGATCATCCATCTTCCTCTTGATTATATTCCAGAGGTTTTCAATTTGGTAAAATCAAAGAGGGTTTTTTTTGAGGTCGCATGTGCTAGTCTTCACCCTCCTAGTGTTGGGGTTTTACTAGTGATAGAGCGGGTCCTAATTGAGGGGTGGGGTAATTGGCCTTCCATATTGGGTAGAAAATGGTATATATTTGAAATGAACATTAAAAAAAGATTTAAGTCTGATTAATGGAGACTGTTACGTGTAAATGCATGCGTTCGACAACTAAAATCAAGATACGATCCTGATTCTAGTCGCATTAAGTGAACAGGTGTAAACGGTGTTCAAGCACCCAACACAGACAACTGTGTTTATTTGTAGCTCCTCCCTGTACCGTGTTCTTCCATGTGCTCCTGTCTGTGACTTCTTACCTATTAATTTGTAGCTCCGCCCCCTTGTTAACTTGTCTCAGGTGTTTTCCGTTTCCTGTTTTGGTCTTTGGTGCGTTGTTACGTCTGTTTGGTTGAGTGGTTTTCCTGAGTTCCTAGTCTCTTTGTATTCATTGTTTCTATGTTTTGTGTATCTCGTTTTATTTCTGTTTTGTTATCAGTTTTCTGTTTTGTAATAAACACACTCGCATTTGCGTCCGCTCTACAGGTCGTCTCCCTGCACACTCCTGACACCCTCACAGATTGAATGTTGTTCTGACGTTAAATGGAAACGTTTAGAAAACCAAAAATGTCTAGCTGGTAAGCAGAAGAGTGTCCTAACATAAACCTCATGTGATAAGGACTGAGTTCAGTCCAGCCTGTATAGGAAGTAATGTTGAATTTCCTATATTCCTGATTTCACCAGAAACCATTTAGATTAGAACCAACAAAAGGGCAGTGGTCATGATGAGCTGGGAACATTTGGGCATCCATAGATTAGATACAGACTGAGTCACACACACACACACACACACACACACACACATATATATACACACACACAAGCACATTGACTGTGGGGAGCAGGTGATACAGAGTGGATTTCATCAGTAGGTAATCTGTGCCATTGTAGCCTCTCTTTCTGTCCACCATTGGCACACAGCTGCCCAGCGTGTCCCCGTGCCGTGTGGTCAGGAGGTCCACTGGCTGGGTTTGCAACCTGCTGCTCTAATCAATTCTCCAAAACAAGGGCTGCTCCAGATGCATTCTGGGAGCTGTTTCAGAAGACATCATCTGCTCCTCAGCCAAGACTGAAACAGATTCACTGTGAAATAAAAGAGAGTGTGAGTGAAAGTTCATAGTGATGTCAGAATAAACTGACATGCCCTATGTCATGCAACAGGAAGTAGTAGGACGTGTGTCCCATGACTTTTGCCATGTCACATAGAAGCTAAAGAATGCTGATTACACTGACATGTGGGAAATCTGTGTGTGTGTGTTGGGTCTCTCCTGTGTTGAATGTGGTCATGACAATTCTAGCCAGACACCATCGATCACCATTATTACCACCCACTGCGCTGTCCACTCCCTGTGGTAATGCCCTCATATTTCTGATACATATTAGACACTGTGGATAGAGAAATGTTAAATACAAGTTAACTGATTAAATAATATGCTGTCTTGTGTGGTAACTAGGACATTAGCTATGTTGCCAGTAAATTCATGCGTATCCGCTCCATAGATTCCTGTTCCATTGGCAGTACTTCTGCACAGGAACTATAAAAGCTGTGTGTGTGTGTGTGTGTGTGTGTGTGTGTGTGTGTGTGCATTTGCACATCTATGTCAGCAATGTGTGAAACTAAAAGTAGCTAAGTGCAGATTCATGGCTTTTAAACTGCAGAATATTTCACCACTGTTTTTTTTAATCAACCCCATTGTCCTCATGAACTAAATGGAGGAATAGATAATGTCCAACATTAAATAAAGATAATATTTTCCTAAAAAAAAAATTGCACTGTAAAAGACTAGGATAGTAATGTTAGCTAGGCAAAATTAGCTTTTGCTTTTGTTTGCTTACCAAAAATTTGGTTGGCTTTCTCTTTGTGAATTTCAATTACATGCATAGCTGAGGTAAATTTGTGACTAAAGTTGCACTGCTATGATACATTTATGATTAAATGGCAGTAAGGTATTTATGTTGAAATTAGCACTGCTGAGTTGGCTAGTTAACTAAATATGTGACAACAATATCACGGATAAAGTACATTTATGATTGCAATAGCACTGCTGAGGTACATTTATGAGTACAATTCTAGTGCTGAGGTCCATTTATGATAGGAATAGCTGCACTGAGGTACTTAGCAAGCTAGCTAAATACATGACTAGAACATCACTGCTGTTATATATTCATGATCAGAACTGCTGAGGTACTTGTATTGTGCTTTGTTGGTTTGTCTAATGGGATATTAAAAATATAATTCAACAAGAGTTTACATTTTTGTAATGCTTTCTGTTTAAAAAGACAAAATGCATTTAATTGGCCCAAATGTTTCTTTTTGGTCCATTCTTTGGCCCATATAAAATACAAGAAATGTTTGTAGACATGCATTATACTTTATATCATCACTGTCCAATAAAAAACAAGTATTTCCATTGTTTGTCAAATTTTATTTTACTACATAATTCAAATACACACAAACTGTCCCTTTCTTAAAGAATAGATCAATATAAATTTTCCAAAATTACCAAAAAAAAAAAACCTAATTTCACATTGTCTTCTATTGAAATTTAAGAAAATTGAATCTCTCTTCTGTAAAGTCGCTGTTTTGGAAATATGTGTTTCATGTTTCATAGTCCGTTGGACAGCGGCAATATGTCACAAATAATACTGGTAGATTATACAGTAAAAAGGTGAATCATAGCATTATTGTTGTAATCTTTTTATGACCTGCTTGTGTATATTCAGTCATCTATTGCTGTGCAACAACACAGGAAAAAATGCCATTATTGAACAAACAGCAGCAGAGCTTAGTTAAAACCTTCAATAGTGCAGCGCTGATTAAACACCCACACTCCTGCATTTACACTCTCGGTGTTGGAATAAAACACCCACTGTGTTCGGATATGTCTTACATGTCTTCATATTATGTACAGCCGGACTCAAACAAACACACGGTTATTACAGCAAGCAAAGCTGTGGATATTTACTGGATGTACATTTAGAGAACATATGTTAAGCCACCAATGAGTTGTTGGGCTTGTAAAAACAAACAAACAAACAAACAAACAAACACACAAAAATGATCAGCACTAATATTATTGGCTTGTTTACCTCACAGAAATGAAGTAGTATAAGTAGTATAATTATAGAATAGCTTAGCTTAGTATTGCTTAGCTTAGCACTGTATTAAGAATATAAACAAACACATTCATTTTAGCTTTTAAGCGGTTAGCTAGGTTAGCTTTTATTACATTTCCATCATTCCATCATTGTACCCTACTACTCATTTTTGTCCCTCTGACCAATAATTAATTAATGAATATATGACTTTCATTTTTTATATCCAGTACCAGTCAAAAAATGGGACATACCTTAAATTTAGTGTTGTGTACAAAGATTTGAACTTAACAGATGTATGCTAGGTCAGTTACCTCAGCGTGCTAATGCTAAGCTAACCTTACTCAGCTCATAACTTTCACATGTTAAACAGCCAGTCGGTTTACTGTAAAGATGTAGAAACCATTACCAAACATGGAAAGTTAAGTTGAAAGCTTTATTTCCTTCGGTTTATTTGAGTAGAGAGTATTAATGAATTTTAACTTGACATTTACTGACTCCCAGATGCCATTCTACAGTACTGCTCTGATAGCTACATAGCTAACATAGCTAGTAGGCAAATCAGTACCACAGTAAATAAGCTGTAACGTTACATGACATTTTAATAGATTTTGTTATCTGGCAACATTACGTTGAGTGTCATTGTATATCGTTACTTAGCTAGCTACATCCTAGCTAGCTAACTTGATCCTAGCTAGCTAGCTAGATTAGTTAGCTAACTGAATATCTGAATATAGCTTTTTGTCTTTATTTTGCAGCATATAATTATTTTACCATTTGTAACATTTAAAAGACTCTCTCTCTCTTTCTCTCACACACACACACACACTGTTGGTAATTTTTCACTCCTAAAAAAAATAAAAAATTACCAACACTATGTGGTGCTAGGACCCCTCCATTCCCTGCTTTACTTCCTCACCCTCCTTCCTTGCTCACACTGACTATCATCCTAAAATGTATTAAAGCAAGTTATTGTACATTTCACATTGTTTACAGTGTAGTCATCTCTGTGTATTTTTTTAGCTCTATTTTTGTTTCCAATTGAATAGTCCTCTCCCAAGACTAGGAGGATGAAAACTGGCAAAAACTGGCAACACTGGGTAGCCAGTGCACTCGAGAGGAAAGCGCAGCGACCCAACTGTGGTGCATCAGCTAACAGACACCTGTGCTGACCAACACTAACATACATTACATTAGGAGTTTTGTGGGGAGACAGAGAGCTCTCAAGGAATTGTACTGTACTATCTCGGACTCCGGCTGCTGATTGAAGGCAAACGGCATGATCCGGGAACCCAGCCAGCGTTCCTTGGACCATAGTGACAGCTTATGCAGCACACAGATCATCCTCCAGGGATTAAAAAAATTTATCTAAACTTATTTTTTTAATTATTATTTAATTAAATATGTATTATTAAATGAATGCATGTGTTTATCATGTATACATTATTTTACTTGATTTATTATTTATTATTTTGTTTGTAGTGCATGATTTGTTGTATGGTTAGTAGCACTGATGCTGCTACTGATGCTGATGCTGCTGCTGCTAAACGCTACATACATTTTGGCACGTGAGCGTGGCTGAGTGAGTGCATGCAGTGCAGCAGAGGAGGCTCATCATCAAGAGTGAAGAGGAAAAAAATCACACCCAGTAGAAAAATCCCAACACTAGGTGGCGCTAGGACCCCTCCACCCCCCTGCTTCACTTCACCATCCCTTCCTCCCCCCTCTCCTGCTCGTCCTGACTGAGTAGCACAGTCAGAGAGATAGAGAGAAAGAGAGAGAGAGAGAGAGAGAGAGAGAGAGAGAGAGACAGGCTGACTCTATCTCTCAGTGCTCTGCAGCGCGAGCGCGCGGCTCCTCCACCTCCACCACCACCAGCAGCACGAGCAGCATCATCAGTAGCAGTAGCAGCAGCACTGGCTTCAGCAGCAGCAGCGGCAGCGCGCGGAGGCCAATGGTAAGCGCGCGCCGCTGCTTCGCCTTCGTGTCCGCACCCGCGAGCTTATGGGCACATGGAGGAGGGCATGATGAAGTCCAACTCGTTCTCCAGCAACAGGGAGGAGAAGGCGGAGGCGGACGGCCGGAACAGCGTGTTTCAGCGGCAGGACTCGGCGCTGCTGAAGAAGAACAGCACCGGAGGAGGAGGCGGTGGAGGAGGCGGAGGAGGCGGTGGCAGCAGCGGCAGTAACGCCGCCAACGCCGCCGCCTCCGCCGGCAAGGAGCACGCCAACTCCGTGGCGGTGAAGACGGACCGCGAGGAGACCATGCTGGGGCTGGAGGACGCCGACCCCGCGGGCCGGTCGCACGGCTTCATGCAGCGGCAGATCGGGGCCATGCTGCAGCCCGGAGTCAACAAGTTCTCCCTGCGCATGTTCGGCAGCCAGAAGGCGGTGGAGAAGGAGCAGGAGCGCGTGCAGACCGCGGGCTACTGGATCATCCACCCCTACAGCGACTTCAGGTACGGGGGAGCGCGGGGGCGCGCGCGGGGGGACCAGGCTGCTACTGCTGCTACTAAATGCTGCTAGTGCTGCAGTAGCTTTTGTTGTGTGCGCGTGCTGTTGTTTATGGTGTAGATAGTGATGTATACAGAGCTCTTAAAAGGGTTTTGGTGGGTTTTTGTTGTTTTTATTGTTGTTGTCAAGCGCGCGCGCAGGCAGGCACACAAGTACACGATCGCGAGCTCAGGTCCGCAAAACATGTGCACGCGCGCGCACACGCTCGGATATTATTCAGTGGCTAAATGAGAATGATACACGCACACGCGCGCACCTTTATGTTTGTTATAAATTGTGATATATTGTGTGTGGGTGTGTGTGTGTGTGTGTGTGTGTGTTGTGTGCATCCATTGGCCTGCACACGTTTATGACATTCATTCTCTCTCTCTCACACACAAACACACACACACACTCTCACAATAGTGTGTGCTTAGTAATCCTTGTATATATGCAGTATCTCTCTTTTTCACACACACACAAACATTGTCATCTATATACGTTTGTTTGTATATGTACATGCATGTGTATACATATATTCTCTCTCACGTCTACACAAATACACTCATGACAGTGTGTGTTTAGTGTTTGTGTATACATGCATTGCATTGTCTCTCCTCTTATGCACACACACACACACACACACACACACAAATATTATAGAGTATCAGTGTGTGTGTGTGCATATGTGATTGTGCATATAGACATTTAATAAATTTAAAATAGCATACATAAGTTGTTACACGTTTACATATATGTGCTTGTATAATATGTCATAGAGATACAGAGGAGAGTGAGAAAATGCATATAGGCAAATACACACAAACTCACAAACACCACTCACTCTTCCGTGCTGCATGCTGTGTGACATTGCAGTAATTTCTGTAGCAGAGCTGAATGCCCTTGCTGTGTATGAAGGGCTGTGTGTGTCAAGGCTTGGTTCGGCATGTGCGGTGCAGGAGCTGCAGCAGAACACACACACACACACTTTCATACACCCTCTTCCTGTCTCCAATACACACACTCTCCACATAAATGTATATATATATATATATACACACACACACAGCGGCAGTGTCAGTGCGACTGCCATGATGAAACAGCGTGGAGAAACGGAAGGGGGGGGGTGTATGTCTTCAGGCAGAGAAAATGAGGAGATCATTCTCCTGAGTCGGAGCTGGAGTGTCTGCCTATGAGTGTGTGTGTGTGTGCGCTGGTCAGGTCGCGTGGACAGAAGGCAGTGAACAGCGGCTCTATTGCAGTTCAGCACTAATCACATTACCCAGGTGAAGGTGGAGGAGGCGGAGACTGCGCAGGCTCGTGGTTTTGACATTGACGGGTGGAGATGAGGTGGAGGTGGTTGAGGCACGCTGCAGAAATTACAACAGTTGACGTCACGAGGCTACAGTCCTGCACAGCTTGGTGGAAGTGGGGGAGATCAGGCGTGTGCAGAGAGCAGGGTTTTTGAATTCTGCTGCTTTGATCCATCTGTCCTTCACATGTTTGTGTTTTTCTGGCTCCAGCACACCTCGTTCCCACCATCAGCTCATTCCTGAACCCGTCAGGTTCTGCACGAAGCGCCGTGAAGGCTGTTCACTACTGCACACTGCTGCGTTATAACGCTCCGTGTCTAAGAATTGGTTCTGGGTTTCATAACATTGTTGTTATGCTGAACATGTCCTAAAGAATGGACCAATAGGAACAGTGCTGAAGCTCTGATCTTCTAATAGTATTTAGCATTTTTTTGCCTTTCTCCTGCAAAATGAAGCATTGCAGAGATGTGGTTTTGTTACATGTATTATGAGATATACACATACATAAATACATACAGTGCCCTCTATTAAGTATATATTAAAAAAAATGATTAAGGTATGATTTTAGGTATTATTTAAAAAAAAAAAAATCAAACTATCCATCAGAAATTTTACATTTCATTTGGAAAAATCAAGGTCCCAGAGTCTGGAGGAAGACTGTAGAGACACACAATCTAATCCAAGTTTCCACAATCAGTGATGGTTTGGAGAGACATGTCATCTGCTGGTGTTGATCCACTGTGTTTTATTATCAAGCCCAAATTCCCTCTGCTGACGAGCTTTATCGAGATACAGATTTCCGAAATTTCTCCAGTGATATTAGCTTGCAGTTCGTCCCACGTAGCTTGTTTTAATACAGTAAACACGCTACAGGCTACAGTCGGCTATATACTCCCCTCTGAACGATGAAAGAGCTAACTAGCGCTTAGCATAGTTAGCGACTAATGCCAATGCTGCTCCAGCAGTGCTAGCTGGGGTTAGCAGAAGGCCAAACTCTTAAATAGATCACTCTGTTTGTAATAATTCTGCATAAAATACGAGTTTCAGTTCTTAAATTGAGTTTAAATAAATGTTCTTTTTGAGATGCACCTGTACGTTATAGCAGTCATAGTCACAGTTTAGTGTTTTGTTGCATATCTCTGGCAGCATGTAATGACTGCGTTTAGCTTGTGATTCATACACTTTACCAGGTGCTAAGTATCTTCTCTAGTGATGCTTTGCCAAGCTCTAATCTTGACATCTTGAGATGGTAGGCCAGGGGAAGTGCCTACACATTGACGGTGGGTGTCAGAAGGGCTAGAAGGGTTACGCTGGGTGATTTTCACCCACACAATTTTTTCATATGATTTTCATTGTGTTGCTGCAGCTGTCTGAACTGTATGAGACTTTGGGTAGCTTGAGCACGCTCCTCGTTGATGTCATTATTGTTATGGTTGATTCCCTCCTCCCATCTATGTTTTTTTCAAGAGGCATGCGTTCAGGTGATTTTCATTTGGGTGTAGTAAAACATGATAAAAAAGTACTTGCCTTTGTTAAATAGCCCACCTCAGTTCTCTCACAGCTTTCTGAGATCCAGTAATTTTGTGCTTTTTGCATATTTTGCCCCAATAAATCACTTTTTCCATCGTTATTTAGGCATCACACCTCCTTGGTAGAATCAGGGGAGGTCTGACATTTAAATTAAGTCATTAATAACTTAAAAGGTACACAAGAAACTTATTTAAAACCACTGTTTACATTCCATACAGGCAAAAAAGCACAAAATTACTGTATCTAAAAAAGCTGTAGGAGAGCGGAGGTGTGCTATTCAACAAAGGTAAGGACTTTTTATTATATTTTCTACACCCAAAGTCAATTTTACACCGCAGTTCTCAAGGATTAAGGATTACCTGATTTTCCAATATTTTTTCAGCTTTTTTATAGGGTCACCCATAGTACTTTTTTATTTGATGTGATTTTATTGTATGTTGTAAAATTAAACAAGGGTTCCAAAACTTGTGATACAGTGTAAACACAACATTAGTGATGGTGTTACTAATTTTACCATTTGTGTTTTAGGGTTAAGCTCAAATAAACGGTGCTGTATTTTCTGCCCAGCAGCAGCAGGGTTAATACAGCAGCAGGGTTAATACAGTCACAAGGTTAGTCGGGATGATGCTCAATCCGTCGAGGTTATTTGATTAATCTTCATCTGCGCATATGCTTATGCTTTCCGATATTACGTGGGACGTTACGTGTGTTGTTGCAGTGCTGATCCTGGATCTGCTGTAATTCAGCATGTGTCATGTCGTCAGCTCGTCTAGCTGAACCCGTGCTGAGGTGAAATGCAGATGTGAAGGCAGGGCAGGCGGTGCGGTGGTATACTGGAGCAGGTGGGCAGTGAGGGCAGAGCTGGAAAATGCTGCTGTCTGTGAGGAATAGGTTTCAGGACCCTGGAGAGCAGCGCATGAAGAATCGCACAGAGCTTCCCGACTCCACTCGGCATCTGCAGCCATGATAAACACACAGCGCTGTTACCAGGGCTCGGGAACCCGGAGCGTGATAGTGGAGGGAACTAGTATTGGGATTTATCAGTGTATTAGTTCATTTCTGTTTATGTTAGGGGTTGAGGGGTGGGTGAACCTAATGAATAGAATGTAAATGTATAATATATAATAATAAAATATTTTTCCTAAAACTTTATGCTCCAGCTAGAACAAATAGGCCTGTTACGATAACATCATTTTCATGGTTGATATATTGTCCCAGAATATATATATATATATATATATATATATATATATATATATATATATATATATATATATATATATATATATATTTTGCGATAAATGATAATATTGTCATATTTTAAATATATAGTAATAACAAACTAGGCTAATAATACTATGACATCATTTTACAGTAAAACTAGCACTGGGTGGTATTGCCAAAAATGCATATCACTGCATTTTTAAAGATTCTGACGGTTTCATGGTATATCACGGTATTTTTATTTATTTTTAATTTTTTAATGATTATTTTTTTGCATGATTGGGCTTTAATATAGGTTTATTTGTGAGTTACTGTACTCTTAGGAGTACATATAATATAACACACTAAAGCTTTAAATTAAGGCTTTGCTTAGTACAGGGTTTACTTTGTTCCACAAAATATATACACAATATATAAAGAGATCAGACTTTATTATCAGAAAAACAGATGGATTTAAACAATAGACTTAAAAAGAGATACGCCAACAACTTTAACACAACTTTCTTGACAAAATATTAAAATATTTTAAATTGTTCCATAAACACTATAAATGGACATAACATACTCAATATTTAAATATTCAAAGAGATATTTCTCAAAAGCTTTATTACACAAGTAAAACACAAGTTTAATATCATTTAACTATATGTAATTTCTGATGCCATTAGAGGCATAACAGTATTAAAATCAGCCACAATTTCCTTCTTTCTCCAGTCAAAAAATACATTTAAATTATCCCTCAAGCTACAGTATTAGTAAAATTTAAAAGGGCTGTAGTTACTGATCTATTTTACTGGGATAAAAACACTCATACAGTAGAAACAGCAGCAGGAGCTGTTCAGATTTCTCTGCAGGATGGAGCTACACCAGCGCTTGACTCTTCTTCGGTGGTTCTGTTCCGCACGGCGCTCAGCAGCGCCCTCTAGTGGTGTGGTGGTATGAGAAAAACACATACTGGTTCAAGTTCACCCTGCGGTAAACAGAATAAACCGGTATACGGCCCAGCTCTAAGTGAAACTAACTTTTTGTTATTAAAACCAGCCATTGGGCTTCCATTATAAAAATATTTAATATGCTAAATAAATAAAACAGTAGTGTAGTGCATAAGCTCTACGTGCACTACACTGATTTTCTTAACGATAGATGTCACTGTCTGACAGATTCGTCTTCGCCTCGGACAGAAAGCAGTGCAACTCTCCTAAATCTAGCTGCGGTTTATTCTCATGTAAATAAACTGACGCGAAAACTCAATGCCTATTATCGACATTGGTTATCATGATTTTACATCTTTTTTTACATCTGTTTTTAATCTTTTCAATCTAAAATATCCAAAACACTTCTCATTTTACTGGCAAATCTAGTTTTGGACCTTTTCTTTAATTTTATAATTCATCTGTAGTTTGCTTTTTAGTAGAGGGAAAACATTGATTAAAATCAAAAACTGGATTTGTTGTGAAAAAAATCAAAGATTAATTTTTTAGGCCATAATCGCCCAGCACTACTATAACTCTTATAGGACCTCAACAGAATGTTCTATACTAGAGTATAATATATCAGTAGCTAAACGGTTCTATACCAAAGATAAATTCTTCGTTTTATTCGTGTTAAAGGAGAGAAATGTAAGATTTTATAGGGTTAATTCCAATTCATTTACATTTACATCAGATCATATTATATTAATCATTTAATTTATTTGGCCCTTTTTTCAGTTAATCAGCCCCAAGTCCCAAGTGTCAGTTACAGAAATACATTTTCTGCTTCTCAGATTGATGGCTTTCCAGTTTCTCAGGTGCTTCTGCCCTCTTGTATATTTGGAAAGTATTGTGTTATTGACTTTCATCAATATTTCTCAGCTCTAAGAAGCAAGGCTGAACCTGATTGATTTCATTATTGATCAGGAGAACAAAAAACAACAAGTGCTCCAGATTATAATGAGATGCATTGGAAAACAAATGCAAAACCATTGCATGAGTTATTCATTAAGTGCATCGCAGAGAGACGCAGTGTACACACACACATACAAAAAAAGAGTCGACTGACGTTCTCTCTCCCAGTAGATTTGAATAAGAGAGAAAGAAGCCGTACTGTTTCGTAACTGAACTGAAGTGAAATGCTGTAAATCACGAATCCGCAGTGATGAGACAAAGCACTGACTGATCTTCTCTCTGCAGCCCAGTATAATAAACTACAGAAAAACAACATTAAAAATGTCAAAAAGGGCAATAAAATGTCAGTATTGATGTACAGTGCCCTCCATAATTATTGGCACCCCTGGTTAAGATGTGTTCTTTAGCTTCTCATAAATTGAGTTTTGTTCAAAATAATATAGGACCACGATGGAAAAAAAGAGTAAAATATAACCTTTAACTCAAGTGAATTTATTCAGTAGGAAAAAAATCCCACATTAAGAAATAATTATTTAACATCAAATCATGTGTGCCACAATTATTAGCACCCCTGATGTTAATACTTTGTACAACCCCCTTTTGCCAACAAAACAGCACCTGATCTTCTCCTGTAATGTTTCACAAGATGGGAGAATACAGAAAGAGGGATCTTTGACCATTCCTCTTTGCACATTCTCTCTAAATCATCCAACGACCTGGGTCCTCTCCTCTGCACTCTCCTCTTCAGCTCACCCCACAGGGGTTGAGGTCTGGGGACTGAGATGGCCATGGGAGGAGCTTGATTCTGTGTGCGGTGAACCATTTCTGTGTAGATTTGGCCACATGTTTAGGGTCATTATCTTGCTGAAAGACCCAGTGACGACCCATCTTCAGCTTTCGGGCAGAAGCCACCAGATTTTGTTTTAAAATGTCCTGGTATTTTAGAGCATTCATGATGCCATGCACCCTAACAAGGTTCCCAGGGCCTTTAGAAGAGAAACAGGCCCACAGCATCACTGATCCCCCTTAATCATATTTCCCCCTTAAAATTTACTTGAGTTAAAGGTTGGACTTTACTTTTTTTCCCCATCGTGGTCCTATATTATTTTGAACAAAACTCAATTTATGAGAAGCTAAAGAACACATCTTAACCAGGGGTGCCAATAATTATGGAGGGCACTGTATTTCAGGGCTGCAGCTAATGTTCATTTAGGTAGTCGACTAATCTTTCAATTATTTTTCTGATTAGTTGATTATTCAATGGTTATTTCTACCATGTCCTCCATCTCTGCTTCCTGTGGGTACGGCTAATGTTCCTAACTTTCTCTATCATCACTTTTAAATGACAGAAAAATCTAAACATCAGATTTAAATTCCCTATAATTGCAAAGAAGACCTTAAAATTTAAAATGTTCTAATATGTAGCAGTTAATTGCAAATTGTTGTGTTTGGGCACTTTTGGTCTTTGTACCGTTTAATAGTTTATTTATTTTTTTTTTTTTTAGTTTTTATAATTTTTTTTTCAATTATCTAGTTTTTCGTTTCAGTCTTTCACAAACTTCTGATGATTTTCAGTCCATTTTTGTATCTTGCAACACAAATCTGTTGGTATGAGCAAAATGCATTTTTTTTAATCAGAAAATAAAGAAAAATATATATTTTTTCATTTTTCCTGAAATTCTGATTGTGAGGGGCAGAGAAGAAAAAGCTATAACTGGAAAAATGTATGAAAACTTATTTCTTGTACACTGCACTACAATAAAAAAATAGTACCTTTTTACATTAAATTTTCTATTTTTACAAATTTTACAAATTATTAGAAAACATTATTAATAATCGTTACACTGACCACTTTTTGTGAGAACAGCACCACCAAAGAAGCAGACACAGCTCGCTAGCTAACACTAGCCAGTTAGCATAGGAAGCTAACTCACTGGAGTAACAGTAGCTCAGCTCTGCTGCTGTTCCTCACTGCGTGAGTATTTTTGTTTTATCAAGGATAAATAGAAAAACAACAGCAAACAGCAATCATTCACTCAGAAAGAGATGACTGGAACTAAGCAACCGATCCACAGCTCAGAGAAAGTTCCTTTCGTCCCCCAGACGAGCCTAGAAACGGTCTTGGGTACAGATCAGTAATTCATGTATTCAAGTCACAAAACACCATAAAACTCTCGATATGAGATACAAGGTGGTTGTGGAAAAGTGAGATTCTGTAGAAAAATATTTTTATAAGTTGTTAGTAAAATTGTACATATACAAGATATGTGCAAGTCATTGTTACAGCTCAGGTTTTGAGAATTAAAAGGGTTAAGTTTTTGCATGTGCAGGTGTGCTTTGCTTGGACAAACTGGACAATATTTGCGATTTCAAATATGCTTTGATATCTATCCACATATATTTATGTTGGACTGCTTCATTTTTTATTGAAATGCTGATTAATAATGCATTTGAGCAGCTGTTTTGGAGGGAAATGGAAATGGAGAAAGCTGATTACACAAGTCCTCAAGTACTCAAAGTTGAAGCTTGGGGCGAGGCTGGGATAGTTTTTATCCCCTTAGACATTTTATATAAGCCCACAATATATCACTCCTATAAACTTAGAATTGTTTATGTTTAACAATGATTTTATAGATACCTAATTAGAGCCCTGATGGATGTCATAAGATATGCTAAAATATTATTAACTTTATAATACACATAGGGCTGAATGGGGCGAATCAGTACAAAAGTGTGTAGTGTACAGTGCAAAAGGGTTGATTTTATATATATATATATATATATATATATATATATATATATATATATATTTTTGTTTGTTTTGTTATCATTTTATTTCTAAACATTTCCCATTTTCTCGCTAATTTGCAAGGCCAATTACCTAAGCCACTTCTTAGGACTCCCCCTATCACTAGTGATGCCCCTATACAAGGAGGGTAAAGAATAGCACACGCCTCCTCCGACACATGTGAAGTCAGACTCCGCCTCTTTTTGAACTGCTGCTGATGCAGCATTACCAAGTAGCATTACAGCACAGCGCTAACGCTCGGAGGAAAGCGCAGCGACTCGGTTCTGATAATTCAGCTCACAGACGCAGCCTTGTGCTGATCCACATCACCCTAGAAGTGATGAGGGGAAAGAGAGAGCACCATCTACTGTACCCACCCAGAGAGAGCAAGACCAATTGTGCTCTCTCAGGGCTCCGGTAGCTGATGGCAAGCTACATGAACAGGATTCGAACCAGCGACCTCATGATCACCCGCTGCACCACTCAGAGCCCCCCGATGATATAAATTTAATGGGTTATAGGTTTAATGTAAGACTTCAGTCAGACGTTCTAATATTATTAGGCATTAATCACCAGTTAGCATCATGTTAGTGATATATAGTTAACAGTTTGTTGGAGATTATTTAAAAAAAACAAAAACTTTTTTTTACTTATATTTACGTAAAAACCTTTTTTTAATTCCAATTAATTTCTGAATATTTCTAAAATAATTATTATTATATACTATGAAGAATATAAGCCAAGCTCACATTATGTCAAAAAGTGAAAAATAAATAAGCAAAAGAAGATTTTTAAATGACAGTGATGATTTATTAGCTTTTTTCAGGATATCTCGTTCAGCTATTTCTTCTCTTCTTTTCTACAGAAAAACTAGATCAGATATCGGATTGGAAAAAAAAAACGAATCTGATCTTTGTCTTGTAACAAATCCACCCTGATGTGATGTGATGACGTTAGCTGTGTGTTTCTTCCTGTGGGTTAGTAGAGTGTTTCAGTAGATTGAACATGATAGTCTACTTCTAGAGGCTCGTCTTTAGTAAAGAGCCTCAATTAAAACAGATTAACTTAATAATAATTAATAGATTTTATAGATTTATATGTTTCTGATTCTTCTCTCACCTGGGTTAGAAATTTACAGCTAAAGTTAGCTTTAGCATTGCTAGCGCACTGACATATGGCAGGACGTTTAGTGTCAGGCACTCTGACATCGGGACAGTGAGTCAAGGTGAGCTGGATTACAGGTGGACCAAATGATCTTAACATGAGACTAAACACAGTGATGTAAGAGACTGTTCTGTCCTGTGCTCAGGACGTTCCTGCTTAGCAGGCGTTCGTCTGGTTAGCGAAGTTTTTCCCATATAAAAGATGAGATAGTATTAGAGAGTTTGTGTAACTTTGCAGTTCCAAAGAAATAAATGATGTTTATGTAATATTTAATTAATTTTCCAAAAAGTATTTTGGTATTTTCATTACTCTGTCAATTACGATTACTTAGAGCTGGGTTATATGACCTAAAAACATTCAGATTATCGATTTCATTTTGATATATAATTTTTTAAATAAATTAGTTTGAAAGGTCAGTTATGTCAGTATACTCACCAGTATTCTATGTATATACAGCTCTGGAAAAAAAAAAAAAAAACTAAGAGACCACTTCAGTTTCTGAATTAGTTTCTCTGATTTTGCTATTTATAGCTTTATGTTTGAGTAAAATGAACATTGTTGTTTTATTCTACAAACTATGAACAACATTTCTCCCAAATTCCAAATTAAAATATTGTCTTTTAGAGCATTTATTTGCCGAAAAATAAGAAATGGCGGAAATAAATGAAAAAAAGATGCAGAGCTTTCAGACCTCAAATAATGCAAAGAAAAAACAAGTTCATATTCATAAAGTTTTAAGAGTTCAGAAATCAATTTAGTGATTTAGTGGAATAACCCTGGTTTTTATTCTTAGTTTTCATGCATCTTGGCATCATGTTCTCCTCCACCAGTCTTTCACACTGCTTTTGGATAACTTTATGCCAAGGATTGTAAGTAATTTGGATGTATATTAATTTCATATCTTGAGTTCATACTGGCTGTAATCAACAAAAAGCACAGTTAATGTAAGTAACACTGCATTAATTATTATTATTATTATTATTATTATTATTATTATTATTACTTTTACCTTTCTGATTTGAGTTTGTAATATTTTTCCCCTATAGTGTGTATATCGCAATATAGTTGTGATACTGTAGGCAATATTAAGATTGTTTAAATCAAATTTTTGCAAAATCAAATAAACACTATCATATTTCTAAAATCTGAGTAAAATAAAATTTTTAATCCAATCAAAACGAGTGCAACACTGCTCTCTAGTGGATGGAGTTTAAACACAACACTAAATGAATCACTGTCTGCCACCAGTCTTTACATGTAAACTTATTATAAAAAATCATTACTGTGATTTTAAAAATGTATAGAATATTGCAAAACAAAATATTGCGATACTACGATATATTTGATATATTTTCTCACCGCTCTAATAGTGTATATCTTCTTACAAACACAAATGTGGTACATCTTAAAACGTTGGAGTCTCCACTTTCAGTAGAAGGCCTCTGCATGTTCCATTGAGCTCTGAATGAGAAACAATTACCATAAAATTACAGCACGCTTTGTTCTCAGCGCTGATAGCCGCGCGCTGTAAGGGTGAAGGCAGGGTAAGTGACGAGTGATGGCCTGGTGTTTAGCCAGGGCTCGGCTGGTGTCAGTGTCCCTGTAGAAGAATGAGCTGGCTTCAGTAATACCTTTACATCACTCCTACGGGGTATTCTCAGGTGACTATGTTTCGACCTTGCTTTCAACACATGATTTCTCCCTTTCATTACACCCGCAAATGAGCTTTACATCAAAGACCGAGGGAGAGGGAGGGAAGGAGAGAGGGAGAGAGGGAAAAAAAAGGGAAGGGGACGCAGCCAGTGACACTGTCATCACCGCCTTGGCTGGCCAAAACACAGGATTGTGTGGCTATTCTACACCGTCACTGCACACTACACTACACCTGGCTCTACTCATCCCTTATTCTTATTCTCTTAAAGGAATAGTTCAGTCAAATACGGGTGTAAGAAAATACTGAACCTCTGAAACCTCTGGAATGTAATCAAGAGGAAGATGGATGATCACAAACCATCAAACCAAACTGAACTGCTTAAATTTGTGCACCAGGAGTAAAGCAGCATAAAGTTATCCAAAAGCAGTGTGTAAGACTGGTGGAGGAGAACATGATGCCAAGATGCATAAAAACTGTGATTAAAAACCAGAGTTATTCCACCAAATATTAAATTTTTGAACTCTTAACAGTCAAATGTTGGACACACCTCTTCTTGTTCTTTCTTTTTATGCTTTTTTATCTTGAAAGTTAAATTTAAATCATAAATATTGAATATATTAAAGCCACATATTATCTTTGAGGACAGATCTGTACTCTATTGGTATTTTAATCTCAGTGGCTTCATGAGCGAGAAGCACCTGGAATAGTTTTCTCAGCGTCTTGATGAAAGGAGTTCCTGGAGGTTCCTGGTTTTTCCTTTCATGCTGTGAAGCTCCAACTCATCCCAAATCACCATCTCAGTTCATCAGTTCAACTGTTTACTATGTAATTCTTTATGTGTGCCTATAATATTTATCTACAATGTAGAAAATAAATTAAATAAAGAATTAACATAAATATGGAATGAGAAACTTTTGACTGGTCCTGATTTTTAAAAAGTCATTTGTTGAAATGATTGGGGGAAGAAGACTGATTCCCACGTTCTACAGCAGCTCTGGTTGAGTTTGAGTCAAATACAAACTCAACCAGCTGACTGACTGATTTGATACAAACTCAACCAGCTGACTGCGGTGAAGGTCCAGAACTTTCCAGTGCTATCAGAGAAGAGAAACAGGAAACCCAAAGCATTTTGGTTGCATTGAAACAGAAGTTACAAATGTCGTTTGTAACGCCCTTGATTAAACGATGTAAAAGACTGTGAAAGACTACAACAGCAATAAAACTGTACTGTGTGTGTGTGGGATATCACTTATCATATTATTGCGACTGGCCTAGCGGCACAATTCTGAATAAATAAGCATTCTTAAAATGTCTTCTCGCTTCTAGACTGTTTAATTTAATGTTTTAAACATTGTGGTAACGCCGCTGTGACGCCAGTTGTATCAATGTAATTGTTTTGGGAATGTTACTTTTAATGTTTTCATAATATTAGTTATCGATCTAGCTAGGAAGGATATGTGTAAAACTTTCTAATAACTTTTCAATGCAACCATTATTATGTCACGTTTTCAGAGATTATTTATGTAATGTTACAGGCTGACCTCCCTGAAACGTTGCCAAACGTTCTCCCTGTTAGCTGTTAGAAATCGATGCGGTGCTTTTAAAAATCTATACAGTGTTGTAAGATAAAATATTGTGATTGTTCTAAACATACAGCTCTGGAACATTTATTTTCCATTTGTGGTGTAAAAAATAGGTAAAATTGGGAAAAAAAACTGTTATAAATTCTAAATGAATACAATATATAGGCTATTCAAACAAGTCTATATGTGCAGCCCTAGCAGATACACTGCATAATGATGCTGAAGTGATGCTCTTTTACTTTCCTAGTCCTTTATTTCTCTGCTGTTTTCCTTTCAGAAGTAAAATGACTTGTCAGCAGCTTTTGATGGACATCATTTGCTTCATTATTTTTTCTGACCTGATAATAAGCTGAATTAAAGACTGCATAAACCCATCCAGCGATGACTGGTGAGAGACAACACCATCTGGGTGGGTTCCGAAGCATCCAGAGAGAAACCCAATACCCCATGATCTCTTTAATACGCAGGTTGTTAAAGATTGATGAATGGTTAGTAGTATTCATTATTCATCGTTTTCAGAAAGGACTCATGCTCGACTAGATCTGAACCTGCCGTTTGGCTTTTGTCCCATCTGAGAGTCTGTCATATTCCTTCAGTATCTCTCCCCTGTGTTGCGTGCCTCTGTCTCGGGCTGTAATCCATTCTGCAGGGAAAGAAAAGCTGGTATTGAGGATTTCTGACATGTCATTATTTACCCTGTGCGGAATCCTTTGTGCCCCGGGCGTTTCGGGGTGACTTTGACTGTTTCTTTTCCTTCGTTCCTTTTTTTTTCTTCACTGTCTGGATTTATCAGGTAAAAGATGAGCTCAGATTGAGTCTGTGGCTTATAAATTAATCACACGGGTTGTGGGCAAAAAAAAAAAGAAAGAAAAAAAAAGAAAACACGCGATTTGGTTGCAAACAGATTCCTCCTCATCCTCTTCCTCTTCCTCCTCCTCCGTGCTACACAACAGCCAATTTTCTAAACCGAGTTTAAACTCTATTTTTAGGGTCCCCTGCAACTTTGCGTTGCATTATTGATGCTCCTCAGTTGCTCTTTTTCCACCCTGCTTCTGAGACAACGTCCTAAAGTCTGGTGAAGGTCCTTGTTTGAGCGCGCCTCACTTTTTCCAAAATGATGCCCTCTGGTGCTCTTTAATTAGTCTAGCTCTGTTTTTCCACCTGCAGTGCAGAACAATGGCCTAAATTCACCAACGAGATGCAACGAGACATACAGCGAGGATACAGCTAAACACACAGCAACTCCACAGAAACTAGCAGACTGAAGCTTTTTATAGACAGTTAGGAATCATCTTAGGGGTGTTTTAATTTGTATTTTTGCCAGACGATCAGGTCTAAATGTTCTCCCTGTGCTTTGGTTAAATCCTCTCACTGCAACTCCCATAATCCTCTGCTCTCTGACATTGCAGTCACAAGGTACAAGTCTACCAATCAGAGACAGCTTCTGACATCTACAGTTTTCCATACAGGGATTAAAAGTCTAGTCCTGTATACCGGAGGGGAAATTAAAGAGGATAGAGGCGCTGCAAAGCACTGTGAGCATTGTTAGCTAATGCTAACACTAGCCAGTTAGCATAACAAGCTAACACACTGGAATAATGGTAGCTCAGCTATGTAGAGACAAATACTCATCTTGCTCTGTCCTGCCTGGAGAAAAAAAAAGAGAAAAGCACTTTATCTGAGGAGCTCCTGCTAAAAATAAAAAAAACAACAGCACAGAGAAAAGTTCCTCTCGTCCCCCATTTATTCAGCGAAACAGATAAAACTCAATTAACCCTGGATAAGAGCAGCAACTATAGACCCTTTTAAGTATATATATTAATGCTGTAGCTTTAAGGATATTATTAATACAAATTGAATTGAAATTTTTGGTTAACTAGAAAAAGAAGGAATTTGCAGCTGATTTTAATACTGTAATGACTCTAATGACTTTAGGGATAACATATAGTATATTGATATTAAACTTGTCTTTTACTTGTGCAAAAGAGCTTTTGAGAAATATCTCTTTCAGATTCTTAAACATTGAGTATTTTAGGTGCATTATATTGTTTATAAAACTATTTTAAAAAAATGTTTTGTAAAGGAATCATGGTAAAGTTCGTGGCGTATCTCTTTTTAAGGTCTGATGTTTACATTATTAAACTTTTTTCACCACCCTGTTGTTTTGCCTCTGAATATAATGTAGGCAGTAGTTCCACTCCAAGCCGCTAGGTGGCGCTTTGCTCCAGCCCATAGTAATTGGCTGCTCAGGAAGCTGAGAGCGTCAGTGTTGTTATGCTGTGTGACGGTAAGATATTCAGTTAAAAATAACCGTTTTATAAAGCCATCCATGCTCATTTTGTGTTTTAAATTACTTTAAAAGGTTCTGGGACAGTTTATAAATCAGTATTTAGTTCATATTGAGAGTTTTGTAAAGCATTTAATTGTTTTACATTAATTGTGTAGCTATAGAGGCAAATCACATTGTTTTAAAGCACCAAGCTCCATATTAAATGCCATGTTAAATGTTTTGAGGCTAAAATAGGACTGTTACAGTCATTGTTTATTTACACATTCATATGTTTGTGTTGTATTTTGGTGTGTAATAAGCAGCAATGTTTTAAAACAGGTTTTAGTGATGTTTGTACTAAAATAGTGTCACCAGTTTAGGGCTTCATCTTTCCGGATTTGTTTAATGAAAACAATGAGCATGTTTGTAGCAGTTTATTAAGAACAAAAACAAAAGCCTTGCTTGTCTTTTTTAAATTGTATTTATATTAGTGTCAATCACTTAAAATGAGTAATAATTTGGATTTATTTATTTATTTAAATTCTGGTATTTCCCTGTATTTTTGGAAGGGATGCAGTGATAATAGTGTAGTGTGGACTTATATTTTGTAATATCTCAGGGTAGAGTGAGCAAGAGAGAGAGCAAGTAAGAGAGAGGGAGAGAGAGTACAAGTGGAAGAGACAATTTGAATGAGTGAGAGACAGCTTGTAAGACAGTGTGAGAGAGGAAAAGACAACACAAGTAAGTGAGAGACAGTGAAAGATGGAGTGAGTGAGGTAGAGAGAGCGAGAGACAGAGCGAATAAGAGAGAGGGAGAGAGAGTACAAGTGGAAGAGACAACGTGAGTGAGCGAGAGACAGCTTGTAAGTGAGAGCCAGAGAGTAAACCTGAGTGAACAGTGCGAGTAAGCAAGAGACAGCGCAAGAGACAGATAGAGTGAGAGAGCGAGAGACAGAGTGAGACAGTACAAGAGACCGAGTGAGGGAGAGAAAGAGCAAGTAAGCAAGAGAGAGAGAGAGAATGAGGAAGAGACAATGCAAGTGAGCGAGAAACAGCACAAGAGATGGAGAAAACCCTAGTTAGCAAGAGACTAGTGAGTGAGAGAAAGAGCAAGGGAGTGAAAGACGGCACAAGAGACAAGAGTGAGGGAGAGACAGAGAGAGAGCATCGGGAGATACAGCAGGAGAGGGAGAGAAAACGCGAGTGAGCGAGAGACAGCACAAGAGGAAGAGACAGAGCGAGCAAGCAAGCGCGAGACAGATTGACTAAGCAAGAAATAGTGAGCGAGTGAGAGATGGCGGGAGAGGGTGAGAGAACAAAGCGAGTGAGTGAGAGACAGCGCGAGTATGCAAGTGACAACGCGAGAGAGCAAGTGAGCGAGAGAGTCTTTGTGTCAGGGTGCCTCGCTGTGCACATTCTCCTCATTTCGCGCATTTTTTAAAGTATGAAAGATATCTGCATTCTGCTGTAATTAGATGCAGGTCAGTATGTCCTGCTGCTCAGTCTGAAGAGTTTAGGTCCTGCAGTTCAGGCTGAAGAGTTTAGGTCCTGCAGTTCAGGCTGTAATGAGGACTGTTTTGACCCGGACTGCCTTTTTGAAAAGGAAAAATGCAGACGCAGATCTTTTACATATCATTAGTTCTAAAACCAGGCAAATGTCAAATGTGGATCAAAAGGAAATGCTAAGAGTAAAAAAAAACTAAAACATTGTGCATAGTAAAAGGGCTCATTTGCATATTGCAGCCTACTGTGATATCAGCCAAGAAAAAGGCAATATTGCAACAATCATCAGCGTACTCTCTAGTGTTTAAACCCTGGAGACGCTCAGGTGTTAATTCAGTGTTAGGAAATAAAGATGAGATCGTTTGGAGATCAGGCGTGATGAGTCTGGGTCGGGGGTCGTGCCCTCTGTGCCGGTTCCTGGCAGTCTTCGGTAAGACAGATGGTCAAAAACATGGCCGGCGTCCCACCTCTGATAATACCGCCTGTCAGTTAGCGTGTGCTCGGGGCTGCAGTCACTAAAGGCAAATATTCAGTTGCGTGTTCTTTTACATGCTTCACTGAATCCGACATGTAACCCTAACTGAGCAGCCACCCAACACCACCCAACACTGTACACCAACCTCACAACATACAACACCACCCATGAGCAAACACGCTGTACTCTGTAGTATATAGACTACAGTATTGGCAGTAGGGTTGTCACAGTACAAAATTTTGACTTTAGTACAGCCATCAAAGTTATTATCATGATTTTTGATCTTGAAACAGTTTTTTTAAATGCTTTTTTGTCTGAAGGGAAAGTATTTAGTGAAATACTTTAAAACAGCACACATCAAAATAGTTATAATAATAGTCAATTTTATTATTTAGTGTGGCAAAGAAGTGGGTAAAATGGCTATAGGAGTTCAATTTCACTGTCTAAACACAGTTTTTTTTAGCTTCCTCTACTCCTCCACAGACACACAGCTTACACAGGTTGCCAGATTGACACACAGTGGCAAGTAGGGCTGCACTATATATCATTTAAACTTTTATATCACAATGTGCTCATGCTCAAAAGTCACATTGCAGGATGTGGGATGTCACTTATGGCAATTAAATCAAACACATTATGTTGCAATGTTTTGATTCTTGACATAATCAAGAAGTAGATACACAGCGCTGTCTCTGTGTCTGTGTGAGTGACAGGCTGCTGCTGCCTGAGAAGCGCAAGGGGGAGCCTTATGGAGGGCAAGAGTAAACACAAAGTAACCACATGGTCTCCATTCACATGGTTGGGCATGTGCTTGTAAACGCACATGTGGAAAGCTGTGCATCTCAGTCCAGCACAGTTTTGAGCAGATATTTCCAATAACAGCTGAATTCACACTTTTAATACCAGAAAAAATGCTCTTATTTACCTTTTAAAAAGCCATTTAAATGTCTGGTAAAGAGCCGATTACTGTTGTTTTCCCGTTTCCCATTTTCCCGCTCTTGATTGGTTCGGATGCAGGTGGGGGCCGGGTCTGGTGACATCATGGGACCTGCATTGTGTAATATTGAGATATATATTGTTGAAAAAAGTAAAATGTACAATGTAAAAATTTTCAATTTAAGTGACCTCGCATGTCCTGCACATTGTGATGACGATGCTTAATCGATATATCGTGCAGCCCTAATCATGACCAGTGATGTCTGGCTAGAATTGTCCATCAGAACAGATAAGCGACTCCACACACACACATATATCCCACAGGTCAGTGCAGCTTAGTGTACATCACCACAAAACAACACAACACAACAGAAACAGCACAGCCTCCCGGCAGGGGTAAAAATACCTGATCTGGATATTAACCGTTGAGATGTTGAGTTTGAGGTGAAGGGCGGATGATTATCTGACATATGATCTGAGGATATTTATAAAGCAAGGCCCTCTGCTTCACTTATTAAAGCAGATCCATTACGCTGCAGTCCATCGGCTGCTTCCCAGCCGCTGTTGGGGTTTTTAGCAGGAGATAGCATTCCTGAAAGCATCTATTTTAGTTGGGGGATGCATGCTGTTATCAGTGGCTGGGACATTGTGCGAGGCCGGCACGGCGCCCAGGAAAACACTTCTCGCTTCTGCACGCGTCACACAACACAGGAGATACACAGGAGTTTAACCCTTAAACACAAACCTCAACTGTGACCTCATTTCTCGTGTATTTAAGTAAGATTAGTAGTTTTTAGAGCTGTAAAAATAAATTAACCAATTAATTGCACAATTTACTGTGATTAATCACAATTAATATTTTTTCTTCTTTTTAACCACGTTAACCTTTAATAACAGATATTTAAATGTCAAATAAAAGGTTCAATGTTAGATTATCACAATGAGATTTTATTTATATTTGTATATATATATATATATATATTTTTTTTTTATTTTATTTATTTTTTTTTTTTTTTTTTTTTTTTTTTATTATATTATATCTTTAAAGAATTAAACACAGAATGTACTTTGTGATCTGTCCACCAGCTAAATAAAAAAAAAAAATCACATCAATTCAAAATATGAAAAAGGAAGAAGGAAACAAATCTTTAAAATTCTCCTTAATTAGCAGATTGTTGAATTTATGGATTTAGCATACTTATAATAATGTATACTCCTAAACATTTATCACACCAGTTACTGAGACACACCAGTTTAATGGTTAATGTAGGAAATTAACTATGATAATCACTACATTTTCGTGTGTGAGAGAGTTAATTATGAGATATAATCAATATTTTAAAATAATAAAATAATAAAAGGTCAACCTTGTGTAGTGGTAATACTGTGTTTATATTACTAAATAAAACCAAGATAAAACAAGATAAAGAAAAAAAAGAGTGAATTGCATCAGTAAGTTGGAGCCAAAATAAGAAAAACTTTTCTTTTTTTTTTTTTAAGTTTTCTGAATGATTGTGTCTGTTAATGCTAATTAATTATTTTACATATTTATTTTATTATGGTATTTCTTTGCAACTGTTGTTTTCTTACTACCATCCCTGGAAGGGTTCAGATGCTCAGGGAACCCCCCTTCTCCTGGGTTTAAGTGTTAACGCTATTTTAGAGTGTGTTCATGTGTGTGAGAGAGAGCAGGCGAACATGAGAGTATGTAATGTATATGCTTGTGTATCTAAATGCTCTTTTGTGTATGAGTGCGTGTACTCTACACGTTTGCTTGCTTGCTCACAAAGTAGTGTCCAGTTTCGATGTGCCGTCCCCCCTGTATCTGTAACAGGGTGGTTACAATACAAGATGTTTATCTTTGACACTGATACTAAGTAGGGCTGCATGATGTAGGAAAAATAACTTTGACCTTTTGACATTGCAATAATACGACCAGGTGCAACATCATATAATGATTTTTATCTTTCTGTTTTGCTGCATATGATTTTAACCCTTGTGTGGTGTTCATATTTTTGTTACTCGTTTACTTTGTTACTTGTATTTAATTCAGCAAAATTAAGCAATTTTACATTAAAACGCTTTACACATGTTTGCTTCACCTAAATTGCAAGCAATATAAACAGCTTACATGGTTAATATTTACCCTTTACCTTTCTTATGTTACATTTCTTTCAAAAAGTGCTACTCTTTTTTTATTAGTTTTTTAATAAAATGTAAAAGAAAATGAATTAAACTCAAGATATGAGTAGAAAATTTGTTTAGTTTCAAATTTACAAATGAAGCAATGTTTATTAGCCCTAGGCCGAACATACTGTATGTAATATAAATGTGTGTGTGTGGGGGGGGTGTACAGTGTGTGTTTATCGAAAATGTGTTTTAATATATGTTTTTCAAAATGTTAGAAAAAAATATTTTTTTAGTATCATTTGATGAAAAATGAAAACGGGTCCCACAGACCCCGAACACCACACAAGGGTTAAATATAAAGGTCTAATTATGCTCACTCTAATGAAATTAGCAGTTGAGTCCATGTTTTAAGCACTTATATTCTTGATGGGCCTAAAAAACATTGATACGATAAGAAACAAAGATAAGTAAGTGTATCACAATACGATAAAACACTGGCATATTGTCCATCTCTACACAGCCCTACATGGTATAGCTTAATTGGGGAGGTGCCAGTACTCTTTAAATCCCTGAAAATCTCAAGCCCATTATTTAAGGCCTTGGCTCAAAGGAGAGGACCCTGACTAGATTGACCAAAAAGAAAGAGGCAACACCACAATACCATTCGGAAAATACTGAGAAAAGTTTTAAGAAAATTCTCTGATAATCTTTTGTCCATATTCCAGATGGAGATTGTTCTGTCTTACACTCTTCAGAACCTTAAAAGAAACCTTCTGCTACTAAAGCACTCTTCAGAACATTGAGAGGATTGTTGTGGAAAGTTGTCCAAAAAAAAACAACAGTATTTTCTTTATCACTCAGTAGAGCCTCAAGAGTAAGCCCTGGAGCAACATTACTCTTCTGAGCATTGGGTGGAGCCATGAAGGGAGGTCTCCTTACACCAACACTCTCCAGAGCAGTGATGGAGTCTTACGATTTGGCTCCAATGCACCAGCATCCTCCAGAGCACTGAGAAGAGCCATGAAACAGGTAGAGACCTGGGTGACCCCTGGCAGTGTTTATCGCCTTTATGCTTGAGACAGAGCAAAACACCCAAAGCTAGGGGCAGGACAGGAGTTACTAAAGCCTCCATTGGGGTAGAAGACCTTGTGGTCCTTTGCATGATCTAAGTCTAGGAGATATTACCGGGCAGAAGCCTAAGATGAAAAAAGCAACTGAGACTGCTGACTTGAGGACAGGAGCATCTGGTACTGTTGGACCATTGACAGAATTACCTGGGGTTGCTGGCTTGGGGACAAGAGCGACTGGGACTGTTGGCTCAGTGCCAGAAGTGAACTGGACTGCTGGCACAAGGACAGGAGTGGACAGGACTGGGTGCTTGAGAAAGGCCCTGATCAGGGCTGCACCATGATAATGGGATTGGTTGTGCCCAAAAACGAAAATGATGAGCTGCCCTAAGATTAAGAGGAAGGTTCTCTAATGCAGGTAAGCTGGAGAAAGCCTCTCAGTGGCAGGTGGGCCTTGGAAATGGAGATGGATAATTAGAGCTGGCAGGTCATGAAGCTGCTGGTCAACCAGTTAAGGGTACCCCTGGGGCAACAACAGCACTAACAACCAGGATGGCTAAAGGACTAAAGGAGCCACGTTGAGAGCACTGGCATTGGAGCTCTAGACCTGGGAGCCAGCACTGAAGGAGCCAACTGGAGGGCTGGCATTTTAAAGATCCTGAGACTGGGGAGTCATATGCCATCCTTGGTTCAGGCAGCAGTAAGCAACACTGCATGCATAATCTATAAGTTACTCCAGTGGGAGCAGTGGTAGATGGTTGAAACTTGGACACAATTGGGTGTTCCAACATGACGTAAGACCTCCAAAATTCATCAGTGGTGGTTGTAGAATGGAAAAAGAAGGCTTAATTAAACTTTTCGAATGGCCTCTCTGACCTTGTGGATTCCAGAAAGCCTACAAATCGAATCGGTCCAATTCTGAACCAAGAAAAGTCTTCAAATATCCATCCAGAACTCAACCAGCAAGAAGCTTCTCAGTGGCTACCGAAATTGTCTAGTCAGGGTGCAAATTGACAACGAACAATGTAACCAAATATTCTAAGTATTTTGTAGGCATATATTTGGCCCTGTATGTAGAAGTATGTAGGTGTATATCTAATCATGTTATTTTGTCATGATGTGTCTGCCCATACCCTGATTGGAACCAAGGAAGGGGGTGAACTCAGAAGATACAATAATCAGGCTGGAATTCTGGCTGGAATTGGAGTCAGTATGGGAAGCCCTAGTCAATAGGTCACCAACCTTGCTACTGGAGAGCTACCTTCCCAACGATTTTAGCTCCACAAACTAAACAACCACACCTGATCCTTCTGATTGTCTTCTGCACAAGGACTTCAAGGTTAGTTGAATGGATTGTGTTGGAGTTGTGTTAGAAATGGAGGTAAAACCAGGATCAGGGTTGGAGACCTTTCTTGCCTTAGTCCTCTAAAAAAACCTGAGCCATACCGATAGGAGGAGATGGAAGGCGATGGGCTGGTGTTGGGGGTGAAGTTGTTTGTTCATCTAGGAAGCAAAGAGGAAGTTTTAAGGGAGGGAATTTTATACGGCCTAGAAAATAGATATTTTTAGAGAGATGGAGTAACGGGTGTGGTCTGTCCTTCAAAAAGAAGTTATTTCATAACTCAGTTCACAAAAATAGAGTTGTATGCTACATTTTCTCATTAGGTTGCCATTAAAGTCACCATTGGGTGAGGGATGGAAGGAGAGAGCGCCATCTTACCTGCCTTTTAAGAGCATGGCCAATTTTGCAAGCAGCATATGACCCTGGATTTGAACCGTCGATAATGGATAAGTCAGTTTTGTCAGCACCGAAACGTAGACCAGTGTCTGAGTGCTGTCAGGATTGCTATTGGATGGATTTGCTTCATGTAGGTGGTTGTTTGTGAAGTGCATCTCCAGACTGTCAGACGTTAGACGTTTATTATTGTGGAGGTGATGAGAACGAGGCCTCTGGAGCCGCGCCCATCCAGGGCACATTAAAGCCCGGCCTGACTGAGGTTCCACCACGGCTAATAAGAACACAGCAGGTGAAAATGGAGGCTGTCGGACATTTTGTACTTTGAGTGACAGCTGGGCTCTGGCTATCAGGATTCAGAGGATCAGACAGGCAGAAGTCCGACAGGGGAGGTACCCGTGGCACTCCGGCAGCGGCGGCAGCAGGAGAGAGAGAGAGGAGGTGCTTTTAATAGCATTTCCACTCCCAAAGAAATGCTGGGCTCTTTGAAGAAGCCTTTGAAGTAACGTCAGGGTTCGTCTCGTAAGCTTTTACATGAGAAAATGCGATGACGTATCGCTCCCCATACAAATATCTGCACACCGCACTGGAGGTTAATAAGCACTTTAAGTGAAACATTTACTCACAGCAAAAAAGCTTCATCATGCAAAATAAAACATGTAATCAAGCCGCGGAAAAAACGCTTTTTATCCGTTTTATCTCCGTTTGCCAGCCCTCTCAAGTCGGCTCTATTTAATAGCAGGTTCAATATTACATAACAGAACGAGGGCTTTAAAATCGTAATGAGATTCTGGAAACTGTAAGAGTTGGCTTTTGTTGGCCGCTGTGCCAAATATACAGTTTAAAAACAGGCTGCTGCTGAAAACATACGCAGTGAAGGGAGGATTGAAGGGGAGTAAGAAAGGAAAATAAGACAGGATATCAGGAAAGGAAAAAAGAGGGATATAGCTGAATGTTGTGTGATTTATTTACACAACCGCAATTATGAGACAGTACATTTTACTGGCTGTGTGTATGGATGGGTATTAAGGCTGAGCAATCACAACATTTTCAAAACATTCAGTATTTATCACAACATGTATTGCAAATATAAATATTATCCAGTTTTTTTTTCATTAAATTTAAATAGATTAATCATTGCATGCTTTGTAAGGAAGTGTAAAATTTGTATATCTAAGGTGAACTGATATTTAAAGCATACTGTGTATGTATTGCAATAACAAGATGTATCATAATATTATGAAATATTACCCAATCTAGTTGTTAGTGCTTTTAACTTATTTTATATCTTCCTTTTAATTATAATCTGAAGTCAGTGTAGCTTTCTATTCTTGTTTAAAATCACTATATATATATATATAAAATATATTAAAAATATAAAACAATATATACGTGTGTGTATGTGTATATATATGTATATATATATATATATATATATATATATATATATATATATATATATATATATATATAGCAGTCATGCAGCCTCTGTCTTTGCTAGACAGCAATTTATCAGGAAGATATTAGGAAATATATTTATTTTTATATTTTCTGTATTTTATTTGTATGCTTTTATAGCTGTATAACAACAAAGGCATACTAAACATGTGATATACTGTCCGGACTGTATTAAAATGAATATTACAAATTTTGTGTATTTAACAAGTAGAAATCAAATCTTAAAAAAGCACCTTAAAATATAATAAATAAAATATTTTTTCCAGATACAGATTCGATTTTTAAAAACAGAATTACACTGATTTATTTTCTATATCGAGAGATTTTCACTCATTTAATCAGTGCCATAAAAGTCATACCATATAAGAAGCACTTCAGGTTCCGTTACAAATGTTATTTGCTACGTGTTTATATGGTAATAAAGATGTGTAAGACTGTTAATAATTCTTAAAAAATACTTTTCACACATTTTTCAAACATCTCTGTATTTTCTATGGCGATACTCAGATCACCCTTTATTTGTGAGAGTGAACAGAGATGCTGAAGTTGTGTGAAAGTTTCAGGTCTGCTCTTCTTCTAGCTCTCTTTTCTTGCTTTAAGGTCAGCTAAAAATACTGTGTATCTTAAGGTCAGTATAAGACAGAAGTAGCACTGTAAGCTGGGTTTACGCTGTAGCTGCTATAGAGAGACTCACTTTCATCAATGCAGTGCACCTACACATGTACTGTAATTCCCTAACAAGAAAGTACAGTATACACTGGGGCTGTGTATTCACAAGAAACTGGTTTATATATATATATATATATATATATATATATATATATATATATATATATATATATATATATATATATATATATATATATCATGTATCACAACACAGGCAGAGGTATGATTTAATAAATTGATTGTTAAAAAAAAACGTCACTTTGCAATGAACTCATTTGACAGTATTCAGCGCTTACTAATTTGCAATTTTTGGATATCAGCTTACTTCGTATACAGGTGTGGTCTTTCCTAAGCCATGCCCTTGGGTATTTATTTATGATACATTTTTTTTCTGCTATCCTATGACATTTGACACTTTAGTCTATAAATTCACACCATCATATGCATTAAATATAAATAAATACCAAAATTTGTATGTATCCTAATAATTAAAATCAATACTGTTTTTTTATTACTTTTTTATTACTAGTAAGTTTTATTTTTTACATCCACTAGTAATAAACATAATATCACTTCAGTACCAAAATTTAAATTGGAGTGACATGGTTGTAAAATTATATCACTAAACTTCAAAGTATTTTTGTGATAATATTCTTATTGATATGACCAATCACGAAAAAAATATTGTATTAATGTATATGTATAACATAAAATAATATACTGCTGCAACAAAAAAATATTACATTTTTGTTCCATATAAATATAACATTTACAACCATTCAGTAGAAGCACAAAATCTGTGAACTTTTATTTATTTTGTAAACAACATTCATTTATCAAGACTATAAATTCAGTGTTTTTTGTTATTTATTTTTTTCTACACTGTGGATTAATACTAAACGCATCCAAATAATGGACCAAAAACATATTGATTTTTTTATTGAACAAAAAAAGCCTTAAACACACCAAAATATGTTTTATGTATAACAGCTGTGCTGAACTTGTCAAGATTTAATTACTTGTGAATAGTGAATAGCCCTATTTGAGTAATGTTCTAATCCATATTATGAGAAGCAAGAACTACTCAACTAAGTGAAGAAAAATGCAGTCAGTTTATCTGAAACATTTCGAGAACTTAAAAAGTATCCTCAAGTGCAGTCCCAAAAAAGACCATCCAAAACTTTTGGATGGAACTGGCACTCATCAGGTCTATCCCAGGAAAGGAAGACCAAGAGTTTGTTCTGTTGTACAGGATAAGTTCACCAGAGTTACCAGCCTTAGAAACCACAAGTTAACATCAAGCCAAATAAGAGCACCTAAATTGGTTTGTTTAACACTTTAAAGTTACTACATGATTCCTTATCATTATGTACTATATATATACTACCGTTCAAAAGTTTGGGGTCACATTGAAACGTCCTTATTTTTGAAGGAAAAGCACTGTACTTTTCAATGAAGATAACTTTAAACTAGTCCTAACTTTAAACAAATACACTCTGTACATTGCTAATGTGGTAAATGACTATTCTAGCTGCAAATGTCTGGTTTTGGTGCAATATCTACATAGGTGTATAGAGGCCCATTTCCAGCAACTATCACTCCAGTGTTCTAATGGTACAATGTGTTTGCTCATTGGCTCAGAAGGCTAATTGATGATTAGAAAACCCTTGTGCAATCATGTTCACACACCTGAAAACAGTCTGGCTCATTACAGAAGCTACAAAACTGACCTTCCTTTGAGCAGATTGAGTTTCTAGAGCATCACATTTGTGGGGTCAATTAAACGCTCAAAATGGCCAGAAAAAGAGAACTTTCATCTGAAACTCGACAGTCTATTCTTGTTCTTAAAAATTAATGCGAGAAATTGCTAACAAATTGAAGATTTCCTACAACGGTGTGTACTACTCCCTTCAGAGGACAGCACAAACAGGCTCTAACCAGAGTAGAAAAAGAAGTGGGAGGCCGCGTTGCACAACTAAGCAAGAAGATAAGTACATTAGAGTCTCTAGTTTGAGAAACAGACGCCTCACAGGTCCCCAACTGGCATCTTCATTAAATAGTACCCGCAAAACACCAGTGTCAACATCTACAGTGAAGAGGCGGCTGCAGGATTTTGGGCTTCAGGGCAGAGTGGCAAAGAAAAAGCCATATCTGAGACTGGCTAATAAAAGAAAAAGATTAAGATGGGCAAAAGAACACAGACATTGGACAGAGGAAGACTGGAAAAAAGTGTTGTGGACAGATGAATCCAAGTTTGAGGTGTTTGGATCACAAAGAAGAATGTTTGTGAGACGCAGAACAAATGAAAAGATGCTGGAAGAATGCCTGACGCCATCTGTTAAGCATGGTGGAGGTAATGTGATGGTCTGGGGTTGCTTTGGTGCTGGTAAGGTGGGAGATTTGTACAGGGTAAAAGGGATTCTGAATAAGGAAGGCTATCACTCCATTTTGCAACGCCATGCCATACCCAGTGGACAGTGCCTGATCGGAGCCAATTTCGTCCTACAACAGGACAATGACACTAAACACACCTCCAAATTGTGCAAGAACTATTTACAGCAGAAGCAGGCAGCTGGTATTCTATTGGTAATGGAGTGGCCAGCGCAGTCACCAGATCTGAACCCCATTGAGCTGTTGTGGGAGCAGCTTGACCGTATGGTACGCCAGAAGTGCCCATCCAACCAATCCAACTTGTGGGAGCTGCTTCTAGAAGCATGGGGTGCAATTTCTCCAGCTTACCTCAACAAATTAACAGCTAGAATGCCAAAGGTGTGCAATGCTGTAATTGCTGCAAATGGAGGATTATTTGATGAAAGCAAAGTTTGATGTAAAAACAATGTTATTTCAAATACAAATCATTATTTCTAACCTTGTCAATGTCTTGACTCTGATTTTCTATTCATTTCACAACGTATGGTGGTGAATAAGTGTGACTTTTCATGGAAAACACAAAATTGTTTGAGTGACCCCAAACTTTTGAACGGTAGTGTATATATATATATATATATATATTACTGTATGTAATAAAACATAGTAATGTAACAAAGTATATTATAAATCTCAAAAATGTAAACAATTACTATATGTGTACGATATGATCTGGCACACCCTTAATATCAATATATACCCCTAGTAATAGTATTTACTGTAATAGTACAAGTTCCATCACTGTGTCTAATTCCGTTGCATGCCAGTGGTTTTGCAAGGATGGCTGTGTATTCATCAGCACTGTAATTGGCCTCTTTAAGGCTTCCTTCACACTGGCCTTGATCCAAGAAGATTGGAAATGTGTGCAGCGCGTAAACACGGCGTAAAGGCCTGCATCCACATGAGGGATTAACGCAAGGAGAAGAATCCTTCAGGGCCGCGGCAGTGAATTTAAAAAAGCCCGCAACCACAGAAAGATTAATATTCAGAATGCAGCACGAGCGTGTTGCTGCAAAACAGCCACCCACTCAAATTCTGCATGCTGTCACTCTGCGCAGGGAGTGAGCAGAAAATCAGAAAATCAAGATATGTGCTGCTGTCTGGAGGACACTTCTCTTTAAGAATCCATTTTTTTTACAAGCAATTTATTTATTTATTTTATTTATTTTATATTTTTTTTGACAGTTTTGAAGGTTTTTCCTTTTTCTGTAACATTTGCTATTTTGGACATTTCTGAAAAAAAATCGACATCTTTTATTGCGAACCTCAAATTGTGAATATTTAAAAATGCATTTCTACTGAAAACCTGCTAAGCAAGGCTTTCTAAAGTCATGCTCAGGCCGTGTGTGTGTGTGTGTGTGTGTGTGAACTGAAAACTCTCTCTCTCTGACATGCTGCTATTTCTGTCTCTCCTGCAGGTTCTACTGGGACTTGATAATGCTCATCATGATGATGGGGAATCTAATCATCATTCCTGTTGGAATAACCTTCTTTTCTGAGCAAACCACCACCACCTGGCTGGTGTTTAACGTGGCCTCGGACACCATCTTCCTGGTGGACCTGGTCATGAACTTTCGCACGGGCATTGTGAACGAGGAGAGCTCCGAGATCATCCTGGACCCTAAGGTCATTAAGATGAACTACCTGAAGAGCTGGTTTGTGGTGGATTTCCTCTCCTCCATCCCCGTGGATTATATCTTTCTGATTGTCGAGAAAGGCTTTGACTCGGAGGTGTACAAAACGGCCCGAGCGCTGCGAATCGTCCGCTTCACCAAAATCCTCAGCCTGCTCCGCCTGCTGCGGCTGTCCCGCCTCATCAGATACATCCACCAGTGGGAGGAGGTAGGAGCACAGTGTGTGTGCAAGGGTGTGTGTGTGCAAGGGTGTGTGTGTGCAAGGGTGTGTGTGTGTGTGTGTGTGTGTGAGAGAGAGAGAGAGTGTAACAATGATAATTAAAAAAAAGGGTTGTCTATTATATAATAGCCTGAAAAAAGAATAAAAACAGTAAATAATAAAATAATATGTAATGTAATGTTTCGTCGTTGTCCAATGAAAAACAAGTATCACCATTTTTGTCAGTGTTTTTGACTATATAATTTGAACACGCAAACTGTCAAAATAACCTGAAATAAACTCTTTTTACATTGACTTCCGTTAAAAGTTTAGAGGGTTTTTTCTCTATCCTGTAAAGTTGCAGTTTAAGAGATGCTTGTTTTTCATTGGACAGCGACAATATATCAAAACCAAAAAAAAAAAAAGAAAAAAGTTTCTCCATTTTTTTAGATTAATAATCAGGCAGCTGTATTTTGATGAACGGACCAATAGAAATCCTCCAGAATTACTAATTATTAATAAAACATGTATACACTGACTTTCATTAAAGGTTATGAAGGTTTTTTCTTTCTTCTGTAAAGTTGCTATTTTGCAGATATGACATTACAATTATAACATACAGCAATGATAACAAATATAAAGGTAATTAAATTAGTTCATACTTCATATTCATTTGCGTTTGCATACACCACACTCAGTCAGCCATAACATTAACACCACTGACTACAGATACAGACTTGGAACATCTCTAAAACATCAAGCTGGTCTTTGTGGAGTGTTTCCGGCTTGCAGTGATCAGTACATAAAAAATCTAAATTAATGGTAAGCCATGATGTTGTTATTAATATTGATGTTATCCAGGACTTAAAGTATCTGCTGATTATTATTATATATAACAATAGACTTCTTTTTTTTTGTTAAAGGAAAAATATTGTCATATCACCCAGACCTATATATATATATATATATATATATATATATATATATATATATATATATATATATATATATATATATATATATGGCAATGCATTTCGTTTGATGATTAGATTTTGTTTTCTTGTTTATCTTCTTTATATCTTAATTAGTACAGTTAGGTGTACAATTTATTTCAGTTGAAAAGTAAAAGTGAAAAATATGTTACTACTTTATATTTAGTGTTGAATTAACGTGAGTTAATACAATTAGAAATATAATAAAACAAGAAAATATACTTTTACTTGTGTGTAACTCAATATGTAATAAGAAAAAATAGGTGCTATATTGTGATGTATATATATTGGGATATAAATTGGTCTTATCATATTAGAGTGGGGTTGAGAAAATAATTGTTTAAAATAGATTTATCACTGAACTGTGACTTTAAGGTTTGCCTCTTCAGTCTATACTAAGCTGCAGTGTTTTATTGACCCGGAACTGTAAAACAACACAGAGGGCAAATGCAGTGTTTACACGTCTAGTTTTCTGGTTGTGTGGGACTGACCCGTGGAGAAAATAGTGCGCTGACCGCTCAGACCACAGGTCTGTACAAAAATACAGGTTTAGTTTTGTAGCATGAATCAGCTACATATTAATCCATTGGGTGTATTTTGGGTTTAACTGCACAGTTTATCGTAATGTTGTTGCAGGTATTCATTCCATACTATTTTTAGAAAAAATGCAAATTAAAAATATTTTGACCTGAGATGGTTTAAACGCATTAATAGTGTTTATGCCGATAGGTGTTTGCAAAGTAACACCGGTTTCAGAGTATAACATGGGAAACGGCCCCAATCTGCTTGTGTCAAACACCGGTTGCCAAGTATAATATAGAAAACAGCCCAAACCACCTGTGCCAACAGCCCAGTTGCTGAGTATAATGTAGGAAATGGGGCGAGTGGCTTGTGCCAACACCAACACTTTGTGGTGACAATCGGCTTGATCTATATGCACCAAAGCCCTGGTTGGCAAGTATAAAATGGCTGTCGGCCTGAGCCACATGTGCCAACACCCTGATTGCCGAGTATAATATGATAGTTAGCGTAAACCACTTCTTCCAACAACCAGGTTGTCAAGTATAACAAAAACAATCAGTTTTATCTGCATTTACCAAAGCTTTTGTTGGCAAGTAAAATATGGGAATAGGCCTGAGCCACTAGTGCCAACACCCTTGTTGCTGAGTATAATATTGGAGTTGTCCCAAGCAGCTTGTGCCAACACCCCAGTTGCCGAGTATAATATGGGAATCGTCCTGAGACTCTTGTGCCAACAACCCGGTTACTGTGTATAAAATGGGAAGTAGCACAAACCACTTCTTCCAACACCCTTGTTGTCAAGTATAATACAACAATTGGCTTGATCCGCTTGTACCAAAGCCCTGGTTGGCAAGTATAATATGGTAATATGCCTGAGCCACGTGTGCCAACACCCTGGTTGCTGATTATATTATGGGAGTTGTCTAGAGCAGCTTGTGCCAACACCCGGTGCCGAGTAAAAAATGGCACAAACCATTTCTTCCAATACCCCGCTTGTCAAGTATAATCCAACAACTGGCTTGAGCCCCATGTAAGGTAATTGGCTCAAACCACTACTTACAACACCCTGATTGTCAAGTATAAAACAACAATTGGCTTGATCCACATCTACCAATGCTGTGGTTGGGAAGTGAAATAGAATTTGGCCTTAGCCGACACCCCGGACGCTGAGTATAATATGGGAATTGTCCTAAAACACTTGTGCCAACACCCTAGATGCTGACACTAATATGGTAATTGGCACGAACCACTTCCTCCAACACACTGGTTGTCAAATATAATGCAACAACTGGCTTCAGCCGCATCTACCAAAGCCGTGGTTGGCAAGTTTAATATGGGAATAGGCCTGAGCCACATGTGCCAACAAACCAGTTGCCGAGTATAATATGGTTACTGGCTCAAACCCCTTCTTACAATACCTTGGCTGCCAAGTATAATACAACAATCGACTTGAGCCACATGGGCTGCTTTTGCAAACTGTACAAGCTGATTTTCCATGCTGATAGATTAACTAGTTTTCAATTCTTAAATGAGAATGTATGCTAAGCTAGTCAAGAAATTACCACTTTATTCAGCTAAATTACCAGCATATGCTATGTTTTCACCTGGATGACCAGCTTTCCAACCACCTCAACCGCCAAAGACTGGCTTCGACCATCTATACCGAGTCTAGAGATGCATTTTTCAGCTTTTCCACGATGATGCATTGAAAACAAAGAATCAAGGTGCCCCCAAACCTTTGACCGACAGTGTTGGTAGTTTAGTATCTTGTCAGCCTTCGTGTTATGAGTGCTTTTAAAGTCATGCAGTGTTGACACTCGGGTCAGTAAGGCTCTGTTTCACTGGCAGTGTCTCAGGGCCAGGCAGGTAGACCCGGAGCAGCAGTGCGTCAGCACTTTGTGACTGAGCCTAATTGAAACACGGATACGTCTCTCTCTCTCTCTCCCGCTCTCTGTCTCTCTCTCTCCAGATGACTAATGCAAACAAATGGTGGCGGTGACGAGTGGCCAGGACTAATTAGCGTCACAGTGTTTCAGCACAGATGCACAGCTGCATTAGCATTAGGGTGGAAGCAGAATCTAAACAGTGTGGAAGGCTGCGTTTATACAGCAGCCTGCAATATTCAAATCAGATTAGCATTTTTATTTTGTTTACCTGAACAAATTTGCAGGGTGGACAATATGGATCTAATGGTCTTCTACACCTGCCTTGTTTGGTCAGGATTTAGTGCGTTTTCACAACAGCACTATTTCATCCAGTTAAAACGGACTCTGGTTCACTTGTACCGTTAGTGCGGTTTGATTGACCAGGTGTGAAAACAGTAATCCTACTCTAAATCGGATCAAAACAACCAGAATAAGACCTGCTAGTGGAGGTGGTCTCAGTCTAGTCGCAAACGAACTCTGGGGTGGTTCGCTTTTGGTGAAAATGTGATCCAGTTTTACAAATATACTGCTTTTATTTGAGCTAAACTGCTGATAAGGTGCAGTTTAATCTGATATATTAGCCAGATAATATACTGCTATGAACAAACGCCGTCTCTGCTCCATGCTGTTTACATGCATGGTCTGTGCTGCGTTCACTGCTCGTGTTTACTACGTGTACATCTGTGCTGAAATTCCCATTCAAAACACTGTGTTTCAAAAAAGCACAGAGGCACATTTTGAACATTCTGCGTTAAAGCAGCTTCACACTGCACAGATATACACACTGTAACACAGAATCTTCTTGCTATATTTACTTTATTGTTTCCGCGCCAATCAGAGGTGACAATGTGCTTGCATGCTTTATCAACTTATAGAAACAAACTACAGGTGTGAAACAACAAATCTGTACACTTTTGTCTATTTTATAAACAATAATATCTTATCAAAACTCCTTTATACGATATTTCAATACAAAAGAAATAATGTTATATAAAAATAATGTAATGTACCAAAAAAAAAACAGCCCCACTTTATAATAAGTGTCTCTTATAACTGTGTAATTACACATTAACAAACCATGTAATAACAGTGTAACTACTAGTAAAGTTTGCATTGTTAAAGATTAATTACAGCTGTACATGTCATGTAATTATAAACGTGTATAAAGGTCAGTTATATATATGAATATATGAATGTCAATCTTCCCATTCCAATAATGAAATATGAATAATTGTGTGTAATCAAAAACAGTCACAGCTTTTAAACACACACTATTCCCTATTAAACACAAGTGTAATACTGTAATAAATCTGTGAAAAAAAACAATGTGTACTTCACCAGTAGTTACACTGTTATTACATGAATTGTTAATGTGTAACTACACAGTTAGAGATGATTATAAAGTGGGGCAGATTTTTTGGTACATTTCATTATATATTTTGTATTCAAATAATGTATAAAAGAGTTTTGATAATATTGTTTATACTATAAAAAGAAGTGTACAGATTTGTTGTTTTTACATTACATTGTTATTACATAATTTTTAATGTGTAACTACACAGTTATTAGCAACACCTATTATAAAGTGAAATAAAACAAAAATCTAACACACCACTGAAAAGTGCAGAGTGTTAGAATTATATAAATAATGTATAAAGAATATATAAAGTAAAAAATACCTCTCTGCTGTTTTTTTTATTACCCTTTTTTAATGTAGAATAACTTGAAGTTGGTATTTGTGCTGCAAGAACCCAAAAAAGTTAGATCATAAAAAATTATACAAAGTTATATCCTTAAATAAAAAAAAATTAAAGGCTGATTTTAAATCAGAATTACAATATTATCTCAAGATGATTTTTCCACATAAGATAAAAATTTAAATAACAAGAAAATGATGGATATATTGTGCAGCCTTACTGTACAGGAGACATCATGTATGTGTGTGTGGTTGTGTGTTTGTTTCATGTCTATGAAGACGTGTGTGTGTGTTTTCCCAGTTTTGAGAGGGCTGTGTGTGTGTGTGTGTGTGTGTGTGTGTGTGTGTGTGTGTATTCCCAGGTTGGCAGTGCCATTGGCACACACTGTTAATGTGTTTTGCTGTTGCCAGGGTGTGTGAGCTGAGCTCTGAGCTTTATCTATCACTATGAGCTCCTCTGTACACTCAGTGTTTCTCACACACACACACACACACACACACACACACACACACACACACATGTACACACACGTACACACACATATAGCTTTGTCCAGCTTCATATACTGGAAGCTCTTATGGATTTACTATGGATCAGTTGCGCAATATGGACAAAAGTATTGGGACACATGCTTATTCGTTGCTTCGTTTTAAATTGAGGACATTAAAAAAGGGGGTTTATCCTACTTTTGTTTGAGTAACTGTCTCTACCATTCAGGAAAGGCTTTTTCACCCTTAGACAAAATATTGGAAATCTTATTGAAAAGCTTATTTGCGCATCTTGAGTAAGCTTGAATGTGCACATCTGTGCGTATGTAAAACGTAAAATAGCTAAATGCATTCATTAGATGTCTACAAACATTTGGCCATATAGATACAAGTAGGCATATCGAGTTAAATCTCAACCCTGCTGTGATGTGGTTGTTGTGGATATTGATATCATAATGAATATGATAAAAATACATCATGCTTCCCGAACACAGCGTCTGGAAGTCTGGACAGTGTGTGCCGTGTGCGATCATTAAACAAGCTCTCTGGATTAGGAGGATTTGTCTCTGCCAGAGAGAGAGGGCTGCAGGCAAAATCCTGAACCCTGCCAGAAACTTCCCTGCTGAACAATCCAGCTCAGCACCAGCTTTAACTGGGAGCTGGGTTTGACTAGTTTTTGATGGTCAGTGTGGGTGAAAAAAGCTGATCCAGGTCAAAACGTACTCTAGACTAGGGCTGGACGATATGGCCAAAAATGATCAGTGTATGTTTTTTAATTTCAGCCGATAATACAATATAATTTTAATATCAGAATGAACAGCATAATAGCCACATGCTGATAGATCTGGGTGAAATAATGAAAATATTACATCATGCATGCAATGTCAAACTGTGTTATTTTGATACTTAAAATGATTTCACTCAGTTTTTGCAGCATGTCATCCAGTTTAACAGGATTTTAAAATGTACAGTTGGCATGTTGTCAAAACGATAAGAAAATGTATCAATATGTTGGAGTAAAATAACAATATATTGCCCAGCTCTACTCTGTACTGGTAAACTAATAGTGGGTTTATCAGTGTTTGCATTTGAAGCTAGTCATGCTTGTTGGTTGACTATGTTGATAACCACCTTATTCATGCTGGTCATAGTCATGTTGGTCAGCCAGTTTGGTGAGGTTGGCCATGCTGGTTAACCCACTTGGTGATGCTGGTCCTGCTAGTCAACCAGTTTGGTCATGTAGGTCATTCTGGTTAACCACCTCAGTCATGATGCATGGTGAATCTGACCAGCTTAGTCGTTCTGGTCACTAAGTTTAGTCAGCTTGGTGATCCTGGTCATGCTTGTTGTGAGGCCTTTCTACAAGCTTGGTGAAGCTGGACATAACGGTCAACCACCTCAGTCCTAAGTCATGGTGATCAACCAGCACCTTAGTAAAAGCAGTCGTGCTTTTCAAACACCATGATCAAGCTTAAATGTACTGACTTATCTAGTTTGGTGATGTTGATCATGTTTGTAGACCAGCTAAACCATTAAACTCAACTAAAAAAAAAAACTAAAAGTGCTAGTTTACACACACACACAGAGAGAGAGAGAGAGAGAGAGAGAGAGAGAGAGAGAGAGAGAGAGATACAGATACAGATACAGATACAGATACAGAGTTTAGGGATGGGCGATATGGCCCTAAAATAAAATCACAGCATTTCATGGTATTTTTCTAATAACGATACTCTTGGCAATATAACAAAACACTGAATAAAAAAAATATTTCAAGAATACATTATTGCAACAAAATGAAACATAAATTATATTATTGCACTAACTGAGATATTAAAAAATACAAGAATTTTATTAGATTGTATCAGATTTGTAACAGAAGTCAGTGATCCAGAATGTCATGATACTAATAATATTGCTCTCCAAATATCTCCATATATCCAGGATTAAAGTAAAATAAATGATACTGGACAGATACAATCTGTCTCTAGTAGATATATAATAGGAAATGAGAACAGTGTGATTTTTTCTTTTGCTAAAAACAGCAAAAAAGTAGTACCCTGATGTGATAATTAGGGGTGGAGGATATGGCACCATATTTCAGGGTATAATATCGTTCATAATATTTAAAAACGGTGATATGATTTCGTAAAATACTATATGGCACACCACAGAGAGACAGAGAGAGAGAGAGATAAACAACAGAAACCGTATCCTATTTGGTTGGCAGGCATTAGTGAACGCTAAAGGAGCATAATGGTACAGAATAGCTGAAACGTGCAGCAGCAATCTAAATATCAACATTACGTAAGGATGGCCGAGGGCGAGTGTTTATGCAGCGAGTCTTTAGACCCACTGCAGCTTCTTCATTCGCTCGTCTGATTCTCCCAGATGAGGCTGTTTTTTTTTTCAGAGTTTTTTCTGTTGTTTTTTTTCCGTTCTTTTTTCAGACAGTGAAGGTCTTTAAAGTCGATGCTTGTTTTCGAAATCACTAGCTCTGACTTAGATAGCGAGGGACAGAAAAAGCAAAAGGGCAGAAGGGAAATGCTCGTTCAGCAGAGACAGACAGAGAGAGAGAGAGAGAGAGAGAGAGAGAGAGAGAGAGAGAGAGAGAGAGAGAAAAAGAGAGAGAGAGAGAGAGAGAGAGAGAGAGCGAGAGAGAGAGCGAGAGAGAGAGCGAGAGAGAGGAACAAACAGATAAGATAGAGGGTTGTGCTTCAATCCCCATGACTATAAGAGACACATCTGCCTGCGCATTGGAGCTCGTACACCAGCTTGGCGTCCTCTCTGTGGAAACCTACTGGTGTGTGTGTGTGTGTGTGTGTGTGTGTTTCTACAGTTTGTATCAGGCTAGTACCCAGAACACAACACAGCTGCTCTTCCCCTGCACAGCCAATAACACCAGCGCTGTAAACATCCAGCTTCAATTAGTTTCAATTTTAACCTTTAACTAAATATAGCTGATCAGACATGTATTAGTATGTATTTGTGGGCATTCCTTATAATAAATGCATTCAGATACTTTAATTTGCTTTTATTTGTTGACATAGATGTGCAACTGCACACACTCAAAATCCTTAAATCCTCTGTTCACTCTGCGGCCATATTTGTTTTAAAGATTAATTGATTAGTCAACGTTGATCAGTCAACGAGTTTCTGCCATGCATTTCATTTCTGCTTCCTGTGGGTACAGTTCCTGTTTCTAGCTTTCTCAATTCTTTCAAAATGATAGTAACTTTAGAATTTAAATGTCTCTAAAAGGCATTTTGCAAAAAATAAATTCTCATTTGGGGACAATAGTTTATTTTAGCATTTATTTTTATTCAAGAAGACAGCTTGTCTAGTCCCTGCAGAGAAGATAGTCCCTGCAGAGAAAAATGGTGATTTATCCACTATCACTCTTGTTACTATATGCAATCAAATCCTGGCAGCAATGCTCCAAAATCTAGTAGAAAAAGAAGGGTACATGAAGGAGACACAAATAATGAGTGCCCCAATAATTTTGTTCATATAGTGCGCCTAAATATGGAATTAGACATGGTGCCACAGTCTGTTGGCAATACTTCGCCCCAGCAACTAGACAAGCAAGGTAAAAGATAATGTGTGCATTTTTATTTGGAATTTGCTGCAGCTATTGTATCTCAATGCATCTATTACAAGAAGTGTCTGCAAACTAGATCTGGGCAATTATGGCAAAAAAAAAAAATCTCGATTATTTTACAAAAAAAAAAAAAGATTTTCGATTAAATTTTTATCTCCTACTAAAATGCAAATTACAGATAACAAAGAAATGGTGCAAAACTGTGTTTACTTTTATTTTGGTTTCACTTAAATCTCTCCTTTGCCAGACATGTATGAACTCCACTGAGATAGTGAGTTATCATGTGGAAAAACATTTACATTTTTTTTTTAATGTAAATGAAAATGAAAAACATTTAAGGATTTAGATTTTTTTTTTATATGTAAAGATGAAAAATTGTGATTACCATTTTAAAAATTGCATTAAAACTGTAGTTCGAATTAATCAAATTAATCATGAAAATCGCCAAGCACTAGGGGTGTGCCATATCGTATCGTACGCGATAATATCTCATTTTTTTATATCGTGAACGATATTATACCCTGAAATATCGTACCATAACACCCACCCACCCCTAAATATCACATCAGGGTACTACTTTCTTGCTGTTTTAAGCAAATAAATAATTCACACATTCCTCATTTCCTATTAAATATCTACTAGAGACAGATTATATCTGTCCAGTATAATTTATTTTACTTTAATCCTGGATATATGCAGATATTTGGAGTGCATTCTTATTATTAATATCATGACATTCTAAATCATTGACTTCTGTTACAAATCTGATGAAATTCTTGTGTTTTTTAAATATCTCAGTTAGAGGTGTGCCATAACAAATTGAATACAATAATAAAATGTAAGTTTTGTTTTGTTGCAGTAGTGTATTTTTTTTTGTCATATTGCCAAGAGTATCGTTATCGCGATAATACCATGAAATATCATGATATTATTTTGGGGCCATATCGCCCACCCCTACCAAGCACTGTCTCAAACTTTTGGACATGCTGTGCAGTTGATTCATCCTCATGCAGTTTAATACGGAGCATTCATTAGTAAGATCAGACAGGTCTCTGAGCCGACGCTCTCGGTGACGACCCAAACCACACTGCTCCTTTAAGAGCCTCTCGACCTGGTAGACGCTCATGCAGAATGATTCATCAGTCCGCTGGTAAACTGATCTGAAAGGGAGAAATTTGAGACGCTTAACCTCCCGTTTGGGGGTCACTGAGAGAAGAGCGAGCGGTGTGCTGTTTAACAGCCGTAAAACGCCATAAACAGATCAGCGCTGAGGTCATCACCGGAGACTCATTTCCACCCGCCGGCTTTTTTAGGCCACTGAAGCTTTTGGAGGACACTGTGGAGGTTACGTCCTTCAACGGCTCAAGACAGCAGCTATAGCATTGATTTAGTTTAAGTACTGAAGTCAAACAAAATGGAAATTTCTATATTCTATTGGAAATAGAATATAGAAATAGAATATAGAATATAGTGCTTCCTTAGTGTATATTTAAGGTCTTGGTAAAATGTGGAATCCACCGGAGATCCTATGTAAACCTACAGTTACTTACTCAAGATGGGTAATGTTAACTAGCTGGTGTAAACAGAGCAGTAAACTCTTTAGCTGACTAGACAGTGTCGGCTCTGCTTTAGCCTTGCTTTAGCTCTGTCTCTGGGCGTCGAGGTGGGCGGGGCCATAAACACTAATTCACGGATTGACGTAGACCAGGGGTGTCCAAACTTTTTTTGTTGGGGGCCAGAAGGAGAAATATATTTGAAGTCACGGGCCACAGACTCTGTAATAAAACAAATAATGAAATATACTACTTTAAATAATACGATTTTCCTGATTATTTCATTTACACACCATTTTACTTCACTTACTATCTTTTTCTTTGACAGTGTTGTGTAAACTAAGATTTTTCAAATTGATGTTTAGTTTCATGATGTCTCTTAATATAAAACTACTTAATTACGGCAACTTTTAGACTCTTTGGCCCGTTTTTCTGCGCTAGAAATGCGCACTCTCTGCGCTTTTAGACTCTTTGGCCCGATTGTCTGCGCTAGAAATGCGCACCCTCTCCACTTTTAGACTCTTTGGTCCGATTTTCTGCGCTAGAAATACGCACTCTCTCCGCTTTTAGAATCTTTGGCCCGATTTTCTGCGCTAGAAATACGCACTCTCTCCGCTTTTAGACTCTTTGGCCCGTTTTTCTGCGCTAGAAATGCGCACTCTCTCCGCTTTTAGAATCTTTGGTCCGATTTTCTGTGCTAGAAATGCGCACTCTCTCCGCTTTTAGACTCTTTGGTCCGATTTTCTGCGCTAGAAATACGCACTCTCTCCGCTTTTAGAATCTTTGGTCCGATTTTCTGTGCTAGAAATGCGCACTCTCTCTGCTTTTAGACTCTTTGGCCCGATTTTCTGCGCTAGAAATGCGCACTCTCTCCGCTTTTAGACTCTTTGGCCCGATTTTCTGCGCTAGAAATGCGCACCCTCTCCGCTTTTAGACTCTTTGGCCCAATTTTCTGCGCTAGAAATGCGAACCTTCTCCGACTCTTTGGCCCGTTTCTGACACCTAGCGTAGTTTGGACACCCCTGACGTAGACATTTGTGCTTTTCTTGATCGACTCGTTTTTCTGAGCCTTTTCTTTTCTTAGCTACTGCAGACAATGGAGGTTGAGGAAGAGTTTCAAATAAAATGGAAATTTCTATATTCTATTGGAGGTCAGTACCATCATAATCCTTATAGGCAGGTCTGTTCATTTGGTGGCCATATTTGCAACTAGGGCTGCATCTAATGACTCTTTTACTAGTTGTCTAATCAGTCAATTTATTTATTTTTTTGATTAGTTGATTAGTCAACAGGTTTCTGCCATGCCCTTCATCTCTCCTTCCTGTGGGTGCAGCTCCTGTTCCCAGCTTTCTCATTTCTTTCAAAATGATAGAAGCAGCCGAATTTAAATGTCCTCAGAAGGGCTATTACAGGGCTGTGTATCGCTAATTAATGTGATACTCTATGGCTATCATTATCAGGCTGAGATGAGCAGAAAATGCCAGATCAGATATCAGAGGCAAAAAGCAATTAATCCGATCGATCCTCTAACAGATCTTTACTGAAACAGCACACACTCACGCTGTGTGATGGGATGTTGTTATCTTTGTGTTTTATTGTGAGAGGATAGTAGAGTAGATAAAACTCTGTAGAGAGCTTTAAAAAGGTCTCATTCCATTGTTTCCATGAATGCCACATTCCGGCACCCACCTTGACCGGTGTTCTGTCGAGTTGTGCTAACTTGTCAAACCGTGCTTCTCTAGTGTATATTTAAGGCCTCTGTAAAACATGGAATCCACCGGAGATCCGATGTAAACCTATAGTTACTTACACAAGATGGCTAAAGTTAACTAGCTGTGCAAACAGAGCTGTAATCTTTTTAGCTGACTAGACAGTGTCTGCTCTGCTGTAGCCTGGCTTTAGCTCTGTCTCTGGGCGGTCCTGTGCCGAGGTGGGCGGGGCCATGAATACTGATTCACGGGTTGACGTAGAGTTGAAGAAGAGTTTCATAATGCAGCATCATAAACAAACTCAGAGAGAGACCTATTGCATTTCACAAAGAACAAGAAAAAGTGGATTTTAGTGCAAAGAGACCTTTAAATAACTATTTTTTTAGCATTGTAGCTATAAGCCTGCTCAGGCTGGTTGTTAGCATTGCTGCTAAACTTGTTAACCTTGCCAAGTTTGGCTGCTGTGTCTTCTGTTAGCATTGCGGCGCTAATTCTGCCCAACTCTGCAGAGCTAGTTGTTAACTTCAAAGCTAAACCTCCCCAACCTTGCTGAAACCAACTGCTGTCTCTTCTAGTGCTGGGCGATATGGGGGAAAAAAAATAATCATGTATCGCGATATATCATTTTTTTTTTTATATCACGATAGCGATATATATATTGACATACCACATTTAACGGCAATACATTTCTTCATAGCCTACCCTGCTCTTAAACTTCAACTGGTGTATTGTTTCAACATATTTCCGGATGGCTTGATGCATAAAAGATCCGCTCAGCCCTGCCATTACTGCCCTGAGCCGGAGTGGAGCGGATCATCTCCAGAGTGCCCAGACCGCCTTTGTTTCTGCACCTGTGCGTCCGGCCGGGCACCTGCGCAGCCTTTGAGGCATTTCTGATGACTCATCTGTCCTCCTGCGCCTTCATCCCTCTCCTGCGTGGCACACAGGTGTTGCCTGTGCGAGTGGAGCGCAGGTAAGGTGAGGTTAGGGTGTGCTGTGTTCAATACACTCGGCAGGACGCGGGTGCCGGTGCCAAAGATTAGACACCTCCACCTGCTTCCCTGGCCTGTGAGTGACAGATCCTGGCCACTCCCACCAGGCAGGACTTTGCTGAGTCACGTTGAGCAGGTGCTGGCTGCCACAGAGATTACTGTGTGTTGCGTTTGCTGGGGTTCTGCACTGACGGCCATATTTCCCCAGTACATATGTTATGTTGTGTGTGGAAGGATAACTTTCGGATAATTTAATTACAGAATTTATTTTGGTACGTTAAACTTATTTCACTTTAAGCTTATTTTAGTTAGTTTTAATTGAAATGTCTTCTACACTGATATGCTCTTCAACCAGCTTGGTGATGCTGGTCATGCTGGTAAACAAGTTATAGTGATGCAACTCATGCTGTTCAACCCAACTGGTGCCATTGGTCATTAGCGGTTTGGTTAATAAAATGATACTTAAGCAATAGAACACGAGAGGGAGTGTGTTATCGCGAAATAACATCACGGCTATGATAGGGTCGCAGGCACGAGCCGACCTCGAGTGTTCTATTGCTTTTATACAACAGTTTCTTTTTTTACTAAATAAATAAAGAAAATAAATCAAATAACTTTAAGAAATTCAGTTTGAATATGCTTTAATATGGACTGAGCATTCCACCAAAAAGTAGTTCCACCACAACTTAACTACATACAGTGTATGGTTCAGGCAGACTAACACCACGAAAGTTAGCTTGAAAGCAAATTGGGAATAGTGAAGATGGTAACGTTAGGAGCGTGAAATAACGCTAATACTCTCCTCTCCTGCTCTGTGGAGTCGTCTTCAGGTGAAAGCCGCGCATTTTAGCATTTCTGCTTGTTTTCCTGGGTGGTGTTGGTTTTAGCTAGCTGGCTGGACTGTGGTTCGGTTAGCGTAGCTTGCTTTAGCTCAGCATTAACTTAGCTTAGCCTAGCCTGGCTGGTTAGCGTTCTGGCTGTCAGACAGCAGTAACCGAGCGATTTTCGTTCCCTTTTTTCCACAAAAGACGAGCCAGCGCTGCGGGCGAGCGTGCTGCGGCTGAGCGCTAGTCTGTGCTAAGCTAACGCTGCTGCGGGTGTCCTGTGTGTATACGCCGTTACTCGGCAACGCGTCGGCGGAGAGATTCAAGTTTAGTGTGGGAAGGCCGTGATGTTATCACGAAATATCATCACGGCTAGATCACTTCTCAACCAATCAGATTGTGAGGTCGGAACTAACTGTTGTATAATGTGATATATTGCAATATATATTGATACTTGGCATCAAATATAGATATTTTTATTAAAACAAACGTAAATTATGTGTTAGATAGAGTCCAGTGATATCTCAGGTTAACATCTACAGATATGAATATAGATTTTGATATATTGATATTGAGATATATCGTATCGTTTTGTTCGCAATTCAAACTGCAGTGAAGAAAATTGGTTGTTAAACTCTGACACCACTAAATCTATAATTCCTGATATTCGATTATATAAGAGTATTTTATCCTCTTCAAATTGTATTTCCTCGCTGTCCAATCAAAAAACAAGTATTGCCATTTTTGTCGATTTTTAGATTTTTACTTCATTACACAGTATTTCATATATTTTAAATAAATGTTTTTTTAAGCAACTTACCAAAGACTCTTATTTTGTAAAATAAATAAATAAGTGAGACAAAAACAAAGTAACGCAACAACAAAAATACCACAAAACTAAAAAGCAGCATATAAACAGCATACAAACAATTAAAAGTTAATGTAGCAATTAACAAAGAGTATCACAATACCATGATATGGTGCTTTTTATCATGATATATATTTTTATATATTTTGGTGATGCTTTTTTGTATTCAATATTATATGGTACTCCTCTACTACATCATTTCAACACACAAACTGTCCCTTACACTCATTATGTCATTATATCCCGATAACCAATAGAAATTCTCTAAAATTACCTAAAATAAAATCGTATACCTCAATTTTCAATAAAGGCCAAAAAGGTTTATTCTCTCCTGTAAAGTTTTGGAGATACTTGTTTTTCATTGGATAGCAAGTAAAAAGATATGAAACATGTCTTGACTGATTGATTAATGTCAGCAATAAATCAAACATATTTCAGTTTTCAAAGAACATCTGCAGCCCAGCGCTGAACCTGTTTCCAGAGCACACACACACACACACACACACACACCATCTAATTATTCCTTCCTCTCTCTCTCTCTCTCTCTCTCTCTCTCTCTCTCTCTCTCTATACCCCACACACACTCTCACTGAGGGAGAGAGAGAGACTAAAAATGGGTGGCATCACTTGGGACGACGTGGGATTGCGGATATGCAAATGTGAGGTGAAAGCGGTGCAGCTAATTGGCTGAGGGATTGTTGCTTCTCTGTAGGTGGCTGCATGCTCACTGAGGCCTCTTGAGCTGACAAATATCCTCTCTCAATGCCTGTGTGTGTGTGTGTGTGTGTGTGTGTGTGTGTGAGAGAGCTCTTCCTCAGCAGGTTAAAAGCCCTCATCACGCGGCGTGTGTGTGTGACCGAGTGAAAGAGTGTGTGTGTGTGTGTGTGTGTGTGTGTAGATCTACCAGGTCCCTTGAGCAGAAGTGAGCATTAGCTAGTATCACACACTCTGACCTGAGAGATACTGAACTGCGTTTGCTGACCGTGTTAGTTTTCAGTATAGAGCTCATCATATATGGAGTGGAATCAGATACAGATACATCTTGAGAAAACAATAAGAGAGCACTTGATGATGAAAAATAATGAGTTTCTTTGATTTTACAAATTGAAAACCTCTGGAATATAATCAAGAGGAAGATGGATGATCACAAGCTGATCATCAAACCAAACTGAACTGCTTGAATTACTGCACCAGGAGTAAAGCAGCATAAAGTTATCCAAAAGCAGTGTGTAAGACTGGTGGAGGAGAACATGATACCAAGATGCATGAAAACTGTGATAAAAAAGAGGGTTATTCCACCAAATATAGATTTCTGAACTCTTAAAACTTTATGAATATAAACTTGTTTTCTTTGCATTATTTGAGGTCTGAAAGCTCTGCATCTTTTTTTTTGTTATTTCAGACATTTCTTAAATTTCTGCAAATAAATGCTCTAAATGACAATATTGTTATTTGTAATTTGGGAGAAATGTTGTCTGTAGTTTATAGAATAAAACAACAATGTTCATTTTACTCAAACGTAAACCTGTAAATAGCAAAATCAGAGAAACTGATTCAGAAACTGAAGTGCTCTCTTAATTTTTTTCCAGAGCGGTTTATATTAGTTTCACATTTGATGAATGCAATTACTGAAATAAAGTAACTTATAATATATTATAATATTTTTTTAAGAATAATTCTTTTCAACAATACTAATCTTAATGGATTAGTCTAAATGTATTGATTTTATAAATGTTTAAATGTCCAATTTAATGTCGTAAATGTTCTGAAACATACCATACTACTCCATATCATACCATACAGATGTTCCACCAAGGAAATATATATTCAGTATATGTATTAGCAGGGTTCTTACAAGATTTTTGTTTGTTTGTTTTGTTTTCAAAAAGTAGTTTTTGAGCTTCATAATTTATTAGCATTGATTATCTACTCCATGCATTAGTTAAAGGTTCACATGGTTAAAGATTCATGTGCACACTTTTCTTTGATTACATGAATACTTCAATCCAGCAGAACCCCCACAGAGACCCTCACGTGGAGCTGTGATTGGACGAGATGATCAGAGAGCACACAGAAGATACACTGCGCTTGATTAGAGTCAGATTTCCATATTGTAGCCCTCTCTGGCATTAGTGTTACAAATATCACTATCAGAATAACAATTAACTGTGTATTTACTAGTCTGGAACGTGACATTATTACATGACTGTCAGAAAAGAGAGGGGAGAAGAACTCTGAGAACTTTTTGGCTGAAGTTTGAGGAGCTTTTACCCTCCCTCAGATCTGTGGAGTCAGGAAAGAAATATATAAAGTTAAAGATTTTAAAAGAACAGATTCAGGCATGTTTCTTCTCCCAAAATTTTGCTATTATAACTCATTATATCGAAATGAAAATATATAAAATAACAGTTGTTTTGTCTAGCCTCAAATATTATTAGTTATATATATATATATATATATATATATATATATATATATATATATATATATATATATATATATATATATATATATATAGATATATATAGATATATATATATATATATATATATATATATATGTATTAGTTAATAGTTTTGGTACCTTAAGGAGCATCTTTCTCTCAGATAAAGTTAATTATATGTCTTTATTAAAGAAAAAACTTTTATTTTTCATGTTTAACTGTTATAGTAGGATAGAGTTCAGTTTGTTAAGGCTCTAATTGTTCTATTATTTTGTACATGACTGTTCCTGTATTTTTATATTATTTATTTTATGTTGCACATTGCTGTTTTAATAGTGCACACTGCTGCTACCAAAAAAAGCCATTAGATGGCATTACATATATATATATATATATATATATATATATATATATATATATATATATATATATATATATATATATATATCCTAATGAAATTATTTAAATTTGACCATTAGTGCCTAATGTGGTGTATTACAGATCACTTGTATCACTTTGCATCACTTATATCAAGCCCACCTTTTGAAAGAAAATATATTGTAAATGTGATGAAGCAAACCAATGACTGACCATAGACTAATCTAAAACTGGCATAGGCCTCTCTGCTGTAAAAAAAAAAAAAAAAGAAAATCTCAAATCGAATCAAATCGTGACCCTAAAATCGGAAATAAAATCAAATCGAGGATTAAGAGAATCGTGACACCCCTAGTGGTCAAATGTAATAAGAAATGTTAGTAAATTATTTTTTCAAAGCAGGGCACAATACAATACCAGTCGATTTAATATATATATTTTTTCCTACATTGTAAATGAATAGTGAAGTGATCTATCAGACTATGAAGGAACACATAAGGAATCATGTAGTAACTTAAAAGTGTTAAACAAACCAAAATACTCTGTGGTTTCTGGCTGGTAACTTTGATGAACTTATCATGTGCAACGTAGAAAACTCTTAGTCTTCCTTTTCTGGGCAAGTCCTGATGAGTGCCAGTTTCATCATCATCATTTTTTTCATCATTTTTGATTGTCTTTGCTTTTTTTTTTAGATTGACTGACACTCTCAAACACATTAAGTATATTTCAAGTAGAAATTTAAGTATAATTAACTCTTGATATGTTTAGCACAGCTGTTAAATGAAAGCATCTTAAAATGCATAAATGTGCACAAAAAAACATATACTGATTTGTTAAACACTTTTATTTTCACAGTTTGGAAGACGTTTCTCTAGGGTATTTAATTTATGCTTAAAAAGTGGCAAATAAATGATACCAAATGAGTATTTGGTATTCGACCAAAAATGTTCATTTTTTCTGCATCGCTAATAAAAAAATAATCAGATTTATTGCACAGCTCTACTAAAAATGAATTAAGTTTATTTAAGCGTATGCTGATAATTCAGGGTTATTACATGGGAGTCATTCTAGAGCATATGTGCAGGAATACCTAAAGGCCAGCGCTCTGCATCGCTCTCAGCCCTTTTTTTCCCATGTTTCTAAGGTTAATTAGATCTCGCAAGTGATTTACTTTGTCTGGGCATGCTAATGCAATTTCCCCTCACTTCCTCTCAATTAGCAATTCATCCCTGCCCAAAAGTGCCTCTCCGTGCTGTGAGTCTAGCCCGAGTCCCGTGGCGGGATCAACAAGAACGTGTGTTGTCTCCGGCAGGAGGAAGTGAACTCTCGCCTGAGAGGAGGACGAGTACAGAGGGTGCTCTGGGCTGTGATTTCGCTGAACAGGCGCTGAATCATACAAACCCTGCAGAACTCCTCCAGACCGCTCTCTTTCACAACTGCTTAAACCAGCGAATACAACTTTCAGCCGAGCTCTGCTCACAGAACTGCACAGCATGTCCAGAAGTTTGTGGACTAACCTTTTAATGAATTCCGCTATTTTAAGGGCATTTTCACACCTGTAGTTGTGAAAGTTTCTATGGTCTGGATCAGTTGATGAGTTCGTTCGATTGGAGCTTTTCTCCTTTTGCTTGGTTTGGTTTCACATAGGCATGAAAATAAACGCACCAAAATGCGCACCAATAAAGCATGCAAGCGCATTCAGAGGTGTCTTCTCTGATTGGTCAGAGGTGTCTTGCGTGTGAGCAATAAAGTAAATATAGTGAGAAGATTCTGTGTGTTCCAGCGTGCGAAGCTGCTTCAAAAGAGAATGATGAAAATGTGCCGCAGGTGTATTAAATCGAGTCGCATGGCTCCGAGCAAATGCGAGTGAATGCAGCACATACTGTGCATTTACACAGCGTGGAGCAGCAGAGACAGCATTTGTTTAAAGCTATGTTAATTAGCATTATCTGGCTAAAATATATCAGATTAAATTACACCTTATCAGCAGTTTAGCTCAAATAAAAGGAGTATATTTGATAGCTGGGTGATAACTTACAGCTCTTGATGCTTCTAGGGCTGGCCCGAATAGCGTTTTTTGAGCTCCGGATATTCGGCACTGATTCGAAGCGAATATTCGAATATTCGTTTTTAAAAAAAGAGGTAAAAAAAGAGGTAAAAAAAAAAAAGAAAATCACGGCCCCCTTAAGACATATTCACCCCGGATTTTTGGTGTTTTTATCCCGGATTTTTGTTTTTCACCCCATATTTTTTCTGTGTTTTTAGCCCAGATTTCTTTGTGTTTTCATCCCGGAATTTCTGCTGCCGCACACCGCGTCTTATCTGCTGCGTAAGAATAAATAAAGAAAATAAATGATGTAATTACTATTATTATTAGAAAAATAACAAACAAAAATAAACCCAAAATGTTGACAAAAATATAGTCTAACGAATAAAAAAAAATAAGAAACGAAAAACTCCACAGGACCAAAGAAAATTACTAAGACATGTAATACTGAAAAAAAAAACGGAAAAAACAAATACGCGTCTGGGGATAAAAATTAAACAAACCAAACAACACTCAAAGAAATAAATGTATATATAAACAAAACAAAAGAATGGACAAAAACAACAATCCGTTAAAAAAACTCATTTAAATCCATTAAAAAACTCATTTAAAACAATCACAGGCTTTTTGCGCAGAATAATAAAAGTTTCGGTTAGTTTCAGTTTCAAATCATGAAAACAGCTCACCAAAACCTCAACCTATCCTTTATATTTGACAATATTTGATTAACTTACAGGTCCTTACTTATTTTTATTTAACTGAACTGAGTTGTAAATTATTTATAGCCTCGCGCTGAATTCATCTCCCGCTGCGAAAGAGAGAGAGAGAGAGAGAGGCGCAGCGCATTTTGCCTGATTTTAATTAACAGTACATTTGTTGGCTTTAGTAAGTTTAATAACATTAATTTTAGTATACTTGTCAGATCTTATTTATAAAAACTTTTTTTAGAAGACAGAGGTTATTCTGCGCGCAATGCCGCGCCGCTGCGCCAAGCACCACTTTGCGTGCCTGACATTTCAGAGTGCTGGACGAGATTTTAATTCATGAATTAATATATTTAATATTTTAATAAATTTGCCCTGGTGATAAGAAACGAATGCTAACATATAGCTTTATATTTCTGTGTATTTCAAATGTTTTAAGTTTTATGTAATTGACGGGCAGCACCACGCGCCAGATTGACAATGTGCTTTATTTTTCAGATATAAAAGTGAAATTCAGTTAAATAATAGCAAAGTTAACTAAAATAAATTTATGTTCAGTCAAAGTTATTTTCTCTTTTAATGTTCCATTTCAAAACTCCAGCATTTGAGTGAGAATAAGCATCTGTTGAAATTTTTAAACAGCAGAATGCCTAGTTACAGTTATTTAGTCTGTGTACTAAACATAAATATAAATCCTTATAACTGACAGAAATAAATATAACTAATAATAATTTATAGTTACAGTGCAGATTTTTAAGTATATATATTTTTTCATAGTTGATTGCTGAAGGCTCTGGGTGTGGTTTATTTTTATGTGGTAAAGATGTGATGGTATGGAGTATTTTGGAGCGCAGGGTGAGCAATCGCGCTAAGCTTTTTTCCGCCGCCAAGATAGAAACACGCCAGAAATTTACCTCAACACACATCATTTCCAGACCACCACGCCCATCGGTGTTAATATATTCCAAAGTCCAACGCTATTTTAAGGACGCGTGCAAGGCCTAAAAATAGACTGTTGACGGGTGGCAAAGCGCCACGCTACACGCCTTGTGCGGGGTGTATGATAGGGCTCTTTGTCTGTATGCGCAAAGTTTAAAAAAAGTTCATTCAGCTGCTAAAGTAACGTGCAGTAACGGAGTGTCGAAAATGGTAACGGCGTTATAGTTACAGCCATAGTAATTAGTTAGATTACTCCTTACTGAAAAAAGTAACGGCGTTAGTAACGCCGTTTATTTTAACGCCATTACTCCCAACACTGTCGTCTGGATTAAACTCCCGCTCCAGCCAATAACAGTTCAGTTCTGTCCCGCACGCAAGATATTCTGACGGGACCCGCGAGAACAGAAGTGGTTAGAGTGAGGTGGAGCTCTGGAAAGTAGAAAAAAAACGAATATCCGAATACCAAAATTAAAAACCGAATACCTACTCAACGAACGAATATCCGAATACCCGAATATTCGGGTCCAGCCCTAGATGCTTCCCTCTGCTGACGACCTTTATGGAGATGTGGATTTCGTTTTCCAGCAGGATTCGGAACACTGCCCACACTGCCAAAAGTATCAGTTGGCCTTATATAATGTTCTAACTTTCTGAGACACAGATTTTTGGGTTTTTATTGGCTGTAGACCATAATCATCAACAATAAAATAATAATAAAACAATAAAAAAAATGCTTGAAATAGATTAATCTATGTGTAAAACATCTATATAAAATATGTATGAGTTTCACATTTCGAAATGAATTACTAAAAAAAGTAGTAAAGTAACTTTTCAATGATATTCTAATTTTTTGAGATGCACTAGTATAGACTCTACAGACTCTCTAGAGCAGATAAACATGAGCCCATTGGCACCATGGCTAATACCTAATGCTTAATCTCTATACCCTGAGTTTGAGGGGTACAAAGCCCCCCAGCATTGAGCATTGTGAAGCAAAGTTCTCCCCTAATTGTTCTACGTTTGTTTCACCTGGGTCTGTTTTTGCTGTATCACTGTTATAAGTGCTGGCTGTGCACTATAGCGCTTGTGAATGGCTGGTTATTTTGCTTGTTGTTCAGAAAGTCTCTGGCCTGTATAAGCAACACTCGTCCCCGTCAAGCTGTGACACACAAACGCTCGGATGCCAGCTGGAAGTAAAGCTTCAGAAAGTGGAGAATACAGGAGAGTCCAAATTAGGCCCTTTGTTGTGGCCAGAATACTCTTCCCTCCTGACCTCTCTCTCGCTCTATATTTATCTTTCTCTCACTCTCTGTCTTTATTTGTCTCCCTTAAACCACTTTACTTCTGCTGCAGCTGCAGATTTTCACATTCACCCCCTTAAATTCACATTCACCCCCTTCCCTTAATTATTTGAGGGAAGAGCAGAATGGTTGCAAATCTAAAATTGGCTCATTTTATAAGCAGTAGCTAGACTGTTACTGTTTGGTTGCTTTTGTATTCCAGGTGGTTACCATGGTGTTGCTAGGTGGTTGATACTGCTACCTGAGTGGTTGTTGTGGTGTTGCCAAGTGACTGCGGTGGTGTTCCTTGGTGGTTACTAAGTGGCTGCCCATGGTATTCCGTGATGGTTGCTATAGTATTGCTAAGTGGTTGCTATGAACTTGCTGTGGTGGTAGCAGAGATTGGTTGTTTTGGTGCTGCTAAGTGATGGGTGCTACAGTATGTGGTTCCTGTCTTTCTTCAGGTGGTTGCTCAGGTGATGCCAAGTGGTAGCTAAGGTATCCTGTGTTAATATGTGGGTGTTACAGTTGTATTTACATAAAAAAAAAAAAAATCCAAAAGGATCCATTGGCACAGGATACTGGTAAGATACATATACAGGTGCAAAACCCAAAAATGAGTGTCTCTGATTCAAAAAAAATAGAATATTATATAAATTAATTGGTACTTATATTGGTAGTGTGGGCAGTGTGCCCAAGTCCTGCTGGAAAATGAAATCCTCATCTCCATAAAAGTTGTCAGCAGAGGGAAGCATGAAGTGCTGTGAGATTTTCTTGGGAAAACAAAACTGCACTGACTTTAGACTTTAAGGTTGCTATTGTATCCAAAGTGGTTGCTATGAACTTGCTGTGGTGGTAGCAGAGATGGTTGTTTTGGTTCTGCTAAGCGATTGGTGCTACAGTGTGGTAAGGTAAATGTTTTGTTATTTAAGGTCATAATGTTTACGTAGTGGTTCTTGTGGTGGTTCAGGTGGTTGCTCAGGTATTGCCAACTGGTAGCTAGGTATAGCCAAAAGGTATCCTGTGCTAGTTTATGGGTGTTACAAGAGTATTTACATAAAAAATCCAAAATAATTTATTGGCAGAGCATAATGGTAAGATGAATATACAGGTGCAAAACCCAAAAATCAGTATCTTAGGGAAATTAGAATATTATATAAGACCAATTGGTACTTTTAGCAGTGTGGGCAGTGTGCCAAGTCCTGCTGGAAAATGAAATCCTCATCCTCATTGTCAGCAGAGGGAAGCATGAAGTGCTGTAAGATTTTCTTGGGAAAACAAAACTGCACTAACTTTAGACTTGATAATAAAACACAGTGGATCAACATCAGCAGATGACATTTCACATGCTGTGTGTTTCACAACTGAATTACTAAAATAAAGAAGCTTGATTTTCACTGATTTTATTTTTATTAAATACAGATGATTTTAAAAGAAGCTGCAGATTTGATCAATATTGCACAACACGTATGAGCTGTGTGTGTGTGTGAGGAACATGCTCAGAGTATATTCTCTCGATGTTTCCTCAGAGAAGATACTGCTATTCCAGATCCAATTACTACAACACATCCCTCAGCCTCTCGGGGGGCTTGCGGGGGCTCGCAGTGATAACAGGGGAGCAGACTTGGACGCTTCCAGTTTTGGAAACCACACTCTATTTTTCGCTAGAGTGCCTTTTAATGGAACATGCCTGTGAACTATGAAGTATGGCTCTCCGTGACATTTTAAAACGGGCATTGTTTTCCGCAGAATCGCCCCGTCGGGATTTGGGCTCTTTAGCTTTGCGTCTGTGAAAGCAGCAGGCCGTCTCGAGCCGCCTCACGCTGAACGCAGAGCGCGGAGAGAGAGTGAGAGAGAGTGAGAGAGAGTGAGAGAGAGTGAGAGAGAGTGAGAGAGAGCATGGAGAGAGAGCATGGAGAGAGAGCATGGAGAGAGAGCATGGAGAGAGAGCATGGAGAGAGAGAGCCAAAAAGCTGAGTCATGCAAAAAATCCCCATTACAGCACTGCGTACTGTCCATACTGTCATATCTCTGCCCCCTCTGGCCATGTGGTGGAACTGCAGGCATTGATTATAATGCGCTTCATTTAAAAAAATATATCTATATATTGTCAATCATTTTCAGGTTCATTTATATGGTACCTTTCACGTGAATATACATATATAGTTTTCACACAAGAAATGTTATATAATCTTATACAGCTCTAGAAAAAATTAAGAGAGCACTTCAGTTTCTAAATCAGTTTCTCTGATTTTGCTATTTATAGGTTTATGTTTGAGTAAAATGAACATTGACAACATTTCTCTCAAATGCCAAATACAAATGATGCATTTAGAGCATTTATTTGCAGAAAATGAAAAAAAAAAATGGCTAAAAAAAAAAAACAAAAAAAAGATGCAGAGCTTTCAGATCTCAAATAATGCAAAGAAAAAACAAGTTCATATTCATAAAGTTTTCAGAAATCAATATTTGGTGGAATAACCCTGGTTTTTAATTACAGTTTTCATGCATCTTGGCATCATGTTCTCCTCCACCAGTCTTACACACTGCTTTTGGATAAAATTCAAGCAGTTCAGCTTGGTTTTGGGGACTTGTGATTATCCATCTTCCTCTTGATTATATTCCAGAGGAATATAGAAACTCATCATTTGTAAGTGGTCTCTTATTTTTTTAAGCTATATACTAATACAGGTTCTTAAATCAATTCAGTGCATGATAAAATAACTATTACTATTTATGGTTTATAGAATCTGGAATGTACAACTGGAATGTTTTGGGACTCGCAAAATAAGGCAAGACAGATTAGTTCATTTTTATACTTTTACAAATCACAAGTAACTGGTTACTGGGTTTTGCAGCACTTGTGTTTTGAAGTGTGTAGAAGCAGAGCTGTTACAGTGTGTTCATGGAGACTTGGGCCTGAGGTAAAGGCCTATATATATGTGTGAGTGTGTAAGTGTGTGTGTGTGTGTGTTGTGAGTGTGTGTGTGTGTGTGTTTGTTTAAGCTGCTGACTAGCAGATCTACAGCTACAGCCCCACAGGGATTTCCCCCAGATCCTCTTTATCACGCTTGATGTAAACAGAGCTGATAGAAAGGCCCTTAGCTGTCAAACACACACACACACACACACACATTGTACACATAATGTACATACACACATACATATGCCATCACATGTTCCTCCCTCGCACCCAGGTTTATGATAAGTATATATATATATATATATATATATATATATATATATATATATATATATATATATATATATATATATATATATAGACATGTACTGTACATACTGTACTGTACACTGTGCACCATTTTAAACACTAAATATATTGCATAATGCTGAAAAAAATCTGTTGCAGGACAGATATCCAGATATCATGTCATGTCATGATATTAAAACTAATTCTCTGTGTGTCAAATATCAAATATTAGTAGTAAAATGAATAATTCTAGGTTGATATAATCAACCTCTATGGAAAATAGATTTTTTTTTTTTTATATTATTTGTACGCTTTTATATTTCCACTTGGGTCTTGACTGCCACTATAAACACTATAAACACTCCAAGCACAAAACCAAAATAAAAATCCACCAGTCACAGTAAGGAAATGTGCATAGAACCACCCTGGCACCAACCCTAGATCAGTTGAACCCTCAGGCAGTACAGAGCAGAATTAGCCAACAGACTTCTTCTGAGGGAGGGATCTGTACCTACATGCCAAAAGTCAGAGAGCAGTACATGTATATGTAATCTGATTATGAAATGAAGGTCTGGGAACGCCCACACGTGTATAAGTTGTGAGATGTTGAGCCCTATTTTAGTGGTCTTTATGCGAGCTGCCAACCGGCCACTGCACTCATTGATTTAGGGCGCGTTTTCTAGCGTGACGATGGGAAAAGTACACCTTGCGCAGCACAAAACGCGCAAAAGGCATGTTCTAATTTTTTTATTAATTTTGGGTGTTGATGTTTTGGGCGTAATGTGAAATAAACCAATCAGTGTGCCACTTGCCATTACCTTTAAGAAACAGGTGTGCTCTCTGACTTTGGTGGATAAATATTTTAACATTGCAGTGCTTCTGCACTGTGAAGGTGCGTGAGCAGGTCATTTACCGGAGCAGCAATGTTATTTTATTAGGTATTCTGTTTATTGTTGATGTAAAAGTTGGGTTTGTGCACCGCTGCATGTCCTTGCATGGCACACATGCATTGCAAAGATAGCAATGAACGTCTGACGGTTGACTGCTGTCAGGGTTTTCTTCAGTCAGTGGTGCACCTGGGTTTGCGGTTGCCAAGATAGCAATACACCAGAAATTTACCTGAAAATAGACTGTTGATGGGGTGTAAGGTAGCAATGAGCATTGTGACAAGCCTTGCCCTGGCTGTAAAATAGAATCCGTGATCTTGTGAGTGAGGTAAACACTGGTCAGCATGCTCATGGCAAGACGGTGAATTATGGCAGTTCTGATGGTCGGTGCTAGATGGATATGGATGGGACATTACATTTCTTAAATTATACAGGCAGAAAAGGTCTAATGCAGGAGACACGGGACATGGCAAAAGTCATGGGACATGATACTAGTTCCTGTTTCTTGACCTTACCATGTGCTAATAATCCCTTTTCTGATTAGATTTATTAGAATGTTCCTTGTTCTAAAAGCCATTGAGAACATGAGTGGGTGGAGCTAAACTGCTGTAGCCTAAAGAAGTAAATACATATAAAATATATTTTTGCTCACAGTCGAGCATCTGGCTGCAGGGGGAAGCGTATTCTTGTAGAAATCTGCATTAGATGCGCCGCTGTGTTGTGCACTGAGGTTGGGAGAATGGTGGTGAGGTGTATTAGTCAATTCATTAGGATTTGCTGGAGCATTAACTTTTACGTGGCATCATTTAATGGCTTTATAATGGGACGGAGTTTCATCCGTGTTCAATGATGTGCATGTGTCTGTCAGTAAAACGCACTCTGCTCACGGGTTTAGGGTGTGATTTAGCTGTTTGGTGATTACCGGTGCTGTTAACCCTTTAGGACCAAAGAAAAACAGCTAGTGTTTTAGTAATAATGTAGTCCCTAAACAATAGTACAGCATTGATTTTAGTAAAGAAAATACATGAAAAACATCACAAAGTACGAGAGATGGGCGATACAACATTGACATATATCAATATTTCCTTACACCAGTAGTAAAAGCAATGTTTGTATCAGAATTGCAGTATGAAATTATAAATATATTAATGGTTATATTGAATATCAGCATTAGAACTGCTGATGATGAAATTTAGCTGAAACCTTTGAGCTCAGTGGGAAAGCTAAAGCGCTAATGTAGTGCTAATTTAGCCATGAGCTACATGAGTGCGTGTTGGCTTAAAGTGAAATGTATGAAAAAGAAATGAGAGAGAGAGAAAGATAGAGAGAGAGAGAGAGAGAGCTAGAGACAATTTCTAAGTCTCTCACAAGGGAAATTAAGCCTTTTATCCCTCTTCCTTCATGTATGTGTGTGTGTGTGTGTATGTGTGTGTGTGTCTCCAGTGTACGATTAGAGTTGGTGTGTATTCTATATGAGTAGTGGGAGTGTGTATAGGGCAGTGTTATAGGACACACACTGTATATGTTTCTTGGAAACCTATACTATAAATATAAACTACTGTATCTGTCCAAATATTTGTGGACACCTCTTCTAAATAATGCATTAATTCAGCTACAGTGGTGAGAAGATTCATTTAGTTTTGGCATTTTTGTCACACTTCCTTTTTTCAGATTATCAAACGAACTTTAATATCAGATCAATATAACCTGAGTAAATAAAACAAGCCCTTTTTTTGTATATATATACATATTTTTATATTATAATTTTTTTTTTAAGGGAGCGAGAGAAGAAGAACAAAAAACAATAATAAAACAGGAAGGTAGATAAACAAGACAAATCCAATGAATAAAAAAGAAAAGATCCAGTACAAAAGCACAGAAATAATAGATTAAATGAATTTACAAAACCAAATAAGAGGATCCAGCCCAACATTTAGTTTTTTTTTTGTTCCATTTTCCTTCTTCTTCCTTCCTCCCCAAATCCTTCCTTATTCTTCCCTTCCCTTTTGTTCTCCACTATTTGTTTTTTTTTTTTATAAAGAGGACTTTTAACCCTTGTGTGGTGTTCGGGTCTGTGGGACCCGTTTTCATTTTTCATTAAATGATACTAAAAAAATATTTTTTCTAACATAAACTCATTGGCATTGGCTCATTTTTTGTGAAAAACATATATTAAAACACATTTTCGATAAACACACACTGTACACCCCCCCCCCCCCCCCCCCCCCCCAACACACACACATTTATATTACATACAGTATGTTTGGCAACGGGCCAATAAACATTGCTTCATTGGTAAATTTGAAACTAAACAAATTTTCTACTCATATCTTGAGTTTAATTCATTTTCTCTTACATTTTATTAAAAAACTAATAAAAAAAGAGTAAACGGAAATGTAACATAAGAAAGGTAAAGGGCAAATATTAACCATGTAAGCTGTTTATATTGCTTGCAGTTTAGGTGAAGCAAGCATGTGTAAAGCATTTTAATGTAAAATTGCTTAATTTTGATGAATTAAATACAAGTAACAAAGTAAACGAGTAACAAAAATATGAAAACCACACAAGGGTTAATGATTATTCCATTTATTAAGGGAAATAAAATAAGTAAATCCAAACCATTCTAACCCTTTGTAAAAAAAAAAAAAAAAGAACAAAAAAAGTGTTTGCTCCCCCATAAATTAACTGTGATTAATCACACTTTTTGCAAAGCTGAGTTTAATTTCACTACTAACCACAACTAGACCTGATTACTACCAGACCGGTAGAAACAAGAAATAATTTAAATAGAACATGTCTGACAACATGAAGTAGATAAAAGATATCAAAAATCAACACATTATACCCTGATCTGAATAAATAATAAAACAAATAGATTATAAAACAAAGTCATTAATCATCTGTCAGTTTAGAAAAAGCTACAAATCATTTCTAAAGCTTTGAGACTCCAGAGAACCAAAAGAAGAGCTATTATTCACTAATGGAGAAAACATAGACCACTGGTGAACCTTCCCAGGAGTGGCCGGCCGACAGAAATGACTCCAAAAGGGCACGAACAACTCATCCAGGAGGTCACAATCCATCCACAGTCCGTCAATTGTGGATATAGTAGATGTGCAAATGCATACACCATCAGAGAACTTCCTGTCTAATTCCTGTAGAGAAATATTGCCAATAGAATAGAACTCTGCAGATCAGATGAACATTATGAACTTTTGGCGCCATGCCTAATGCAAGGCATGGCTTAGAGGAGTATAAAGCCCTTAGCTAATTCTCTTGTCGATGAATGCAATCAAATCCTCACAGCAATGCTCTATAATTGCGTAAAAAGTCTTTCCTGGAGAGTGAAGACCATTTATTTTAACAAAAGTCTAAAAGATGAACTGTTTTATAATACCCTTAAGTTGAAAAGAAACAATAAATTAAATGTATGAGTTAATGAGCAAGTGTCCCAATACTTTTGTCCATAAAGTGTTCTGTATATAGACATACAGGTGCATCTCCAAAAAAAAAAAAAAAAAAAAAAAAAAAAAATATATATATATATATATATATATATAATTGAAAAGTTGCTTTATTTCAGTAATTCAGTTCAAAATTCAAATTTAAAACTAATATTTTAAGCGTTTATTTCTTTTATTGTTGATTAATGATTATGGCTTACAGCCAATAAACACCCAAAAATCAGTGTTATATATTAGAAAATTAGAATATTATATATAAAACCAATTGGTACTTTTGGCAGTGTGGGCATTGTGCCAAGTCATGCTGGAAAATGAAATCTGCATCTCCATAAAAGTTGTCAGCAGCATGTTCAAATTTTTTTTAGATGCATCTGTATATATAATTTGTGAGAAAGAGAGTGATGGAGAGAGTTATATTAAGAAAACAACAGTGCATATGTTTTAAGAGATAGAACCTAGTTGTGGGCGAGAGACCTGTAGAGAGCATAAGGGGTAAATAAAGAGAGAGAGGGGCTTGGGGGGGGGGGGGGGGGGGGGTTAATAAGGGGTCGGCAGTGGTAGATGTGGTGCTAGTATTAGAGTGGTTTATACTAACAGTATAAGAGTGGTGCAGGGAGTTGAATGCAGCAGGTCATTTAGTCCAGTCCAGTCCAATCCAATCCTTCCCTCCATCCATCTCTTTATTTCACCCTCCAACCCTTTCTCCATCCATCTCTCCTTTTCACACGCTATCTCTCCCTCCTCCTCCTCCTCCTCTTCTCGGTCCCTCTCTTTTTCTCACTCTCTCTATCTGTGAATTTAATCTGACCAGACTGCCTACTCAGTGCAGGGCGTTCTTGCCAAACATCCTTCTCTCTTTTTTTCTCTCTCACGCGCTCTGTTTCTCATTCCCCTGCTCTATACTCCATTAATGCACTCGTTCTCTGGGCTGCTGTGCCAGTCTCGTCCCTTATGCTCTATAAACTGAGAGAGAAACAAACAACACACATCTTTCCAATTGGATACTGGGTGCACTGAGAAGTTAATTGTTGGAATAAAGTGAAAATTTGTATTTGTGAATGTAATGAAGATATATGATATCTAATATATAGGTTTAATACGGAAAAATGAAAGGAGGACAATTGAAAGGAGAGGTACTGGCTCTGTTACCTTGTTGGGTACCTCTAGCCCGGATACAAGATCAGATACGGTTAGAAATGGAGGCAAACATATTTATACATATATGTACAGCTCTAAAAACAATTGAGACCACTTCAGTTTCTAAATCAGTTTCTCTGATTTTGCTATTTATAGGTTTATGTTTGAGTAAAATGAACATTATTGTTTTATTCTATAAAATACAGACAACATTTCTCCCAAATTCCAAATAAAAATATTGTCATTTAGAGCATTTATTTACAGAAAATGAGAAATGCCTGAAATAACAAAAAAGATGCAGAACTTTCAGACCTCAAATAATGCACAGAAAACAAGTTCAGAAATCAATATTTGGTGGATTAACCCTGGTTTTTAATCACAGTTTTTATTCATCGTGGCATCATGTTCTCCTCCACCAGTCTTACACACTGCTTTTGGATAACTTTATGCTGCTTTACTCCTGGTGCAAAATTCAAGCAGTTCAGTTTGGTTTGATGATCAGCTTGTGATCATCCATCTTCCTCTTGATTATATTCCAGGTTTTCACATATATAGAGATAGAGTACCAAGTTTTTGGAATGGAATAAAATGTTTTATGTGTGAATGTAATGATATATTTACTTAATATCAATGTTGAAGCGAAGGATACCTTTATGAGGGAAAACTATGGATTTTACAGTATGGATATAGATATGGTTGGGCATGGAGGCCTAGAGGTCCTGTATGGCATCCTACTGCACTTTGGCCCACAGATGTTGTAGTTGGGCCTGTAGATCCTGCGCTACACTTGTAGATTGCAGAAATTGGCATCTCGGCTGGTCCAGAAATGTATTTAGCCAATAAATCTAGTGACTGCAGGCCAAGGAGGTGTTGCAATCTGCCTCTGACTGGGAACTTTTCTGGAGAATCTTTCATTATCCTGTTGAAAAAATGACAGTTTGATGCACTCTCAGAAAGGCAACCCATGTTCAGAAAGTAAAGGGAACTATTGTAGCATCTTTGGATGTAAGAGTTTAACACATTCCCTTTCTACCTAAGTGAATGTAGTTCTCTCTCTGTATTCATCTCTCTCTCTCTCTCTCTCTCTCTCTCTCTCTCGCCCACACTCCTGCTCTCTCTGACCTGGTGTTGTGGGCTCTGCTGGGATTAGCCTCGCTGTCTCATTGAGGTGTTTCTATCTTTACCTGGATTTGCCTAAGCCCAGTCTTCACCCACTCCTTCCCATTTTACAGCTTCGTCTGTCCAACCAGATCGTATTAATGGTGTGATGTGGACTGTACTGTATGTTTACTGTGCAAATCTTAGTGTAACAGAAGAATCTGAACTGAGGTAAAATTGCTGGGTTGCCAGGTAGAGAGAGATCAAGACATAGAGAAAAATTCAGTATGAGTTACTAGGGGTGTGACGAGACACTAATACCACGAGACGAAACGAGACACAATGTTGGGTTCACGATAACGAGACGAGACGAGATTTAAAAATTTAATTTTAAAGAAAACTTTTTTTTTTGGACAAAATCATATACCGCAAACTTAACAGACAGGTTTCTCTCACACATTGATTCTATAAGGAATAGAAATAAGAATAAAAAATAAAAATACAACTTTTCTAGGTCTTATATAGTGCAAATAATAAGTGCAATCCACAACCAGTCATATTAAGACTATGGTTTGTGGGTTTTTTTTCTCCTAAATCTCTTGTAATTTAACTATGCAGAACCATAACCAGTCATATTAAGACTATGCTTGAAGTGAAACAGAGACAGTACAGAGCTAAGGGATTAGTACAACTATGAAACAGTCAAACAGTCTGCCTCTCTGGACACATTTTGTTTACATTTATCCCCTTTTTCTCCGTCGCGCTCGGCGTGACTTTAGTTTCCGCCCATTCTCGTTTTTCTCCCCGTTCTCGGGCTCCCTATCTCCTTATAAAGGCGTTTTTTACGGCCGCTGTACCGCGACCCTGACAACATGGGTTCGATCCCGCGTGAGGAGCGGTGTGTTTATTTATTTATTTTTTCCCTTACCGCGTCTGCACAGGTCTGATTGACTGAAGAGAGCGTTTGGTGATCTTACCCCACACGTGATTGGTCTGTGATTTACTGCGCCGCACAATTAAGTCCTTCTCAGTAGTTTATCGGTTTGGGTCCGCATTGGACAACATTTGGGTCCGGACCGCGGTGACCTCTGTTTTATACAAATGCCCGAATTTTCCTCTTCTGCTGAGAGCTGCTCTAACACTCGCTGCTACTGGGTTGCCAGATCCCTCTTAAAAAGTCCACATTAAACTGCTTTTTTTTCTCCCGCGAGACAGGTTTAAGCTTGACGAGAAATATCGTCACATTTAATCTCGCGAGATCTCATGGCACAATATCTCGTCACACCCCTATGAGTTACCTATTCTCTTTATTTCTACAATTTCTAAAGGTCTACCACATCTGGTTGGACAAGTATTTAGTATTTTTGTGAAATACAGTACCAGTCTTTTTATTTACATAAAAAGAGTTGGAGCACAGAGTGAAGAAAAAGCAGTTAACAGGAGCTCAGAACCTCTAGGAACTCCTTTAAGACAAAACCAGATTTAAGGTTCTACTTCAAAAGTGGGCAAATTTGACGTCAAAGGAAAAGGTGCTGCTTTAAAGAATCTAAAGTATAAAATAAACAGTATTTTGGCTTGTTTAACACTTTTTCTTTACGTAATAATTGACCACGAGTTCCTTCATAGTTTTGATGTCTCCTATATTAATCTACAATGTAGAAAATAATAATACAAAAATTTGTTCTGGGTATCAAAATTCAATACCAAAAAGATACCAACCAAAATAAATTGCATGAAATGTCTTTCCCTCGCTCTTTTGCTCTCTCTCTCCCTCTCTTGGTGTGTCTCTCTCGCTCTGTCTCTCCCTCTCTCGCTCTGTCTCTCCCTCTCTCGCTCTGTTTTAACAAATTAAAATTTGTTAATTAAATCAGAATGGGTGTGTCCAAACTTTTGACTGGTACTGTATGTCCCACTTGTTATGTCCCAGGTTATCACTCTCTAAATTTATCACTGTTAATGATACCAATTGATAACAATGCATTATTCAGTATTTTTGCACATGCAAATGACATGAAAACATGTCCACAGATTGGACAGTACTATTGGTAAGAAAGATTTTTTTTTGCAACACAGACAGATTTCAAAAAAGGTTTTCTACTAGATTGTGGAACATTGCTCTGAGGGTTTGATTGCATTCTGTGACGAGATGTGTCTTATGTGTCCACAAACATTAAGAAATTTTCTGTAGAACAAAAGTTATTTTTTCTGTATAATAGTTCTGTTTTTCAGAATTGTTATTTTAAATCCACAAAATCTCCAACGACTAGTGCAGCACTGCCTCAAATAAACCAATGAACACGTTTTTCATTTAAGCATTGCGTGATGTCTGTGAACGTGATTATGCACTTGTTTGACTGCTTAACATCAAAGCACATATTTCCTCTAAAATATTTTAGCTCATTTGAATGCCAGTCGTCACACATTTCATCTCTTTAAATCACCATCAGAAAGCGGCGGCTTTCACAATTTGTTCTACATAATATATAAACACTGATTACTTTCAAAAAACGCGCCTGAACTCGGCTGAACTCAACGAGCTGGAGATCTTAACTCTCCGCGCCTGAATCTGAGGAGCTGACAGGAGACGCCCTCAATTTCAAACCCAATAAAAATATCAATACGTACCATTTCCACGGGCCTGAGGAAAAGGACACCCTCTGGGTGTTTTTCACATGAAGATTAATGGGCTTTTCTATGAAAGTCTTAGATTTATGAAATGGCAAAAATTAGAAATGTCAAATGAATGAAGATAAACAGAGAATGACAGGGGCTTGGTGACTGCAGTATTGAGACGTTTCTTTAAATCAGTGAGCTCGGAGAGTCTGTGGTAGAGGGCAGTGTGTGAGAGAGAGCGAGTGAGAGAGTGAGAGCGAGAGCGAGAGTTCTATAGAGCTGAACTCCCATTGGAGCGAGTAAGCTGTCATGGCTAAATATGGCCTCTGAGCTCAGAGAGTGTGTCAGAGGTTAATGAAACAGCCCCTTCTTTAAAACTCACATTAGCTTATTTAGTTCTGAACCTACAGTAACAGCTGACTGCAGCATTCAACTAATCTCATATACTGTCTTTAGATCAGCGTCAGGTAAAGAGTCTGACTAATGTAATAAACTGTATAAAACAATATATATTGCCAAGTGAATGCCAGTGTGTGCAATATAGACTAAATTGGCAAAAGTATTGGGGCATTGATTCCAAATCATATGATTTTATTCCAAAACAAACTATGCTAAGAGAATCACAGGTTCATATCCCGCTAATTACAGTCTTTGCAATGTTATATGTTACTTTACAACATGTGTAATAATGCCCCGCTAGGTGTACAGTTCAACCACTGACCTATTCTTAGACTCTCTGTGAAATGCGAAATCCACCGGAGATCCTATTTAAAACTATAGTTACTTACACATAGAGGTGAATTGTCCAGGTACAGAAAGTAAAAAATCCACCCCACAAGTTGGTTGTTTAACTAGTAGTGTAAACAGAACTGTTTTAAACACACACCTACCTATCTCAGTTGTACTTGGCTGGTGGTGTTTTTCCTCCATAGACAGATTCTAACCATGTGTTTCTTAGCTCTGAATTGCTGGGTAAAGCATATAAATACTGATGTGATATTCGCACAAATAACACAGGAATGAACTGCCACGCTGTTCCTAGCGCTGTTAGCTCCTATCTGATGAGACTGTGCCGCTGCCTGGCTTCAGCTCTGCCTGTGGGTGGTCCCGAGCCAAGGTGGGCAGGGCCATGAATACTAATTCACGAGTTGAGGTAGACTCAGGGGGCTTTTCCTGATCGACTCGTTTTTCTGAACTTTTTTTTTTTTCTGTATAATAGATCTGTTTTTCAGAACTGTTATTTTTAATCCACAAAATCTACTGTCTGCAGAGCAGCCTCAGGTAAAAAGTCTGACTAATGTAACAAACTGTATAAAACTATATATATTGCCAAGTGAATGCCAGTGTGTGCAAAATAGACAAAATTGGCAAAAGTATTGGGGCATCGATGCCAAATCATATGATTTTATTCCGACACAAACTGTGCTAAGAGAATCACGTGTTCATATCCTGCTAGTTACAGTCTTTGCAATGCTATATGTTACTTTACAACATGTGTAATAATGCCCTGCTAAGTGCAGTTCAGCCACTGACCTAGTCTTAGACTCTCTGTAAAACACAGAATCCACTGGAGATCCTATTTAAACCTACAGTTAGTTACACACACAGAGGTGGGTAGTCCAGCTCCAGAAAGTAAAAAAATATATATATTTTAGAAGCTACTGCAGATAATAGAGGTTAAGGAAGAGTTTTATGTGCAGCGTCATATACAATACATACAATTCAGAGACTATCCTGTAGGGTCCTGACCATTAAAGAACAGAATAAAAGCAGGATAATGAAGCATGTAGAGAAACAGGGACAGGATTCATGATTTATTTGATGTTGTCTGTAAAGAGTTAAAGAGTTAAAGCTCTTGTGGTCAGTGGTGCTGTATGGGTTCAGGACTTTGGCATTTGAATCATGAGCAATCAAATCAACTTACTGACACAATCATTAACTGTGGCCTTGATTAATAATTTAGTGCTGGTAATTCTGACTCTATAATTAGGGATGGTGGATGGATTCTCCACAGTTTTCTGGGTTGTGCAGGAGATGGGAGTACAGTATTGTGCATTAGATGCCTCTTTCTCTTTTTCTCATTCTCTCTCTCTCGTTCTCTGCGCTTGCTCTTTGCTTCAGTCCTCACTCCTCATCCCTCAGTCTCTGTACACAGATTGATCTGTTTAAGGAAAGATGGCCGTATCAGAGTTATAGCTGCTCTGGGACAGCTGGCCTTTTCTAACAGGGTGTAGCGGCGGGGCTTTGAGCGGCTCTGCTGTACATCAGCTGCTTTGTTCACTAATCGCCCACAAAGGCATTCTTCTCACAAAGGTTGTACCCACTGCTGTGTGCTGTAGCAAGCTATAGAGAACAATGTCAAAAATCTCATTTGTTCTCCTAGAAACCTGTATAATGTTTAGAGTAGGGCTGGGTATCATTTTTAAAGTTTTGATACTGATACCAATACCCAAACTATACTTTTATCAATGCCTTCTTCTAAACTGTAACCAAAAAATACAAAAAAAACAATAATTATTCTCCTACAATGTATTTATTTAAAAGCCTGTAGGAGTAATCTCATTCTCATACTGTCACCAGAAGAGACTCTGAGAATCTTTCTGGATCTTGTTTAAATGAAAACAGTGAGCAGGTTTGTTTGTGGCGCTTTATTAAGGATAAATGCAACAGCATTACTTTAACTGCTTAAACTGTAAAAAAAAAAAAAAAAAAAATCTCTAAGCATACTGCTGGATGCATATCAGATTTTAAGAGTTATTTTAAAAGAAATATCAGCATTAGATTAAATTATATTTATTTTTGTAATGTCAGTCACTTTTAATTTTTTTATGCTGGTAATTCCCCGTATTTTTGGGAGGGATACAGTAAAATATTGTGTTGTGTGGTTTAATCCTGGTTTACTTCTGGCAAATGAACTGTATTGTAATATCTCAGAGTGCAAGAGAGAGAGGGAGAGACGGTGTGAGTGAGCAAGAGAGAGAGAGAGAGAGAGAGAGAGAGAGAGAGAGACAGCACGAGAGAGGGAGAGACAGAGCCAGAGAGGAAGAGATGGCACGAGTGAGCGAGAGAGGGAGAGATGACGTTAAAAGGGGGAAAGATGATGCGAGTGAGCAAAAGAGAGGGAGACAAAGCGAGCAAGAGTGAGACCGAGGGAAAGAGGGAGAGATGGTAGGAGTGACCGAAAGAGGGGAGTGAGTGAGAGAGAGGGAGAGACAGAGGAAGAGACAGAGTGTGTGAGCGAGAGAGCAAATGAGGGAGAGACAATGTGAGAGAGGAGGAGACGGCGTGAGCAAGTAAGAGAGGGAGAGACAGAGCAAGTGAGTGAGAGAGGGAGAGACAGCATGAGTGAGCGAGAGAGGGAGAGACGGCACGAGAGAGGAAGAGAGAAAAAAAAATCTCATCATCTGGACAAAAAATCTGAACAAGAAAATCTCATAATCTGGACTTAATTCCTTAATTAAACATTTAATTGTTTATTTGCTCAACACAATTCAACACTAATATAACCACGAAAAATAAAATGGAAACAACATTCATACAAAAAGTAGTGATTTTTAAATGAAACTGTTCTTCTAACCCCACTGTCTGCATTACCCAGTGAAAGAAAATAGACAGAAAAACGAGCGAATCAGGAAAAGCCCCTGGACGAATATCCGACAAACAACCCTGTGTCCTCAGGAGCACAGTGTTCTAACCACTGAGCCTCCGCTGTCTCACCCCTGTGCCCAGTGTTCCAGCCAGACTCTGTACCTGCTGTGACCCTGACTAGGAGGAAAGGAATGAGAAGATGGATGGATGGGACATTTGCCATCATTCTGTAAAAAAAGTCCTGCTAGAGTTCAGCCTTAAGAGAACCTGAATCGATCCTGCTGTACTAAAACCACGCCTTTATAGGCCTGTCAATAATGACATTATCGACTTATTCAATAAATGGACGTGACCTCAATCATTTAAATAATCGTGATATTGTCCATTGTGTTTGCACTTACAAAATGCATTTAAATATATTGTCAATGTGGGCGTGGCCACCGTGACCCTGTAGTGTGGAAACAAAGAGAGACACAGACACTGGGATCCACTGTGTGAATGAACTCAAAACGTACCTTTATTAAGAAAAATGTAATGTCCATCAACACCCAAAACTAGCTTACAAAAAACATACACAAAGGCCCAGTGTGGCTCTAGTCGCTTTTTTGTCTCTTTAGTGTCTCTTAGGTTTGTGTTGCCTCAGCCTTCCTCTCACCATCAGCGTATCTCTCAAGTGAAGGCTAAGGCAGGTTTTTATGTCGGTCCAACGCGGGCCAGCTGGGACAGACCGGGGCTGCATGTCATGGTATAGGGTGGACCCATAGTTCCCCTGCCTCCGAAGTTCGCAATGTGTATATGTGTGTGTGTGTGTGTGTATATATATATATATATATATATATATATATATATATATATATATATATATATATATATATATATATATATATATGTTGAAGAACCTACTATAACTTACTTTGGTTCGAGCTGGGAACTTTTCGGTTCCAAAATTAGGAGTGTGAACAGGAATGGAAATTTTATCGCTTTTAAAGGGTCCAATTTCTTTATATGTTATCATTATATTAGTGCCATTTTACTTAAAATGCAAACAATATATTTTATTGCAATAATTTTTGGGACAACATATCGTTCACAATTTATTTATTTATTTATTTATTTTTTTTATCGTGACAGGCCTATGCCTTTAATGGTCGACCTCATTAAACAGGATATACACAATGTGAAGTGTTACATAAAAACAACAAGTTAAAAATAAAAGTTACGTAAAAACAAAAAAAAAAACAGAACTCCTGGCCTACAGGACTACAGGACCGCTTGACATGATTAATAGACCCTCTGTAAGCCAGCCCACAGCAGGGTGTAAGGGCACCTTTGTAAGGACACAGCCACTTTGTTGGCCGGCGCTACGCAGCTAACGATAAACATGGCTGTTACATTAGCGGTGCTGTTTCAAAAGAACACGGCAATCTGCATCGTTCTTTTGTTCCGCGCACTCACATTACACCAATCGATGGACTACGCCACTCAGGCCAGCACCATAAATAAGGTTTGTTTAGCATTGAAACCCGAAGCCGTGCGGCCGATGCTGTTTTCAGCCGGCTCTCTGGGAGCCTTCCAGAAGAAGAGCCTCAATTAAAATAATGCACAATCTTTCAATGATAGCGTAACCCAAGCCAGTCCCCTCATTACATGCAGAGAGGCGTTCATGTCTGTGTTCTTTTCCTCAAAGCAGATCGTCTTTCCTAATCTCCGTTCAGAGCCGTCTTCAAAAATAGCTTGTCGTGTTCAACTGGAAATGGCGAACAGAGAGGTCCAGATGTAAATCAAGCTTCCTCTGAGGGTCAGGTTTGAGTTATAGCTGGACATTTCTTTGATGATTTTGTGGATTTTACCTGTGAATAAGCTACCAGTGGCATCTACTGTGGTATCTTCTGTTTTGTATTGCAGACAGTTTGTATATTTTATTTATTTTTATTAGTGGTGCCAATCGTTACAAAAAAAAAATCTAATTAATCACAACAATATGCTGTGATTAACTACGATTAATCACACTTGTTGTTCTTAAGACGCAAGTTTTTACATGGATATTTAAATGTTAATTGAAGAATCAATGTAAGATATTGACAGCCCTGTTATATATACAAAGACAAACATCGATTAAACATGTTAAAAAATACAAAAAAATACAAAAATAAGGTTCAAACTAGGTACAGGCAAGAACATCTCTCAAACCATTCATTTTTAAAAGATCATATATCTTTGATATGCTTTTAACTGCATTACTGTTATATTACTTTGTTATATTACTTATATTACTTTTATGCCCCCCCCCCCGTAACTCAATAACTTTATGATATATTTTTTTACGATATATTGAGCATCGTGGAACCTCAGTATCGTGATGATGATAAATCGTGAGCAACGTATTGTGATCGGAGATGATCTCTGATTCTCACCTCTAAAAAATATGTATAATATATATATTTTCTAAAATTAATATTAATATTATTATTATTTTTTTTAAATATCATTTCTAATTAAATTGTTAAAAAAAAATTATATATATATATCATTACACTGAGATTCCAAAAGTTTTAGGACAGCCATATGTATATGGCTCATGAAGTGTTTCCTCAGAGGATGGCTTGGAAATGCCCACACCTGTATAAGTTGTGAGGTATTATCTTGTGAGTGAGGCATTTTAACATTCCTCGATCCACAGTGTCACATGGGTAGTGGAAAAACATAATAGAAGTCATTATTTTACCACCCACAGTGGACAGCTGGCGCATTGGTCGGTAATGATCGTGACCGGCAGCATCTGGCTTGAACTGTCCGTGTGTACAGACAAGCAACTCTGGCAGAAATCATAACATAGCATCCGTATTTAAAGAAGGAGACACCACACACACACATCCCAGAGGTCATTGCAGGATTTTAGTTTTTTGATTTCCTTTTACATGTTGCACGATACAAGTTGACACGATGACTTTTTGCATGGATTTGAGTGTATATTAGACTTATATATTATAGTAAGAGGCATCCTTATCCTCTAATGGCCTTATGTGAGCACTAGCAGAGATGCTAGTCCGAAAGTGTGTGTGTGTGTGTGTGTGTGTGTGTGTGTGTGTGTGTGTGTGAGAGCTTCTCCACTCTGCCTTCTGGACAGCAGTGTTGAGATTAAGGAGGAGCAGAGGTGTGGGGGTTATCACACCCTCCTGCGACCAAAATAGCCCTGCAGCAACCTTCAGCCTGAGGTTAGCCACAGAGCCAGAGAGAGGAGCCGTCTGAGACTGCAGCAGCACAGGGATGGGCTTTCCACCAGATTCTGCTGTTCATATAGACCCAAAAAATTCTCAAAAAAAATTTAAAATCATTGAAAAGTTACTTTATTTTAGTAATTCAGTTCAAAATGTTAAACTCATATATTATATAGAGTGTCAAAACCTAAAACTCAGTATCTTAGAAAATAAGAATACTATATAAGACCAATTGGTACTTTTGGCAGTGTGGGCAGTGTGCCAAGTCCTGCTGGAAAATGAAATCTGCATCTCCATAAAAGTTACAGTCAGTAGCAGAGGGAACCATGAAGTGCTATAAGATTTCCTGGGAAAAAAAAACACTGCACTGACTTTAGACTTGATAATAAAACACAGTGGATCAACACCAGCAGATGATGGACATGTCTCTCCAAACCATCACTGATCATCAGTAAATTTTACATTTCATTTGTAAATCAAGGGATCAGAGTCTGGAGGAAGAGTGGAGAGACACACAGTCCAAACTGCTCGAGGTCTAGTGTGAAGTTTCCACCAATCAGTGATGGTTTGGAGAGACATGTCATCTGCTGGTGTTGATCCACTGTGTTTTATTATATCCGAGTCCAAAGGAGTGAAGAGATGGAGAGATGGATGCAAGAAGGAGTTGAAATATGGAGAGACAAAGATAAAATAATGGAGAAATAGAGGGATGGATGAAGTAGTGGAGAATGTTGAGAAAGGAGTGGCAGATTACAGAGATGGATGGATGAATGGATGGAAAAGTGAAGCAGTATATAGATACATGGAGGGATGTAAACATTGAGGGATGGAGAGATTGATAGATTAATACGTTGAGGGGGTGGAAAGAAAGAAAGATAAAAGAATGGAGTAGAGAAGTTGATAAAGGAATGGAGTGGTACAGAGATGGATAGATCTATGAAGGAGTGGAGGAGTAGGAAGGTAGATTATGTGGAGCAGTAGATACACTGTAGATGGATAAATAGATGTATATAAATTGAGGGATGGAGAGATTGATAAATTAATAAGTTGAGGGGTGGATAGAAAGAAAGATTAAAAAATGTAAGAAAAGAGAAGTAGATGGATTGTAATGAATGATTGGTGGGTAAAAAAGTTGACGAGTGGAAAAATAGAAAGGTGAAAGAATGAAGGAGTAGAGAGGTTGATAAAGGAATGGAAGGAAGGTAGATGAAGTGGAGCAGTAGATACACTGTAGATGAATGAATGGATGTATAAGTTGAGGGATGGAGAGATTGAGAGATGAATAAGTTAAGGGGTGGGTAGAAAGAAAGATGAAAGATGGAGGAGTAGAGAAATAGATGGATTGGATTGAAGGAATGGAGTGGTACAAAGAGATGTATGAAAAAATGGAGGAGTTGGAAGGTAGATGATGAGGTGGATGAGTGAATTAATTTATGGCTAAATAGATAGAAAGATCAAAGAAAGCAGCAGTAGAGAGATGAATGGATGAAGGAATGGAGGAGTGGATAGATGGATAGATGGATAGATGGATGGGTGGATGGATGGATGGATGAAGGAATAGAGGAGTGATGAGATGCACTGTTGAACAGTGAACCTCCCCCACATCTCTGGTCCATAACGCCGGCGGCGCTGGACGCCAGCATCAGAGCCAGCCACACTATTTGACTCGCATTCGATTAGATTTTCCTTCTGTACTGAAACTAAACCTGGGGGAGGGGATGAAGAGATGGAGATATGGAGAGAGGAGGAAAGGCAGAACGAAAGAGTGGGAATAAACAGAAAGAAAAAACTAAAAGACTAAAGAAATTGGGATTGTAAAGGGCTGCTGTATGGCTTTGTATCACTTTGTATCATCTTAGCCAATAGATGCCAGTAGATTTTTTTTTTTTTATATTCTCTCCTGAAAACTGTTTATTTGAGTGAGTAAAGTGCTTCCATTTATTTACAGTAAGCTTAGATTTCCACATTTCCACTAAAGATGGAGCATTAGCTAGCTAACCACTAGGAGTAATGCTAATGCTGCTCCAGCAGTGCTAGCCAGGGTTAGCAGCAGTCTACAGTCCGATAATACTCACCTCTAATTGGCAGAGGAGCTAGCACTTAGCATGGTTAGTGGGTAATGCTATGCTGCTCCAGCAGTGCTAGCCAGGGTTTGCAGCAGGCTACAGGCCGATAATACTCACCTCTGGACTGCTAAAGAGCTAGCGCGGTTAGTGGCTAATGCTAATATTAATGCTGGAGAACTGAACTGAAACTCCTGTATAACACTGTACTTCAACGGAGTGGTTTTACTGCTTCTTACAACCTGACTGGAAGAAATGCGCACTCTCTCCGCTTTTAGACTCTTTGGCCCGTTTCTGACACCTACCGTTCAAACTTTGAATCTCACATTATAAAAACCTGCTTAACAGCGGGCCAACTTTCATTCTATTTCTAAAATACCTCGCGGGCCGATCCAAAAAGAAAACGGGCCGCAAATGGCCCGCGGGCCGTAGTTTGGACACCCCTGGACTAAACCATAGACTGTATATAGCTGGACAGAGCATCGTCTCTCAAAAGTGAAGCCACCACAGGTCGGGTGCCCCCTGCTGTTCGGTTGCAGAAAGATGTGTAAACCCACCCATCCCCATAGGTTTCAATGGCAAAACGGACAACTTTATATATATATTTTTTTCCATATACTGTAATTCTACCTCCATTATTTAAATGTAACCTCTGCTAATATTGTCATATTTTTATATCCCCACATAATTCGTTTTTTAAAACGTTATTCAGCTCTATTCTAAAGGGCTGGGTTACACCTAGCCGGGGTGGAACCAATGACTTTATGGGTGTGATCATAGACTGTGTAGAGCTCTGTGGAGGCAGCCCTCAAGGGCGGGGTTATTTAAATGACTAGGCTGTCTCTCCACAGTCTTTCTCCCTCCTCTGGTCTCTACTGAGCTCTACAGACTCGGGTATCAGGATCGTCAACATGGCAGAAGATTTTGGCTTCATTTTCAATAAATGAATGGGAATGGCGACACGGCGTCCATCTTTTTTACAGTCTCTGGGTTGAACACTGGCCAGAATGTTGGAGCAACAGCGAACAGACAAACCGACCGGTTTCTGTTTCATGACATTGTGTATGTCGGTCTAATGTACAGTCCAATTAAAGAAGATCTTGAGAGCCTTGATCCAGCCCCTGAGATGAACATCAGTGTTTGATTGACAGCTGGGGCATGACACTACAACATGTTCCTCATGCTGTTGTATCTTCTGTCACTTCCGTCCATGTAATTGGCATGCTGAGAAGATCCTGGACTGGATTGGGGATAAAGTCTCAGCTTTTCCTGCGAGGGGACAGCTGAACTGATTGGATGTCAGACTCTTGTGTGTTTTGATGGTTGTTGTTGTTTTTTTTTCTGAAGCTAGAAGGTGGAAAACACTAGCTTTATCTATTCCACACACTCTACTCGCCCGCTGTCTGTCGAGATGAATTCAGAAGCAGGATTCCGGTGGCCGCGTTTCATCGAGCGGAATATTAAAGCGCTGAGTGCGCTTGCCGGGGTGAACTTTGGCAGACCTTTTTCATGTTTTCCAAAGCGAAACTTTCTGTTCTATTGTTGTCAGAAAGAATAGTAAGCATAGCAAGCTGACCTTTCCACTGTGGACTTTTCTCTCTCTCTCTCTCTCTCTCTCTCTCTCTCTCTCTCTCTCTCTCTCTTTCGCTCTCTCTCTCTTTTGAATGTAGGAAAAAAAAAATCAAAGCCTTCAAAGTGTCAAATGGTCTCTCCACTTCGCCTTCAAACATCAGCCGTGCCACTTTATCCACGGGCGGACTGCTCTCTCTTCTTCTGAGCCGCTGCCCAAATGGTGTTTTCATCGATCGCCACCTTCGCTTTAATTAGAGATGCCACTAGCAACTAATTAACTGGGCAAGTTCATCAGAGGAAAAAAAAAAGAAAAGGAAACGACCTACGCTGGGTGGTAAGGTCGTTTCTCCCTCTGTTTGGTATGATTTTACACAGGCATAAACCTAAACACACCAAAATGCGCACCTATAAACCATGCAAGAGTATTGTCTCCTCTGATAGGATGAAGCTGTCTGGCATGGGAGCAAGAAAATAAATATAGTGAGAAGATTCTGTGCGCTTTTAGTAAAAACTGTGCAGATGTAAACATAGTACACAGAGTCGCATGGCTGCGAGCAGTGAACTCTGCACAGACCACACGTGTAGACAGCATGGAGCAGCAGCAGAGACAGCATTTGTTCATAGCAGTGGTAATTAGCGTTAGTATCTGGCTAATATATCAGATTAAACTACAACTTCTCAGCAGTTTAGCTCAATTAAAAGGAGTATATTTGATAGCTGGGTCGGATCAAGACCAGATCACCACAAGCGAACCACTCCATAGTTTGTTTGGAGCCTTTTTTAGCAGGTCTCAGTCAAGTGTGTGTTTTTTTTTTTTTTACACCTGCTCAATTAAACCTCACTAAGAGTACAAATACATCCAGTCCGTTTTAACCAAACCAAATAGTGCTGGTGTGAAAATGATCTTGGAACTGTCTTGTGCAAACAAAAAAAACAAGAATGTAAGGCACGAGATTAGAGCTGTAACTATTACGATACAGAGGTTACTATATATTCAATATATACTGCAATAAATTGCGATACTGTAGACGATGCAAGGCGATGTATTGTAATGAACAAAAGCTGTCATAGAATAAAAGGCACACTATCATTTAAAAAAAAAATCTAAAAGAGAAGTTTTACTTTTTTATCCAATCAGAACAGTAGGAACTGACAACAGAGTACAATAGAGGACTCCCATCTATTGGTGGAGGTTTAAACACAGCACAAAATGAACCACTGTCTGACACCAATCCTTACATGTAGACTAAAAATGTAAAAATGTATGTACACTTTGTTTTTGTTTTTAGTTTTTAAATTGATACAGTATTACAAAATAAAAATGCTTTTTCTTATATGGGATTAATTTAATTATGGCCTGTTTGTGAACACCATTTCTAATGAATGAATTCATCTATTCTATGTTGCATCTATTGCTGACACAGATGTGCAAATGCACTCAAACACAGTTTATGTAGAAGAGAGAATTTCCACCAGTCTCAGCGTGCCTAATGCAAGTTAGGGCTCAAAGGGTGTTAAATCCCCCAGCATTGAGCTATGGATCAGTGGAATCAGTGGTGTTCTCTTCGATTGTGCTTTTAAGAGTTAGGGATGAGTTGGGGATGATATGATAAGTTGATGAACTCACTAATGCTTTTGTTGCTAAATTCCATCAAATTCTCACAGCAATGTACCAAAACCAAAACGGTTTTAATGCTTTTAATTTCAGTAAATGAACAGGTGATTCAATACTTTTGTCTAAAGAGTGCATCTGCTGATTAATCTGTGAATAATTGCAATTGACAGAATTTCAATGGAAGTCAAGGTATAAAAAATATTATATATTATTTAAGTCATTTTGGAGCATTTCTGTTGGTTCAATTATCATGTAATTAATCAAAAACAATTGCTAAATTTAATTGAATTCTGTCAAAAAGTTAGTAACAATAAAAATCAAGACATAGTGTCCTGTCATGCATCCTGTCAAATGCTAAATAACAATGATATATGATATTTAAAATAATCCAGTTTCTATATATTATTACTATACTATTATAAAATTGAGCTGTTTTGATCACAGTATAAATGGACAGGATGTGCATTTTGCTCTTTTATTGGTATATTTTATTTATGTATTTATTTATTTTGGATAACACACAAAAAACCCTCACAAGACTGGCATTTGCATCCACTAATCTCATTTGGTGGAACTGCTCATTTTATTTTATTGATTATTTTAGTTTTTTTTTGTTACTTAGCACAAATACAAGCATTCAATCGAGCCGCATTCAGTGCAGAGTAATCGATGTATAGATTGATAGCAGAATTAACCACAACGTAAGCCGTCAAGCTAATGAGAAATGCTAACACTCACCGCACTCTAACTCAGATCAGCTCGATATGTGGAATAATTGAGGTAATTTGAGGTGTGAAGTGTTTTATCTCTTCAGGTAAAGCCAGTGCGCTGTCGCTGGTCAGCGTGGCTCATGAGATTGATTTTCCAGTTAGATGTGAGATGGAGACTTACTGTAGCCATTTATTTGCAGACAGCAGCAAGTGGAATTTACAGCTAATGCATGTGGATGCATGGATACCTGTAGGACCTGAAGCCTGAGAGCTGTGAAATTCAGCATGTGGAAAACCGTATGGATCCCACACACATCTATCAGCCTCCTACACAATCGATTTCACATTCATTCCATAGAGCCTCCGGGTCAGAGTATGAATTATACACTGACATTTAGAGAGGGTCATCATTTTTCTGTATAGTCAATGTACAGGAATCTGAGCTGCATGATATCAGCCATGCTTTTGTGTTCGGCTAGAGTATACATATTAAACTAGTATAGCCTTAATCTGGATTGAAATACCAGTCCGTACTAGGGATGATACAGTTGGGATTAGAGCAGTATATTACAATACAATACACACAGTATATTAATACAGGGGTTACTATTCATTATTCCACAGTTAGTTCCTACCCTGCAATGTGATTGGCTGAGAGGTGTTCTATGAGGGCCATTATCAGCCGGTGATGCACTGTAACCGAAGCTCTCTGTGTATTACTCCACCACATACAGGTAGCCTAGCGGCAATGCAGCGCTTACAAACCAAACAGAGCAGCAATGGAACTATTTTAACTGGCGGAGTGTTTATAACCAAACGGATTATATTTTCTCATCCTCTTTAACTCAGAATCTTTCAATAAACAGTGATAATGGAACTGTGGTATGATCACAATAATACACTCGAGGCTTGTGCTATAAAGTGTAATATTAGCACTGCTGTGCTGCTCTACAGTGCTAAAACAAGCTAAATGGGACAAAAACGCTAGCTGATAGCACCCTGGCTTACCGAAACACTCTGAGGTTTCCTCAGTCTACCGCTATCAGGTGGCATTTACTAGCACTAACCGCAACTGGCTAGCACTGCTAACCGTTGCTGGCTAAGCGCTCGCTAACCACGGCTAGCGCTCACCCTTGGACAAAACGCTGGAGTTCAAAACTTACTGTAAATAAAGGGAAGAGCTTTACTCACCCAAATAAACAGTTTGCAGGTGTTGTTCAATCAGTGTTGGAAGAAAATGGAAGGAAAGTAACAATTAGTACTCAAATCCAAACCTGGATCCAACAAACGTCTGCCTATAGCTGATTGTAAAAAGTCCACCACCAAGCAGAGCATGAATATAACTGCACATACCGTCTTGCAATTTTTTCCAAGTCAGCTAACCTCATCATTGTTTCTCTTAGTGTGGTACAGGGACAGCCAGGGATCCCAGAACCAATTTAAATTAGCTTTTAGTTTTTAATCTCTTCATTCTTCCTGTTCTAAATTACCCATTTTCCTCCCTGTTCTTTTATCTATTCCCTCCTGCACAGTTCCGCCCTGAACACTTTCCAGCCTGGATACACATCCTGCCCCATTCTGCTCATTCACATTTCTCTCTTACATAATCTGGAGTAGAACTGGTGTACAGATAAATTGAAGTATTGCGATGTTAAGCTTTGCAATACAGTATTGATTCTTAAAAACACAGTATCGATTTTTTATTATAAATTTACATTTCAAGATTGCTGTCAGACAGTGGTTTATATACAGTTTATATAGTGTTGTAGTGCAACCTTTGCACTTTGTCTTCAGATCCTACTGTTCTGTTCTGATGCACATATTGAAGTGTTTTAAAAAGTATGACAGACTAGAACTCTTGCTCTTTCTATCTGGGGATGGTCCTGATGAGTGCCAGTCATCATTATGACGTTTTTGGTGGTATTTGAGGTGACTGCACTTTAGGATACTTTCAAAGTCCTTGAAATTCTTCTTTTCGGACTGACTGACCTTCATTTTTTTTTAAAGTATGTATTTTTTCTTTACCTATTTGAGAAGTTCTTGCCATAATATGGATTATAACATTACTCAAATATTCACTATTCACTGTATACCTGTAACTCTACCTCTTCACTACTTTACAACTGATGCTCTTAAACACTTTATTAAGAGACAAGAAATTCAAGTAATTAACTCTTGATGAGTTTAGCACAGCTGTTAACTGAAAGCCTGAATTCCAGGTGACTCTACCTCTCTCATAAAGCTGACTGAGAAAATCCAACCAATATGTGGAAAACTTAATGTGATCTAAACAAGGGGAGCTACTTTAAAGAATCGAAAACATTATAATAAAACACATAAATGAAGTTTTTCTTCATAGTTTTTCTTCATGTCAGTCACTATAGAATACCAACAGCACAAGCTGCAGTCAGAAGCCTTAATAATATTATACTGTCTGGTTAGATCCAGATTGCACAACTGGAAGCTCTCTTTGATCCTCTGATTGGGCAGAGGCTCTCCGATCTCTAATGAATATATGTAACACCCCTGGATTTTGACTCCAGTTCAAACATTTTCTACTGAAGTCATTTCAGACGGAATGCATGAGCGGCTGAATCAGATTCCCGATGAGTCATCACACTAAACGCTTCCTCTCCTTCTGCATTTCTACACTGTGCTGTCTCTGTGCCAGAGCTGTAGAGCTGTGTGCTGCAGCATCGCTACCGCTAACATCCCTTTCAGATTTAAACAGGCTGAACTCGGCAAGAGCAGAGCAGAACTCGAATCAACCTGAGTTCAAATAGCACTAGTGTTTAACCCTTAGGGCCCTATTTTAGTGATCTATAGGCGAGCCATCAATTGCACACCAGGCAGCTCGATTTAGGGCGTGTCAGTGTGTCTTTGCTATCGTAACGTCAGGAATAGTACACCTTGCACGGCTCTAACCATGCAAAATTAACCAGGCATGTGGTAATTCTCTTAAATAATCATGGGTGTGTTTTTTTGGGGGGCGTTTCGTGAAAAAAAAACAATCAGCTTGTCACTTGCCATTCCGTTTTTCCTGACCTAGCTGCGCTTTGGCGAATTGCTATTTTAGCAGCGCAAGGCGCTGGGGTGCTTTGCTGCACGTTCTCGGGTGTAAAAAGCAAGGTATGTGTATGTGCACTGACATAGATAGTTCATTGCCTAGATAGCAATGAACTTCTGATGGTTAACTAGTCAGTGGCATACCTGTGCTTTTTTTTTTTTTTTTTGCCAAGACAGCAATACACCAGAAATTTATCAGAACACAACACACTTCCAGACCACCACGCCCATCAGAGTATATACAGGGGTGGGAAAATGAAACTAAAACACCTGTCATATTTTAGTGTGGGAGGTTTCATGGCTAAATTGGAGCAGCCTGGTGTTCAATCTTCATTAATTGCACATTATTGCACCAGTAAGAGCAGAGTGTAAAGATTCAATTAGCAGGGTAAGAGCTCTCAACACAGTTTTGCTCAAAATATTGCAATGCACACAACATTATGGGTGACGTACCAGAGTTCAAAAGAGGCCAAATTGTTGTTGCACGTCTTGCTGGAGCAACTGTGACCAAGACAGCAAGTCTTTGTGATGTATCAAGAGCCACGGTATCCAGGGTAATGTCAGCATACCACCAAGAAGGACCAACCACATCCAACAGGATTAACTGTGGACGCTGTAAGAGGAAGTTGTCTGAAAGGGATGTTTTTCAGGTGCTAACCCGGATTGTACCAAAAAAACATAAAACCACGACTGATCAAATCACGAATTCAGAATTCAATGTGCACCTCAACTCTCCTGTTTGCACCAGAACTGTCCATCACCACAATAAAACCAGGTGTTTCAGTTTCATTGTCCAACCCCTGTATTATAGCAGAATGGCAGTAACTCTAAGAGTGAACTCTGTGGTGCTCCAGTAAAACTGGGCCACAGCCGGTCAGGCGCAGTATGAGGAGTGGATGGTTTAATGGTTGCTGTAATGGTCTGAATCGGACTGTAATGGCAACCTGCAGGGCTGCTACTCTCAGCTCTGGCCCCTCTCTCCATCTCGCCCCAGGGGTCCGGCTCGGGAACACACACTTGCTGATGTCATTTCCGTGGTGGATGGCTGTGGGAGGGCTGCGAATATCCGCCTTCATTCGGAGCGACAAAACCGCTCAGTGACTGAACTCACACCTCTCCTAAACCCACAGCCAATTTACCCCATCTGCAGCTTTTACACCACTGAAAGAGCCTGAGCAGCTTCAGCGCCGAGGCTAAAAAGCAGCCTTTTGTTATTATGTGCTATTTATACACCAAAAAAAGCTATTTATATTAACCTTTTATAATGTAACTTCAGTAATGTAGCATTAGAATGTACTTGCTGTATGTGTGGATGCACCAGGTTCGCCATATTATTAAAACTAATACATTAAATTTGATAGTTTGTACACAATGGTAGCTAACAAGGGTGAGGATATATGTGTATACACTATTAGACAACAAGTGAGCATTCAGTATTTGAAGTTGATTTGTTTAAAGCAGACAAAATGGGCAAGAAAACAATGCATAAAATTCACTTTGACAAGAACCAAATTTTGATGACTGGATGATGCCAAAAGTGCTCAAATATCATCCATGAAGATCTAAGTGTGTAAAACAGTTATGGTATATATATATATGTGTTTATTCTGGCAGTACTGTATCAATTTCCAAAACACAGTATAAATGTTATTATTAATTATTAGTTAACATATAAAAACTAGTGTCAGAATGATAAACTAATTATTTCTCGTGTGTTTCTATCTTAGCGGCGGGAAATACAGGTGCACCACTGATTGATTAAAACCCTGACAACAGTCAACTGTCAGCCGCACAATCCTATCTTAACCATGCAGAAGTGCCGTGTGCACTGTGCGCCCTCAGCGCATATAGCACCCACGCTCGTTACACACACAAATTAACACGCTGCAGCTCGCAAATCCAGCTTTTAACTCAAGGAAAAACAAAATAAAGAATAAAATAACATTGCTGTTCCCTTAAATGAGCTGCCATGAACGCGCCAAAGTCAGAGCTCACCCGTCTCTTAAAAGGGATGACAACTGGCACACTGATTGTTTTATGATGATGCATATCATATCGCTCACATCTTACAGGATCTGCTGCCACAAGAGACATTTAAGGTCTGTGAAATCCATGCCTCTACAGGACACATGCCTCTTCATTTTATAGATGAGTTTTTTGGAAACAAAGATGAGCAGAGCTTCACCAAGGTCTAAAAAACTGTGTCAAAGAAGGATGTATCAATTATCACATGGATGTTCACCATCACTCACAAGATAACGATTCACAACGTCACAAAGCATGCCCTGAGTTAATTATTCAACTGATATACTCCTGTCCTGTGTCAGTGTAATATCTTACAAATATATCGGTAATATCTTACAAATCATAAATATGACGGAAGTTTTTTTAAGGTTACGCAGTTCTTCTGAGTGTTGTCGTGCAAAAAAGTTCCTCACCAAAGTTTTAACAGTACTCTTATCAGCCTGCCAACTCAGGAGTGTCAAAGACAGAGACTCTATTCTCTCTGCTACAGTCTGTGAACCATTACAGTCATTTTAAAGCTGCTATTTTAAGGCATAAATGCTACATAATGCTGCGTTAAAGCAGCTTTTAATCTGCATTCACACAATGCACTATTACACAAGGGACACCTCGTGCACCAACGCCAGCTCGCGTATGAGATTTTGCTGTCCAGATGTTAGGCTCTATCTAAATTTCCAGAGTACTCTGCGCACAAAGAGGCCAGGAAGAAGGTTAAAACAGAATTTAGGGGAAACTCAGAGCTGCAGCTGTTTTCCTGGAAGCTATTTGTCGTCCTCAAGTACAAAAAAAATCCAGTGGCAGAGTTTTAATCCCAACAAATTAGTGCCCAGCTAATCCCCAAAATCCTTAATGGAGGACTTTCAGCGGGATGTCAAATTTAGAGATGCTGAGAGTTGGGTTAAGTTGTTTGTGTGGTGCTGGAGCAGGACTTTTAAAGAAGTTAATACACGTAAATAAAGTCAGGATGTGGACAGTTGGCTGGTCTTTTGGTAAAAAAAAAATATTATTAGAGATGTGTAATGAATTATAATATGATAAATCTAATATTAAATGTTTTGTATGTTGTTTAGCATGTTGGGCATACAACATCTCTCTCTCTCTCTCTTGCTTTCTCTCTTTGTTTCTCTCTTTTTTTCTCTCTCTGTTAATTCTGCTTGTGAGAGTCTCTCACATTGAGCTTTTCCCAGGCAGGAGCTGACTGATAGTCTTCTTAATGAGGATTAGCAGTAGTTTGTACACAAGTACTAATAGAATGGATCTCTTTCTCTCTCCCTTCTCTATATCTCTCTATCTAGAGCTTAAATCAGGCCCAAAAAAATCCAGGCTGACTCCACCCGAGCCTGACCCGACTCATAAACTGTCATTATGAGCCTGAGCCCAATTAAAACCCGATATTTTTTAGTAAGTAGAGCATTAAAACTGAACTTTTTCAAAAAATATTTTCAGGCTGTTTAAATAAAAGAAATCCATTCAGTAATATGTTCATTAACATTGCAACACTGAAGAAGCATAGTCATATTATTTAAGAACAAGCAGTACGACTATGCACTGCACAGCCATTAAACCAAACTAGTCCAAGAACATTAACATATATTCTAATTATACTCATCTCATTATATTAATCTATTCTAATATAATTAACCATGTTTAAGATTATAAAATATTTTCTGAACAAACTTTTTTATATTTTAAGCATATAGTCTAAGTGCAAAACACAAAAACAGCAGTAAGGCTATACACTGCACACTCATTAAACTGAAGAAGACCAACAATAGCAATTTACATGAAAAAAAACAACAACAAAAAAACAGGTTACTTTTTAAATAATAAAGACATATAATAAACTATCAAACAAAATGTAGTCTAATCAAAACTTCAAACATTAATATTGCATTTAAGTTACAAAATAAGATTAAAGTATTTTAGAACGAGCATGTAAGAGGGTGTAAGGGGGACTGGGTTAGTGGCGTATTGATGATGCTATGGCTGATAATTGCGAGGTTCTGTTCAAATTAAGGCAAATTCTGCAAAACTGATAGAAAGGTGCTTCAGAAATGGCCAGAAAAGGTCATCGTTAGAAATGGAAACATCAATTGGCTATGTTTCTGTATCGGACGACTATCAGCCAAAATTTGTGATCAGCGATCAGTCGATATTGCTCTTTAGAAATATCTTTAGATAGCTGATCAGTTCATATTTAGGAGTTAGGATTTATATCAGCGCTGTATGACTTACCGGCCACAGGAAGCTGCAGTTTGTTGTTTAACCACTAGGGGCTCAACGCTCGTTCAGTTCTGCAGTTTATATGAGTGTGATAATTAAGTGTGTGTAATATTTGTGGAGAAAAGAGAATAAAGGCTTTAAAGTCCACTAACTGGATAATTCTGCTCTCAACAGTCCAGCTCTCAGCCCATACTGTGAGTAGCAGAGCT